>NC_061482.1:2500000-3750000 GCF_022581195.2 Helicoverpa zea | reverse complement strand
GCCCCCCCGGCTGAGATTTTATAAGATTACTTCACTGTTAAGTTTATTCAATAAGGTTTGAGTAACTATAGTTTTACTTTATAATAATATAAATGTGGAAAACATATGCGTAGTTGCAGTATGACTACGATGGCCTCGCCAAGTTATCCAACGAGATAGCCAATATATCAATGGGATCACCACTAAATCTAAATTGACTAGGATTTCTTTTGCTTACGTCGTATCGATAAAGGACTTAGTAATTTCATCATAATGGTGTTATGCCAATTTTCATCTTTCTGTGAATTTATACAAGTGTCGACGTGTATTTAGATTGGGCTCTTGGGCTTAATTGGGATGTTGCTCTTTCTGAACTGTTTCGTTGGTGACATTTTATGGTACATTTTTTCGGCTGGTGTCATTATAATGTAGGTAATTTATAAATGTTTGATCACATCATAAAAAAATTGTAATAATTTGGCGACGTTATTGTAACGTAAAGCATATCTAGTTTGTTTGATGATTCCGCATAAGTTTTGTTTTTCAATAAATAAAAATACATTGCATTTTATCAAGTTTGTTTTACTTGAGCGTTTTCGCATTATCCGATCCGATATCGGTCATGTCATACATTCCGGACCCACCATACCCCTGGCCATCCCCTTGAGGATAGGCTGGGACTAAACCACACCACAACAAGTCAGGGTCAGGATGACTGGACCAAGAGAGATTTTTGAAGTTTGAGCAATACCAAGGTTTACTTGGTACCTATTTGATACTATTTGGTACCAGACATCAAATAATTCGTACCTCGCTTTAGAGGGAAAACTATTACGAGGAAAGTGGCCAGCCATTTTGACATCAGAATGGCTGGACCAAGTAAACTTCACCTAGTTGTTAGTGCTATATCTAGTTCGTCGTTGCATTAAGTAGGTACCTCATTGCTACCTCAACATATGTTTTACTTATTTTTTTCAATAAGCCAAAAAAAGTTACACTTACGGCCAGTTTCTTCATCAAAAGTTAAAGTTAAAGTAATGTCTAAAGTAAAAGTAACGGTCAAATACGTTTTTTCAAGGCTAAAGTGACAGCAAAACTAATAGAAAAATTGAATTTGACCGTTACTTTTGCTTTAGACATTACTTTGACTTTTACTTTGGCTTTAACTTTTGATGAAGAAACTGGCTGTTAGAAGGAATTTTGCATGTAATCTGGAGCACGTTGATAAAATTTGTTGACATTGACAAAATTTCAGAAAAAATGTAATAAACACCATTGAAGATAATATTTCAATTCTAGAGGAAGTGAATCATCATAACATTCCCATACATTTCCACGCCTACAATGTGCTTTATAGTGACTCGACTCCAATTCAAACGACATGATGCCATCACATGAAAGTCGACGGCATTGAGTCATTTCCATATTGTCGATGAGTGAACTTGCAGCTTCTTGAATATCAGCTACACTTTTATCATGCAAACGTAAGACTGACACTTTCCTGATTATTTATAGGACAGTCCAAGTTATAGTTCGGCCATTCAGAGAATGCGTTCCTGACACGTCGCGATTGAACTGACGACGTAACTTTGCAATGGCGTTGCAGTTACGATAAAAATATTTTTGCTGGTTGTTTACCGTTTTAACAATTGAGGAGCATTAAAACAACATTATTATATCAATAATCAATGAATGTTATAATTTTGTGCCAAACTGAGTGTCAAATAACTTGGTAAACAATATTTTTCTAAATCTATACTGCGCTATTACAAGGTTATGTCAGCGGTTTATATTTTGTAGTGCTGTGCTAAAAATAACAGGCAAGTATCGTAATCTGTTCTTATACAGTTATAATATAAAATAATACGTTTTGATTTTCTTTTTAAGAATTGGAAAATAATGGACTATAAGACTTAATTATAACGTTTATGAAATATAAAAATAAAACTATGACCAAACCGCATTTTTATACTTAGATTAAAAATGGTAACCCCAAATGGCGTTATGGGCCGCCATTTTGTGACGCTAAAACAGTCGTCCGTTGTCGTTTCGTGCGCATAGACCACGTTTTTCAAGTGTTTTCGATCTTTTTTTATTTGATTACCCGGCTTTTGTTAGACCGAGATATCAGGATTGATTCTGTTATTGATAATAATATAATTATACATGTAGGCGAAGATGATGATGAAGACACCACCTCCTCAAGCAAATCGGAGTCTGATTAATATTCTGTTCGCACATTCAATTCAATGTACTTGTAACAAAGAATAAATAAAACAATTTTATTATATAAATATTACCTTTTTTTGGTTTCCACTTAAATAACTAAAATATAAAACAAATGATTCCGCCAATTTAAAACGAAAATAATCTTAAAATAATGCGGCGGTTCATTTTGAAGGAACTGTAACGAACTCAGTGTTATGTTGTGCCCATCACTAGTCGTGACTAACTGATAGGTGTCAGGAACGCATTCTCTGAACGGCCGAAGTATAGTACATGACATTTTTTCATCCGCACTGTAAAGGCAGCAGTCAATCTGAATTTTATCAAAAATATATAATTCACAATCTATATCAGTCACATCATCAGCATTCACAATCTATATCAGTCACATCTCCTCTTTGAACGTTTTTGAAATATTTTTTGGCAATAGATCTTATTTTATATGCTTGTTCTCCGCTGTTTTTGTCACTCATTGTTCTTATTAGCTGACATAGCAAATGGTCACTCTGTATCTTTGGAGTTATGCTTGATCGATCTTAACTTTTTCTTTTTGTTCGATTACCTTAACTGACTTTTTTGTTTCATTTTTTTGTGATATTTAAGTTACTGTTCGCGATCTTCACCAGTCAAAAATGCTAAATGTTTGTTAATAAATTCGTCTATACGTAACCTTTGAGAGTTTGTAATTTTTTTCCTTTAATAAATGCGGGGAAGTAGTATACGTTTTCATAACTCCCAAATTTATTGTCATCGCTAAGAGTAATATTATTTTTTTTCATAAAACCATGATGGAAGTTTTGCACCAGGTAAAATTATGTTTCCACTTTTAGTTATGTTGCATTTCAAAAAATCTTGAAATACTTAGATCTTCAACACTTGTATTCAATTTATCATTTTCATTAATTTCCATATCGTTAACACCAAAGGCACTCAACTTTTTAAGTCTGCTTTTGGCGCTTTCACATCTTGTCATGATGTCATTGTTATTCATACCATCTCGTTGATTTAAACATGCTTTTAAATATTCGCCGGAGTTTTTAAGTTTAATGAGGCACATTATATAAAAAAATTGACTCTGATGCCGGTATATCTAAAACATGATAAACGAAATATTTTTTTTTTATGAAATTACTCGTGTCAATTCGAATGTAACACACATCAATAGCTTCTTGACTTTCCTCTAATAGTCTGTAGGAATTTTCTGTTCTTAACTGTTTTTTCTTTGTAGCTAAACCTCTCCAGTTTTCTATCACTGATGGCGTATCAGAAAAATCAGATTCATCAGTTATTCCTTTTGCAGCATTATTAGTATTCATTATTTTTTTTACCCGACTGCCAAAGAAGGAGGGTAATGTTTTTCGAGTGTATGTAAGTATGTATGTATGTCTGTTCCTTTGTGACCTCCTGTAGCCTAAACGGCTTGATGGATTTTGATGTATGAGGTATCGTTAGATTTGTCTTGATTACGGGAGTGTCATAGGATACATTTTATCCTAAAAGTCCCACGGGATATTTTTTCTAAATTTCCCTTTAAAAAAATATGTATGCGGTATCATTAGATTCATTTCAATCACGGGAGTAATAATTAATATAGGATACGTTTTTTCTCAAAATTCCCACGGGAACATGTTAATTCTGCGTCAACGCAAAGCAACTCATGCGTTAGCAAGCAAAAAGATAGGGCGTGGCCTGGCATGCGGCGCGCGGCGCGGTGCGGAGGGGGATATGCTCGAGTATACAGCCCGAATGCGGGCACACGCATAAGGGCACACGTCGTTGACGGTCTTCAGCAGTAATGACTCACCTAATTCTTTTTCTTCTTCACTACCAACAGTCCAGATTGACGGTAAATTTATGTTGCGGAGTAACATCACTCGTAATCTAAAGCCAAATGTCGTCGAAATAATTTAAAATGGTACTTACATATACATAGTCTTCTACATCTACAACATTTTCGTTAAATAAAAACAGCTAAAAAGTTATAAATAAAAGAATTATTATTAAAAAAACAAAATACCCGACTGCACACTAAAAAAAGAGTAAAACAAGCCCCACAATAATATTTAATTTATAAATATTGATGGAAAGCATCGCAGGCGGGGACCACCTTGACCGCCACCAACGAAAATTCTGCTAAATGGTGCACAACCGAAATGACTATAAATAAGCCTCTGTTGGTCCCCGCCTGCGATGCTTTCCATCAATATTTATAAATTAAATATTATTGTGGGGCTTGTTTTACTCTTTTTTTAGTGTGCAGTCGGGTATTTTGTTTTTTTAATAATAATTCTTTTCTTACTGATATTATTCTTCTTTTCAGTTAGCTTTCTCCTTTGAACGTCTTGTTTAAATGTACTGTTAGCTGTTTTTAACTGTCCCGAAATAGATTCTACATGTATTGCAATAAATTCATCTACACGATATTTGTCTGTTTTCGTGTTTATCTGACATAAGTATCTTTTCATCATTTTAAAATAACTTTCGACATTTGATGAAGTATAGGGACTGATAATTCGTAATCAAAAGTTCTTTTCATTACATTTGACCATAGAGGGAACTGTCCCATTAGTCGCGTTAGCGTTGTCAGAAATTCTGGAAAGTAAAATAAGTTATCGTGTTTTACAATCAACATCTGTAAGAGTAAGAAATAACTTTTCGCGTTCTATAGAATTCTGAAACCATTTAGAACCTTTACTTGTAACAAGATGTTGTTTATTATCACCACTGACTTCGGTCTCAGCAAATAAAGATTTGTAATCATCTGACACTTGCGATATTATAGTAGTATCCTCTATTTCGATTTTAGATTCGGAGGTATCTTGAAAAGAGGTCAATCTTTTTAATCGAATCTTAGCTTCTCCACATCTTGTTAACAATGCTTGTTCATCTTGTCCATCATATTTTTGAAGACAAAGTGTTACAATTCTTTTCACTACATCGTAATCTTAAACATAAACTGTAAACGTTTAATATAAAAAAAATGCCCTCTGGTCTATGAAACAAGAAAGGTGAAAATTTTTAATAAAGTGGCTAGTGTCGATACGTATGAAGCACTCGCCAGGTATTTGCTGTTTCGTTTCTAATTTGTCGTAACAGTAATTAACGTAGTCTGCCGTAGATTTAAATTTTGTAAATGATTTTACTATGACCCCAATTAATGCCGAGACATCATCAACGATGACTTTATTAGGAGTAGTATTATTTTGACTGTTACACCAAGTGTCAAGCCATTTATACAAGCTGTTGATTTGCATTTGTGCCATACGTCAGGAGGAGGACATAAAATACGTAATTAATCGATAGGAATTACAGTAGACGGGAAATAGCTAATATGCACTGCTTTTTTTGTCATTGTAATGTCGTAGTATTTCAGAAGTAATCCAATTTTATGAATGAAATTTATGAATAATCGTTGCGTATGCTTTGTGTTTGCGTTTGTGTGAGGGCGGAGCACGGTTTTAAGGCCATTAACACACGCGCCAAGTTTAAATACGGCTAGATGACATTGACGGAATTCCGAAAAAAAATTACGTACCAATTTTTTTGTTGATTTGGGCCGAGAATCATTAGCATAATTACGTCCTTGAATATGGCACGGATGCAAATCAACAGCGTGTATATCGCGTCCAATGTATGACTATCTGATATCATCGTGTTATCGGAACGCTAATTTCATTGTTAATGGACACCATCACTCATGAATATAAAAAACATCTGTTTAGTCAATGTGAGATCTTTGTTTGTTCCAAATGGTTTGAACATACTTCCTGTGGCGTCGATACTTAAGAGTTCTTTCACTTTTTCTATAATCACTATAGTATTGTTCTTGAGCAAGAGACCAGTAGTAAATACAAAAAGGAAATACTGTTATGAATCTAATAAGTGTATCGTAGGGAGGTAATCGTGTCATAATTCATAAAGCACGTAACGGATTAGGATCGTAATATGAACTTTTGCGATGTTCATATTTAATTTGTTTTAAGCAACCTATTGTTGGTGACCCGGTTTTGGATCATTAACGTCCATTATAAGATCATTCAAACTATTTCGAATCGACAGTATATTCCGACTTTAAATGTTCACTAAGCTCACAGCGTTTTATGGGTGATAGCTAAATTGTTTGAATTTTTCATGAATATCTCGTATGGTACAAATGCAATGAGCGATTTTATAAGTTGGTCAATTAATTATAACTTCTATCTTTGATTTGCACTGCTTACAGGAACCAAAACACTTCACATTCACTTCATTTTTAATGGAGTAGTTTTGAAATGTCCAATTGCACGGGGAACGTTTTTTTTTTTTTTTTCAAATTTCCTCTCAGAAGGTCAGCCTTGCATTGCTACCAAAGCACCAGTGGCTTTGGTAGCAATGTTTTACAGCGAAAATCATCAAAAAAAAACGTTTAGTGCGCTTCACGCAACGATCAATGAGCTTAATTTTGTTCCATTGATAAACGTCAAGAAAAAAAAAACAAATGTTTTGCAGTCATATGGTTTATGGATGGCTAATATTTTTAAACACCAGGTCACATGGCGAAGGAATATCATCTTTACGACGGAAAACCTAGTTAAACCTATTAATTGTGTCTCGTGTATATCTGCGCACTTGTCCATCCGCTTTAAACCTTCGCATTCTGATTTTATATAATCTAATCCCATTAGAATATTGTAGGCAGACAGAAGCGGCAAGGCGGCAGTAATTGCCACGATTCTCCTTTCAAGTTTTGTTTGCGTGATGTGAAACTTCTGAGATTTCGCGTTTTTTCATATATTCCGTAACCAATGGTAATAGCATCCTTTTATTTTGCAATTAGGAATAACTTTCGAAATTGCATTCGACAGAATCAAATAGAACAAAATGATATAGCTCTTTTAATTACGATTCGACATCAAAGCAAAAATTTGCGGCATTACTTCAATCGTTTCTGTGGTGCTGCTTATATCGCCATGAATGTTATACATTTGAAAGAAAGGTTTAGGGCAACTACAGAAGGTGCCATCCACGAAATATTCTTTAATATTTGGGATCACTTCACGGGACTTACTGGAACAGAAGACTATAATACGTGTTTGTTCCCCAGCTCCCTCGTGGTAGTAATCGGCTAAAAGAATATCTTTGAACTGAACCGGTACTTCAACTTCACCAACATTTTTGAACACAGTCTTTGTTACGTGTACCGATTTGTTTCTTCATCATCAGCCTATCGCAGTCCACTGCTGGACATAGGCCTCTCGAAGTGCACGCCACTGAGATCGATTTTCGGCTTCTAGCATCCAGCTCCTGCCAGCCGTCTTTCGCAAGTCATCACTCCACCGTGCCTGAGGACGTGATTTGTTTCTTGCATCGTGTAAATAATGCTTAACTTTTCCATACGGCGGTAAAAGCCAGATTACTATATCGAGTCCCTTGTCTCTGAATTCTGTGCGGTTCCTTCATACAATCTTTGGATAGGTTCATCAGAAGAATCGTCTGTCTGTACGGGTATAAAAAGTTCACATTTGGAAAGGTTGAGATCGAGGCCAATTTCATAAAATTTATCTTTTAGAAAATATCTCTGTTACCTCCCAGGGTCCCATCGTCGAGATATTTCTTTTTTGACTTCTGCCAACAAAGTGTCCCTATTCACCGAGTTGAAGGCGTTCTTGATGTCAACCTTCAGGATGACATCTCCTTTCCCATAATTTAGGTAGGTCGACAGGGCATGTACGGCAGCCTCGCAGCCCCTTTCGAACCGTAACCTAGCTGCAGGGGCTGAAATTTGTCCGAAACTTTCTCATTATAAAATTTAGAGCAGATTTTGGCTACCATACGACGGTAAATAGTCCCCACGGCAATTCCCCACGACAATTGGACGAATGCCGCCATCCTTTGTGTGCAGAGCACATAGATTGGCTCCAAACAAAACGTCGATGATGATTTCGTCCACCTTGCCGGAGAGCATAAGGTTGGATAGGGCCGTAAGCTCCTTCAAGAGCGACTCATCTGCTTCCCCGGCCTTGGCGGCGATCTGGAGAACACGTCGCTACCACATCACTGCTGAAGAGAATTCTAGCAGCCCCCGAATGTCACCCTCACTCAACTTTTATTCCACTAGGCGTGAAATGTTTGAGCATCTTTGGGGTCGGTAATTTAGTATCGAAATCTGTATGGCCTAACGTTACGAGTTCTTCCGTGCAGCCAGGCGAACACAACCTGCCAAGGTTTGAGCAACCAGAGGCCTGGCTGCGCGGGGAACCCGCTTTAATACTGGGACTGAGTTTTTGAATTTCGATAGCTTTTGCCAAAAAGGATCGAGAGTGATATTGGTTTGGTTGTGATATTAATTTTACCATTGCACTCTTTACATGTACCTGTACATTTCATATGGTAATCATCAGTCACAGCACTATTTTTAAAATTCCATATACAACGATTAGTTGTGTAATGCCAAATCCATTCACAAAAAATACCACTCCACTTTGATTTAGGCATCCTCTTTTTTCTTTTATATTTGATTCCAGGTTTATTGAAATCATTTCTTTTGCCAGTTACCAGTATAGGCTTCACGCTGTGCCACGAATCACGGTCTACATTAAAAGACTCCACGTCAACGATATCGGTAATGCTATCGCTAGTAGAACTTACGTCGTCGTTCTCAACGTTTACAAATTTAGCGCTGCTGGAACTTCCATTATCCTCAAGGTTTTTATCACCAAAAAAATAAATGTAGTGTCTCTTTGCCGATAGGTATAGGGCTTTTGGTGTCATACGAAATGATAAATTCTTACTTATGTCCTTAAAAACACTGCCCTCACTCGATGGGATTTTTTTCACATCCGTAAATAGGTGTTTTAAGTCCTTAAATGCTGCTTTTTGCTCTTCTAAGCACACTGACACACATTTCGCTCGCTTCATTGTAATTAAATAATGAGTAAATAAGTAAGTAGTAAATCTAACTATTAATGGAATAAAACAATAAACTCCGATTGTACACTAACGAAAATGGTGGAAATGAAATCGTATGAACGTATCGTGGACGTATCGAAAAACTTCAAATGTTTTCTTATTCTACCTTCTTCAAATAAAAAATAAATACATACATTTGAAACTAATCCATTGAAAATAGGTTGAATATAATGTTATGTGCACATTGGAAAGGTAAAAATTCTTTCACTGTTGGGAAGCTACACAATCCTCAGTGAACATAGGATATATTTTATCCGGGTACCGAAAGAAGTTTCTCCGAGACTCTGGTGAAACCACGGGAAACAATTATATCATTATAAAACACATTATGCCAAAATAAAATTTAAATTCTTGATTTGTTTAAGTATTTACTTTACATATAGTTTATTATTCTTTTTTATTTATATTTTGCTGACATAATTTACTGTAGTTTGAATGAAGTGTCAAAAAATAATGCTAATAACATAACATTGCTAACACAAAATAACTAGGCGCTTTCTATGAAAACTTAAAAAAGTGAAATAAATAAAACCGCTGTATAATAATGATTTTTTTCAACACGTACGCAATAAACACTGCGTACAATAGTTTTTATCAAAACACAGTAACGTTTGGCTTTCCTAAGTTTAAGTTCTGTGTGGGCCACAATCAATGTCGATTTTCTCATTATCCAATGCACGTACAGTAATAACGGTATGCGTACATTATGTTCGTTTCACGTAGATCATTTTAGGATAAAATGATCAACTTCTAAATTGGTGGCTCTGCTAAAGAGTATGACACAAATACCAAGGTTTACTTGGTACCTATTTGATACTATTGGGTACCAGACATCGAATAATTCGTACCTCGCTTTAGAGGGAAAACTATTACGAGGAAAGTGGCCAGCCATTTTGACATCAGAATGGCTGGACCAAGTAAACTTCACCTAGTTGTAAGTGCTATAACTAGTTCGTCGTTGCATTAAAATTAAGTAGGTACCTCATTGCTACCTCAACATATGTTTTACTTATTTTTTTCAATAAGCCAAAAAAAGTTACACCTAGAAGGAATTTTGCATGTAATCTGGAGCACGTTCATAAAATTTGTTGACATTGACAAAATTTCAGAAAAAATGTAATAAACACCATTGAAGATAATATTTCAATTCTAAAGGAAGTGAATCATCATAACATTCCCATACATTTCCACGCCTACAATGTGCTTTATAGTGACTCGACTCCAATTCAAACGACATGATGCCATCACATGAAAGTCGACGGCATTGAGTCATTTCCATATTGTCGATGAGTGAACTTGCAGCTTCTTGAATATCAGCTACACTTTTATCATGCAAACGTAAGACTGACACTTTCCTGATTATTTATAGGACAGTCCAAGTTAGTACATGACATTTTTTCATCCGCACTGTAAAGGCAGCAGTCAATCTGAATTTTATCAAAAATATATAATTCACAATCTATATCAGTCACATCATCAGCATTCACAATCTATATCAGTCACATCTCCTCTTTGAACGTTTTTGAAATATTTTTTGGCAATAGATGATCTTATTTTATATGCTTGTTCTCCGCTGTTTTTGTCACTCATTGTTCTTATTAGCTGACATAGCAAATGGTCACTCTGTATCTTTGGAGTTATGCTTGATCGATCTTAACTTTTTCTTTTTGTTCGATTACCTTAACTGACTTTTTTGTTTAATTTTTTTGTGATATTTACACACTTTTTGATCTATATTCCAGAACGGACAAAGCTGTCATAATAAAGGTTGTTCTAGATAAAAAGGCCTATCAAATGATATGTATGACATTGCTATTGGTGGAGTTTACCAATCTGCTCATTGTCCAAACTTTGAGATTTTTTTTAATCATCGTCTTCGTCGGTAGAATCATCTTCCTCCTCAGGCTCGATTTCATCCGATTAACTGATAATAAAAAAAAAAAACATTTTTTTCAAAAATTCCACTGGTTTGTTTATAAAAAAAATATATCCCAATTTCAGATGTTTTCAGTTTCAGATGTTTCGACAATGTCTTCTATCCTTAAAGGTGTGTGATCCCCAATGAACCCTACTGGTTTTAAATATTCATGTAAGAACCAACCGCAATTCTCAGGCTGAAGTTTCACGCATACCGGATCCATTGCATTAAGTCACATGGAATTTACGAAAATTGTTCGCAAAATTTTCTTTCTGAGTCAATGATATCCAGCGTGGTGTTATATTTTTTTTAAATTGCTCACTGTCTTCTTTAGCAGAGCAGATTTTTAAAAAATGCGATATCTCGCATCGTTCACTTTAGAGCAGTTCTTGATGCCATACATACTTGCAGTAAATTCTTGAACGGTGTTCATTTTTCGCCAATGAAAATATCGACTTCATCTGTTAATGATGCAAACACTGTTTGATATTTTTCATTTTTAGAAAATAGCTGAAAAGGTTTTACTTTTCCTTTATTATAAAAGGCTGCCGTGTAATCGCAACCTGTAAACGCATGGAAGGCGAGAAGACTTACGCATAGTCCAAGTCCTGATTTCGACGCTAAATCGGTACAATGCATTCAGCAGGTTGGTTATTAGCTTTTTTTATTTCTGAAGTGGCAAGCCTTCTAATTCAGAAATACTGTGCATATTTCCTAACAAAATAATAAGCACATCAGAGGCTTTAATTAAAATTCTTGAACCTGGTTCCGGTTTGTAAGCATGAAAAAATAATCCTTGTATCTGCCTCTTCGTGATGACATTCATAATTGAATTCTGAAGTTTTCTTAATGAAATCCTCCTCAACTTGATACGAGTAGCACAGATGGTCGACGGTTAAAAAAAAAGTTTTTAGGGCTTTGCAATTAATTTTTTAGCAATATTTAAATTTTTGATAATCGCTTACCGACATTCATGACTGATTTTTTGTAAACAACCCTATACCACCGCGTTTTGTTTGAAAAAAAAATTGATTATCAATTAATTAATTCCTGACAGGAATGTTTTTGGCAACCCATTTGCAATCTCTTTATTGGCATATTTTAATAACTAAAAATTACTTTTAATCCAATTACCAGCCCGGTGAAAGTCGTTCTATGGTGGGATCTTATACTATGAAGAACAGGGAAGAAATTATAAAAAAAAACACTGACACGAACAAGGTTCTCACTTTATAGGTTTTGATGTCAGTGCCGAAAGAAGGGTTTAATGTTCTGAATATCGCAAACATCCCCCCGGGCGTCGAGAGCTCGACTCTTCCGTGTGAGCCATAGATAAGATGAACAAGAGTGTTGTGCTTGCGCTTACAGACTTTGCAGCCACTTACTTTACAACGATTTGCATAATGACCCGTTCAATTACACGTTTTAAAGCCACTGATGACTCTTTCTTAACTGTCTCGAGATTAAACAATGCTGCTACATGGTTTTGTATTAATACTCGCTTATTGTCGTAACGTTGGCACAATATTTTCCATGCGACAGAATAGTTCTTGGCGGAAAACTCCATAGATTGAATCATCACAGCAGCTGAACCCTCTAGAGACGCCTTAAATGAATAAAATGACAACGAGGGCGAGGCTCGCACGTATATCGAACTCCTGGCAGCACTGGCTGCATCTAGCGGTTTTATTTTTTAGTTCGACTTTTGTTTTTGTAGTTCTCTATTCTTGATTAATGGCAAGTTGTCATCGCGCCGCGCCGTCTCGCCGCGAGATGCCCTCTCGTTTTCAAGTTATCTTTTACAAATTGTTATTTAAGGCTAGTTTTACGCTCTTCCTCGGTGTTGTTACCGCAACCCATTGAACACAAAATACAGTCCCCCTCCCCCCGAGCACAACCACCAACTCAAAATTCGAATCCATAGGCTAACCGCACACACTCAATAATATTGTCAATGAAGATTGTCAAAATCTTTATTAATAAAATGATCCCCGCACACTACACACACGGACTAGTAAAAAAAGTAAGGACTCCGCGCCGCGATACTAGAAAGTGAAGCAACTTTTGTTCTGTCAATGTATGCGTTACGGGGATGCCAGCTAATAAATAATTCTCCCATCATTGTGTGTATCAAAGTGACGGGTTTCTGACACACACAGTTTAAATAAAAAGAAATTGGTGAGCCTCCAATCTGATATCGGAATGGCGATATAAATTACTTACCTATAATTATCTTGGTTGAGTTTCAGTTTTTTTGGTTTCATCTGAATGTAAAGAAAAGTAAAAGGAAGTAATAATATAATTAATTTGCTTCTTTGCCATCGGTGTGCAATAAATATGGAGGTAGATTTTAGAAAAAAAAATACAAAAAAATACAATTAATAATAATAATACAATGTGCGTTTGAGTGATTTATTTTCAAAGTACTTATAAAATAAAATAAAAATGCAAGTGAAAATGAAATTGAAAATTGACACGTAAGGCCATTTACCAACACAAAAAAAAACATAATAAAATAAGTACTTTTGGTAATCCTAATCGTAACAATGTTCTACTATTCGTATCAATCGCATCAACAGCTCAATATTGTATGAAGCTCGCGCAGCCCACGCGCCGCGTCACGATCCGCGTCGAGCGCGGCGATCGTTGCACAAAAATGATCCTTATAGCATGATTCAGTATTCAAGCGCGATGGCTTACTACCGTATTTCATGTATAACTTTGGTCTTTTTTTTATTGAATAGGTAATAATGTTAACTTTTTTTAATTAATGTGAGTGAGAGTGTTATAAACGTAATAGTAGACAAATATAATCAGAAAGCTGCGAACTATGGTGATAATATAATTTAAAAACCTTTATGTATAGTAAATTTTTTATATACCTGCCTCTTACTTTCGGTGGACCTAGAAATTCCTTCCATTTTTGAAATATGATGAAATCTAATGCTCAGAAATTTTTCCGCAATACATTTAATCAAATTAATTTTATGTTCCAATCCAGCAAATGCGTGTTCTTCTTCTAAATTTAAAAATATATTGTTGTTCATTATAAACTTTTCTAATATTTTATTTAAAATATATTTATATTGAGTTTCACTATAAATGGTTATATTTTCTTTCATAAGTTTTCTAACCACCATTTCACAAATATAACATATTTTGTACATATCCTCAGACGGAAATATTAATCTGCCCTTAGATTTCAAACTTATTAATTTGTGAAAGTAAAGTCTTTCAGACGTCGATAGACGCGCTAAACATTTACAACAGTTTATGCTTCTATTTATAAAATGGACCACACTACCCGCAATATATCCGATTATTAATTTTCTAAAATCATTCAATTCTTCTACATCTAGCCGTTCAATGAGCTCGGCATCACATTCAGGCATTTCCTGAAGAAATGTTAAAGAGGAAATGGACTCATCTTCCTCCTTGTGGCGATATGACTGAGTAGTATGTCAACGTCATAATTTGACATTTTTTTAGACAAGGCTTAAACTGACGTTTAAAAGTTTTTGTGGTAAGACGGTTTATTTCCAAATGTGCAAGTAGTTTTCTGTACCCGCCTTTGAATGAGGGCTACCGCGTATGAAATCGCCGCTAGAGGCGCTTGTGTAGCGTGAGGTCTTCGAAACGTCAAATGCCACTGTTTGTTTACGCGCGAGGGTTTATATTTCTAATTAAATTAAAATTATGAATATTTAACAATACTTTAGATTAATTATGGCAAATACAGATCAGGGTTCTATAAATGTCACTGCTTTGACACTCTTTAATCCAGTCTTTCCCAAAGTGGGCGATAACGCCCCCTTGTGGGCGCTGCAGGTCTCAAGGGGGGCGGTAAGAGACCCAGAAAGAAAATGGGGGCGTCGTGTCGACTTTTAAGTTATTAGTCACTCGGAAAATAATAAGCCATATTTTATTCAAAAAATGAAAATCATGTCAATGTCATTAGCTCGCTAACAAACAAATAAAAAACCAACAGACACACTTTCGAAGAAGTTATAGTGGTTTTTAAATAGGTGAAAAACCGGCTAAGTGCGAATCGGACTCGCGCACAAAGGATTCCGTACCAGAGCAAAAATGAGCAAAAAAATCATATTTGTTGTATGGGAGCCCCCCAAAATATTTATTTTATTCTAGTTTTCATTTTTTATTTTTTGTTATAGCGGCAACAGAAATAGATCATCTGTGAAAATTTCAACTCTCTAACTATCACGGTTCATGGGATACAGCTTGGTGACAGACGAACGGACGGACGGACGGACAGAGGAGCGAAAACAATAGGATCCCGTTGTACCCTAAAAAATGGGGGCGCTAAAAAAATATTTATTCTGAAAGTGGGCAGTAGACAAAATAAGTTTGGGAACCACTGCTTTAATCTTTCGGAAACTTATGTTCGCATTTCTTTTTCGAGCAAAACGGCACTGCGCAACACTGTGGCATCGCCAATACGTTCACACTATAGTTCTATTGTATTACATATGATCTAATATAATCATCTAATGTAGATATAAGTTTTAGCGCTCATAATACGAACTTTGATTGCCATAGTTTTAGACCTCACGTTACAGTTGCGCCATCTGGTGAAACAAAAAACGGTAGCCCCCATTGTCTTACGTTTGGGTTGTCATTAGATCCACATTGCATTCGGATACAAGAAAAAAATATTTCAAGGTGATCCTGACTAAGTTTATACGTCGGTAAGAAAAGCAAACGCTTTTCACGCTCAATAAGGGTTTCATACATATATTTTAAACTTGATATATTAATTAAAATACCAATGAAACCCCTACTGCACTGTGCTTTTATGACCGGTTTATAATATCTGGTAATTAAATACCTATCTTCCTTGTTTATTTTCCTTTTGGTGCTCGCTTTTATTTTCAAATCGCATATATAATTTTTTAACTCATTTAAAAACTGAAATATTTCATTCTTGTTCTGAGAGCATATTGGTTTTTTAAAGTTGAATTCAGTCATAGCTCTAGAATTAAATACGTCAAACATGTCATTAACTTTAGTTACAAAATTTTCTGTGGCTACAGAATCGAGAAATTCGGGTAGTTTTAATTCTTCTCTACATATTTTTAAAGCTTGTGCAACACTTGTACTAAAAATTTGAGTAGCCAGCTTAACCTTCATAATATTGTTTTTAAAATGAATGTGTTTTTTAGTCAATTTATTGGCTAAATGCAAGCCCTCTTCTTCTTGAAGCTTATTTAGTTCTCTTAATAAGCTCCATTTAATTTTGCTGCCATTGCCATTTAAAAATTCTCCCTTCGCTTCGAAATGATTCCTCAACAATTTAATTACATGACTGGGATCGAGAAAACATGCCACTTCAGACTCACAAAGTGGATGTTTAAAAGTTGTTTTTAATGTTTCTGAATCCAGATTACAGCCGAGTAATTCTAGTGCCGAAAAATTTGTCGAATGTCCATCACAAGTGAGAGACACGACATCAATATCCGAATCAAAACACTTAACTAAACACAATTTAATTAAGTTTGCCTTTTGTTCCCCCGTTGGGCTTCCTGCACACAAAAAGTATCCCAAAGGTATTTTAAACCGATGGTTTATTCCTACAAGAAGGAAAACTAACGCTTGAGTAGCTTCGGGAGCACCTTCTTCTACGCCTGTTCTGTAAAGTATATTGGGCTAGTGGATATGGATCCACTAGCCCAATATACTTTTTGCCATCCCATATTTTTTGAGGCTTAATGGCAACTTCGTCGAACACTAAAGAGCACAGTGGTCTATGCTGACTAACTTGTGCTTTCGCCTTTAATGCTCGAAATGATTCCTCAGTAAACCCTGGGGCCCCTTCTATATGCCCATACCATTTTGCCAGAGTTTTGCGATGAGGAAGGCAAGTATTAAACGATTGTCTTACGTAATCATACGCCTTTGGAGAATAAAAATTTAATGTTAGACAAAACTTTTTAATAGCTTGGGAGTATTTAATGTGTTTTTTTAGTTTCTTTCTATTATAATTATTGAAAATATTTACAGCAACAATGTCTTGGTTTAAATTATTATACAGATCAGTGTTAATTAAATTATCTTGTTTTAAATTGTGTAATATGGCTTTTAAGGATTGATTTCTCATCCGAAAACGTCTTACTTTTTGATTAAGATATTTATTTTTTTTCCTGTGAGTTTCAATCAGGATATTTTTCTTATTTATATTTTTTTTTAAACGTAGGTTCCTGGGCGAATCGTACAGCAATCCAATTGTTGGATGCAGGGGTACCTGAAAAAAAGTTTGATATATTGAGAATCAAATTGAGTTTTCTAAGTTGCACTGCACACTATTACACTTAAAAGTACTTATACATACTTGAGCTGACGATAAAGGTGAACATGACCCTGTAGGCTGTTCAGAAGCACTTCTAGGGTTTGTGGGTGGCGGTGGTGCCTTAAAACAATCAGTATCATTTTGAGTCGAGTTGAATTAAAACAAAATGTAAGCTCTACTAATCAATCGACATGATTACAGCGTTAAGTCCAATTTTTGTCTACGCAACATTGTGGAATCAATAATAAACAAATAATTTATGAACATACTTGATCTGATCCTAATGACGATTGTTCACCATATACATATGCTTGAAAACTACTTGTAGTTTCGGGTTCAACATTAGGTTGCTCTTCTTGTATGGGCGGTTCAAATAATAGCTACAAGAAAACAACAATGAATACAGAAAGTCGCGTTAGCTCTTAAAGAAATGATAAGAAAGCAAACTATTTTCAAGTTTTAGACTAAAATATTACTTGACCACAGTGTACATTCTTGTATGACAAATAATATATATATATATATGGCGTCCAAGGCCGATTTCGGCAACGGCGGCTGTTCTCACATAAGGAGATCAGCCAGCTGCGCAGGACATATTATAGAGCATAAGCATTTGCGCAGAGACAGGTGCACTCACTATTCCTTTACTCTCATAGCCCGATGGGACGGCAATCCGACACGACCGGAGAGAGTTCAGGCCACGGAGGAGAAAAGACTAGCGGAGATGCCCTAACGAAAAATCTCCTAACAAAGCAGCGCGCCAAAATTCGGGTGAGCGGGGGACGAGGAACGTTACTGTCTCCACCCGTGCTCCACCCTTATACGCCTTTATGGGAAGCCACCCATTTTTTGTAAATCCATCTAGCGTGGAATAGGATGATTAAAATCTAACCCTAAACTAACATCGACCACTAGTGACATACTCAAAAGTAAAGTAAATACTCAAAATTAATAATTCTTTTAAAATAGTAATTCAATTGGAAAGTTTAAAGAAGCATTCATTTGAAATGAACGAAGAAAAAGAGAGAGATAAAAAAAGTTAGAAAATTAATTGTTATATAAGTATTATTTTGTGCAGAGAACTTGCCCCACAACAATTTATTTACTCCTCCAGAAATGAAATAGGTATCTAGGAACCATTAAACGGAGACTCGATGAAAAATCATTTTTATTCACCACGGGTCTAAAATACCCCCATGGTGTAATTTGAGTATCAACTTATGGCCACGGAGGAGAAAAGACTAGCGGAGATGCCCTAACGAAAAATCTCCTAACAAAGCAGCGCGCCAAAATTCGGGTGAGCGGGGGACGAGGAACGTTACTGTCTCCACCCGTGCTCCACCCTTATACGCCTTTTATGGGAAGCCTCCCATTTTTTGTAAATCCATCTAGCGTGGAATAGGATGATTAAAATCTAACCCTAAACTAACATCGAGTGTGATACGTGACTTAGAAAAGTGTAACACCGAATATCACTTCCCCGTAAGTTTACGAATACGAAACACTTAACAACGAATGCACGCTACCTCGAAAAACTTAACGCCGTAGCCATGCGAACTCGAATAACGAAATCTCTAAATTCACCTATACGAAACACTTAACAAAGAATGCACGCTACCTCGAAAAACTTAACGCCGTAGCCATGTGATCTCGAATAACTAAACCTCTAAAAATCATCGTAAAAAGTCTTTATTCATATAACAATTTTTTTGGGTCTGAGCTTGGTGTCTGGAGGGGCCAGGGTTCTGGAGCCCTGAGGCCACGAGTGCCCTCGAGCCATATATTTGTCAGGCATCGTTTGGAAGCAGATTTTGTTCCCGACTGTTTCTGACGCTTGTCGGCCATTATTTCTTCGGAGCATATTTTGGAGTTTCCTGTCTGGTTTTTTAGGAGGGCCTTAATCTCAGGCTAGTCTTGTGCACATCGTCACCGCGTGGGAGATTGGTGTCGCCGTGGTCTTGTGACTGTTCGTCGGCCAGGTCCGACGGGTGAGCTGTGACAGCGTGGCTGACCCGCAGTGGCGGCTGCCGCCTCCACGCTCCTCGTTACATGAAGACGTCAGGTACCTTGTGTTGTGCTTGAGTGCTGTGTGATTTTCTGTCCTGTACGACATACCCCGGAGGACACGATTTCCGTGTGGAGATAGACGGACCCCGTCTATCACCGATGCCAAGGGGAGCTATTTGAGAGACTGAGGGAGAGACTTTCCGACTAGGGAGTTGTATGCAGAGAGTGAGAGTACTTTGTGAGCCTTGCCTAACAGTCGGGAACAAAATCTGCTTCCATTGCAGACGGATCCTGGATAAGGCTGAGCGGGAAACGATGCCTGACAAATATATGGCTCGACGGCACTCGTGGCCTCAGGGCTCCAGAACCCTGGCCCCTCCAGACACCAAGCTCAGACCCAAAAAAATTGTTATATGAATAAAGACTTTTTACGATGATTTTTAGAGGTTTAGTTATTCGAGATCACATGGCTACGGCGTTAAGTTTTTCGAAGTAGCGTGCATTCTTTGTTAAGTGTTTCGTATAGGTGAATTTAGAGATTTCGTTATTCGAGTTCGCATGGCTACGGCGTTAAGTTTTTCGAGGTAGCGTGCATTCGTTGTTAAGTGTTTCGTATTCGTAAACTTACGGGGAAGTGATATTCGGTGTTACACTTTTCTAAGTCACGTATCACACTCACTAACATCGACCACTAGTGACATACTCAAAAGTAAAGAAAATAGGTACTCAACATTAATAATTCTTTTAAAATAGTAATTCAATTAGAAAGTTTAAAGAAGCATTCATTTGAAATGAACGAAGAAAAAGAGAGATAAAAAGTTAGAAAATTAATTGTTATATAAGTATTATTTTGTGCAGAGAACTTGCCCCACAATAATTTATTTACTCCTCCAGAAATGAAATAGGTGTCTAGGAACCATTAAACGGAGACTCGATGAAAAATCATTTTTATTCACCACGGGTCTAAAATACCCCCATGGTGTAATTTAAGTATCAACTTATGGCATTGTGTTAGTTCGTCTACTAGCCACTATGGCATCACAAGCACGAAAATTCGTTCTATTTGTTCTAGAACCGTGCTGCGATGACTGTTGTTATTTTCGATGTTGCCACATTACGAAATTCACCAAGAAAAATGGGAATTAAAATTATAGGGACAGTGTTTATTAAATTAGAGTTTTCACAACTGTATCATAACGGCGCATCCACTAAATAAGTAGCAGACTTTATGTGAGTCGGATGTTGCTCTGAGTAAAGGTACATTCAAAAAGTATGTACGGCAAGAGAGATATACATACCTATGTAAAACATTGCTGATCTATTCTAATATTATAAAGAGGAAAACTTTGTTTGTTTGTTTGGTTGTAATGGATAAACTCAAAAACTACTGGACCGATTTTAAATATTCTTTCACCATTAGAAAGCTATATTATCTGCAAGTAACATAGGCTATATTTTATCCCGGTGCGGGCTCGTAGCTCCCACGGTACGCGGGTGAAACCGCAGGAAAACGGCTAGTGATGAATATAAATAAATCTACATAGTTAGAGTTATGATTAATTTTAAGATAATTGCAGCTTTTTTAAATAAGACCTTTTTTAAGAATGGGTGATTGCATTTTCGATGTCTGGTAGCACTTAATTTTGTAACGGGTCTCTCTGTCTTGATGAACACAATTTTACTTCAAATATACGTAAGTCGACTACTTACCGAAAGATGGTGTTTTTATAATATAAAATTTTCATGATAATATATCATATGTTTTGGTTTGTAAATAATCTATAAAAAAACTTGTAGGATGCAAGGAAAAATGAAGCTGCTTTTTAAGGCAAAAATTGGTACCAATAATATACATTGATACAAGATTGATACGAAAATAATACAAATTCACTTAGAGGTTCTAGAAATGCAGCTATTCGACGACAGATGTCTCTAGCAAAAAATATGTTTTAAAGTTAAAATATTAATTACACGTGAAATGTTATCCTATGGTATGTTTGAGTTTGGATCCTGAGCAATTTCTACAATTAATGATAGCGCATTTCATCGTTTTAATCGAGTAACAAATAAAATCTGTTGAAATTGTGGTAAAAATACAACTATGACAAGATGTCAGTTTGATGTAAAGGACGGTATATGGGCGGTGTCCAGCCACGCCTGCCGTGACGTAGTCGTGACGTATTTGACCTACCTGAAGGCGCGTGACCTACCTGCGTTAGGGCATCTCCGCTAGTCTTTTCTCCTTCGTGCTTATGGCATTGTGTTAGTTCGTCTACTAGCCACTATGGCATCACAAGCACGAAAATTCGTTCTATTTGTTCTAGAACATGTCTAAAACCGTGCTGCGATGACTGTTGTTATTTTCGATGTTGCCACATTACGAAATTCACCAAGAAAAATGGGAATTAAAATTATAGGGACAGTGTTTATCAAATTAGAGTTTTCACAACTATATCATAACGGCGCATCCACTAAGTGGCTGACATTATGTGTGTCCGATGTTGCTCTGAGTAAAGGTACATTCAAAAAGTATGTACGGCAAGAGAGATACCTATGTAAAACATTGCTGATCTATTCTAATATTATAAAGAGGAAAACTTTGTTTGTTTGTTTGGTTGTAATGGATAAACTCAAAAACTACTGGACCGATTTTAAATATTCTTTCACCATTAGAAAGCTATATTATCTGCAAGTAACATAGGCTATATTTTATCCCGGTGCGGGCAGTAGCTCCCACGGTACGCGGGTGAAACCGCGGGAAAACGGCTAGTGATGAATATAAATAAATCTACATAGTTAGTTATGATTAATTTTAATTGCAGCTTTTTTAAATAAGACCTTTTTTAAGAATGGGTGATTGCATTTTCGATGTCTGGTAGCACTTAATTTTGTAACGGGTCTCTCTGTCTTGATGAACACAATTTTACTTCAGATATACGTAAGTCGACTACTTACCGAAAGATGGTGTTTTTATAATATTAAATTTTCATGATAATATATCATATGTTTTGGTTTGTAAATAATCTATAAAAAAACTTGTAGGATGCAAGGAAAAATGAAGCTGCTTTTTAAGGCAAAAATTGGTACCAATAATATACATTGATACAAGATTGATACGAAAATAATACAAATTCACTTAGAGGTTCTAGAAATGCAGCTATTCGACGACAGATGTCTCTAGCAAAAAATATGTTTTAAAGCTAAAATATTACTTACACGTGAAATGTTATCCTATGGTATGTTTGAGTTTGGATCCTGAGCAATTTCTACAATTAATGATAGCGCATTTCATCGTTTTAATCGAGTAACAAATAAAATCTGTTGAAATTGTGGTAAAAATACAACCATGACAAGATGTCAGTTTGATGTAAAGGACGATATATGGGCGGTGTCCAGCCACGCCTGCCGTGACGTAGTCGTGACGTATTTGACCTACCTGAAGGCGCGTGACCTACCTGCGTTAGGGCATCTCCGCTAGTCTTTTCTCCTTCGTGGTTCAGGCGCAGGACCGACATTAACGTGCTCTCCGATGCACGGGTGAATCAATCACAAACTTCCAGACTATGGGCTGCTTTGTGAAAGTTTCTAAAACCCACAAAGCGATTTCGGCCCGACCCGGGAATCGAACCCGAGACCTCATGAACAGCAGTCGCGCTTGCGACCACTAGACCAACGAGGCTTGATATAATACAAACAAGAATACCTACCAACTTTGGAACTGCATAGGTAACTACTCGACGGCGTCCTTTTGACACCACTCCTTCTGTTGAGGTCCAATCTTCTTGACCTCTAGAGTTCCTTATTATTCTCACCCAATCATTTTTCCAAGGTTCATTTCCGGTAGGAAACCTACAAAGAAATAAAGAAAATGTATCTACCAAGAACATTATGGATTACCCACTTTTTCGGGTAAAGTCCTTATTTTTTTCGTGGCCACACTGGCTATTTTTGTGTTCCAAATATTGTTATCATTTTTATTTAAAAAAGGACAGAAAATAATGTTATTAGAACTGGCTTACCTGTGAAAAGTAATCCTTTGGCACTTTTTGTGTAAAGTGGTATTATTTTTGCACCATTTCACGACACATGACGGCATTATGTCAATTTTTTATACGCGAAAAATATGAACTGTCACCGATGATGGTCGCGAGCGTAATGGCGGTCTATCGGCTTATGTTTATGTAAGTGTGTGCGTGTAGGTTCGTATTTACACGGAGCCGGCTTGTTTTGGGTGCTTCACTTTTATGTAGGTGACGCGGAGTCCTTACTTTTTTTACTAGTCCGTGACTACACAATATTATTGTCAATTTTTCATGGTACAATCTGACTCAGTCGCTCCGCAGCTAGATTCATGTGCGCACGTTTGGCAGGTTTGAGGCTGGAATCAGTGCAGTGTCGACGTAGCTATATCTGTGCAAGTCTACGACCGCGCACACAGCTACGCTGACGGTACGGCGTGATTAGGTATGTGAAATACTGTCTACGAACGAGAAGAGGGGGGTCGCCACTCTCTACTTGCTTGGTGTTTTTAGGGGTCGACCTAATGCACCCTAAAACGATTCGAAGAGATTTAGCCTGAATGGCTTCCAGCTTAGCAATTGAAACTTTATTGCAGGGTTCTAACAAGAAGGAGCCGTAATCAAGCAAACTTCTAACTGTAGCATTATAGACCAGTTTTAGGGTGAAGGAGTGAGCACCCCACCAGACTCCCGCTAGCGCACGGAGTACATTGAGTTTCTTCTCGCACTTAAGGCTAAAATGTGGTTGAGATGAAACTCACCTGACAATTTGAAGTCCAATATAACCCCAAGAAAAACATTATTTACAACTTCAATGGGAAACCCTCCAATTTTACCCTCCGGACCACCTGTACAATTGGACAGTACCATTGGTGGTACAAATGGTACTGATTTATCCCATTAGTACCAGGAAAATAAATACAAGCGTGACACTCGACGTTATTTCAATAAAAAATAAAATGGTACAATTGGCACTATTTTATTTTATTACTATTTTACTACTGCCTTAATTTTTCTAAGAACAAGGGAACTTCTATATCGCCTACAATTAGTTGCATTTGCACATGGTGTATGTAAGTGTTTCTGTGCAGTACAGACGATTTCCGTTTCTCTTGAATTTTGGGTACTACGGTTCGAAAGTCGGAATCGTTTTTAATAACTGTAAGGAAGGCAAAAAGAGTTGTGGGCCGTTTTTCAAAACTGCCGTTGGACTGGGCCTTCACAAGTATTTGTAGTACGATGTCTGTTTGCAAAGCAAGACCATGTGTTGCTTTTTGGCATCCAAAACGTTTTAAAATAATTCATGAATTTTTTTAGTTTTGGATTATTCAATATTATTTCATTTTGAATATACTTCCCCCCATCATGTATTTTAGATGCGGGTAGCAGTGCCAATGTATTACAGAGTCCCACAATTTTTTTCGAGTAGCTATCTGTCAATCCTAATTTCTTTGCTTTCCTACGCAACTTCTCACAAAAATGGTTTATTTAGTTTTTTTTACCTGGTTGATAGTTATAGTGCCACAACATTTTTTTGTTTTATTATTCATGCATCTCCATAAGCTGTTTTGGTTGGTTCGATATGTCACATGATAGTAATACTCGAATCCATTGTGAAATAAAACTTTACCTCTCCCACGAGCAAGTATACATATTTCTTCACACATTTTTCACGAAAGTAATCATATCAGTTACATTAAATAGTCGCACAGAATTAGTGATGACACTGACATTGAGCTAAAAAATACCCTTTGTCATTTATTTATTTTCAAACATACAAGCTGTTGATTTGCATCCGTGCCATAGTCAAGGACGTAATTATACTAATGATTCTCAACCCAAATCAACAAAAAAATCGGCAGGAAAATTTTTGATTTTAATTTTTTTTCGGAAATCCGTCAATGTTATCTAGCCGTATTTAAACTTGGCGCGTGTGTTACTGGCCTTAAAACCGTGCTGCGCCCTCACACAAACCAGACACAGAAAGCATACGTAACGATCATTCATAAATTTCATTCATAAAATTGGATTACTTCTGAAATGCTACGACATTACAATGACAAAAAAAGTTGTGCGTATTAGCTATTTCCCGTCTACTGTAATTACAATCGATTATTTACGTATTTCATGTCCTCCTCCTGACGTATGGCACAAATGCAAATCAACACCTTGTATAATTTACATTTTTAAATATTAAATATAAAAATAAAAAACATTTAAAAATATAAAAAAATAAAAAATAGGTTGCCACCGATATCGGGCACAGGGTCCAAGGTACCGGTGGTTAGGGTCCCAAAGACAGAAACCTCCTCACAATACGTGCCGTATCAAGGAGTACTGCCTTCTGAATCAGTCCCTTGATCCAGCCGCCCAACGAGAGCCTCCTGAGGTGTTCGTCGAGGCTCTTGGCTATTAAACCATTGGCCGTAACGACAATCGGCACAACAACAGCCGTGTCGACACTCCACATGGCGACAACCTCGTGCGCTAAGTCGAGATACTTTATTTGTTTCTCTTTCTCAGCTTTCACAAGGTTCTCGTCATGCGGAACGGCGACATCGACTATCATCGCGCGGCGCGCTAATCGATCTATCACCACAATATCAGGCTTATTGGCTACAATAGTCCTGTCAGTGATGATAGATCGATCCCAGTACAACGTGATATGGTCCTTTTCGAGAACTGGGTCGGGCGCATACTTGTAGTACGGTACCTCAAGGTCTACAAGGTTGTATTGCAGAGCAAGCTGCTGGTGGATAATCTTGGCCACTTGGTTATGTCTGTGCAAATATTCACCATTAGCCAAACGAGAACAACCAGATATAATATGTCTGATAGACTCACCCGGATGGTGACATGCCCGACATATGTCAACCGTTTCACGATATATCTCCGGTAGTTATTCGTAAGGATAACTTCGTCCATAATTGCACATACAAACCCTTCGGTTTCTCCAAACAAGTCACCGAAGCGTAGCCAAGATACGGACGCATTGAAGTCTACATCGGGGCCATGAAGAACCCCGAAGAAGCGTCCGTGTAGCTGTTTGCTCTGCCATACCTCCTTGCGATCATGGGTAGTTAGTACCACAGGTCTGCGCCAGTTCTCATGTGCCAACGATAGCGGGGTGAGTCCTTTGTCCACTGCTACCATATCACGATGCATACCCACGTCGCTTTTGAGAAGGTATTCTCTGAGACTGCACACCTCACGGTTGTGGAGCGTCTTTGCATTTAAAAAGCCTCGGCCTCCACATTTCCGTGGGATGTACAGTCTCATCACCGACGATCGTGGGTGATGCATTTGTTCTGCGGTCAGCAGTGTGCGGACTCTCCTATCCAAGGCATCCAATTCAGTTTGAGTCCATTTGAGTATGCCGAAGGAGTACATCAGGACTGGCATGACCCATCCATTATAGGCGCGAACCTTGTTGCCGCCTGATAAGGAACTTTTTAGGACCTTATTCAGGCGGCCAAAGAAACGCTCCCGTAATGACTGTTTCATGACAGCCACATTGATGCCTAACCCCTCCGCCATACCCAAGTATTTATATGTATCGTTTGCGGAGAGTGATCTCAGGTTTATGGAATCTGAGAGTTGTACTCCCTCAGATTCCACAATTCCCCCTCGCTTTACATGCATGACTGCACATTTGTCCACACCGAACTCCATCCTGATGCAACTACTGAAATTTTCAGTGATCTTCAGTAGCTTCATCAGCTGCAGTTCTGTAGTGGCAAACAGTTTCAGATCATCCATATAAAGCAAATGGGATATAACCTGACCCCCTCTCCGCAAAGGATAGCCCAGCCCCGAACCCTCTAGCAATGTGCTCAAAGGGTTCAAGGCCAGGCAAAACCAAAGTGGACTCAAACTGTCACCCTGGAATATTCCCCGCTCGATCTTAATAGGATCGCCGGTCCCTTCAATTTGTCTACATCCTAGATAGTCAAGAACCGTTCTCCATTGCTCCATACATGACGCAAGAAAGGCGCGTAGAGTTGTATTTATTTTATACAACTCCAGTACCCTCCTAAGCCATGTATGGGGGACCGAGTCGTAGGCCTTCTTATAGTCTATCCAACATGTCGACAAATTCTTTCGGGATCGCCGAACCTGTTGGCTGATGACCATATCAGTGAGGAGCAGCTCCTTAGTAGCACGGGACCCCTTCTTACATCCATTTTGAGAAACTGACATAATTGAATATTTTTCAATATGTTGGTTTATTTTTAATCTCAAAATTGATGTAAGAAGTTTATAGACCGTCGGAAAACAAGTGATCGGTCTATAATTTTTGGGTTCCGCGGTACTGCCTGATTTATGGAGCAGATGGGTAACTCCTGTTGTTAGAAACTGTGGGAGCGACCCGGCTTCGAAGGATGACTGAAACTGTGATGCTAAACAGGGGTGTGAACTTTGCAGCCACTTTAACCAGAAATTGTGCAGTCCATCCGGTCCTGGTGATTTCCAGTTTTGCATCGGACGAACTGCACAGGCTACGTCGGAGGAGGTAATATTGACCTCCTCCTTTTCTGGTATTTGTTCACACTCCCGTTCAACATCACGTGTCCAGTCACCCTCCTCGTGAAATACGGGCGTCGACCAGAGGTTGCGCCAAAACATGTTTGTGGCACCATCATCCGGCCGGCTCCCGTCCATCACGTATTGCTCAGGTCGCTCCCAAGTTCTATATACCCATCTTTGATCACTCTGGAACATACGATTCTGGGTGTAACGTTCTACCCGTCGTTTATACCTTCGAATACGGCTAGCCCATGCACAGACTTTTTGCTTCAGGAAGTCGATGCGCTCCGCGATACGCGGCATATATTCATGAGGACTGAGTCCAGTCCCCATGAATGCACGCCTCACAAAGCGCATCACCCGTGGTCGGGTATTACCCTCCCTGAAGCAATAAATATTATTATGAATCATTTGCGGCCAGGAAACAATAAAATATCAAGAAGGATGATAACATGAAATTGTGGTACAGTTGTACTAGTGGGATAAATCAGTGTCATTTGTACCATCAATGGTACTGAGAAATGGTACAGGTGGTCCAGTGGGATATTATTGTATCATTTGTACAATCAATTGTACTAGTGGGATAAATCAGTACCATTTGTACCACCAATGGTACTGTCCAATGGTACAGGTGGTACGGAGGGCAATTTTAAGGTTGACATTAGAAACAGCACGCTTACGTGAAAAAACAACCATAGAACTTTTTATGGCAGACAGTACAAGGCCATGGTCAATCAACCACTGATTTAGGGAATTGAGTGATATTTGCATGGACCCACTAGCTCTTTCAATAGATGAAGTAGGGATGTACAAACACAGATCATCCGCATATTGAAGAATCTGACAATCCAAGTTGAGGGAATCATGAAGATCCGAGGTGTAATTAGCATTAGCATTTTAATGTTCTTTTTTATTCTCATATTTCTTGTCTTTTGTGATTCTACATGATCTTCGCATGTTATTATAGTATGTATCAATACATACAAACTGTTATACCTATTATTTTTTAAAGAGTAATCATGGAGTGTCTTGCCCGTTCTTCTCCATAGGAAGCTACTTTTGGAATGGGCAACTAGAATCAAACCTATTTATAATTTTTGACATTCATAAGTGCTTGTTAAGGCCTAAATGAAATAAATGATTTGACTTTGACTTTGTAAATATTATAAAGTAGCGGAGTAAGAACGGACCCTTGAGGAAGCCCACGCTAGACCGTTCTACAGTCAGAATCTTCTCCAGGGATACGGATCTTGACCCTACAACTAGAGTGCGGGTTACATACACAATGCAGCATCCGTTCCGAAACACCCAGCTTCATTCGAAACATTCATGACTCAATTGTCGGAGTCGCTGTCACATTCAACATCTTCTGGCTGAATAGGCATGATGACAGTAATCAAAAATCATTATAGTTCGGCCATTCAGAGAATGCGTTCCTGACACGTCGCGATTGAACTGACGACGTAACTTTGCAATGGCGTTGCAGTTACGATAAAAATATTTTTGCTGGTTGTTTACCGTTTTAACAATTGAGGAGCATTAAAACAACATTATTATATCAATAATCAATGAATGTAGTTACGTCGTCAGTTCAATCGCGACGTGTCAGGAACGCATTCTCTGAATGGCCGAACTATAAAATAATATATTTATTAAATTAAACTTGAAGCTTGGAATATAAAACGCGCATTGTTTTCTTTATTAATAATGTGATTAATATGTATTTTTATAAAATAAAATTACGAAATAAGGCAATCCGCCATGATATCTTGAACACCAATCAGAGCTCGTGACGTCATCTCCCAAAACAACTCGCGCGAAAGCGCGCGAACCTCACATTTCGTTATTGTGAACTTCCACTGCGATCTTTGTTTTTAATTAATTAATTGTGTATAACACGAGTTATGGAGCCCGGATTTATCAAGGCAAACAGCGCTAATTTGCCTAGAATTGATATCATAATGCTGGGAAAGTTTTTGGCATCAAATAAAGATTTTTGTTCAGCTGAATTTAGAAATGTTAAAACTTCCATGTAAGTATACTAGTTTAATTAAAAAAACTTCCATGTAAGTGTATTAGTTTAATACCACTAAGTTAAAAAATAAATTTATATTTGTATTTTATATTATGTACTTTATATTTTCCACCTAATGTACATTATGGAATGCAATAAATGATATGATATGATATATGATATGAATAAAATGCGTAATATAACAGCAATGAGAGATGAAACCTAACCTCGAAATAGTTATTTACATTATAAACTATGCTAGAATCTAGAGAACTATGTAATAATTTACATCAAAGTGATCTTCACAAAAATAAAGTTGTACCCTGGGCAATATTGCTTTTGAATCTCGCCTTGCAAATTTAAGCCACTTGTTTCGTATTTTTTTATTGTGAGGAACGTACACAAATAACTTATCAGGAGTTGTTTTGGATGTGTTCTTACACTGGGGGACCCCACAACACCTATGCCCTTTCGAATTCATATTTAATAACACAAAAAACTTAATTATTGCACGAGCGTTGTTTACTTGCGTCTTATAATTTCAGTCGTGACGTCACAAGTGACGACATGACACTGACAAGCGTTTTCGCGCCGGATTCAAAGTGGATAGAGAAAAATGCAATTATTTGATAAAAAAACTTCGCATTTTCTTAAAATTAATAATTTTTCATATAAAATAGACGTATACCTACATCATACAAAGGAATTTAAAAATTTGTCATCATGCCTATTGGAGGGCTATTTTAGCAGTTATCTCCACTGCACGTTCCACAGGTACTATAGTTCGGCCATTCAGAGAATGCGTTCCTGACACGTCGCGATTGAACTGACGACGTAACTTTGCAATGGCGTTGCAGTTACGATAAAAATATTTTTGCTGGTTGTTTACCGTTTTAACAATTGAGGAGCATTAAAACAACATTATTATATCAATAATCAATGAATGTTATAATTTTGTGCCAAACTGAGTGTCAAATAACTTGGTAAACAATATTTTTCTAAATCTATACTGCGCTATTACAAGGTTATGTCAGCGGTTTATATTTTGTAGTGCTGTGCTAAAAATAACAGGCAAGTATCGTAATCTGTTCTTATACAGTTATAATATAAAATAATACGTTTTGATTTTCTTTTTAAGAATTGGAAAATAATGGACTATAAGACTTAATTATAACTTTTATGAAATATAAAAATAAAACTATGACCAAACCGCATTTTTATACTTAGATTAAAAATGGTAACCCCAAATGGCGTTATGGGCCGCCATTTTGTGACGCTAAAACAGTCGTCCGTTGTCGTTTCGTGCGCATAGACCACGTTTTTCAAGTGTTTTCGATCTGTTTTTATTTGATTACCCGGCTTTTGTTAGACCGAGATATCAGGATTGATTCTGTTATTGATAATAATATAATTATACATGTAGGCGAAGATGATGATGAAGACACCACCTCCTCAAGCAAATCGGAGTCTGATTAATATTCTGTTCGCACATTCAATTCAATGTACTTGTAACAAAGAATAAATAAAACAATTTTATTATATGAATATTACCTTTTTTTGGTTTCCACTTAAATAACTAAAATATAAAACAAATGATTCCGCCAATTTAAAACGAAAATAATCTTAAAATAATGCGGCGGTTCATTTTGAAGGAACGGTAACGAACTCAGTGTTATGTTGTGCCCATCACTAGTCGTGACTAACTGATAGGTGTCAGGAACGCATTCTCTGAACGGCCGAAGTATAGAGGGTACAACACTTCGTTGTCTGTCGCGAGACATATTCGACACATGTTCTGAATGTTGCACTGCTCCGAACTAAGATATTGGTAGAAATCGTATGGTATCTCTATCTCAATGTAGTCTTCCTTGGGTAAACGTTCATCGTCGTTTCCTTTCCCGATGTCTTCCAATGCACTTTGCGTATCCATTTTAGTACTAAAAAGCTGTTAGTTCAGGCTATTTTAAACTACTCAAAGTAACTTTTTCCTCGGTGTTCACTGCATTTTCAACCGCCCATTTAAATAGTACCCCACATAACATAACATGCAAAATATTTATAAAAATATTGATTGTGATGCGACGAGATGAGAATCGTTATATATTACAAAATAGACCTACTTTTCTGCATCCGCAAGACGCTCCACATCCTTTTTTGCAGTTGCTAAAAATAATTTTCTTGTGGCGTGGGTGTATCTACAGACTTAAGTGGATTTAATAAACTGTCATATATGACCCACCCCCAATCCTTTGGATAAATGTTTTTGTTGCCAAGCCAATCTGGGTTTGAAGGTAATCCTCTTAGTATGCTCATTTATGGCACCAAGGGTTGGAACTAAGGATGACAATTTTACGGCAGTGTTTTTCGTAGCAGATTTGAGAAAACTTTCATAGCGCATCTTTTCGAGATATTCTGATAAGCTTTCTACTCGACTCAGCTTATTTTGTTGTGTCTTTAGCAAGTCCTTAAAAACATACCATATATTATCTGCCTCTAAAATATCTTCGAGTTCAGATGTATTATTCAAAAATATCTCTGCCTTACTTCTCAAATCTTGCCTTCGTTCCAAAAGATCCATAATTTTTTTTTGCCTTTATTATATACCGCCGAAGTTGAGTCACGCCCAGTTCAACCTGACTTTAAGTGAGTCTAATTTACGCAACAAAATGCATGAGAGCAGTGCAGCAGCATACTTAAGGCAGACTCATAAGACTGTCCTATTATGGGTAATGCGTCTATCAATGTTAGTGGTTCTCCCTTAAGGTACTTTTTCAAAAAGCAAAGTTTTTCGACATTAATCTCTTGTCAGCATGTACTACGGCTTGAAACATTTCCATAAATGGTTTATAATTACTAATGTTCAACGATGGCATCTTAGGCTTGTATGTGCTATTCTTCTGAGGCTCAGCGCTAGACTGCAGTTTATTAATGGCTTGTGTTTAAACACCACCCAAAAAAGTACCTATTTTACTACCAAAAAAATTCTAAACGGTTACCAAAATGGATAAATGGTCACCAAATAACGTTTCGTTGTAAAACCATTTTTTCGTATTATCGACTACTAAAAAATATATGGACGCCTTTAAAATACACTTTAGACCAAATATTATATATTGTCACTACTTAGATGTTACCAATTATGTAATACCATGACTCTTAATTTGGTCATTTTTGTTAGACTAAAAAAGCTAACGATCGCTAGAATATTTCCCAAATACCAATTAATATACTGGGGTTACCAAACGTACGTCGCTTATTTATTGTTATATGAATTTGTGTGTAACTCAGTAGTAAAATGTAAGCACGCAACATGCAGTAAGCATGGCTTCTGTCACGGCTCCGGCACTGCGGGGCTCCGGCGGTCCCATGCGAGCTTGCAGGCCGCCTCGCCCCTCCGCGCCTACGCGGTTTTGAATTGCACTCTAGGGGTAGGGCAGACAAGACTACGTGGAGTCGGTTTTGCAGCGATTCGTTTTCGTCACTAACTTTGATTTTGGTAGTAATATTAATCTTTTAGTTGGATAGAATTTGGTGACCATTAATCCATTTTGGGAACCAAAAATAATATTTGTGCGAGATTTGCGATTTTTCTGATGTTATTTTATTTTTTTTGGATCATAATATTATATACTTTAGTGCCCTTTTAATAAAGTCAATTTATTTTTTTTGGAGTTGTTTATTTTATTTGGTGCCTCAGCCTAGAGTCTTAAAAATATTTTTGGTGATCGCCTAAATTATACCCTTTATTAATCTGCCGATCCAAAGCGGCGCATAAATTAAAGTACCTGTTATCAGTTTCTTCTTCCTCAGATTATTTCACTCCGAGTAATTATAAATTAACAGCAGTTTCTTGAAAGCTGTAAATAGCTTGAAGTCTACTTTTTTCTTATATTGAGATCTTCTAATGTGTAATTAATTTCTTGATTTTCAAGTCTTGTTGGGACACTTTTGCCTGCACAATAAGTTTTTACGGAAGTTTTGAAGTTTATGGTAATTACGACGATAATGTATTATAATTACAGATGCTTACGCTCCGTGGGATTTGTTGGTTTGGTAATTTTTTTTTCGACTGCAAACATTGTGTCAGTTTTGTCATTGTATCAAATATGAAATATTAGATATTGGTGATTTTAAATTTCAATATTTTACGAATTTTCATCCGTTTTCATATCGATCGATATAGGTTTTGGTGCATGATCAGCTATGCGATTCTGTAACAAACACATCATCGATGCTAACAACGACGAGTTCACAGATGTCGCATCGTAGATATCGCTTTTAAAAACAACGTTGATGAAAACCGTATTCGCTTAGCTCAAAAGCTCGTCGACGATCTGCCGAACAACGATGACGGGTAGGATGTTTACAGTGTTGCCAAATTCTTTTAAAGCAATTTAAAGTATAATCGAGAAAATCTCGACTAACGTTTTTTGGCGTTATTGCGACATTTTAAATCAATGTAAATGCATAAATATGTATGTATAAAACACATTCTATTCGTTATGCATCGAATATTTAATTAATTATACCTATTACCATATCCCAAGTCACCAGTATTCTTATTGTTGTTAGTACTTAAATATTTAAAAAAATAACAAATTATATTAAATTTATAAAACCTATTAAAATGATTATTATTGTAGTTAGTGTCCTTCTAAATTTTATTCTACCAGATCTCTTCCTCTGCGTAAGTGTATGATTGAGTTGGCTGTTCCGGCTGCCTTATGTCCTGATAGGATGCCACAGAGATTGACGGATTGGGTTGAATTATTACGGGTCTCGGGTTGACCTCCGTTTGGGTTCGTTTGACTATGTCGGATGTTACTAGCCGGGTCCAGTCACTCAACTTATTAGAGATCTCTTCCATTTTATGAATGAGTTCAACCATGCTAGAGTCTCCTATGGGTTGCTCAAGTCTGGAGGGCTTATTAAGGTTGGTATTGTCTTGTAATGCTTTAGAGACTGTTTCGACCAAGGCATTTTTCAGAGCGTTGACATTGTAGCAGTCTACGGCAGTTTCTGAGTTTTGAATGCTGATGCTTTGATGCCCCCACTTCTCATTCATATAGGGAATGACTGTCTGATTGAGAGAGTGCCAAGCTTGCAAGGCGTCTTCTCTTTTTAATTGATCCCACCTTTTCGGGAATGCCTCGTTGTTAGTTATGTATAGACTGTTTAAGTAACCCGGACTAAGGGTTGACACGAAGAGACTCCTTGGGCACCTAACTCCAGGTAAGTTTGGGTATCTCTCTAAGAATGCTTCCCTATTCTCTCTTTGCCGATTTGACACGAAACCGTCTTCTGCTTCCCATTCCTCTTCTACCCAATCTTCCTCTTGAGTCGCTTGGTCCTCACACTCTTGTGGAGACGATGTTGTAGCCTGATTTGTCGCCGGATAAACAGTCACCTCTATAGCCTTACTTGCCCTATTCAACTCGAACCTGAGCTCCGTACAACCCTCACTCAAGCTCGGTTGTTCGATCTGTTTTTTCTTTGTTATTGCCAAATGGAAAATTTGAATTAGATTCTCAGCAAGGTCTTTCTACCTTGAATTGACGTTCAACCTTCCGATATATCATTTTCGATATAGAAATTAATGACTCAAATCTTTGACATTTGCTATAATACAGGTTATGTAGTATAATATTAGTCTGTGTCATTTCAAAACTTTTCAAAACCAAAACAAACATTGTGCTCATAACTGGATTATATCTTTATTTGTCTAAATACGAGATTTCAAAGCTCCAAATGGCTTTAAGCGGTCAAGTGGACTTTAAAAAAAGTTGTACCCCTAATCAACGGCATTCTACTTGTCCTGTGTTTTAGTTTGTTTCCAAAACTATCTCTATCTAAAGTAAGTACACAGTACGTAATATTTTATATTTTAATATACAATACAGTCTTTGTGAACTACGTCTATTAACTAAAATATTTATCTTTTAGTGTCTCGCAACGCACTGCCTTCGTTGAGTCAGCTGGAAGAGCTAGTAAGCTTTTTGGAAAGCAAACCATGTTTGATTATGATGGGCCATGCCATGATCGTACTGCAAATGCAAGCAGTCATCAGGCACGATCCGAAAACAACAGCCCAAACAGTGAGTGACGTAGTGGGTGTATGAAAATATTGGAGCAGTGGTGTAAGGTTAGTAATCAATAATAATTTATAAGCCTATATAGTGTGTGTTTAGTGTTGCATTGAATCATGGTAAGTATAGTAGGTACTCTTTTACATTGTGTTTTGTATGTATTAGGTACTAAATTAATGTTGACAGCAAGCATATTCAATGATTTTACTCTATCCTTCAAATTCAATCATAAAGGCATTTGAAATTGCAACTGAAAGTTAAACCACACCAAGCAAATAGTTGTTTTATTTATTTTATATATTACCATATAATTTTTGCTTGTGTTGCAGTATTGGAAGGACAAAAAGGAGCAGTTCAGAGGAAGTCCAGTTCAATTGCAGCTGCGAGGCAACATGAAGAATTTGCCAGAACTCGGTATAATTGAGTTAGAAATACATTCCATTATGCGAGGAGAATGTTTTGGAATCTGAATTTAGGTAAATAAATCCATGTTCATTATAAAATACAAAATAATAAAAAGACATGTTGAATTAAAATATTGTTTTATTAATTAATGAATACAGAAAAGTTAAGTAATTTTATAAAAAATGTGTTTGATACGCATATATTCGTTTATTATAATCGTTTATTATAATATAATCGTATACAATTTATTGAGACAAATAAAAAGCGAAAAGAAAATTTTTCTTCAATGACAAAAAATGTGACAGCCAAAGTCCAGCGGCGCGCGCAGCACGTCGCAGGTTGACATGGCGTCGTTTACATGGCGCTAACATGGCCCCGGCCTTGGAAACAGCCGGTTCCAACATTTTCAGCATTCCGAATTAGCAGACACATCGTCTGCTATGGTGATACTGGCAGGGGGCATATTTTCGAGAATGCCCTACGTGTGATGCCCGATGACGTCAGTAGGTCGGCCACCCTTGAGATCCCATCGGTTCCAGGATACATTCGTATGATTCTCCCTAACTTCCATTTTAGTGGCGGCAGGTTGTCGTCTTTTATCAAAGCCAGTTGATTGATCGCAAGAGAATCTTGACGAGTTTTCCACTTAGTGCGCGTCTGCAACTCCGCCACATATTCCTTCGCCCATCGTTTCCAGAATATTTGCCTCATCTGCCCAATAACGTCGTAGCGCATTAACCGATGAATCGATATTTCAGTCAGATCTCTGCAGGCTGGAGAAGTCAATGGCCGGCCGATAAGGAAATGGGCTGGTGTGAGGGGTTGGAGGTCGTTAGGATCAGTGGACAGGGCGGTTAAGGGTCGGGAATTGAGGATGGCTTCAATTTGTGCCAATACCGTACTGAGTTCCTCGTAAGTGAGATTAGCTGAACCGATTACGCGTCGCAGGTGGTGCTTACACGATTTCACCCCTGCCTCCCACAAACCGCCAAAGTGAGGAGCATACGGAGGAATGAAACTAAATTTAATGTTGTTATTTGAAGTAAAATCATCAATATCGCTACTGTTATTTTCAATGAATGAAACAAATTCTCGTTCAGCACCTACAAAATTTGTTGCGTTATCCGACATAATTTCAGCTGGTTTACCCCTCCGGGATATAAAACGTTTCAAAGCAAGTATATAATCTTTCGTTGATAGACTTGTAACTAGTTCAAGATGAATGGAACGGGTACATAAACAAACAAACAAGCATATGTAACTTTTAGTGAGACTTGCACCCCTCCCTCTTCGATTCAATATCATCACTGGACCCGCATAGTCTACCCCACAACGCATAAAGGGGAACCCAGCTTCCAGGCGTTCAGGTAAATTACCCATGAGAGGCTGTACAATTTTTCTCTTAAGTCGCGTGCAAGTGACACAATCGTGGACAGTTTTCCTAGCTAGGTTTCTCCCACCAAGTGGCCACCAAGTCTCACGCACAGAAGCCAAGAGTTGCTGAGGCCCACAATGCAATAACTGTTTATGTTCATGCGCAAATATCAACATAGTCAGTCTGTGTTTACTACACAACAGAATAGGATGTTTCTTGTTGTTATTAAAAGAATTACAGTTACTCAACCTTCCGCCAACGCGTATTAATTTAAATTCATCAAGAAAAGGATTTAAACCTAGTATTCTTTTAGATTTTACAACCGATTTCTTATCTAAATCGCTATATTCGCTATTAAACGATTGCAGTTGTGCAAGCCGTGCTAACATAATAGTTGCAGCGTCCAACTCAATAACAGATAAGGAACCGGTTTTTCGGTCTTGTTTACTAACACGTGTGTTACCGATGAACCTGAGTACATAGGCTGACATTCGACGCAGCCGATTGAATGAAGGAAATCTATTAAAATCTACTAAGCAATCACTATTCTGATTACTACACACCATACTCGCATGTTGAACCTTCAATTCGGGCAACTTTGCATTATCTATGACAACATTATTTGACCATTCAATGTCATGGCTCTGTAAAAAGGCTGGCCCGTGCCACCACAGGTCATTGTCTTGGAGTTCGTTTAAGTGGAGGCCCCTCGACACAATATCTGCTTACGGGAGACGCGATTTGAGTGCCTTTAATATGCAACCAAATCGCGTCTCCCGTAAGATCGTTTATTTGAGACACTCGATTTTGGACAAACGTTTTTAAATTATGAGGAGGCATTCTAATCCAGACCATGACTATGGTGGAATCTGTCCAAAAGTAAACTTTTGTAAACGTAAGCCTTAACGAACTTAAAATTTTACGATATAGCCGCGCGCCGAGCAAAGCACCACAAAGTTCAAGCCGCAGAATAGTACACACTGTTTTTACGGGGGCCACTTTGCTCTTTGCACATAATAATTTGACTGATACCGATGATTGATCCGAGTACGTGCGTATGTACGCACAAGCCCCATACGCATTTTGTGACGCATCAGTGAAAATATGTAATTCGCAATTAAGTACATGTTCACTCATGACGTAACGAGGGACCCGGATGTTCTGTAAAGACGACAGGTTTTGAATAAATCGGTTCCACAAACATTCAATATCGGTTGGGACCGCATCATCCCAATCGATTTTACAAAGCCATAACTTCTGAAGCAATACTTTTGCTATAATAATTGTCGGCGCTAAAAGACCTAACGGATCATAGATTTGTGATATCACAGACATCATTGTTCGTTTAGTGACCTTTGACGTATTTTCTACGTTGGTGGTAAAATAAAGCATATCTTTATCTACTTGCAATCCTAAACCGAGTGTTTTATTCTGACAGTGTTCACCGCTCGATAACTTCTTAAATACTTCTTTGTTTACATCATAATTGAATGTCCATTTTCTTAACGGAAAGCAAGCAGACTTTAAAATCTCTGACGTTTTTTCGCATATATTCAACAACACTTGAGGGTCGTCTTCTCCTGTTATTAAATCGTCGACGAAGAAATCCTCATTTATTACTCTGGCAATAATTTTATCATCCGTGTCTAGTGCTAGTTGACGCAAACAGCGCATACTTAAGTACGGAGCAGACGCCGTTCCGTATGTCACAGTATTAAGTCTATATACGCTTAATTCATCCGATGCGGTTTCCCGCCATAAAATTAGTTGTAGGTCACGCTGATCGGGCTGAACAAGCACTTGCCTATACATCTTCTCCACGTCAGCACTGGCAACATATTTATACTGCCGGAAACGAAGTAAAATGGAAAATATGTCGTTTAGGAGAGGAGGGCCTATCATCTGTATGTCATTTAACGACTTATTCGATGTGGTTGCGGCACTAGCATTAAACACTACACGAAGTTTTGTTGTACTGCTGTGCTCGCGGAATACCCCATGATGTAGTAGGAAATAATGCGGCCATGCGTATTCGTTTATTTTAGACATATGCCCTAGGTCATTATATTCCCGTAAAAAGTCACTGTATAACCTTTTATACGAAGGGGATTTATCTAATTTCCGCTCTAATGACAAGAAGCGTGATTTTGCCCTCTCGTATGAATCACCGAGAACATCAGCTGATTCCGTCAATGGTACTCGAACTGAGAACCTGCCACTATTATCTCGTGTAGTGGTTTTAATAAAATATTCCTCACACTGACGTTCTTCTTCGGATAATACCGAACCCGAAATTTACAACTTCTTCTAGCTCCCAAAATTTACGTAAGTGTGTATCAACATTCGACTGTTGTGTGAAATAACAATGAACCTTATTAGCGCGTAAATTGGTTGTAAATATAGGACCTGAAATTAGCCAACCCACCTTCGAGTTTTGTAGGTATGGACCGTTTGATAATCGAATTCTATCCGCTTCCAATAAATCCCCATAAACATCAGCACCAATCAGCAAATCGATTTCTGATGGAATGTTGAACGTGGGGTCCGCGAGACATACGTTGTCTGGGATGAGGAGTGTGTCGTAATAAATATGAGATGCCGGCAAACTCGTTGTAATGCTCGGCAAAACATAACATTGCAATTGAATGTTAAAGTTACTCGTTTTTGATCGCATGGTAATATCGCATAATTTATTACAGTGTGAAACCGACTTTCCCACACCTGCAATTTGTATAGTGGACTGTATTAATGATACGTTTAAACGTTGGCTGAGCCTTTCCGAAATGAAAGAATTCTGACTACCACCGTCTATTAGTGCGCGAGCCGTATAGTATTTGTTGTCACCACCAAGAACCTCAACTATCGCGGTCGACAATAACACTTGTGGTACTGAGACACAAGACGCATTTTCGATTGGCGAGGCACTGGTGTTGTCTACAAAATTCAAAGCACATGAAACGACAGAAACCGGCTCCCTATCAACACTCGCCGTTGAAGCTGCCGGCACCGATGCAATAACATGGCTTTTATCCTTGTGTAATAAAGTATTGTGTTTGTCCTTGCATTGCTTGCATGGCCCAAACAAACACTCTGATATTGTGTGACCTGTTCGTAAACAATTACGACACAAATCCCTCGTATTATCAACAAATTTAATTCTGTCAAAAACTGTTAAATTAAGGAATTTAAAACATATAAACAATGCGTGCTTTTCACCGCACATAACACAAACATTCTTCGATTTTTCGGGTTTAATCGTATTGTTATTGTTACGCGTGGACACAAAACTATGTAACTGCGGTGTATGAGCGGCACTAATATGTTTTTTGACCTCAGACGTATTACTAGGCTTGTTATTCGTATTTCGAGTATGATTGTTATGAATCATGTCCAACATGTCAGCCCGATTACGTAAGAAATTCAATAAATCATCTAATTTTATTTTAGTTTTATTAAAATCCGATGATATCGTGCCCTTATGGTTCTCCCATTCACGCTCAGTAGCTGAATCGAGTTTCGATACGATAATATAAATTATTAAAGTATCCCAGGTGTCCGTCGGTTCGTCGAGAGATTTGAGCGCTCGCAAGTTACGTAAAACTACGTCGATCAATTTCCTAATTAACGAAGGAGATTCTTTGTTGATAGATTGTGCAGTAAACAAAGATTTGACATGGTTGTGAATAAGCAATCGTTTATTATGGTACCTATTTTCCAAAAGCTCCCATGCGTGAGTATAATTGGCTGCAGTGAACTCCAATGCACTTATTATTTGGAGTGCGGAACCCGTAAGCGAAGACTTTAGGTAATGGAACTTCTGAATTGAATCTAAATCGGTCCGCTTATCTATCATAGATAAATATGAATTTTTATACTCGAGCCAGTGATCATACGAACCGTCGAATGAGGGGAGGATAATTTGAGGTAGTTTAATTGAACTTTTATTTGGCATAGACTGTAAATTATCACATTTACCTGAAACTTTTGCAACATCGGTTAAACATTTGGCAATTGCCATAATACTAAAATATTGGTCCTCAAAAGCTTCTCTATACTCAATTTGTTTGTCTAACTCAACCTCATCTATTAATTGCTCGATTTTATCTTGAATTCTATTGAAAGACGTAAGCACATTTGTAACCGACTCCATTCGTAAACTAAGTTCAGCCTGCTGTCGTTCGGATAATGTTACATTTTCGTACTTGCTAATATACTTTTCAAATAACGTTAATCGCCTTTTCAAAGAACCCCTTTGTTTTTTGAGATCACCTACATTTGAACAATTACTTTCACCGTATTCCTCGTCACTCATTTTGGCGGTTCACAAAGAGACGGTTACTCACGCATAAACACCAACAGCGAAATACAAGTTGACAGGCACCACATACTGCACATATTGGTAGGTTTACGAACTGCAATTCTGAAATACAGCACGATATTAGACACAAAAGAAAGGATAGGAAGAACAGGAACGACCGGCCTGACCGTTTCTTGCTGATTCGATGCTCGATTCGATGCGAGGCTTCATGCGGCTCGATGATCCATGTTTGATACGCATATATTCGTTTATTATAATCGTTTATTATAATATAATCGTATACAATTTATTGAGACAAATAAAAAGCGAAAAGAAAATTTTTCTTCAATGACAAAAAATGTGACAGCCAAAGTCCAGCGGCGCGCGCAGCACGTCGCAGGTTGACATGGCGTCGTTTACATGGCGCTAACAAATGTTTACATTGCTATTTAACATACACAGGTAAAATACATATGTATGTATTGTTAGAAGGTGTCACACATATTATAATTTATTAAATAACTTCTAGCATGACGTCCACTGTCCAAGTCACTGCTAGAGTCCGGCTTGCTTGTTAACCGGGTCACAGTTGCTTCTTACCTTGTACTTTATCAATAATACCTGGATGGTTGATGGCATCTACTGTATATTGTTGAGTCCTTGAGGCTGATGCCCGTGAGACATTGTTCTTGCAATGTCACATAGCATTATTTGGTACATAAATCCCACTAACCAAAAAATTGACAGTACATACAAAAGGTTGATGGACAGTAAGTTTTAGGCACCTATCCACTGTACTGTATGATGATTTATATTATATTGATTAAGTGTAATATATTGGTGTGGTTGCTAATTCCTGCTTAACGATTCGCCTTTGTTAGGAAAGGAGAAATCTTCTTTCAACTGTCTAATCTGTTCTTCAGTCAACCTTAATATAGTTTCTATCAGTAGTTAGTAAATCCATAATACGTATCACGGAGGCCTGACTTCTTATCTTATTTATTTATTTAATTATCTTGATGTTTAGTTTCTTCCAACAAAAAAATCATACAGGAAAGACGAACTGCCATCTAAAACATTAAAAATAGGCGTTAACGTTTCAGGAATTAAAGTACGATAAACAAAACATCATAAAAACATATTTTCACATTGCAATTTATTAAATAACTTGTTTTACTTACATTTTAATCGCCTTCATCGAGGAAAACATCCACAATTTACAAGCTTTTCGGTTTGACAGATAAAATCGAGGGCGAAGGCGAGGTTGTCGTTGCAAGCGAGGATGTTTCGTGTTGCTGAATACCGATTTTCATACATTTGGCACCAAATGTTAGTTCTACGTCACGCCGTCAACATCGTTGAGGCGCTACGATCGCGCAATTTTAACTAATGAATACCGCCGACTTTTCATCTGAAGTTACAACGATTTCTTGGTTGTAAAGATGTTTTGCCTTAGTGAATCGCACCCCAGCTCATAAAACACACGCTAGATTTTAAAATCAAAACTCATGAAGCACAAGTTCAGAAAATTTGTTTAAGGTTAATTTATTTGTAATGTAGCGTTACAATTCATCTGTTTAAATCTGTTAAAAGTCCCTGTTACAATTAATCTTTTGTATTTCAATTTAACTCTAAATAATTAGTATTATTTAGAGTTCCTGAGATTAGCGCGTTGAAGCAAACAAACAAACTTTCAGCTGTATAATATAACTAGCTTCCGCTCGCAGCTTCGCCCGCATGGTGTGTTGGTAAAAAGGAGCGTATGTGCTAATCCAGGGTATCACCTGTCTACATATCAAACTTGAACTTCCAGTCGTTTTTAACCCCCGACGCAAAAACGACGGGGTGTTATAAGTTTGACGTGTCTGTGTGTGTGTGTGTGTGTGTGTGTATGTGGCATCGTAGCTCCCAAACGGATGATCCGATTGTAATGCGTTTTTTTTTGTTTGAAAGGAATGTCATTCGGGAGTGTTCTTAGCTATGTTTGGTGGAAATCGGTTCAGGTCTTCAAGGTCATCAGCTCGTTTGATAGGTGTGATATGAATGTTACACGCTCAGTTACTTGCAAGCATATGTGGGATCTGAAATTTGAAACACTAATGTCTTCTGGAACCACTGAGCTGGTCTGCTGTTAGGGCACGAAGATAGGAGACGTAACCCAGAACTGCCTTTTAGTAAACGCATCGAGTTTGGGCTCGTTGAATTTGTCTTGACGAGTCCTCTTCATGTTTCTAATTGACGAGAACCTGATGCTGGAAATGGGATGTGACGGATGAAACCCTGGAATGCCGGAATGAAACGGATAAACCGATTTATATTTTTGCTGAAAATCTAGTATGACCAAAGGTTAGTCTTTATTGTTTCTCAATCTGTGCAATTCTCCCAGAGCCAGTTTGTCATGAGGATTGTTAAACAGCTTCCTTTGGCCGAGATCAAATTAAATGAAAGAAGGAAAAATTAAGGAGCTCCTTCAAAAAGCGTGAAATAAAATTAAATTATAAATTTAAAAAAACCTCCGACCCAAAAAACTACGCAATAAAACCCTATAAAAAGCAAAAAATAACTTTAAACACTACGTAAGTACCAACTAAAGCATGTCAGACTAAACTAAATTTTGACGTGTCGGGGGACCGCTTTTTACCTTTAAAAATACTTACATAAATCAAATGATACCTACCTAATTACAACATTCGTATAAAAAAACACGTATGTAAACACAATTATATACAAAGTTATAAGTAGTATATATAATGTAGTAGTATATAATTACTTCTAACGTTAGGCTAATAAATTAGAGCGGGGTCCCCCGACACGACAACATTTAGTTTAGTCTGACATGCTTTAGTTGGTACTTACGTAGTGTTTAAAGTTATTTTTTGCTTTTTATAGGGTTTAATTGCGTAGTTTTTTGGGTCGGGGGTTTTTTTATCGTGAAAGAATAACAAACATACAACCATACATTCTCACAAAATTTCATATTTATAATATTAGTAGGATTACTATGTAATTATTAAGGTACAAAATAAAGTCTGTTGATTTTTAAATATTTTTTATTTCAAATTTAGTTTATATATTATGATAAACCTCTTGTCACGTATGAGTAACAGCTAATCTGTTAAAATATGTCCTTATTAATTCTCCTCTAGTACCATCTTGATTGTTTGGAGCAGCTTCAGGAACCATGTCCATCTCCTCGTTTACTTGTTCTAAATCTGGTGGTTTTTCCTCATTCATTTTACGACAGATGTTGTGTAAAACAGCTGTAGCCACTATTATTGCTTGCATATGTTTTAAATTTACTCTTAATTTTGATCCGATTGCAGGAAATCTTCGTTTCCAACAACCAAATGTCCTCTCAACTACATTTCTAGTTCTTATTTGGCTTTCATTATAAAGATGCTCTCCTGCTGTTGTAGGGTTCGCTAATGACGTCAAAAGAAATGACCTCAAGGCATATCCTCTATCACCCAAGAGCCATGTATCGCCAAACTCTGCATCTTCCATTCTACCTTTGATGTTGCTTGAATCAAATATGTGACTATCGTGACTTCCGCCAGGCCATCTTGCAACAATATTCTGTATGTAGCAGTTAGCATCAGCAATTACTTGGACATTCAGTGAAAATGAGTCTTTTCTGTTGCGGTAATATTCTGCATTATTGCCACCAGGTGACTGTATATAGATATGGGTACAATCTATAGAACCTATAACTTTTGGAAACGGCTTATGTTGTAGAAATTGTTAACAGTGGTTTTTCGCTCATCTTCATTTCTTGGCATATAAATAAAGTGGGGTCTTAGTTTTGCTAGCTCCTTGCTGACGGTGTGAATTGCTTGACATGCTGTTGATTTGTGCACTCTTTTAGAATCTCCCAAACATCTGAGAAATGATCCAGATGCGTAAAACTCTAGGGTTAATAAGACTCGATGAAAAATTTGAATGAACATAGATCATTTGTTGCTACCTAGTAACCTAATGTGTATATTAATATTTGTGGATAAAACTTTACTCACCTCCTGGTGAAACGTTTGAGACGAGAATCTAATAAATTTACAGGCACTTTAGCACAATTCTTCGATACACTAAAGCGTGCCCTAAAATCTACTTCCTCCCATAAATAAGAATCAGTTCGAGGGCGAAAATTTCTCTGCCTTTGTCGTACAACTTGTCCAAATATGAATTCGTCATCAGAAGAACTGTCCTCGTTAATTAAATCTGAAAGAACATGCTCTGATCCTATTTTAACGTTATTTGCAAAGAAATATTTTGTTGATAACCTCAAAACTGTAAGCGTCAACTTCAAATTTTACCGACCCCTACCCCGTCGGTTACTTTGACCGTCGTAAAATTTGAAATTTGACCTGTCGTTAAACTAATTGGTAGTCGAACAACGCTTTTTAAATTTAACCACGGCTAATTTTACTTTAACTAAAATTCAACCCTAACCTTGACGTAACTGAGCTTCGAACAACCGGGCCTGAAAATAGTAAACGTAACTTACTGTTATTAAGGCTGAACGAAAAAAGGAACAAACAAAACTAAAATTTTAAATTTAAAAACTAAAACAAAACAAAAAAAAAAAACAAACAGAAAGTGTGGCAATAGACATTCATGCATCTATCTTTCTGCCGTTAATATAAGTAACATTATTTCTACCCGTGTTGACCTTCACACAATTAATCCATTTGGTGGTAATAAGTTTAAAAGGAGGATTGTTAAGACAATATAACTAATACATATATTATACTATATTTAAAGAATAATTTCTAAAAAGTGCCCCACGCTAATTTCGCTAGTTGTTAATTTCAATTGTGCATTTCTTATAAAAGCATCGGTGTCTATTTCATGTTTTCGTCGTTTTTATTGTGAACAATTAGGAAAATTCGTAGCTTTATGTTGTAAGTAATGAAGATATCAGTGCATCATTGTGAAGGATATGTCATCAAAAATCAAAAAATCCCCTCATTTTTATTGATTCCATTATAAATTTTGTGATGCCATCCTTCAACGGCATTATTAGTCCGGTGCCGTTCTCCATACATACACGAAATATTAATGAAATCGGCCCGGATCAAGTAGTAGTCAAAGAATTCTTTCAAGATTTTCATTATTAAACTCGCCTATTTCACTTTTGATGTATGTATTCTCATCTTATCTTTATTTTATCGGCTGGTAAAAAGGAGAGCTTACTACATAAGGCTACAAATCTGCGATCAAATTTATTTTTGTGCAGCCCTAACTGTTTGGCCTTACGCCACAGACTATTTGAAAAATGGTACTGACATTCCCTTTAGTTATTGTAAGATTCATTTTGGTTAATACTCTCATTGAAGCTTCTTCGAAATCTATAGTTACTTTAACAGGTTGCCAATCCGGGATTTAAGATTTAATAAGGTCGAATAATATTGAATATGCTCGTTTTGTCTGATGCGACATTAAAGCATAAACTAATGGTATGATAATTGTTTGGTCGCAATTACTGCCAATGAATGCTAAACATCTGTTTAAATGGCGTAGGACAGCACTTTAAACGTTCCATCCATAAAAAAATGTTTAACTTTTTTCATATTGTCTCTCGCTTCTTCTGAACAAAATATGATTATCCTATGTTGATTGTCATAATAATCGGCGAGCAAAAAATTTTGAAACTGTTTCGGCACTTCTACATCTCTTGCACTATTTGTACAAACTTTTTTACATTTGAAATTTTATTCCTATTTCTATAGATTGTCGATTTTTTATTTTTGAAACTGGGGACTGATTTATTGACAGTCAGATCTAGAAGTTTATTTCTTATGTTCAGTAAACCTCTGTTAAATGTTCGTGGCGCTAGCTCTCTTCCACTTGCTGCTTCTTCGCAACTGGTACTTATGACGACGTCAATTGCATTTTGATTTTGATCGGGTTGACAGTATGAGGTTTGGACTGCAATATTTCACGAAGATCCTAAAAAATTAAAGGAATTAAATATGTCTTTTAGGTGTCAAAAACCGGTCAAGTGAAATCAGACTTATGCTCGACGGATTTCATATTATATCAGGCAAAAGAATAGTTATTTGTTATACAAGAGTGCAAAGTTGCTTTTTAAAAACCCACCCAATGTTGCCATCAATTACCTTGTGTCGAGGGCACGGGTATCGCTATAGCATTCTTCCGCACACCTTCAACATCTTAGCATACTTGAGATTGTCTAATACTTAATAATTCTGACCAATCACTTCACACACTTCTTCAATTCACTACCCCCATCCTTGTAATGTTGAAGGTGGGAATAGATGTAGTAAAACCTTTGTGATTAACAACAGCGTTATCCATGAAAATATAAGCATCCTCATGGATTTCAAACTCTACTGACATCTTGTTTCGACCAATTCTTTTAATCCCGGCTAATTTAATCTTTTTTATGTTTAATTTTTGCAATAACTGTCCAAATCGTATGGGGTGAAGGGTGGATCCAGAAGTAGAGTCTGAATCCGTGCAGGAAACATATACCAGATATGGCTCCCTATCCAAGTTGTTATATTTGGATCGTGACACCAATGATGGAGGGGTAATACGGTCACGTTTTGTGGCATTAACATTATGGCATGACTATGATTCTTTCTCTTCTCGTCTGTAACACAAGCCACAACGTTTGTGCTGGTTAACCCATACCTTGAATTAATTTCTTGCAACAATTCGTATATTTTGTCATAACTATGTGTGCCTTTAAAGCCTTGACATGCTAATGCCCTTGAGACACGCTTTAAACTATGTGAATCAATCCAGTGTGCTGTTACACCTAAAAAGCTTCTTCGACGTCCAGATCAAATATCAACTGTGGTACAAACGTGCTTCACTTGATTTAGTTCTTGTTTCACTAAAGTAGATTCTTCATCAAAGAATTCCGTAATCATTCTACCAAGCATCCGCCGGCTCATGATTCTTAGATTATTCGCACCTACATTTGAGCGACGTAAAATTTGTCGGAAGTAAGGGTCTTCGGTGCACTTAAGAGATATCATTGAGTTGACGAAATATTGACGATATATTTTTTGTTTTTTTACTCTTAATATATTCTTGGTATTCTTGTATTGTTTCTTGTCCATGTTTACGTTTTAAATGTGTTTTGAAATTGGATGTACACAATCTCGAACCTTTTATTTCTACTTTATTAGGCAGACATTTCTTGCAAATGGCGACTGTTTTATAATTTACCGTCAAGTATAGTAGGTTGCAATGCAGAAATATTGCTTGTCGACGGTAATATAGATTGATCTGCAGACACAGATTCGTCCACTGAACGGTCATCTTCTATAGTTCGGCCATTCAGAGAATGCGTTCCTGACACGTCGCGATTGAACTGACGACGTAACTTTGCAATGGCGTTGCAGTTACGATAAAAATATTTTTGCTGGTTGTTTACCGTTTTAACAATTGAGGAGCATTAAAACAACATTATTATATCAATAATCAATGAATGTTATTACGTCGTCAGTTCAATCGCGACGTGTCAGGAACGCATTCTCTGAATGGCCGAACTATAAAAGTAGTCTTGCACTTTCATTCATAGTACTTTTATACCCCGCGCGGCGAATCACAATCCGTATGACGTTTCAACTGACAGTAGTAATAGTGATGCGAACACTGACCTCTATATTTACCACACTGGACCGGCTGTTCCGTACGTTTGACAGCAATTTTTTTGTGCCCATTTGAAGCGCCAATATCGTCTAAGCGAGTGTCCACAGAACTAATTTTGACGTATAATTTCAAATGGCTGTGAGAGAAGTGTTTGTTTACTTAAAGTAATTTTGCATTTTTAAATAATTTGGTTGTATTTTTATGTTGTTATTGTGATAAGCATTATAATCAAGAATGAGGTCATGTGTATATTGCAAGAGACGCTACAAAAAAGACAGTCACATATCATTTCACAGGTTTGTTTGTAATACTTTATTTAGTCATATTTTTAGTTAACAAAATTAAATTACGTACACACACTACAACATAGTAATCTTGTCTTACTTATTTTTATCAAGTCTTACTCTAAACAAACATTACCGAATGCAATTTGTATGAATAAAGATTATTTTTATTTAAAATTTTCAACTAGAACCGCCATCACCAGTGGTTGCATCATATCGATATTTTCACTATCGATAGTTAATTGAACACATTTTTTCCGTGATATTGACATAGTTCAGCGTGTGTAGTCAAATTATTTTCTCGCACATGATGTTAACGGATAACGGATATGTAATGTTCAGCCTTCATTGGAGATTACGTTACTTAACCTATATTTTTTCAAGACTTCCAAAAGGTTTGGAGGAAAAAAAAGTTTGGCTTCAAAACATGAAAACCCACAACTGGACTCCTAAAACATATAATTATCTATGTTCATTACATTTCAATGACGAATGTTTCGTCAAACATTTCAATAGAACAGCATTGAAACCAGGTAGCATTCCGACAATATTTGAAGGTTTGTTGTTTCATATAAATTAATTTACTAGAAGTAATTTTAGAATACAGTTGTCCCCCTACCTGGTCAATCCTTTTAATTAATCTAAGGATCAATCGCGCAGACACTGAGTGCCACCATTGCTCAGACCTTAGTCTATGACTCGGACCAACGTGTTTGGTTGGATAAATACAGATTCTTACAATATCGTATGTATCTGGGTATCTATTTTATAATACTTATGTATCTTTTATGATAACTTCATGGCACCCAGCACATATCGCCTCTGCATCATTCAATGGTTGGCTGGTAGAAAATGCCTATGGCATTAAGTCCACCTTTATACATTAGTATGCAAAAGTATAAATAGATATGCAAGTATATGTGACACCAAAATCTCTCGTACCGAGCAAGCATACTTCATATTGCCGGATGTGTATGTTCACATCAAATTGTTTTTATGTTTCAGTAAATGACCTATCCTGTGCTTTTATGTTAAAATTTTCATAATTATAATTATACATTGAGATGTGATATTCAGATTTTTGAATGTCTACTTTTCAGGAACATCTACCTTTGCATCATCGTCTCATCCGTCAATGTCTACATCTTCGCCTCGTTCGTCAACGTCTACATCTTCGCCTCGTCCGTCAACGTCTACATCTTCGCCTCGTTCGACAGCGTCTACGTCTTCGCCTCGTTCGACAGCGTCTACGTCATTGCCTAGTTCATTAACTACAAAGCACTGACCTCTATTATTACCACTGGACTGGCGGCTGTCAAAGTGGGTCAAAAGTCAAAGGTCATGTCATTCAGCCAGGTCATTCAACCTATACGGACATTTCATATTCAAAGCAATTATAATATAATTAAATACTATGTAATTAGGTTACATTGTAATTAAATATATTGCAATTAATTACATAGCACATCCAAAATGTAATTGAATAATATGTAATTATTACATTTTAACCCCTCTGCTCGACAAGGTTTTGACATATGACTTTACCGTTGATTCGGCAGGATATTTTGAATCGCGACATGGAAGTCAAGAATTTGTACTAACTTTCAACACATGAATTCTAAGTCTGTAATGCCTGATCAGAAGTATTTTAACTATAACTTTAGAGCTCACTTATTTGACAACACCGTGCAAAGGTCAAATGGGGTCAGTTAATTCAGAAATAGATAATAATTACGGTGTTTCTAAGTCTATCGAAAAGTTAGGCATTTCAAATTTGGTGAAAACTTACCAATAAATAATCGCATCACTTTCTCAAACACAACACAAACGTCATATTTATAACATTTTCAATCCGTTGCAACACGTTTCGTGCACTTATTTATGATTCATAACTAAAAAATCAGCACATAAAATACACAATAAAAATGAACAATTTACAAGATCAAAGTCACAGACAAGAAGTAGAGTTTGGAATAGAGTACATTTTTTTTTCAATCAGCGGTGTGCATTCGATACCTAAATCGGATGTTTATTATAAATGATCGAATACCAATTTTATATATATTTTTTAATAGTAACTTATTTCAATTTTATTTCTTAATTTTAAATTATACATAGGTTCAATTTGTTTTTGTTGTGAAGAAAAAATATAAAAGTTTTATGAAAGTTTTTAGCATTAAATTATACTGGGTGTCCCATAAGTCCTTTGAATTTTAAATTTCGAATAAAATCCAAATGGCGCGCGGGGTGCAGAATTCATGAAAGTTTTATCGGAGCAGACCGTGGTTTTCGTGTGCGTGAGTCACACCAATACAAATACACACATACAAATATTCGGCCACCATTGGGCGTAAAGGACGAGGCGAGATGTTTGAATGTTGATCTACTCCCCCTCTAGTAATGAGTCATACATCATTTGAAAGGTCTTTTTAAGCGTTACATTTTGTACTTACATACTACTTACCAATTCTTTGTACTTTAGATGTTAGAACATGTTTAAGGTTTTTTATCGATAGTTAGTTTCAAGTCCTTAGATTCCTTCTTTAGTAATTAATTATATATCACTGGAAAGGCCTTTTTAAATAGAACATTTCGTACTTAAATACCTCTAACAAATTGTCAGTACTTAAGAAGCTACAGTAGATTTTAGACATAGTTATTATTTCACTAAACATGGTCTAACTCCCTAAATACTAACAAATGACAATCGCCGCCGTACAAGAAAATACTCTATATAACACAAGCTTTCTATTGATGTATTACTTAATGCTAGAGGAGAGGTAGATCAAAGAGCTCATTGTCCTTTGGTGGCGAAAAAAAATTGCTTCATTCCTCTAGGCATCGACTTAATATTTTTGATCCTAATGATCCCGCAGGACTTCTGAGGATCTGAGGCGGATGATGGGGAGTAGCGACCCCGCGCTTCTTTATAGCTTGTCGGTCAAAAATAATCTTTCTTGTTCTACTAGTCGATGCGATTTATTTGATACCCATATTGACAGATTTGTGAAAAGAAAAATAAGTCGGCGGCGGCCATCTTTCTCCATCTTGGACCAGCTTTCGATGAACAGCGAGTAGCAGTTCCGATTACCTATTTGCCCTTTCAAACAATAAAATCGTCATAAAATTTTGCGATAACTACACCTAACTACAGCTCTCGTCGAATAGCTTTGCCGCTCAGTTAAAAAGTCGGAAGTAACGAACCGCCATTAAGTTTGGCAGGACTACAGGAATTCTGCACATAAAACACCCGAAAAAATAAATAAGTCTTAAAAATTTGCGGTCTTCAGAATATTAAATAATATAATATCAAATAATATAAAATTATTAAATCGATTCTTTATTTTAACGAATCGGATCATGCGATGCAAAACTTCTATCACCGTCGCCATCTTGTCTAGGCGTCTTCAAATTTAAAAAAAAAAATAACAAATGTAAACAAACCTGGCGAGTTCGATCAGAATTCCCGGTAATTTTTGGATTGGATTTTCAAAAGGTATATTACTAAAGGGATGCTAAATAGGAAAGGTTTGAATGCGTCAAAATAATTTAAATTTATTTAGTTTTTTTATTTAGTACTCACAAATACGGTTTGATTGGAAAGAAAATAAATATGAGCGTAAATAATTAGGAAAGTGTATGACTCATTCGCGGACCCCGATTGGGGTCTAAACCGAGCTTACGGTGACATTAATGTTCGGACCCCAATCGGGGTCCGCTACGGATTTGACGGTTAATTAAACACAAAAGTAACTAGTTACGCCCATCACTGATTATATTAATTAATCACATCATATTAATCACATCATATTAATCACATCATATTAATCACATTTTATTTAAATTCATTTTTAACTTTTAGCTGAGAATTTTTTTCATTTTTACATAATATACTGCTTTATAGTAAAGCAATTTCTTGTAGCAGCCACGTCTTGTACTTGTAGTCAAAGTTACAAAATATACTTATACTTATAAAGCAGTTAAAGGATTTTAACAGACTTTTAGCCTAGTAACTAACACTCGGAAGACTATCTTTGCTTACTTACGGCCAGTTTCTTCATCAAAAGTAAAAGTCAAAGTAATGTCTAAAGTAAAAGTAACGGTCAAATTGGTTTTTTCAAGGCTATAGTAACAGCAAAACTAATAGAAAAATACGAATTTGACCGTTGCTCTTACTTTTGACATTACTTTGACTTTTACTTTTGATGAAGAAATTGGCTATTAGAAAGCAGTTATGGGATTTTAAACGCTTTTAAGCTCGGTATTGTAAAACATATTTTTATACTGGTTCTCCTATTGCTTAACTAGAAGGCAATTAAAGACATTTCACTCGCAATTAACTGCCTTTTAAATAAGCACTTGCGGGTTAAAAGTTGAGAAGTTAAAAACTAATCCATGAAAATCAGCACTTTATTTATTAATAAAAAAGAAAAGACAATCAGTACGTCTAATTATATTGTGTGTTAAGTTCCTAACAAATAACTTAGTTTTAATTAAACAATATAAAATAAAATAAAAAAACAAATTTAATCAAACCTTTACAAATCTTATTCAGTAATGAGATCACAATTAATAATCATCAAAATAATAATCAGTATTACTAAACGCACGCTGTCACGCAACATCAATCATCTCCCATTATATGTAAAAAATATTAAATATAACTAAACTGGACGATTTTGGATAACATTTCATGGTTAATTATAAAGAAAAATCTATCATTTGTAAAAATAAACTACTAAAGGACAATGGGCGATTCCGGTCCAAATGTCCACCACGAACGAGACTTATATGGCTAGATAGCCCGTTAAATATAGAACAATTTTTGTTATGAAAGTAAAAAAAAATATAATGCCAGAAAAAAGTTATAGCAAAATCAAATAAAACATTTTATAGATTTTTTCAATTTCATTTTTTCAATTAATTTTCATGATGTTCGATTTTCGTACTTTCTGTAACTTCTGACAAATAGAATTTGTTCATTATTAGAGAGAAGACACCACCAGTTACATCTAACTTTCTTAGATCCAGGCACCGCTCAGTATATTCAAGCACTTCTGGCGCCTCATTTGGTTAGTGATTCGTACATCCATCGGGCAAAAAAATATGGGCTGTTTATATGCAAACGTGTCTTACTCATCTTAGTTTTCTTTAGATAAAGTGCGGAAATGGAAGTGGAATAAAATAAAATAAAAAATAATTATGATAACATTCAAAAACTACCGAAAATTAAGAATACATTTTTGGCTCTAACTTTTTTTTGGCATTGTTTTTTTTTTACTTTCTTAGTAAAAGTAACTCTAAATTAAGTAGACTATTTAATTATATAGGTCTCGTTCATGGTGGACATTTGGACCAAACTTCATACATTCTTGCCCAATCTCCAACTACTAAAATGAAGAATTATGAAAAAAAGGGCCCGAAAAAAAATGTGTCAAAATGTGACAACTGTCAACAACAACAATAACAATATTATGAACAAATAAAATGGAAATTAATGGGAAGAGATGATCACACGAGCAGCGTCTAGACGGAATGTACGCCCACCACCCCCGGAATCGTCGCTCAGCTCCGCCTCGCCGCCGCCGGACCCCGGACCACCAGTGATACCGGCGGCTGCAGCTGCGTCGAGCTCGAGCGACGAGTACTTCTCTCCGCCAACGTCGCCACCACCTGTGCGTCGGCAGGGGAGACGCCGGCCACCGACGGGCTTGGGATCGGGGGACCAACAGGTCCCTAGCAGGGTCCCCGCTACCGGTGGTTGTGTGCAGCGCATGAGATGGACTCAGAAAATGAACGAGAACATCATGCGCGCATACTACGGGTCCACAGAGGGAGGAACTGACCTCACTGCGTACCGTGATAGGATGCTGTCTCTGTTTCAGGTACTAGAGCCAGCCGTCAACGTCTCTGCCCAACGACTGTCGGATCAGGTGCGGGTTATCCAGCGCAATCACAGACTGGACGACGCCGCACTTGATCGGCTGCGCTTAGAGATGCTGGGCAGCCCTATGGTCACCACCTCGTCACAGGCCGCGGTACCACCGCCACCTCCAGGCGAAATCACGCCGCGGTCCGATCTTGTTGAACGGGATGAGGATGATAGGGTTGAAACGGTAAGTACCCAGTGCAATGAACAGGTGAGGAGTGCTCTGGAGGATGCGATTCTGGAGTTTAGATACTCACCCGTCGAAAGCCGACCACGACTACCACGCTTGCCTATGCACAGACAAAATAGGGCGCTGGTGTGTGCTCTGGATTCGCTGTTGGAAAAATATTTTGAAAACAGCGAAGACCTCCTTGATACACACTCAATTATGTATTGCGCGGCTGTTGCTGCATGTCGTGTGGCTAATGTCAAATTCCCTGACAAGGACAGAGCCACACGACCAAAGTTAGCGGTACCAGCCTGGCAATGCAGGATTGAGCGTCGTATCGAGGGGGCCAGAGTACTCATTGGCAAACTATATTGCTTCAGGGAGGGTAATACCCGACCACGGGTGATGCGCTTTGTGAGGCGTGCATTTGTGGGGACTGGACTCAGTCCTCATGAATATATGTCACGTGTCACAGAGCGCATCGACTTCCTGAGGCAAAAAGTCTGTGCATGGGCGAGCCGTATTCGAAGGTATAAACGACGGGTAGAACGTTACACCCAGAATCGTATGTTCCAGAGTGACCAAAGGTGGGTATATAGAACTTGGGAGCAACCTGAGCAATGCGTGATGGACGGGAGCCGACCGGATGATGATGCCACAAACATGTTTTGGCGCAACCTCTGGTCGACGCCCGTCTGTCACGAGGAGGGTGACTGGACACGTGATGTTGAGCGAGAGTGTGAAAAAATACCAGAAATGGAAGAGGTTAATATTACCTCCTCCGACGTAGCCTATGCAGTCCGTCCGATGCAGAATTGGAAATCACCAGGGCCGGACGGACTGCACAATTTCTGGTTAAAGTGGCTGCAAAGTTCGCACCCCTGTTTAGCATCACAGTTTCAGTCATCCTTAGAAGCCGGGTCGCTCCCACAGTTTCTAACAACAGGGATTACCCACCTGCTCCATAAATCAGGTAGTACCGCGGAACCCAAAAATTATAGACCGATCACTTGTTTACCGACGGTCTATAAACTTCTTACATCTATTTTGAGATTAAAAATAAATCAACATATTGAAAAATATTCAATTATGTCAACTTCTCAAAATGGATGTAAGAAGGGGTCCCGTGCTACTAAGGAGCTGCTCCTCACTGATATGGTCATCAGCCAACAGGTTCGGCGATCCCGAAAGAATTTGTCGACATGTTGGATAGACTATAAGAAGGCCTACGACTCGGTCCCCCATACATGGCTTAAGAGGGTATTGGAGTTGTATAAAATAAACTCATCTCTACGCGCCTTTCTTGCGTCATGTATGGAGCAATGGTGAACGGTTCTTCACTATCCAGGATGTCGAGAAATTGAAGGGACCGGCGATCCTATTAAGATCGAGCGGGGAATTTTCCAGGGTGACAGTTTGAGTCCACTTTGGTTTTGCCTGGCCTTGAACCCTCTGAGCACATTGCTAGAGGGCTCGGGGTTGGGCTATCCTTTGCGGAGAGGGGGTCAGGTTATATCCCATTTGCTTTACATGGACGATCTGAAACTGTTTGCCACCACAGAATTGCAGCTGATGAAGCTACTGAAGGTCACTGAAACTTTCAGTAGTTGCATCAGGATGGAATTTGGTGTGGACAAATGTGCAGTCATGCATGTAAAGCGAGGGGGAATTGTGGAATCTGAGGGAGTACAACTCTCAGATTCTATAAACCTGAGATCACTCTCCGCAAACGATACATATAAATACTTGGGTATGGCGGAGGGGTTAGGCATCAATGTGGCTGTCATGAAACAGTCATTACGGGAGCGTTTCTTTGGCCGCCTGAATAAGGTCCTGAAAAGTTCCTTATCGGGAGGCAACAAGGTTCGCGCCTTTAATGGTTGGGTCATGCCAGTCCTGATGTACTCTTTCGGCATACTCAAATGGACTCAAACTGAATTGGACGCCCTGGATAGGAAAGTCCGCACACTGCTGACCGCAGAACGAATGCATCACCCACGATCGTCAGTGATGAGACTGTACATCCCACGGAAATGTGGAGGCCGAGGCTTTTTAAATGCAAAGACGCTCCACAACCGCGAGGTGTGCAGTCTCAGAGAATATTTTCTCAAAAGCGACGTGGGTATGCACCGTGATATGGTGGCAGTGGACAGAGGACTCACCCCGCTGTCGTTGGCAAATGAGAACTGGCGCAAACCTGTCGTACTAACTACCCACGATCGCAGGGAGGTATGGCAGAGCAAACAGCTACACGGACGCTTCTTCGGGGCTCTTCATGGCCCCGATGTAGACTTCAAAGCGTCCGTATCTTGGCTACGCTTCGGTGACTTGTTTGGAGAAACCGAAGGGTTTGTATGTGCAATTATGGACTAAGTTATCCTTACGAATAACTACCGGAGATATATCGTGAAAGACGGGACGGTTGACATATGTCGGACATGTCACCATCCGGGTGAGTCTATCAGACATATTATATCTGGTTGTTCTCGTTTGGCTAATGGTGAATATTTGCACAGACATAATCAAGTGGCCAAGATCATCCACCAGCAGCTTGCTCTGCAATACAACCTTGTAGACCTTGAGGTACCGTACTACAAGTATGCACCCGACCCAGTTCTCGAAAAGGACCATATCACGTTGTACTGGGATCGATCTATCATCACTGACAGGACTATTGTAGCCAATAAGCCTGATATTGTGGTGATAGATCGATTAGCGCGCCGCGCGATGATAGTCGATGTCGCCGTTCCGCATGACGAGAACCTTGTGAAAGCTGAGAAAGAGAAACAAATAAAATATCTCGACTTAGCGCACGAGGTTGTCGCCATGTGGAGTGTCGACACGGCTGTTGTTGTGCCGATTGTCGTTACGGCCAATGGTTTAATAGCCAAGAGCCTCGACGAACACCTCAGGAGGCTCTCGTTGGGCGGCTGGATCAAGGGACTGATTCAGAAGGCAGTACTCCTTGATACGGCACGTATTGTGAGGAGGTTTCTGTCTCTGGGACCCTAACCACCGGTACCTTGGACCCTGTGCCCGATATCGGTGGCAACCTATTTTTTATATTTTTAAATGTTTTTTATTTTTATATTTAATATTTAAAAATGTAAATTATATGTTCTAAATAAATAAATGACTTGAATCAGTATTAAACCATCGGAGAAATTATTTTATAAAAATACCCAAAACAAGTATCGCTTTTGAAAGCTTTATGGCACATGACACATATTGGGCTCAAATTCTTATGCATATGAAATAAACATATCACAATCAGAGCATTGTGCTTGTGATTTTTCCTACTGGTGCGAATGCCTGGTTATACAGGGTTATAGGTAAAACACTAAGGGATTGTTCACACCAAACGTATTGTCCGCCGCTGACTGTGAGTATACTCACTGTCTGCCCCAGTGTGGACGTCGACTCAATCTGCAGTACCCGTACTCACCAAGCCGACAATAAGCTATAGCGTACGATGCGCTACATGTGTGAACAAAAGAATAGGCTCGTGTAGATTCACACTAGATGCGTACGCTGAGCGGCTGACTATTCTACACATAAAAGAGCTCAGTATTTGAACCCCCCAATCTTCATACATAACAGATGCTATGTCTTCCCAAGCGCATCTTCGTAAGTTTCTATCACTAAATTCTTCTGAATTCGCATTCCAAATACATTCTCTAGAATGTACTTCTGCAATAAACTTTTCGGTGTCGAACATCGCGAGGTGTCACGTGTCACGTCTGTCCTCATTAAAGTTTGTTTCTCGAGTGTATTGCGGCCGAGGCGCGCGGCGGTGCGGGCGCGGCGGAGCGGCGCTATTCGGCAACTGCGTCCGCGTAGCCAATTCGCGTCCGCCGTGCATAGTCGCGTAGTAAAATAATCGGCCACTGAGAGTCAGCGACAACTGACGACGTAATAGCGTATAGTCGGTTCGGTGTGAACGACAATTTCAATATATATGGAAAAGCAATAAACTGCGTAACGCGCGCTCACAGTCAGCGGCCGACAATACGTTTGGTCTGAACGATGCCTAACAACCTCTCAGGACCATATTACTAATATCATAAACTAAAACTTTTGTTCTATGACTTTTAATAATTCTCAGATTTTAGTTCATCAAAATTTTCACACAAAAATTAAAATATTTCAAGTGTACGCTCTAAAAGTTACGAAGTCTATGCGAAGCACAGTAAACAGTAGTACAAAAGACAGCGGAGGGGAGCGGGGAGCGGGGCTCGGGGGGTTTGACCTATTTACGAGCGGCCGTCAGTCGTTTTTATGCGCCCGCGCCGCATCTTCCTTGTAGTGAAATTCGGTGGTGAGAACGTAATTATCTTTACAGTATGGCGTATCGATATTCAAATGTCGAGTACACGGAAATGGTGCGAATGCTGGCTAGGTGTGATGACAATGTTTCGGAAGCCTGTTGCCAATACGCCATACGATTCCCAAACATCCCTACACCTAGCTGAGTAACAATGCTAGCCGCCACACAGCGGTCACGAGATTAAAAGCAATTCCGGCATGCCATCAGGGATAGTGATCGTCCACCGAGGCACACAGTACGTGAAGAAGACGATATTTTTTTATTTTTTTTATTTGACCTTTTCGTAAAAAGGCGGGAAATCGTAGCGTAGCGAGTTACCAATTCAAAAGTATGACTAGGTACGAGAATAGTGCGCGGAAGGCGTAGGTAAAGATCTTGCATTCATTCTAAAAATGCAAACCCTTCACCAAACGAATTTATTGTAATGTGTGATAATCTCAACTCGTCCGCACACTCTAAGGTCGACTAATTGCTCGACTGGTCTCGATTGGGCCTTTTGTTGGTGAAGAAATGGTAGGGGCGTGCAAATTTTATCACTATAGCAAAATAGAGTTGAAATGTGTTAGATAGACCAATGAAATCTTGTAGGTTTGTTTTTGGCAAATGTATTATGTTTTATAAAAAGTCAGAGAACAAAAGTTGTAGTTTATGACGTTAGTAATACAGTCCTGCAAGGTTGTTAGTGATTTACCAATAACCCTGTATACCGTAAGTCTAGGACAAAAAAATACGGATTTACGGCCAGTTTCTTCATCAAAAGTTAAAGTTAAAGTAATGTCTAAAGTAAAAGTAACGGTCAAATTCGTTTTTTTTTCAAGGCTAAAGTGACAGCAAAACTAATAGAAAAATTGAATTTGACCGTTACTTTTACTTTAGACATTACTTTGACTTTTACTTTGGCTTTAACTTTTGATGAAGAAACTGGCTGTTAAACGTATTTAGTCATAGTAACATAATTACTTTTTCTAAGTCGCTACTAAAATATATCTGTTGAGTATTCTGTTCCAAGTTTTGTGTAAATCATATAATTCTCTTGCCTTTTTGTACCTGTCATGGTGTTTTGCCCATGTCGAACATGCATTACAACAATCAGGTATAGCTTGCGTGCGAACATTATGGTTTGTATCAAGACTATGCAATCTGTAAGATTCGCATATTTCGCATTCCTCATTTCCTAGTGGAGCGAACTGTTTAGACTTTAGATGTGATCGGTATAGCTTTGTATTCTGTATATTTCGAACAAAAGTCAGAATAAATAAACGTAATATTAATTTCACTGGGCAAATAACGACGATGAGGAGCGTGTTCACGACGATAGTGCGGTGCAACTGGATTGAAAGATTCAATATGTTCCGTAATAATATCTCTATTAAAAGCTGGAGTCTTTACGTGCATGCCCCGTTTATCAATATCTTTGTCAGGATTAAGGGAATTAAGCAATATTTTGTCATTTTTTTACAGTAACCTAAGGTAGTTAAGAAAAATACTTTGCATACCTTCCTTAAAACTCCATCACTCTTTTGTAAAATAAAAGCTCTTTTTGCATGTCTCTTAGGCGCCTGAACATATTTTCTCTTAGGAGCTGCTACCGTATAATTACAGAATGTGTCATCATCCAATACTTGTTATTAATATACAAACGTTCCTCGGGAGTAAATATAGTTGAACAACATTTTGTACACTTCATATCACAGCCTGTTTTTACATTGTACTTGCTTCTGCGTTCCTTTTCCTTCTCAACTAATCTATCTTTCAAGCTTGCATCATATTTCTTTCTCTTTGTGGAAGCTAAATTTACTAAATCTGTAGAAATAGAGCAATCAAAAATAGATAAAGATATACGTCCTCTCTTAGGTAACCGATGTCCAATAATCTCTTCTGTTCTTGTAAACTCTTGAGTACAGTAAAATCTCTTTATTCGCGGGGTATATGTTCCATAAATATGCCGCGAATACAGAAACCGTGAATACAGAATGATAATTTATCTGGGTTTATACCCATATTATTATATGGGTATATATATATATGTTCCTAGGTGCCAAAATAAAAAACACAAACATATAAGAAAATCAATTTTATTGATGTTATTTAACATTTTGATTAATCATTATCCTCAGGCTTAGGCAATGGTTTGAATAATTTTGTTATTTTCTCTTGCTTGGCAGTTTTTAATAGCTCCGTCAATTCAGACTGATACTCAGCAGTCGTATTAGTAATTTTCCTCTTAAAATTAAGACTTCCTTCCATAGATGGATCAATGTTCACAAAAAATCGCAAAGCTCATTTGCCATTCTTAAACCTTCACTAAGATTTTTCAGAGTAAATGTCACATTTTCAGTGCTAGTGGAAGCCTCTTCTTCAATGGGCTGTGAATTTAACATTTCCTCCAAGTCGGTGTCAGTCAAATCTACATCTTGCGATTCAAGTAATTCCTGAATGTCACTTGATTCTATCTGTTCGAACCCATCTCGTCCTATTCCATTTGCAATTTCGGCTATGTTTGCAGTCAAAGTTTGAACTTGCACGGATTCTTCGCCATTTTCCGCAATCAGAGTAGGCCATAGTTTTTTCCAGCATGAGTTCAATGTGTGTGGTTTCAGTTCTTCCAATGATTCTTTTATGTTTACGATGCATTTTGCTATGTCAAATTTCTTCCAGCATTCCATAACATTCATATCAGGATTACACTCCATATTATCCAATACGATTTTGAAGATTCATCTAATGTAATAGAGCTTTAAGGCCTGGATTATTCCTTGGTTGAAGCAAAGCCGTCGTGTTTGGAGGTAAAATGTCACTTTTATGTTTGGATGCATAGCTTTAAGTTCGCTTCACCCACTCCTGCCGTCAAGTGTACCTCTGACATAATCAGAGACATTTTATGTCTTAACAATTATTATTCTCATTTATATTTTGGGGAGGGAAACACTCGGATTTAGTCTGATGCGTTCCTTTCCACCACAATTCTGCATATGTGTTCCGCGTATTCCATAAAGTGACCTCTTGTCTTTTTGCTTGCGACGAGCCCGCAGGCTTCGCCGATCGTCACATCTTTTGCTATTTTTTGGGCGAGGTCGAAACGTTTAGCCCAAAACACTGGGCACTGGAATAAGATGTGCTGTACAGATTCTTCAACCGCAGGGTCGTAAACACATGACGGGCTCTTCCGACACTTGAAGCGGTGCAAGTATTGGGAGAACCCCCCCATGGCCCGTAAAAATGCTAGTAACAATGCCCTGCGGTTGTATTTTACGAACCAAGCGATATGCCTCCCTCGCGTCCGGGAAGAACACCTTCGTGACGGAGGCCGTCACGCCCGTTTTATACCTCCTGTTACATTCATCAAGAGAGTCGCTACGAAGATCACCCTTGACGAATGAGATCGGGCACCGGTCGTAGTCTGGCTTCCTCCGACTCGAAAGTGCTGCTTCTTTTGCAAGCTCGTCGGCGCGCTCGTTGCCATCGATGCCGGCGTGGGCCTTGATCCAGAACAAGGTCACAGCTTTGCCACGGGTCAAGGCCATGCTGAGGTTTGCGCCTCGATTGCGAGGGAGTGCATAGACCCGGGATTGGTCACAGTCTGCAGAGCCGCCCGTGAGTCGCTGTACATCCCGCAGCTCTCCGCTCCGCTGTTCAGGGCTTCACTAGTGGCCCTGCATATGGCCAGGAGTTCGGCCTGGTAGACTGTGCAGTACGCTGGCAAGCTCAATTTTCGGCTCCGCAGTTCGGTCTGGTCGTCCCATATGGACAATGCAGCACCGACTTTGCCCTGGAGCTTGCTGCCGTCTGTAAAGATTCTGAGCGACTGCACGTTGTGTTGGTCTACCAGGCTTCGGTCATCAAGACACCTGAAGGTCAGGCCCATACGCAAGGCGGGGTGTGGTAGCTCCGCAGATCCGACCACCCGTTCGACCTCTCGGTCTCCCAGCACTAGCCGGGTCGATCCCTTGCGTGCGTCCTTTTTGTGCGAAGCCCCGTTGGACGGTGTTTAGGAGCTTGCGGACACAGATTTTTTGGCGGCGGGCGACCACGCAGCTGCGGCGTATAGGATGACGGGTTCCACTGCTGCAGTGTAAATTGTGCTGATGACATCAGGGTGCAGTCCCCAGCTTATTTTCGCAGCTCGTTGAAGCTGCTTTGCGATGTTTAGGGCATTGCTACAGACGTTGGCGACGTGGGTGTTAAAAGTCAGCTTGTCGTCTATAGTCAGGCCCAAGATTTTTATATCGCGAGACATGCCTATGTCGACCCCCCCCATGTGCAGGAGTCGTTTGTCATGCTTAAGCTTGTTGGTCAGCAGCATTGCGCAAGTCTTGTGCGGCGCAAACTTGAGTTTATTCCTGACTCCCCACTCCCGAACAAATTCGAGGGCGGCATTGGCATGTCGTTGCACCTCCACCGCAGTATGTCCGGCAAACAACAGAACCACGTCGTCAGCGAAAGGTATAAAGATACTAAAAAAAAATTAGTTTTGCGCAAAAACTCAATTTTTTAAATAAGTTTTATTGTTTGTATTTATGTACGTGTTTGTGGATTGAACATATGGAGATTGGACTGAATAAATGTCTGACTGGATTAAGTGTGTGTTTGCAGACTGAAAAGATGGGGGTTGGATTGAGTGTTTTGGATTTGAAACCAAAACAATCTTGGCCTAAGCCTAGGTAAAATAAATAATGAACTAATTAATTTTTTATCTTAAGCTTTTGAAAAGGTACAACAGTACGTAAAGTAAACATAAGTACCTACTTGCACCAGATCGCATTGACTCTTGTTTTTTTTTTCAGATGGCGCCTAAATGTTCCCATTAGGCTATCCTTTTTTGTTTTTAAATCCTTGATTAATAAAGGACCATGGGCATAAATGTATGAAGCCTGGGCTCACCCACCAACAGAGATGAGACCACTTTGAATATACTTGTAAAGCACTAAATATAAAGACTTAAACTCATTTTTGCGAAGAATCCATTGGGTTATTTTGCTATAAATATTTTTCTCCGACCATAAATAAAAACTATTATTCTGCAAAAAGTAGTGCTGTTATGGCATTGTAGGTTTTGTTATTGAACACCTTTAATTAGTTTTAATTCCAGGTTTAATGTATACATAAAAAATAAAACAGCTGCTAACAGTTAAAATTATTTTTGTTAACATTTCAATCAATATCAATAATAATGTCGTCTAAATATCCTGCCGGTGGATTAAATTGTGAGTGCCTGCCTAACCCTAGATACCATATTATTGAAATGATATGAGCACAACTTCCTACTGTGCGTCTACCTGTTAGACACGAGCAGTAAGGGTCATGGCACAGTATAGCGGCACCGCAACAGCACGGCTCCACACCAGCATAAGTTGTCATTCAATTTAGAGCATTAAATCGTGTATATTATAATATATTTCGTAATGTCAATATGAAAAAGCCAACGGCGAGCAGTCAGCGCGCTTGCCGCTACCACACAACTCGGCTCGCAGCCCGCGTGCTGCAAGCGAGCGGACCTCATGCGTACAGCGCGCCGACGGCACGCTCATTACGCGCCGACTCTGAGTCGGCAGCGAAACAACGTCATTACGTCGTGTTCAATCATAACTATCTTAAAATAATATTGAGTTTGCGGTGACAGCAAGCTTACACCTCGCGGCCGGCGCGCGGTCGGCGAGCTTGCACCTTGCGGACAACGCGTAGTTAGCGCGCTGGCAGCTAGCCGTAGTCTTAATTCGAGGCGACGCCGTGCTGCAGCCGTGCTGTTGCGGTGCCGCTATAATGTGCTATGACCTTAATACTGAGCGATGGCATCTCGACCCATTTCGTTTCTGTTAACCAGAATGTATACGTAATATGTACGTGCACGAACATCTCTTGACTGTATTCTTCCTCTTAATAGCCACACATTTTGGTGATGGATATTGCATGCTGCTAAATAATTTAATTCATTTTCACGACATACTTCTATCGTATATAAATTATAAACCATTGCGTAAATGTTAGCTGCAATATGATTTAGCAAGTTCCATTTGATATGACCCAAGCGATATCATGAAAATCTCGTTTATTGTTAGCCGAGGGAAGTCTTCCAGCTGATTTGCTTCCAATGTAATGCTCTTTGTCTATTTAGGTTCCTCAGTTGTACATAGTCGTTCAAAAGATTAGGTGTATGGAGTCCTATATTGGGTATTCTTAATATTTCATTTGCATGTTCATTATCAACAGCTATCTTGTAAAATGCGTTAATAAGAGCGGCTGCAATTTTAAAATCAACAAATAAATGCGGCAAGGCTCTATTAAAATAATCCTGTCGCAGTAGTTTAAATCTATTTTTAAACTTGCCATTAACAGCTTCTACAACCCACCGACACAATGTTAGTAATCTTGATTTGTTTGCTTGAACTGTGGTCAATTGAGTTTCGAATCTGTCTTTTGTCGGTGGGATGTGTGCCTCATATCCCAATGCCTGTAAGTTTTCTACGCTATCTCGAATGCATCTCAGATGCATCAGAATCCGTAGCCGCATACGGACCATAAACTTCGATAATGTAGCCGTCGCTACATACCATCAGAAAAGGTTTCAAAAGGTTTTGAAACTTATGCAAGCTGTAAGTTCTTCTCTGAAATAAAAAGTTAGAGCTTTTTTCGATGTACATATACATAGGTGCCGTCAGCTATAACAATGGCTTTTGTATTTTCTTCGTTGCCAAACAAGCCTTTTGGTAATAGCAGGTTTCTTTGCAGTATATTTTCTCGCGAAATATGGCTAATACCAAGGTGTCTGCTAACGAAGTCATTCATTAAACATTGTCTGGCTATTGCAAGTTTTCGTTCCAGGGTTCGGCGAGATATATTAAACAATGTTGACAATCTCTCGTTTGACTCTCCTGTTCTTAGTTTCGTCATATAGATACCGAGGACAGTCCGTGGACGATTTCTTCTTTGTGCTAGAGATGGAGTCTCCTGATGTCTCCTATGGATGTTCCTGAGTTTATACGCCACCGACTTCTATGCCGATGCACCTAAGAATAGTTTTTTTTTGCTTTTCAGTGTTTTTGGGAGTCGGTTTTATTTTTTTGTATTTTTTTTTTTATTTTTGGCTTTTCAGTGACAAGCATAGTTGTCACTATGCGCATTTGTGGAAAGTTCTCATCAATACGAATAATATAAGCCCAAACACGAGGTAGTTTACATATTCAGTTGTCGAGTTCCCTCGACCTTCTCCGGTCTCCATCATCAGGTCAGCTCCAAACCTTCACTGTTGCATAGTGTTATCAAACGTACACCTCATTGTCAAGTTTTTAACCTATGCACGCCTACAATTTTCGAAAGTTGCCCTCGATTTCTCAGGGTTTCCATCATCAGATCCTGACCTGGTGATGAAGGTGGTCCCATAATCCTAGCATAATCAAATCCTGTGAATCAGGTTTTATGTCATGAACAACCAAGCGCACTACGACTCCTAACAATTCTTTTTCTACAAAACCTGTTTAGGTGCATATCTTTTTTTTGCCATGGAATTGAAGGTAGTGCCCATAGTAACAATTTTAGTACAAACAAAAACCTTCATAACGGCATATGCTATAACTCTGTTGGACAATGAGCCCATTTTGACTCATGGTCCTTTAATAATCTACCAATTTTCGTCCAAGCATCTTATATTTTTTTTTTATCCTTATGGTATTTATGTTCGGGGTTCCATAAAACTTCTTCTTCCTGGTAACGATGAAGTTCATTTTAAGTGTGCAAAACGAGTGCTAAGATATCTGAAAGGGACATCGGATTTTGCACTAACCTTTCCGAAAGTCAGGTAAACTAGAACTTCTTGGCTACGTCGATGCGGATTGGGGTGGGTCATATGATAGGAAATCCTTCACGGGTCTAATGTTTATGTTAGGCAAAAATTTAATAACTTGGGAGAGCCGTAAGCAACGGTGTGTAGCTCTCTCCTCAACTGAGGCAGAGTACATAGGTATTAGCCAAGCTTCAAAGGAAGCGATTTATTTGCGAAGTTTATTAAACAGCTTAACAAATAAAATTTGTGTTAAACCTGTTGTTATTTATAACGATAATCAGTCTGCACATCACATAGCGAGAAACAAGATGAACCATAATAGGACAAAGCATATTGATATTAGGTTTCACTTTGTTCGCGAAGCAATATTGAATAAGTCAGTAGAGGTGACGTATGTGTCTTCACAAGACATGCTGGCAGATATGTTAACAAAGTCTCTGCCAGGCCCCAAATTCAAAAACGCTTTAGCCATTAAGAGGGCGGGTGATGAAAGATGAAAGTGTTACTTAAGTTTTTATTAATATGTACTTTGTTTAGATTTATAATTTTGTTGGTTTGTTGTAATGGTTTAATCTCTTGTTTTTATGTTATTTTTATACATTGTATATGTATATGTTTTGCTATGTGAAGACAATGTGTGAAAGTTACACACATGTGGCAGATTAAGGGGGCATGTTGAAGGATACTCCTTGTGGCCCTTACTGGCCACATACAATAATAATCTGCCACATGTATTGGCTTGTTCGAATTACTGTCTTTGATGTCAAATGTCTGTGACATTGTGTTTGTGCTATATTTTAATATATACGTTATTATCGGCACCCTGCAACTCTGTTTCATTTTCCAATTACTCGTCTCTTGAATGCACCCAACGATGGGCTTTCGCGTATCGAATGTGGAAGGGAATTCCACAGTCTCACAGCACGAACAGTGAACGATCCATCATAGCGGCTCGTAGTGTGGGAAGGGACACGAAGAAGGAGAGATGAGGAAGTGCGACAAGGTTTGCCTCTCGGAACAAGAAACTCAAAACGTACTGCTCATGTCTTAGTGGAAGGCGGACGGTGGGATGCTGCGCACATGTTATGTGCGTGGTGTGGTATTTAGGTTGGGCTAGAAATCAAACTGAGGAGATTCGGTTACCCGCAGCGGACTTAAGTGCGATTATAGACTGCTAAATACTATATAGTATTTTCCCCCTATTCTGTAATATTACTAGCCATTTTCCCGTGGTTTCAGCTGTGTATTTTAGGAACCGTACCGGGATTAATATAACCTATGTTACTCGGGAAGACTGTAGCTTTCCAACAGTGAAAGAATTTTTCTAATCGCTTCAGTAGTTTTGAAGCCTTTAGGTTACAAAAAAACAAACAAAAAAAATGTTTCCTCTTTATTATGTTACTTTAGATTCAGAGATATGTAAGCAGAATTAATTGTTTATGTATTTTAGTTAATAAAAATCAATAGTGTATGCATTATTATAAATAATTTAACATGTTTTAGATCATCTAAAACTGTTATTTTACGGATAATAATAATGGTTCCGAAAAACAAATTAATCTCCAGCGATCTGTGGCCGACTATTATTCTAAATAACCAGCGTTATAATGAATTACCGACAAAAAATCGAAAACATAAACGACAAAAATTATCAATTTTAACTACAAATATGAGCAGGTTCAAATAACTTTTTCTCCTAAAGAAAATTCGATCTTCGAGTAATAAAACTAAAGTTCCGACTAAAATACTGAACTTCCGACAAAATTACTAAGTTACCGACAACAGAGGTTTTGTCAAAATAATCATATTTTTACAACTTGCATGAACTGTTATAATTTCTATTGTTGGTTATTAAATGTATTTTTTAACTCTCAATAATAATGAAAATACCTCAACAGTTTGGCACACGCGATCGGGTTCGGGTCGCGTTCGGCTGTTTTCGTGTGCGAGTTCGAAAGATCCGAGCGCAGTGCGTTTGCAACGACCGATGCTTGCATGTAACGTCTGTTTATGTTAAGAAAATAAATAGTTTTTTGTTGCTTTTGCTTTCGTATTTTGACTAATATAACTATTAAATGTACTTATGAAACTACTAACTTACTATCTATTAAGGAAACTTAGTATTGTTACGAAATATGGATGAGGTACCCGTGTACCGTTCTGGATCGGAGGAAGAGGAGGGAGCTGGTTCAAAAGTTGGGTGTTGATCAAATGCCTACAACTTTCGAAGGTTGCCCTTGATTTCTCAGGGTTTCCATCATCAGATCTTGACCTGATGACTATGGGACCAACTGGCAGCTATTCCGCGTCGAACAAAAAAAGAATCACGTAAATCGGTTTATAAACCTCGGCGTAATCGATGTACACACAGAAAAAAAAAACATACCGGCCGAATTGAGAACCTCCTCCTTTTTCAAGTACATTTTTATATTTTTTAAAAGTATTGTTTAACCATTGAGAATAATATTTTCTATGAAATATGAAAGGTAATTTATGAATTAATAGTAGGCAAGTAAAGATTAAAAAATACAAAGCATAGTTTTCAGTAGAACGTAATTTATACTGGTAGAAAAGTATTATAGCAACAAACAGTGATGTTTATTTTTCGAAGACTTTAGTATCTCATTCGGTCGTTTCGTAATTTTTATTCGGAGAAAAGTAGTCGGAAAGTCAGTATTTTAGTCAGTAGCTTTAGTATTTTGAGTATGGGCAATTCTTATTTTTTTGTCGGAGCTTTTATTACTAGCCTTATTTTACTATCCTTCACCATTACTACATTAAACAAAGGTGTTCTTACTGAATCAAAGTACTGAAAACGTATAAGAACAAAAACGAATTTTTTGGGGGTTTGAAATACCCCACGGGGATAATACTTCTACACAGTAATAACAAGACTAAATAAGATCAATAAATCATAAAATCATCGCTGGCCGCTGATAGCCCAGGCTCCATACAAGCCCATTTTTACCATTTGTTCACCAACCAGCCAGTAACTATTCAGCAGTCATGTTGTGGCGCCATGCTCTCCGGATACTCTTACAGCCCTGGAGAGCAAACACCCGGCCCCTGCTGATGGTCTTTCCTTTCCCGACCCTCCCCTTCCTGATACAAACACCCTCACAGTTACAGGTCGACAAGTGGTTGAGGCTGTAAATTCTTTCCGAAGCGGAACCGCCGGTGGCCTCGACGGCCTGACTCCGCAACATCTTAAAGATTTAACGAGCTCGGGCGCCGGGGACGACGGTGCGGAGCTTCTTAAGGAGCTTACAGCCCTGACCAATGTGATGCTTTCCGGCAGGGAGCACGATGCTGTCCTCGACGTTTTATATGGCGCTAATCTATGCGCTCTTAAGAAAAAGGACGGCGGTATTCGTCCCATTGCCGTGGGAACAACATATCGTCGTATAGCAGCCAAAATCGGTTGCAAATTTTACAGTGAGGAACTTTCGAACAAATTTCAGCCCCTACAGTTGGGATACGGTTCCAAAGGGGGCTGTGAGGCTGCCGTACACGCTACCTACCTAAATTGTACTCGTGTTGTACGTTACGTGTTGTAAGTTGTACTCGTGTGGCTCGGCCTACCTAAATTGTGGCAAAGGAGAGGTCATCCTGAAGGTTGACATCAAAAATGCTTTCAATTCCGTAAACCGGGACACCCTGTTGGCTGAAGCACAAAAAGAAGTACCCAAAATTTATAGTTTTCTCTATCAATGTTACAAGCACCCATCAAAATTACTTTATAAGGACAATCTATTGGAATCTGCAGTCGGATGCCAACAAGGTGATCCCCTCGGGCCAGTAATTTTCAGCCTAGCCATTCACCCGATCATTCGAGAGCTAAATTCCAAATTCAACGTTTGGTATCTAGATGATGGGACCCTGGGAGGCGATGTAGAGACCGTATTTCAGGATTTCATTCATTTAAAACATAAATTTCATTCCATTGGTTTAGAACTAAATTGTACAAAATGTGAATTATTTATTACTGACACGACTGACAAACAAATGACAATATCCAAATTTCAATCATTAGCACCACAGATTAAAATTATAGATAAACAGTCTCTCCGCCTCCTTGGAGCTCCCATCCTAGACCAATCTTTTTCTACATTTATTTCGGAAAAAAATTGATAATTTCAACGATATTTCGGAACGCCTACAGAAAATTACAATGCATTCGGCCATCACAATTATTCGACACTGCTGTTTTGGTCCTAAATTTACATATTACCTCCGTTCTTCTCATCTCTTTAACCATAGCCACCTTTTAGACCAAATTGATAAAATTATCCGCCATACCCTCAGCTCCATTCTCAATGTGGCCCTGGACGACCGAGCCTGGCAACAAGCCACATTGCCCATCCGGATGGGAAGTCTCGGCGTTCGCAAAATTACCAGTATTAGTTTACCGGCATTCATATCCTCGGTTCACGGCACTGAGAAATTAGCCAGGAATATTCTTACTCCAACACTGGCTGATTTCGAGGTGCCGTATTTAGCAGAGGCTGTGGATGCATGGAAAATTACTTGCCCGAACGAAAATTTACCCAGCAACCCGTCTTCCCAAAGACAGTGGGATGAGCCGCTCTGCAGAGTAACCCGGAATAGTTTAATAGAAACGGCAATTACTCCTGCTGAGCGAGCGGGCCTACTGGCTGTGGGTAGATGGGAGCCGGGGCTTTGGCTTCAGGCACTACCGTCGTCAAACATTGGCACCATGTTTGACGATACAAGTTTCCGCCTCGCTACCTCCCTAAAGATCTCCCTAGGCGGCTGGTTGATGCTTCTCGTGACCAGAAGGCTGGCTATTACCTCGGACAAAGAATCAGCATGACGATCCAACGAGGTAATGCTGCCAGCCTCTTGAGTACGCTCCCAGTTGACAGCGATGGGGACGAATTTTTGACGCTTTTTAGTTGTTTGTTTTATTAGGATAGTTTTTGATATTTATTGTAAATATGTATTAAAAATATGTATTGTAAATAAAAACTTGCTATATATACTATAAATACTGTATATACGACTTTACGTTGTGCATTCGAAAATGCAAAACGGAATGGTCACACTGTATGCATCGTTACTTTCGATCAGCCTCTGTATGCTAAAGCTCGAGAAATTGTATCAGCCGCACCTGAGGGCTCTGAAGTATCAAAAATCATCATCAGACTTGGAGGAATTCATCTACTGATGTCCATTCTGAGAGCAATTGGTTATATTATGCAAGGAAGCGCCGAAAGAAGTGCTCGCAGAGATCTATGCGGTAAAATCATTAGAAAAAATGAATGGTCATGCATACGCAACTGCGTGTGTATTTACCATCAAAACGTAAAATTGTTGCTCAGCGGGGGAGACATTTCATCGCTTAGTTCCGGGTCTCGAATCCCCCTAAAATCATACAAAGATTGCCTGCAAAAGATATACCGTCTTACCACAAAAACTTTTTAACGTCAGTTTAAGCCTTGTCTAAAAAAATGACAAATTATGACGTTGACATATGGTTCATTTTGCAGCCAAAATTTTTTTAGACAAGTGTAAAACAGGGGTTAAAGTTTTTGTAGTAAGACCAAATGTGTCCAGATCCGACACCAACATGCCATTTAATGACAGGAAAATTGCCACTAAACGAGCATTATCATAATTGCCCTGGCCTGGAAGAAATCCGAGAGCATTTGATAAAAACATTTGACGAAAATTAAGTGACCAGTGTGCAGTTTGATTCATGGGATGGTACAGATCGTTTTACGATCGCCACTCGAGTCCTTCCGCCTGACAAAGAAGATGGATCAAAATTGCCCCACGTCCTATAACAATGTGACATATCTCAAAAAAAAGAAAAAAATGTTTAAAAAAACATGGCATACTCGTTACTCATATATACTAATTCAAAAGTTGCCCTGGATTTCTCAAGGTTTCCATCATCAGATCCTGACCTGATGATTATGGGACCACCTGTGAGGTATATCCTATCAAACAAAAAAGTAATTTAATAAAATAGTCCATAAATAGTCTTAGGAACGATGTTTTCATAACAGCGCCTGAACAATTTTTAAAACATTTTTTTCGTATGAAGGTGTAAAAAAAAAAATTAGAGAGTATGCCATATTTTTTTAAACATTTTTATCTTTTTTTTGAGATATGTCACATTGTTATAGGACGTGGGGCAATTTTGTATGGATTGTGATCCGTCTTCTTTGTAGAGAGTCTTTGCTCGGCGTTAGAAACTTTGAAACCCCACGCCTACATAGCAGAGCAGCAATCTCGGTATTTTCTATTACAAAAAGAGTCGATTTTGAAGGGTGACATTATAGTTCAGTGCGATTTTGCTGAAAACTACAGCTTCGTGGTCCAAGACGCAGCCCAGACATTCCATTGCATTGGAATAACGACCAGGCTACGCTCCTGACATGGTCGTATTATTATAAAGAAGAGCAAAATTTGAAACAGGGCAGCATTGTGCATTGCATATCAGATGACCTAAAACATGACACCGCAACGTTTTATATATTTCAAAAAATGTTGCACCAACATCTTCAAGAAAAAGGCATAGCAATTGTGAAAACTCCTATGGAAATGGATTTCCATAAAGCCTTGGCGGAAGGGGAAGGAGGTAAGCTCTTGTCCTGCCAAGACTCTCATCGATTTCAAGTGCTGATAGGGTCGCTGAATTATCTGGCCTGTAACACACGCACGGATATACCAGCTGCGGTTATTTTTTTGGCGCAATACAATAGGCATGATGACAGTAATCAAAAATCATTAAAATAATATATTTATTAAATTAAACTTGAAGCTTGGAATATAAAACGCGCATTGTTTTCTTTATTAATAATGTGATTGATATGTATTTTTATAAAATAAAATTACGAAATAAGGCAATCCGCCATGATATCTTGAACACCAATCAGAGCTTGTGACGTCATCTCTGAAAACAACTCGCGCGAAAGCGCGCGAACGTCACATTTCGTTATTGTGAACTTCCACTGCGATCTTTGTTTTTAATTAATTAATTGTTTATAACACGAGTTATGGAGCCCGGATTTATCAAGGCAAACAGCGCTAATTTGCCTAGAATTGATATCATAATGCTGGGAAAGTTTTTGGCATCAAATAAAGATTTTTGTTCAGCTGAATTTAGAAATGTTAAAACTTCCATGTAAGTATACTAGTTTAATTAAAAAACAATGAGAGATGAAACCTAACCTCGAAATAGTTATTTACATTATAAACTATGCTAGAATCTAGAGAACTATGTAATAACTTACATCAAAGTGATCTTCACAAAAATAAAGTTGTACCCTGGGCAATATTGCTTTTGAATCTCGCTTTGCAAGTTTAAGCCACTTGTTTCGTATTTTTTATTTAAACGGTTTTTTTATTATTAAACGGTTTTATTTAGCTCACCCTGTTTGTTTTATTCTTTCTTGGGTCAAATTTAGTAATTCAAATTTAAGTATCTTCCTGTTGTCAGATTGATCTGAAATTTGGTACACACCTTCAATTCCGATGACAATACAATATAGTAATATCAATAACATTGTAAATCCAATATGGCCGCCGGCACAAAATGGCGGATAACGCAGATTTTATCAATGCCATCAATATGGGTATCAAATGAAAGGGCTCAACAAGCAGAATACAATATACTATAAAAAATTGAAATCCAAGATGGCGGCCGCTACAAAATGGCGGATAACGTAGGTTTTATCAATCCCATTAATATGGGTATCAAATGAAAGTTCTCAACCAGTAGAATACAATGTACTATATAAAATTAAAATCCAAGATGGCGGCCTCTACAAAATGGCGGATAACTTAGGTTTTATAAATCCCATCAACATGGGTATCAAATGAAAGGTCTCAACAAGTAGAATACAATTTACTATGCAAAATTGAAATCTAAGATGGCGGATAACGTAGGTTTTATCAATCCCATCAATATGGGTATCAAATGAAAGGGCTCAACAAGCAGAATACAATGTACTATAAAAAATTGAAATCCAAGATGGCGGCCGCTACAAAATGGCGGATAACGTAGGTTTTATCAATCCCATCAATATGGATATCAAATGAAAGTTCTCAACCAGTAGAATACAATGTACTATATAAAATTAAAATCCAAGATGGCGGCCTCTACAAAATGGCGGATAACTTAGGTTCATTTGATACCCATGTTGATGGGTCTCAACAAGTAGAATACAATTTACTATGCAAAATTGAAATCTAAGATGGCCGCCGCTACCAAATGGCTGATAACAATTTTTTATCAATCCCACCAATATGGGTATCAAATGAAAGGGCTTCACAAGTAGAAAACTGTCAGTAACTCCAGCGGGGCCCAACAGGGCCAAGGCCTGCCTGGGCTGCGAGATTGTTCGAAAGAGTTACCGCGGCCCTGGTACATAAAAGGCCTACGACGGAACAAAACGGTTCTTAGTCAAGAGTCTGGCACTCCCTCACCGCTGCTGACCCACAGCAGGAGAGGTTATGTGATGATTTTTGGGGTCGTTAAAAAAAAAGTATCTGGAAGGGCTATGTATTGAGGAATTAGATTGTAATAAATTGTCAGGTAAGAGACCGTGTAATAATGATGCACTAAATGAATTAGATAGAATGAGGAATATTCGGTAGGCATTTTCATTAAATACTAAAAACTAGAAAATAAAAAATCGGTAAAAAAACTTTTAAGTTAAACGGTTTTATCTTATGTGCACTGAAAACTAGAAAATAAAAAAATAGTTACTTACCTGTCAACCTACGTAGGTGGTCCCGGTCATATTAGACTAAAATAAAAACGTGGGCCCCTGTGAAATCCTATCTATGGCAAAGCATATCTTTATACTTTGGTAGATCATGAGCTACGGCTGATTATTGATTGTCAAAATCTCCAGTTACGATTATAGTAAGTCGATGCAATCCACACCTATTATACCTCTAGAAGAGAGTACTACAGCAATAGTTAATGGGCCCCACGTTTTTATTTTAGTCTAATATGACCGGGACCACCTACGTAGGTTGACAGGTAAGTAACTATTTTTTTATTTTCTAGTTTTCAGTGTGAGTGTGATCTTCACAAAAATAAAGTTGTACCCTGGGCAATATTGCTTTTGAATCTCGCTTTGCAAGTTTAAGCCACTTGTTTCGTATTTTTTTATTGTGAGGAACGTACACAAATAACTTATCAGGAGTTGTTTTGGATGTGTTCTTACACTGGGGGACCCCACAACACCTATGCCCTTTCGAATTCATATTTAATAACACAAAAAACTTAATTATTGCACGAGCGTTGTTCACTTGCGTCTTGTAATTTCAGTCGTGACGTCACAAGTGACGACATGACACTGACAAGCGTTTTCGCGCCGGATTCAAAGTGGACAGAGAAAAATGCAATTATTTGATAAAAAAACTTCGCATTTTCTTAAAATTAATAATTTTTCATATAAAATAGACGTATACCTACATCATACAAAGGAATTTAAAAATTTGTCATCATGCCTATTCTGGGTCTGTCCTTAGTATTTCCCAAGTCGCCGGTGCTGGACATAACGGGATTCGTAGATCACTGGGGAGCTGACTGGGGAGGAAAGATAAAAGATCGCAAGTCATTTTCTCGTTTTATTTTTAGGTGCGGCAACTGCTAAATATAATTGGGAATGCCGCAAACAAACCTGTGTAGCATTGTCGTCTACGGAAGAGGAGTACATTGCTCTCTCGGAGGCAACGAAGGAGGCAGTACACTTGCGTCAGCTAAATGCTTTCATACGAGGTGAACCGTTAGTGACCATTTGCATTTTTGTGGACAACCAGAGTGCCATAAAGCTTGCCTACAATCCTGTGGCACTCAGACGGTCAAAACACATTGACATAAGGGCGAACTATGTCAGAGATTGCATTGTAACGAAAGTTGTATGTCTGGACTATGTGTCTTCGACAAGTAACCCTGCGGATGTACTGACTAAGCCCCTGGGTCGTGTAGCGTTTAATAGATGTGTGCGTGAGTTGAGTTTGGGTATGTGTGGTAAGGTGTGATGAATATGATGTCTGGATATTAAATAATCGTTGTTTGAGGGGAAGTGTTGGAACTCCTTGAGAAAATGCACTTTTTGAAATTCGAACAATATTATTTTTTACTGACGTGTGTCATTGATTTTCACTTACATGAAAAATTATCTCTGCAAACAAACGCTTTTAATTATTTTCCATTCCTATTTATTATGGTCATCTAGTTATTTCTTCTAAAAAAGCACATAGATATTAAGTACCATTATATTAGGGAAATTGTAGAAAAAGGAAAGCTATTTATCAAATAAACTCTTTTGCAAAAAAAGCGGGCACCTAAGAGAAATCTTTTTTTTTTTTTTGCTTTATCAGTTTTCTAAAAATCGCGTCAAAAACTTTTCAAAACGCCGACGAACCTTCAATCAGGAATTAGTCCAAAACAAGTTTGACAAGTTTCTTATCAATTGTACAAAATTCAAATTTAGAATACACTCTCACGCATGCTTGGCTAATCCTTTTGATGCTAGTGACATCCTAGTCATTAAAACCCTTTGAAATACACGTAAAGTCCTTAAAATCAAGATTTCGCTGAGGTGCCCGTTTTTTTTGCAAAAGAGTGTATATATAAACGAACGGGCAGATAGCAGATATGTTTACAAAATCATTAAATAAAATGATGCTGTTCCATTAAATTAAAAATATTCAAACTCGAATCTTTAGAACAAGGAGAGACTGAGTTGTCAACTGTCAAGGCCAAGAAGTTAAGGTGCGTTAATTTGTGCAGATGTTAGAGGTAGTTAATGGCCCATTCAAAAGGGTCTTCAAGATTATTTCAATCTGGCTGTCACCCATCTGAAGAATGATTTTAGAATTTGTGCAAGCAATATAAGGCATTCCATTCAAGAATTGACAACAGGCCGGATGCTGAAATAATTTAAAATCGCGCATTAGAACAAAGTACTTAATGTGCCCAATACTTTGGCACCACTTATTATAAACTAGCTTCTGCCAGCGGTTTCACCCGCATCCCGTGGAAACTACTTCCCGTACTGGGATAAAAAGTATATAGCCTTCCTCCATAAATGGGCTATCTAACAATGAAAGAAATTTTCAAATCGGACCAGTAGTTCCTGAGATTAGCGCGTTCAAACAAACAAACAAACTCTTCAGCTTTATAATATTAGTATAGATAAAAGGATTAACCGATTCCAAGCCCAGGTTACCAGTATTAATGGCCAGTTTTCATAGCTTGTTACTTTTCTCTCTCATAATGTTTGGATTAGGTACATATCAAGTTAAACAAGTCAGAAGTTATTTATTACGGGGAACATGTGAGGCAACGTGATTCATTTATAGTAGAAGTATCTGAACATTTGAAAGCAGTATGGCATGCAACCTCATCCCAACAGGCCCCTGAATTAATGAGGGGTCGAATAAAATCTCGCCGTCATCAATCGAGAAACACCTATAACTTTCATGTAGTGGCCTTATCGTAGACTTGACCACTTCATGAAAAGACACGACCATTTCATGAAATGGTCAACATTAATTGATCACATCGAAAAATAGTTATGTAAATTGCCCCCAGGGGCGCTGACAGCGCTTTGTTTTTAGGTTTGAAGATGGCGGCCGTTGACTGCAATGAAAATTCTCGCAGCGAAAAATTTTGAATAACATCATCATTTACTCGGTATATTTAAAAATCCATACTAGCAAACATCATCGTGTTTTTATGTAACAGATATAATTCTACATTGGAGAATTATAACAACGTTTAATTATTTATTAGGTTATAAAACAAATCAAGAACAGTAGGGTGACCACGCGAAAGAAGTCCATGGACTATTACTGACTGTCAAAATATGAGGTTATGGAAACTGCAGACGAGGAATATCTTATAATTAAGAAAAAATTGTCGACGATCCTACTATCCGTATATTCCGATCGAGAAGTACTATTTTTAAATATTAAAGGAAGTTCATAAAACTGTTGGACGACTAAAAATGATTCAATACTTTATAATGGCGTCCACGGCCGATTTCGGCCACGGCGGCTGTTCACATTTTAAGGAGATCAGCCAGCTGCGCAGGACATATCATAGGGCACGAGCATTTGCGCAGACACAGGTGCCTCCCTATTCCTTCACTCTCATCATCCGGGAATCGAACCCGAAACCTCGTGCTCGGCAGCTGCGCTTGCGACAGCTAGACCAACAAGGCAGTGAACCTACAGGTTACGTCATTTTAGATTACGTGTGTTCTATTTTAAGATTCCTTAAATGTTACTAAAGTTCCTATTTTATTGAAATAATAATGTGTGTCGGACTTAAAGGACAATGAACAAGTTCTTACTCTTAATATTTGCAATTGAAGTTGTGAAAAATACCTAAGTTTTTTTGCCTCCTGACAATTTTGAGCGATTTTCATGAAGTGGTCAAATCTACGATATGGCTACGACACATACAAATTGACAAGGAATAAGTTGTGATGAAAAAATAATAAGTAAGTAATTGCATCTGCGGATAGTAGGTTGCTGTGCGCATACAATGACCATTGTTTGGTTTCTGGGTTGGGCTCGGCATCAGGCCGATATGCCTTCATTTTTGGATGACATTTTACTTCGAAAAGACGTAAAAATGAATAAAAAGTTACACTCGCTCTTATCGGTACTTAAGAAAAAGTGTAAAAATTTTAACGAGGTGGAATAAAATATAAAAAATAATTTTAGGAACATCCATACTCTACTGAACAGAAATAAAAGCGTCAAGGGTCAAAGATATCCCGATAAAGTGAAAAAAATTGCTTTGTCTTTATACTTTTATTCGACGAAAGCTTACTTATTTATTAGAAAGCACATAAGTTTACCACATCCTGCGACGTTACGAAAAACGCTTGCTACTAACGTATTTAAGGCTCCGCACTTCGAAAACATCAGTTTTTTCGAAGGGTAGTATGAGGCCTGGATACATTCTATAGATCAGAAAATTTAACAGTGAATAGTCGAGGATATTGACCAGAGAATATGAAAAAAACCTATTAAAAAAATAATCTCACACAGAAAAAAAGGTTTGAAATTGCCTCTCGAAAAAATTTTTCGTCAGCTAATTCTCAAAATATTCAATGATAACCTACACATGTTTTATCACTAAACGATAGAAAATTTCCTAAGCTAAATAAAAATACCACATATGATATGGCTTTATAAATCACATAAGGAGAAATATAAAAAAAAAAACGTATAAAATTCAATGACAATTTTCATTTCATGAATTCTACCTTCTGCCAGGCGGCGTTCCGCCGTAGAGACGAGTGGTCATGTCGCTTTGTCATGCGATGACAGTTCATCCTTCGTATTCTCAAAAATAAAAAAAATATATATATTTGTAATAACATTGTTCTTTTGTTATAACTGAAAGTGCATTTATTTTATTGTATCACATATAATTAGCTCCATGGAAGATGATCATGAGTGTTGAGGATGCTTTACTCTTGCAACAAAATGTTTTCAAGCGTATGATGCGAGATCACAGTTTTAGACGCCTTCCACCGGTCTTAAAAATATAAACATTGAGATAATGACCGTTAAACTTTTTGTTAAATATTTATTTGTATTGAATTGTTGGGTTGTTTTATTTTACTTATGTTCTGGCTGAGCGGTCTAATTTACTAATTTACTCGTTTATAAAAGAATAGCATAATGTAGATGGGCATTCCCTTATATCCTATTAAGTGCAAATAATTGGAGGCTATAATTTTATTTTCATCAAACTTATTAAATGCTTGAGTTAGTTAAGGTATGTAGGGTGAGGGCTAGCTAGCATGTGGTGTATAAATATTTTTTACTGTAATTTTGTGTCAATATTGCATATTGTCCTCTATTGTGGAATACAAATTACATTGTATACAAATGTACATATCAAACATTGTTTAAGGTTCTTCTAACCTACAGACAGACATGTGTTGCTGGGGAGTTTGTTGCGCCACTTCTTCTTCCCAGCAAAAACACATAGGAAGTGGTGAAGGGTGGGCGTTTTGGGGGTTGTCTATTGTAAATTCCTGACGTTCAAAAAGTTCTGTCTTGCAACCAAGTTTGAATAAATGATTTTTGATTTTGAATTTGTTGGCGTAAATTCTTGTATCGCCATTTTTGAACCGTGAATGTTGTTAAAAACGTTTTGTCATTAAACAAATCTAAGAAAATAAATAAATGTAATACTGGATAAAAAGTTAAGAAATAGCTATCATCCTAGATGTTGATTGTAGATGTCAGTTGCATTCCAATGTGAATGAATCACTTATTCAATTTATGCAAATAAATAATATGAATATGCAATAATTGTTTTCAACAGCTTGACAACATTTAACAGTTTGTGCCTCACAAACTGACTTTTTCCACAAGTCTAATTCGCTGTCGCTGCAAGTAAGTCATTAAAATTGTGTGATAAATATATGATTGTATTTTTTTTTGTTACTGTTATTATAATGTTTCTTGCTTGATGATGATGTCATAGGTACGAGCACGTATAGTTAAAAAGAACATTATATACAAAATTCAACCATCGGAAACAAAAGAAATAAGGTTCTACGACAGATCTGTATGAAGAATCGAAACAGAAAAAAGAAAACAATTGCATCTCAGTAAGTTTAATAATCATTGATTTTTTGAGTTTTATTAATTCAGCTCCATTCAGCTTATGCCCATAGAAAACAATTTTATTGTTACGACACCAGCTATTTATACTGCGCGGCTTCTTGAACTTGACCTGCTAGGTTCCTTTCATTTGAGAAAACAGCATTAAATTATGATGAATGTAACAAAAAGTTATCACGTGTTTTCCTTTAAATGCTTTCAAAGTTTGTATAAAAATCTAAGTAATCAATCACCATGATGACAGCTTACGACGAACTGCCCAAGTAAAGAAGGATTTGAAACATCTCCTTTGATATTTTATAAAGCCTTGTGAATATCTAGCCCTTGAGGAGCTCGCCATCACATAGACTAAGGACAAATTATACAAACAGACCCTGCAAAATGACATTACAATTATTATGGAAATACATATTACAGACAGACAGAAAGTTACATATCTTCAATATAATGTTCTAGAATTTGTCCTTAGTCTATGTGATGGCGAGATCCTGCACTGCATTATTCGCTACTACTGCTTACTACTGTTACTGCATTATTACTGTTTCGCACTGCTTAATCCCGTTTGCTAATAAGAAATATTCTCTTTAAATAGGCACAGCGAACCTCAAGATAACTTAAATAACAATCCTTCGTCCTCCGCAACATCCCTTGCATTACTTACCAAGTAAACCTAAACTTCACGAATACAGACATTGGCCAAGTGCAGAATTTTGCGTATGTATAGTGTAGCATTTAAGCGAGATGCTCACAAGCATACTACACAGGATTCTAACCCGTATAGAACAGCATATAATAAGCAAGGCCTGAATAGGACTGTGTATTAATAAAAATGCTTCATGAAAATTATAAAAGTGTTGTATTCTGTCAGCTTATTTTGAAAGAGAAAAATTAATAAAAAATAAAACAAAACACCAACACAACAAGTTCCGACTATCCTGCGTAGCCTGAACAAGGCCTAAACACTATTTCACGCGCGAACGTCTGACGAGATAGCTAGTCCGTGGACAACTGGCCATCGCGCCGCCCACTCCGGCGCACGCGCTCGGTGTGTGCTTGCGTCACACATCACCTGATTTAAGGCGGCGGTGCAAGATCATAAGCAGCAGTGTTTCTCGCGTCGATTCTAAGGTGGTGGTCTAAGTGACGTTCCGCCACAATAGTATTGTTTTTTTTTCTTTTCGTTTTTTTTAGGATTTCCGCCAATGACGAACCAGTGGTATCGCCTGTCGAAAAAGATGCTGCAGAAGATTTTATTCTCACAATTCAGGGCCAGAGGTTCATAGATATAAACTACTTCATTCAGCAGCTGCAAAAAATATCTAGTCATAGTTCTTTATTCAGTTGTAATTTCAAAGATCTGTCTCTGATAGGAGAAAACAGAAATGGTCTACTATGTAAATAAAAATTTCAATGTCAAATGTTTAAAGAAGTTTTTATAATCACAAATGAAGATACGAACAGCGAGCACAAAATGAACGCTAATTTGGCTGCGGTTACAGGAATTATCTCAACGGGTATCGGTTATTCCCAATTTCAGGAAATGTCGGCCTGCATAGATTTGCCAGTGTTTTCACAAAATGTATATTTAAAAAATCAAGATGCTATTTACGAGAATTGGGAGTCTGTCGCCGTTGAAAGCATGCAAAAAGCTGCTTTGCGTGAAAGAGAGGCGGCAATAGCAGAAGGAAAGCTGAGCAGGGATGGCATTCCTATAATTGATGTTTATGCCGATGGTGTGTGGTCTTCAAGATCTTACGGGAAAAATTATAAAGCCTTATCTGGTGCCGCTGCAATAGAAGGTCGGAAATTTAAGCAAGTTCTATTTATTGGCATCAAGAACAAATATTGTTTAGTTTGTGCTCGAGCAGAGAAAAAAAGGACAACTACACCAGAGCACAAATGTTTCAAAAATAATACGGGACCCTCTAGCGGTATGGAAGGCGAAATTATCAGCCAAGGTTTTCAAACGTTTGTACAATATTATTTACGGAAGACTAATTGCTGATGGTGATTCTGCCACTTATCTAATCCATATCCGTATTCAAAACACGACGTGACAGTTCAAAAATAGAGTGTCGAAATCACATACTTCGTAATTTTTGTAACAGACTGAGGGCAATTACTAAACATACAAAATATCCTTCAGATTTCAGAAAAACTTTGACTGACCTCAAAATTATGACCATGAGAAAAGTTGTTACATATTCCATTAATCATTTCAAACAGGAAAAGGATCAACCACAGACTATTATAAATTTTAGGAACGAAGTTCAAAATTCTATGAGCCGGAAACCACGAGAAATGTAAAAATTATTACTGTTCAAAAGAAAAAATACTGCAGAAAAATATAAAACTGGAAAACACAACATTTTGGTTTAAACTCAACAGCATAATTCAGACAGCAGTACTGTCTAAATCCAGATGTCTGTTAGAGAATGTTGATACTGAGGTGTTTGCGAATAAAAGGTCCCAAGATATCCAGGTATGCGGCTTTCATTGAAAAACCAGAATGACAATTTATCTATCAAAATCCACAGACACCGAATCACCATAGAGTACATACATCACACCCTTAGTCAATAACTCTGGTGTAGCTAAGGACATCTAACTAATTAACCACACAAATAACAAACAATAAATAACGAAATAAGACTCAAATTAAATTTTATAATTGACCGGGTTCTGGACTCAGCATTGGCGAACCGGACGAGATTGGGTCGGCTCAGGAGAAGGCATGGCAGGTAATGTTTCCCCCTGAACGGGCTGATCAAGGCAATCTTCGTAATGATCATGATCACTGTTCCCGGCCGGATCTTCTGTCCGATGGCTGCCCTGACTGACGTCTCCCCGATCCTTCGCCCAGCGGGCTGTAAGGACAGATTAGTGAACTCCGTTTCCTTTTCAACTGATCTACATGTCTATGAAATACCCTACCAGCAGTATCCCCTATCTTATAATCAGCGGCTCTTATTTACCATAAAAAACATTTCCAGACGTTCTACGTATGAGGTGAAATTGCTTGACCTCACATTAAACTCGGAAATTTTTCCAATCGACATGATGACCTCCAGAGTATTATACTATTTTGTTAAATAGGCACGTTTATCCTCGTCGCCACTGAGGTGTTTGCGAATAAAAGGTCCCAAGATATCCAGCGATGCGGCTTTTATTGAAAAACCAGAATGACAATTTATCTATCAAAATCCACAGACACTGAATCACCATAGAGTACATCACAGATACCAATCCCGTAGAGTGTTTCAATAGTGTTGTAGCAAAGATAGTATGGGGGAAAAGAATAAATTTTTCACTTCGTCGCGGATATCATGGTAGATGTCATGCTGCTGTTGTATCATACAACAATCCTTTTCCAAAGTATTCAGTCCATAAAAAATTTTTAGGCCGTAGTCAAGCATGTTAAAAAAATTTGAAGAACGAAAAATGAGGCAGAGGTTGCAAGCAAAGCAAAAAGCCCATAAAAAAATAGGACTCTCAGAAATCTTACAAAAAATACACATGATTATTACAAAAAATACCATATTTCCCGATATGACACCACAAGATTATTTAGCCGAAAAAAAACAATTTTTAGACAATTTAAAAAAATTAACCGCAGATAGAGATAAAATACAGCAATCAACCCGTAACCAAAGAAATAGTAGCGATTGATTAGACATCCGCAAAAAAATGATAACTGCATCCAATTTCGGGATTGTGGCAAAGAGAAAGGAAACTAGCAGCAAGGCTAAGCTCGTGCAGAACATTTTATACCAGACTAATCTAGCACAAATAAAACCAATTGCGCATGGCCTCGAAAACAAAAGCGCTGCAACAGCCTTGCAGGAAAATGTTACTGTAGAGCCCTGTAGTTTATTTGTTAACCAAGAAGACTTTTTATTGGGGCTACGCCAGATGGTCTAATAGGGAACGACATAGCTATCGAAATGAAATGTCCTCTTGTAGCTTATAAAAAAGGTATTGACAGCGCCATAAAGCTAAATAAAATCCAGATATGGCGATTTGACAGGGAGATGGATCAAATAGTGTGAAATAATAAAAAATCGGTAAAAAAACTTTTAAATTAAACGGTTTTATCTTATGTTCACTGAAAACTAGAAAATAAAAAAATAGTTACTTACCTGTGAACCTACGTAGGTGGTCCCGGTCATATTAAACTAAAATAAAAACGTGGGGCCCATCGGTCACGATGCAAAAGTATAGTCATCCAAACTAATATTATAAATGCGAAAGTAATTCTGTCTGTCTGTCTGTCTGTCTTTTCTTCACGCCTAAACTACTGAACCGATTTGTGTGAAATTTGGTACAGACATAGTTTGAAACTTGAGAAAGGACATAGGATAGTTTTTATTACAAAAAAAAATAAAAATAAAATTATTCCGGACATATAGCGCCATCTATTGGACAAATCAAAAATCTGCTGGTAGTCACTATTCCACGCGAGCGAAGTTGCGGGCAAAAGCTAGTAATCTATATATATAAAACAAAGTTGTGTTAGTTACTCCACTTATAACTCAAGAACGGCTGAACCGATTTAGCTGAAAATTGGCAGGGAGGTAGTTTAGAGCCAGGAGAAGGACATAGGATAGACATTTTTGTCACCAGCCGGGACGCGTGTGAAACCGCGGCCATAAGCTAGTTTGTTATAAAGTTATCATGAGAAACTGTGAATGCTATTTGCAACTGATCTCACCTTGGGCAAAGCCGGGTCGGACTACTTCATTCATATTATTACTTGCGACCGGTTCCGGCTTCGCACCTGTGCAATGCTTGCATACAATGCATATAAACCTTCCTCTTCAATCACTATCTACCAAAAAACCGCATTAAAATCCGTTGCATAGTTTAAAAGATTTAAGCATATATAAATAGGTACAAAGAAAGCGATTTTGTTTTACATTTGGTAGTGATTTGTTAAGAATGAACCAGTATGCTTAATAATTTCATGTTTAACACCGTAGAAAATGTTTTAAAGAAAAGGGTAAAAGTTTTATCACAAAGACTGAATAGACGTGACGCAAAACTGAAAAATTTACAACCGCTCTTATCGTTACTCAAGAAAAAGTGTAAACATTTTGATGAGGTGGAACAAAATATAAAAAATAATTTTAGGAACATCCATACTCTACTGAACAGAAATAAAAGCATCAAGGGTCAAATATATCCCGAAAAAGTAAAAATAATTGCTTTGTCTTTAAACACTTATTCGACTAAAGCTTACTTATTTATTAGAAAGCACATAAGTTTACCACATCCTGCGACGTTACGAAAAATGCTTGCTACTCATGAATGTAACGTTGGCTTCATATCGGAAGTTTTTGAATATTTAATGATATCTATTGACGAATATAGTCTTCAAAATGTAGCCCTAATATATGATGCAATCTCAATAAAGTCTGAAGAGGTCAACGAAAAGTATAAAGACAAAAAATGGGGGTATGTCGATTTGTCATACCCCTATATAGGCATAGGCCATATAGGCATACCCCTATATAGGCATAGGCCATATAGGCATACCCCTGTCATAGGCATTATCATCACTGACGAATCAGATCAGTTAGCTACTGAGGTGTTGGTTTTGCAAATAACGAAAATTCAAATGCCCCATTGCATATTTCTTTATTTGAAAAAATCTCAGCTGCTGTACAGTCACAAACAATATTAACCATACGCATGTTACATGATAACGGTATAACAGCTTCAAGCCTAACTTGTGATGGAACCAATGTTAATTTTAAAGTATATGAACATTTGGGCTGTAATTTCAGTGATCATATGATAGGAGTAGAGTTAATTTATAAAAAAAAGTATTGCTTAATTGAGGTGGAAGGCATGCAGTAACCGGGGTTCAGAGAAAGCTGATCTGAACCTTCTGATATTGCGCCAAACAACAGAAGGTTGAAAATTTGGTGATATGAAAAGACAAAATGATCGCCAGCTCTCGAAACTTCTTTTTTTTAATAACCTTTTGGTGTCTGAAATTAGAAGTTGTGCATTAGAACAAAGTACTTAATGTGCCCAATACTTATACAATACTTATTAGAAATCACATTAGTTTACCACATCCTGCAACGTTACGAAAAATGCTACTCATTATTGTAAAATTGGCTTCATATCGGAAGTTTTTGAGTATTTTATAATATCGATTAAAGAATTATCTTCAAAATGTAGCCCTAATATATGATGCAATATCAATAAAGTCTGAAGAGGTCTACGAAAAGTATAAAGACAAAAAATGGGGGTATGTCGATTTGGCAGGCATTATCACTGACGAATCAGACCAGTTAGCTACTGAGGTGTTGGTTTTGCAAATAGTCTCATATAAACGAAAATTCAAATGCCCCATTGCATATTTCTTTATTTCAAAAATCTCAGCTGCTATACAGTCACAATTAATATTTACAACCATATGCATGATTTGTTACATGATACAGGTATAACAGCTTGAGGCCTAACATCTGATGGAACCAATGTTAATTTTAAAACATATAAACATTTGGACTTTGGACATATGATGTGGAACGACTAGTAAAGCAGCAAGGATTGCACATTTGTGGGATTGCCGAATGCGCCTGCTCCGATGAAACGTCGTGAGCTACCGGCAGCACGGTGGATTAACATAGTAATGACCTGTTGGGGCCGTTGCCTAGCGGGGATTATCTGTTGGTGGTTAACGACGACTAGTCGCTATAAATAAGTAAAGATAACCCGAGCCATCACAAGCTTGCAAATTCTTAACATACTCAAGGAAATGTTCAGTCGCTTGGGTTTCAATTTCAATTACCACAGACAACGGATGCCACCTGCTACTCATGAATGTAACGTTGGCTTCATATCGGAAGTTTTTGAGTATTTAAAGTTATCCATTGACGAATATAATCTTCGAAATGAAGCCCTAATATATGATGCAATGTCAATAAAGTCTGAAGAGGTCTACGAAAAGTATAAAGACAAAAAATGGGGATATGTCGATTTGGCAGGCATTATCACTGACGAATCAGACCAGTTAGCTACTGAGGTGTTGGTTTTGCAAATAGTCTCATATAAACGAAAAATCCAAATCAAATGCCCCATTGCATATTTCTTCAATTACTTTCTTCGATTTCAGAAAGGCGTTCGATACAGTGGATGATGACATTCTTCTGTCCAGGTTGGCTGACGTAGGATGCACAACACATACTTTGTCATTCTTAGCCAGCTATCTGGGAGATAGATGTCAGTACGTCGACTGTGGCGGACAGCTTTCTGAACCCTACTTCACGAGATCAGGTGTCAGTCAAGGCAGCAACTTGGAACCTCTTCTTTTCATTATAACAGTAAATGATTTGCCAAATGTAGTCACCGAGTCTACACCCCTGTTGTTTGCTAATGACTTGAAATTGGTCTACTAAGTGAAGCAGGGAACGGATCATGACACTTTGCAGCGGTACATAGATCGGGTAGTCGAATGGAGTGTTCAGAATAAATTATATTTTAACGTGAACAAATGTGTTGTGTGTACGTTCAGTCGTGCCCGCAGCCCCAGCCACCATCAGTACCACATGGGAGGTTCTCCGCTGCAGCGAGTCTCGGAGGTGAGGGATTTAGGGGTGCGCTTCACTGCTGATGTACATTTTCGGAACTACGTGACCTTTTTTTAACAACGTCAAAGCCGTTTTTTAGCAGCGGCGAGGGAGTGTCAGACTCTTACTGACTAAAAACCGTCGTGTTCCGTCGTAGGCCTTTCATGTGCCAGGGCCGCGGTATCTCTTTCGAACAACCCGCAGCTCCGGCAGGCCTTGGCCCTACTGGGCCCCGCTGGGGTTGCTGACATCTCTTTGAGGAGCGCGTGGAACAACGCGCGCCGTCGACACAGGTCTGTCGTCTAAGCAGACAGAGGGACGATGAGCCACCCGAACTCACCGCCCACAGACCCACGCCTACGGTGGCCGGGAGTCATCTCGCGACACCCGGCGCCCGTGATGTCTACCTGGCCCAGCGCGGCGGCCGGGATGAGGAAAAAGCCTAAGAAGGATTATTATGCATTTGAAAAAAGTGGAAGGTGTTTGGAAAACGTGATAAACAATCAAAATACAAATATTGCAGAAGATGATGAATCATCTACTGATCAATCAGACAACAAATCTGATTAGCTAAAACTTATTTGGAACTTTAATTACTACTGTTAACTATGTTGATTCTTAACAAATAAAAATGTTAATATGATAGAGATGTAGTGTTTGTGTATCTATGCAAAGAGGTACTAACGCTGTCTCAGTCACACAAGTAGTGGTGGGGAGGGATCAGCCGGCAGTCGTGCGATGAGCGCCGGCGCAACCGGACGCGATAGGATGGCTACTTGGTGTGTCAGTGCCAGTGTACGACTACATACCCCAAACCAGGTTAAGGTAGAAGCACTTAATGCTGAATACTTGCTACTCATGAATGTAACATTGGCTTCATATCGGAAGTTTTAAGAATTTAAAGATCTCTATTGACGAATATAATCTTCAAATGTAGCCCTAATATATGATGCAGTGTCAATAAAGTCTGAAGAGGTCTACGAAAAGTATAAAGACAAAAAATGGGGGTATGTCGATTTGGCAGGCATTATCACTGACGAATCAGACCAGTTAGCTACTGAGGTATTGGTTTTGCAAATAAGTCAAAGTCAAAAACGTTTATTGAAAATAGGCTAGATTCTAGCACTTTTTCACGTCAAATAATACAAAATGACAGCACCCCCAAAACGCCTCCCTTTCACCTCTTCCTAGTGTTATGGCTGGGAAGAAGAAGTGGTGAAGAACAAACTTCCCAGCAACACAGCTGTCCATTACAATTTAATTATAATCAAATTACAATTATACAATTCAATATCGTTTCAAATTATAGTCAAATATATATATATATAAAAAAACACTTGTTGTCCACTTCAGAGCTGCCATCTGCGTGTATCTGTGAAATAATCATTAATGTCATAATAAGCCTTTTTAATCAGAATATCCTTAATTTTTATTTTAAAAGAACTGTCCGTTAGTTCTAGCAAATGAACTGGGATTCTATTATAAATGCGTATACAAAGGCCCACAAACGAACCGTGCACTATAACGAATAGTCTCATATAAACGAAAAATCCAAATCAAATGCCCCATTGCATATTTCTTTATTTCAAAAATCTCAGCTGCTGTACAGTCACAAACAATATTAACCATACGCATGTTACATGATAACGGTATAACAGCTTCAAGCCTAACTTGTGATGGAACCAATGTTAATTTTAAAGTATATGAACATTTGGGCTGTAATTTCAGTGATCATATGATAGGAGTAGAGTTAATTTATAAAAAAAAAAGTATTGCTTAATTGAGGTGGAAGGCATGCAGTAACCGGGGTTCAGAGAAAGCTGATCTGAACCTTCTGATATTGCGCCAAACAACAGAAGGTTGAAAATTTGGTGATATGAAAAGACAAAATGATCGCCAGCTCTCGAAACTTCTTTTTTTTAATAACCTTTTGGTGTCTGAAATTAGAAGTTGTGCATTAGAACAAAGTACTTAATGTGCCCAATACTTATACAATACTTATTAGAAATCACATTAGTTTACCACATCCTGCAACGTTACGAAAAATGCTACTCATTATTGTAAAATTGGCTTCATATCGGAAGTTTTTGAGTATTTTATATTATCGATTAAAGAATTATCTTCAAAATGTAGCCCTAATACATGATGCAATATCAATAAAGTCTGAAGAGGTCTACGAAAAGTATAAAGACAAAAAATGGGGGTATGTCGATTTGGCAGGCATTATCACTGACGAATCAGACCAGTTAGCTACTGAGGTGTTGGTTTTGCAAATAGTCTCATATAAACGAAAATTCAAATGCCCCATTGCATATTTCTTTATTTCAAAAATCTCAGCTGCTATACAGTCACAATTAATATTTACAACCATATGCATGATTTGTTACATGATACAGGTATAACAGCTTGAGGCCTAACATCTGATGGAACCAATGTTAATTTTAAAACATATAAACATTTGGACTATAATTTCAATGATCACATGATGTGGAACGACTAGTAAAGCAGCAAGGATTGCACATTTGTGGGATTGCCGAATGCGCCTGCTCCGATGAAACGTCGTGAGCTACTGGCAGCACGGTGGATTAACATAGTAATGGACCTGTTGGGGCCGTTGCCTAGCGGGGATTATCTGTTGGTGGTTAACGACGACTACAGTCGCTATAAATAAGTCAAGATAACCCGAGCCATCACAAGCTTGCAAATTCTTAACATACTCAAGGAAATGTTCAGTCGCTTGGGTTTCAATTTCAATTACCGCACACAACGGACGCTAATTTGTGAATGAGGAGTTGAGGTCATTCTGCAAAGACTGTACATTATTTTGTTTAATACTGTCCCATACTGGCCACAAATGAACGGTGAGGTTGAACGTCAGAACCGGGATGTAGTGAAACGTCGAAAGATAAGTAAAACGGAAAAAGAAACGGCACTATATGAGTATTTGATGATGTATAATTCTACTCCGCACTCTGTGACAGGAAAGACACGACTGTATCACGGAATCTCGAAGTTCAAAAAGGTATTGACAGCGCCATAAAGCTAAATAAAATCCAGATATGGCGATTTGACAGGAAGAAGGATCAAATAGTGTTAAATAAAAATAGTAATTGGTTTTACCAAATCCAAGGGCAATTTTACGTCACAGGAAGAAAAAAGGGGTTGTTTACTGTGTGGGGTGGTCAAACCACCCCATTAAAACTAAAAACTGAGTTTATTGACAGGGACGATGTTTTTTGGGAGTCTCGCATAGACTAAAATTATTAGTTTTTATATGGAACTTTATATGGACTGGTTACTGCCAGAAATCATTGACTTTCGTCAACCTCGTGGTATGCCACTAATAGAGTCGGATTCATCAAAAGATAATGAACAATTTACTAAAAGATCCACTTCTCGGACAGAAGAGGAGAAGACCAACAGAAAAAAAAAAACATATATGTATTTGGCCTCCACGCCACACCAACTATGGTGGGGTCGGCTTCCAGTCTAACCTGATGCACCTGAGTAACATATTTTACAAGGAGCGACTGCCTATCTGACCTCAATCCAGTTACCCGGGCAACCCAGCACCCCGTGGTAAGACTGGTTGTCAGACTTACTGGCTTGTGACTACCCGTAACGACTGCCAAAGATGTTCAATGACAGCCGAGACCTACACCCGAAAAACCAGTCGAAACCCAGTCCATTAGTGTCCAAGATATACTTAGAAAGTAGGTACACACTAAACTTAGAAAAATTGCATTAGTACTTAGACCGGGCGCTGGGTGGAGTTGAGTATTCAAGATGTGAGGAACACATTTGGTGTACGGGTTATTATTATTCTTTTAATTTATTCTTGGCCGTAGATACATTGTCTTTCAGCCGAAAACATGGATAATTTTATAATATTTCTAAATTACAGAGAAATAATTAACCTTATACTTATTTGCAAAACTTACTTACACTTAACCTTAAACCTTTTTATATTTTTTCTACTGTGTTACAATTTTTTTTATTTACATATTTATTTACATAGATATTTACAACACAAAAAAAACTATCCTAGTAAAACAATAAAAATAAAAAAACACTATATCTAAAAAGCGTCAAAAAATTCATCCCCATCGCTGTCAACTGGGAGCGTACCCAAGAGGCTGGCAGCATTACCTCGTTGGATGGCCATGTTGAACCTTTGATCGAGGTAATAGCCAGCCTTTTAGTCACGAGAAGCGTCAACCAGCCGCCTTGACAGATCTTTAAATAGGGTGTGCGCATTCGGACCCCACGACCCGAGGGTTTCAACCCTAAACGGTTCGAAAATATAGTTGCCGACAAGGCCACTATATTTCCGCCGCTTGAGGTTCTCCGCGGCCGCAGCGGCAGCAGCAGCAGCACAGCACGCAGAACTTGGAAGGTGGGATGGCGCTGTGTTACAAATATATTTATATAATGGCTTATAATACTTCTTGTTGACAAGTAGTTCCTGAACGTGACGGGGAATACCTTTGTTAAATTTCTTCGGATTCAAATTCATTAACATTACGTTCACATATTTCAGGAACTAAAATTGAGCGTTGGAAATTAAAATTAGCACATTTTAAAATAATATGATCCAGATCAGCAACTTCAGCATCACAGTATTGACATCGGCTATCGTTATATACATGAATTCTGATCAAGTGAGCTGGCGTTAAGCAGTGTCCTAATCGCATGCGAGTTATAATTGTTATAAAAATTAATAAAACCATGGTTTTATTCGTAGTTGTTTTTGGATATCTGCATACCACTTGCCTTTATTTTCTAGGGTTAGTTTCCAGTAGTCATTCCACAATTTACAGTTGATATCTTTGATGTGGCTGTGGTAATCGGAAAATATAACCTTCACAAGCTCTGACTGGTCGTCATAATGTTCCCAATGTGTTGCAGCGTCAGCAATTTTTATTTCGCTAGAGAATATGTGGTTAAGGTAGATAGGGCTCTTATTTCCTATTCTATCCTTATTGTTGGTGGCTTCAATAAACAGTTTAAAGTCTACATAAGTTGCATTTTCTGAATAAAGTCTCCTATAGTCTGGTTTAATATATGGTGAATAGTCAGAACGCTCACCGCCGCCGCCATCACCACAGCAGTCCATCGCAGTCAATTCGCCTTCGGCCTCAGGCCGAGGACGTTTTTCCCACCATTTTCACGGTTTTTCCCACCAAGCACTTTTGTTTTAATTAACTTTTACATAAGAAACTAGCAAATATTTAATAAAAACGAATTTTGAAAAAAAAATCTTGAACCGCGCTTATTTAAAGTTCCCGCCAGAAACTCACTGTTTATCCATAAACATACAATTTCTGTGGTACAGAGTGGTTCTGCATTTTGGTAAAACAATCTTGCTAGGATCTCTTTTGCTGAATACACTCTTTTCTGAGACTTTTTCGAATAATTGTGGGTGCTTTCTTACGAAGAGGCTAATTTCGATAATATATAGGGAAAAATTGTTAGTATTTTAGTTTTCTGAAATAGCGGTTTGCAAGAAACAAGGGGACCGGCATAACATAATTGCTCTTAAGCAACGTTTCTGTGCCAGGAAAACTTCTTTTATTAAAGTTGAGTTGCCCCATAATAATAAACCATATCGTAAAGCTGATCCTATACAACCATGGTAAGCAGCAATGACTGTGGATTGTGTAGCCGTTTTGTTAAGAATGACATATAAAACAAACTAATAAAACACTTGACTGCAAAAATACTTAAATATTATTACTTAAATACTCAAAAAGAAATCATTATGCGCTACAAATTCTTTTCTACTGACTACTCCAAGCGCTATGACTCAGCAACGTACCGAGTAGAGAGAAGGGTGGGGGAAAAAAGGAAAGGGACAAGCACAGCTGCTGGCATCATGTGATTTTCTACTGTTCAGGGGATATAAAAAATTGAGCATAGTTGCCGGTCCTCACATTTTGCATACTCAACTCCACCAAGCGCCTGGACTAACTTGCCTGACCTGAAATCGAACTCACACTCTCATGCTTGAGGGGCTGGTTAATCCGACACGACCAGGGAGAGATCAGGCCGCAGGACCGACATCAACATGCTCTCCGATGCACGGGTGAATCGAACCCGAGATCTCACTACTAGACCACGAGACCACTACTAGACCAACGAGGCAGTCTTTAACAGGTACCGTTTGACGGAACGAGATCACTTTGTAATTCTTGTTGGCGTTTTATTAGCCATCGTATAGCAAGTCAAGCGGGTGGTGCTCCTGCTCATAACATAGAAGCGCACAATTATTGTGTTTCATGCCAGCATCCAATACTACGAGGACGTCAAAGTCATGTTCTTAACGCTCATATTTTAAAAGTATGTCAAAACATTGCAGAATATATCTTAGTCAGGCCGCACACCAGGCATTCAATTGCTTCTCCACAATTGTAGCGCCACATCGCCCAATATTCCTACATGAGCACGTACACCGAGGAAACACTGCTGAGTGTGTGCAGGATATAATTAACACGTTCGTGAGATATCAAGAGAATAGACGCAATCTTGATTTCGAAAATATAGACGAAATATCAGAAAATGATCTGAAGTTTTGGACAGGCCTAAACCATGAAAACTTCATCATATTATTAAATGCTGTTCCATCACTCCAATAAGGGTCTTCAAGTCCGAAATAAGATTTAGGTGTGTATTTGTGCAAAATCCGAAATGGGGAACCTAACACAAGAATCGGTATTATATGTATTTGGATTTTCCAAATCCACCGTAGCGCGAAGAGCTGTCTAATACCAGATTTTGTGCCGCTGCACATGGGATTCCAACACGTAACCCGGGGTGAAGTTGTGAGACGAAATAGTTTACTACCTCAACACTATTTAGAAGCGAAGAAGATCCTAAAGCGAACGTTATTCTTGACGGCACTTACCTTTTTATGGAAAAAAGTAGTAACTTTTTGTTTCAACGCCAGAGATATCTCCGGAAGTACATAAAGTAACTTAGTTAAGCCGTTTATGATAGTATGCTAAGAAGGTCATATAATTTTCGAGAATATTTTGTAGAAAATGACGTTTTGGTGCTTGATAGAGGCTTCCGTGACGCTGTCCCAGTTGCAGAAAAAATCGGTTTTGAAGTGCATGTGCCTCCATCAACTGTTCGAGGTGATACTTAGATAGTGTTTATTAGGAAGTAGATATATTTATTGTGTTATTTAGTTGTAAATTTAGTGTTAATTTTCAAATGTAAGTTTTTTAATTAGTTTTGTTTTGTGTTAGATTTAAGTTAAATATTTATTCATTTTGTATGTATAGCTATTGTATAGATAATAATTGTGGACACCACTATCGTATTGGTTAAGCTGTAATGATAGTGTGTATGTTTAAATAAATAAATAAAAAATAAAAAAATACCGATGAGGTGAGGCCGATAGGTCATAGAAGCAGTTGATGGCCGCCTTAAAAGATATTTTAAAATATTTCGGCACCGTACATTTAATTGTGACTTGCCACACATTTTTGAGAACTTTAAAATAGCAGGTGCAATGATAAACTGAATAGCAGGTGCAATGACAAACTGCTTCCAATAGCCATTTAATGACAGTGAGTACACGGAAGAGTTTATAGAAACGATTAACCGCAACATGAACAAACGAAATCTGATTTGATTTGGTTACAGAAAAGATAAAGAGGTAAAGATTTTGTTGAAGAAAAAAACTTAATCAACGAAGTCTTCGTAAGACTTAATACAAACAGTAAAAAAGTAAGCGAGTCTATGGAGATATTACATAAAATTGCTAGTTAATGTGATTAATTCCGTTTCAATTATCACTTTATCCAAAGTGAGTAGATATTATAAATAATAGCAAGATAATATATATGTAATATCCAGAGTTATTACTTTGGCTGTAACATATACATTTGGTAAAAAACAGGTAATCATTTCAAAACATTAAAACTTATTTACTACACGAGTTTGTCGGTTGCGCACTTAACTGCGGATGGCCGCGTCGGCCACTACTCGAGACCCCCATGTTTGAGGGTCTCCTTTTTCAATGCGCGCGGTCTGCTGCTGCTACGCCTATTCAGCAGCAGAGCCCTCGTCGCCGACACTGTCCCTTGCTGTAGACAGTGGCGCACTAAGCCGAGGTCCGTATCATAGCGCAGTCAGTTAGTTAATAAGTTTTTGCTCCTGGCTTAAATTCTGGGCACCCACAGGGAAAAGTCCGCTTAAGCAGTACATGACCTCTTTGGTTGAAATCGAGATGCCATACAAAAAAAAATATGCGTATTGGGTTTTTACTATCATTCCGATAACGGCCGCCGCCAGCGACAGACGTGCTTCGTCCTACGCTACTGCCAACGCGTGCTACGCCGTAGCGACAAGGGAGGGCCGAAGCGAAAAGCGGAGAATTATCGTCCAATATCAATTTTATCAGCACTTCCTAAACTGTTTGAAAGACTTGTGCATAATGAAATATACCCACTGCTCCATAACATTATAATACCTCAACAACACGGTTTTGTCAGATTACGTTCAACAAATACTAATCTGCTGACCTTTACTAGCTTTTTATTTGATACCGTTGACAAAGGTGTACAGGTAGATGCAGTCTACACAGATTTTCGTAAAGCGTTTGATAAAGTAGATCATGAATTGCTATTAAATAAAATTGCTTTTAACGGAATTCGCGGCAACCTATTGCGATGGTTTCACTCCTACATCACTAACCGTAGCCAGAAGGTAGTAATTAATGGTTATCATTCAAATTTCACGCAAGTAACTTCCGGTGTCCCACAAGGCTCGATTCTTGGACCTCTTCTATTTAATATTTATATAAATGATATTGGCAAATGCTTTCAGTACACTAAGCACCTTATGTATGCAGACGATCTCAAAATATATAAATCCATCGCAAATATAAATGTCTGCCTCTTATTTCAACAAGACTTGGATAGGCTAACAGACTACTGCTATAATAATAAATTGCAACTGAGTTTACCTAAATGTCATTATTTAAATTTTACCAAAAATAAACACATCGTCAGCTACGCTTACAACCTTTGTCAAGCACCTCTTCAAAAAGTAACATCTATTAAGGACCTAGGAATAACACTTGATCATAAACTTCACCTTGACTTACATATTGAAAAAATTATTAATAAAGCTTATCAGCTATATGGATTCATAATGAGATCAACCCAAGACTTTAAAAGAGTCGCATCATATCTCTGTTTGTATAAAGCTTTAGTTCGCTCGCAGTTAGAGTATGCTGTGTCCGTATGGTATCCTTTTTATAACAAATACGTAGATATGATTGAGAATGTTCAACGTAGGTTTTTGCGTGGAATGCACTATAGATGCTATGGCTACTATTTGCCTTATGACCAGTTGCTAAATAAGTATAAGTTGTTAACTCTAAGTTCCAGACGTCAGTATCTGGAAGCCATGAATCTCTTTAAAATTGTCAGAAATAAGTTGGATTGTATAGATTTAAACAACTTGTTATGTTATCTTGTTCCTAGAACCATACATAGACGACGGGTGTGTGCCGGTAAACTTTTTGCAGTGGGCCATTCCCGAACCAATACAGGTCTCCGTTCCCCCGTTCGTCGTATGGTTGCTAATTATAATAAGAACTTTGTACATATTGACATATTTACTTGTACCATGGGCCAGTTCAAGAGTCTTATTTGTAAATCACTCAGTAATATTAACATCAACACGTAGTTTATTCCCAGTATTGTTTGAGTATGTATAGTTAGTCTTTGTTTTTTTTTAGTCTTCTAACTTTAGCTTAATTTTTTATGTCTCTATATGTTTTTATTAATTTGTAGATAACGTTGTGGGTTGCATTGTTACATCTATTTTAGTTTATAATGCCTGTGTTCACTATTTACAATGTAACTGTTTGTTGTCTCTTCCCAATAAAATAAAAAAAAATAAAAATAAAATTGTCATACGACATTTGTAAACTTGAGGCAGTTTCAATCGCGTTAAAAATTAAAACCTCAAGTTAGAATAAATCAGTTTTTGCATCATTGATTGATTGAATGTGCATCAGACGATAGATTTTTGGTAACATTTGGCGCTAAGTTGTACCAATGACGGATATTGGGGTGACTTGAAAAAGACCCGTTGGCCTGCGTGATGGCATCGGGGTGACCAAGAAGAGACCTGTGTAAAGTCTGCGGTACTGTTGCTGTACCTATGATGGGTATTGGGGTGACCTGGAAGAGACTCGTTGGCCTGTGTGACGGCATCAGGGTGACCAGGAAGAGACCCGTATACATCGTGGTACAGTTGGTAACATGTGTCTGATAGCTTGGCTAAGGGAACCCTGTGTGGCAACGACTAGCCTGTGTGGCAATAACTGGCCTGTGTGGCATGACTAGCCTGTGTGGCATGACTAGCCTGTGTGGCATGACTAGCCTGTGTGGCAACGACTAGCCTGTGTGGCAATAACTGGCCTGTGTGGCAACGACTAGCCTGCGTGGCAATAAGTATCCTGTGTGGCAATGATTAGCCTCTGTGGCAATGACTAACCTATGTGGCAGCGATTGGCCCGTGTGGCATTGACTTTCGGAAATGTGTGACTTTAGGGAAACATTTTGTTGCGTTTGGACTTCAAATTTATAACCACTGTAAGATGTACAACATGGACAAAGGGAGTCATTTGAGGGGTCAGGGAGGCCGAACGGAGTAGACTGTAAGATGAAACCGGTACACACGAGGACGTGTGATAATGCAGGACGGCCGTGTCGGCGCGTTTATAACATTAAAATTATGAGCGGGTAACCCCGAATAGAGTAGTAAGTGTGACGAGTAATGGCAGCGGTCATTCTGGTGACAGGTGCCAACTGAAGTGTGCACATACTAACCTATTGGCTCGAAATCTCATTCCATCTTACTGATTGTGTGCGATTGTGAATAAAATGGCGAGGAAACCAAATAATGGAACATTGGACTATACAAGCGTGCCTTTATTTTTGAATTCCGGTAGTTGCAACGCAAACGATGGAAGGTGACAGCCAGAACCGCCGCGAGGCTCCTTCTGACGTTCCCACTTCTGATGTCGGAGGCGAACATCAGGATGGCACTATCGTCCGACATCAGTTAGGGTATTCGTACAAAGACAAACGTAACAAAGAGATAATTCAAACAAGCTCAAAAACTCAAACAAACTCAAAACTCAAACGTTTATTCAAATTAGTTAGAACAAAAGACAGCCCCCAAAACGCCCGCCCTTCGCCACTTCCTATGTGTTTTGGCTGGGGAGAAGAAGTGGCGGAACAAACTCCCCAGCAACACATGTCTGTCTGTTAGGTTAGAAGAACCTTTACACTTTAATTTCAAAAGACACTTTACACACTTTACAATATGGATCTACAACGGTACTACAACACTAGGCAATAACACTAGGTACACTACACGTAACGAAAGGCAGTAACGCGACAACTCCACGAAGACTCGACGAAGCCTCGACCAAGACTCGATCAAGACTGAGCTCTGCGGACGCCACGCTGACCGCCACTACTCTGTCAAGCGCGCCAAAATGTTGTTTCACCGGAAACGCCACCAGAGGGCGCGCTTGCGTGACGTTTAGTGTCCGTACTAATGACAGTCTCCGACATATATATAATATTTTATTTGTTATTGTTTTATGTATTCATATTACATATACATAGCGCGCCGAAACTAAAAACTAGAATCCATCCAAAGGTTGTCTGTGAGAGATCGCTTTTAGCGATAAGACCGCCCATTGTGTCACCGACTTCAACATTTTCTGTTTTGTTCTTCTTGATTTTTAATTGGTGTGCATAATAAAGAATATATCTATCTATCTACGTCCAAATGTTTTTTTTTTTATTTTTTTTTATTTAATTGGCTTATCAACAATTGTTAACACTTATACAATTACAGGAAAATCTTGTGTATAATTTAATCTAGTGTCACAATTTCTTACAGATAAGCACCACATGATATATATATACTAGGACTGTATGTTAATACTTTTTATATGTACAATGTTTCAAGATACAGGTTACAAGAAAGTGTTTTTTGTACTTGTATTGTACGCTCATTTTATTATGTTAATCGACTCGCCAACGCACCACCACACAGGTCGACAGTCTGACAACGACTGACTCCCCACCGCTCGATCCGGTATTTATAACCGAGTGACGTATGCGCACGAGGCGTCATAATAATGACATAACCTATACAATGATGCACATGTACCTGCATACACTACATCTCTCCCTTGTTATTTTGATTTTAACCTTGTTTCAAAAAGTCCAACAATCAAACTCATTTCTTAAAGATCTATCAAACACCTGCAGCACAACAAAACCACGCTATCAGATCAGTCCACCGATCACACTGCCATCAAACTGATTTACTTTGTTCCGTTTCCATTTCATTTCCCTTTCCATTTAAGGAGACGACAGATATCGGTGATACTGCAGGACACTACATCCCTTCCCTTGTGAAATAAACATAAATAAAAATCCGTCCCTTTGCAGACGGTAACATACCAGCATCTGCTTCAGGCTCAACAAGACAAATTCGTAGCAGTGATATCAGGCCGGCAAGTTTAACTTCAGGTTTTGTAGCCGCTGTTCCGGCCCTGTATTATATCTACACTAGAGATGATCCGTCCATTTGGCAGACATCCCGCCAATCAGTCCATGTGAAATCAAGCAAGTCTCAAATATTGCTGTACCTTCAGATAATGAGCACTCATCTTGCTTGGTTCGACTTCACTTAAAACTGATACAGAATGCATTGTTCCAAGGTAAAAGATCGGCATTAGGGTACCTCATCAATGCTTTTCACTCATTCAAAACCGTACGAGCCGTACGAGGAAAGTAATCACATAAGATCGTCCCAATTGAATGGTGACCTAGATGGACTGTTTCCAATTTGATGATGACCATATACTTTGTCACCCATTTAATGGTGACCACATACTTTGTCTCCAATTTAATGGTGACTCCATACTTTGTCACCCATTTAATGGTGACCACATACTTTGTCTCCAATTTAATGGTGACTCCATACTTTGTCACCCATTTAATGGTGACCACATACTTTGTCTCCAATTTAATGGCGACCACATATTTTGTCACCAATTTAATGGTTTAAATTGTAGTTCTATGTACGAGTTAAGTACTTTGTGTGCCTTGTAAGCAAGAGAATGCTAACTCAACTAATTTTGGTAATATGTAGTTTTTAATTTGAGAGTGGAATATCAAAGCCTATCATTATCTCAGCAATGTAACAAACAATCTGGTCTTCAACCCTATTGATCAGCGCTGGTACTTTGCACGTTTCTGCTAGTACACTCGCTGAAATTCTGATATAGGCTTTAAATACCCTACATCAATGTATGTCCAATATCTAGTCAAGAAACTGTAAGCTTCTTAGCATTCAACACCCAACATATGAATACCTTACTGCATATAATAGTGCGATAGGGATACTTATATTTCGGTTAGGCATCCAAGAACACTATTATCACCGGACATTGCGTTCTGTAATGTTTGTTTGCTTTTCCTAATGTGGTTTTCAAAAATTTAAGTAGTCAAAGAATTATTATGCTTTGATGGTAAGCTTTTTAGTGTCATGGTTACATATTGATTATAACGAAGGTGTAAAGTAACATTACGAATCAGATTTTAACTAATTAGAACCATATTATGCAACGAACGCACTTTAACAGGTGTCACTAACTTTGCACTATATATTTTGAAGCTGTGACATTCTGCATCACCATAAAATAGAAGAGTCCCTGACCCTCAACTCATGCTCTTCTTCCTTTCAACAAGGTGACAGCAGCTCATAAACAGTTTTCTAGTCGATGCAATTTTCCTTTTGCAAAACAACCGCTAACCTTTCTAAAACATCTGTCTACACATAGATAAATGTGGGATTCTAATTCTATATCTCAATTTCATGAGCAGCTATGCTGCTCTCATGTCATACTTGACCTCATCAATTTGATGATCAGCTTTGTGCTGCTTCCATTTTTAATATTTTACGCTTTTCCAATTTCATGACCACGTATAGGTAACGTAATATTTTTTATTTTTTTTTTTTTTATGTAAGTATAGTTGGCTGCATAAGTATGTTTATTGTTTCGTTCAAAAGCGCTTACCCTTTATTGCAGCTGACTTTATCTACGTTGTTTTAGTTAGACAACCAGAATATAAAAATATTATTATCTTTTATAGGGACAGCACCCCAGTAAATTTTTAAACGATTTGGTGACTAAGGGCAATTTTACTTCCTATACTTTAAGGAACACTTACTCAGATTATATTTTGCAGTAGGACTTAGGAACTTAATAATATTTTAGTTATTATTAACCAAATGTCGACGCAACTGTGTAGTTTAATTAGCACAAAAGAGTAATAAATGTCGATAAATGTAAATAGTGATAAAGTTCTTTACCTCTCGTGCGATTCCAATTGTCTTACGGTAACCTAAGATTGGTGTTCTAAGATCAATTATTATTAACCCTAACGCTATGGACACAGGACATTATTTTGTTAATAGATATCCATCCCACCACCCATATGGATCTTATCTTATGGGATGGGTTGAGGAAATTACACAACTTTATATTACAAGTAGGTGTGCACTTCAAGAATATATTAATGTGATGATTTATTAACTTGAGATCAATAAATGGATTCTATTTCATATATGTTCATATATGGTTATGTTATTCGCCCCTATGGAAGCATATTCTTCCACAACTCTCAATGTACTTATACTGCTTATTGGTACTGCAATACTGTAAAACATAATTTGCAAATAACAATATTATAATGAGGGCCACTTTGTTAAACTATTTGTAAACACCAATGTAAATCAATAAAAAAGAGGCCAAGATACCAATTAAAATTCATTCAAGCCTGAATCTTGAAGGTTTTAAAAGCACACGCAATCATCAACTTTTGAGAACTTGATTGCAACAATCATCCATGAGCTAATCATCATTAGACAGTTCCCAGAGTAAGTATCTACATTGGAACTCCTTCCAGGTATCATCCTTAAAAGATTTTTTGTCACAGATGAGACGGCCCAGTTGGGTAAATGATGATGATGTCCTCCTAGCCGATTATCGGCTACGGGCGGCGGCTGTACTCACGTAAGGGGATTAGCCAACTGCACAGGACATATTATAGTGCACAAGCATTTGCGCAGACACAGGTGCACTCACTGTTCCTTCACTCTCATAACCCGATGGGACGGCAATCCGACACGACCGGAAAGAGATCAGGCGCAGGACCGACATTTACGTGCTTTCCGATGCACGGGTGTATCAATCACCAACTTCCAGGCCCGACCCGGGAATCGAACCCGAGACCTCGTGCTCAGCAGCCGCGCTTGCGACAGCTAGACCAACGAGGCAGTTGGGTAGATAAAGTAGCATTGTCAAATAAATCACAGATTGCTCCAATGCTTAGTTCCATATTCTTTTGATCTAAGAGTTTTATATCAACCTAAAGTACTGAAATTACAATTGTGAGCTAGCATGTTTACCAAAGATTCTATCTATTGAATACCAAAATTTTGATCCATATTTTCCAGCTAGTATTGCTGCTTGTATGCTGTTCTACTGTTCTGTATCTTCTGGAATATCTCTGTTGTATAACAACCTCTTTAATACAGCAAAATAAAGTAAAAGTATTGAAATTATACCTGGGGTGACTGAGCAACTGTTATAATTAACACTATTATGGGTAGGCAACCCACTAGAGGTGTTGATGGACTTGGATGTTGTGCATAGGTGAATACATACCAGTTATAGCTGGGCGAGTTCTTCAACATACATGGCCAACCTACTACGGTCCCTCAATGTGCTGTTTGTTTAACTAGATACCTAGCACATGTTTGTCATTTGTAGAACCGTTGAGTATATAACCCACCAGTTTGTTCTTGTAATATCCTCTATATTGCAAGCACTTGAATTAAGTTAGTTAAGTACCAGAACAATATAGCAGGTATAAGTTGTTGACTAGACTCTGAGAAGTTAAGTTTGGAAGCTTTTTATGATCCAAATCACCGGGCACAGAAAATATAAAAATTATCAAGATTTACTATTTAGTTGTTGCAGTAGTTGACAACTATCGCCAGATAATTTATGCGTGTACAGTCAATTGAATGACCAGTAGATATAGACTACTGCCAACTGTCAAGCTGTCAATTTAATGACCAGTAGATATAGACTACTGCCAACTGCCAAGCTGTCAATTTAATGACCAGTAGATATACACTACTGCCAACCATCAAGCTGTCAATTCAATGACCAGTAGATATAGACTACTGCCAACAATCAGGCTGTCAATTTAATGACCAGTAGATATACACTACTGCCAACCATCAAGCTGTCAATTCAATGACCAGTAGATATAGACTACTGCCAACAATCAGGTTGTCAATTTAATGACCAGTAGATACACACTACTGCCAACCATCAAGCTGTCAATTCAATGACCAGTAGATATAGACTACTGCCAACAATCAGGCTGTCAATTTAATGACCAGTAGATACACACTACTGCCAACCATCAAGCTGTCAATTCAATGACCAGTAGATATAGACTACTGCCAACAATCAGGTTGTCAATTTAATGACCAGTAGATACACACTACTGCCAACCATCAAGCTGTCAATTCAATGACCAGTAGATATAGACTACTGCCAACAATCAGGCTGTCAATTTAATGACCAGTAGATACACACTACTGCCAACTGCCAAGCTGTCAATCTAATGACCAGTAGATATACACTACTGCTAACCGTCAAGCTGTCAATTTAATGACCAGCAGATTTTTGGAATAGAATAGGTCTTTATTTGCTTAGAATGCAGGCACTTACAAAATAGGATTGTAAACAACATAATAAGATCCGTGTACATTCCGCCTTGTTGGCATGCAAGCACAACAATTATTAAACACAATTGATTATAAGGCAAATAGGTTATTGTATTATATCCTCTAGGAAATCCCACCACTGCTAAAGTCGTCTTGACGACAATTCAACAACCAGCAACTTTATATTGCTTCCAATAAATGCCTATTATTGAATAAATTTTGATGCAGGTTTAAGAATGAGTAAACTGATCACCAAGTAATGATTTCGTATTATAAATTACTCATTTGATAAATATTAACACCTGCAATAAATATTGCTACTTCCATTAGAATTGTAACAAGGTAAACTTAAACAAAGAATTACGTAAAAAGGTTAAAATTTGTTTGCAATTCGGGTGATACATACATGAACATAAAAGTTATGTATACTTTGTCATTCTACTCTCTTCCCTTCCTTCTTTCCTTTTGCTCTTTTTAATATGATTGAATATTAACATCGGTCAGAGGTTACTTGTTGTCAAAGCTTATTTAGCATACATTAATTTGGTATAGGCATGAATAGGACAAATTATTTAGTATAACCTTGTATATCAAATATTTTTCTGGATCACAGAACTAATAGGTAGTTCAAAATTATAAAAATTAGATAATAGGTAACTGTTGGTCCAAACACTCACGGTTTTATCCTCGTCGCCAATGTATTGTACGCTCATTTTATTATGTTAATCGACTCGCCAACGCACCACCACACAGGTCGACAGTCTGACAACGACTGACTCCCCACCGCTCGATCCGGTATTTATAACCGAGTGACGTATGCGCACGAGGCGTCATAATAATGACATAACCTATACAATGATGCACATGTACCTGCATACACTACAGTACTGAATCTAAATTAAACAAACAAAGAAAAAATTAAACTTAAACTAATACAAACAGAAAAGGAATTTTTTCATGTAAATATTTAATTATTAAGCCCGCCAAGCTGAGCAGTAGAGTTAAAACTACCCTAAGATATGATCCTTGCTAACTTGCCTAGCTTACTTGTATTATGTAAATATTCAACTATCATTCTATCCTCAAATCCGTCATTTAATCTTTTATAGTTATATTCGTATTAATTTGAATATTTAAGCGATCAGGCCGTTAACACTGCCTAGCTAGTGACTTTGTCTTTCTTATTGTCAGTGTATCGCATCGGAAAGAAATAAAAACAAAAAAAAAAGACACAAGGGGTAAGTTTCACGTAAAGTCGAGACACATATCTCGCCCTCCCTATAATTTTCCAACTTGAGAAATAAAGTAGTTGTCAAAAAAGTAGGTAGTAGTGCAGAACACTGTCTCTTCTCCCTTAACTCGCGTCCATCTTCTCGACCGCGTGACCCCGCGGGCCAGTAACAATCAATTTCACTTCCATGTAGGTTATCTTGAGCACATTCAGCGTATTCATGAGCTAAACAGCTTAACAGCTGTCCGGAGCCATCGAGCAATGGTGACTTGATCAAACTCTATTCCATCGTTCAGGAATATTCAGATGTTACCAATCTTCGTTTTTTTTTCTTTTAATAACGGACAGTTTACTTGTTATTTAATTAATGTGTGGTGCCAGTGAGATGTACTCTATCAAGTTCAATCATCATAAAGGTTATAAAGGAATGCCTGCCTTATGCCTACACCTGGTGATGTGAATGCCTCCTACAAGAAAGTGCTCACTAGCACGTTGAGGCTGAACTGCGAGATGATAATAATATATCCTGTTATATATACAGTGTTATTTTTTAATTTGTAAATATGATCGTATTATTTTTCTTAAGTTTCATTGTTTCTTTAGATTTATATTAGTTTTTGTGTATATACAGTCGTGGTCACATAATTAAAGACACCCCGTAACTCATAGTGAAATATGTAGTTATGGTACTGACATGAGCTTAACCACGGTATAAAATGTAATGTAAATATTATTAAAACAAACATTACATTGTGTTCTTTAAATTAAGGACAAAAAATATTTACTTTCTTTAATACTTTAGATTTAACGCTCTATGGGAATTGAACACTAACTTTTGTAGCGGATACTTTACTGGTCAGCTAATTCATCATCCTCCGAGCCTTTTCCCAATCATGTTGGGGTCGGCTTCCAGTCTAACTGGTCAGCTAATTAAAGACAGTAAAAGCCGAGTTAAGAAAAAAAAAGAAAGACAGAAGTAGTCGCCATATTTTTTTTAAGTGTGTAAAATATTTACGAGAACACAAATTAGGTAATAATTAAGGTTCCCTTCATTAAAATTTTTCGTTTTAGTCCAATCAATACGACTAAAACAAAAATTCTGGTAAGTAAAATGTTTTAGGCTTTTTTTAATAAAGTTTTGTCATGCGGATTCATTCATACCACTTGAATTGTAATAAGGACATGTTAATAAATCTATTATTAAAGATGCCTTGTTAATGACATTAAAAGTCAAGGTTTTGAGAACAACTGAAAACCGACGCGTAGGAAAACTTATCCGCAAACAGACTTTACAGTGGTGTAAATGAGGAATTAGAGACCTATTCACATTATTCGGTACTGTTTTTGTCGTCGTCATCTGATGCTAAAAATGACGAAAATTGAGTCTGCAGAATTTTAAGATGACAGCCGGGTCGGGAAAAGTGCCTGAAAAGTGCCTGTAGTGTATGTGTATCGGAGGATATTACTTTTGGAAAAGCACCGCATGTCCATATACTGTACTTGGCGTTTTCTATCAAAGGCGAAAGTTGCTCTGAACAAATATTGAAAAATTATTTTTTTTATCTGATAAAATTAGGGGATTGGATAAATTTTAAAAAAATAAATTGATTTTAGTCACCTCCAAATCATGTGATGAAACTAAAGTACACCAAGGAAGTACTCAAACGTAGGAGGCGAAAATGTTATAGTGTGGGGCTGCTCGCCACTGCTTAGTAAAAGACCCTTCAGAAAGGTATTATTAAAAATAGGCGAATTCAAGTACTATTTCAAAAACAAGCATATTTTACCGGTCATCTGGACTTTCCAAATTAGAAAAGATCTGAATAATGCTGCAAGAGTAGTAAAAATGACTCTTTGATCGGGCAACTTATGACGGTTTTGGTTTGGCCTATTGCAAATCCAATGAAACAAAAACCGGTAATAGGCGAAAAATACCATGGCAATAAGTCGTACATGGACCATCGATCAATTTTACTCAGATTTTAATTAAGCATGGAAGAAAATTCCCTTAGCGACTTCTACAAAACTGACCGCTTGCTCGTTCAGGGATGTCGTACTGTTATTGAGGTAAAAGGAAATAAACCAAATATTAATACTTATTGGAATGTTTAATTATAGTGTAGAGAATGTTGTTGTAGAAAAGTAACTCCAATAATATTAATAATTTGTATTTCTTCCTCTGAGCAAATGGAGTGTCTTTAATTAGATGGCCAGGCCTCGTTATGGATCATACCACCAGAGATTCGGATAAAGCGAAAAAAAACTAGGTGCGAGGGATTTTTGAATATAGTCATTATTTTTAACAATTCACAATGCCTTCTTAAACATTTTAAAATAGAAAAGAAAATTCCTATGGCAATCTGAAAAAAGAAACACAGATGAAATGCGCCGGTAAGTTAAGATTCCAACAGTGTCTTTAATTAGTTGTCCACGACTGTATATGTTATAAGTAGTACATAATGTAAGAAATCTGCCTAAAGTTCTTCGTAGAGGGACTTGTGTTAGTAGTCGAAATTGCCTTTCTCAAGGCAACTGATATAAAGTATTTGTCTTACAGTTTTCTCGCTCTTTTATTGTCTTTATTGTTTAGCGTAAGTATTTAATGTGATCAGAGCTTTAGAATAAGTGAAGTGTGGTACTCCTAGTCGTACGCTACGATTGGTCTCGGATTGCTTCGAGTTTGTGCCGACAGGAGCCGAATGTTGGGTATCACCGCAATGGCCAGTAAACATCACGCGAGCTTAAAGCTCACCTTAGGTACGCACTTTCTTCGCCACATACCGTCTTTTATTTTTATTTAATCGCTCTTCTGTGGTCTTTATTATTTGGTGTCAATGTTATAGGCAATGTGTATAATCCGGCATTGTATAGAATGCCGGTTGACGCACAGGTAATGTATGTAACGTATTTTATTACGTAGACATTTCCACCTCTCTTATCTTCTGCTGTATTAATATAATAAACAATAAACAACAACTTTATTAGGACGAAATCGAATGACAAATGACGAATGGTAAAGTGTAAAATAGTTTGAACATTCAATATCATTTCACACATTGCCTGAACACCATTCTATACAATACCTAGGAAATGTATAGAATGCCATTATACACATTGCCTATAACGTAAATATTTAATGTGTTCAGTTAAGATTGAGTGTAAGGTGTTCCTTGTCTGTTTTCCTTCCACGGCTACACACCTGTGGTTGGTTATAATTTTAAAATATTGTTATAGTCAAAACTTCGCAAACACAGCAATTTTGCTGCGTTACTGCAGTCAGTCTAGTACTCCGTCTCAGGCTCTCTGACTATGAATACGTTATGTCTCAAGGCACTCTTCTATATTATAAGAAATCTCTTCAATGTATGTATATCACTTCTCCCTCTCCCTTCAGAATAGTGGTGACGATCCAAACCGCTTAGGACATTCGTAAAGAGGGCTCTAGCTACGACCAAGATACATACAAAAAAATACAAGATACATAATGGATCCATAAATGGGCTTTTTTTAACGACGTCAAAAATCATCAAATGACCCCCCGCTGTGGGTTAGCAGCGGTGATGGGAGTGTCACACTCTTACTGACTAAAAACCGTCGTATTCCGTAGTAAACCTTTTATGTACCAGGACCGCGGTAACTCTTTTGAACAATCCCGCAGCCCCGGCAGACTTTGCCCCTGTTGGGCCCCTTGGGGAAACTGGAAAAATGTCTGTAGGATCCTATTATAAGCCTGAATTATCTCAAAAACACAAGTCGCTCTTACTTTTGGATGGCTATATGGCAATGAACAAAAATATTTATCACAAGTTCTACTGGCATTGTTCCTGCAAATATAAATACAGCACGGCCATGAGGATCATTTGTTGGAAAGCTATGCACGTATATGCCACGTCAGTTTTTTTTTATTATTTACTTGAGTTAATTATTCTAATTGTAAGTTTGGAGAGACTTAAAAAGCCGCGATTGCAGTAAGGCGGCAAAATTAAAAAATTAGTAGAGACGCACCGGCAGCCGAGGCGTCAAGCACTGCTCCGAGGCCGAGACTCGGATTATTTCAATAGTTGGTCCAGATTATACATTTGGGACATACTGCCCGGACGCTATGCCAGAGGAAGAGGTAAGTTGTTATTTAATATTCTCAATCTTTGAATGTTCATAACACATTAAAAATACTTTTATTGATATTTACAGTCATTACAACAGGAGATGGAGGCTGGGGTGATAATTTCTGAGGTTGTCACCTAACCTCATTCTCAGGGTAAGTTTTTAAATTAATAAGTACCCAATTCAAAATATAATTATTTTAATTTTAATGTTACTATTTATTGTATTATAGTTGGAGATGTTGTTGAATTGATACCGACTGAAACAAGTTGGAGTTTTTATTAATGGGTGGTTACTGTTATTATATATTTTATTATGTGTTTAAATCTGTACACTAATGTGACTAAAATATTAATTAACAAAATATTTTAGCAATCAGTGACAGCAGAGCAACGGCTGGTTCTTCATCACCCATCCAAGAACAAGTGCAAGATGCCTCTCAGTCGCCAGTACCACAAATGAGTAAGTTGCAGTTATTTTCTCATAACAGACCTATGTTTATTTTCACTGATTCTTATTTAATGTGTTATAATTGATAATTCCAGCAGTAAGTGGCAGCAGGACAGAAACTGTTGCATCCCCAACACCACCACAACGACAGAGAAATAAGAAGCTTATTTATAATAAAAACATTAGTTCTACAGGTGGCCAATAATTCCTACAATACCAATAATTTTGGGTATTTTCAGATCTGAATCCTCGCCAAAGTGTTTCAAATCAAAATCAAATGCAGCAACAATGAGAGGTGTGTTATAGTGAACATTTCCTCTTAATTATTATACACACTAGCATGCTAGAGACATTAAGACACATTCAGTAAATCCAACGTTTTTTAGATGCTGGCAACTGCTGCTCAAGCGCAAGCAGATGCTGCCAAGATAGATGCAGGCTGAGGCAGCCAAGGTACAAGCCGAGGCAACTCTGCAATTGGTTCAAATAGGAAACAAATTAACTGACGCGATAAATAATTATGTCAATAAAAATAATAAATGATATAACACGTTTTTTATTTGAAACACGTTACATAAATGAAAAAAGGTATATTACAATAATTATGTAAAACATTTCCTTTGATATTCTATACATGTGAAGAAATCGCCCATCCTCCAAATCCAAGGGATTTTCACTGCTTCGTGCTATTCGACAGATAACGATTTCAAGACAATCGAAATTGTGAATTTCTAAATCAAAAATATTTTATCATATAGTTATAACAGTTTTCATTAGAATAAGTTTTAGTTATTCGTTTTTAGCTTTGGTAGTGCATTTATTTATCTTACAACATATTATTTATATTTTTAAATAATAGATTATAAAAAAAACCTTTAAAAATATAAAAAATAGATAGCCACCGATATCGGGCACAGGGTCCAAGGTACCGGTGGTTAATCAAAAATAATTTATTCAAACTTGGCTGCAAGACAGCACTTTTTGAACTTTAGGAATTTACAATAGACCACCCCCAAAACGCACACCCTTCACCACTTCCTATGTGTTTTTGCTGGGAAGAAGAAGTGGCGCAACAAACTCCCCAGCAACACATGTCTGTCTGTAGGTTAGAAGAACCTTAAACAATGTTTGATATGTACATTTGTATACAATGTAATTTGTATTCCACAATAGAGGACAATATGCAATATTGACACAAAATTACAGTAAAAATTATTTATACACCACATGCTAGCTAGCACTCACCCTACATACCTTAACTAACTCAAGCATTTAATAAGGTTAGGGTCCCAGAGACAAAAACCTCCTCACAATACGCACCGTATCAAGTAGTACTGCCTTCTGAATCAGTCCCTTGATCCAGCCGCCCAGCGAGAGCCTCCTGAGGTGTTGGTCGAGGCTCTTGGCTATTATACCATTGGCCGTAACGACAATCGGCACAATAACAACCGTGTCGACATTCCACGTGGACAACCTCGTGCGCTAAGTCGAGATACTTTATTTGTTTCTCTTTCTCAGCTTTCACGAGGTTCTCGTCATGCGGAACGGCAACATCGACTATCATCGCGCGGCGCGCTAATCGATCTATCACCACTATATCAGGCTTATTGGCTGCAATAGTCTATGTACTTAAACATTTATTTTATGATAACTGCATCGGTAGTAATACGACAGAGTGAAAAAATTACTAATTTTGATAGTCCGTTGTTTTTAATACTTACTTTCATGCTAGAGCTTTTTCAGGACCTATTGGTAAATTGCTAAAAACTTGTGAAACTAGAGAAATCACTCATTTTGAAATATCGCCGTTTCTTTACTAGTCCTATCAATGATAAAATTAAGCTCAGATCAACAATATTCATACGACATGTGTGTGGCAGTGTCAACCGAATCGGTTAGCTGCGATTTAGCAAAACGATTGCCTGGTAAAATGTCACATGCTAGATGGCTCACAACTGCTAATAGAATATTACGACTGTATGTTCCTACAGAACAGCCGACAAATTAACTGATTTTAATTAATAATTATATCTGCAAAACATGCAGTCCAACTTAGTTTCAGATTAAAATAAACATCTCATGTCAAGACGGAGCTAGAAATTTGTGGTTTCTTATTAAAGGCTCAAGATATCTATCTGAAGACATAAAGGCTTTATTGGATCCAGTAATAGAGCGGAACGCATATTTCGCTCACCCCGAAAACTTATTGCTATCGATGTTAACCGATAACAACAAGCACATAAAGGAACATGGTTGCAGAAGAACTGAGTGAGTGTTACAGGGAAGCTATGAAAAGTCAAAGGATAATGGGCGAAATGTTTGAATTTTGGTAATGAGTCATACATCATTTGAAAGGTCTTTTCAAGCGTTACATTTTATACTCATATACTACTTACCAATTCTTAGTACTTTAGATGTTAGAACATGTTTAAGGTTTTTTTATCGAAAATTAGTTTCAAGTTCTTAGATACCTTCTCTAGTAATGAATTATATATCACTGGAAAGGCCTTTTTAAATAGAACATTTCGTATGAACATACCTACAACGAATTATAAGTACTTTAGAAGTTAGAGCTAATTTTAGATTATATTATCGATAGTTAGTTTCAAGTTCTTAGATTTCTTCTCTAGTAATGAATTATATGTCACTGAAAAGACCTTTTTAAATAGAACATTTCGTACAAATATACCTCTAACAAATTGTCAGTACTTTAGAAGCTACAGCAGATTTTAGACATAGTTATTATTTCACTAAACACGTTCCAACTCCCTAAATACTAACAAATGACAATCGCCGCCATACAAGAAACTACACAACACAAGCTTTCTATTGATATATCACTTAATGCTAGAGGAGAGGTAGACCAAAATGCTCATTGTCCTTTCTCGATATTTCCTTCATCTACAATTTGTTTTATATTTTTTTCTGTTTTAATGCTTGCAAGCAAAATTATAGGCAAATAATGCCAAAATTCAATTCAAAAAAAGATTTTAAGTAACGTATGTTTTTAATATAAACTTAGTTATTTTTACTTATTCACATATTTATTTAAATAAACTATTTGAATAATTTGGGACAAAGGTATGTGAAAAAAATTACATTAGAACTGACTTAGAACTTTATAGTTAATTTTTTTTTTCAGTTATTAATGTCACTTGAGCGAGCCAAAAGCATATTAAAGTCTAACATTTTTTAACATTTTCTAGTTACTATTGTTGCCCTTCAACTTTTGAGAGGTATAAGGTACGCAAAGAAATAACACACTTTTTTTTCTCCATATAATGGTGACACACCCTTATACCCACGTCGCTTTTGAGAAGATATTCTCTGAGACTGCACACCTCACGATTGTAGAGCGTCTTTGCATTTAAAAAGCCTCGACCTCCACATTTCCGCGGGATGCACAGTCTCATCACCGACGATCGTGGGTGATGCATTCGTTCTGCGGTCAGCAGTGTGCGGACTCTCCTATCCAAGGCATCCAATTCAGTTTGAGTCCATTTGAGTATGCCGAAGGAGTACATCAGGACTGGCATGACCCAACCATTATAGGCGCGAACCTTGTTGCCGCCTGATAAAGAACTTTTAAGAAAAAACGAAACGCAAACGTCAACATCAATGTCGGAAATTTTCTTCTCCCAAAATCTTTCTGATAAATAATTATAATGTACACATATATTTTATAAATAAAATATTGAAATACACGTAAACAATAAAATAGTAACATGACTGATAAAGAAATAGTACCTATATCGAAGATCAAGAGACACAAACACATCAGCTATGTAAGGAGAGAAAAGTAACTTAAAAATGTTGACGAGAGCGGCCCGCCTACGCGCACGACTACCAAATCCGGGATCGTCGCTCAGCTCCGCCTCGCCGCCGCCGGGCCCTGGACCATTAGAGACACCGGCGGCTGCAGCTGCGTCGAGCTCGAGCGACGAATACTTTTCCCCACCAACGTCGCCACCACCGACGGGCTTGGGATCGGGGGACCATCAGGTCCCTAGCAGGGTCCCCGCTAGCGGTGGTTGTATGCAGCACATGAGATGGACTCTAAGAATGAATGAGAATGTCATGCGCGCATACTACGGATCCACAGAGGGAAGAACTAACCTCACTGCGTACCGTGATAGGATGCCACTTTGGTTTTGCCTGGCCTTGAAACCTTTGAGCACATTGCTAGAGGGTTCGGGGCTGGGCTATCCTTTGCGGAGAGAGGGTCAGGTTACATCCCATTTGCTTTATATGGATGATCTGAAACTTTTGCCACCACAGTTTTTAGCTTATTATTCAAATTATTATTTTTAATTAGTACTTAGTATTAAAATCTGCATGCCTTAATGGCAAAATATGGCTGAACTGTTAAAATGTATCCGTATCACCTGTGCTGTACCCATATTTGCAAATAAATTGATTGATTGATATCTTTAAAAAAAGAATTTTGGCTTATGCCAAATTGTGTATGAAGCATTGATGGGAAGCATGTCCGCGTCAAGTATCCACAGAAAACTGGCTCTCTTTATTTCAACTATAAAGATTATTCTTCTATCGTATTACTTGGTTCGGTTGACGCAAATTATAAATTTGTAGCTGTTGACGCTGGATCATGTGGCAAAGAAGGCGACAGCAATATTTTTAGAAAATCAGCAATAGGGAGGAAAATGGCTAATAATACTTTCAATATACCGCCCGCAAAGTATTTACCAGGAAATCAGGACATACTTCCTCACTTTTTTATTGGTGATGAAGCTTTTCCTCTCAGTACTTACATGATGAAGCCCTATCAGAGAAGAAATGCTTTACTGGATCGAGAATTTGAAATTTTCAATTACAGGCTTTGCCGCGCCCGACGAGTTGCTGAGAATGCTTTCAGGCTGCTAAGTCAAGTATTTAGAATATTTTATACGCCATTGCACCAGAAACTTGCCCTAATTTAATATTGACAGCATGTATACATGCACATCTGGAATACAACCAACAACCACACTACGTTCGTGATATCCCACAATCATTATGACGGCACACAAAAGAACGAAACTCATTGACCTAAGGGCGCACTGTGTCTGGACTATACATATGTGTTGTGTGTTCGATAGTTACTGGGTTACCCCAGCGGATGTACTGACTAGGCCCCTGGGTCGTGTAGCGTTTGATAGATGAGTGCCTGACTTAAATTTGGGTATGTGTGGCTTGTTGTGATGTTGTCTGGATATGAAATAATCGTTGTTGGAGGGGAAGTGTTAGAACTCTTTTGGAGAAAGTACCTCATAAGCTTTTGATATTCGAACAACATTATTTTTTATGACGTGTGTCATTAATCTTTACATACCTAAACTCCATTTAAAATAACATTAGAAATTTAAGTAAACCTTTTTTACTGTTTGTTCAACCGATTTTGACGTCTATTAGTAGTATGATTAATGACGGCTGCAGTAAATACTTGGTATTGTAACCACTATTTTGCTTTCAATTCCGTTCTTTTGTCTACGGAATAGAAGTCAAAATCGGTTGAACAAACAGTAAAAAAGGTTTACTTAAATTTCTAATGTTATTTTGAATGGAGTATACATGTTTTTTAGTGGTCAAGGTCTTAGTGCCATTAATCGGGTTTGTATTGTATTTAACTGTATTGTATTTGTTTGTAATTAATCAAAAATGGTAAAGAATAAACCCCCCGAACCGGATCCTCCTGACTCCCCGCTCTTCCATGATTCCTTATCCCAGCTTGCAGACGTTGCAAGCAGTGTCGCCGACAGGCAAAATCATTCTACCTCACCGATACGTAAGCGCCCGATCCCCATTTCAAGTGATACAAGCTCCCCCGCGAAACAACAAAGAAGCCAAGTCGGTCGTAGCCGGTACTCAGTGACTGTCAAAGCACCATATCTTGTACATGTATCCGAATGTTTCAAATGCACAACATTCTATCAGAAAGTGGTATAAGTCATATAATTATTTTATGAAAACAAAAATATGATTTGAAATATTCTTGATTAAATAATGCGCATTATAAAAAGTTTCTTGCTACATATAACACCAGTAGTCCTGAAGAAATGTTCATGAAGAAAGTAATAAGTTGTGATTCATCAAATCTACCACCATGCCAGTGCGAAGTACTGCAATAATGATTAAGAACTGCATATAATTCTAATACATGGCAAAATTGACATTCAAAGAAACCAACAATTCTCTCGATCTTGCGCTTATAGGTACTGAGCGCATATCTTCAGGGACAGCATTATCATTCTTTAAATATGAATAGGAGACGGGTGACAGAAAGAGGATATGTATATATTAGTAGGGGAGGCAAGAGTGCTAAACCGGGAGTGACTCGAGCGTCAATGAGACCTATTAGATTGCGAAGCTTAGATGATAAGAAGAAAAAAATGTCCTGACATACACACACTTTCATCGGTGGGTGGAGCGGCTATAAACTTTCAAAAATGTAAAAAAAAACAGTTGCGTGGACATACTCGAGCGCGTCAGATATTAATAGCATGCACGTCGTACGTCATTTTGAAAACATACGTATATTAATCTGACTGTTTCCATGGTGGGGGTGGTCGTAGGTAAGGGTTAAAAATGGGAAAAAAAATAATTTTATCGAGCGCGACAGATTTTCAAAAGGGGTGTTAAGTGAACCAAAACGAAGTCTCTTATGCAATAATCTGACGATTTAGACGTGACCTAAACTCGTGGCCATTATTTGAAATTGCAAAAAAAAATCGCCATTTTGAAATACTCGAGCGCGTCAGATTAAGATATATATGGTTCATTTATGTACCCTTAACGTAATCATCTTATAATCTGACGATTATCTGGAGAGACTCGCTTAATCTGACAATGGAAAGTTTTTAAAACTAATAATAATCAATACTGTAACCTAATTTTCTTTGAAAAATTAACACCAATGTCGTTGTTTTTTAATTTTGTTATAATCATTATCTAAGTCGTGGTGGCCTAGTGGATAAAGAACCAACCTCTCAAGTATGTGGATTCGATTCCAGGTCAGGCAAGTACCAATGCAACTTTTCTAAGTTTGTATTTACTGTCAAGTTTATCTTGGACACCAATGTCTGCACAGCAAGTACTTAGTACTTACAAGACATACACGTTGTAGCACTTTGGTATTCCTTTAAAACTTGAGATATCAATAGATTATTTAGTTTTAACTTTTACACACTTTTTGATCTATATCCCAGAACGGACAAACATTTCAACAAAGCTGTCATAATAAAGGTTGTTCTAGATAAAAAGGCCTATCCAATGATATGTATGAAATTGCTATTGGCGGAGTGTACCAATCTGCTCATACATTACATACATTTCTATAATAATTACATTGAATTATAATGACATTGATAAATATACATGTGACATAAACAATACAATTGAATCTATAATAACATGGCTTGACGGAATTATCTACGCGTAAATCTTACAAAAACTAATTTTATTCAATTTAATACATATAGATAAAAAAATAAGGCTCATCATCATCTGCCTAGCCTTTTTCCCAACTATGTTGGGGTCGGCTTCCAGTCTAACCGGATGACTAGGCCACCACGACTGTATAAAAAGAAGACTATAAAGAGTAATTATAGAGGACATAAATTACAAGAAGTATACGAAATGGCATTTCTCGGTATCACGATAGACAAACAATGCAACTGGAAGGCACACGTATTTAACGAAAGTATCCAATAAAATGAATCGTCTTCGTTAAAAACAGTATATATGCATATTATGTATGACTTCCTGAGATTAGCGAGATCAAACAAAAAAACTCTTTAGCTTTATAATATTAGTGTAGATTATTTAAGACCCAAAATGTACCAACACTTATTGCAAATGAATTGAATTGAAAAAAGAGAGAGAGGAATAGAAACCTGAGAGGAGAATACCGGCATCACGTAGCTGCACGCTTTAAACTTTATCGATTAATTTTCCTTACTTCGGCTTACGGGAATCGTCAGATTATATATTTTTCGTGAACGTTGAATTATTCCCTTCAAAATAAAAAAAAATTAGCCGCGCTCGAGAAAGTCAAGATGACGTTTTTTTTTTACAAGTTTGCTTCCTTCCTACTTCTTATCGTCAATCGCAAATTGTCAGATTAGTGGAATATACACTTTTTAGCATATAACTAACTTACCCTATCTTAATCTGACGCGCTGGAGAATGTCAGATGATATATATTTTTTTACTAATCTGATCCTTTATTCTAGACACGCGGCTACATATACAGAGCTTATACTTGGTGGAGGTGTTAAATGGGGTAATAGGTACCTCCCTATATACTAATCTGCCGCGCTTGAGTAAATCCCAAAATCCCTTCTAGGCCTCCCCTACTATATCGACCTCCAGCGGATACGGGCCGAAGACCAGAGCCCAGTCCTCCAATGTTCGCTCTGTCTTGGATACGGGCATTGCTAAAGGTATTTCTTTTGTAAGGATTTGCGACAAATTACGGAAAGAATTCCCATCAAAAACAAATTATGTTGAGAAATTCTATAAGTTACGGCAAATATAGATGAAGATATACTGGAAGCCGACCCCAACATAGTTGAGAAAAAGGCTCGGAGGATGATGACGGCAAATATAGATGAAGATCCTTTATAATATTAATAATAGCTAAATAATAGGGGTTAAAGTATGAAATTGCCGTTTTAGTCTGATAGGTTTTTTGAATTGACATAGAATCTCAATGGTTTGAGGTTTGCGAATGAAACTTTTTTTACATGGTTCCTGTGATGTTCTTCCTTTAAAAAATGAAACATTTGAATATCGATGTTCAATTGTTTTTGTTATTCAACTAAAACAAGAAAGATGGATACTGCAAAAATTCGAGTAATTTTTTAATACGAATTCTGACGCGGAAGAAACGCGGCAGAAACAGCCCGCAATATCAATGCTGCATTTGGAGAAAGGTCTGCTAATGAACGCACCGGTTTTGGTTTAAACGCTTTCGTGATGGAAACTTTGATTTGACGAACGAATCACGAGGAAGACCGCCCACACAAGTGAATAACGAGGAATTAAGAGAGACAGTGGAAGCCGATCCTAGTCAAACTACCCAGGAATTAGCGGCATATTTTAACGTTACATTACCATAAAAAATAAACAATTTCGTTTTTCAGTACAAATCGCAATTTCATACTTTAACCCCTAATATATCAAATGAAGTCTAAAGCCGCGTAAAAAAGACAGTCCGAAACGAAAAACCATTATAAAACGACGTGATAGGCATTTTCAACCAACTGATTAGGCTCTGCTTGGTTAAAAAATAAGCAGAGGAATTCTAATTGGGTTCCTATTTTGGAAGAGATATCTAACTGCTGAAAGTGCCACCGACACGACGGAAAAGCCGCGGGGCGGCACTGGCCGGCCGGAGCTGGCCAGTGAGTTCTGCGCCAAAATGTGGCACCCGCTAGACCAGCGCGACTGCGTCAAATTGACATTGCTTGTGTTTTTTAGAGTAATTTTGATTTGCTTACTTTATCATTGTAAATATTATTTTGTGAGAAATATAAATAGCTGTAAGTGTAATCAAATAAGAAGCCAGGCACCCAGATGTACAGTAATGGAAAGAAGTGTCAACCGTCAACATCTCTGGATGCCTTGCAGAGATGCCCGCTCAGTAGCAGGGGCAAATGCCCCGGGCGGCACGTTTTAGGGGGCGGCAAAATTTCACTATAAATACCTAATAAAAATATTTTGACTAAACAAACAGGTTAGCCAGAAAAAATCTGAAAAAATCGCCTTCGTGACCTGTCAATTCTGACGGTTCCACAAACTAAGAAAAACTCGCGGCTCCATGCCCCCTAGCAGAAGTTATTTTTGATTAGTTGTTCAGGCAACCAAACCTCCGCCTTGTTCACTTTTGCTTTTTATGATATGCATACTTTATGACTACTCTAAGGAAAAAATCGCGCTTGGCTTATACATTTGCACTTTATTTCTGTGCATATCTTACTTTTTGAGTTTACTTGTGTTAATTTACGGAGGTTTTAAATTATTTTCCGTCCTTAAGCAAAAAAAGTTTTCGTCGTCAAACATAGGTACCTTGTTTGACGACACCGCTTTCCGGCTATCTGTTTGCTTGCGTTTGGGTGCTCCGTGCTGCTCTCCTCGCCGCTGTCCCAGTGGTGAAGCTGTCAGCAGCCTTGGACACCACACAGCCGTTTTGCACGACATGCGAATATCAATCCCCCGCGCTCTTATTGCCGTTGGCATTCCAGCCATATTAGAACCCAGTGGTCTGGCTCGCGACGATGGCAAGAGACCAGACAGTATGTCGTACGTCGGGTATGGGACGCGACCTGTGTCGATACTCTTGCACCATCCTATCTTTCTAGCTCGGCGCGATGTCTTGGTTCCGCTGCTGCGGCTGCAGAAAACCTCAAACGGCGCAAATATAGTACTGTAGAGCAATTAGAACCTCTTTAGTCTTTAGTTTAAGATTGTATTTATAATATTTAATACCTGGCCGGACAATTATTTAAATGTGTTCCATGAAAAAGAATAGGATTACGTATTTTATATTGAAGTTGTCGCTTCACCATATTGTACAATAAACGTCGAATTGTAATCAAGTTTTTCATTTGAGCAAGCGAGAATCTCCCGGTCCCACAAGTGGTGGAGGCGCCGGGTAGAAGAAAAACCGGAGGTGTCGAGAAGGGTAACGAATTCTACGCGACGGAGCCAGCGAACGAGAAACAAGTCACAACAAATTTTTTCACGGGTGTCGATGACGTAAATTTTGATGAATTTTTAGTGCAATTTAAATTAATAGCCGCAATCAATAAATGGGCGGAAAATGATCTCGCGCTCATTTTAAACGCAGGCACCGGAAACAATCAAAGATATATATTAATTTGACAAAAGTATATAAGTATTTGGGACCATCTCCCTAAGACGACAAACTGACCCATCTTTGTATAGAAGTTTCCAGGATTTTATGCTTCGACTGGCTGTGACTTTAATCCTGCTTTCTTTAAGAAAGGTAAACAAAGACCTTTTAATATACTAACGAAGAAACGAATATCAGCGAGCTTTTATGCAGTTTGGAGATCACATCACTCAAATCGCTCATGTCTGATGGCACTGGGATCTTGGACCAATAGTGTTGTCCAAGTACGTCGGAACACGATCATGTATAGGTAACAAACATAGTGCCACGACACAAAACTAACTGTGTATATTGTATCATGTCTAAAGAATAGTTTATTAGCGTAGACCCGCCAAAGAAATAAAAAAAGTTTTAGTTGAATTTTAGTAACCATTATTATTTTTGTTTTATTAAAATATAATACAGCAAGTTTTACTTTTGTATATATAAGATATGGCAACCTAGGGAGCCAGATTACGTATTTGGCAGCAGGAAAGAATTATCTCATTATTTTTTTTTTATTTGATTTATTTTTCAAGTTTCTGGTGAAGAACACTAGTCTCGGTGGTTAATAGTGTATCGCATGTCATGCACGGAACGGACTAACTCATCAGTGCACTACACGTAATGCATGGACAGTGAAAGTGCTAAAGTATAGAAGTATAGATTTCCCACCACTCAGCGGTGATTTTACTTCAATGTTGCCTTGCTAGTTTTATTAGTGTTCATATCGAGGAAAGGTATTACAAAATAAAAATCACTTTATCATAGTGACTGATTTATTGATTACTACTTTTATATTACAGAAATTGTCTAATAATATATTCCAATACGTGACGGATCTATGGATCAGATTGCAAATGCTCCCATGCAACAACGTCGTAAAAGGACGAAATTTCGGTACCAGTTCGTTTACATTTGAATATGAAATATTATGATTTTTAAAAACCATTGTAAAACAAACAACTCGGAGGATGATGATGTAAAACAAAACATTGAAAATCAAAATATCGAGTAAATATACAGGATTTTATTGAATTCATTAAAACAAAATATTTACATTTATTTCGCACAGAGGTTGAGCATTGCCATCCAACGTGGCAATGCTGCCAGCCTTTTGGGTACATTACCCAGTGACAGCGATGGGGGGCAATTTTTTGATGCGCTGTATTATATAGTTATAAGTTGTATACATATATAAGTTTATTTTAACTTTTTAAAATTAATATACAGGATGTTACAAAAGTACCCGAAACACCGCAAGGAGTCAATGAACCATATTTTTTAAATCATTACCAATTTTTCAATTACCGCGAAATAATAAACAAAAATTGTTTATTGATGTGTAAGCTAAATCAAGTAAGATCATAGATTATATGAATACCATACTTAAGCTTTTTTAAGTACAATGTACAGAAACGGTATGAAACACTAATAGCCAGCGCGTACTGGTGACTTTTGTCACTGTTATCATGTCCGTGAATATACATGGAAGTCACCCAGTTGTCATATAGTAACACCGCGCATCTCCATAATTTACTATCTTTTTTGAATACTTTTGTACCACGTTGTATATCGTTTACCTATTTAACGGATTTGTGATTTTTACCATGTGAAATACATGTAACGTAATTAACGCACACCCTCAAACACCCTAATTAGAATATTATGTTATAATCATAATACATACACTGAATTTTTAATTTAACATGTATATGCATTGTTATTTACTAAATTAGTTATACCAATTCTTGGCGAACTTTTTGGTCATACTACTACGCACGCAAATATCGCGCCGCGCGCCGCTCGACTCGACACAACATAACGAAACTACGGAAAAAGCCGACAATACACGAAGTCTTATTACTTTTAGAGTCTATTTGAATTTGTTTTGACTGTACGGGGTTAATATGACAATAATTTCCGTAGTTTTAATTATTTTTGGGATAAAAAATTACCTATATTAAAAATTATATAAATCGATTCAGTAAGCGATTCTGAACAAACTAATTTCAGGATGTGCGTTAATTAAGTTACATGTTGTATATATCTCAAGAGACTCTCCCGAAAGGCCTACATTGCTCGTAATATATCTGAGAAGGATCAAAAGTTTTATAACTTTTTGGGGACTTCGTTATGAGTTGCAACTTCAAGTGTACATTTTTATATTTTATAACCTAACAAAGTCAACTTAAAGTACGTGTTTTCTCATTTTTTGGGTTCTGGGCCGGAGCTCCATATATTTCGAAACATCCCTTTTCCTAAAAACAGATTGCTTTCGATAAGCATACGTAACTCAACAATGCGCATACCCTCTCCTTTGTGACGTCACCTATAAACATAATGCACGAGAGAATGTGACATGCGCTGTTGCATTTGCACATTTTATTGCCTGGTTGCCGCGAAATTAAACTTTAACTAACGCTACCATAAGTTCAAAATACATGGAGTCAGCTCCAAATTAGTTCTTAATTACTATGATTTATGCTTTGAACTGTATAAGTGATCGCTTGCACCTCAGAAGGCGCTTCTGCAGGAGGAGCGGGGAAGTGGCCGTGGGCTCTTCTGTGGTTCTGTAACGCTGTGCCCTGGAAAAGAAACAAATCAGTTGAAAACAAGGAGCAACAACGAGAAACACCCAATTCCGCCGTGTATCGAGAGGAATAGATATACAAATATACATATGCAAAGAGTATCACCTCTTTAGAATTTCTTTTCAGAAAATTGAATGTTGTTTCTTCTAGGTAGGAAAATTGTACATAGTGAAATGTAAGATTTTTGTTGTAATCATTCTTTGGTAAAATATTAATGAAATGTATTCTTTCAGTTCGTTTAATCTTATATATATGTATAATCTAGCTAGAGAATCCAAAACTCTAATCACTAAAAATAAAAATTTAATTTATTTAGTGCAGGTGATTATCGTAGTCCCATATCTGTACAATATAAGGGGCAACGGGCAATGTATCACGGACGAAAACAGTGTAAACAGTAAGTTTAGCGATAGAAAATAATATTCGACCTGTATGAATCTATCGCCACACACTTCACAGATGTAGGGCCGGTCGCCCGTATGTCGACGAATATGCAGGTTGAGATCGTTGCTCTGCGAAAACGCCTTCTCGCAATACGTGCACTTGTAAGGTCGCTGTCCAGTATGTACTCGCATGTGACGAGACAACTTATTGCTGCGCGAAAACCCTTTAAAATATAACCACTCATTAACAACGACATTATTATAAACTAAGTAGAACAAGCAGTGCTTATACAGCGTGTTACAGAAGTACCCGTAAAACTGAAAGGGAGTTAAATGGCCCCTTATAAAGAGTTACAAAAATGTATAAATGTATTAGAATATCGTCAGGGTAAACCGGATCTCCGAAAATCCCGTACAACATACAAGATTAAATGAAGTATAATACGCACATTGCTACAAATTATTTACAGCAATAAAAATACCACGAGATGTTCAGTAGTCACAACAGTGGCAAAGTGGAGTGGCAAATTATTAGTAGGTACTGTGGAAGTACTGTGTTCCAAATAATCAATCTATCTGAAGAACTTTTCAATAACATGACAGTTTGCAACGCTTGGCAATGATTTTAGCAATATTTTTTTGGAATACTTTTGCAACACCTCGTATATCTACAGAATTTTTTTTTCGATATTATCATTTATACACATGTAGTACTATTCGACAAAGGATTGTTAATTTTAAACATACCTTTACCACAAACACGACAGATACATGGTTTTTCCCCAGTGTGAGATCGTCTGTGGCATTGTAAATCTGAAGACCTTGGGAAACCTGTAAATAATTAAAGGGTAAGAAATCCTTGTTTCTATATAAGTTAGCCTTTAAGGGTTGAGCGCACGAATGCACTACAAGAACGTCCGACCTCATTGCATCGCGCATTCCTGCGATATTACGCCATACTTGGATAGTCATTTTAAAAGACTTGGTCCACTCTGAGACAGCTTTAGTGAAAGACGCTCGGCGCCTGCGCCGCCTGCATTGTTTTACATAGTTTATATTAACTAGCTGTAAACTTTGACTAAAACAAACAAATAATACTCTTATCTCCCACTACGAACGAAAACCGACTGGTTTGACAAGCCTTGCCTTCTAGAACGTAGCTGTCAAACCAGCCGGCCGGTACCAATGAGCATTCATGTTTATATAAAAAGGTAGGTGCACTACAGGGTGTAGTATCAAATACACACCTGGCGGCTAGGAAGATAGTACATCGATTCAGAACTGTGGGGTGGGAGTTAAAAAATAATATACTACAGCCAATAACACCAGCACCCGATGATCTACTGAACACAATCTTTTGTAATTATACAAAACGTCATGGCGGCCAATGTGGATGCTCAAATGATGTTCAAAAGTTTGTGGGCATTACCGTGGCCAGTCATGCTTAAACGCAGAGTCAACAAATGATGAAGACGTAGATTTAGATCAAGAACTCGACCCCACATTTGAACACAATGATATATTTTTATATATATTTTTCAAAATGTAGATAAAAAATATATATTTGTAAAGAAAATAGATTTTAATTTAATTTAGTTTAATTTTTTCTTTTTATTTGACGTGCTTACACGGTGGTTTTTGAATGTCATAATTTGGCATTGGATTTCACTTGAGATTTTTATTTAAAAAAATGTGATTAAAAATTGTAAAAAATAGACATTGGATATAGTTTCTTCCTGATTAGAAGAAACAATTCAATAATAAATTCATCCAATCCCAAAACCATAGTCTTATATATTTTTCAAAATGTAGATAAAAAATATTAAATCACATCGCAGTTTTGTGTGGTTGCCCTAAAAGGTAAGATTTTTTAAATGGGCTTACCTTTACCACAAAAATCACATTTATAGGGTTTCTCCCCGGTGTGGCGCCGCATGTGAACGATCAAATTGGAGGAGTTCGAGAAACTCCGGCCGCAATAAAGACACAAGCAATTATTAGACGAAGGTTTTTCGCGGTGCACATCATGCACTCGTTTGTGAGATCTGAAAGATGAAGACAATTAAGTTAATTTTTTTTTTCAATTAAACAGTATTTTTAATAAGTAAACAAGATGTTTCAAAATATTATCTACCTATAAATTATCACAGAAAACCCTGGTCAAAAAACGCCCAGAAAAATCGTTATGTCATTAACTTTAATTCTTCTAATCGATGTTAATTCATGTTTTTCCAGATCGTGCAATTTTGGGGATTGACTATATTTTATGACTCTTTGTCGATCCGCAGATATTGGGTAAAAATTTAAACCATTCTGCACAGTTAATTTGTTTATTAATTTTAACAAAATACATATCATAAGTGCAAATCTTTTTTAATTTGATTGTTTGTTATGTCACGAAGTAAGTTTTGAAAAGTGTAAGTAAAAATAATTCTTTATAACTTCTTTAATCTTTTAAAACTACTCTTTACTTTTTTTAAAACTTGTACAGAAGCAACTCACCTTAGATTATCACTTCTGTGAAACTTTTTTTTGCACACGTCACATTCATAGAAGTTTTCTATTGGCATATGTATTTTAGTATGTTTCACAAGTAAGTCTCGCCTGTAAATAATATATTAATTTTATTTTAAAAATATATTTTTTCAATATTAAGTACCTAAGTCCATTACACACGGAGTCGTAGCGTAAGCGTATCGTAATTTGCGGTTACGACAATAGCAGTAAGAGCATGAATATTTTCAACTAACTCCACACAGTAACCCTATCTATTAATCGATTGGTTTTGGAAATGGAAAAACAAAATAGTAGTGTGTCCGACGAAAACACATTGACAACGCTAGTTTTAGAAAGATATTACTATAAGAAATTATTACACACATGGTAAGTAATGAGTTTTATATCAAATGTTTCAGATTATTTTTAACGGCTCAAGGTCCATATGCCATGCTTGCAAGAGTGGCAGACCTGTTAAGGGTTAGAAGATTAGCCAAAAACCTTTCTAAATACGTCAAGCCATTTTTTCGTTGGAAATAAAAATGATCCCCTATAACGAATAATGAACTATTGTTCTATTGAAGGACCTATATTTATTTGCAGAAGACTTTTTTAAACAGATATGTGTCGCTTGATTTAAAAAAAAACGTGTTGTTTCTGTTTTACACGACAACACTCCCCGACACACGAGTCTCATTTGCGGAGCAAAAAGTGACTATGCTTTTGCTGTTCAGAGCTTGGAATCTAATGCTCGAACATTCGTGACAGGAGCAGCTCAAACATTTAAGAAGCTGTTATTTATTTGAGTAGCGACCCAGTATTCGACCGTCTCATCCTCAACATCCAAATACGCTTACGACCCGTGTGCGCCTTAATGAAACTTCATGGAAGGTATGTGAAGTCATACTTATAGAAACTTCTACTGCATGTATCACACTGGAATTGCCGCTCATCTCGTCTGGTTTTTGGATCTATAAATTTCACTGACACGCTTTGACCCTCATGATATCTTAAAATGTGCTTATTTAATGATATTTCATAAGCAAATTTTAGTCCACAAGTGTTACATTTATATTTTCTTTCGATTTGCTTGCACATGCTTCTATGGCGCGCTGCTGAGCGCAAAGAAGCAAACACCTGAAAGAGAACAATTAAAATAATAGGATATTATACGAATGATACTTTTTAAAGAGTTCGGATAAACGCGTACCTTGGTACAAAGGTTACACCGATGAGACAGTTCAGGATGTTCAGCATCGCGATGATTAATAAGATCCGATTCCGATTGCAATATGCAGGTACACACACTGCATACTTGTAGCAAGTTGATAGCCTCCTGGAAACATTCGCGAGTTAAGACAGATTATTGAGCATCATTCTAGTACAAATATCACACGAAAAGGGGATGTGGGTAATATTTCTTGTACTTTTTAGGAATTAACAACGAGTTCTCCCACGAGCTGTGGGAAGAATCTGCCACAGAGGAATCTCATGAGTCCTCGGTTGCTATACACCTCCTTGAGAAAACGGATGTTTTTCGGCTAAACACCAATAAGGAGAATAAAACTTTTACTTACTCAAACACAGAAAAAGTTACCATTGCGATGGATGTGTTGGTAGTGCAGTAGTGCTAGTGATTTGCAATAGTTATGAATGTAGAACCTTAACCATATGTACATACCATATCTGAGTTCGGATCTATGAATTCCCGCAGGGTAATTTCTGACGCAATTTGTTGTTTTTTTTTATTATTAGAATCTGTATTCGTGGAATCCTGGAAGACAAATAAATATTTACATTATGCTCATACCATACTTCAAGATAATTTCAAGTATCTAAGTGTAGTACACTACATACATTCTCAACATTATTTATTCCAGCTTTATCTTCAATACAAATATGCTGATAAAACTTTTGCGCGTCGAGATATATTTTCTTGCAATTTAGACAACGCAGCACCTTCGTCTCTAAAAAAATAAAAAAGGGAAACATAAAAAAAACGTTGATCGCAGCATTAAGAACAAAATAAATCGAAGGTATTTTTTTTGGTGCAAAACCAAAAGTTATAAATCTACTGACACTAACGTAGTAAGTCATTTTCCCATTTAACTGGATGCAGTTGCGTACCGTATCTCTAATTTGCTTTGCTCATTATACGGATATCAGTTTATGATATATGAAACTATTACACTTAATTCATTCATTTCCATTGAATTTATTTAATACGAACCTTTATGAGTTACGGCATGTAATCCTAATTCTTCTTTGGTTTCAAAATGATGCTTGCAAAATGCACATTCAATCTTTTTAGCAGGCATTGACGTAATGCAAAATCCATTTTCTGATAATTTGTTAAGGATGGTCTGAAATATACAATGGACAACATAAGTTAGACGATCGTCATTCAATAGAGCGTGTTGTTTTTAAAACGTGATAGAACATCACAATACCATATAAAACGACTTAACACCCTACAACAGTCTAAAACATCAACACCTAACTGCTTCAATAAATGAAACAGAAAGCTATGATAAATTCAAAAAGAGTATTTAAAACGGATTGTTTTACTGTCGAGTCTATTTTAACGTTTATTTTGAAACTAATAATCTCGTAGGTAAGGTACTTTTTCTAACACAATCCATCATGACCTCTCTTGCTGATCATACTTCTGTTTTAGTCTCAATCAAAAATTAAATTGAATTGTTAGACACTATTTTGGATGCGAAAACGACAAAAGCTTACTTTATGATTCTAAGAAATAATAATAATATGATGATGATTTGATAAATTATAAAATCACTGACAAAACGGAACCAGGAAAGAAATCTGATAGATTTACAGGTCTTAACATACTGAACCATCGTCATACCATATATCATATATCGTAGACCAACCGAGTAATTGGTTCTGATCAACTTAACTAGCTTCGATTTGATATTACCATTTTGAGGCAAAAGTTCAAAGACAACAATAACGTAAACCGTTGTCTTAAAGAAGTCCGCGGAATTCCGCAATAGAACTTGACAAGACCCATAAGAAAAAGCGATCAGCACACGTCTTGTCACTGTCACACGAATGAAAATTGTATATTTACAAGCCGACGCACACATAGGGCCGCGCACAATTGAGTTGAACTATCTGTATAAACAGTTCGATAGTGAAGTCCACGGTCTACGTTAGACGACAAATTACGCGGCCGCTATTCCATAGACTGCTCCAAAGGACTGGCTACAGTATTGAGTAAAGAAGAGGAGGAACATTTAAGCAGGTGGCTTATTTTTATGGTCAATAGTGGGTTTCCTGTAAACAAGTTGTGCTGGATAGCGTAAGTTTGCTAGTGAAAAAGATGAAGCGGGATAATCCATTTCGAAATGGCAGACCAGGTCGTCACTGGATTGAGGCTTTCTTAAAACGACATCCGAAGTAGGCCAGCGAGTGGCCAAATTTGACGCAGACCCGCGCTTTAGTGAAAGAAGAAGAAGAATATTAGAGGATGGTTTGCAGAAGTAGGCGTATATTTTAAAAACTCACATCTCGAAGAAGCAATTCGAGATCCACGTCGGATTTTTAATTGTGGCGAAAGCGCTTTCTTTTTGTCACCGTCTGACAACAGAGTTTTGGCAAAAAAAGGAGTTAAAAACATCTACAACATTATTCCCAGCGGCGAAAAAGAGTGCGTGACCATCTTGGTTACGGCTAACGCAGCAGGTGAATTGGCGCCTCCGATGGTCTTGTTCAAGCTCAAAACGATACCACACAAAATTGCAAAAACTGCACTGAAGGACTGGATTAGGATGTACGCCAAAGGGTTAGATGACAGGAGAGTCGTTTTATGAATATATGACAAATGTTTTCTATTCCTGGATTTCAAAAACTGATATCGAATTTCCAATAGTTTTTTTCTTGGATGGACATTGCTCACACACTACGCTGTCTCTAAGCAATTTCTGTCGGGATAAAAACATCCAACTGGTTGCACTATATCCCAACGCAACTCATATGCTTCAACCAATGGATGTGGCTGTTTTTCGTCCTCTGAAGTCCATATGGAAGAAATCCGTTTATGACCGGCGAAATGACAGCCAATTCATTAAGCTCCGCAAAGAGAATTTCTGCCCGCTGCTACATCATCATCATCCTCCGAGCCTTTTTCCCAATCATGTTGGGGTCGGCTTCCAGTCTAACCGGATTCAGCTGAGTACCGGTGCTTTACAAGAAGCGACTGCCATCTGATACCGCTGCTACATAAATCTCTAATTCAATTAGACCCCAATTCCATCAAAAATGGTTTTCGCAAATGCGGCTTGTCACCCTTTGATGCAAACGGCGTTGATTATTCGAAGTGTGTGACAAGGCAACCAACCAAAGCTGATAATACTAATCCAACACAACCAGATACCATAAGCCAGCATGTCCAATTCATATAATCGCAAATAAGACCCGAACACCTAGAAGCTTTCTACGCCAACGGTGATGCGATTTGGAAAGGCGATAAATCCTTGGAAGGATTATTCAATGTCTGGAGGCAAATGCATACATAAAACAATTTGCCTTCAGATAAATTAAATAGTAAATCTTCGGCTATGACAAAATTGTGTGCTCAAAAAACGTATGCAGACATTGGAAACTTCACAGGTCTGACTGACATCTTGGATTTAAACGAGTTCAATGACTCCTTAATCACTGAAAATTAAAGTCATGCAGGGAAGAGATGTGCGAAAATGTTGATGGGACCCTCATGAAAATCCTGGACGTGGAAATCCCAACTTCCCAACAACTTCTCCATAACGAGCCTTCACTAACAACATTTCCTATTGACTAAAATCAAACTCCTTCGGAAAAGAAACTAGAAATCACCCCTCATTTATCAGGTCAAGTTATTCGGACAATAGGCTCTATCCCTGTGTATATCACTCCTGGCAAAAAAAACAAACTCTGGGATAGTAGCAACGGCTTTATCGTCGAATGTGGTTGATGCAGATAATATGAGTATGATACTGCTATCACTACTTGCCCATACAAACTCTATTACGGAATCAATTCCGACACAAATACAATTTCAGACGACAGTAACACAGCCGTCATTTTCTAACAAGGAACTTGTTTCAATAACACCTCCATTCACAAGATTACCAATGCATTCGAACAAAATCATTGCGACATCGATAATGGCTGATGATACAACTCTTGATAATCCACAAAACAGAAACCAAACATCACAAAATATGATGACATCGACACATACATCTATACAACAAGCGTTACCCGAAGATGACAGTCACAACCAACCAAAAACTAAATATTATGGAGATTTAATTGTACCGACACCATGTAAAAATGGCTTTTGGCCAGAAACTCCCAGTACCAGCACAAAAAGTAAACTTAAATTACCTAGCGTGATAACATCTGATAGGTGGCAATTTTTTGCACAGAACAAGCAAGAAGCGAAGACAAAAAAAGAGGAGAATAAAGTTAAAGGAAAAAAAAATAAAAGAAAAAAAGCAGAGCTTGGAGTTGGTAACAAGAAGCCTAAGAAGAAATCAATAGATACTGGGGCAAGGGACATCGCAAATGAAGATTGGTTTTGTCGGTTATGCCAAAGAAGCACGAAATTGGACATGATACAATGTGTGACTTGTAAGACTTGCAATCAGGGATGCGGCAGTGTGATGTTGCTCGGCAGCTAAACTTGAGTCGTTTTGCCGTTCGACGAGTGTTCCAACGCTTCTAAGAGACTGGTGGCTATACAGTTGAGAAATGACACTCCACGGCAAAGTTGAAGACTCTGCTTTGATGGAGTACATAACACAAGGGAACAAGATTTTTGCTGCATGAAATATTACGACTAATATTGTATATTTTTGGGCTGTTAATTTAAGATCTGAAGTCAGAATTTCTGTATCAGCTTTAGTTTTTGAGATATCAACAAAACGTGATTTTCAAGAAAAATACAATTTTATTAACAAAAAACAGCAGAAGAACAACAATTTAAGCATCAAAAAACTTTATTTTATAAGATTTTCTAGCTTGATTCGGTTCACTAGGGCTGTCTTTAATGCTGCAACAGTAGTTCGCCATCATGTTGGCATTCCAATGACCCTGGGACCGCTTTTCCATAGTCCGAATATCTTGATGGAACCGTTCACCTTGTTCTTCACTGAGATCACATAGATTTTCAGGGAAATTGTCAAAATGGCTGAGGAGTAAGTATACCTTGATGCTCATATTACAACCAAGCTGTTGGAAATGCGACAACATCTGTTCAAAGTGCTTTGAATAAGCTTTCATCCTTTTTGTTTGATAGAAAATTTTGTGCAATCCAAACGAATTCGTTTCAGGCATTTTTTTCGATTTTGGTCATGTAATTATGAAACTTCTCATCCTTCATCAACCTCCTTATTTGTGGACCATCAGAAATTCCGGTTTTTAGTTTCTCTATACTCAAATTATGGGACTTTTTAGATATGTATTGACCATTTTTGTTCAGAGCTTTTACAAATTGTTTCATAAGCCCAACTTTGATGTACAAAAGTGGTAGCACGTGTATTAAGGTAAGGTGGTAGATAACAAGTTAGGGTAAATCAATTTGGACCGTTTTTTTTTTTTTGTTAATATCGTTCATATCAACCACGCAGAAAAACTACCTAATGATTCGAGGGTTCTCGCCAGATCATCGGTGTTTGTTACTTGAAATGGGGTCTTTTCTTATTTTTCCATAACCTTAAAGACTCGACGCATGTTTTACATACCATTTTAGACACCCAGTAGGTACCTGTCGCAGGTGTCCAAAGAAAATCCAAAGAACTCAAAGTACACCCGTTTCAAGAACTCCGACACACTTAGTCTACAATCCTTCAATGCATATTCACCACAAATATTACAGAAATAGTTAGTATCATTTTTACAGTTATTTTGCAAAATAGAAATAGTAAAAATTATATACTTTTTAAATAAAATGCTCTGTTTATGAAATTTAAGCTCGAATATACGGTCAATAGCTGTATCTCAAAAACTAAAGCTGTTACAAAAAAAAATGTGGGTAGATTTGAAATCAGCGACCTCGAATTAGTAAACAAAAGTCATAAAATTTCATGCAACAAAAAAAAAGTCTTATTTTGTTCCCTTGTGTAATTGATGGCATTCAAGATAGTGAGTCTAACAAAACTATGTTGTATGGAGCAGCTGATTTAAAGGAATTTCGTAAGAGACTGGAGATTTGCAGTTTACGAGATAACCTTGAAAAAACGAGAGGTATGCTATGAGGAAGATAGGTAATGTTGAAAGTCCTATTAACACCACTAGTTCCGCGGATTTTATGAAGCCATGGATCAGCGCGGAAGACAGTTAAAATAGATTAAAATCAGGACGGCCGTGTGGAATAGGAACTCATTTGAGCTTTTTAGTATTGATTTATAGATGAAGGAGAAATGTCATTGGGGAGTTGGCAAAAGTTGGAGAGGTTAAGTTGTGTAAAAGATGCGAAAATTATAATAAAGAATATAGTTAAACAAGTGTGTTTTTGCTCAACAAGCGACCCACATCTTACATATATTAAATATCAATCATCATATATCAACCGGGATGCTAAATAATGTAATTATATTTTAATTACAGCTTCTTTCTTTTTTCTCTATCTGCATCTTTTCTTATTCTAACTCTCCCATAACGGGCCTGCTGGAAGAGATTTCTCATGAAATAAGCCGTGCCTATGTACTATGAGTTCTATTTTTCTTGTTGTTTGTTTTCCTCGTGTGTACATGAACTATTAAATAAATAAATGCTTTGAATATCGTATTGTGATCAATTTCCAGTAAAAAAAATTGTCGCTCCTTGTATACAATGTTGGTTGGGTGGGTGTTTGTTGGGGAAAGGCTAAGCACATGGTGATGAATAAATGTGAACCACGACAAAAAGCGAAAACAACAAAGTGTAAGGTTTCACAATTTAATAGTGTTTAAAAACTCTTTCGATTGTAAAAGGTTTTGAGAACTGGCCACTGACAACTGACGTCAGACGGAACGCGGGTTTCTTAAAAAAAAGGATAAACAAAAGAAGGGGAAAAAAAGACGGGACTTAGCTGTTCGGGGTTCGAATTTTTATACCCCGCGCGGCGAATCATGATCCGTATGACGTTTCAACTGACAGTAGTAATAGTGATGCGAAACTACGATAAAATTCTGTTAGGCAAAGGTCATGTCATTCAGCCAGGTCATTCAACGGCTTTATTATATTTTATGTTACTGTACATTATTTTTTATTAAAATTGCACAATTTAAAGAGAAGATTTTTAGGTTTTTTTTTTATTTAATTTTAAAGAATTCATAATTTCCAGCTTCATGGAAAAATATTTAAAAGGTGGACATAGACCTACCGTATTTTTTTAATTCAGTCATATCATGTCTTGTCAGTCTGCCTGCGACTACTTGCGAGTGCTCTAACGCCTTGTATGGGCCACGTGTTTCTTTGTTAGCTGAGTTTTGTTTCTGTTTTCGCTGTTATTTGTTGATTTTCGGTTTTGCAAAATGTCGAAAAGACAGCGGAAAACTGTTCTCAAAAGAAGTTCGCGAGTTCGTAGTTCGTATGCGAGTCTATTTTGCTCGTAAACAACAAAATGGCAGACCCTTGTTACCGCTTGAAAATGTTCGCGATCGTTTCTCGAATAACAAAGGAAAAATTTGGTGAGTCGACCATGGAGGACAATAAACTATTATCACCAAAGAAGAAAAAGAAAAGGTTAAGTTATATAACAGAACCTGATAATTTTGATTTAGATGCTATACGCAATCATATTTATGCTTACTACCTACGAGGTGAATTACCGACCTGCCAGAAGTTAGTATCTTCATTAAAAGCTGCAGAACTCTTCAAAGGCGGCGCTACTTCCCTTAGAATTGTTTTAAAAAAATGTGGCAAGCGAAAAATATTAATGGAGCGTACTGACATTGCTTTACAACGATGCGATTTTCTTCGCAAAATAAAACAAATTGAGAACTGGGATAAGGTAGTATACCTAGATGAGACATGGCTGAACGCCAATCACACCGTAGGTAAGGCATGGACGGATGACACAGCCAAATCCAGGATAAAAACTCCGGAAGGAAAGGGCCAGCGCTTAATCATTTGCCACGCTGGCACAGCTACAGGTTTTGTGCCGAATTGCCTGTGGGCTTTTAAGTCTGTAAAAACCACGGATTACCACGAAGAAATGAATTTTGAAAACTTCAAGAAATGGTTTATAAAACTGTTAGAAAATTTGAGTAAGCCACATTATATTTGAATGGACAATGCGCCATATCACTCTGTTCAAATGAATAAACCCCCCAGTAGCAATAACAAAAAAGCTGAAATTTTAGTGGTTACAATGCAATGGTGTGGAAGCTGACACTCAAATTTTAAAAAAAGAGTTGGTCAGACTGTTGAACATGCAAAAACTGCAGACGCACCCATCATATTTTTTGGATGAATTAGCCAAAACAAATGGTCACACAGTAATTCGGTTACCGCCCTACCACTGCCAATATAACGCAATCGAGTTGATATGGGCGCAGGCCAAAGGTATCTATTTGTTTTTTTCTTAGCATTTATTGTCCCAATGCTGGGCCTTTTTTTATAACTAAATGTACAAATATTTTCAGGTTATGCAGCTAGGAGTAACACAACTCCGCCATTCATTTCAAAATGATGATTTTATTAGAAGAAGCTTGCGCTCAAGTGACAGCTGACGATTGGCGAAAAGTGGTCGAGAGAACAAAGAAAATGTGCCTACAAGACTGGGATCGAGATGTTCAATTCGACAATATTATTGACCAACCTGTACTAATAAACGTCACGGATAGCTGCAGTTCGGACTCATATTTTGAGGATCCGCTTGATCCTGTATCCGATTCAGATTGATTAAATAAAATACAAATACACTGTTTTTTTTTACTCAAAGCATTTGTTTTTTTCCAACAAATTATCGATATTTTGTTTATCGATATGTCCCTTTTTTTCGATAACAGCTTGACGACGTAACTTTTGCAGCACGTACCATGTACATTTCCATTGAGTTTTTTCCATTATTTCCGAACATTACGTAATAATTTCTTAAAATTAATTTTTATAATTTACAAATGTACACAATTATTATTTTTTCGAATTTTTAATGGGCCTGTTAAGGATTGGTTGTGACAGGCCGTCACTACAATGTTAAGCGCTAACGAACTGTCAAAGGGATCATCATTCGCCGCGCGGAGTATAGTTATAGTTCGGCCATTCAGAGAATGCGTTCCTGACACGTCGCGATTGAACTGACGACGTAACTACATTCATTGATTACACTAGTTTACAAAATCAAACTTTTTGCCTGTTGCCGTGGATTTAATGGCTGGTAACATTCACTTATGTTTAGTTTTTATTAATTACACCCGCAAAAATTTTTTTGTAGCTCGACTTTACTTGTTATTGACTTTCTCTTTTCTGAACCTTTTTCAGTCGCTGAAGTACGTATTTTATTGTAATTATACAAATATGTGAAGTTTTTACAACACGAGTAGTTCAAGGAGGCGTTGTTTGAACAATCCAAACCATGTTTGTTACTTATGTGGAGAATATGTGTTTGAGAAGAGTAGAAATGTCATCAGAGACGCTTAAAAATACTTATTTTTTATATTTTGGAATGTTGTTAGATAAAAATGACAAATCTTGGGCTCCTGATTGTGTTTGTAAATCGTGCGTTGAATATTTAAGATTATGGAAAAGTGGTAAAAGAAGTACTTTTCAACTTAAAACACCAACTATTTGGAAAGAATCGAAAAATCATCTCGACGGCTCTTACTTTTGCAGCGTGAACATAAACAGCTTAAACACCAAAAATCGAGCTAAATGGCAAAACCGAAGTAGAACATGTGTTTAGCGAAGAGTGTAGCATTCACCTGAACTTTCAGAGAATAAAAATTATATTGAATTTTGAAAAATTATAATGAAAATTATGTTGAACTTGTCGAAGACCTGCTTTTACAAATAAGAGGTATGGGATGCAATTTGAGCATAAAGTCACTTCCTCTTCAGTCATCTGGACAGATTTCCAGAAAATTTAGGAGATATGAGCGAAGAGCAGGGGAGAACGTATGCATCAAGATTAACGTGTCATGGAAGAACGTTATCAGGGTTTCTGGGATGTAAATATGATGTCTGACTATTGCTGGTCTCTGATACGCCATTTCCCAAAGTCTACACATAAGAGAAGAGCTTTAAAACCAAGTTTTTTGGAACTTAACAATTAATATAATTTTTAAACAAATATTCTTTAAGGTAAATCCACGTTTTTTCTCTTTAAACCGCACTTAGCTGAATCTCAAAAACTAGAGCTGATAAAAAAAAACTACTAATAGTTTTAAATATGGTTAAATATGAGTAGTCAACAACAGCTTAAAAAATCCCGGCAACAAATGTACTGTAAACTAGTGTTATTGATATAATAATGTTGTTTTAATGCTCCTCAATTGTTAAAACGGTAAACAACCAGCAAAAATATTTTTATCGTAACTGCAACGCCATTGCAAAGTTACGTCGTCAGTTCAATCGCGACGTGTCAGGAACGCATTCTCTGAATGGCCGAACTATAGCGATATTAATGGTGGTAATTTTGTATTTGAGTTTGATGATAATACATAGGATTTGTGAAACTAGAAAATAAATGCTAATTATAAACTGTAATAGTAAACTGGTTTTTCTTCAACGAGAATCCTTCTACTAGAGACACTTTCCACCACTACAACCTGGAGATTCTTACAAAAGTCGTGGAATTACAACATAAGATCACACATTTAACGCAAGTACATTAACGCAATGCATTTTTTTTTATCATCTGTTAAGTTCTGTTACCCTAGTACTCGTGACAAACAATGATTCGATTTCAATACCAGTATTTCATTGTAGAAAATTATTAAGTTGCTAATGCATTCTTCTCTTCAATTTCTTCTAATTAAATTTTGATATATTTTTTTTAAGTATGGTCATCTACCGATATATCTTTTTTTTTCATATTTTGTAATGTAAACGGAAGCCAAAGGTTCAAGCTGAAAACAAGCGCTTAGCCACCCTCTTGGGGGACCTAAACCTAAGCATAAAGTTGTCGCTTGAACCTTTTACTTCCAGCCCGAGACCTTTCCAACGAATGCAAAACCGTGGCAATCGGTTCGTACGTTCTGGAGTTTTAACGTCAGGAAGGAAAACCCGACTCATTTTTATATTGTAGATTTGTTAAAGGAGATTGCCACGGGGCAGGTCCCTTTTGTGGTATCGTGTGCCTGAATGGAATAATAACCTAAAAATATTGTTTATTTTTTTGTTTCCAAATTATTTTTTATACAATTTCTTTCACCCTGGGAATAAAGTTAAAATTAATTAATAGTTAAACATTACGTCGACATCCGTTTGATTGGTAAACAAAAAAAAGTTGCCAGATATCAAATAACTATTGAAAATTACGTATTTTAATCAATAGAGTAATCGATATCAAAACAAAACAGTTATTAAAAATAAAAAAATACAATTATTTTTAATTATTATTCTAACTATATTCATGATAAGTCTATATTGTTGAACAGATAAGATAAGATAGATAAGATAAGAGCGATTTTAAATTAAAATAAAAGCCTTACGTAATTTAAAAACTTAAATCGATTTATTAATGATTAAATATAATTGCTCTGGCAACATTTACTTGCGCATGTCACATCACTTTGACGTTCGTTCGTTGTGTGTTCGTGATTGCTTTGTATAATACGTTGAGTTTTGAATTCCGTATTTACTTAGTTATTATTTACGATACGTGCCTTTCTGCTACCACCGAGTTGAGCTAATAAGTTCCTCGCGTACTTACTTTATGTTTTGTGAGATAATTGACTCCTCTTTGTGAGATATTGACTCTAAGTGCTTGACTCTTGTTTGTGCTGTTCTTTGTGAGATAAAGTGCTATTCTTGGAGAACAATTTGACTCTTAGTGAAATCCTTGTGTGATATTGAACTCCCGAACTGTTTTTGTCAGAACTATGTCTACCCCAGCCAGAAGTCGGGCACACCGCCTGTCTTACCGACGCTGTATTAACTGTTCCCTTTTACTAGCGTCTAATTTACGCCGGTATACAGTTGAGGAGTTGAACGAGCAAATGACAGTTCTTCTACGAACTTGGACAACGCCTACACCTGTAAGTTATCGTGTGCATAAACAATAATAATTATTGTGGACAATATAAATATAGTGGTTAAATGCATTATGCAAACTCAAAATAACATTTGATTAGAGTAAACTTAGCACTGTAAACTTAGTTCTTTATGAGAGTTTATGTATTTACAAGTTTAAGCAGTTATAAATATAGAATAGTATAGAATATAATCTTTTCCAGGTAACGTCAGATGATATCCTATGTATTGAATGTTATTTGCTGTTGCAAGAAAGGATATTGTCAAATATAACTGGATCCCACGAGGATATATCACCTGCATATGGTCACTTAAATGTTTGTTATGGATGTGGTATCTCTGTTGCAAGTCGGAGAACCCACAGAGTTGAGTTAGACTGTCCACAACGTAGCATGATTTTAAGATGGACTTTAGCACATCTGGTGAGTATTATTTAATAACATTCTGTATCATCACGCCTATAATCCCCAATCACAAGCGTGACGACGATTAGGCAGAGGTGTACCTAACAGTACACAATACATTTTGTCAGTTATGTTCTAAGTAATAACGGTGAGACCATGCAATCAACCAGGCACAAACCCAGTATTCCAGGCTCTTCTGGTTACTACTCATGAAATCTTAATGGAAATACCCAGAAACCCAATCCTGGAACTGAACCTGAGATCTCATACCCTGCAATTGTGTTTAACATTTTCTAAATAATGTTTCAGAAAAAATGCTGCATAGTTTATTTCTAATTGATGCTATTTTTATTCATATGCTTGCACAATAACAATATAGGGTTTGGTACCTATTCTGATATTCACTAATACCAACTATTTCATTTTAGGTTCCACATTTACAAAAAGTGTGCATTCCTTGCTGGTTAGCAGCAACTCGGGAGACGAGACGTTTGGAGGTTCAAGATTCAAACAGACCTGCAAGGGTCATGGATGCAGCTCTATCTTCATTAGAAGACCCCGAGATACCTGAACCACCTCCAATGCCAGCTCCAACATCTCAACCACAACAAGCATTACGAGTTCAATCTAAGATTAACTCACAAAAGTATAAACGAGTTGCTGCAGCTTCTCGTCACTGTATGTTTGTAGGCTGTGATAATGATGAACGTCTTTTAGTACCTATGACTATAAAGGAACTGTTGTTATTGCAGTACAATATATATATACCTTTAAATGCTAGAATCTGTCATCACCATTTATATAGCAATCAGTGGGATGAACTGACTACCAACCTAAATGACTTTACTAGCTTTCAAGTTGATGATATATTTTCCATACTGGAAAGAGCTTCTCAAAGAAGTTTAGATTTTAATAATATTGCAGCAATGGATGCACATTTACGCCATTATTGGCTGGGACTTACAGAGATGCAGTTTAATGAAATATTAAATAGCCTTCCTACTTTACATAATAAGGTTAGAAATCCTAGCCTTGCATTAAGCACATTTCTTGTTAAACTTAGGACAGGGGACAGCAACCAAAGACTGGCAACTCTTTTTCAATTGCCACGATCTACATTAGAAAAAAAAATGAACATTGTTAGGGAATGTTTAAAAGAACATTTTGTACCAATGCATTTGGGAGTTAATCACACTAATATACAAAATGTGGCCTCACGTAACAGGACTATTCCTGAAGGTCTATTCGGAGACAGTAGCATGGCTCCAGATTCTAAACCTGCTATTGTCATATGTGATGGTACATATGTTTATGTACAGAGTAGTAGTAACTACAAATATCAGAAACAGACATATAGTCTACACAAATATAATAATTTGGTTAAACCCTTTTTAATCACATGTTGTGATGGATATATTTTAGAGTGCATTGGACCATATGAAGCAACAAAAAATGACTCGACAATCATGAGTGATCTATTTCGTAATGAAAGTGGTCCAATGCGCTCATTTTTTAGACAGGGGGATGTCTTTATATTGGATAGGGGATTTAGAGACGTGATCCCTGAACTCCAAAGCTATAATTATAAAACATACATGCCTGAGTCATTATTGGAAGGTGAATTTCAATTGACCACTGACCAAGCAAACAAGTCTAGGTGTGTGACTATGTGTAGATGGGTAGTTGAAATTGTAAATGGTCGCATCAAAAGAGACTACAAACTGTTTCGACAAGAATATTTTAACAGAGCATCAACACACCTTATGGATGATTTTAAAATTGTTTGTGCCCTTTTGAATAAATTCCACCCAACAATTGAAGATAGACCTGACGCTGCAGAGTATGTGCAAATTGCTCAGGCGAGATTAAACAGTAGTAATTATTTGGGGGAATTTATTCGAAGGGATAACATCAATAGGAGACGTACGGTTTTCCAAAACATAGACAGCAATGCTCCCCATTTAGATCATTTTCCAAGATTAACTTTAGATGATTTAAGAAGATTTGCATTGGGATCTTACCAATTAAAACAGGCTAGATCCTATTATGGGGAGCACATAAGAAGTAATGGTACTTATAATGTTGAAGTAAGCAATGATGTCTTGGAAGAGGATTTGCCCTTAATATTGGGTCAAAATAATTATTTAATTAGGACTAGAATTAAGTCCCGCCATGTGAGCCATAAAACATATTACTCTTATTTGTTGATAAGTAGAGATGAAGATCGGGCAAATTCTTTAGAAAGTATCATTGCTTACTATTGTAACTGTCTAGTGGGTAACCGTACGGTAGGGTGTTGTGCTCATACTATGACAGTATTGTGGTATTTAAGCTGGGGCCGCTTCAACAATGTGAGTGCTCCAGCTCAATCTTTGGACGAAATATTTTATGAAGAATAAATAGTTTATTCATGTTTTGTTTTTTTTTTATTTCCCTTGCTATTACTAAAATAATAATAACTATCAATAACGGTAATTATGAGTCTATACTAATATTATAAAGAGGAAAGATTTGATTAGGTAGGCTATAATTTATCCGGGTATGGAAAGGTGTTCCCGGGGACGCGGGTGTAACCGCGGGAAACACATAATAACAATTCCATTACTTTATGCATAAATAGAGACATAATTCCATGGTACTGCTATTTACAGTACATATTTCTATGCTCATAGTGATCTATAGTCCATGTCAATTTCTAATTATAACCTATATTCTTAAAACAGAAAAATAATGATATCTCTTGAACCAGGGTGAATAAATGAAAAAAGGTTTCTGATTATGAAAATGCAATGTTTTTCCTATTAGTTAAAATAAAAATCTTCAGGGCACAAACATTTTTCACTGGGACCCAACTTCCCTTACAAAACGGGCAATCTCCTTTATATATCACATTATCTTTTTCAAGTCAGGCTTTGCAAATTGAAGAATTGGCTACTGAAGAAAAATGCAATTGACGCCTCTATAACTGAAATAACCTGTATTCTGGCCTCTGTTAATGAAACCCTCTGCAACTGAGAAAAATATTTGTTTATACCTGGATATCTGAGACCCCAAGTAAGTGGAATACCTCTTTAAGTGAAACCACATTGCAGGTCCTTTGAGGTCTCACTTAACCAGGTTTCACTGTAATACATATACAATAACGCGTTAACAAAGTTGAAGATAAAGTAATTACTATTACTGACCAGATTTAACTGATTTTGGAATGAGCAGATTACAAAAAACAAGAAGGTTGTCTTATGCCCGCCTTCCACTGCGAACGGAACGGACCCATTACGGACTCCGCTAAACTCGTAACGATGATTTTCATACATGTGGTTCCACCAAAACGGAGAGGGGCGGAGAAAATGAACGGAGGCTTCCCGCTCCGCCTAGTTGACCTCGTTGTCAGTGGAAGGGTAAAATAAATTATTTTAAAAACTCTTAGTGGAAGGCAATATATATCATTTCAAACTCCGTTCCGGTCAACTATTTCTCGCTCATTTCACTTACGCAGTGGAAGGCGGACATTAAATGCCTGTATTCGAAAAATTAAATCATCGCTTAAGTAAGTGTCGTTCATTTCTTTTCATGTTCTCGAGAACTTGTATATATTGACCTTTATACCTTCAACAGTTTATCGCTTTGTATTGAGAGACTCTGTATATATTTTATAGGTTGAGAGTGTAACAATAGGTACTCCACGTACCAAACGATAACTATGAGATCCAACGTTTTGAAAAGTTTTTTTTGTATCTGTTTTACATCAGTCACAAAACTCGTGAAAGACGCTAGAACGAGATCGAACGAGGGCGAATTACTAGCAATAGTTAAGTATTATAACTAGTACGACGAAAATTTATATTATGCTAGTCAGTTTTTAGCCAATCCAGTCAGTTCCTTTCATGCCAGCCGCTTTCTTTCTTTCATTTACACAGTTCATGTCAATATTTATTTCATTTCATCGGATTAATACCACTTTTAATGACGCCTCAGGAAAACAATTCAACTATCAAAATAGCACATTTCTATTTTTTATTTATTTATAGCCATGAACAAATAAGTCGACATACATATACATAGATAATAGTTGAGGAATATAAGATAAATTGATTACGAGCAAAAAAAAGAAAAAAATTACACCTCATAATTTAAAGAACAAGACAAAAGTAAACAAACGAATCCCAAAACTTTTATAAAGAGGTAAAATTTTCTGGAAACCAACAAAGACCAACACAATCCAAACTTGACTATAATTCTCTGTATTTTCGCAAAGACAGCCAAAAGTCAGCCTTATTCCAAACTTGGAACTGGACGGGAAGAACAAACTTTTACTTTTTACATTCTAAAAGAAAATCTATTGCGTAGTCGATTCAATGCGAAATATAAACCCAAGTTTTGGCCAGAGCTCGTGACTAAATAATCGACAAGAAATCAAGACGCCAAGAAAAGACTACAGTACACGGACAACTACTTTCTTCGTCTTCAAACAGAATCAAAACCCATTGGGGCTTGATCGAAATATTTATGAACGGACCTTCCTCAGTACAAAAGGTAAGTTTATTTGTCTTTTTTTACTATTGGTATTTTTTTCTGTTATTGAGTTTATGTAAGACCCTAATTTTCAAATTGTCATACGTCAACATGACATATTAAACCATTGTCTATACATTTTTTTTTTAAATTTAATCAATCGATTTCTCTAAGGAGTTTCTATTTCAATAAATAATCCAACAATAATAACATTCTACTGCTTTTAAGCCTTCACAATAAATATTGAAAAAAGGTATGATTGTGTCTCAAACAAGTCATTCGGACGATGTAATCACTAATCACCCATACAAACTTTGTCACCCCCTTTGGGTTAGTTTTTTACAAAATCCTGACTAACGATGCGAGCAACAGCCGAGTTGCGGTCAATGCAAGTTGATGGCGGGCCAGCAGACGTGAAAACAAGTGTTGAAATAACTGGAATGCGAACTACCAGCTAAATTGCTATTTCAAATAGGCATTTGCAGACTCTTATGAAACATCACACTAGTTGCACGGTTCCAAAACCAAGAACAATGTCTCATGGAGAAGAGCCGGCAAGAACTCCATCCACTCTTTTATATAAATGAACATTTTAAGTAAACTTTAAGTAGATCATTTTTTTGTGTTCTTATGGTCCTACCCTACATTGATAATTCTTTTAACCTAGGGCATGACCAAATCATAAAATGGTGTAATGGTGGTGTAATAATAATAAAGTGATGGTTTAAATTAAATTCTTTGTTAGCAGCATTTTTTATTGCATGCATCATTCTCCGAGCCTTTTTCTCAACTACGTTGGGGTCGGCTATTTTATTGCATGCAAAAACCTAAAAATACCACTTACACTGGTTAACATTTTTTTAGGTCTCCCTCTCTTTTTTGGGCCCATTAGATCTGCATGAAATTCCCACATATGTTTCGTTAGATTCTCAGCACCATTGTAACATGTACCACAAAGTGGGCAGAAGGTACGATTTGTTTCATCACACTCGACTGAAAAAAATTAAAATCAACAGTAGAAATAATTGATTTCTGCACACACACACAAGCTAATAAATATTTCAGCACAAGATTTTGCCTTAACCTGCCTGATCCCCTTATAGTGGAACAGGATTTAACAACCACTTATGCAGTTTAAAAAAGTTTTTTTTTTATTATATGAACAATCATTAGATCTCAAGTAATTATTATCACATTCACCTTTTATGCATATTTTCTGGTGATCCAGTAATTTATCACGTGTATCGAAAACGACTAGGCAGCTTTTGCATACAATGCATGACTTGCGTTCTAAAATCTCATGTTCAGTTTTTACAGCCTCTGGAAAACAAAAGCATGATGTAATTTTTTTAGCAAAATTATCATAAATATTTGTACTTAATGTTTCTCCAGATCAAGAGCAATATATGATACTATCAATCATACCCAATTCTTGCAAATCTGGGCCACTGTTTAAAGAAATGTTAAAATCACTATCAACATAGTCATCATTTTCATGTGATGACAAATCTTCAGTCTTTACACTTGATGCATTGTTCTGAAAACAAAATAACAACAATATTTAACAAGTACCACATATATGTATATATTCACATTACTCACAGTATATACATATTTAACTGCCAAGATTTGCTACCTTATACTTTTATTTATCAATTAAATATAGGCATCAAAGCTAATATCAATGTATGCTATGCAACACAATATTCAACACATACTATAAAATGGAAATACTATGTAAGAGAATACACTTTTTTGTTTGTTTGTTATACCCTAAAAAAGGCTCTGAAACTACTGAATTAATTTGAAAAATTCTTTCACTGTTTGAAAGCTATACACTTCCAGAGTAATATAGGCTATATTTTATCAAAGTGTGGGCAGTAGTTCCCAAGGGATGCAAGTGAAACCCCGGAAAAACGCCTAGTTTATTTATAAACCTAAAATTGAAAACAATCAAAATTTTCGTTAGTTTTACATGTAATTAGGGGCTTGGGTTGCTCCTCCTTCATTCTTACATGAAAGAATCAGACAAGACCTGTTAATCTTATGTTTGAATTTGTATTTTATATTTTACACATTTTTAGATAGACAGGAGTCATCATTTATAACAATAATGCTTTGGATCCCTTTATGAGCAGGTTGGACTAAACTTGGCTAGTCTTTTTATATTTACTTACTTGGCCCAATGTTTTTGTCATTAAAGAACATTCTTTTTTTAAAATACCCCTAAGTGACATGTTGGCTTCTTCTGATTTCTTCTTAAAATCATAAGCCTTTTTAGCCTTTTCTTCACACTCACAGCATATTGTAGAAGGCAAGCCATCATTTTTGCTGATCTGTATAAAACATACATGAATAATTTTAACATTATACAGCAAAGTGGGCAGCACTTTTTGTAAGTAAAAATTAACATGGAGTAAGCACATAATTCTATGTCACTTTTAACAAAAAATACTGCATCGTTTTATATCAGCTTATCGCCATGGCAATATGAAATTTTAATACACAATTTTCATGAAGTCTAAAAGACAAACAGAACAATAATGTCGCAATAGACATGACTATAGCAAAATCATCAATATTGAGTCAAATTAAATATGCATTGCATATAGTACAAGTTTAGTAAGCGTGTAGCGTAGGAAACAGGATTTATAAATCATTTCATCAAAAATAAAAATTCTGGAGAATGGCTAATTTTTGGTTTTCTATCACAACGAGTTACAATATTATTCCACTGTGGTACGGAAAGCATTTCAACCACGACGTGTCGAAAACGCAATAGCAGCTAGTACCTCATGTATAATTGTATTGTAATGGGTAATAGACCTACTTTAATCATAAATGTCATTGTTTCAAAACGCTTCTGTAAGTAAGATTTGACAGAATGTGCGCTTCCCAAAGTAGTGGGACTTTTATTGCTTAGCAGAGACATACAAAACTTATAATACATTTCAAATTTCCAGTAAATCGATACAGTGCAATGTATATCAAGCCAGCCTTCTTACACAGTCTTGTTCATTTACCATAGCTTACTCAGCTCATATTTATTACAACCTTTGCTTAGGCGAACTTCAAACGGAGCTAGCTACAGGAAAATCTAAGCAATGTTTAAAAAAAGTTTCGTTAAAAAAAACGTAAACAATTATACCTTAAGTCCAGTTGTTGAAGTAATAATGTAATCTAACGTGGTTGTTGTTCCCACAATTACATCAAATATTGAGTGTAACTCATTATCTTTAGACAGGCATGTTCGACATAATTCTTCAATTTTTATTTCACTTTGAAACGAAGCCATTTTCTTATTTCTCGTTGTCTGTCTGCTTCTTCAGTCACAGATAAGTAAATAGATGTAGCAAGCTATAAGCTATATATAGTCACAGTGTATATTACATCGAGCTTAGAATTATATGTCAATGGTATATTATATTATAATTATAATAGCGATAATGTCATGTCGTTGTCAAATAAAATTAGACTACAGACTATACACACAGCACGTCGCCGCGTCGCCGTCGTCGCGAGCTTGCGCCGAACATTATTTTGATCATTGGATGAACATGAGATTAACAAATTCTGGTTATTTCATAAGCGATTAGTGATTAAGCGTAAGGCGTTCATTTTTTTGCCTTTCATTTGTCATCTTTCACTAGAAAAAATGAATGCTAAGAATAGAAAAAAAAAACTATTCACTCAGAGCCTTTAAGGTATGGCACGTATGTCATACTCTTCAGAAACGTTTCTTTCAATGCCATTCAAAGATCCAGAGGTTTTTATTTAACTCCGCAAGTACTAAGAATTTAAACATATTTTATAGAAAGTTTTGAATTGACGCATCCAGCTTCTAGAAAAGAAAACACGTCATTTTTATTGGGTAGTATTTAAACGCAAATCAAAAAATATCCTTTTTCAATGCAATAAGATTCCGAATTCCCATCAAAATTACTGATTGCACAGCAAAATATTCAACTCAAAATATCACTAAACACACTACAATTTATTTTCGCAGCGTACAGCGATTTTTCCTAAAGCAAAAGCTTTTTCATCAATGCACAGCTAATAATCTTAACGCACATTATACATGTTAACTCTTTTTCTTTTAAATATAGCTTCTATTTTTATTTTATTTACAGCAGTTTTTCTGAATAAAACGGCATTTTATTAGTCACAGTCATCTTATTATTTATTAATTACCACATAATGAGATCAGCAAAAAAAATATAAAATTAAATACAAAATTGTAATTTATTGAATTATTAAAGCCAGTAATTTATTACATTTTTTGCCCAATAGGCACATTTTTAGCTTCTACAGGTGGCGCCACGTACTTGAGTCGGATCGCAAGTCCGATGATATGCTTGCACATATAGTTCTTAAAAAAAATGGGGCAGGTGCATTTTCAGTCATTGTCAGTACTTCCTTTTGGCATACATTTCATAATATAAATAGTCATTAAAGGCAAAGGCAGTCAGAATCATCGTTTGGCATAGTTTTGGAATTTTTATTTTCCTGTAAGAAGCATGCAGCATGTAAGCAGGCATGCAACATGGAAGTAAGCATGCAACATGCAGCAAGCATGGCTTCTGTCACGGCTCCGGCGCTTCGTGGCTCCGGCGGTCCCATGCGAGCTTATCGTCGCAGATGGTTTTCACGCTCACCACCGCAGTTTCGGCTTACTGGCCGGCTGAGCCAGCTAGCCTCAACTGCGTCGGCGAGCGTTAAAGCTACCTGCGCCTCAGCTCGCAGGCCGCCTCGCCCCTCCGCGCCTACGCGGTTTTGAATTGCACTCTAGGGGTAGGGCAAACAAGACTACGTGGAGTCGGTTTTGCAGCGATTCGTTTTCGTTACTAGCTTCAATTTTTAAAACAATGTTTTTTAATTGAAGGTTATAAATGGCAATTTGCAAAATAAATTGAATACAAATAAAATTCTACCATCTTCACAGTACGCTGAATGAAATTTCAGTTAATTTGTTCTGCTTTTAGAAATAATGCAATGTAACAGGATTTTTTTGTTATAATAATCATTAAAATTTGCCGAGCATGGCTTCTTGAAAATTAAGACAAATATGATAAACAGGTTTTGTTATACTTACTGGTTAATATGCGACTGGGATAGTTATTTTGTTATTATACATACACACATATATATATTATATATATGTGTACAAAAACAATGTACAAAGGCGGACTTAACGCCTTAGGCGTTCTCTACCAGTCAACCTTTAGGTGGAGGAGAAATTTCATGGCAGGTGCACTATACTACTATACTACTACTATATATTATATATATATATATGTGTGTATGTATAATAAGTCTATGTACGTTTATATATTTTCGATTTGTCTTATATACATATTTAGTGCACCTGCCATGAAATTTCTCCTCCACCTAAAGGTTGACTGGTAGAGAACGCCTAAGGCGTTAAGTCCGCCTTTGTACATTGTTTTTTTTTGTAAAATGTGTGCAAAAAGTATAATAAATATATAAAAATTTTGCTATGAAATATGGAAAATTTGCTGTGCAGTCAGTATTTAATGCTTGTATGTAGTATTTTTGTACAAGAATAAATTTAACTGTATTGCATTATAAGGAAAAAAGTAATGTCATATTGATGTATAATTTCGAAATATCTGCAGTTTGAGTTTTGTTAAACATTTAGTTTATTTGTAGTGAAGTAAGTTATTTGATGTAAAAAATAATATAAATGATGAGTATTTATTGATAGGCGATTATTTATTTGATATGCAATTTATAATATCCCATTTTTATTGTCGGCTCAACATGTTTTCTTCTTCTTCTTCCATAGTCTTCGCTCATCATCTTGCTACAAGGTATTGCTGTGATATTGTACTTTATTGACGTTGTTTGTTAATATTGAAGGTAACGTGACGATCGTCATATTGCGCCATTAAATAGACCGTCTAGCAAGCACCTTACAGATTCTAAGGAAAAAAGAACAGTCCATTCCATAGATTAAACAGATCCATTCATTCATTTCACAAAATAAGGTGGTGACGTTAGAGAAAGACGTATATTTTGTATACAAATAAATAAACTGTTTTATTTAAGCTTCACTGTAGAAAATATTAATGAAATAGTGCAACGATCATTCATTGATTTAAATATACAGTTAAGGATCAGGTGTGTTTAAAAGCTTTGTGAACTAATATCGATTTAACTGGAACCATGTAAGTAGTATTGATTTGCTAGCGATTTAATAATTATATGATATTTGCCTATATTATTACCTATGCTGAGTTGATTAACATCACTGTATTTTCCTTTTGTTTTCTAAATGCGTTGCGATATGAATTATGTGTTTAAAAATAACTATACATATAAGGCCTATTGATGAAAAAGATAAAACTTAACATATAATTTAAATATTATAGTAGACTCCCAATTATTGTTTAAATACGGTCTACTTTACTGGTAAAAAGGTTTGTTTTGATTATTGTGACGGTAGGACCCTTTGACCTATGATTAGTTGACTAACAGTAATTACTGCAGATAAAGTAACTCACATTCTGTAGGTTGTACAAATAAATGTTCTGTTATTTATTATATATCTTGTTTACTATTTGACCTGATTTTAATTTTGTAAACCTGAATAAGGAAAAGGTTTACAAAACTCTTCTAGGCAATGCCCCTCAGTCTTCATTATAATTATAAAATATATTTTCCGATTATATTTCTCTATGGTTTGAAAATATTATCATATTAAACTTAAACAAAATTTGGTCTAGCAGTTTTCCATTAAAGTGGAACATAGATTAGGATATATCTATAAGCATAATAATATATAAAAGATATGCATGTTAGTTTCACTAGATAAACTAGAAAGCCTGAACCTATTCTGTTGAAAATTAAAGGGAAGTAGCTTAGCACCAGAAGATGGATATAGTATTTTTTATGAGTTATCTCCATCCAATTACAGGACAGTAGATTTTCCTCTAAACTGCAGAAAGAGCAAAATCTATACTATATGCTACATATAGTAATATAGGGCCGAAGTTTGTTTGTTTGATTGAGCTAATCTCAGGAACTACTAGTCTGATTTGAAAAATGAATTCAGTGTTAGATAGCTCATTTTTTGAGCAAGGCTATAGGCTACTTTTTATCTAGGTTCGTGCTGAACTTCCCATAGGATTAAGGGGAAACCGCTAGCAGAAGATTTTTTTGCTTATAAAAATCACTGTTTATCTTGACAAATAAATGCCTATGTGTTTATAAGAATTAACTAAATCCAGGTGTCTATTTCGTCAAACATGCTGGAGCTTAGACATGTAAATTTTCGTGCTCTGCACCACATTGCATGACATTAGGTAATACAAAAACTAATTGCTGTGCTGTATGTCAATAATATATTCTGACATTGAACGTTTTGCAATGATAAGTTTCCTTTTTTTACTGTTCATATTTAATTAATTTATCAATAAAATACTACACGCGACGCAACCCGATGAGCATGTCCTATGTGATTGGGGCCATTACGTCTTTAATCATACGTGGGCTTATTAATATACCTACTGGTAGTTTTCCCGCGGTTTCATCCGCGCCTTTGGGAACTACTGCCCATACCGTAGTATAAAATATATTATAGCTTTCGTTACTCGGGAAAAGTGTAGCTTTCCAACAGAGAAAGTTTTTTTTCAATCGGTCCATTAGTTTTTGAGTTTATCCATTACAAACAAACAAAGATATTTTTTTTTCTTTTTAATAATCGTATAGATTTTTAGATGTAATTTACGGTAAAGTACCGATTTGTAAATCTTATAGTAACAAACAGCTGTTTTTGCATTTTCGTCAGCATCTCCCTTTGCACATGGATGTATGTAATGATAAAATTATGCGGTAGTAACGCGCGGTATATTACGGTGCGGTATTTTATCGCGTCGCGTTGGATTGTGTCGCATCGCGTCTTGTTCTTCGCTCAAGCAGGACAGACCGTAAAACTAACCGCATAATTATGCCATTGTTGCGTGCATAAAAGAATACCTCTTGAACCAATTGATAAGATATCTGTATTATTTACTTTTATGATATTATAAAACTGAAGTTTGTTTGTTCGTTTGCTTGAACGCGTTAATCTCAGGAACCGCTGATTCCATTTGAGAAATCAATTGAGTGTTGACCATTTATCGAGGAAGGCTATAGGCTACTTTTTATCCGGGTTCGTGCAGAAGTTCCTACGGGCTGCTGGTGAAATCGCAGGCAGAAGCTAGTTAAGAATATTAACATTCTTGACAAACACATTTCGATAAGTTTATAATATCGATAGACTGCGGCTTGGCTAAGATTTTCTGGCGTGTGAGACTATTTGTCATATTTGCGGATGCACCCGTAGCTGGATGGTGACAAAAACTGTCCTATGTCCTTCTCCCGGGTCTAAGCTGCTCCCCCCTAACTTTCAGCTTAATCAGTCCTGCCGTTAACGTGTGATGGAGTGACCAAGGGATGTAGGGATCAGTATACTAGGCTAGGGCTATTCTAGTAACATAATAAACTTACACAAAAGAACACGCATACCCTTATAATAAATACATGTTTTGTGAAACACGTTAGAAAATACCTTTTAATGCAACTAATTAACAACGGTTCAGTTTTTGTATTATAAAACGAACATCGCATCTTCATACACATAACTGGCTGAGTTACTGAGATTGTAAGTGAAAGCGTGGTAGACACCAGTTGCTGACAACTTTCACTAAAAGTTTGCACCAATGAATTTAAACATATTCGTATGCCAGTTTACGTAGTAATAATGACCATTTCTTTTTAGAATTAGTACAATATTCTAATTAACTATTATCTACCTAATTTGAAGACCTAGAAAATTGAGAATTTATCATTCAGAAAAAAGGCAGAAGTGAATGAATACTAGTATACTTCGGCCGTTCAGAGAATGCGTTCCTGACACCTATCAGTTAGTCACGACTAGTGATGGGCACAACATAACACTGAGTTCGTTACCGTTCCTTCAAAATGAACCGCCGCATTATTTTAAGATTATTTTCGTTTTAAATTGGCGGAATCATTTGTTTTATATTTTAGTTATTTAAGTGGAAACCAAAAAAAGGTAATATTCATATAATAAAATTGTTTTATTTATTCTTTGTTACAAGTACATTGAATTGAATGTGCGAACAGAATATTAATCAGACTCCGATTTGCTTGAGGAGGTGGTGTCTTCATCATCATCTTCGCCTACATGTATAATTATATTATTATCAATAACAGAATCAATCCTGATATCTCGGTCTAACAAAAGCCGGGTAATCAAATAAAAACAGATCGAAAACACTTGAAAAACGTGGTCTATGCGCACGAAACGACAACGGACGACTGTTTTAGCGTCACAAAATGGCGGCCCATAACGCCATTTGGGGTTACCATTTTTAATCTAAGTATAAAAATGCGGTTTGGTCATAGTTTTATTTTTATATTTCATAAACGTTATAATTAAGTCTTATAGTCCATTATTTTCCAATTCTTAAAAAGAAAATCAAAACGTATTATTTTATATTATAACTGTATAAGAACAGATTACGATACTTGCCTGTTATTTTTAGCACAGCACTACAAAATATAAACCGCTGACATAACCTTGTAATAGCGCAGTATAGATTTAGAAAAATATTGTTTACCAAGTTATTTGACACTCAGTTTGGCACAAAATTATAACATTCATTGATTATTGATATAATAATGTTGTTTTAATGCTCCTCAATTGTTAAAACGGTAAACAACCAGCAAAAATATTTTTATCGTAACTGCAACGCCATTGCAAAGTTACGTCGTCAGTTCAATCGCGACGTGTCAGGAACGCATTCTCTGAATGGCCGAACTATAGTTGTTGGGTATATTTATGAAGTGATATTTTGAGTTGTAATACAAATGCACAATTTGAACGAAGCTGACAGTTTTAATTCCTCCTCTGGGGCATAACAATGAGAAACCCGGCCAAGTGCGAGTCGGACTCGCACATGAAGGGTTCTGAATCTATAAAACGTCCGTTTGTTGTTTGGGAGCGTATGCAGTGCATCCGAGCGTCTCTTTGCGATAGGTCAGTTGAAGACGATTGGTTACCATAAAATTAGTTATGTTTCCAAGTTAGGTCGGCGTGGATGTCATATGTGCGTGGCTCAAGGAGCTTCAATACTATTCTGTCTACAGAGGAGTTATCTGCCCATGCTGTGCGCTATTTTGCATAGAGAATAATAACCGACAAATCTTCATTCATCTTACTTTATTCATGCTCAATTCTTGCGCGCAAGATGCAGGTACCCAGTCTCTTTTATTTCATGTCATATTCCATCAATGTGAACGCAACATAAAAAGAGCAAAAGCGAAATTAACCACTACAAATTTGGTGTCTAAAATACCATAATGCTGTATAGTATCTAGACACACGGCAGTGTGTCCGCCAAGTTCGAGCAAAAAAAAGCGACACACCGGCCGTGGGTTATATAACATTCACATGGAAAATTAAAAAAGTCTAGCATAAAACTGTTTTAGAAGTCGGTTATCAATGACGCATTTTTAAGAATTCTGTGTACGTTGTTAACTTTTTAGTACCTCCCCTGTATCGTCAGGACGAGCTACCTATTATGTAATAGAATGTGGCTAAAACCCTGCATGTCATACCTATCTGTGTTTATGTATCATGCTCTGCGTTCAGACATCGAGAGTTTGTCATGATGTTTATAGAACCTAGGTAACTGTTGTGACTAGCATAGTCATGATACATAATAGTATGTTATCTAATAGCTACCTACGAACAGAAGTTAACTTGTTGACTAGGAGATAATTCACAAAAATAAATAGACAAAAATGCATTTTCTTTAAAAGGCAGGTAAATGTCATATTGTAGTAAAAAAAAATAGATATGAAGCGACGAAGATATACTAGGTAGTGTACATCTTTTTTTTAATTTCATTTTTCATTTTTTATTTCAACAGACTTCCATGTATTCAGAGACGGCAAATACACTTATCCAGCACCATGCATTGGCCACAATTATAGTTCTTATATTTATCATTGTATTGACTGTGTGGTGGTGGAGAGAAGAGGTTAATTTGTTTGACATTAACCATTATCATATTTTTATGAATTTATTGAAACGTTTGCGGCCTCATGATGCAGTCCCACTAGCAATCTGTTCAAATCAGAGCTGCTAGCTTTGATCTGATGTTGCCATTTTAAGATGTTAACCAAGAAAAGCGCGTGGTAAAAGTCAAGGGGGATGCCTATCGAATTAATATTTAATGTTTCAAATAAACCATACCACAATATTTATTGTATAATATAAAAGTAGATCCTATGTAGGCTATAAGATCACCGGGATGTGATCATTAGTTACATGTGCTAGACGTTTATTAGTAGCCTTCATGGACCTGCAACACTTTTCCGTGGTAGCATTGTATCGACTCCCGTAACGCAAAAAATTGTTATGAAGTTTAGAGACATAATGATGGTAGCACAGATTAACTCTCCGATAGACCGTAGCATGTATGGCCGTATAAGGGAAATAGCAGAAAAATCGGTTTACATTTTATCTTAGTCTGTACCGGACTTTTTAAGCAACCTGCTCTTGAAATCTCTTCGTATCTTTGTTTTAACTTACGTAAATAAAAAAACACCTTACTAAATTGGTCCCATATCTGCCTACCTTTAGTACCTATTATGGCCCACAAGCACAGTTGATTCCGCAGTTCTAAAAATTTAACCATTGATTTATAGGGATTACTTGTCACGTTTGACGAAGGGCCGCATCGCATCGCATCGCAGTTTTGTGTACTTGCGGAAATTCGCAAAATTTAGAACGTGGCAAGCGTCATTATTGACGATACCAATTAATGTACATTAATTCTTATCTAATAAATTATAATCAATCAGTAGATAAACTTTACCCAAATTAGCAGAGTCTGTTAGCGTGGACGTGGAACGTTCTAAAAACGTATTGCGGCCGTGAACTTTTCAAACAGCTTAGATATCATACCTACCTATCTATTCATTTTCATACATAGTTAATACTAATAGATATCAAAGCTAGAAAGCTGTGATTCAATATGGTACGGATATTTCTGGGTACCTACATAAATATTAATAATGTCGACTGTGTACAAAGTTCACCAGAATTATTCGCATGAATTCTTACACCAATGCTGAATTCATCATACGATACATAGCTAACACTTACTAGAAACAAATAAGTACCTAGTTTAGATCCAAGTAACAAATCATGATAAGTTGTTGGTTTTAGTATTAGTAGGTATCGTATGAACGTAACATACTTTTGTTAGATCCGTTTAAGGAAACTATTGAGATCGAATCTGTATCCTGTAATATGTAGCCCCAAGATTAGAGATAAAATCTCGCTTTTTTTCGTATTTTTTTTCCCAACGTATTGGTCACATGAAATCATCATTGATGTTTGTAATTTGGTGTGTTTAGAATTCGGAGATGGCTCTAAGGCAAGAGACCGCTCCGGCGTTGACGCCTCCGCTGCTGCATGATCCTTTCGGCGTCGCGGCGGCGACCCTAGCCGACGAACATTTTGAGGTTTGTACCTTATTCCCAGCTGTGGCGAATAGTTGGAATAAAGATAAAAAGTCATTTATAGGCTGAAAATTAGCAAAGACAGCCCCCAAAACGTCCACCCTTCACCACTTCCTATGTGTTTTTTGCTGGGAAGAAGTGGTGGAATGAACCCCCAGAAACAGCAATACTTTACCCGCTAGTACGAATGATGACAAACATTATAAAGCCCTAAATGGTATACTCAGAAATAATACGTGTATTTTATACTTGTTTCAGGATGAGTTTGAAGATGCTACAGATGAACACCCACCCGCGTAAGATAACGTTTGGATTTAGTGGACTCTTTTATAACATTACGAGTAAAAAGTCTTGTCAGCCACCTATTGGTTTTATCTTCTATCGATAGTATTTTTATTTAGTTAGTTAAACTTTTTGTCAGATGTTTTTATAATCCCCTGAAGCGTACATAATTAATGTAAAAAACAATTCTGGATTTTTTGCAACTACATAGATATCTTAAGCTGAACTATGTTCGCACCTATTTTTGTTTCTGTTTAGCGAAATCAAGAATGCACATAACATTGTGTTGCTTTTTTACGTACATTTCATAATACTTATTGACCTTATTATTCCCGTATTCTTATAGGCAAACTGCTGATTTACACACTTCCTTCGAGGACTGCGAGGTGGCCATTAGAAAATTCTTTAATAATGATTTAATTGGTGCGACGAACATGATGAAACCCTGGTGAGTCATGTGAATATTTTCTCTCATTATATGTATATCTATGTTTTCATTATAATCCTTCGCGCGGAATCCTTTTGTCAGTGCTTGAATTGATTGTTTTAATGTCTATACAATAATTTTCACAGTGAATATAACATACCAGCTGCTTTAATTCCCGTCCCGCTAATACTACTTTCCAAACCCGGATAAAACCTAGCTCATCTTACCCGGGGACAGAAAAAGCTTCCCAATAGTTTCAGTCCAAGAATTTTTCAAATGGGTTCAGCAGTGTCAGAGCCTTTAGGGTACAAACCGACAAACAAAAATAATATTCGATAAAATTGTCTGTTCAATAAACAAGTGGGAGTACAGTACGATAGTTAGAAAAACGTAAAGCAAAAAAACGGGTTTTATAGACCTGAACTTTTATGGACCTCATTGGGCATATTTTTGAATGTTTGAGCAGTCAGCTCTGTTACCACATTTCTCATTGGCTCACAATTTTTACTCCACAGACTACAAAGTTGTTGAAGCTTATTCCATAGGTATATCGGGTCTGGTCGGTTCCATATAATGTGATTAGGTACGAAACACCCGATATAAAGCCTACAAGAAAGATTAAACATAGTAACGTAGTTATTATAGTTTATTGATCCGTTATGGTCGATTGTCCCCTTCTAAATAACCACAGCCAAACAGTTTATTCATGTTTTCTCTGTACAGACAACCGATGTTGGGTGCCTAACCTACCTGCCTAAATTATAGTGTTTTGTGTCTAGGGAACGCACGTCGCTTTACCACAGCCTTGGCACTGCCATGTTCGAGTTTATACCAGCAATGTTGACCTTCGACCACGCACAAATCAATCGGACCCTGGCCGCACTCAAAGTAGCCATCAATATTTGTAACCAGCACAGGAAAAATTACACCTTTGTAGAGAGCATCGGCACAATTATCAAAAAGGTAGATAACTATTTATATTATAAGAATTTTTACCACGGAGTAAACAAACAAGAGCGGAGATGCCATAATGTAGGTAGGTCAGGCGCCTTCTTCTAGGTCAAGTAAGCAGGGTGGTCATGACCAAAAAGATCAGTTATGACTGATCTGACAAGGCTTCGGGTTCTTTGGGACATCTGTCAACGATGTTTGTTATTACAAAAAATGATCGGGTCTAAAGATGGCGTATAAAGGCTAAGACAGTAAAGGTCTATGCACACAGCGGGCGCGGCGCGGCGGGACGGGACGGCAACGCGACACTGAGCAGTTGTAATGTACTAGATATTACGGACGACGCCACACAGAGTCATCCCGCTCGACGCGACGCGACGCGACGATCTAGTACATTGTGTCGCGTCGCCGTCCCGTCCCGCCGCGCCGCGCCCGCTGTGTGCAGAGACCTTAACATTTGTCGGCCCCGCATTTTGGCGCTTTACTTTATTACGAGATTATCCGTTATGGCACCACCGCTTGTCATTATGTTCTCCATGATTTTTAACCATGGTGCCCTAAAATCAATCCATTGATATAATATATTCTAGCGATGGACAAGAATGTCTATGTAAATAATTTGTTTCAATACATTATCTACGGACATAACAACGCCATTATGTGACAAGATACAGATTTTAAATTTCAGAATTGACAACTTTTTTACATAAAAACAATGAAGTAGGTATCATTATTATAATATTTTTTATATGGTACCGGTTTTGCTATAGGAACATCTGCACTGATGTTCTTCCGAGTCTATGATTATAAGATGGCAAGTCATACAAATAAATAATTATAATTTTTAATATTGAATTATGAATTATATGAAATCGTTTCAACGAAATCAATATCAAAACCGCACTAATAACAGTTACCTGGTTCACAGTACAGTTGAATGGAACAAAATGACTGTTGTGAAGAATGGAGCGTTATCTAGACGAACCAATCATTGATTACTGCAACATCATATATTTTAGAGTAGTTAATGGCATTTTGATTGCTTATAAACGTTGACCTTAAAATTTTAATTGTTATATTCCCCCCAAATCAAACTTGATATTATTTTGATGACCTAAACTAATTTGTGAGCTAAATTCTGTATGCGAAAGAACTTAATTTTGTTCAAGCCCCAACTTTTCATTAATAAACATTTTCTTTTTATAATATTCAAAAAAGTAAGGAAGTGGGGATACTAGGTACTAGATCGTTTAGGGTTGTGAATAGTTTTGTTTTATTTAACTTTACATAACATAATTATGAAAGCCAAGATTACTACCATTTTATTTGAAAAACTGTAGTCCAACGTTCCTAGTACCCAGTTCATCCGTTTTTGCAGCCAAATTACGCCACATATACAGATTTGGAAGCCCACGCTGAGCTGTGCTATGCAGAAGCCTTACTACTTCAAGCAGCAATGACTATTATGGACGGAGAAGACCTCACAGGGCTCATCAAGGGCACTATCAAGGTCAAAAATTGCTACACCAGTTACAAGTAATTTTTTTTATTAATAATATTATTAGATAAGTCTCAAATTCATTTAAGATTATATCAGAAAAAAGTAAACCAGCCTAACCAAGGGGGTATTGGGTTGTCCGGATTGAGGAGGTCAGGTAATCTATGTAATAAATAAATAATCGACATATATTAACGTATTTAATTTAAGGTACGACACTGCCAATATATTCAAACTAAGTATAGTTGATACTGTTGATAGTTACCTACACCACACTGTATCATTTCTGCAACCAGCAGTAAGCAGTAGGTACTTCCTTTTGAAGTTGTGATTATTGCAATAATGTATCTGTCGTTATCCCTTATCAACTATGTTTTTCAACAGGGAGTGCGCAAAAATATTAGAAAAGAAGGAATGGGAGACAGAACTATCGAGAGTGCAGTTCCGAAGTGGTGTGCGCCTGGGCATTGCCACGTTCAACGTGATGATATCCATGTTACCGCCTAAGATTATAAGCGTCTTAGAATTCGTGGGATTCTCGGGGAACAAGGTGAGTGTCATCTTATCGTTTATAGTTACGTATTATTATATAACAGTTTTTAAACCAGGCAAATAATGCATTTCTATAGGTACTTCTATACTAATATTATAAAGGGGAAAACTTTGTTTGTTTGTAATGGATAAACTCAAAAACATTGGACTGATTTTATAAATTCTTTCACTTTTAGAAAGCTACATAATCTGTGAGAAACAGGCATTTTATCCCGGTACGGGCAGTAGTTCCCACGGGACGCGGGTGAAGCCGCGAGAAAACGGCTAGTACATAATCAAAAAAAAGATACAACAAGTCTTAAGATGCATATCGTCGTTGACAAGAAATGTATAGTAACAAAGTTTTATTTAATGTCCTTTAACCTAATTTTGTACCTTTTTATGATGTGGGAAATCTGGAAACCATCGCATGGCACCCACGGCTGAGTATCAGTCTTTCATATCAAGCTATACAAAAAAAAACAAATTCAACGTATGACTGGTCATTCTTCACATGTTAGGCTTAATGAGTTGAAACTTCTAAATTATGACAGATATTATAATGAGTGATAATAATCTTATATCTATGTAGGTATACAAGACAACTGGCGTAAAAATGCGGTTGAAATACAGTTACTTGTAACAAGTTCTAGACCCAATAAGTGTGACGATGAGAACACGCGGGCACTAAAAGCTAGAGTTTCCAACTTTTGACTTTCAATTTTCTTAAAGATGGGTACTTGCTTTTTTAATTACTTACCGAAGATCTCATTTTCACTGGTCATATAACTTATATAAGAAATTTACACAGCTTCCTGTAAAGAAAATATGTAAATGTGAAATCACCAATTTGAAAGAACCCTGAAGAAGCATTTAAAATAATGTGTGTATCACAATATATTTATTAGTATATATTATACTTATTATTAGGTGTATTTATCAAGAATTTTGTTGTGAAATAACTGTTTACTTTTGGTTTAATCCAAAAATAAATGAGCTAGATTAATATGAATTAATAACTGGCGCAAAAAATGTGATATGCTAACGAGTTTTGGTAATTTTTTGTTAATTTTTGAACGGCAAGGCCACGTGATTTGCGTAGAAGCGAGGCCAGTTGCTAGCGTTAGTGCTTTGTTGCACCTGTATTCAAATTATAATGCTTAATATATTATAACACGTTTGTTGACTTAAAATACAAAATCCTCGTGTTGTCCTAAGGTCGTTTATAATAATAATAATATTGGTGCGTTTAGGCATTTAAAAGTATTTTAATATTTATCTTTGTAAAAATGTTGCACACCGTTTTGATTGCGAAGATAGGTCACGCGATTTTAATTTTCGGTAAAACAAATCAGAAACGGTAATGCCCCTTTCTCGAAACTAAGGAACTTAAATGTAAAATCTAAAAACATTGCCTTTGTCCACTATTTTATGGTATAATGAATATTTGATGAATAATTCAAATTTTTTTCAACAGAGCTGTAGCAGTTACGTACCTAATACGTACATAACCTTCGTAAAATTCGATCCTTGTTTTATTTCCGGATATGCTATAAAACAAAAAAAATACTAAAATCAACTTTAAATGGTTTTTGTAGCTATTATGTTGGTACACAATTTACCATGACCATAATTGCTTGATATTGAACTAGTGCTCAAAATTGAGTAGGTAAGTATTATAAGATGTTTTACAAAGTTGTATGAAGGCTACTGTGTTTCTGCGGATTGAAAAATAATGAGGTGCTTGGAAACATGCAATCTACCTTAATCAATCTTCACGCAAATATAGGTTAGAAATGTTAGAATACTCATTTAAAATATTGTACACGTGACTTGAGATCTTAATGCCAAATAACGAGCTTGATATTTAAAATTCATACATATTCGATCAGCAAAAACACCTGAATATTAAGCTTTATTTTATTTATGCCTCTTATCTATAGTAATATCAAAGAGCTAAAGAGTTTGTTTGCTGAACGCGATAATCTCAGGAATTACTGGTCCGATTAGAAAAGTTAAAGATAACCCATTCAACGACGAAGGCTATGGGCTACTTTTTTTATCAGAGTTCGTGCAGAGGTTCCCACGGGATGCGGGTGAAACCGCGTACAGAAGCTTAGTATTAAATAAAAAATATTGTCTGTGATCATTACCTACACATCTGAGATAAGCCTGCACCTGGTTATAGCCAGATTTGATTTTGTTTCCTAAAATTTTCAATCTGCTTTCGCCGCATAAAGGCCTTGAAAGGCAGTTTATGGAGCTACATGCATAATTACTGATTTAAAAGACTAGATAAATGCCGACCAGATTTCTATAAGACTTTATAGACTATAAATAAAGTATAAACTGGTTCGTTCTCTTCTCTATATTAATAATGGTATTGTTTAATTTTCACGCTGTCTTGTTACGTTTTGACGGCTCTGAAGCCTGTGTACCTAGAAGCTCTGGAGTAATACATATTCAGTCTAACCGGGTGCAGCTGAGTAACAGTGATTTATAAGGAGCGACTGCCTATCTGACCTCCTCAACCCAAGTTACCTGGGCAACCCTGTATCCCTTGGTAAGACTGGTTTGCTTCCGACAACACGTAACGACTGCCAAAGATGTTCAAATGACGGACTAACTACAGTTCATCGTGCCCTCCGAAACAATAATTTACAATAGGAACACATACTTAAAATAAAGTCACATAATTATCTTGACTAGGGTTATATGTCTGAAAAAAAAAAGATGTATCGATGCGTAATTAGGTGATGGTTTAGTGCTGGGGAGTTTGTTCCACCACTTTTTCTTCTCAGCTAAAACGCATAGGAAGTGTGTGGGCGTTTTTGGGGTCTGTCTTTTGTAAACTTGACCTTCATAAAGTGCTGATTCTTGATCTTTGCTGTTTTGGAATGTTCCAGACCGTTGGATTGGCAGAGCTGGAGGCGGGGTCGAACGAGCCAGGCATGCGGTCGGTACTCTGTGACCTCACCTTGCTGGGCTACCACCTCGTCATGTGCCATTTCATCGGCGCACCAGGCGACCTGCCTGTCTGCGAGAGAATACTGGACAGACAGCTCAAGGTAACAGCGACCTGTCCAACGTTTTGCTCTTCTAACGGATCACATACATGGACGGCATGGTACGGCGCGACTACAACTCAGCTATTAACTTTCATTGAAGCCAACAGCGAGCTTGCAGCTACCTGACAAGGGCCGCCCAGCAGCTGCCTCATGCCGTGCCGTGCTGTTCATATGTGACATGGCCTTAAACTCTCAATGTTAGATTGACAACTTGCCCAATATCAACATCGGGGGCAGTCAAAAATTAAGCAATCGTTGAAATGGTTCCAGGTGTACCCGCAGAGCGTTTGGTTCCTGATGTTCAAGGGTCGCATCGAGCTGCTGCGCGGGCAGTTCGACGCCGCCATTGAGTCGTACAACCGCTCCATCAACAGTCAGAAGGAGTGGCGCCAATTCCATCACGTCTGCTACTGGGAGATCATGTGGGTCAACAGGTCAGTAACATTGTTTTAGAAAACTTTCATAAAGCAGCCCGGAGCCTGGAAGTCGGTGATTGATTCACTCGTGCATCGGAGAGCACGTAAATGTCGGTCCTGGGCCTGATCTCTATCCGGTCGTATCGGATTGCCGTCCCATCGGGCTATGAGAGTAAAAGAATAGTGAGTGCACCTGTGTCTGCGCAAACGCTTGTGCACTATAATATGTCCTGCGCAGATAGCTCATTACATCATCAACATTGTTTCTTTGGCTTCTATATGCTGCTGACTTGGTATTAGGAGACATACGCTACCCCAGGATTTTCTGCACACCTTTATGAGATACACAATCACATAATACATTATTTTGTTGTATCTAAAATGGTTTAGGCAGCATTTTCGTCGTAAGCTCCCAGATGGCTTATTTTTTCCTACATCTTCAACAAATATCGTTAGTGTATATAGAAATAATTTAAAAAAATACCAAAATTTATTAAAATCTTTCTTGAGAATCCAGCTATCGAATGGTGAAAATAAATGCAGTCGTTTTAAATTAATCGCGAACGGTCAGACACAGCCGGAGGCATAAATAATAAATAAGAAGAATATAAAAGCAGAAATATATAATTGGTTTTATTTTTTATTGATTTTCTGGTGCTCATATTTTAATCGTTTACATAAGTCTTATTTTATTATCAATATGCGGTTTCTACTTTTTATTTCTCTATTTTAAAATGCAAAAAGTAGTAGACAAGTCAATTCAAGGTTTATGGAGATATGTCAGAGAGATGCAAATGCTATTGCCTGACATTTAAAATAACACTTCCTCACATATTTTAATTAACTGCTCTGTAGCAATAACTATGATAATATAATTCAAAAGATAATATGTTTGATATCTAATAGTCTTTCTTTAAGATACGTGTTTAACCTTGTGCAAACAGACAACTGGTGTTAGCAGGTTTTTAAGTAATATGATACCACATCGTGCGCTTGAACTTGTGTCTCGAGAGCTACCTCCTGCAGTCGGTAGAAAGTAGCGTATAACCGTGTGTGTACAGGGTATCTTCTAAGAGCTCGTGGCTAAGTCAAAGCAGCGCGGATCGATTGATCATAATGTCGGAACCACACTTCGCTATTCGTTATGCGCGTTATTTGGCCGCATACGAAGAAGTGTGGAGGGTTCATTCGCCTATATTTGCTATATTTGCCCGCATAACGCATAAACGCGAATGGCAAATACGCCTATCCTACCTGTTGGTTTTTGACACATTTCTAAAGGCCCCAGTACACGTTGGCCTGTGTTGGGCCAAGCTGTGCAATGCACAAATGTAGGCCACGATCAAATGGTGTTTACATATTGGCGCATGGCTCATTGCTGCCTGGCAAGCCACTTGCGATGGACGTCGAAGTAATTAAGGCTTCGGCTATTTATTTGTACACTACTATACATATTTTTATTATACTACACTACTATATATATTTATATTATACTACACTGCTATATTTACTACTATATTTATTTTTACACGCAACACAAAAGTGTACAATCCTCAGCGGTCGGTGATGAACTAAACATTGGGCGAATGTGTAAACACCACACGCCAAGCTGGGCCAAGATTCCTTTGATGTGTGCCCAAAAAACCGACAACTCGCCGAATGCGCGCCAAGCTTGACAAATGTCCGCCAACCTGCACCAATACCCCGTGTACACATTGGTGATGGCGTGTATTGGCCGCACTTGGGCCAACGTGTACTGGGGCCTTAAGAACACGAATAAGCACACCGGCACGAAGTGCAGATGCCGTGTTTGTTGTTCGCTCACGGTGGCATGGGAGTTCGCAACCCTCATCCTAGCCGCTGCAGTAGACGTGGAAGAAGCAACGGGTGCCAGGTGTCGAGGGACGACTTCCGGCTATCGTAGGCGTGAGTTTCGGGTCGCCTATCGTCCTCCCGTCCCCTAAGAGACAACACGCGCTCCTCAAAGACAGTAAGCAAACCCCAGTAGGTTTTAGTCAGTAAGAGTCTGACTGGGAGTGTCATAATCAAATGACCCCTCACGCTGCTAATCCACAGCAGGAGGGGTCATTTGATGATTCGTTATATAAAAAAAGTCGGCAGTGCCATGAGCCGTTTTGAAGAATTACTCGGTAGTAAGTTGGTTATACCGTATTTATTACTTTGGCTGACGTTTGCCAGCTGTTATGAATATTATGCGAATAAAGTGATTAATTTATCACATTGTCTAGTCAATTTGGGTATTATATATAATGAAAAGTTATTATGTATAATATGTATTTAATCACTGTGACTGTAACATATATTCTTGAAACTTTTCAGTTTGAAAATGGACTGGCGTGAGGCGGCATTGTACGCGAATAAACTTATAGAGGAAAGTTCGTGGTCAAGGACCATTTACTCTTACTCTAAAGCGGCTATGTTATTACAACTGAATGATATCACGTCTGCAGAGAAACAACAATGCAATGATCTCATGAGGTAAGTCACACAATACATATTAACCCGTTATTAACTAGGCACTAAAGTTACACCATGGAATAAAATTCTTGGGCCAAAAAAGAAAAAGAACTGCTAGAGTGCTCAAGTATAGTCAACTTCAGGTCAGTGGTAACAGTTTTATAGGACAATCGTACTTATTACTATTGAGTTATTTATATTATAGTTTATAAGTTATTGCATGACAGTTACCACTGATTTGCGGTCTATCAATTTCAAACGATTAAATGCGACAGCACTTTTAGATGCTCTTTTAACGTTGGCAAAGCGTGATAGATAGAGCGTTGGCTTCAAATACTTTAATCAAATAACAGAGCTTCCCTTATACTTTTACTTATTTACAGCCAGTTTCTTTATCAAAAGTAAAAGCCAAAGTCATGTCATAAAGTAAAAGTAACGGGCAAATTAGTTTTTTCACGATTTTATGTATTAATTTTGCCTTACTTTAGCCTTGAAACGAATTTGATCGTTACTTTTACTTTATGACATTACTTTGGCTTTTACTTTTTATGAAGAAACTGGCTGTTAATGTCATGGATTTGAAAGTAACGCCTGATTCCTTAATTTATACTTGGTAGGAACGCTTCTTACTATAAGCAGCGCATCGCCGGCAAATCGTTGCCGATGGAGAAATTCGTGATCAAGCGGTGTGCGCGGTACCAGGCGCAGGGGGGGCGGCTACTGCTGCCTGCCATCGAACTGCTGTGTCTGTGGAACATGTTCCCCATCCTCGCCAAGAACGAGAGGAACGCGCAGAACGTACTTAAGGTAATAATAATTAAAATTTATTTCTACTAATAATGTGTAGATGTGTGAATGTGTCTCCATCTCCACATTTTTTCATGTATTTATTATATTGTTATCGGCAGGTGCCTTAGTTCTCGTAGTTTCCTCATTCACAGCCTTTGTTACTCTAGTGATATGTATAGACATGCATGATTTTGTTAATCCATGGATGTAGTTTGCTGCAGAATTTCTCTACTAACCCATAATTATTGTTTGTGTTATTTTTACATTTAAGCTGTTTTTTATCCAAAAATAAATTTAATAAAACATGTCTATGAATAGTTGATCGAAGCGACGAGCCAGCAAATAGATCGCGACCCGTGCGACTGGATGGCGGGCTACGAGATCGACAACCGGGCCCTGCTGTGGTTCCTGCAGGGTTGCTGCCTCGCTGCCATGAACCTGCCGCGGTTGGCCCTCGACTCCTTCAGCTCAGTACTACAGTCAGTATACACTACATTTTTTATAGAGTATTGAATGTTTTGTGTAGTTGACAGCTGTCAGTTTTCACAGAGGCACAGGTTCACCGACGACATAAACATCAGTTTTCTCACACCATGTATGAATTTTCACATTCAAAGATAACAGTTGTTTTAAGAAAAAGCGGACGTTTATGCTGTCTGTAGATTTGGGTCTTATTTGCACTGACTAACAGTAACTGTCAATTGCACCAAAAGACGGTTACGCCATTTACTACTTTCAAGTTTTGTTGCCTCGCCCTCTGCTATAAAAAGTAAACAGTACCAATAAACAATAAAAATAAAATTCCCTGATTATATTTTATAATAATCTTTTGTGATTACTCAGTATTTTTTTTTCATATAAATCATATAATTGGTATCAAATTAAAAATTTATAATTAAAACGCTTGAAATAGAAAGTGACTTTCGTCAAAAAAGATGGGCACAAGTTACTGTATCGACATAAAATTGTTAAGATCAAGGGAAATCTTAAATAATGCTTTTGTTCTAAAATTGGCAGACTCAAGAACCATATCAAGGAAGACACGTTCCTACTTCCGTACACCGTGTCTGAGATGGCGATGTGTCACTATCAGCTCGGTGACAAAGATAGAGCACTGCAGATGCTGCAGGATGCCAGGTTAGTTTATTTCTTACTATAATAACTAAGCAATCTAGAAAAAAATATTCGACAGCTATTTAGATGAAAAAACACGAGGAGCTCGTAATTACGTCAAAGCGGTCGATCATAAGGCTAAGCATCGCTTACGACTTGACGGCTCGGGGCTCAATTCTGCTAATTTTAGTCAAGCGACTTACGATTGCTATCCAACTCAGATTCAATCGCGACTCAATCGCGATTAAAGCTGCAGCGAATGAAATTGAAAATTAAAAAAAAAAAAATATTATTTTTTAACCGACTTCCCAAAAAGGAGGAGGTTATCAATTCGGCCGGTATGTTTTTTTTTTTTTTTTTCTATGTATGTACATCGATTACTCCGAGGTTTATAGACCGATTTACGTGATTCTTTTTTTGTTCGACTCGGAATAGCTGCCAGTTGGTCCCATAGTCATCAGGTCAGGATCTGATGATGGAAACCCTGAGAAATCGAGGGCAACCTTCGAAAGTTGTAGGCATACACAGGGTAAAAACTTGACACTCAGGTGTACGCCTAAAAGCACTATTCAACTGTGAAGATTTGGAGCTGATCTGATGATGGAAACCAGAGAGGGTCGAGGGAACTCGACAACTGAATATGTAAACTACCTCGTGTTTGGGCTTAAATTATTTGTATTGACAAGACCTTTGCAACAGTGAAGGTTTGGAGCTGACCTGATGATGGAGACCAGAGAAAGTAAGTCGAGGGAACTCGACAACTGAATATGTAAAATACCTCGTATTTGGACTTATATTCTTTGTATTGATGAGAACTTCTCACTTGTATGGATAGTGACAACTATTCGTATCACTGAAAAGCTTTAAATAAAAAACTTTTTTTCAAAAAAATTAAACCGACTTCCCAAAACACTAAAAAGCAAAAAAAAAAACTATTTTTAGGTGCATCGGCCTAGAAGTCGGTGGCAAAATTAACTTAGTAACATCCATTAGACACCGACTTCTAGGCCGATGCACCTAAAAATAGTTTTTTTTTTTGCTTTTTAGTGTTTTTTGTGATTCAATAAGGAATCATATTGTCTACAAAGAAGACGGATCACAATCCATACAAAATTGCCCCACGTCCTATAAAAATGTTTAAAAAAATATGGTATACTCTAATTTATTTTTTTACACCTTCATACGAAAAAAATGCTTTAAAAATTGTTCAAGCGCTGTTATGAAAACATCGTTCTTAGGACTATTTTATTAAATAATTTTTTTGTTTGATATGGTATACCTCACAGGTGGTCCCATAATCATCAGAACAGGATCTGATGATGGAAACCCTGAGAAATTCAGGGCAACTTTTGAAAGTTGTAGGCATGCGCAGGAAAAAACTTGACTATAAGGTGCATGTCTTATAACACTATGCAACAGTGCAGATTTGGAGCTGACCTGATGATGGAGACGAGAGAAGGTCGAGGGAACTCGACAACTGAATATGTAAACTACCTCGTGTTTGGGCTTATATTATTTGTATTGAATAGACCTTTGCAACAGTGAAGGCTTGGAGCTGACCCGATGATGGAGACCAGCAGGAGACAACAAAATATGTAAACTACCTCAGAAGTCGGTGTCTAATGGATGTACCTAAGTTTATTTCGGCACCGACTTCTAGGCCGATGCTCCTAAGAATAGTTTTTTTTTGCTTTTTAGTGTTTTTGGGAGTCGGTTTTATTTTATTTTAAAAAGTTTTTTTTTTTATATTTTTGGCTTTTCAGTGACAAGCACAGTTATCACTATCCGCATAAGTGGAAAGTTCTCATCAATACGAATAATATAAGCCCAAACACGAGGTAGTTCACATATTCAGTTGTCGAGTTCCCTCGCCCTTCTCTGGTCTCCATCATCAAGTCAGCTTCAAACCTTCACTGTTGCAAAGGTCTATTCAACACAAATAATATAAGCCCAAACACGAGGTAGTTTACATATTCGGTTGTCGAGTTCCCTCGACCTTCTTTCGTCTCCATCATCAGATCAGCTCCAAACCTTCACTGTTGCATATTGTTATAAGTTATAAGACATACACCTTATAGTCAAGTTTTTATCCTGCGCATGTCTACAACTTTCAAAAGATGCCCTGGATTTCTCAGGGTTTCCATCAGCAGATCCTGACCTGATGATTATGGGACCACCTGTGAGGTATACCATATCAAACAAAAAAATAATTTAATGAAATAGTCCATAAATAGTCCTATGAACGATGTTTTCATAACAGCGCCTGGACAATTTTTAAAGCATTTTTTTTCGTATGAAGGTGTAAAAAAAAATTGGAGAGCATGCTATATTTTTTTAAACATTTTTATCTTTTTTTTGAGATAAGTCACATTGTTATAGGACGTGGGGCAATTTTGATCCATCTTCTTATTTACGATTGCAATATGACTGTAAAACAGCCTACCCTATAGACCAAATGATAGACCAATGGCAAACCAATGAAATGTCATTGGAATACGATTGGTCTTATATCAGTAGCGGAATGCCCAATATGGTTAAAACTGATATTACGATTATGTCACATTATTAACTTAGCAGAATCGGGCTGTTATTGAACATCCTTGACAGTCGTTACGGGTAGTCAGAAGCCAGTAAGTCTGACACCAGTCTAACCAAGGGGTTGCCCCGGTAACTGGGTTAAGGAGGTCAAATAGGCAGTCGCTCCTTGTAAAGCACTGGTACTCAGCTGAATCTGGTTAGACTAGAAGCCGACCCCAACATAGTTGGGAAAAAGGCTCGGAGGAGGAATCGGGCCCCCGTGCTTGGGTGATCATCTAGCCATAACAAGCTCTTCCATGGTTCGGAATGCATGATGAATAGGTAGGTCCATGCTGTCATTTCAATTTCTTTGGCAGTCGTTATGAGTAGTCAGAAGACAGAAAGTCTCACAACCAGTATTACCGAGGGATATCGTGTTGCCCGGATAGCAGAGTTGTGGAGGTCCGATAGGTAGTTGTTCCTTGTAAAACACAGGTTCTCAGCAGCAACCTGTTAGACATTACGACGACCCCAACATACCTTACATCACATACATTTATATCATTTATTTGAGTTTCACATTGTTGGAAAAAGGCTGGCAGATATAGCTACAAGTCAAAATCTCCTAGAATAACACGATAATCGTATAATTTTACAGGAAGAAGTATTCTGGATATTCCTTGGAGTCACGATTGCATTTCCGCTTGCACTCAAAGCTGGAAATAGTGAAGAACGGTACAAGCACCACTGCAAGTCCTGCCACTTCTTAAGTTCACACGTATACCGACCGAATCTCATATTTATTGCGCAAATGCATTTAACTCGGCTATAGAGAATTTCGTGGAACCTCATTCCACCATTATATTCAGTGTACCCATAGTAAATTAATACAATTGAAGAATGTCATATTTAATCTTATTATATCTGTGTGAACATAATAATCAATGTTGTTTCAACAAATTAAATGTTAAGTATATTCGATATAAGACTTAGATTAAAATACGAATCTTAAAATAAGCCGCTGCACGTATCCTACCTAGTACTGAACATTGCTTATTTAAATTTGGTTTCTTATATCATATTCGTATTTTGATCTCAAGCTTACAGTGATGATTAATTAGGTTAGATTAATTTAAAAAATGAATCATGGTATGTATTAGAAGAGATATGTTTTTGTAGATAATAATTTCCATAGCCCTAGTCTGAGAGTACAACATTAACGCAATTAATTATTATTAATTCACTCTCTGCATATCACTAACTTTAGTTGAGTTTACTCAACAACTACTTCTTATCGTTTTTTGGTTTAGTATTACTAAATATTTTAATTCCTGTCTAGCTTTTTTGTATTTCTTGTTGAAAGAACCTAGTTCAAATTTATTATTGTTTTCTTTAGTGTAATTAAGTCAAAATATTTATTGATATAGTTTGGTGAATACGTTATAGTTCGGCCATTCAGAGAATGCGTTCCTGACACGTCGCGATTGAACTGACGACGTAACTTTGCAATGGCGTTGCAGTTACGATAAAAATATTTTTGCTGGTTGTTTACCGTTTTAACAATTGAGGAGCATTAAAACAACATTATTATATCAATAATCAATGAATGTTATTACGTCGTCAGTTCAATCGCGACGTGTCAGGAACGCATTCTCTGAATGGCCGAACTATAGTAACACGCCCATGACCCGCGGGTAGCGCAAGCACCGGACGGAGTGGAATAGGTTTGTGAACGTGGAGCAGCAGCATGTGAATATTTTTATTACCATTATAATATTTTTCTCATAAGAAATGTTTTTAATGGCACCGGGACCACCCTCTTAGCCTTCACTTTTGACAATTACGCCTGCACACCCGCGTATCTCAAACGAATTTACCAAGCTATGTTAGGGCCTTGCAAACCGTTGCATGCGAGTGCAGATATGCGCGAGTTTTCTGTTCTCTTATAACTTATGTATTAATATTATAATCTTTCACAGTTATAGTGAATTTACAAATAGTAGACATATTTCTGTAGTAATTTATCATCCACAATATATATGTGAAGATGTTAAATTCGTGTATTCAAGTTCAAACAGTATAAAATTAATAAACAATACAAATTAATAAGTGTTGTGATAATGGATCTGAATGTAATTTCTTGGCTGTACTGTAATGTAGTAAACGTAAATAATAATAATATATGTATCTGCGATAACGCGAATATTGCGTTTCTTATAGTAGAGATATGCTTATTTCGGTTCAGGGTAATGAAATAATTATAACGTTTAGGAAATATCTTCCTCTTTATTTATACAATATTTATTTATGAGTGATACTCATTATTTATGAGTGATGTTCGGCAGATTTTTTTATAAATGTTCAGGCTGCGTTTCTCGATGATATATCCGTCTGGTTTCGTTATTTAATTTTCCGTCCATTTTGTGTATATGTCACGAAACCTGTAGCAGTCACGATAATGTTTGCCCTTCGAATAATGCATGTTGTTGACGCCAGAGTTTACATTAATTACTTAATAAATATTATTAAAATATAAATAGGTCTCGATCACCCAAAGCAGTTGAAATAATTTAAGATCATTGAAATTTTCGGTCGTTCCCGATGTTACATTTCCTTGAGTAAGGTTCATACAATAGGTCAAAATTTTGCTTACTTACCTATTTCTGTCGCCCAATACGGTTTTGTATTAAGGTTTCGTAATTTAGTTCCTCCACTATGTAATCTGTTGTACAAGGCCTGTTGACATAGTTTTTCCCCCAAGAACCTGAAATATAGATGTATGCGACAAGTTACTAAACTAGCGAGTACAAGTTCATCTGCCGGGAAACGCAACCTACAACAAAACACTGCTAGGGGCGGAATATTCAACGTTCTAATTATGTGGAAAATACGACTATCAAAAAATCGCCCTAACTCTTTTAGGCTGTGTTCAAACCAAACTGACTGTCAGCCACCGAATGTAAGTGATCGTTACTCAGTTTGTATTTACATACATAGTCACTTTTTCGACGAGTCGATACGTTATACGTAACATGCATAGATCCTGACATTCGGCGGCTGACAGTCAGTTTGGACTGAACGCAGCCATAGAGCTTATTTTGAATTGATAACATACCTGCTTAGCCACAACGTACATCTGGTCACTTTATGAAATACTCTCTAGCTTATTGTAATGTCACGCGACCCCCTTTTCTGAGGGTTTAAAAAATCCTAAATTGACCTTATTGGACACGGTTGACCTGGAATACGATCATGTCATGATGTGACCAGATAAACGATGTGGTTACGACTAACACACAATTATATTTTTGTAATTTGCCTATTTGTTACTACTTAATTCCTTCATCTAGATATTTATTATTTTGTTCTGTAAGTTATATTAATTTATCTTAACACAGGTATAGTTATCGGCACGAATCTTGAGCGCTGACCTTCACCTGCGCAGAAGTGATTTATTAGCAATGAACCAATCCCGAGTGACGGCTATGACGCGATGCGCTGCAAAGGGACCCAATAAATCTGCGCAGGTGAAGATCAGGGCTCAAGATTCGTGCCGATGATTATAATTAATTAGTCTTTTGTACAAAGGTTGTTATTTTTGGGCAGTTGTTACTTCTTCCATTTTGAATATTGATTCGTTTTATTTTTAAGGGTTTATAAGGATACTATAATTTAATGTTATTTTTTAATGGTGAGGATACAGAGATATGGCCAATGAATGTGTTATATCGTAATCAGTACAAATACAAATTATTAGGTTCGTCGTTCACAAATAACACTAATATCCGATACACGGCGATATTTGCCTTTAAGCGACATAAACTTACAAATTCGATCGTTCCTACGTCACATGTTCTCGTACTCAAGCCATCGATATTATTTTTGCGCTAGGTGCCTAGATAAATCTAGACAAATCTAATCTTGTATCGGATATTTGTGTTGCCTTGTCTTCGCATGACTTACATCTAGCTATTGCCAGAGTGGAATATTGTTATCTATCCACCTTGATGTACGAAAATATTCACGAAAGCATTGTTACTGGGCTGTGAACGAAACTGAAAGCAGGTACAAATATAAAAGGCTCAAAGCTCATGCTTGATATTTATCCGTAAAAGTTTACTCTGACAGAGTGTTAGGTAGCCAAACGACGATAAACAATCAGAGGACAAGTCTCATAAAATTTATAGACCTTTAACGTTATGGTGAATCCTTTGACAGTTCATAACTGATAGTCATAGTGATGAAACCTAATGTATTTAATAGATTGTTTTATAATATCGAACGAATTGGCAAATTCCTAACTTGCGTCAATCTTGTGTTCAGAGTAAAATTGCCCTAACCGCATTGTGTCGCTCATGTATTGACGATATGAATTAATTTATTAATGATTTTATGAGTATGATTTTAAATAATTTCTGAATCAGGGGAAGAGAAATATGGGGTAAACAATCTGCGTTGATAAGCAAGTTCATAGACGTACTTGTCTATGAAAACAAGAGAACGATATAATAATATCTAAGTATAATACAGTTATCGTATCTCATCATCGCAAGCCTAAGGGCCCCTACGCACTGTGCGGTTAGCCGGAGTGCGGTCAGCCGTCCGGATAACCGTAGGAAGCGGTTGCGCTTGCGGTTAGCCGGGTGGCGGATAGCCGCAACTCCAACCGGAAAGTGCGTTTAGAAACCGTAGTGGTTTGCGGTTGGTTTTTATCGGAATATTCTGCGGATTTAGTATTCCAGATTGCTGGCCTATTTTGTATCTCGATTATAATTTTTTCGGTAACGAAATCCATATTAATAAAGTATCAGTTAAATGCGCGAATGTTGGTGAACACGTTTACCGTCAATGGCGGGCAACCGCAAACTAGCATATCCGCGTAGTGTGTATGGCGACCGTCCGGCTGGCCGCCGGTCGGGCCGCAGCGCTCAGAACGACCGGAGCGGTCGGGCGGCAGCCGCGTCGTAGTGCGAATGAAAACTACATTCTCGTACAAATTTTTTATTGCGGTCAGCCGCACGGCTGACCGCAGTCCGGCTAACCGCATAATGCGTAGGTGCCCTTAGGCCTCGTCCTCGAATTTTGCGGGCAGCGGGGCGGCAGCGGCGGCGGCGCGGGCGGTCACCGTTTGACTGGAGCGCACCGCTCGTTGCCCGCTCCCGCGCCGCTGTACTCGAGGGCCGGTCCATTTGATTATACGCGTAAGATCCTGCCGCTCCCGCGCCGCCGCCGCTGCCGCCCCGCTGCCCGCAAAATTCGAGGCCGAGGCCTAAATTTTTTTGAACTATCATGACATATTGACATAAGAGTGCAAGTAACGTGACGAATGTAAATAACGTATTTTTTTGTAGAAAGTCTCAATATTTAAAACCAACTAGCATTATTTATGATATGTATATTTAAGCTATGTATGCCAATTATAACCAAACAAATTGTTGATATTTTTTTAATTGAATGGAAATAATAAAGATTTTTATTTTAATGGTATAATGCTTTATTCTCACCTTGCCATATCAGTTTATGTCCCTAACAAAACTTTTTTTTTCTCTTTCCTAAAAAACATTTCTTGATAACTAAATATTTTCAGAAACAATGGCTCCGAAAGTTGAAAACAATGTCTCCCCCCACCCACCTAACTTTTGAACCATAAAGTTATAAAATACTGGCCGTTTTCCCGCGGTTTCACCCGCGTCCCGTGGGAGCTACTGCCCGCACCGGGATAAAATATAGCCTATGTTACTCGCAGATAATATAGCTTTCTAATGGTGAAAGAATATTTAAAATCGGTCCAGTAGTTTTGAGTTTATCCATTACAACCAAACAAACAAAGTTTTCTTCTTTATAATATTAGTATAGATGAAATGTAGAACTTTGTAGACTATCTAGAAAAAATATTTTGAACTCGACTCATTGAACAGTTTTTGAAAAATTAAACAAAAAATTTCTGAACCTGGTTATTTGCTAAATTGTTTTAATTTACATATTTTAAGATCCTGAATGTTTTATCTAATTATTTAAAATCACTTTACGCAATCCAAAACGACCACTGGAAAACCCATCATACAAAGCCCATCTTGTATTTTGCCAATTGTAACCCAATTTCCCGAGAGATGTCGCTGAACTTTGGGCTACTTCGTGCTACTAAGATTTTTTCTGATTTGATGGTAGGGCAATGAGGTATAATCGGGAAACCACGGAACCAAGCCTTTTTTTAGGGTTCCGTACCCAAAGGGTAAAACGGGACCCTATTGTTTTCGCTCCTTTGTCCGTCCGTCCGTCTTTCACTAGGCTGTATCTCATGAACCGTGATAGTTAGAGAGCTGATTTTTTTTTAATTATTGTCGCCGCTATAACAACAAATACTGAAAACTAGAATTAAATAAATATTTGGGGGGCTGCCATTCAACAAACGTGATTTTTTTGTCCGTTTTATAAATAATGGTACGGAACCTTCGTGCGCGATTCCGACTCGCACTTGGCCGATTTTTTTTAATTGGTCCAGTAGTTTCTGAGCTTTTATATTACAGACTATAGTTCGGCCATTCAGAGAATGCGTTCCTGACACGTCGCGATTGAACTGACGACGTAACTTTGCAATGGCGTTGCAGTTACGATAAAAATATTTTTGCTGGTTGTTTACCGTTTTAACAATTGAGGAGCATTAAAACAACATTATTATATCAATAATCAATGAATGTTATTACGTCGTCAGTTCAGTCGCGACGTGTCAGGAACGCATTCTCTGAATGGCCGAACTATAGCTGTTTTCTCGAGGCTTTATCCGTATCCCGTAGGAACTACTGCCTGTACCTGGATAAAATAGAGCCTATGTTACTTGGGAAGTAGCTTTCTAACAGTGAAAAAAATTTTCAAATCATTTCGGAGCCTTCAGGATTCAATCAAACGAACGAACAAAAAATTTTATTATATTTTCTTTGATCTGAGATATTAAGTACCTATAGTAGTTATCGATTGGGAACCAACCAAACAATCAATGAAAACCGTTAATCAAGTAGGTAAGTACTTGGGTATAGGTATATGAGTGAATGAGTATCTCTTCACGGTGGATACGGCAGAGCACACACTTCAAGTGTGCCCATCGGGGGCTGAACTCCGCCGCGCCCTGATGGCAGTGGTCGGGAACGAACTCTCGCTTCCCAGCGTGATGGCTGCCATGCTGGGAAGTGAGGAGGCATGGGATGCGGTAGCCTCCTTCTGTGAGGACGTCATGACACAGAAGGAAGCGGCGGAGTGCATGGGGGAGAACGACCCTCTCGCGGTGCCGCTCCGTAGAAGAAGGGGCGGAAGACGGCGAACACGACGTCCGTCCTCATCCGCCCTGGGGGTGATCAGCGGGCAACAGCCGCGGGGGAGCCTCCGCCTGCATCACAAGGATCAAACCCTGCACTCCGGCCATTTTAAGGATCATTCCCCACTGGGGGGAGGTATAAGGGGCATGCCGTAAGGCGGGCAATCGCCGGTGGAGGACTGGACGCCATAGGTTTGCAGACCCTCTCCACTCAGGCGAGGTCGGAGTGCCCCTGGGCCTTTTTAGTGGGTATACCGGAAACGACTTTACTGAGGAGTCCCACATACCCCTCTCCCGTCCCCCGACGGGAAGTGGATTTGCTATAGCATTTTTAGCCCAGCGACAACAAAAAAAGGGTACCTACGTAGGTACTTATAGTAATATAATACAACTTAGGTTAGCCCAAAGCTTTGTTATAGTACAGCCCTTTACGAATACAACAGGTGGTCCAAAAATAACTAAAAACGCAAAATTCAGATTATACATGATACCCGATATTATGTCCCTTAAGTTTCTCGATTTTATGGGTTCCGAGTTATTGGCAAAATAAAAATTTCTTCCTCACCAAACCATAGTTTGACATTCATTTCAGAGAAAATGTACCTGTATAAGTACACATAATATTGCAAAAGAGGAGGTAGGTATCAGGATCCCGTGATACGAGCATTGAGGTAAATGGTCATAGAAGGTTAATGGCTACACCTGGATACATCAGAATTGATTTCGTAGTAGTATTGTAGACAAGACCCCATTACGATGTTGTTGGACTATCTGGATAAGCAAAACCTTTTCATATAGGGAATAAGCATGGCCGTCGCGTTAAAAAGGTAAATGAATTTTGTTCGAATTTTAGATAGACGTCAGTCAGATTCATACAATACAAATAAAGACAAAAGAAAACCGACTGACGACGTGACTGTTGCAATATAGTTAACGGATTCGTAAATATATTCCCAATAAATTCCCGGAATACGTACACAAAGCAAAATGAGTGAGCCAATGAAGTCTGTTTCTGCCATGAACAAATTGTACATAGGCAACTTACCAATAGAAGCCGACGAAGCAGCAGTGCGACAGCTATTTGCTGAACAAAATCTGACCGTTGCTGAGATTTCAGTAAAGAGAGGTGGTTACGCTTTCGTCGATTTTCCTGATCAATCAGCTGCTGATCGGGCCATAGACAAACTACATGGTTAGTAACAATCATTTTGAAAATTATTGGTACAATCTAGGCGCTTCAGATTAGCGTTATACTTAGTATGCCGATTATTTTACTAACATGAGTAAAGCACATATAACGTGTTTGCACGATTCAGAGAGGTTCCAGGACTTTACCGACATATCTAAGTATACCTTCATAAATTCGGTTGGTGTATCCCATTTTAAATTCTAATAGTCGGAATAAATGAGAAAGTTGTAAGTATTTATGCACCTGGATATATTTGTTACTGTTTCTCGTTAAAACTACTGGATGGCTTATTTGACAGAATAACACTAAGTATGAGAATAGTCCCTTCTGAATGCGAGTGGAACCGCAGGCGAAAGCTCGTTCTTTAATAGAGTTTTATTTATGTGTCAATGCATTCGCCTTTATTGCTTCCCTAAATTATAAATATCATGCGTTTACCTTTATCGCATACTTAACTAAATGATGAACTTTGTTCTAGGTTACTCATATTGTGGACTGCCTCTGATTGTCGAGCCTTCGGTTGCTAATAAGAAAATGTAAGTAACTTCAGACATACCCGATAGGTACTTAGATAGGGAACATTTCTATAGATAGACGTAACTGGAAGGAAACATCTCGAACGCTCTTTCCTCTGTAAATTTCCAAGAAAGGACTACGCAAGTTGTTTACGTGGTATTGGATTTCAAACCATTGTTCACATGGAAACAATGGTTAAGAATACGAGACAAATACTAGAACTTTACATATTTTTTTCTAATTCGTCTAGGATAGCATTTTTTGGTTACAAAGCAAGGTAAATTTATCGGCACTGATAATGAGCTCTCGGCGGAAGAGTGGGGATCGCTTTGCGCACTGTACACTTAAGGCCAAACCAATAAATTACTTCTGCGCAGGTGAAGGTCAGGGCTCAATATCCTTGCCGATGATTATATTTTCTTGATCTCCCTAATTTAAGATAAGCGAACCAGCTCATATGCGTTTTGCAAATCTGATAAACATTTCTTCTTGGGTACCTACTTACCAGAAATACATATGGGCAGCTCAGACACTTCACCTATACTAACTTGGGTTTTTGTCTTCAGGGTGAACGTATCTAATCTGCAGAGCGCGAGCACCACCCAACTGAAGGACACCAATAATGAGACTATCCCTGGAGGTTGGAGGTAAGTGAGATTTTTGATACCCTCAAACTTGTCTATAGTTTTTGTGGCGGAGCAGAAGGACGCCCTTACGATAGCCCTTATTTGGGTTACCTTAACTGAAAAAGAAATTTCCTTTTTTAATCTTACTGAATCGCACTGGAAAATTTTACTGTACCTAATTCCAACAATGACATTAATCATTATTCTTCATGAATTAAAATACTACTAAGGATCGTAGGCCTTAATGTTGGTCTAATTAGACCGACTGTGCGCCTTACATTAGGTAGGTACTTACCTATACATACAATATTGCATTTAATTTGTGATTGCGAGGTAGGTACTCTTGGTGATCACATAATATTCAATTTACCTTAGAGACGTATGCTTTGGTACTCGAGGATGAAAAAAGAATTAACGAGAATTAAATTCTTAAATCTTTTTGCCACTGTCATCGCTTTTGGTTCTAGAAGGTTATTCATTAACCAATTCCTATTTATTAAGTAACTAATTGGTGATCGAGTAGCGAACCTGAGAAACTTCAAAAGTCTCGTCTTTCTACGGTTATGTTCGATATCTATGGTCTATGTTGTACGATCTGGCGCCTGCTCTTAAGAAAGCCCACTTTTCTCCTTTTTGTCATTTTTTTTGTTTTTACTTGGTATAGCCTGATTATCATAAAGCCTATCAGTCTTTTGGGGAACAAAGTCCGACAAAGGCACATGGTATGCACATCACGCTACCTGGCCTGCCACAGAACTGTCCGGTTGTCCCTCTTCCTAGATACCTGACTGACGGTACTTATTAAATTATATTAATTAAGCACCTAATAGTTCCTATTTACACGTGGAACGTGGCATCTAAAACAACATCGGTTCGAAATATTGATGCAATTTAAATACCTACTATATCTAGATATCTAGATTCTGAAATGCATCATCCATTATTTACATATATGCAGTTGTTTGGAAAATCTAGCCTTGTATAACAAACTTTTGTAAAGTATCTGAAGATTTCACGAGAGACCTCTCACTCATAAGCAGCGAATGGGATTACAAACTATCTGTAGAACTGTAGAACTAAGTTATTTTCCATCCTATTGTCTAGAGGGGGTTGATTGATCGCTGAATTCTTTTGCAGATAGTTACAAAAAAAAATATTTTCAAATATTTTTGTTATTTCACGAACCGCGTTACTACCTAATAAGTCTCAAAGCTGATCATATTTAGTAGTTGTTTGTTCTTGTTGCTAAGTAGGTGCTACTAATGTAGAACATTTGAGTCGCTTGGAACATTCTACATTCGCCTGGCAAAGAGTAACTTACACTAAACAAACAATCCCATGCTAGTCATTTTCTTACTAAGTGTTTGTATGAGTATCGAAGTCCGAGTTTAGACTAGTATGCTGCGCCGCAATGTTAACTAAAGGTAAGCAAACCACTTTCTGTTCTTCAATATCATACACATACTTTACTGGCCAACCATTCTTTAATGTACCTACCGACGTTACATTACATACCTACCTATATCATTATGTTGATTGGTTGCCTGATTCAATTGCACGTACCTACCTAGCGCTATCCGTAAAACCGAAAAAGTGTTAAACGTCCCGTACAAAAATTATGAAAATATTTAAATTCTTAATATTACCGATATTTAACAAAGCCCTTAATCTGTTATGTCATAGAGTAGGTAAGCTACGCAAAAGCTACGTTTTCACCTTAAATGTGCTGACCGCGGCAAAGTAGAGCCAAATCTTAAGAATTCAATTAGATATTACATATTATATGTATATATGTGTACTTAACGCCTCTGTTCCAAATAATCTATATTGGGTTTAATAAAAAAACTGCGCTGTTTTTGGCGAAGTTTTTGGCTACAATAATTTGTTGTAAAAAATACAACAAAATACAATTAATACCTTTGTAACACCGTGTATAGGTAGAGTGTAGAGGTACCTCCTCTTATTACTGCGTTCCCATCACGAAATATCTAACTTAAATTCAGATATGTTTGTTGCGCGAAATATTACTATGACTACAAATGTGTTTTAATACTTTGAAGGGATAATAACTTTCTCACAGAATCATAATCTCAAATATCTGTCATACCGTATACATTATGTTCAATTTGTTAGCTCACAGGTATCAAATTCTAAGCAATCATTAAAGGGGTGAACCCTTCGCGTCTTCTCAGCAATTCCCCTATAGAATTCGTTAAACTTAACCAGTTTCATAAGAACGTTAGCGTTATATAATGTCCTATCGTAATTCAATTGGAGTAAGCTTAGTATTTTATCTGTGAACCGGTCAAAACTCGCCGGATTTAAATTGTTTTTTTTTTTGCTGAGCTCCTGTATCTTGAAGGACATAAACCGTCATAGTCGTCGTTTTAAATGCTTTTATATGAGCGACGACCGTTGATGTTACCCTGCTTTTGTGTCTAACAAAATTAAATCGTGTTCGAATACCATTTTTTGTTAATTTAGCATGCCTAAATTTTGCCTATCGAGAAATTATAGTTTTGGTTTTCATTAATGTTTTCAGTTAGCAAATATTATTTGCTAACCCAACCTACTCAAGAATGAGGGCGTGGGTTCGATTCCAGGTCAGGCAAGTACCAATGCAACTTTTCTAAGATCGTACCCCTATGTACTTTCTAAGTACCTATATCTTGGACACTAATGACTGTGTTTCGGATGGCACCTTAAATTGTAGGTCCCGGCTGTCATTCAACATCCTTGTCAGTCATTACGGGTAGTCAGGAGCCAGTAAGTCTGACACCAGTCTAACCAGGGCGTATTGGGTAAAATTGTGTTGCTCGGGTAACTGGGTTGAGGAGGTCAGATAGGCAGTCGCTCCTTGTAAAACACTGGTACACAGCTGCATCCGGTTAGACTGGAAGCCGACCCCAAAATAGTTTGGAAAAAGGCTCGGAAGATGATGAGAGCAATGCAATAAATAAAAAATAGCTCTTGAATAGGCTGTTTCAATGCTTATTACACTTACCTACATGAAGAGATATACGTTAGTGACACTCCCATGGCCCGCGGGTAACAGAGGATGTCGGTAGCGAGGGTGTTTGTACCTATACGAGGGAGTCATCTGACATGAGATATTCATGTCAGTTGACTCCGTGGTTGGGTTATTGCCATACGCCTAATTTACCTTTACCTTACATCACTAATACACCACCATTAGGTTTATTGGCTACAACCCAACAAACAAAAACGTCATATAAGTCTTAACTTATACGACATAAAGTTGGATAGCAGTCTTATAATGATAGTGAGATGACTACTAGGTCCTGTAGACGTCTTTAATTTAACTTATTAGTAGTGCGACGAATATGTCTTAATAAGCTGGTCTTAGCAACGTTGATAAGACCAAACTAAACGACGTTATATTACAGTCTTAGCTAAAACGTTTTTACGACAACGCAATAGTCATACTAACGTTATAGTATATTAAACGTTTTGAACTGACCAAATTAGGTCTTTGAAAACCTTTATATGACATCTATGTAATGTAGCAGTTGTATAAACGTTTTCACAGTGACGTTTATATAACGATCACTATCCTGTTTTACAGCGGTCAATTGGAGACTCTTAAATGACTTGGTTGTTTATTTAATACTCAAATATAACATATATATTACACGATGTCCGTTTAATGTCATGCCCTGACTTTAATCAAACTTGTAGTCGCATTTAAGTCAGTTTTTGACTTTAAAACGGCTAGGCCGCTCTATTTACGGAATATTTGATTAAGTTTACTACGAAAAATGGAAGCAAAAAATGTGGAGTAGACTTAAACGTAGTGGAACTTTCAAAAGGAAAGTAAATCGAGATTTCCTTAATGGATCCTTGGATAACTAGCTGTCATGGCGTATTGCATGGTCTTGAAATAACCTTAATACGACTTTATGTCTTTAAAACGTCGTAAAGAGATAATTGTGTGACAAAAGCAACAATGTCCTACATTTTTAGAAATAAAAATATTTTTATTAATAAAAATATAATCATTAAAACACAAAATTGCGAGGGGGCATGAAAATCTGAAATAAATACATATAGGTATAGTATCATAAAACTTTAATACCAAGTCGAACTAAACGCCATGAGAGACAGATACATTTATTAGCGAGATATATAAATATAAGTTAAATAACACTCATCACCTTTTATTTCCTTGTATTTTTTATTACAAAACCACAAACACCGCGTCACTATCAAGAAAAATGAATAAGTTTTACAGGTGTTGTTCCTTGACTCAAATAAAACGTTTTAATCATTCAAAAACGCCCTTATGACGACAATACAACAAACTAGCCGTTGTAAAGTTATGATGCGACTTCTGCGCAACGAAAGTGGTAATTCCATAACGTTCATACGACTTTTGAATGACTTAACGAAGTCAGCTTGTGACTTTTGTATGTCCGTTATACGACAATGTTGGTCATATAACTGGGGCCATTTTCGCGTTTAGTAAACGTTATTATAACGTAAGTGCGACTTAGGTATTACGATCGATGGAATTAAGATAACGTTTATTAAACTTTTAAACGACGTTAAATTGTTAGTTGGGAATAGTCCTGTCTAATATATGTATTGCTGTTACTACAATACCTATTACATATCTTCTTCCTCCTGCCCTGTTCCCAATTTTATTTTGGGTCGGCGCAATATGTCATCCTCTTCCATCTTCCCCTGTCACTCGTCATACTGACACTCACTCCCTTCCTATTCATGTCATCTTTCACATATAATATACCTACTCTAGTATAATACCTATTACATATAATAATTATAATTTTGTTATCAAACACATCGGAAACAATTTTAAGAAGCAGCAGTAGCAAACCTATGACAGTAACTTTCCCCGCGCACCTTGGTGAAGCGTAGGACTGTAACAAAGTTACGAATTTTCCAAGCTGTAGGTAGGTAATAATCGGATTTTTATTACACTTCGCTGGACAGCTCTTGCATTAAAACAATAAGCCACAAGCTTGCACAAGATGTTTCGTTGAGATGTTTCCATTCATATTGTTCTAATGTATTTGTCATTGTGTTTGCCTATCGGAACCCATATAATCGTACTCTAGCAGCAGGACTTCTTCTTACATAATCAGCATGATTATTTTCAACAGCTCTGCACTCGTTAGTGATTGCTCTGACAATATAAGTACCGTTAATAAAATACAAGTGGTCTGCTTTGTGTCGGCAGGCTTCAAGGGGGGTAGTTTGATTGTTGCCTTTATCTAAATACGTGATCTGCGATCTCATTGAAAGTGGGCCTTTATATTGCATACGATATACTTACTACGGCACACAGGTATGTAGGAATTTAAAGATTAGCTAGCAGGGGTTCGAAACCATCCGTAGTATTCCTTAGGTATGTTATGCTCAATTATTATTTACTAGCTTCCGCTCGCGGCTTCGCCCGCGTGGTGTGTTGATAAAAAATAGCCTATGTGTTATTCCAGGGTATCATTTATCTACATACCAGATTTCAACTAAATCGGTCCAGCCGTTTTTGCGTGAAAGAATAACAAACATACATCCATACATTCTCACAGGAATATGACTATTATGGCTTTCTATTGTAATTTTTCTGCAAAAAGTCTCCATATCATGGCGACGATCTTAGGGTTTTCGTGGTAATTCAAATAATCCACTTGAAAGCTATACCTAGGTCGGTACTATTCTCTACGCGGCATAGGGGAACCTCGCAAACAATGCCATCCATTGAACATATAAGCAACAAGTGCTGCCTGCTACAATTTGCATTTGTTTCTAATGGGATCTACCCTAGTCTTTATTAAACGGTTTTAAATGGGCAGTAACAGTTTATTCTGTTAGATAACTTCAGATAAATCTTTTGTCATCATCATTATCGATCGACCAATTCACACTTTCAGCCCACAGCACTAACAACTCTAATAAGAAAGGAATGAAAAAGTTACCTATTACAAAATAACCGACTTCTAAGAGCACAAAACTAAAATGTCAATCTTTAGGTACTTATCTAATAATATTTTTTTACATTGCTGTTTACGTTGATGGCAAAATGAACAGAATCCTAGAATTCTTTGTCACCGACTTTATAGCGCTGAAGGTAAGGAAAAAAATATTTTGCACCGTGTTTTTGGAAATTTTTTCATCCATGTCTAGAAGTAGGTAGGTGATTGAGATCAGAATGAAAAATACCCAACGATACAAAGAAAAATACCCTGTGACACCGTGATCACATTCCCCGTAATATCTTTTCTTTTTTCCTGGAGATACCTACTTAATTGCGTCTTGTTGAACATAAGCTTCTCGTCTTATTGTCCTAGCTATCACAGCTCGAGAAGTAGCTGACTCGGGTCCGCTTGCCACGCTTCCCGGAATTCATTATTTCTTAGGTATCCTTAGGTACCTACTATTTACTTGTTCTTAGCATTCAATGTTTGCTCCTATACAAACTAAAGTATTACTTACGCCATTCCTGGTAACCTAGGGTTGTACTGGAAATGAAAGTGACAGGCTGGCGGGGAACGCAGCTCGGAAAAATGTAGGACGTCGTGTGTAGAGGACGTAGGTAGACGGGCGCTTATCGTCACGGCACGTGTTCTCCGGGTGTGACCGGCGGCGCTCGCAAGGAGCGCCCACGTGCCACGAGCGGATCGGTCGATACACATTCGCGCACGCGCCGACTCTCCCGCCATTCAGCCGCCAACTGGCCAGGACCTATCAAAGGTCCCGCTTTCCCTTGAAACTTGAATCAGCCTCCGCTACGACGCACTACTGAAATTAACAATTCTTAAACACAAGACGTTGAAACTATAGGTAAAACTTGTAAAATCTAGGCACCTAAATATTAGTTTAAACTAGAGATCTTCGTCTTTAACGTTTACTAGTTATTACTACAGATTACTTAATAGTTACTATGGCAGTACCTACCTACTTCACGCAAATAAGACCTATTATAAGGAATATATATATATATATATATATATATATATATATATATATATTATTTTAACGATAGAATTAACTTGATTAATCGTTTCATACACTTAATGATGACAGTTAAAACTTTACCACAGATTATTAAGTAGACTACTGTCAGCGCTATCACACTAGCAGATCTTTGTCGTGCGTAGCAAAACCGAGTCCATACGCGCGACACATTCCGTGCGGAAAAAATCTCGTCGCGCGGTTCTAGGAGGCATCGTCTATACCGCTAGTTACATTGTTTGCTAGCTTTGCACGTAAGGTTTTGGAAGTTTTGTTGATGACGTGTTCTATATCATAAAAGATACCCGCCAGGAACCAGGACCACAAGGATGTAAGAAGAACAATTGCTCTCACTCACACCTAAACCCTTTCGTCAGTACATAAAAATCACTGTGGTATGTCCGACATTGGATTGACCAAACGAACTATCTCCAAAAGGATGACATATCACAGTTGTGAGAAAACCGTCATCCGTCAACCGTATCACAGAACACTTGCTGGAGTCAGGCCCGAATCACTGGATCGAGCTACACGAACCGCAGGTTGTGTCTATGGATCGTCTCGTCACTATTACTCCAGGATAGTGCGAGAAGCGGTTGAAATCATTAAACCTTAAATTGTTTACTGTCCTTCGTGAACGCGCGACACCGTAGCGTTCCTTCAGAACGTTGTCGTTCAGAAAACCTTAGCGGAAAATGCACCTTAACAGTCCCCCGCTAAGTCAGGGTATTTTTCACTCTGAAAAATTCAGCGATTCCATAAAAAAAGTCTCCATTAGCATGATGATATCGGCTACAATTCTAACATACCGCGGTTTATTTCTGAGTGGGGAAAAATTATCACGCACTACTAATTAGTAACTTATTAGTACTTTACCAACAGGGACTAGAGAAAAGTCAATCCAATATTTTTTGCGTTAACGACAACGTTGTATTTTCTGTTTGCTCGTGGTAAATACATTATGGAAGCAAAGGATTATTCCCAGAAGATGGTAACCTAGATTCAGGACATTATGCACTGTGCATGGTAAATTTCTGAGAAGCATCAAAATAGATGCGACATTAGTTTGTTTGATACTGCACTCTAGATAAGTATAGGGCTGCCATATGTCCGGGATGCCATTTTCCCGGATTTGTCCTAGTTTGGGGGACGTCCGGGCTGGGTTTCAAGAAGTATCCGTGGAAAACCCGGACATTTTACATGTAAGAAAGCACCTTATTGAATTTAAGTATATGGGATTAAAAATTAGGACTTGTTTTGTTTAAAAAATATTCTCGGACTCGTTCTGGGGAAAAAAGCGATTTACGCCAAATGTCCGGATTTTTTATAATGTATTATTTTGGGGTTTGGTAAAATTCGAGATAGCAGCCCTAGATAAGTACCTAAACTGGGAGCGACACACCATGCCGAACTAACCTAGTGACTTGGCCAAGACCTAACACTCGTTAAGCTTGCCATTTGCGTCTCTTCGACATATATTGTATTTTAAGATGTACGCCCTCCATTTTTTACCTAATAAAAAAAATATATATATCAAAGAGGGCGATTAACGGAAATACTGTTCTCTGCTAATTATTGCTTATTCATATTTAAATCGTGTGGCTACTAAATAATTTGCCGCGCCAAATCGAGGCCGGTGTGTCGCAAAACTTAGCGCCCATCCCTCTCCCCCCCCACATACCATACTCATCCCGCACTGCCGCCACCCTTCCTACCCCATCGCCTTTCACAGAGAATTCATAAATAACCTCATAATTACATACGTAGTAGATAGTTTAGTTTGTATTTAATTATGATATTCTACGGAAAATGTAATATTTTATTATGTCTACAAAAGGACCTGTAATTGAAATACTTGGCAAGTAAATTAAGGGCGCTCACACAAAACTGCGAAACTTGCGAAACGACGCGCGGTATTATTTTGTTCGGCAGCCCGTTTGGTACCTACGGTGTTTGCCGGACAAAATCGCATCGCAGTTTTGTGTGGGAGTCCTAAATGAAGGTATTTTCTGGTGTGTATATCTATATACATTTAGAAGCTTATATTCAATGTTGTGTATGATATAAAACGGCGTATGCAGGTAGGTATAACACCCATTTCCTCATTTCATAATCCCTTTGTATAATAATTTATAGGTATAGGTATTTAAGAAGTACGGGAGTTAATTACGGGAATTAGTGCCACTAGCTTTACTGGTCACGCACACACATGCTTATATCAAAACGTGTAGTCATGATATTTCTAATCTTGCCACCTTTGCCAATGTTGGGAATTTTTTCGTGACCATTTTACGCTGTAGGTTCACCCGGTACACACTTGTTGAATCCCCCGGCCGCCCTGCACTATGGGTACCTACCTAATTACATATAATTGGCCGTCCATGTTATGACGAGTTTCTTAATATTTTGGAACACTAAGTTGGTAGGCCACTGTCATATGAATATCTTTGGCAGTCGTTACGATATACATACAAAGCTAGACTGATGATGTGGAAAAAATTGCTCAGGTACAAAAAATCTATATATAAAATAAAAATAAAAAATATAAAAGAAAGTCGTGTTAGTTAACTCAAGAATGACTGAACCGTTTAAGCTGAAAATTAGAGGGGAGGTAGCTTAGACCCGGGAGGACATAGGAGTTTTTGTCACCATCCGGGACGAAGGTAAAACCGCTGGCAGAAGCTATTAATATATAAAATTCATTCAGGTTACGCATTCCTTACTTAGGATATTCCATACAATAATGGCGGTAGGCCTCTTTAAGGCATGTTCTCGGGTGGAATCATGCCTTCTGCATGACGAAGGTCCTCACAGGAAACGTTTGGATCGGGTGGAAGATGGCGACCGCGTGTCACCACCATCCACCAACCCTGTTCAGACAGCCCATAGAACACAGTGGAGCGCCCTGTAGTGTAGAGGTTGTGACCTGCCAGGGAGGAGCATAAGGCCGCGTTTCCATTGACGCGGAGCTGGGTGGAGAGGGGCGGAGAAGAGCGGTGAAAAGTGGTCAGTGTTTCCACTGAAGCGGAGCTGGGCGGAGAGGGGCGGAGAGGAGCGCAGCTGGGCGGAGAAGAGCGATGAAGATTTTGAATGCACCTAGTGACGTAACGAAGACAACTGACACACTGCACGCGAGTCACGCACCGCCCCGCTCCGCACCGCTCCGTGCCGCCCCGCTGTCCTCCGCTCTGCACCCCAATGCTCGCTGTCCTCCGCACTGCACCGCCTCGATGTATGAATATTCGCTCAGCTCTGCTCCACCCCGCTCGTACTGTTTCCATTGAAGCGGAGCGGAGATTTCAAGCATAGTCAATGGTCAATTTGTGCACCGCTAAGCTCCTCTCCGCGCCGCTCCGCGTCAATGGAAACGGGGCCTAAAGCTTTGGTTTCCTAGGAAAGCGGTGCAGTCATATAGCGGCCGTAATACAGCGGTGAGTGACGGACGTCACTAGAACGTTGTCTATGTAAACGAAATGGGGCGGTTTCCTAGAGAGCGTTAACTGACACCGTAACTTGAAAAAGCGGTGCCGGTATTTGCATGACGATTGTTTTTATATGACGATGATTTTGATGAACGTTTTATTGAAAGCGGTGAAACTTTTTTAATCCAAATTGGTTTTTTTTTTTCGAAACAACGTAAAAAATGAGTTCCAACTCTTGGAGCAGCGAGGACGATGAAATTTTAATAGATTTCGTTCGTAACCACGAAGCAATAAATAATATAAAAAGTAAAGATTATAGAAAAAGTCAACTAAAACAGAATTGGTGTCGTGAAAGGACAATGCTCATGAAGTATGAGAAAAAAACCCAGGCCCGGCGCAAAAGAAATGTAACTCAAAATATAGGTAATAATAAGTAATTAAATATTACATAGGGGGCATTATCGAAATCAGTGGCTATATGTGTGAAATTGCTATTCGAATTTTAACATCTGCGGTACATTGCTGTTTATGAGTGTACATAATGACATGTTTATAGCAACTTCTCCACTATTCTACCTACTTTTACAAGATAATAGGATGATAGAACTAAAACAGGATATGAATGTACTTTTCATTTTAATAATAACGCTTAAAAGTCATCGATTCTTTATTTCTAACACGACGAGATCCAAAAATGTTGCGGGATGCGCGAACTGTTCCTCATGTCTAGCCCACCCTAAGTAATGTAAAACGCTCATGACGCGATGACGTGGGCGCTGCAGCCTGTACTTCGGTATTGATTTATCTTTTTGGAGAAGCTTATTACTTGCCATATTACTTGTTTGTTGTTTCAGACAGCACTTTAATTAAACTATAAGCCCCAGCTGCTCATGTTACCCCTTTAAAAAATCAAATAGCAATTTCATACATTTAGCCATTGATTTCGATGATGCCTCCTATGCAGTATTTCATTACTTATTATTACCTATAATTTGAGTTACTTTTCGTTTGCGCCGGGCTTGGGTTTTTTTTGAGCATTGTCCTTTGAGAAATATTAAATAAAACGGGTTAGTAAGTATAATACAACTAACAAAAAGTTTATGACGGTGGTGTGTTAAAACGGCCGTGGAACTTTCCACATGTCATCACCGAAAAGACGACCGTCTATTTGCGTCCGTAATGTTACGGCCGCTATATGACGGCACCGCTTTCCTAGGAAACCCAAGCTTAACCGTGTCCTCATGTCCGTACCAGTTAACCAGCCGGTCTGGGACTAGAGGGAATGGGATGCTATCGTCTTCTCAGGCCCGCCGTAAGCGGGCGTGCAGCGCGTGCACAGCACGCGGGCGGCACGTCCTAGGGGGCGGCAAATCTAGCGAGTTATCACGTAATATTAAAAAAAATACAATATCTTTTTACTAATGATTTGATTTCAATATTTCCGAACACAGCAATAGCGCTAAGAATATTACTTACACTGCCGGTTTCAGTTAGGTACATCTGTTGAAAGGACATTTTCAAAATTAAAGATCCTTAAAAACGATTTAAGATCAACCAGTGGCGTAGCGTGGGGCAAATGCTATTTAGGGGGCGGCAAAATTAAACCAATAAAATTTCAGAAAAAGCCGCCCTAGCTTTGGTCGTCTCCTATAAATTTTGACTGTTTCACCCTTTGCATTCCCAAAAAAATTCGCGCTCGCTGCGCTCGCGGCTCCATGTCAGATATCGCATTTTATCTTTGTTTAATTGTTGAGGCATTCAATTCCGAAAAAAAAATTTTCGCGCACGTCCGTTATGGCTTTTTATGACAATATGTTTACTTCATGAAAACTCTAAGGAAAAAATCGCGCTCGCTTCGCTCGCGGCTTTTGCACTTCACTTCTGTACATATCTTACTTTTTGACTTTGCTTTGTTAATTTACAGTGGTCTTTATTTGTTTTGTGTCCCCAGACTAAAAAATTTTCGCGCTCGCTCCGCTCGCGCTTCCTTACATATGAAATGTGCCTTAGAAGTTTTCAACGGGAAACCCACCAAATAACATATGTTACTGACTTTAAACATTGTTTTAGATATTAAGTGCGTTAGTTTAAGTTAATCACAATCTTTCAATACATAGGGGCCACTTGGGTAATGATTGCACTGCATTGATGCCCTAAGCAATTGCTTAGTTTGCTTATGGGCTAACCCAGGACTGCTTAGGGCTTAGGTTACTCTGAACATTTCAAGTAAATAAAAAGTTATGTGTAATGTATGTTATGTATTGCAATAGTTATTTATCCAAAAGTAGGTGGGTTTTCTGCAATCAGAGCGGTGCATGTACATATTTTTTTCTGTTGGACAAGTAAGATGGATATGAATGGGCGGCCCCTTATATATTTTTTGTCAAAACGTATGTAGTCGTAGGGCGCCATAATCAGTTTTGCACGCGGGCGAACAAACAGCTAGCGGCGGGCCTGCGTCTTCTTCTGCGAAGCAGATTTGCTAGCGAACAAGGCGGAGTGGCTTACAATCTAGATTTCTATAAAAAAAACAAACACAAGTTGAACGCTGACATACAGACATATCTTTTTAATTTATAATTCAACTAAAGTCTAACGCAGTCTATTAAAATACCTCTCTTGAATAATACCTACGTTCTTTCAAAACCAATTACAAAAACAAAACGACAAAATACATGCAGTGTAAGTTCAACGGAAGCTTCCGAAATGGGAAAATGAAAACTACACAGTAAAAGCAAATCTTGTTTTTTTTCTAAAGACCGCGTAGCTTAATTAGTTTTCAGGCGCATTTCGTATTTTTCATGCCATACCAAATAGAAAGTTAGGTGAGTTGAGTCTCGCTTTGAATCATGATAATCTTTTTCCAATTTTTTTGACGAATGATATTAGGACCCATTTTGGGAAGAGATACAGCTAGTAACAATTTTTTTTATTTACTTACTTCAAACATGAAAGCTGTTCTGATTACCTAATTACACATATTTGTTTTCGAAATTTAGATTTAACAATTAAAATTGCGATGTTTTAAAACAAGTTACCTATCTCATTTTTTTGGCATTGCCACTAACTTAGTGAAGCGGGCTAACTTTTGAGTTGTATCACTTGTATCTGGGATCTGGACTTCCCAATTTTGCTTTTGCAAATAATGAAAGTTTTTTTATCCGATTTTTTATCATTAATACACAATGAATTATTTCCTTTCGATAACTATGAACCTGAAATCTAGTTACATTGTTGGGCGCTAGATGGGGCCGTTGACGCCGCCGTAGCCACACAACGCGGCCGGGCTGAGCGACGACACTCAGTTCATCATTTTAGTTTATCCGTCCGGGTTTCCCCGGATTTGTCCTAGTTTACAAGGTGCGCCTGGGGAGCATCCGGCTCCGGGTCGAGTTTGAATTGTTGTCCGGGTAAAAGCAGACTAAAAAGTCCGGGGTTTCGATCAGATCCCGTTCCCATAATCTATGTACTTCATATTTTTAAAAATTGCACCCTTCAATTCCAGCCCCTTTTCTATGTTTTGACTTACAAAAATTGCCGCTCGTACTTCTATTGTTTAATTTTTTGATCGTTTTATTACTTTGCTACATCAGCGCCAGTTAATAATTTCAATTGGACGGCCAAGACTATAAATTCCATATAAAAAAGGGCACGAGATTGGATGCTCGGCACAAGGCGTACAAAAATCTACAAAAAAATGGAATCACCCTCGTGCGCTATACAAATAAAACGATTGCCAATGATACAATATTTACAGTTAAATGTTTATTATGGTCTTGTTTGAAAGCCTATACTTTTAGCTTTTAGTTACGGCGCTATGCTTGTCATCAAATCTGTCACCCCTAAAAGAAGTCCTGAGAAATTGAGGGCAAGTCTCGAAAATTTTTGCCTGAGGTAAAAAACTTGACATTCAGGTGAATGGTCAAAAGGAGATTGGGCAAGAATGTATGAAGTTTGGTCCAAATGTCCACCACGAACGAGACCTATATAATTAAATAGTCCACTTAATTTAGAGTAACTTTTACTAAGAAAGTAAAAAAAAAAACAATGCCAAAAAAAAGTTATAGCCAAAAATGTATTCTTAATTTTCGGTAGTTTTTGTATGTTGTCATTATTATTTTTTATTTTATTCCACTTTCATTTCCGCACTTTATCTAAAACTAAGATGAGTAAGACACATTTGCATATAAACCCATATTTATTTGCCCGATGGATGTACGAATCACGAACCAATTGAGGTGCCAGAAGGGCTTGAATATACTCAACGGTGCCTGGATCTAAGATAGTTCGAAGTAACTGGTGGTGTCTTCTCTCTAATAATGAACAATTCTATTTTGTCAGAAGTTACAGAAAGTACGAAAATCGAACATCACGAAAAGTAATTGAAAAAATTAAATTGAAAAAATCTATAAAATGTTTTATTTTATTTTGCTATAACTTTTTTCTGGCATTATATTTTTTTTTACTTTCATAACAAAATATGTTCTATACAAGCTGTTGATCTGCATCCGTGCCATAGTCAAGGAGGTTAAAATTAAATACGTAAATAATCGATTTGAATTACGGTAGGTGGGAAAAAGCTAATATGCGCTGCTTTTTTTGATGTTGTAATTTCATGGTATTTCAGAATTTAGCCCACGGTTAAACACAAATCATAACAGAATTGCCCCGCGGCCACAGTGTGTGCGTGATGGCAGCTATGTGTGCGTAGACAGAGAAAACTAATGTCTACGTGTGTGCGTGAGTGTCGATGTGTGAGTGTCTTATCTACGACATGACAGCGCGAGCGCGCGAGCGAGCGAGACCGAGTGATACGCGATAGCAATCATTTTACCTAAAGTTTCGAAAATCACCTTCATTATTGTCATTAACTTCGTTTTACTTTACTTACTAATTTTTGAGCATAAATTTAACACAGATATCTTATTAACTACAGTAATAAGCAATACTAGTGCGCGAAAGAAAGTTCACTAACATGTTAACAGCTGATTGATAAAATGTTCGTTTTGCTTTATCTTTCAGCATAAAGTTTTCGCAGTGATTTAGTTTTTATTTTTGAATTAAATTGGTTAATAATTAGAAATTTTGCTTCCTTCTTAACGGTCTTAGGACCTTGGAACACGGAAATCTTATTAATGACGTAATACTAGTGCGCTAAAGGAAAGTTCACTGACCTGTTAACAGCTGATTGATAACATTTTCGGTTTGCTTTAACATTCAGCGTAAAGATTTCGTAGTAATTTTGTTTTTACTTTTCGATTAAATTGGTGAAAGATGTGTTAGTTAAGTGTAGGCACGAGGTGATTCTTTCGGCTCGTAGGTATTATTGGCGTGGTTAAGAAATCAACTTATTTACACTAATAAAATTGATTAAGCTGACTACGTATTTACAAAATGTACAAATAAATAAATTACCTAGTTTAGTTACCCGGAGGTACTGTTCAAAGCTGTCACCTTCACACTCTTGGCACAATCGAGCACGACGAAGTAGCTGGTTGTCCTTCAGCTAACATAACACTATCACATTCGTTTTTAATGTGTCGAAAGCACTAAGTTAACGGTCCTAGCACATAAGTCTGTCACATGACCAGCATGACCCTCCGTGATGAGGGTTCCCGGTCGGTAAACATTTCCCGGAACATAGGTAGGTATGTACGGCTGTCATTGCACATCCTTGGCAGTCGTAACGGGTAGTCAGAAGCCAGTAAGTCTGACACCAGTCTAACCAAGGGGTATCGGGTTGCCCGGGTAACTGGGTTGAGGAGGTCAGATAGGCAGTCGCTTCTTGTAAAGCACTGGTACTCAGCTGAATCCGGTTAGACTGGAAGCCGACCCCAACATGATTGGGAAAAGGCTCGGAGGATGGATGGCTGTTAGTACACTGTTGTCACTGATCGCATACAGGCGGACCATCGCCACCAACTCGTGTTCGTGTAGTTTTCCGTCATCTCGCACTTTGTACCTACACGTCGCGGAATTCAAAGCGCACGTACGCAGCAGCGGCGGCGACATCAAACACACTGCTTGCCGTCGGCGCTTGTTTGTTCCGGCTTCAAGGGCACGCGGGGAGCGGCGAGGCGAGTGTGTGGGAGTACTCGCACTGTGATTGGGTGAATTTGGGTAGGCTGGATGATCTACGATTTTTATTGAACGATCGTTGCGTATGCTTTGTGCATGTATCGTTTGCGTTTGTGTGAGTGCGCAGCGCGGTAGTAAGGCTAGTAACACACGCGCCGAATTAAAGTACGGCTGGGTTACACTGACGGATATACGTAAATAAGAAAAAAACATGAAAAAATTACCTACCCATTTTTTCGTTGATTTGGGTCGAGAATCATTAGCATATTTACGTCCTTGACTATGGCACGGATGCAAATCAACAGCTTGTATTTAACGGGCTATCTAGCCATATAGGTCTCGTTCGTGGTGGACATTTGGACCGGAATCGCCCATTGTCCTTTAACATGTTTTTTAGATAAGTATTTTTTCTGAAGTGCGTTATGCGTAGGTGATGATGGTGTGTTATAGGTTCTCGTGGAAAAGCAGTAAACCTTTATCCCAAACTAACAAAAAAAAAAATCGCGGTTGCTCCGCTCGCTACCTCTTCTCAGCATGAACCTACCAAATTCTTGATTCGTAGATTAGAGGCAAATTATTAATTAAATTATTAGTTAGTTCCGTCATGTTGTATTTTTACCACAAACTTACAAAAAAATTATCGCTCGCGCCCTCACTGCTACGAAAGAGGCTTTAATTTTTTTTCTTTCATATTGAGTAAAATATAAGAAGTCGTGGTGGCCTAGTGTAGTAATAGAACAGCAGCAGGCACAGGCAGCGGTGTCAATATCAACGGCACAAATCGATCGACAAAACAAGAAGATTTAGAGAGCGTTCGGTAGTGTTATAGGTAGTGTTCCTTGGATGGGTGACCTAATCTAACTCACTCTAAATTTTTCCGACTTCAGAAAGCAAGTTGCTAAGTATTTTTAAACATGATTATTTATTTTTTTAATTTTAAAAAAGTTTGTAAGTAAGTTCCTACAAAATCATAAATACATAAAGGTGCAGTCGTAGTCTCAGACGTTGGATAGAGGTAATTACCGTGTATTGTACCCACCTGAAAGGAGAAAAATAAATAAAAAAACCGCTGCAGTTAAAAAAAACCGCTTGTCATTTAAATTCAGGCAACATTAGCATCAAAAGAGATATCCGCAGCTCGCAGAGCACGTGAATTAACCCTAAGTCTAAAATATGAGATGTCTGTGTCAAGGACAACCACTTCTTGTACGCCGGCTATTCAGCTGCCAAATGAATGTCTCTTATTAGGTGATTGTATTAGGTATACGGTATGCCTATCTATGTAGATGGTTGTTCGCTGTGAAACCGGCCAATTACGTATCGGCACATTTACGACTCTACGTCAGCCACGGTCCTACAACCCCGTGTGTCGATAACCTCATGCATGTGCTACCACCAAGTCAAGATACCTTATTGATTTCTCATACACGTCATGCAAGCATGGTACTATTCATTCAGCAACAACCGAAAATACAGTGATTTGTGATTGATCACTTACCTACCTATTTAAACGATCAGCAAAATATAGCTAAAGATAGTTCAACTCAGATTTGCGCGCGGCCCTATGTGTGCGTTGGCTTGTAAATATACAACTTTCATTCGTGTGACAGTGACGTCGTCCGAGGATGACGTGTTCTTATCGCTTTTTGTTATGGGTACAGTCGTTTACGAAAATACTAGTTATTCACGAAGAAATTATTAAGGAGTCAGGTAAAGCGTTTCAAAAAATTAAACAACATTCAAAGCTTTTTATTATTACCTAAATATAGTTTTTCATTATTTTCTCATACGTCTTTTCAAATTGACATTGACAATATCTAAGAAATAAATGAGGTGAAATATCTAAGATGAATTAAATACTCCTTACATATTTTCTAGCTCGGGGTACGCGGACAATAAATAAAAGTGTGGACTAAGAATGTAAAAAAACGTATCATCATCATCATCATCATCTCAGCCATAGGACGTCCATTGCTGAACATAGGCCTCCCCCTTTGATCTCCACTTGATCACACAAAAAACGTATAATCTAGTATAATAATGTAAACAAAATGTGTGGGGAATTTTAAAAAATAATATTGCTTCGCATAATGTCGAACAAAATAAGACGGAAATAATGAAACTCATAAATTAACGTTTAAGTCAAATTGATGAAGGGATGTGGTATAATACTTGTCGACATGTACAAAAGAAAAAAAGAAGAATACTATAGACATTTTGACATGGAGTCAGAATTTATAATTCACCTTGAAGAGTAGCGAATCCGAAAATTCATCATTTGATTTTTCAAGTAGCGATTCAGAATCATTATAAATAAATAAACATTAAACTACGTAATAACGTTTTTCTTTAAACAGCCGTATACAACCCCTAAATAACTGTATTTGTACCCGACTGTACCTCTTGTCACGCACACAAAGTCACTGTATATGTGCAAGGGTTACCCACACATAAGGCCGCGCGCACGATTGAGTTGAACTTACTATACCTACCTATCTAAGTAGTAAATGTACTTAGCTAGCCTGAATGACTAGTTGCAACCACAAAATAAATATATACGCATTCATTTTCAGTGTTCCAGTGTTGACAATTTTTTTTACTGCCAGGTCGTGTTTTTAATGTTTTTGAATTAGAAATCGGATTATTTTTTCGCAAATGGGACATAGTAAAAAAAATAGGTACCTAGGCACAGAAGTTATAAAAGGTACCTATATTATTTTTTTCTTAGCACGCGGCTTCACCGGCGTCCTCGAGTGAACTCTTTTTTTAGTTTGAAGACTTAAAAAGAAGGTACTTAGTTAGTTAAGGAGGCATACAAAGAAAGGACGGCCTATAAAAAAGGCATATAAAAAAAATATTTTTTCTAAATGTTTCACAATAAACAGCAATTAACAACATATCTAACTCTTCTTGCTTATCTGGGCCGCTCGCCCACATTTTCTCACTTACCTACTTGCATTAATGAAAGCTTTACCTGCATTAAAATTCTAGGTCTATAATGTCAACCAGAAGGTATAGGTACCAACACGGAGGGTACTGGAATTTCGAGATTCGAGGGCGGTTCTAAATTGAGGGGCAGAACGCTGAAGGGCGCCAAATCGCTAATCTTATGTAAATAGCAGGAAGTGGAGTCTTAAAACTAATTTGATCTGAGCTAATAGGTAATAATTTGTATAAGCAACCAAAAACCTACTTACATCTTTATGTAAGTACCTAATTGTAAAAATTCATGTAGTATTATAGTTCCATGTAGTAATTTAGCCGGTCTGCACTTGAAAAGTGCACACGTGCCAGGGTTTGAAATGGTTTTCATTCATGTGGCATCCTAAGCTTACAAAAGTTACAAACCCATGAGATCAATAAAAAAACTTGATAAAATTACGCGATATTATTAAAAATATACACATAGAGGTAGGTACATAGGTACATTAATATGAGGAGCTTGTTCGTGGCTATATACTTAACAACCGCACGGATGGATCGATCATAATATCATGGCAAACACACATGCTTGGGTTGCTCCGTGGATGGGTGGCCATCTTGTCATGACGAGTTTCTCCGTGTTTGTGTTTCTGAGGGCACGACAGATTGGTAAGTCGCGGCTCTATTTTGGAACATCGTCGTCGTTACGAGTAATCAGAATCCAGAAAGTCTACTAGCTTTGCCATGGGGGTTGCCCGGGTGACCGACTTGTGGAGGTCAGATGGCAGTCGGTCTATGTAAAACACTGGTACTCGGCTGCATCCTTTCTGGAAAGGAAATAGCAAGGCAATGACCATCATACACCCTCGTCGGTTTTCAAGGGGTGGAGATGGAATTTTTTGGATATGGATGTATGTGTACCTAGTTCGGCAAAATAAGATCTTATTGTAGTAATAAAGCAGAAGTCGGTATGATGGCGGTCCCTCTAAACTCCAAACAGTACACCACGTGCGCCTTGGCGGCAACCGCGTTGCCGTGGAGACGCGCGGGCGGGTCGCGGGTGTCGGAGCCCCTCTTGCTCCGCCCGCTCACGGAGTCCCCGCGCCTCACCGCTCGATCGCCCGCCCGCCGACCACCGACCGGCGACCGACCGAAGAACGAACGGAACTCCGCTCAGTTCTCGCTCGCTATCGTTACACGCGCGCACCGGTTTATTCCGTGTGCCCATTTTTCATCGTACTATAAACGCCGGTTGAGGACCGAGTTTCCGTAGCTGATACCTAACTATTTAACATCTCAACATGGACGGTGACATGTCCCAGGGTGCTTCCGGCGACGTATCCCCCATTTACGAAGATAGGTAAGAGTTTATTTTTAAAATGCGAATCTTATTGGCGAGTTATTATGTAGGTAGCACGGAGAATGCTTTAGGTCTAAAACTTTACAACGAGGAACTTTAACTACCTATGTAATCAACAGGTAGTTTTGATTTTGTTACTAAATATCGTTATTAAATGTCCGTATTAGAAGTCACTGCTGCAGGTAAGTACTGCTGTCACAACATTAGAGGTTTTCTTAAGAAGATTCATATACTTACCTATATCCCATGGGAAATTAAATTGGTAGGTAGGAAAGTGCCTACCTCTCTTTATATCAAACAGGTAGGTAGGTAGTGTATGTTTTACTTTTACTCTACTTAATAGATAGATGTTGTAATAATTACATGTGAAGTTAATGACACTAACTTGCTCGATTCAATTCGGTAGATAGGTAGGTACCTACTTACTCGAAGAATTTCTTTAAATAACCCAACACAATGAACTGCGGTACACCTAGATACCTATTTATTGGTGGTATGTACGTTTGGGGTTACCTAAAGGGCCACCTATTTACCTTTAGATAAGATCCAGTTCTATGAGTGAGTAAAAGCCGCTTGTCATTCCGTTCTGCCAACGCTGGTCCAAACAAGGAAAACTTGTTGGTATAATTTTATAACCGAATCTGTGACTTCAATGTTCTAACTTATCTCAATTATTTTATGTCGGTAGGTTCAAGCTACGACTCACTATCAATCAACGAATGTTGGACTTGCTTTCTTGGGCAAATGTACACAAGAAGCCGTCCCAATTGATAACTTATCATTTTCATTTATTTGTTGTTGGATATTTAATGAAAAAATTCTAATAGCAACATTGTGTGGATCCATTTGGTAGCATATTTCGTGTTACCTCTTCCAATAGGAACTTCTTTACTTGCATTACATAGGTGCTGCTGATGTCCAATCGTGTTGTACTTATCTTTAGCAGTTCTTGACCAACAAAAGTATCGATTCGATTTTTTTATGAACAACGTAGCATTATTTAAAACTGCAGTGCCTGTTCGAAAACTGAACACTCAACAAAAGCAAAAGTATTATCAATATTACCTTCACTTCACCATTCAACCATTTTCAGTTATCAAATCGCGGATTTGACCAATGGGCTGTATGTATAGTATAGTTCTCGCTTGGCGAAAGAGTGGGGATCGCTTTGCGCTCTGTACACATAAGGCAATAAACCAATAAATCGCTTCTGCGAAGGTGAAGGTCAGGGCTCAATATCTCTGCCGATGATTATACACGACTGTTTATGGTTTAGGTATCTAGTGTTATATTAAATGGTGCAAATCACCTAAGGGTAGGTTGCATTATTATTTAACTCACCGTGAAATTGCCTACCATTGGTTTGTCCTATCAGCTAACATGTAAACCGAAAGTAGCTGAACAACGTTACATTCGGAGTGGCTGAATAACGTTACATTCAAAGTAGCTGAACAACGTTACATTCGAAGTAGCTGAACAACGTTACATTCACAGTAGCTGAACAACGTTGCATTCGGAGTAGCTGAACAACGTTACATTCAAAGTGGCTGAACAACGTTTCATTCGAAGTGGCTGAACAACGTTTCATTCGAAGTAGCTGAACAACGTTTCATTCGAAGTAGCTGATCAACATTTCATTCGAAGTAGCTGAACGTTACATGCAGGGACGACAAAAAGTTTGGGAGAACTATGCTACTTTTAAATATAACGTTGATCAGCATTTTTTTTTTTTAATAAAAGACCGCTTAAGTTATTTTTCAAATTGGGCAAGCCTTTAAGCGGGTGCGCGGACGCGCTTCACCCTAAAGACATACTATTATTGGCACGTACGTTCTCTTAAGAAAAGCTCACGGTCTACGTAATGAGCACGCTGCCTGTCGCCAATTGCTTGTATTTTACATTGAACCAATGATGACCAATCATATTTGTATTTTATGTATGGTCACGCAAATATACTTTGATTACTTCTATCTCGAAGACTGCACACTTTCGTGGTAGTATTAGTTACGGTGATTCTCATAGATTGAACCCTGAATTAAGTTTGTCACTCATAAGTATTGACTTTTCAAAGTAGGTATAATCTAATATATTCTAACTCTTTCTCCTTTCCTCAACGAGCTACACATACTCTCTCACCACTACACTAATTTGCAATACTGTATAGTATTGCTAGTTTTTAGGGTTAATGGATAAAATCAAAAACTACTGGACCGATTTTAAATATTCTTTCACCATTAGAAAGCTATATTATCTGCGAATAACATAGGCTATATTTTATCCCGGTGCGGGCCGTAGCTCCCACGGGACGCGGGTGAAACCGCGGGAAAACGGCTCGTGTATTATAATTATGGAACGTTTTATCCCTTGGTGTGCGAGTCCGACTCGCACTTGGCCGGTTATTTAGTAAGTACTCGTACCTAGCTAAGTAAGAATGGTTTTTATTATTGGAGTCATTATGCAAACAAACACGCCAGTTCTGTAGGCAGTCGCGAACCGTACTTAATAATTCATGATGATGATACCCGATGGTGACCTAGTAAAGGGGCTACAAATCGATATTTTGCCGTATTTGATACATGCATAGATACTTTGGGAGATGTTATGTGGCAAGATCTCATTCTTTAATCTATAGCCTAAGTGATTGTTTACTCAAAGATAATATCCACAACATTACACACGTGACATTGACTTGTTAAACTTAATGGGCCTTACTACAAAAACTTTAAACCCTGTTTTACACTTGCCTAATAAAATTTTGGCTGCAAAATGAACCATATGTCAACGTCATAATTTGACATTTTTTTAGACAAGGCATAAACTGACGTTTAAAAGTTTTTGTGGTAAGACGGAATTTGTTTAGTTTTTCAGTACGACTCTTTCTGTTGGAACATCCAATGACCCTAAGCATTAGTCATAGCAAAATTGCAAACGAATAACGGAACTCTCGACAAGTTTTTGATTCATCTGTGAATAAAACATGTTTGTCATGTAGCTGTCCATTTTGCATGACTTGATGCTAATCCTACAAAAACAGGGTTCGGCGAAAGATTGTAAATGGGTGTACATAGTAATTGAACAGTATCGTTTGCAGGCACAGAAACTGTTGTTTGTTGACCTACTTCGCGAAGGTACACTTGTAATTCGTTTCAGCATTTCGAATGAAGTTATGTACTTGTAGGTATTTATTGTGATTTTCTAGCCCGTGTTTACCGTGATAAGGATTTAATAGTGCATACGCCTTAATGCAAAATGTAAGGAGCAGCTTCAATATTTTTAAATGCAAAAATGTTATAGGATTTTGGAATCTGTAAAATGTTTTTTGGACGTCCTTTGACAAGATTGTGGCAGCAAGGATTTTGATGTTGGCAGCAAATTCTAATAAGCTAAAGTAAATATGTGATTGGAATAACAGTAAGTAATATATGGCCATGTTATTTATTAGAATAATACCGGCCGGAGTAAGTAGTTCCCTCAGGAAGGGGTAATACCGCGGGAGGAAGCTACAGTATTCATATATAACATATGTACAAACTTAGGCCTTTGACACCTGCACTAAAATATGCAGATATATTTATGCCATCGCTGCAGTGTTAGTTTTACGCTAGGTACATAATCTGAGATAACAAGAGCTAACAGGACTCTGCTCGATTACTTACACTAACTGACTGTACACATGCATATCCTCGGGGAGAGGGGCTCCGTTAACGAGCTGCGTAGGGTCGGCGAATCAAAAATATTGTTTGATTGCTCCTCGAATAGGTCACAGGGCTGAACTGGATGCGAGTTAGATATTGTTAAATAAAGGAGATGGCCAAATATTCATAGTAAAAAAAAACAGAATCGACAGCAACGAAATGGGTACCAATGGGTTCATTATGATAGACCTTTGATGGTGCCAAAAAGTCAAGCCTGAAATCCATGGGGTATAGGAGCTATATCATATTTTCACAAAAATAGGTTATGTTGATTTTAAAGATTATTTACATAAAGGACCATAAAAAACAAGGTATACTAACATTATACATGCGAATAGTAATATCCCCATAGTTACAGAGTTTGCCTGGTAATTAAAAGGTCTTGAGTTTGACCCCCACCCATTGCACTATTCACATGAACCACTCCAGATACGATTAAGTACCGACCTTACCTACTTGAAGAGGTTTCCCTGTTATGCGTAAACTTCTGAACTGGCAAACGTTAGTAAAAAAAAAATTAAAAGTATTTTTTTTAGCTTTTTAGTCACTATTATTTTATTATATATATTTGGGCTTATATTATTCACATTGACGAGAACTTTTCACTTATGCGAATAGTTCTCGTCAATGTGAATAATATAAGCCCAAACACGAGGTAGTTAATATTTACCATTGCCGACCCCTTTACCTTGTCTCTTCTCCATCATCAGGTCAGCTCTAAACCTTCACATGTGTATAGTGCTAACAGACATACACCTGAGTGTGTAAAGTTTTTACCCTATGCACAACTTCTAATGAACAGCAAACAGAAAAGTTAAGCTTTTTTATGTACTAAAATCTTAATAGGAAAAACCTTGTAAAAAGAGAACCCCATTGTTTTTAGATGATATGAAATACTTTTTGTAATCTACAAATTATACTGAATCCGACCATACATACGAAGTTTCTGTCGACTCCGGGTTTTTTTTGGCCATCTCCTTATAAGAAGTATAAAAATTATAGGAAGGAAAAGGAATTTTAACATAACGACTAAATAACCCCTCTTTAATCTTAGGGCGACGCGCCCTGTTTTCAACGCAGCACAACGTCCCGCGCCTCTTTATGAACTGACTCACAATAATTCACGTTACACAAGCGGTTCTCTTGCCCCGCGAATTAGCTTGAGCTTCCTCAGACAGTCAAAACCGATCGAGTGCGAACCACACTCGTGAATCCCGTTTTCCAATCATCATCTTCCAAAACAATTTTCCTCCTCCTTATCCCAATTTTATTTGGGATCGGCGGAGCATATTTTCTCCTTCCATATTCTCCTGTCTGTCTAAAATGATTTTGGGTAATTCACTCTCTTCTCGCAGTCTTTTCTCTGCCATCATCTCCCATACCTTCATAGTATTAAATTTGAATTTATGTACAGAATAAAAACAAACTTGTCATGAGTTTGTGTCAGACGACATAACATCGTGATAATTAAAAGCTGACTTTTGTTTGCGACCCTGCATGATGTACCCGCATATATTATGCTTAGGAATGGGGATCTGTATCTATAGTGCGAAAGGTCTAGATATAACTTTACTGGTGAGATAATGGTAGATGGAGAAATGATATACAGAAATAATATCCTGCACGCTGACTCCAAATAAAATTAGACTAAGAGGAGTATTAGTAGGGTTTCGAGACCCAATATGGTAGAAATGGATTTGTCAAGATCATTTTCACTAAAACTAAAAGCCACGAAAAACCTGACAGTGTGGGAGGGATGTAACATTAGGCGCGAAGATGTATGATTTGTAGAACACGCATTCTACTGTAGAGCTCGATGAGCCATTCGCCATCTTTTATAAACCTATTTAAAAAAGTTTTGTATTCAGTTATAATTATGAAAGTCATTATTCGAAATATATTTATAAGAGTTTTTAAACTTAAAGCTCAATATGGGTAAAACAATCAAGAGCTCAATAAATAGGTAGCAGCATAACATTAATTTTTAGCAATGTATTAATGCTCATTGGACGTTAATGGGTATTCAGAGGGGTGAAAACTACGTTTGTTAGGGGTCACACCCCTGATGTTTGGCAACTGTTGCTCCCGGTCTAAATTTGATGATTTATACACCGCTAGATAGGTAAGAAATTCATAAACATATGAAAGGTGAATCCGAAATGAGATGATTCAAGTAGCTCCAATACAAATTACTATAATCCATACCTTTGCAAATCATTCCTTTTTGACATTTTATTGCAATATAGACCTGCAATACTGAATGTTTCTTTATTTAAATGTCCCTAGAAATTAAAGTTCCACTAATTACTGCTACTCCTACACAATTACTCTCCCAGACCTACCCTAAATTGATGGTAGCGAGTATACAATATTTGAAGTCTTATGATCATTGACCAAAGTTCCAGAGTGAAGTTGCGGCATTGCGCGGCATAAGATTGAAAGCTTAAAGGTGAACAACAGCAAAACCAAAAATGACTAGCCGGCATGCCTCTACCGGGCTGCTCCGATTTCCTGTGCCTTGGTTAAGTCCAAAGTGGCGGCGAGGATAGGGACGTAACGCATCGGGTCAATGCTGGATGGATGAAGTGGCGATAGGTAACTATGTAGCAATACTTGTTACCCACGCATGCCCCTCAAAATATGAAAGTATGGAGAGGCAGAGGTAGTTCGAGAAAAATATGGATTAACTGTATGAAAGAGGGCATGACAGAAGAAAATAGAAGCAAGTAATATATTGTTCCGACTCCAAAGAACATGGGAGCAGGGCAGAAAGATCACGGATGTTTTTCTGCCGTAAAGATCTAAAGCAAATCGACCGTACGTAGGGACTGTTGTCAGTTTTGTATGTTTTATGATAAAAACTAAATGAAATGAGGCATCACGTTTTTTTTGCGTCGTAATCAAAACTCTCAAGTTGCTTTGTCTCTGGGTCCCAAATACGGAATCAAAACCTATGGTGCGGTTTAATCTTGTTTTTCTTTTCGGGTTTTGAGCGAAAGCTTTGCATTACACATTTATAACCAGTACATTTATTTATAATAATAATATAAGCATACCGATGCTAAAGGGTTGATGCAAAAATCTCAATCGTGACCCTATAGCAACTGCGGTTGGCTGCGGCGTGGTATTCATTCTTACTCATTAACCTCCATGTCGCGACTTCATGCCGAGATATGCAATGCCTATGCCCTTCCACAGGCTTTTCAGGGCACTATACCACCAGACATATACTGTGCTACGTTGGTATGGATGCTTTAGATATCAACACATACAACGGATATACTAAGATATATTTTCATATGGAAATATTAAAATATATCTTAAAAAGAAGGATTTATGTGATACGTGCTGTTTTTATGAGATGTATAACGATTTGATACTAAAGAAATTAATTTTACCTATATACCGTAAAAAAAATCTGCACCATCTTTTTACTGTTATTATAACTTGTCATGCTATTTTCGATATCCGTGTGATTTAGTGGGGGCTCGTGTATGACGCGTGTATTAAACAACTAACCGTTGCAAGTAACTTTTTTCGTACTCATAATTCACTCACAAATAAAGGGTTCAACGAGTTTACGAAATGCATTGCAGAGAAAGTCTGAGTTTGCTTTCAGAAAGTCTGTTGTTGTAAGGCAAGGGGGCGAGAGGTGGCAAACGGCACGTGTTTGGCGCGTGGACTGGCCTGACACAAGTATCCAATCAAAGCACCTGCTACGCATCCTTACGAATTCGTCTATTACTCATAATTTTAATGCATTGAGCACAATATTTAATCAAACCTTATATCCACGTTTTCGTGCATAAGTACCATTTTAATGTTAAATGCTCTGTACTGTATCTGTCGGACCCGAACTTTTATGGCTAAAGTTGAAGTTCCAAGAAATGAATCGGCAGATTCTTTAACCTATTTGAAACGTTCATCTCATCAGGTGCATAACGTATCAGTTTCGTTTCGGAATGTGTTCTTTTGTCGCTGTGCAATAAATTCAGACTGGTTTCAAACAATAAGCGCTCAATAAGAACACGATATCGCATAGGTACTCTTTGCGATAATTACGGTCAGTATTTCGCGCCTATGTGGCGCCTTAAACATAATGCAGTTTCTCGTGTATTTCCAGAGTTGTTATTGTGTTCAAACCGATTCAACTGAATGTAAGAACAATATCCTGGCAAGGGATGCCGTTAACATGAATTTTTCATTAATTAATATGTAATTAACAAAATTATTGTCATATCCCGGAGAATAGTGGTACCCCCCGAATACTACCCTCAGGTAATGGAAAAAAGATATATATAGGTATATATTTTTTTTTTCTGGAATCATCCTTCCTACTGTTCAGCAATCTCAAGAGTATGCCATTTATTCATGGGTTTCTATATGGTATGCCGAGGAATCTGGCCAACAAAAATCAAAGGCTGTCAAATTGTATGATGCCTGCGCAATCTGTGCTTTTCCAGCAAGTCGGGCTGTGTGTGCTGGCACAGACTGACAGCCCCACCACAGTGACGACCACCTGAAAATCAACAGCGTCAAATGCCTCAATTGCTGTGGCAAAGTTTTTTAGAAGCCTGGTTAAAAGTATTGTTTTGTGTTTTCCTTAACGCTGCGCAATCTCTGAATGTCGCTGGTATTCATATTTTGTGCACAATTCATAAGAATCTAATATACTTAATGATCATGAAGTGCATGTTGTAATGGTTCAAAATATGAGGCAATTGACGCAAGGCGCTGTAGTCATAACTCTGTCTGATCGTGTGCGGGCGCGCCGTGTCAGGTATCCGCATACGTTGTCATCGCCTCGTCGGCACAACTCTGTTGTGCTTGTGTTACCAGTTAAATTATGTATAGGTGCTTATACATACCAAGTTATCAGATTTTTTTTTAACATAAGTAACTTGATAGAATTTGCGACACTACCTAATAAATCCGATCTTTCAGTCTATGCATTCAGTGGCACCGTCTTCCTTCGGCAGTGTAGCTTTCTTCACTAATTGAGCCCTCAATGAGAGACTGCCATTCTTACTTAGCAGCAAAAACATCAACTGAATGCTCTTGAAAAGAAATATTTTTACTTAGCGGCAAAATATTCAACCGAATGCTCTTCAAACGAAATTCTTTATAGGATCTTTGGTTCGTCTACAAACACTTATTGGAGTACAAATTGTAGCTAGGAAACTTCTGCACTTAGAGGAAGGTTAACTTAAGTGGTACGGTTAGCGAAAAAAGCTGGTTAGTTTTGGCGGCACGTCGTTGATATCACTATCTCAAAAATAATTGCTTCAGTCCCTCTGGCCTGTGATTATAATTTATACTTAACTGCCTGATCCCCCGAACTTACTATGATTTAAACCTTCCCTGGCCCTCTACGAACATCAAACAACAAAACAAAAAAGCCAAGTCGGCTCAGTGGACGAATGGAGACCGATAATGCCCCATTTATTATATACTTGTTTATTGTGAAAATGTATTCATAATAATAACTTAACATCGTATCGTTTTCAGCAACACACTGTCAGTACTACAATATTAATTGTTATGGAACTTGGCTATACCTATACCTTCAGTCTTGGTAGCCTGATAAGGCGTTTGACCTTATTGCGTGCATAGACGTTAACATGAGCAAATACATAATATGTTGCGTTTTTTGTACAACTCTTTGTGATGAATATATATGACTATCTTTTGAGGGGTATCGAGTTCTGCCGTATACCAGTACCAATAGACTACTACGTATGTGTTGTTTCACCATCTTCCTTCCTCAGGGAACTACTCCCCTCCCCCTCTCCTCCCCGACATATATCTGTTATTTTGTTGTACCTGTATTTTGATGCGACCGTTCGGGCGTTTGCGCGTGACCAAATAACAAACATACACAAAGACAAACAGATACACACTGACACAAATTTCGCCTCTATTAGTGAGATTTGTGTTTATACCTATGTAGATCTAGTCTTGATCGTGCCGTGGCTGAAAGTGTTAAATACTTACTACTTCACTTTTTAATAAGATAGGTAATATTAAAAGCAGCTTGCATAAATAGCGTTGTGCGCGTCTTTACTAACGATATGACTGATCTTTAAATTAATTGAAGTACGTAGTCTAGACGTTCATTTCCTTCTCGCGTTCGTTGACTCCTTGCTAGAAGTATGTTGGTACACATATCATTAAATAGCTACTTTTGTCTGTAAATTAGGTTTCGCCTTGATACATCTGTTTGCCTTTGATTTGAAAGTTATTAGTTATTTATTTACTATCGAAAAGTTCAATACACAGGAACAAAGTCGTTTACATAGTGAGAGTTCTTTCTCATACTTACATAGTTACATTACAAGAAGCTGTTCTTGGTTTTGTAAGCTCTAAACTGGCTTCGAAAATTAACCTTTTATTTTCTGATTTCTAATATCAGCAGGTTTATTGTGCTGTGTGGTACTCTTTTAACAAGCCTTGATTGCCATAATAATTACAGATTCTAGGAAATATTTTACGAGCCAGTGCAAAATAAGAAATAAAATACATATTTCTTTTCCCCATTCAATAACAGGATAACCTAATTAAAATGAATCTACGTACAAAACCATCTTGCGTTTCAGTCCGACTCGCATTTTGTCCGGTTTGTCTTACAATCAACAATGCGGTAACATCTACGGATAACCCATGCCAAATTACACTTGTAGTACAGTACAAAGTCCCTGACCTTCGCGCTAACGGGCCATAGCACCACTAGACGCGTTGTGGAAGGAACTCGCGGTAACTGATCCCACACTTTTGCAAGAAGTGGGGCCTCTATTTAGATTATATTTATAGTCCACGTCTGGTGAAAGTTCTCATTACTTTATTTTTTTTATTTCGTTTCAACATAGCCGTGTCTGCCTGCAAACCTATGTGGAACGAAAATGGACTCGCCTAGCATAGGTCTCTCGGCTTTAATTAATTATGACTCTTCAATGTATACAGGCAAGTAAAAAACGTAAACAAACAACCTAGTATTTTGTGGATAAATCATTGTTATTCCTTCCCTATCTTTAACTTAGCCAAAGGAGAATGGGCAAGTTTCTATAGACCCTGGGCTTCTTCTTCTTCTTTGGTAGCCTCTTCATATCCAGCCATCACATTCATACTCAAAAGCAAGCTTCCTCACAACATGATCATCAATTCTCGATACATAATGACGCACTAATAAATAAATGGGATAAAGGGTCATTATCTTCTAAGGAAAAATCCCACGTGCAATGTGCATGTCTTCATCTGCCTGGACAACATGACAATCAAATGACATCTCAGATCCACCAAATAACGGTGCAGGGGCTCGATTCTGCTAATTTTACTTAAGCGACATACGACCGAGATCCAATCACGATTCAATAACGATTGAAGCGTATGTGGCATTCCGTTATTTTTGCTTTTAAATAAACGTTTTTATCCTTTTTTGTGAGTTAATAATTAATGAATCATATTGTCTACAAACGATTTATGATTGCAATATGATTGTAGAACAAACTACCATATAGACCAAATGGCAGACCAATCGCAAACCAATGAAATGTCAATCGAATACGATTGGTCTTATATTAGTAGCAGAAAGTCCGCTATTGCGATTCAAATTTATTAAATTTTGACATTTTTGACATTAGCAGAATCTGGCCCCAGATCGAAGAGTTAACCTGATCAATCGATACGCGCAACTTTGACTTAGCTACGAGGTCTTGTCAAAAAAGCCCACGTGCATTGTATTACGTTTAAAACGGAATTATTATTCGTTGACAACCTGGCAGCGTATTATTATTCTTGGCAACATCATTTATCGAATACCTACATTTTCGCGAAAATTAAATTGTTTGTTGAATTTCATTAAGAGTCAATCCCAGCTATCATTTTGGAAAAAAACTGTTTTGGAATGTTTAGCAAAATTGCTATTTTTTTCTGGGGAAGATCTAAGACGTGGACCCAAACTAAGATCGCGTGACATTAGTTTTTATAGCAGAGAGCGAAAATCTTTAAATGGTGTGTTGAGTGAGTCGGCCGAGCTATGCTGACGTGCTCTCCCCCGAGTCTGTGCGCTTTGACTCTTTGACACGTGTTGTTTATTCTGCACTACGCAGTCAACAAGATATGGTTTATTGTCCTGAGTATTTTATCATGCACATAAATACGTTGCGTTCTTTAGTGTCATGATAACAATATAAGAGAGCAGATTTTTTATTGCTCCATATAACTTAAATAGCTTCTTTATTGTGATGAAAAATTATTTAACCCGCGAAAATTTTGAAAGTTTTTTTTATATAATTATTTATCGTTTTTCTACTATTGATGCTATGATTTGTCAATGATAGTAGTGCGTTTTAGTTGTAAAGCGCAAAGAGGCGGGGTGGGTGCATATCATCGTAGGGGCGAGGGGTGTGGCCGGCGTGCCATTGGTCCGGGCTGCTGATTCTTGCATAACGTTGCAAGGGTTGTTACCGCTATAGATAACATAACATAGCGATCATTGAGCTCGTTGATGCCAATATTCGCGTTTCTGTTATTATTAAAACAGTAGCTCTTCTTGACACTAGCTTTTCTGATCTCAAAGAACACTGATAAAAAAATACTAAAAAACATTATTTTTTGCTTAATCATCATAGGACTAACCGTCACCTGCACAAATATCCATTAAAGTTAAAGCTTCTTTAAATTTATTGCTGACTCTTTCATTGTCAACAAGATAAAGTGTTAGCGATAGATCTAAAGAAGATTAAATTTTAATGGATCTTTGTGCAACCGTAAAAGTAATATTTCATTATATTGTTGTATGTAATTAGGTACCTTTCTACCGTTTTCTAGAAACGATTTCGACAATACCCATCCACTGAATCGATCATTTGGCAACAACGGAACCATTAATTATTTAGTGAAACATTATTGTTATTTGTCTCAAATTGCATATGATTAAACTTACTAGCAGTTGGAGGTTTCTCTTTAGTCCCGCTGTAACAACTTCCTGCACCTGGATAAAATATAGCCCGTGTTGCTCGGAGATGTCTAAGAGTGAATAAGTGTTTTTTTTTTATCCAGAAGATCAGTTTTGGAGCCTTTACTTAAAAAAAAACAACAAATATTTCCTATTTAGTATTAGCATTGAACCTCTTTTTTTACAGACTTCCCACAAAGGACTCCTTTTTGGGGAGTCTCAATTCGTCGGAATTTCAAGGTCCACGAGGGTGTGTCGACCTAACTGTCGATGACGACGTTACTGAGGGCTGCGCCGGTGCCGGTGCCTCCAGAAATTACTTCAAATGCAATGTGATCGATGGCAGACAGCTTATAAAATGTTGCTATTTTCTGCACGAACGTTGATATTGCAACAACACGAATATTGGTATTGATTTTGCTAAACATAGTTTCATTCGATATCATCATCATCTCAGCGATAGGACGTCCACTGCTGAACATAGGCCCTTTGATCTCTTCATTCGATATATTAATTAGCAAATTGCTGTCTGTGCATCAAACATTTCATGCACTACCTATAAAATTATTACTTTTTCCCTTTTTGCCCCTGGCTGGAGGCCTTATGCCCGTTTTCACCAACAAATACCTAAACTTAGGGAGCATTTACGGACCACTTAATAAGAATTTCATTTTCACGAAAGCTTAGATGTCCCTTATAACCTTAAAATTTCACTTAAACTTAGCGGCCCGATTGATGCCTGCTTAAACAACCCCTATCATTATCATGACAGAATACAAACATATTTCGAATCGTTTTTTCCAATTTCTCGCACCACCTGAAACGAAATAAATATAATAAATCTATATATTTAATTTCTTCCCTTTTAACTCCATACTTAAATCCATCAACTCGGGGAGAACAAAAATACAATGAAGCCCACATTAAAACAAGGAACAAGATATTTAGATATTATATAGGATCAAGATATTGCCGTTCAACTGTGAACGGCAATATCTTAACACTATACCTATATATTATTCCACACAGATATTATTCACATTTACCTGTAAACGGTTCCTGTCGCATTAAAAGTATTTCTGACTGGATCCAAGCTTTGTTTTTGGCTTCGTTCGTGGTCCCATCCGTTTTTTTTTGTTTAATATTGTGTCTCTACGAGACCTCGTTTTATCTTCTCTGCCAAAATAAACTTATGTTTTCAACAATAATAAACCCAAAATTAACCTCACTCAATGTACACATACACATCAGTCAATTTGACAAACGCGCGAAGGACATTCACCTATAGAAAACCTCTTTACTGTTTTATTGCATAAAACAAAGCGTAAAGTAATTAAAGTTAAATTAAAATAACATCTCAAGATAATTTATTCACAGGCTTTAGTATTAATGTACTCGATTGACGTTTATTTCATAAGATATACAGAAAAATAATTTTATCGATAAAATATCGACTTTGCATTATCGTTTGTAGAACTAGTAATCTGTCACTTACTTAAGGGATCCATGTATAAGTGTGGTGAAAATGAATTTAGGTAGGTGTCAAATTGGGGGAGCCCTTATTGTAAGTAGCATTTAGATAGGGAAACGGTAAGAGATTCTTGGTGAAAACAGGCATTAAATTCTAGGCATCTACACGGATTTGTCCGTTTGAGCAGTTAACAGCCTCCTAGGCTGAACTGCGAAATAGCATTTAAAAAAAAACCCACTACCAAGGAAAATCGGCCCTTTTTTAAGATTTTGGGGGAATTGGGCGTGATGATCGCTTTCAATAAATTTTACTTTAATTTACTAAATAGCTAGGTGATCCTGTCAGGATGTCAGTTAAATTATCCAAGTAAGGATATCTAATTTAGTGATAGAGTCCAACGTAAACCTGTAAGTACGTAATTATTTATGTAAATTTTATTTTCAGTTGTTTTTATATTTTGTACCTACGTGGCTGAAATCGACCAGTAAAATTCATTGTTATGATAAATTAAATTATTTGTGGCAACGTTAGTTAGAGGTCAAATTAGAGCTTGCGGGCTAAGCAGCTGGTGCAATTCCGAGCCCTACACAATGGGACCGCCGAGAGTATGTTGTAATGTGTATTTTGGACATGAGGGGTTGTCTCCCCAGACCGACCGGTGCACAGCTGCCGTTGACGTTAGAAGAGCGTTAGATCCCCATTGCCAAATCCGTTGAATGAAGTTCAAATAAAAATAAAATATCGCTGCCAATGTTGATAGGCGCAGTATGGTCGATTCTAAAAATTGCAAGTAGATTTTTTCCTTCTCAAATTATATTAGCCATTGTCATTAAGAATTTGGAAATAGTAGAATTTCGGAATAAAAACATTTAAGAGTGCTCCGTATAAAGAAGATAAGAAATATAAAAAAAGCATTTTTTTTTTGTTTTTCGTTTCCTCATTGATGATCGAGTCACCGAATTCTGTCAATCTTTTTAACTTCATTCGGCCATATTTCCATATTTCTCTTCTACTTTTTTTACCTACATGTTTTCTGACATGTTTGCTTTGAATCTAAAGGGTATCCGAAGCTGAGGGTTCAGTTAAGCCAATAAAGGAGGTTTTAGATTTAATGGTAGCCCCTTCAATGTTAGGTACAAATTTGCGCGGAGCGTATTGACACAGCTCACCGAATCTACCAAGGTGCAAGGGTGTGTCGACGCATATTGAGTCCCGCACTGAAGATATTATGTATATCCCGTCTGATCTCTTCCATCATCACTTGCCATGTCTTTGGGTTCTAAAATGGCTGGCACCAAGGCGCTGAGCTGCGAAAAGAGCAAGACTGATAACGTTCTGGCATGCTATGCCATGTAACATGTGATGTTATGGCAGAAAAGACCATGGTGTCCAAGGCAATCCACAGATTCGCCGCATTAATAGCGAAGCGAAGTTTCAATGGCAGTATCTAGGTGAAGGAATTCTATCTAGCGAGCCGGAATTTCACCAAGCTGCTTGGTAAACGTAGTAACGTGAAGAATTAGGCCTGAGTCTCACTCTCTCACAGCCAGCAGGCGGGCGCACTCAGTAGTATGTAGGGTTTTTTTCAATGTTTTGATGAAAGAAACACTTCTCTAAGCTCTGTTTTCGGTATTTATAACATTCTGCTTCGTGCTTAGTTTTTTCTGCATTTCAAAAGCCCGCACTTACTCGAGCAAAATAAGTGATTTATTCGTCTTCCATATTTATAAGTTTAAAGCTTATTCAGAGATTCCACTGCTATCCCCTTCTGGGGTATTATCATCTGGTCCAAAACCTCTTGTTTAAGATTGTTGATAATTCTGACTCGTGCTAGCCGTTCCGTGAATGTGGAAGCATTGATTCTGACCTGCTCAATATATTCAACGTTACACATCGTGTGCTAGATTGGTAACTGGCACTGTGAATGTTGTCATTTGTACGCGTACGGTATTCGGCGGAATACTTAAATGGCGCGGTATCTCCGTTTGGCGATAACTCAAGTGGCGGTACATCAAAGAATTTAACGCGAGAATTAACGTAGGTATTGTAGTGGCCACACTACGCATTGTTAGTGTGCGTCGCGAGCGCAACGGATTTGTTTTTGGAGTGGAGTAACGAAAAAGTAATTACTTTTCTCGAGTTTCTGCAAACAGAAACCATGTTTGTGGGATCCGAAACTCTAAGCTACAAGAACAGCTTCCTTTTCTTTTTTTCCGTTTTCTCTTTACTCGGTAATGATCCGATAAAGCCAAATAATATGAATTTACACTCATGAAATATAGAGCTCTCTCAAAAAAAGTCGTGGTGGCCTAGTAAAAAGTCGTGGTGGCCTAGTGGGTAAAGGACCAACCTCTCGAGTATGAGGGCGCGGGTTCGATCCCAGGTCAGGCAAGTACCAATGCAACTTTTCTAAGTTTGTATGTACTTTCTAAGTATATCTTAGACACCATTGGCTGTGTTTCGAATGGCACGTTAAACTGTAGGTCCCGGCTGTCATTGAACATCTTTGGCAGTCGTTACGGGTAGTCAGAAGCCAGTAAGTCTGACACCATTCTAACCAAGGGGTATCGGGTTGCCCGGGTAACTGGGTTGAGGAGGTCAGATAGGCAGTCGCTTCTTGTAAAGCACTGGTACTCAGCTGAATCCGGTTAGACTGGAAGCCGACCCCAACATGATTGGGAAAAGGCTCGGAGGATGATGAAATATAGAGCTCTCTCGGCGTCTAAAGGCGAAGAAAATGCAACGCCGTTTTTAACGCCAATAATGCAATAATTATCGCGATAATGGGCATTTATGTTAAACGTTAGTGTGGCCCCACCAAAGTCTCTTCTTTCTTTTATTTTTGAGTTTTTTTCTGAAATATAATAAATGCAGCACTTGCAATAATGACATGCATCGCTGTCAGACTCGGACATATCGAATCACTACCAATACCAACCACAGAATTGACTCAAGTGAGCAAAGAACATTCGAAAGGCTTTCGTACACTAAAAGATTGCGAAAGAATGCTCTTGCTCTAGCTCTATGCTCGTTTGCTGTAAATGGATAAGTTCAGCTTTCTTTACACTAAAAGATTACGAAAGAATGCTCTTGCTCTAGCTCTAGCTCTATGCTCGTTTGCTGTAAATGGATAAGTTCAGCTTTCATTTACACTAAAAGATTACGAAACAATGCTCTTGCTCTAGCTCTAGCTCTATGCTCGTTTGCTGTAAATGGATTCAGCTTTCATTTACACTAAAAGATTACGAAATAATGCTCCTGCTCTAGCTCTATGTTCGTTTGCTGTAAATCGACTTTAAGACGAGGGTTAAAGAGTTTTTTAAGTATTTTCTACTAACACCCTCTTCCAAAAACATATAAAGATAAATGATAGTTACTACAGTGCTACTGACTTGAATCGGTAAAAATATTTTGAACAGTTTTTGAAAAGGTTTTTTTTGGATAGGAACCTTACTTGGTTTCTCCTAAATTATATTAGATACAAATTCTTCCTCATGTTAATTAATAATTTGTGATATAAGCAAGTTCCATTCATTTGGTTGTTCTGATTTTGCTAGTTGCGGTCTGTTCACATTAGGTAAAATTTTATAAATTTGGTAGTTACCTGTGCGTATTTTACTTACTGCATGATCTTACATACCTACGATTAATTGACTCTATAAGGGGCCATTTAGTCCTATAAGGGGCCATTTAGTCCCCTTTCGGTTTTATGGGAACTTGAAGACCTTGTTTACCTAAAGCTAGTAGTAGGTAGGGAGTTCCTACTGCTAGGAGCTTTATAATTTTGATGATGATTCTTTGATAGGTACCTAACATAAATTGGTACGCCCACGCCCAAGGTAGGTAGGTGTCTACTAGGTGCTCACCAGCCGGGTCATTACATTCTTGTTGAGGTTGGGATTTAAAGCCTTAGGTATCTAGCGTTTTAAGTTAACGTAACTACGTAGGTACCTACTAGTTAGGTAAGTAGGTAGGTACTCAAAAAATTCTGCCAGCTTTTTCGGGTCAAGTACCTAGGTAGGTAGGTATTAAAAATATTTAAATATGCCTGACCTAATACCTAATGACCTATGCCTGTACTAATGTATAGGTACCTAACCATAACCTATCAATTGACCTACCTAGTTACCTATATTATCAAATAAAATAGGATTTCTTGGTCCATTCCATCTTATTTGAACTGTTCCTCGTAATTCTCTGAATACTTATTGTAATTATTAAGTAAGTACCTATATAGTACAATATAGCTGTGCGTACCAGCATATACGTAGGTAAGTATACCTACGTCGTGTAAGTAAAAATAATGATTCATACAGTGACGTATGTACATAGGTATACGTAGGTATAGCGTCGGTTTAGTGCAAGCGTTCTGGATTGAGCTCGTTGTGTTGTGTTTAGTGGGCTCGTTCTCGTCGCTCGTACGCACGCATCGAGTATGCGACGTCCCTCCTAAAAAAATCGGTCGATACGTTGTAAATATTAAATTTCAAACTTTTTGTAACTTAGAATTTTGATTTTCACTGGTCACGTTGTAACTTCCGGCTTTAGTGACTACTGGTACTGAATCGTACGAATTAATATTAGTAACGTTTTGATCCGGTCGTTAGATTTGAATCGCGTAGTGGAACATTATCAGTAGCTATCAGTTGGGGCCCGGGCCATGTTACTTTATGCCTAACCCTCTTCTAAGGGCAGGATAAGCTATTTGAAGGGCGTTTTCTCCTTGGAGCTACGTCTCGTCTACTTGTAATTTTAAGGTGAAGCGGGACACGAGGCGGGCGACGCCTGTACCAGACGAAGTAGGCGGTGTCGGGCGACCGCCCTCCGCGGGCCCCGGCCGAGCGCTGTGGAAAACGCATGGGCGCGGGGCGCCGTCACACGGACCCAGTAACAAATATACTTCACGAACCTGTTATCGCTCTTAGTGATTGACCATCAGTTCCATTTTGTCGATACTAGTTATAATCAAATTAATTAGAAATAATGTTAACAATTATGAACTATCCTCTTTCCGTTGTCTTTTATGACTGAACAATTTAACCCACCTACAAAGTTCTGTGAACACTCTTATAAAGTCAGATAGTTCCTTCACTGTACACTAAAATTATTCCAAAGCTGGATACTATGCTTAACTTGTAGTGGAAAATGCTTTCGCTTATTCCGCTGTAAGTTTGGGGGCTGCATCAAAATTTCGTGCTGTTTTGCGCAATGGCACTCGTATACAGAAAATAACGCTAACAATAAAAAAACATTAACCCATGTTTACATCGAGTAGTCACCAAATTTTATCTGAACCTGAAAAATATAACCTTATCATATTCTCATGTACAATATTACCTATGATTTCGATTACTTTTAAAGAGGAATAACATTAGAAATGTTTAGGTAGTTCCGATGAGAAAAGGGGCTGTTTCATATTATTTTCACACTGGAACAACTATGGCCAAACACCGTCATGGTTTGAGGGACACCAAACAAAGAAAAACAGGTTTCTGCTGACACTTGACTTGAAATTGGCTCTGGGTGCAGGGATGCAGCCTATGTCTTGCTATACTGCTACCCTTTTAAGTAGACTAGGTACCTAAATGGTATTGGTGCAACACGTAGTTTCATTACACCAGCTTTGGAAACACTTTAAATAATATCGATCTGCAAACCATTTCACAATAACGTTGGTTCCCACTCGTTCATAATCTTTTATACTGTATAATTGTAAAAAATATCTTTAAATTTCTTTTGAAATTAACCTTCTTTCTATAATCAAATCGAGAATTTTGACAGTTGTGTACTTCTAATACATATATAATTTATATTTCTATAACAATATTGATAATTAAATATCTAAACACAAATAAAAAATATTATTTATAATGGGTAGTATATGGTTCGTAGATCAACAACAGTAAAATAAAAATCCTTAGCAACACTGACCGTTGCTACACTCGATATAACTTTAAGATCGATACTTGCGCTTCACTAAGGTGTGGCGTGTTCTCCCCGCGGGCCCCGGCTCAGCCACGCCCAGCGCGCGCATTCTCAAACAAAATCCGCAGAAAATATTGTGCGAAGAATCGAGTAGAGTCTGCGTCGTTCGTTTCGTTCAGTCACGCACGTCACATCAGTTAGGCAGCTCAGTTGAGTAGTGATCTCGATAGCCGACGAACCGTACGCACGGCGCACACGTGCCACTCGCGCCCATCCCTTCTCCGCATCGCACTCCCGAGCGATTTCGCCGCTCGCTCGGTGACGCCACCGTCCGTCGCTACTCCGCCGACACCGCTTTGTGCTCGGTGTCGTTCCGTACGGAGCTTTGCTACATCATATCATACCATATTATGTAATACAAAAATAAACAGCTCAAAGCAAACCACGTGTGCGCGCCGGCCGGCTTATACATACAAATTCGAATCATTTTGATCATCAAAGTCACGCTCCACAACATCACATAACTACATAGTGTTAGGTGAAACTTCGAAACAAAAAACATTCCAATCATATTATCAGTATTTAAAAATCCTTAAAAGTTTAATTAAAGTGGCCGTTCAAACATAAACAAGTGAAATGTCTAATTCTGTTGAACAACAGTTTAGCGAGCTTAGTTTGTCACAGGAGGACCATGATCAATATGAGCCAGAAGATCATCAGGACCAAAGGTTAGTTGTGTACTTGTGTCTATCGATTTATGTTTTTCTTATATCCAGAAGTATATCTAGAAACCTTTTATGAAAGTGCCATAAGATAAAATTAGTTTTCCTTGAAAAGTGTTAATTCAACTACTTTACAGTGCTTGCTTTACTTCTATGTAATCGCATTAGTTGTGCTATATATTATGTTCATTTGTTTTGTATAATTATCCATCTCGCGCAACGCTGTATCGATTGTATCTTTAAAACCTGATGAATGAGTTAATTCATTTAGGTAGGTATCAAATAAATTACAATATTTAGGCACAAATCAACAATATTTATTACTATGACGATTATGTCACATAAAAGAGCAGCTATCCATCCAATTTTATCATCTGTTACATTAAATATCTTACCATTTGTAAAAGGTAGGGCATGCAATACCAGTTTCCCGGTTTTCATTTTGACCGGTAAACCGCCCATTTTCAGGATTATTAAATTACCGGTAAAAATAATTTTTCTATAAGTAACCGGTTAGTTTACCTGTTTTTATGTTTTTCTGATAAAATATACCAATATCGCTTATTTAACGTCAAAACTTCATTAAGTAGCCTTTTACATATGTAATGTATATATAATTGTATGATTGTTGCTGCAACATAGGTAGTTCTTTGAATTTTAAGTTCATTTTGATTTTATACGATTTATTTAAAATATTATCGAGCAAGTTGATTAAGTTGAAAGCGGGGTAACACATAGCCTACTAGTTTTGTTCATTCAAAATTTTTGCTTCCATTCACAACATTTTACAATCATTTTGAACAATTTCTGTGAAGTTGCTGTTTTAGGAATTTATTAACCTTATGTGGCTTCTTAACTACTTATCTCTAGGTTAGATACAAATCTTCTTAGGTACCTAATTGATAATATTATGTAAGCAAATTTTATTCATTCGGTTATTTTTATTTTCCTCATAGCTTTATTTTCTTTATGATCTTACTGAGCAAGGGCTTTCACTTCACCATTATGCGGACAGCCCGAGGACACGGTGAGCACACAGTCCAGGTGTGCACTGCCTAGGAAGGGCACTGCCGTGTCCTCGTCGAGGCAATAGGTAGCGGTGACCTCTCGCGCCCGGCCCTAGGTCAAGCCATGGTCCAGGCCGAGAGGTTTCTTCGAAGCAGTCATGCTCGAGAAAGACAGTGGAGCGACTGAGAGTTGGCACCTCTCATCCCTCTGCACTGAACCAGGAAGACACCACGGGCGCCGGGTGTCGCGAGATGACTCCTGGCCACCGTAGGTGTGGGTCTGTGGGTGGTGAGTTCGGGTGGCTCACCGTTCCTCTGTCTGCATAGACAAGAGACCCGTGTCGGCGGCGCGCGTTGTTCCACGCGCTCCTCAAAGAGATGTCAGCAACAGGATTTTTAGTCCGTAAAACTCTGACACTCCCTCACCGCTGTTAACTCACAGCGGGAGGAGTTAAAAAAGGAGGTCAGATAGGCAGTCGCCCCTTATAAAATACTTGTACTCAGCTTCCAATCCACAACATCCGGTTGTAGATTGGAAGCAGAATCCAACATAGTTGGGAACAGGCTCGGGAGATGATGATATTAAACCTAAAAGACCTAGCAGGTTTTAATGTGACCTCAGGTTGTTTATCGCTTTATTAATAGACCTCAAGAGATCGCTCTTTTTTGTTTTTGTTTATCTGCGAAAGAACTTGCGGTGTTTGACAAAGTCATCTAAACTTATTTTGAGGCATATTAGTTACCGTTAAAAAAACTTCCCGCTGCCACTTGAAGCAATCACTTACAGCAAAAATATTTTTACAACAAGTTCTAATCATTTTATTGTTGGTAAATACCTAATCATAAATGTAAAGTCAGCTGTAGCTACTAATTTTCTTTGTCATCATTATATGCGTATCACCTGTGTATACGAGGTTAGGTACCTACCATATTTCTACACTCTTAATAAGTTGTCAGTTAACTCACACCTCACATCTACAGTAATTTGGTTTTACAATGCATATAAATAAACACTACACCTGTAGGAGCAACAAATTTTCCTAAGATTTTGTTACCTAGCATCAGTTGTTGTTAACAACTAGGTATATGCACAATACGGATTTTCTCCTTACGGGTTTTTCAGCTATGCTTTGTTAATAGTATACAAAAACTGTATTAACTTATTCATCATATTACTTATACATAATATTCATGTATTTAGGGTATGGCAGATTATTTGTTACGTAACCTATAATACTCCATAGAGTGTGAGTGCCTAAACTTAGATAAACAATCTTATAAAATATGTAATAATAAACAGATTCTGATAAAGGAAACAGAACTGCCACCAGACGCTTTCAAGGTCACCTAATAGTCTAGGTTTCGACATTGATTTTACAGAAAGTAAGTCTGGGCACGGAGTAGATTCACCAGTAAGGACACCACGTTCCGCGCGCTCAATCGCGGGCCTTTGTGCCTGCTCGCATTGTTGTCTTGCTCTATTGCCTTTTGAGAAAGCAGGACAGATATTACGGTATGTGAAGTGTGCATAGCTTGCATATAGATACCTATAGCCGCTGTTCTTATGAAACTAAATTGTTCAATTTGCAGATGCAGGAAATCCCAGTGCCTATAAAGATTTGTCAACGTTCTAATGTTAAAACTATGTTTTGAAGTCTGTCCAAAGGTTTTCATTGATTCATTATGCTAGCTAGTATAAATCAGAGTTTGTTGTCAAGTATCGAATTATATTTTTAATTGCTACAAATCAAATTTATTGTAAGGCTGAAGGTTTTCTAAGAGAGGAGTTGTCTGTGGCACACAAAATGTCCGTCGCGGATAATACACGCACATCTAACGCCATCCTGCCGGCCGACTTGTAAGACGTGAAACTAAGGATTCGTCGAGATATTTTTTGGAAAAAATAATTAAATAAAGAATTTTGATAGCTTCCTATATTTTTGGGATAATACAGGGGCAGGACATTCTATTCTGAATCAACTAACAGATTTTTCCTTAAAAATAAATATTGGCTACATTTAGTCATTAAAAGACCTGGTTTAACACTTGTTTGAAAGACTTCAATTACGTATGATATACGTATGTATGTTATGTTCATGGCTGCAGAAAATTATTTGTCATATAATAAATTGTGTTAAGGGTAGAGTAAGGATAATGATGGTTGGGAGGTGAGTTCTAAAATTTTAAGATCTGATGCGGTTGCGTGCGGTGTCTGCGAATTGACCTGGAATCATTTTGCTAACCGTGTCTTTCCTGGGTAGGCTTTTCACAGCGGTAACAATTAGTACTTGACGCAAATGCGCAAAAAAAGGACTAAAATGCTAGCTGCAACAAAGCGGCAAACATTTTTGACAACATACGAAGAAGATACGTATATTTCGTTCCTCAGTGATCGCCTTACATGATAGTCTCCTGGCTAAAACTTAAATAATAATGTATGGTGCATATAATGTACATCACGGCGCAGTTGTTACGGGCGGACTTTGCACCTGCCGGCAGGTGGTTCTGCCCTTTCCAGCGCACGTGCCGTTGCTGCACTGTTCAGATTACTTAGCAACTGTTGTTTTTATTGCACAATTTAAAATTGTTATTCAAATTAACCACTAAAACCCAAATGAGTTGCACGGGAAGGAACTTCTTATATTCAAATACACTGGCATAAGTCCCAAGAGAGCATATGGGAATGGCTTCCACCGCAACAAAGGCGTTTTTACTGGCGGCTTACGTAGTTCCAGTGATGACCTGAATTTATTTCGGGACGCTAAGGTGCACTGCCTTGTGAAAAGCGTAAAACCGTGGGTACCGACCATTCTAATAATAAAAAGGCATCAGAGGCTTTTTAAATGCAAAGACGCTCCACAACCGTGAGGTGTGCAGTCTCAGAGAATATCTTCTCAAAAGCGACGGGTATGCATCGTGATATGGTAGCAGTGGACAAAGGACTCACCCCGTTATCGTTGGCAAATGAGAACTGGCGCAGACCTGTGGTACTAACTACCCATGATCGCAAGGAGGTATGGCGGAGCAAACAGCTACACGGACGCTTCTTCGGGGCTCTTCATGGCCCCGATGTAGACTTCAATGCGTCCGTATCTTGGCTACGCTTGCGGTGACTTGTTTGGAGAAACCGAAGGGTTTGTATGTGCAATTATGGACGAAGTTATCCTTACGAATAACTACCGGAGATATATCGTGAAAGACGGGACGGTTGACATATGTCGGGCATGTCACCATCCGGGTGAGTCTATCAGGCATATTATATCTGGTTGTTCTCGTTTGGCTAATAGTGAATATTTGCACAGACATAACCAAGTGGCCAAGATTATCCACAAGCAGCTTGCGCTACAAGTATGCGCCCGACCCAGTTCTCGAAAAGGACCATATCACGTTGTACTGGGATCGATCTATCATCACTGATATAGGACTATTGTAGCCAATAAGCCTGATATAGTGGTGATAGATCGATTAGCGCGCCGCGCGATGATAATCGATGTCGCCGTTCCGCATGACGAGAACCTCGTGAAAGCAGAGAAAGAGAAACAAAGTATCTCGACTTAGCGCACGAGGTTGTCGCCATGTGGAGTGTCGACACGGCTGTTATTGTGCCGATTGTCGTTACGGCCAATGGTTTAATAGCCAAGAGCCTCGACGAACACCTCAGGAGGCTCTCGTTAGGCGGCTGGATCAAGGGACTGATTCAGAAGGCAGTACTCCTTGATATGGCACGTATTGTGAGGAGGTTTCTGTCTCTGGGACCCTAACCACCGGTACCTTGGGCCCTGTGCCCGATATCGGTGGCAACCTATTTTTTATATTTTTTAAATGTTTTTTACTTTTATATTTAATATTTAAAAATGTAATAAATATGTGCAAGAATAAATAAATAAAAAAAAATAGGCATCAGGGCGGGATGACTGAGAGTAGAGACCTCGTGGTTCTGCTGATGTAACAGAGTGCTCCGGGGGTGAGCCACCATTACTCATCTCCGATTTACTTTGTGATCAATGGAGACCGAGGAACCTCGTTTGATTGGCTGTCCAGGTCGGCGTTAGACCGGAGGGCACAGCATGAGAGAACGAAACTCGTTAGCGTCTATACTCAGAACAACACAGATAACCAATTCTCTTATATTTTTTTGATAACCCCTGTGACTACTGGGCATATTTTCATAGTGTTAATTAACTACCTAGGAATAGAAAATTTTAATTATGGGTGTAGTGGGGATAACCACATTCCATTTATTTCTGATAATATTGCGACATAAACCATCTTTTAATTGGTCTATTATTTTAAAAATAGGGAGAAGGTGAAATCCACGAGAACCAAACCACGTATTAGAATTTTTTGGTTTGGATTACAGTTTCTTCCCCCCATCCGTATAAATTCCTAAATTTGTTTGTCCTGTCTGTTGGGTGTGGGAGGTAAAGTATAGGAGTTAGGGAGTTTTGTCCTAGTATTGAATGCTGCAATGTTGAGTACAATTTGTTCTAAAGTTATACGAGACTCCATCCATAGTGTTCCTGTCCATAGTGTTCCTGCTCTGGTTACCTACTGAGGATTATTTACGACAGTTATTCCATTTCTGTTTTTACTGCTTACGAGTCGCTTGAGCATCAGAAAAGCCTGAATACATATTACTTTAGAAGGTTGATAGGATAACATTATTGTATTTTTTAAATAATAAACATCCCATTACCGACCGGTAGCACTTTTTAAAGTGCAACTTGCATAACGACAAAAAGTGTTTAGGTACATGCTACTATAACATAGTAAAAGTCTAAAATGCGTGTAACTTACCTAGTATTTAGAGATATAGCCGAAAAATCAAACTGCCACATGACTTTGCCAAAAATATTTATAGAGGACAACGAACTTTATATAGGGTTTGACGCATTTGGTGCTCTTCTCAACTTGTATGTACACCATGTTCAAATAGTGCACTTCGCAAATGGTGCACTTCTCCATTGGCACACTTCGCAACTGGGGTTCTTCGCAAAAGGGGCACATTTTAAGTTGAGTGGAGCTTTGGATTTTTTCTAAAAATGAGATTTTTATTTGCGAAAGTAATTTTCTTAAAAATACAATCAAGATTGTCATGGTATGGGCATGTAATAATGAGGAGGGATGATACGCATGCAAGCAAGCGTGTGCTAAATATGGATGAAAAGGAAGACCTAAGAAAAGATGGATAGATTGCCTGAAAGATGACATGAATGAGAAGAGAGTGAGTGTCAGTATGACGAGTGACAGGGGAAAATGGGAGAGGATGTCATATTGCGCCGACCCCAAATAAAATTTGGGAATAGGGCAGGAGGAAGAAGACAATCAACAAATACCTTACAAGTAGGTACACACTTAAACTTAAACAATTTTCAAAAATAATATAAAAAAGTCATACAAAAATAGAAAAAAAAAATCTGTAAGATTCACCTACAGCAAAATAATTTTAATTAAACGCTACATAATCATTTTTATTTTTTCAAAAACTTTTCTATCATTTTTTTTTTTTCAAAAATAAAATCCGTCACTCCGAAAAACTAAAAAGTTAAAAGTTTTATACTTCTAGTTTACCTAAGCTCGTACCTATACCTGGTAACAGGAATTTATTAATTTAGTGTTATTCGTTCTCAGTATGCTCAATTAATTTTTTTATTGAATGCGTAATATTGAGTATTGAAATTCGAAAGAATAGTCGGTAACTTATCCACAATGTGGATTCCACATAAATCTTTTTTCGTATTTAGCATTTACCCTTAAAATCGGTCATTTGTTGTACGTAAGTAGGTACAAGTTATTTAGGCTCTCAACAAATTTATTGATTATTCAATAGATATTCATTACTCTGTTTTTCGATTAAAGCAGATGTATAATAATGGCGGATTAGTGAATGGAATGGATTGTTTTTATCAGTATGCGCCGGGTTGGTAGGTGGAGGGCGAAGCGGCATTCAGTCGTTTTGCATTGCAAGTTCGTTCTGAACCCGTGTCGCGTCCGCTACACGGCCGCTACTCAGCTCGGTTCGAGGCGGTTCACTCATTCTTCAGTCACTCGGCAACACTCGCAGTTGCGCCACAGCTCGGAACGAATGGCCTAAGTTCATCACTCTTTCCGGTCGTTTTATTCATTTTAATAAACTATTGCATGTAGTAAAAATCGTAATACGCTTGATGTATCTTAAATTAAAATCGAGAGTTGTGGTGGACATTTCTGTTGAACTTGTGAAATTTATAGCGTCGGTTGGCTTCCACATCAGGTGCTTGCTGTGTTAAGTTTCCTAACTTGCCTATGGCATACAGAATGGCGAAATACCGCAGGTATGACAAGTTAGTTTGCTTTTCTATTGACGCGAACACGCCCACATTCTTAATACACTCTTTACAACTTGTCTTTGTTGAGTTGTTGACTGTGACTATTATTAAACAGTATGTTAGGGTATGAATGTCTCTATCAAATGACATGAATTCTCTAAATTATTCTAATTATACACACATGTGCATTCAACAAATTCAATGCACATGAACACGTGGTGCGTAAAGAAAATGGCGGCGCGCTGCTGCCGGTATTGCGGCTCGTCGCGACGACGCGTTCATGAATCACTGATACTGAATGCTCCGGCATTATTGCTAGACTTTCCTGTGCTATCGATCAATTGATAACAGCATTTTAAAAAAGATTTGTAATTTATTGTTTATAAGTAACTAGGTAGGTACCCAACTAGTTGCAACATAATCAGGTATCGTATGATATACTCATGTGATAAACTGCACACACGAGTTATAGGCCCAAATTCTGGTTATAGAAAATAAACTACAAAATAGCACAATATTAACGTACATAGACACTGGAAATAACTGTAAACATTGTCGTACAACATGACGTAACAGAGTTCAAGGAGTCGAATGATAATAATTTATTTACTTATTGATGTCAATACACCTAGTGCAGATTCCATAACAATAGAATGCATAATGTGATAAACTGGTGCAAAACGTAATTTCTATTTTATTCAAGAAGTAAACGGTGCAGTTTGTGTAGACCATTATATTTATTAATATTGATATTGATATAGGGAGCGATTTTCAAATTAATTGAAACTTAATATATTTAGTTTGTATGTGGTTCCAAACAGGTTTAAAGAACATCCAGAATATGCCGCCGCCTTTTTGGGAGAACAACTTGCGAACTAAAAACTAGTTTTGCTACTCTGAAATTCTTAATACTTTTCTTGTTGAGCCTGTTATGATTGCGTTTTTTAAGACTAGCCGTAGTCTTGGTGGCCGCGGACTGGGTGCCAATGTCATTATATCAGGCATAATTTTCGTTGTGGTGAACACCATTATATTGATAACCAACCATTATATTATTTGTTTTCCCGCGTAGTCACCCGCCTCCCGGCTAGCTTCTGCCTATATATCGTCCGAGCCTTTTTCCCAAACTATGTTGGGGTCGGCTTCCAGTCTAACCGGATTCAGCTGAGTACCAGTGCTTTACAAGAAGCGACTGCCTATCTGACCTCCTCAACCCAGTTACCCGGGCAACCCGATACCCCTTGGTTAGACTGGTGTCAGACTTACTGGCTTCTGACTACCCGTAACGACTGCCAAGGATGTTTATGGCTAGCTTCTGCCTGTACCCCGATAAAAAGGTACCTAGCCAATGTTACTCGGGTATAGTGAAGATTCTCTTAATTCTAAGCTACCTCTCTACCAATCTTGAGCCAACGCTACTTTTTATTATTAACATATAAAATATACGAATATAGCCGTCAACATTGCCAGCCTTTGCAAAATGTCACGTGGTTGGGATAGATTTATCTGTTTGTAACATTTCTACAAGTACTAGGAAATTATAACTTAGTGTATAAAACAAAAAACCAACGGACTACTTTACATATTTTAGTCCTAATACATCGTAACGTAATAAATGCGTAAATTATAGCGTCGATTAACCCATATATCGTGGTAGCACTACCGTAAAGGCTAGGCAAGTTATGATAATATATTGATAAGCTATTTTATATATTACTGTAAATCGCCCAATAGTGTGGATGATTCGCATTCCTACGTAATTTTTCTAACACCTTATTTACGACTACCTTGGATTTTCACCGAAGTTTCAACAGACAGAAGGGGAAGCTCTAAAAAAACACAGCTTCATATTCACTTAATGGTACCTAAAATATCCTACATACTGAACCAGTGAGAAAGACCACACAATTATTTATTCATCCTCTTATTTATTATTTATTCATTCTATCTTAGTTTTGTTGTTCTAATGATTACGCATAGATTCATTTGAGTGTGAAAATTCAGGTTGTTAGTCAATTGTATATTGCTAAATAAAAAATTAATCCTCCAATACTTAAAATTAATATCAAAGAACTTACAGACTAGATAATTTTATCATAAGGTGTTTTTGCCTATGGCTCATAAATTCATCAAATACCTCGTTATTTCATAACGTAAAGCGCACCTTAAAATATCGTGAATATGCACAACAGCACATCACTGAACGAAGATGTAACGTACGAATCGAATGTTAGTTGTATCCTGCGGTCGCTTTGTGTATGTCTAGGTATATGTGCAGTGTTGTAGTATGGTAGGTAGGTAGGTACATTCACTACGAGGGGTCATGCATCGAGCGAGTGCAATGGAACGAAGTTGTGAATGGCGAGCGGGTGGGAAGTGGGGTGAGGCGGGCGGAGAGGTCGCGCGGAGCGTTTGTCGGTATCGTGTCGGCCCCGTCGGGCCGGTGCGCCTGCGCCTCGCGACGACGCGGGCGTACTGACGAAGCACGGATGATGTCATCTCCGGAGCTCCGCCATTTTGTAGCCAATGATAATATATGTATACAGTATCAGTAGCTGGATAGAAGTAAAGTCAGGAAACCAGTAAAGATACAATCGAGCAAGTAGTTGTCTTAATTTATATTTCATCTTGTTCGTGGTCTATAGAACTTACGCAACATAGTAGGTAATAAGGTTAGGTATTGTTATAAAGATAGCTAATATTATAAGTAATCAATACGGAGGAGTTCATAAGCATAAGTTGTATACAATTGGTTATGTCGCTTCTCGCAGCCGGTCATCAAAAGTACTCATCAGTGGGCTACCTCTGCATGTTCGCTTCGACAACATCGAGCCCCTGCTCTCACAGTATGGCAACGTACAACATTGCGACAAAGCGAACTCTCGTGACGCTAACACCCAGGCGGTTTTCATCACGTTCGAGACTCCGGACCAGGCGCAGCAGTGAGTATTGTCTGTTTGACGGTGTCTCTGGGTTGTGCTGCTACGTTGTTCGCACTTTCTGCTTCGGTTCGAGCTTCCTTCTTCGTTCTCTTTTCTGTTCTTTATTCGCATGATGACTTTCTGATATCTAACTATTGGCTTTCCTACTGGGGCCCGATTCTGCTAAGTTAATAATGTCAAAACCGCATAAAAATTTAATCGCAATAGCAATAACCTTGGCGGGCATTCTGCTACTACGACCAATCGTATTCCAATGACATTTGATTGGTTTGCGATTAGTTTATACGGTAGTTTGCTCTACAATCATATTGCATTCGTAAATAATTTGCAGACAATATGATTAATAATTGAATCACAGAAAATTATAAAAACGTTTATTTAAAAGAAAAAATACCTGGATGCCACATATGCTTCAATCGTAATTGAGTCGTGATTGGATCTCGGTCTGATGTGAATCGTATGTCGCTTAAGTAAAATTAGCAGAATCAACCCCCTGTTTGCTTGAATGCTTTTTTCAGGTTGCACAGATACATTATGTAGGGTTATATTACATGAAATCACATTGGTTTTTATTATCTTTCGAAAGTTAGCAACTTTTCGATATTAAACAAAAATTTTTATTGAACTAAAAACTTCTAATAACTTGTTTCTAGTGCGATTCGAGTTTTTATTACGACAACACTGAAGCAATAATGCTATCCGAACGAAATGTGTCTGTCCATTTACTGCGGATTTCTAATTTATTTCTATTAGTGATTGAAATTTGTCATAAAAAATATCGAAATTCAATCTCTAGATAGATGGGTTATAGAAACCCACCTTAAGTGCCTTTTGATTTTTATCCCGCAAAAGATGAAAATAGTTTTATCAGACCAGTGTTTATAATGACATGAAAGGTAGTTACTTAATATGGAATGAATAAAAAGTAAAAGAATTTCCATTTTTTATAACGCTTAAATTTAGACTAGAAGACGCATGGTTTTCTGTTGAATGTTTTGCTTGAGGTTTGGTAATAACTGTATTTACATGAGCTATACGACTTGTTACAGGGCTATCAATGGGCTAAACGGGTGCGAACTGGAAGGAAGTCGGATGAAGGTTGAGGCAGCTGAGCAGAATACCCGTGGCGGCAGGCGCGGACGTCCCGGCGGCGGCCGCGGCGGCGGCGGCGCCACCGGCGGCGGCTCGCGCCCCACCGACTTCCCGCTGCGTCTGCTCGTGCAGAGCGATATGGTCGGCGCCATCATCGGCCGTCAGGGCAGCACCATCCGCCTCATCACACAGCAGAGTCGAGCTCGCGTCGATGTCCACCGCAAGGACAATGTTGGCTCTCTCGAGAAGGCCATTACCATATATGGCAATCCTGAGAATTGTACAAATGCATGCAAAAGAATATTGGAGGTCATGCAACAGGAGGCCAACAATACTAACAAGGGGTAAGCGCTTATGCGATTAATATTATGTGCTGTGTAAAATTTTTGTACCAATGATTTAACCAATTATTTCCTGTTTCAGTGAGATCTGCCTGAAAATTTTGGCTCACAACAATTTAATTGGCCGTATAATTGGTAAAGGAGGTAACACCATCAAGAGAATCATGCAAGAAACCGATACCAAGATCACTGTTTCCTCTATCAATGATATAAACAGCTTCAATTTGGAGCGGATCATCACTGTCAAAGGCACCATTGAGAATATGGCTAAAGCAGAGTCACAAATTTCAGCTAAATTACGCCAGAGCTATGAAAGTGATTTACAGGTAATAATTATACTCCATTTGAGTAGACATTTAACTAAAGGTATGCTTTATATTTTTAGACCCTTAAAATAAATCAATTGTCTTTATTTTAAGCGGATTTGACAACTGGTACTAAACCGGGTAAAATTTTATGTCAAGACTGCCCCTTCCAAAACCAGTATACATACTAACTGTCACTAATCAGTCTGGCTATGTTGTCTATATTAAAAAATATTCGTCGTCTATGTTTAAGATGCTGGCACCGCAAAGCATCATGTTCCCCGGATTGCATCCGATGGCCATGATGTCCACTGGGCGTGGATTCTGCGGCGCCCCTCCACCATTCCCGCCGCCTATATACGCTCCCCTGCCGGGCCAGGGAGGCGCGCAGCAAGGAGCCGGTGACTCACAGGTAATAAATAAACAGTGGCGTATCTATTGAACTGATTGGACTGACCTTATCGAAGTCACATAATCGTTCCAAGGAAACCATTTGCCTCGCGAGTATTGAAATTATAAGTCTACTACAAAGCAAAAAGTTCATAAAAAAAAACTACAGTCTATACCGCCACAACCAAGAGAGACGTTTATTTTATTTCATGTTGGAATATATTCATAATATAAACACGTGGGCCCATTTGGTCAATAGATTTTTAGAAGCAGCTGCCGGCCCGGTAATGCCGGAAACATCTAGCTCTTATTTCTAATTTTTTTGAGCATCGTGTAAAGCAGAAAGCGTGGCTCCAGCATCTGCATTTGAACGTTCTGCTATAGATTTACCTAAAAAAATTACTAATACTGTCTTTTGTTACAATAGGAAACTACGTACTTGTACATCCCAAATAATGCTGTGGGTGCAATTATTGGCACCAAGGGCTTACACATTCGCAACATCATAAGATTCAGCAACGCGTCTGTGAAGATCGCTCCGTTGGAACAAGACAAGCAGGGCGAGAACCAAAGCAATCCTCAGCAGGAGCGTAAGGTCACCATAGTCGGAAGCCCCGAGGCTCAGTGGAAGGTGTGCATGCATTATATATTCGGAATATCATAACAGTTTCATAAGTCTTGGACATTATTATGAACGCTCCTTTCATTGCTTTCCAGGCTCAATATCTTATCTTTGAGAAGATGAGAGAAGAAGGCTTTATGTCAGGCTCCGATGACGTGCGGCTGACAGTTGAGATAGTAGTTGCATCTTCCCAAGTTGGCCGCATCATCGGCAAGGGCGGTCAGAACGTGCGAGAGTTGCAGCGCGTCACTGGGTCTCTTATTAAGCTTCCTGAACAACCGCAGCAGGCGCAAGGCGGCGGTCAGCAGCAAGATCACGACACAACAGTGCATATCGTCGGCCCCTTCTATAGCGTACAGGTATGTCATGTTTTTGATCTCTCGTATGTCGATTATGAATTTATGCTATTTTTAAAAGGTCCGTTGTTGTATTGGTGAACCTATAAGAGTATTCCTATAACGTAGCTCAAGGATATTAGGGCCAGGCCACAACAGTGCGTTGCGGCGTCGCATCGCAAAAATCAACGACGCATATCATATTAATCGCATAGCTGTGCAATGTTGTTTTTGCGATGCGACGCCGCAACGCACTGTTGTGGCCTGGTCCTTACTGCTCGGTGGTAAATATCGGGACTGGTCTAAAAACTTGTAGTGAAATCTTTGATCCGGTTTTTTTTATGGATTGTTATCGAACTTGAGATCAATTGGTCCGATTTCATGGTGTTTGGTTTTGTGATTAGAATAGCATACTGAATATTGAAAAGAATGAATAATAATATAATACGTAGGGAATATCCTAACTTTGTTTGTTAAAGCAACAAAGTAGTTGCCAAAAGTAAGAGATAAAAGGTGTACATATATGGTGTACCTTTGTCTGCTTTACTAATACACCCACAAATTGCGCACACATTCCCATTTCGTTTGACATCTGTGGTATTCGTTGGCTACTGCCAAGTATTGCTGGTATACTGCTTTCGCGTTATGAGTTCCGTGACCTTGTTATGGGTTCCGACGAAAGTTACTAAAACGGCAATTCCGATTTTGTTTTCTTTGCCAACCCATTCGTTATTATAAAAGAATCAATTAAATTACGTTAGGTCCTTTTAATTATTCCTTTATTTCAGACAACTTAAGGCTGTGTTTAAACCAAACTGACTGTTAGCCGCCGAAAGTAAGCGAATGTTATGCAGTTTATTTAAATTATTCCATCTGTACTGCCATCCATATTCAATTTTTCGTACACATCTAAACGACGATACGTTATAACGTTATGTGTAGGCGCTGTCATACGTCCGGTTAATACAGTGTGCCAGTACGCGAATTGGCTACGTAGCTATACGTCAGCATGTTGGTTCCAGCTCGGTCAGCGGACCCTATACAGTATGTGAAAAATAGGTGAATTCTCAGCGTTTACCCATCCATCCTCCGAGCCTTTTCCCAAACTATGTTGGGGTCGGCTTCCAGTCTAACCGGATTCAGCTGAGTACCAGTGCTTTACAAGAAGCGACTGCCTATCTGACCTCCTCAACCCAGTTACCCGGGCAACCCGATACCCCTTGGTTAGACTGGTGTCAGACTTACTGGCTTCTGACTACCCGTAACGACTGCCAAGGATGTTCAATGACAGCCGGGACCTACAGTTTCACGTGCCATCCGAAACACAGTCATTGGTGTCTAAGATATACTTAGAAAGTACATACAAACTTAGAAAAGTTGCATTGGTACTTGCCTGACCTGGAATCGAACCCGAGCCCTCATACTCTAGAGGTTGGTTCTTTGCCCACTAGGCCACCACTACTCAAACTACTAATTCTACTACTAATTCTCAGCGTTTACCCATACAAGCTTAAACGAATACAAGCCGACAGTTTTGTTTACTACTGGCGTATTGTCACCTCGTTTTAACAACAAAATACCGTTTATTTTCACGTTTACACTGGGGCTCACGGTGAGCCTGCTCAAATTCGGCGGCTGACCGTCAGTTTGGTTTGAACACAGCCTTATTCCATGAAAAAAAATAATGGATATGTAAACATATTATCACAATAGCTGTTATACTATAATTACTTAAAAATATTATAAATACATGCAGAATAACAAACTTAAACTAGTGCACATCATTTTAGCTATCAGTTATGAACTGTCAGGGAAGTCATAACGTGAAGGCGTATGTACCTATAGGTAATTGCAGCGATAATATCGCTTACAATTATATATATTTATATTCGCTTCATTGTTGCACGTACGATCATCAAGTACAACTGATACGAGTTGTCAATATTCCCGTCCTGCATATTTCATTGGGCTTGTATGATATAAAGGCAAATAAAAGAAAATATCTTTATTTTATGCAAAGCTTTCAATGTTCATGTTGTATCGATTCATTTTAGATCGTTCGATAGATTAATGTATCGATTTATAAAGCTTGTATAAAATAGTTCTTGACTTATTTTCTGACAATCCTTTCTTAGGTAAGTTACTCAATTGTAATTGTATTAGATGGAATTAATCGAATGGGTTTTATTTCACGTGAACACCAATTTGACGCGCATTTGAGATTTTTACAGAATGGAAGTGACTTAGAAATTTGCTAGGGACGTTTACGTAGTTGGTAGAGTTTCTCTGTTATAGGAATAAACTTATAGCGTTTCACAAGATCCAACTTTCGTCTCCAAAAAGGGCAAAATTTGTTTGCTAAGAACTGTACCCATACTGTAATGTAAAGCCATATGTATGCAGAAAGCAAGCCATCCGGCGCCAGCCCAGCGCCTAATGGCTTTGGTGGATTCTGATACCAGTCATAAAGCAAGCAGATTGAAGCAAGATGGTATCTAAGCTCTGGTAGATACTACCGGCTATTAGTACGACCTCTACCATAAGTTAAAAGAAAAAGTATTTGTCGACTCGATATCGACGATGCAAATTTTTTGTATGTTACTCAACACCGTTGACTTGCGGAACTAAAATTGGAAATTTAAAAAAAATTACGTAGTTGGTGGTGTCGAGTATCGGCAAATAATATTGCTTGCAAACTCATGGTAGAGGTACAGATTGGCGCCGAATATCAGCTTACTTTCTGTGTACGATCTAATTCTGTGTATGGTTATCTGTAATGACGACCTGTCTCGTCGAAAGGAATTAGAATTTGTATTTTAATCGATTTATACTTGCGCTTGCCTCTGCAGCTGTTATGCCTATTTCATAGTGTATCGTGTATATGTTTTTGCCAGTGCGAAATTTTAATATAGGGTTTTTGATGTTACCGGGATGCCAAAACTGTGTAAGATATCATGTAGTTACAAGTCCAAATTGAATTTATTTAAAATCGTACCTGTATTTTTATATATGAAGGTGGTGACGCGATTTACGGTCAAAATTGTGAATAAGATAAGTATATAATTTAACTAATTGCTGGCGCCATGCGAAGTAGTTCGAATACATTTTAATTTGATTTCTCGACTCACTGTGGCATAATAAGATATTTACGTTTTGTAGCGATCACCTGAAGCGGGATGAAACATAATCGAGACACTGCCTGTGTAAGGATAGAATCCTCAGTGTGAGCCAATGAAATAGCACAGCACCATGGCCATGCCAAGTTGTTTATTGCAATTGATGCAAAAATATAGGTGAGTTAATTCAGTATTAACGTAAACAATATTTATTATACAGCGAATTTTTAACGAATGACAATAAAATGTATTCACCCTGAAACTTCTTTAATTTACTTGCTACGCCTAATTGTTATTGGACTATGTAACTACATGTACGTGTTTTATGCAGTTATTTCTCGAATTATCCGCCATCACTGAAGGTGACGATCCAGACGATATCCTATTTCTATAATGATTATGAAAGGTACGAAAATACCACACAGTTTTTATAAATAAAATTCGTTGACCGTTATCGTTTCCCGATGGGCGTGCCATACGTTATTATAGTAACTTAATACATACTTTATATTACAAATTAATTGCCTTCACTTGTGGCAGGCTTAGCGAAGACGTTGAATACTTAATTTTAAGCCATTGCAAAATATATTGTGAAATATTTCGTTATGTCCTTGTTCTGTATAATTTTCCTTGATACTATATTGTATGTGTATAGTTGTATGTGCGAATGTGAAAGAAGGCCTTAGTATTGTACGTTTAACGTTTGATTGTGTATGTTATCAGTCGGCGCAGCGACGCATTCGTGCAATGGTAGCGCAGGCGAGCGCGCCGGGCCGCCGCCGCGCCGCGCAGCCGCCGCCGCCCGTGCAGCAGTAAGCTGCGTCCGCACCTCCGAGCCCCGCGCCCTCCACCACCTCCACCCTCGAGCCCTCGCAACACCGTCAGCTCACACCGGCTCACACCACACTAGCTTACGCACACTTACGCTGCACTCAAGGTATTCCGTGTCGTTTTGCTTCGACCGAACGCTGGCAGGTTGTCGAGTTGACATCATGTGTCCAAATGTTGTTGTTGACATAATTCTATTATTGTAGTGTAATTAAATCTATTGATAAATCCATATTTTATCCCGGGAGTTATGTATGTTGATGATTAATATTTGAATATATATTATGCATATATATATATATATATATATGATATTATTCATATACACTATTTTTTTAAATAATGAACGTGTTTGTTATATTGTTTTCATACCATGTTAGTATCTGCTACAATGTAGAGTTGTCATAAGATTGCAATAGTTAAGTTCTGTACACTGTTTACAAATGTTAATAGCAGTTTCTATAGTATCACGCCGTTCTATATACAACAAGAAGTTCAAATTATGAATTATGTTTTTGTTATAAAGTAATAGTTTAATCTGTTAAAATCACTGCACTATAATACTGTTAAACGTAATTATTTGAAGGGTGTGTGGGATACAACTAACTAGGAACGGAAATTACGACGTTGCTTTAACGAGGAGGCTCATTGGACAAACGGCTTTGCAAAGTATATTGTAAGAATATTTCTTTAAAAGATACGGAGTTTCTGCATGCATGCTGCAGAGAATGTGTCGTATAATGGTTTCTATTGAACTGATGTGTGTGTTGGGTGAAGTAACTAATCCAAAGAGTGAACGCCGATCGTGTCGAATCGGCCTGATAGTGACGAGCCTTGACTTGACAGAGCGCCGGCCCCCGGCCGCCCGCGCTTGCGCTAGTGCCCGCTAGCGCTCCTATCAACGATATGGAGACGATAACATCTACCTAATTATGATGGACAAATATTTTTGATATAATAGTAATTGTTGGAGAGTAAGGAGTAAACTTATGAGTTTTAATTTGTAAGTAACATTTGTTGATCGTTTTCTTTGTAATTTTGTCTTTGTTAGCTTTATAATGTTTTCTTGTATTGAAAATGTAATACAAAGTTTCGTCGAACGATACCGTAGCGTTTAATGGTGCGAGTGTAAATGTCGCGTCGGTTGTATTGTTCGGTTCTATCGTGATATGTTTTATTATTCAATTGTACGATTTGCGTTATCATTGTGCCAAGTGAGATAATTTAAACTATGAGAGATTAAGATTAAGTGAATAATATCAAAATTAATGAAAAGCTTAGATATTTATATGTATAATGTGATAATATATGGAAGTTTTGGCAAAAACGTTATTAAGAATGTTTTACATTCTTATTCCCATTTTCTCATTTTAGGTTAGATTAAAAATAAAAATATGAATTGTAAGTGGTGAGGCGGCGGCGTCGCCGTGACGGCCACGATAGTCGCGTGTGTCGCGCGCCTGCGCTCGCTCCTCGCCCGCTGATGTCCCGATACTTCAACACTTGTCTCTTAACATCTGGTTACGTCTACTCCGTCTCCCAAATGCATCAAAATAATTTTCAATTCATTACAGTCAAATGGCGTAATATTGTCAGTTACACACCGTGCTATAGTGCTGAATGTAAAGGGTACAACGTGCATGCTTACTAATGTTACATAAAATGAGAGGTTATCTAATAACTCTACAACAAAGTCAAAGCTACCTAACGGACCAGGCAGAATTATTTTTGTTGATTCTACCACCTTAGGCTTTGCTTTGTTATACCGTTATTAGGTAATAAAAACTGATGTTTTACATAAATTTAATTATTCAGAAATAACATCTCAGTTACTGGATCTTCCGATAGATTGCTATCGTCAGTCTGACATCTCAAGATGTTAATGTCGTTTAATTTGGATTCACTTTATTCAATCCATTACTGGGTTGTGATATTTGTAGTGACAGAATTTTAACTTGTCAATTGTAACTATCAAGTGAATCTCGTGGAGGTAAGATTCTTGTTCAAGATCAACTATCGGAAGATAACTCTCCCCAGACATTATATTTTCAAACCAATATTATTATGCCGATGATAGGTCATACATAGTTTTACTAGGGCATTTTTGCAAATTGGTGCGATCTTGCTTTATTTTAATAATTTATTTGTAATTTATTTTGTTTATTGCTTTTCGAAGTGAATAAATCATTGTGATGTAATCAAATTATCTGAAAAATTCTACGAGTATACTATACTTTAGTGATAGTATATTTCTCGCAATTTTGTATTGCTTCCACATATTATTGGTAATAATCTCACATATGGCAAATAACTCCTCACAGTCGGTCGAGAAAACGTGCTATAGGTGCAGGTGCTTTATATTCATCGATAAACTAAGATACCAATATTAGAGAACGAACCGTGAATGAATACAATTATGTCGCCGTTATAATTTTATGATTTTAATTTACGACCCCATAGTCTCATGAGTATATAGGTTTATACTATGAAAATATATACTGCCACGTTAAATAATATTAAATAAGTCCCCCTTAAATAAGTTACTGTTAATTATTGAAACAGAGATATCGTTGTTATATTTCATGTATACATAATTATTATTATTATATATATTTACACTATAAACTAATCGTAAACTTATAACGGCTTAATTTTAATGTGACAAATCCGTCTATTATAATTAACGGTACATTTATGTAGTACGAGAATAGATTTCACAAGATTTTATGTACGTAAGTTCCTTTACACGCTACGGATAGTCTGTAATGTGTGCTATGCTATAAAGAACACACATTCAACCTTTAATAAGGAAATTGAGACATTTTAGAAAACGGACTTCATTTTTACAAACATATCAGGAAGAATAAACGTTTAAACTGCCTATGATCAGAGAGCAGTGAGAGTCCACTTACTGAGAACACGCCACGATGTTGGCGTGCTATTGTACAGACCCTATACCTTAAATATGGGCCACAATCTAAAAGTTATAAAATGAGTGTTTAGTGATAAAAATATCGTGCGATTGACAGCAATCGTCGCTAACTTTGTTACTCTCCACAATAGCTGTATCACTTGAAACTGATATGCCAGAAAGTAGTTAAGTACCAATAACTATTACCTATGTTTACTTATTGAGTTAAGAGGGGCTCAGAATTTATTAATCTGAAAACGAGTGCAAGGAGAAGTGTAATTGTTTGTGCGCTTATTAGCGTATTATATTAACAGAATACTGAGGTATAAGTCCTATTATATCGGCAAAAACTTTACATTCCATACTTCACAAAATAACACCTATTGCTGAAAACCGACCATCTGCAAATGAGTATTTTAGAAAATTTACTAAATTATGATATTTTTTTGCGCATTCAGTGTTATTACTTATATACGGTACGAGTGAAAAATAAATGTGTAGATGTATGCAAGCTAATTATGCAAGCTAATTATTGTTTCGCTAAAAGAAAATTGTATGCATTAACGATATTTGAATGTCTTGGATTAATGTTTAGAATTCATATTGGTGTAATATTTCCACTCGTTAGTAGTATAAACAATATTTTCTGGACAAGAGAAATTGGCTTGTATTTGTGTTCAATATCGGTCCACTACAGCAGAAGTTGGTTGACCGAGTATTGTTCGACACCAGCCAGATTCCGCTTGCATCGGCTATCAGAATGGAATAAAATATACGGTTACTTTCACTGCGACAGGAAGAGTGTACATATTAGGCATGTTGTTTATTCCTTCCAAATGTAAGCAAGAGAGGGTACATTATGATTTGCAATGTTAGGATGCAGAAATAGTTTTAGTTGATTCTTATTGTATCGTTGCGAAGTAGTTTAAGTTGATGAAGGCGCGGGCGGCGCGCGGCCACGAGACTGAACTACACCCCTGCCGCCGCGCCCTCGCGCCCATTACTTACATATTGTCATTGTCGCTATTATCATTCTTGTTTGATGGTTCTACTGTTATTTACATTACATTATAATTCTTTCTCGTGTGTGTAACCACTATTTTGTGTATTTACGTGTGAAAGGATCGATTTCATTTTAATGTGCATGATTGTAATTTTGGATATTATCTAATATGTATGAAATGTATGAATATTGTCAGATTATTACGGTTGATTCAAATAATTATTATTTTTAATCAAATCCTTGAGCGCACATCGCATTTTATTATTTTATTTCAATAACTTGTTAATTTTATTTAGTGGGGGAAATTGAGCACTCATGATTCTGTTGTTCGTATGTTACATCCCCAAGCAGTGTATGCTAAAGAAGTTTACCGAGTCTATAGTAATAGTGTTTATGTATGTCGTATGTATTTATGTACCTTGCTGGAGCATGTATATCAGTGTGTAGCGTGGTCGCGTGGCGGCCGGGCGCACGCGCGGCGCACCGCTCGGCCAGACGCGAGCCGTGTCGTCGCGTCTTGTCTCGTCCCGCCCGCCATGTGATAAGTATACAGCAGAACGCCGAATATCCGAATTAATTGGCTCCCCAGAGCTCGGATATAATCAGACATACCTAGAAATTCTACCTAGGTACTACATGACCTTCCTCACCGAATACCTCATGGCCATGGAGAAACGCACGGAAGGGTTACCAAACAGAATTCTACCATAAAATGTGGAAATTATTTTTATTTTTCGGATACTTGGCGATGCGGTTAATCGGCATTCGGATAATCGGCATTCTACTGTAATTAAGTAACGGCCGTACATTCGCGATCTCATGAGGCGGGACCCACAGTATGCGTTATTTTTGTTTAGATATAGAGGAGCTGTTGTTGTTGCTTCTCAAGTGAATGTATCAAGGTCCAATATTCATTGATATATTGTTTTTTTTCACTATTCTTGCAGGACAAATAGACATACATAGTTCGCCACATTTTCTTTAAATTTTACTGTTATTTTTAGAACCATTTTATAATTGGTATAAGTTCTGAAACTAATAACTACCTCAATATTACTAAATGAATATGATAATTATCTTTGTGCATGTTTTTTGGGAACTGAATTTAAAAGAATACGAAAATTCAATATAGTATAAGATTGCTATTTTAAACATAGTAACAGAAAGTTGTCAAAATTAGGTTTCTTAACGTAATAAAACTGGTGAAATTTGAGCAAGTTTTTTATTTCTAAAGCAGACTAAACCTCCACGTTAACCACTAGTTTTTTTTACTTTTGTACATGTCTGTACATGTAAATTTGTAACACTATCCTACATATTTTAGAAGGTACCACAATGTTCTGCGTTTTCGCTTTTTCGTAACCACCTAAACTTGGTCGGGTTACCACGGTCATTCACTTCCTAATGACTTTAATCGTATTATCTCATTAATTATCCAATGTACTGAGCTGAAATTTTACTGATATACAACTGATCTAAAAAAATAATAATTGACATAACATTCAGTTCATATATCCAATCCAGGGGCCAAATAACACCGCGCGCATCAAGACCGTGCTCGTGAAGAACTGAATATCATATTACTTGTTAAATACTTACAGGATACTAATGAAACTTCACATTTAAAGGCAGTTACAAGCTTTAAAATAACAAGTAAAGTAAGTCTTTACACTTCTTATTGAGTGCTGGGACCAATTGAAATGTTTTTTCATTTAATGAAATAACCATTAAGATATGCATTATTTTGGTTTTATTATTGCAAAACAAATTGAAACTAAGTCCTAGGAAGTCATGAACAAAAGATGATAAGAATCCGCTTAACCATTTCAAAGATCTAGAAACCAAAAACGTTACCCCAGCAAAATCTCGAATAACTTCGCAACCGAAGAAAGAACAAATACAAAACTTTTTTACGAATAGTTGTCACTATCCATATAAGTCGAAAGTTCTCATCAATACAAAGAATATAAGCCCAAATACGAGGTATTTTACAAATTCAGTTGTCTAGTTCCCTCGACCTTCTCTGGTCTCCATCATCAGATCAGCTCCAAACCTTCACTGTTGCAGAGGTCTCGTCAATACAAATAATATAAGCCCAAATACGAGGTAGTTTACATATTCAGTTGTCGAGTGCCTCTCTGGTCTCCATCATCAGGTCAGCTCCAAACCTTCACTGTTGAATACTGCTTTCAGGCATACACCTGAGTGTCAAGTTTTTACCCTATGTATGCCTACAACTTTCGAAGTTTGCCCTCGATTTCTCAGGGTTTCCATCGTCAGATCCGTGACCTGATGACGGTGGGACTAACTGGCAGCTATTCCGCGATGAACAAAAGAAGAACCAATGACGTAAATCGGTCTATAAACCTCGGAGTAGTCGATGTACATACATAGAAAAAAAAAACATACCGGCCGAATTGAGAACCTCCTCCTTTTTGGGAAGTCGGTTAAAAATATGGCAAAACATTTACTTTATCTAGACAACTAATTTTATAGGTAATATTTATTTAAATATTCCCATTAGAAAGAAAAAGGTCTGGCTGGCGTAACGCTACGCCAGCAGGAAATGTTTTTGTGAAATAATTAAAAAACTATAAGCGCAACAAATTTATAAATGTGCGCAACAATTACAGAAGCCGCAATACTAATCTATATAATTCGCTCACCTAGCAGTATAATGGCACATTTACAAAAAAAGAGAAATTGGGTTTTTACGGCCTAAGTGTTTAAAAGTGTATAATTTATAAAGTGGTAAAACGGCACGGCGTTAGTTGTTAAAACCATAAAATCTAAGATAAAATATAAAATGAAGTCATAACCTCGTTTCAAACGTTTGCAAAATCTTTGACCCTCATTTCTGTAAAATAAGAAAAAGTAGATGTGTCATACTGCTAGCTGAGCGATAATAAAAGAAAGTCGTGTTAGTTACACCACTTATAACTCAAGAACGGCTGAACCGATTTAGCTGAAAATTGGCAGGGAGGTAGTTTAGAGCCAGGAGAAGGACATTATGATAGTTTTTATTAAAAAAAAATACAATTTATTCCGGACAGATAGCGCCATCTATTGTTCAAACCAAAAATCTGCCGGATGCCACTATTCCACGCGAACGAAGTCGCGGGCAAAAGCTAGTTAAGTTAAGTTAGTTAAGATTCAAATGACCATTGTCGAGAACATCTGGCCTGGGTAACGGACACAATCGTATGTCACTTAAGTAAAATTAGGAGAATCTAAACATGTATGCTCAATCGGTTGAGGGCTAGTGCCTTAGGGTGCGTCCACATCTGGCGAATGCGCCGCGAATGCGCAGCACGCGAGCCGATCGCGAGCTGTCCGCGAGCTGCGCGCGTGCATTTTTGTTCGTGCGCCGCTTCTGCGCCGCCCGCGCGCAGCTCGCGCGCGACCTAAGCGCCGCACGCGAGCGGCGCGCAGGCGGCGCGCGACGTCTGCCATCTTCGATAGTACTGAGCCAATATACGGAACTGTAAGGGCGAGAACTGATTGCGCGCAGATCGCGCGCCGCTCGCGCGCTCTATACGAGCCTTGCGTGAGTTGCGCTAAAGAGGCGCACCGAACTATTGCAGTGACTGCACGCGCGCAGCTCGCGGACAGCTCGCGATCGGCTCGCGTGCTGCGCATTCGCGGCGCATTCGCCAGATGTGGACGCACCCTTAAAATTGAGTTGTAACCCGAACACACAAACATACATTGCAAGTTGTAAATAAAAGCTTGTACCTAACTTGTAAAACAGCCACAGGACATACTCGTAAGCCGTGTAGTGTCACGTCCTGTCAAATTTATGAAAAAGTATGATCCTGGCGAGGAAAAAGTCCCAAAAAAATGCGGTGACTTTGGTCGACTTGCTACCTTGTTTTGACGATTGCCCAAGAGCGGTAGAGGTATTGAGTTAATTTAGGATCTGCAAAAAAAAACAAATTATCTGCTGCCGTGGACTTCCCCCGCCGCTTGTCGCGATCTCGTCCTTACTCTCCCGAGTGGTACCCACCACAGCGGTTCCCATATCTCAGGGTATGAGGTTCCTACCGGGATTGAAGGAAAAACATTTCAGGCGGCTGGACAATTTCTGTTTTTTACTTAATAAAAGTAATTACACAGTCATTTAAGTTCCATCAAATAAAATAGGCAAAACTAAAACAAACCACAATGTTTCACTAGCAGTAGTGGACCACTAACAGAAGCGTCTTAGTTTTCTGCAGTCGGTTCTCAATCTGTGAACAGCCTGGGGCTCAATTCTGCAAATTTTACTTTAGCGACATGTGATTGATATACAACTGATATTTCATATGGGGCATACCGCAAGTATTTAAATTGAATAGTGATTGCAATGGGCTCTCATTTTAATCTTTGTAGGTGTTCTTGTCCAATCAAATTTACCAAGAGTTTTAATGTAGGTAGGGTAGTGAATATACTATTATTTTATTTGTTCCCTTATTTTATTTGTCTCTAGCCGCGGTTGCAACGGCGTCCCGTGGGAACTTCTGCCCGTACCGGGAAAAATATAGCGTATGTTACTTGCAGGTAATGTAGCTTTCTAATGGTGAAATAATTTGAATATCGGTCCAGTCATTTTGGAGTTAATGCATTACAAAGAAACAAACAAAATTTTCTTTATAATATAAATACCTATAGACAAACGTCAGTCTGGCTGTCCAGTGTCCAATGATATGTCACTGGACATTAGTAGCAGAATGCCCCCGGTAAAACTGCTATTGAGATTCAATTGATATCTAATTGACACATAATTAAATTAGTAAAATTTAGCCGCTGGCGGATGGGCACAAAGCTCGGAGAGGGTTGTTAAATGTATTCTATGGGAACTCATTGCAGTGACGACTTCGACTTCTTAATAAACGTTAGGTAGTAAATATACACATTATACAAATCCTCTTTAATTCTTGACGTTAAAACCCCATCGAATAAGGTAACTTTGAAAAATATATGATCACAATTCGTTCCATTTCAAACAACTCAGGTAGGTATGCAAATCAATCAAGCTATGCGTTACCACACAGCGGATTATTTGGATGGAAATAACAAAATGCGTTGTTTTCTGGAAGAGGCACAGGAAGCTTGGAACTTTTGCCCAAAAATATTTTCAAGGTACCGATTTTAGGTATTTTTGTAGTATTATATCTCCTTATGTTTTCGGTAGTCACTTGAGACGTATTATTCTTCACTTCCAATTCTATCTCGTTTTTTTTTTCATTGTTTGGCTCCGTGTCGACAGTCGACACTGTCTTGGCTAGCGAAAAAAAATTTAGTTTGAATATACAAAGTCAGCAATAATTTGGTCACGATCTATGTATCTGTACCTATCCAATTATTTCAGGGTTGAGAGAAGTATATCGTACCTAATCACATTAAATCCTATCCAATGGCGAATTGTAAAAATTAACCTAATCTATTCAGTGGTTTAGCCACAGGAGTCATTTTTTGTTTTTATAATTTACAACAACATCATGTGTAAAGCAAAAAGTTAGAAATATCGAATGATTTGACCAGTTGACAGCTATCAGTTTTCAAGGGAGAATTTCCGTTGTTTGTAATGACTGACTGTGTGTTCTAATTTTAGCTCATTTTTATTAGGGTTAAACCCAAAGGGTAAAACGGGACCCTATTGTTTTCGCTCATCTGTCCGTCCGTCCGTCCGTCTGTCACCAGGCTGTATCTTATGAACCGTGATAGTTAGAGAGTTGAAATTTTCACAGATGATGTATTTATGTTGCCGCTACAACAATAAATACTGAAAACTAGAATAAAATACATATTTCGTGGGGCTCCCATACAACAAACGTGATTTTTTTGGCTCGATATCGATAACGGCAACAGATAGATGCGGTTTTATAAAATGGTACGGAACCCTTCGTGCGCGAGCCCGACTCGCAATTAGCCGGTTTTTCTATTTACTTAGTTTGAAAAAATATTATTTATTTTTACGCATTTTATTTTTTTCTTTTTGCTAATCGACATTATACATATTAACCAGTAAGTATTATATTAACGTATTTAATGTAATGTGATTAGGTATAATATATACGACATGCTATGTATAACTGTAGTGGGAAAGCGAATTTATTACATTTACAGGTGATAAAAAAATATGAATTACCACCTACCTGTAGAAACTGTCAATGGACTCGTGCTCTGGACAGACTTATCAGCCTCTGTTATTGATGAGATAGTATTATTATCTGTCCTTAGGAGCGATTCTTTGGCAGCCGGTGCGTCAGTCTGAGCGGTGTGCGACAGGTTCACCTGAAGCTCCGTGACGGAAGCGATCGGTGCGGTTGCTGTCAAAGGAAGCGTCTTGGTAGGTACATACTTCTAGCAAGTAGTTTCCACTCGTTTAGATGAAACCACATTTTGGCGCAACCCATCATAATATTTTATTTAGTTTATGGTTCGCTAGTTGCTGGAATGACGTAAAGACTACGCGCCCTTAAAATAAAACACTACTGCTTTTCTTTTGTTTTTTTCATTGTTTTTTTCACTACTACAGGTAACTAGAATGTGTGTATCATTTGGTTTTAATATTGGGCTTTGTGGAATTGTGTAGGTAAAGAAAATGCGGCACACGAGTAGGTATTCTGCACCTGTGTCACTTGTTTCGCCCATAGCGATATGAATCGTTTTACAGCCCTGTGTGGGCGGAATAGTGCCTTATGCTCCTGCTCCACCTGCGTCTTAACGAGTACCTAAAATTTTGGCGTTACGCAGATGTGGCCAACGTTTTAATGGTATTTTATACAAATGGCATTATTAATAGCATTAAACGCTAAGCGATAACTCGGGTGTCGGTTTTTGGACACATCAAAGGGTTTTAGTGCGTAGCTTAGAGCGCTAAGTGATGTTGGCTACATTAATGCCATCTCATTGCACGCATGCAAGGACGAGTGTAGATACTTTGTTTAAGCGGTAACTGCATTTTACGAGCACGATAATGGAATGGTCAAATGAGAAAGCTTTAGTTTTTAGAATTATTTTGTGTGCCTAAGTTTAACCTCTTTAATGTGTGTTAACGCGTTACTTCATGAGGGATTAACTCTTGCGGCATTGTAGCCTAAGTGTAGCCAACACGCATTTTTAATGCAATAAGTAACGTGTAGTTGGCCATTGACATTAACGTTAACGCTAACGCAGGTGGAGCAGGAGCATTAGGAATATTAGAATTGAATTGAATTGAATTATAGAAAAACATGACAATATCCCAAATGATAATTTTGTACTACTTATCAAAATGTTTTGACAATATGTCATGGATGCTTTGACCTTTCAAAGTTCTTAGACTCCATTTACTAATAGCATTAGACAGAAGTTTAACCTGAAATATAGGTTTCGTACCCCTGCTTCTGCGAGCCTCTTTTATCTAGAGGTAATGATGTAATAAACAGAGTATAATTGATTTATCTGGAATCGATTTTTGCCTTCGGTCGCTGCTTACCTGTTGCATTGCCAGGGTCACCAGTTGAGTCAATATTTGCCACTCTTCGAAAATTTCCTAAAAATATTTAAAAATAGATATCACAATAATTCGTAGGGACTATTTTGGAAAACTTTAGGTACTCAGTTCATCGGTCCCCGCCAGGGAACCCGAACATTGTGATAGACTTACCAGGTCTTTGTTGAGGAGAATCTGGAAGTAGCAGTTAAGAAGAAATTTAATGAAATCGGTAAGTATCTATTACATAGTCGTTACGGGTAGTCAGAAGCCTGCCTGGGTAACTGGGTTGAGGAGGTCAGATAGGGCAGTCGCTTCTTGTAAAGCACTGGTACTCAGCTGAATCCGGTTAGACTGGAAGCCGACCCCAACATAGTTGGGAGAAAAGCTTGGGGGATGGAAAGTATCTATTAGGTACACAAAAAAGGTAAGACGAGGGTCTATATTTTTGGCTATGTATATTCCCGTGTATTGAAATAGATTTGATCACCTATATACGTATTAATGTCACCGGAAAATAACAAGTACATTTCAACAGCCGTTTATTATTTTCCGAGAGTTGATCCACTACCTAGAAAATTGATCAACTTACGAGCCTTGGTATTTTCCAGTGACATATACAATTGAAGCTGTAGGATCTATGATGTACTTTACGGTAAAGCAGTACACGGTCTCCTACGCTGAACTGCGAGATGCCATAAAAAAACAAGATGTAGGTACTTTGATTATATTTATGTATAATCAGAGATTGCAGTTCCTACTGAAAGTTCAGTGCGCTTACATGTCTTAGGACTTGGTTTTATAAAAAAAAAAACTGGGAAAATATGTGTTAGCGAAAGATAAAATAGATTCCATACCATAATCATTTGATTATGGTAATTAACTTTGTTACTAGAAAGTGTACAAAGCCGTCTATCCATTGGCCAATTAACCAATTAGGAAAGTATATACCTATATAAGAATATACCGGGTACCTTTCCATGGTTCGAAACGCAAAAGTGTTGCCAACTTACCAAAATAATAATAATCCGGCATCATGCGTCGATGGAATTCTAGAACATTTTTGAATAGCTTAGCATACATAGATTTTAATCAAAGATATCTAAATATTATATTAGGTATTTAAATTGTTTAATATAGATATGAATAAGACAAACTGGCTTACTATATGGGAATCTATAGTTTTCATCAGGAAAATTGCCTTGGCGAGCGAGTGCCGGAGCCATAGGGAAGCGGGGCATCTGCAGGGGTGGCCAACTCGAGAACATCATCATCGGCGCCCCCGACGGAGTCACGCTGCTGGGGGGTGTTGAATTTGCAGCCGTCGTCGTTGGTAGAATTACACTCTCTGTGAGATCAAAATACACCCAAACTGCTTTACTTTCCTTTTTAACCTTGCTTAATTTATTTTTATCTTTCTGTTTCAGCTACCTTTCTTAATTGATACAGGCATTTAGTGGCACGGTCGGACAAAGTCAGTTGTAATGGTTGTTGTACTATTAGGAAAACTCAGATTTACATTGTGGTTCAAATTCAATCCTAATCTCTAAAACTGGAAGATATCTGAAATCGCAAATGAGTACCTATGATAAATAGATAGGTACTTACCGGTAACGTTAGTGTCATTCGTTGGCACAGTTGAATTTGTCTCGTCCACGGCACAAGTACTGTTTACCTCTTCAGTGGAAGTCCCATTAAGATCGTTCATAGAGTTTGTCCGCAAAACGTGTACGAAGTCTTGTACAAAAAAATATTAAAAGTTGAAAATTAAGAAGCGAAGACTGGCACATTTAAGTATGCAGACGCAGCCTGATATTTTGGAGATGACACAAAAATCCGCGGCTAGGGATTAGATTTTTGTAAGATGTATGGAATCTTGGAGCACGCCGGGTTGTTGCAGCGTAGGTACGTAGGTGTGCGCAACTTCCCGATATGATAGTAAATTAGCTACCTGACTTAAGTAACTCCACCAAAAACAAGGCCTGTTTCAGGATAACATCATCTTCCAAGTCATCATTGTCTGCGGCCACTTCAAACCTCGAACTCGCAATCGCTATAATCGCTACGAAAAGTAGCTTCGTAATCAAAAACATTACTTATGCGTTCATATCTAACTTGCCTCGAAATAAATCTTGTAAATCTATTTCAACATTATATGCAAAATGTATGCAATAAAATATTGCGTTATGTACCGAGTTAGTACATTTCAATATTGCAAGTGAACGTAGGTACTTACCTACATAAAATTCGTTTAAAAATAAATTATCACACAGTACATAAAAACATTTTATTTTCTTTTTTATTTTGCAAACGTTGTTTACCTAAACTTATTTATTATTTGCTAATACTCAGTTTTTAATATTTACATAAAAATAGAGGCTGACTTATTTGTAAAATACAGAATTAATCAAATGAAATAAAAAAATATATATGTTACCGGCAATCTGTATAATCCGGTATTGTATACAATACCTAGGCAATGTATAGAATACCTAAAACGTGTAGGTAATGTATGAAATATTATTTATTTTATACTTTTCCTAGGTATTGTATACAATACCGAAGGCGCAGCCGGTAATGTATGTAAAAGACAAGTGCAGGGAAGGATCGTGCGGGCAGGATCGTGTTGCGACTTGTTTAGAGTACCTAGCGAAATATCTTACTTGCTTGTATTTCATTCTGCTGCGTGCGACGCTGCACTAACGTAGATTAAACCGATTTAGCTGGCCAAAAGTTTTTTTTTTTTTTTTAAAGTTTATCATCAAATTGTGGGTAAAATGGAAAGAGGAGTATCCCAGCAACAAGAATTTACCACATCTACCCACCAAACATGCGATATGCGCTTGCACCAGAAGTTAGAACTTGACCTTAGTGCAAAGGACAATGGGCACAAATATATGGGACCTGGTATACCCGACCAATAGGAATGTCATATATATCATTGGATAGGCCTTTTTATGTAGGACAAGATTTACTATGACAGCTTTGCTGAAATGTTTGTCCGTTCTGAGATATAGATCAAAAACTGTGCTAAAGTTAGAACTAAGTAATCTATTGATACCTCAAGTTTTTAAAGGAAAATCTGAGTACTAATAACTTTAAGTCTTGTAAGTACTACTGTGCCCGTTAGGATCCATAATTGTTACTATTATGTAGCATTTCAACCTTTTATTGTACCAACTGGATGTTGGGCGTAGTGAGAAACCGCACCAATAGGAAAGTCATACATATCATTGGATAGGTCTTTTTAACTGGAACAACATTTACTATGACAGCTTTGTTCTATTGTTTGTCCGTTCTGAGATATAGATAACAAACAATCTTAAAACTGATGCTAATCAATACTGTAATCTGATTTTCTTTCATATACAAGACTTACACTTAGTAGTTCTTAGATTTTCCTTTAAAAACTTGAGTTATCAATAGATTACTTAGTTCTAACTTTTGCACAGTTTTTGATCTATATCTCAGAACGGACAAACATTTCAGCAAAGCTGTCATAGTAAATATTGTTCTACATAAAAAGGCCTATCCAATGATATATATGACATTGCTATTGGTGGGGTATACCAATCTGCCCATTGTCCTTTTACTTTATACGTTTTTAGAGATCTCAGTAGACGGTATTAAAGAAAAATTATTTTTGTGCTCTCTAATTGATATTAAGCAACTATTGTGATGGAATCGAGTTGTGCAGGTAACAGTTATTATATTTTAATGTATTTTAAGTGTGATCACTTAATTTTTTATAGTATTATTTCAATTTTAAAAGAGGGTGTGAAAGCAAAATATTTTTTTAGTAATTTTCTTGTTTAAACACAATTTTGTTATATTATCGCGTTCGACCGCGTAATATTTTTTTTAGTTTTAGATATTAGACATATTCAACTAGCTTACGACATATTTTTTGGCTGCGGATAGCTGCGGATGTCCGACTTACAGGCTTTTTAAGATTTGAAGTTCATACAAAAATAAAATACTCTTTTCTTTAAAATGTAACAAAGTGCATTTTCTTTTGCTTAAGGTACCTCTGGTGTAAAAATAGTGACCCGGCATTATCTTTTCAATAAAATGCAACAGCAAGATCTATCTAATCTTGAGGAAAAACTAAATTATCTAGAAAACTACCTTTTGACCCATTATGGTGACACGCCTGATAGTATTAGCAGTTTAAAACGTAGATTTGGATATTTTAAAGCAGGTATGAAAGAGAGATGGTCTAAAGCTCATAGGAAAGAAGCTGAATTCCTCAAAAATAATGAGAGTTGGTTAAGCGGAATATTTGAACTTCCGAAAAATGTTGGAAATCGACCGGGCCGGCCATCTAAATCATTTGAGGAATGTAGTGAGAGGTCTAAACGAAGGAAAACTGAAGAAATGCGCTCTAGTTTCAGTGAGGATGCTATAGTTCATGCAGCACACACAACACTACAGACTCAAGGAAAAAGAAACGCTTCAAAAATACTTCGAGATATTACGAATTCTTCAACTGCCAGAAAATACAATAAAGCAGAACATGCAGTTTGTTGTCTTGTTACACCACTACAAGCCTTGTCAATGTTTGTCGAAGCGGATTTAACTAGGCGACAATATGAAATTATTAGAAACACAAATAAATCACTTTATCCATGCTATGATGTGTTACTCAAGGCAAAAAAAGAATGTTACCCGCCCAAGGATTGTATAAGGATCACAAGCACCTGTGCGGAAAGCAGTCTACAGAGTCTTATTGATAACACAATTACTCGTTTATCTATAGCGCTTGAAGAAATCCTCTGTTCACTTAATGATAATGAACGGAATTCCTTAAAAGTTATTTGTAAGTGGGGCTGTGATGGATCACAACAGGCTAAATATAAGCAAAGATTCGAAGATGCTACAGACACAGACTCCAATATGTTTATGAGCTCTTTTGTTCCTCTTAGAATAACTTGTGGAAAAGAAGGGAAAAAAATATATGGCAAAACCCTACACCATCTTCGCCTAGATATTGTAGACCAATAAGGTTTCGGTTTGTTAAAGAATCGGTGGATGTGACGAAACAGGAAATAAGTTATGTCGAAGATGCTATTAAAAAGTTGACGCCTACAGAAGTTATATTACATGAGAAAAAATTTATCTTCGAACAATTATTTAAGATGACAATGGTGGATGGCAAGGTGTGTAATGCTGCAACCGATACCAAATCGACGAGTAAGTGTTATATTTGTGGAGCCACATCTAAAGATTTTAATAATCTGGCACAAAAGTTACAGACAAGTTCCAAAGCTTTAGACTTTGGACTATCTGTACTGCACGCTAGGATTCGATTTTTCGAAAGCGTTTTACATCTGGCGTACAAATTACCCGTAAAAAAATATAGGGAAAAGAGATCCAAAGAAGAAAAAGAGTTAGAAACACAAACAAAAAGAAATATTCAAGAAAGATTTCGCATTGAAACTGGGTTGTTGGTAGACATGCCAAAAGCTAATTTCGGCAATACAAATGATGGCAATACAAGTAGGAGATTTTTTGAAAACCCGCAATTGGCTGCCGACATAACAAAAGTTGATTTTAATTTCATCTATAGATTAAAAGTTATTCTGGAAACTATTTCAAGTGGTCATAAAATAGACACCCAAAAATTCGATGACTATGCTATGGCAACGGCCAGATTGTATTGTGATCTTTACGGTTGGCATCCCATGACTCCGACCATGCATAAAATATTAATACATGGCGGAGAAATTATTGAAAATGCATTATTGCCAATAGGACAGTTGTCAGAGGAGGCAGCCGAAGCACGAAACAAACATTTTCGGTTATATCGGGAAAATTATGCTAGAAAATTTTCAAGGGAGAATTGCAATTTTGATGTTTACAATAGATTATTGTTGAGTTCGGATCCACTATTAAGCAGCATGAGACAAATAAAAAAAAACATAAAAGCAAGATCATTTTGTCCAGAAGCAATAAATATGTTACTACCAGCTGAACCAAACACACAATCTGATATATCTGATTCAGAAAGTGAGGAGTAAAATTTTTTTAATAATGTAATGTAGCATAATTTTGAAATAAATACATTAAAAAATGTTATAACTGCTTTTATAATAAAAATATATAATATTCTTAATATTTTTTGAATTATTTGCTGTTTTTTTCATTAAATCATGTTTATTATACAAAATACAATGCTTACTATATACAAAAACAACATTAAATGATAAAATAAAGCTACAAAAAACGAAATACAATGTAAAATATTTTTGGCCAGCTAAATCGCTCAAATCTACGTTAGTGCGCTGGCGGGAGGACGCGCGTAGCATGTAATGAGTTCATTGAGTAATCCTTACGATACTTTTGTTACTTTTCGTTAGTGAATTTATTTCATTAAAAATGACAGCCGATCAACGAATATCTGAGATGAGAGAAAGGTTTTGTTCACAATTGCGAATTAAAAGACACGCAGCAAGTACTAAAAATCGCACATTTATTGACGATCAACGGTATCAACAATTATTAGAAGAAATAAAAAATGCGAAAACAGCCGAAAAGAAGTCACCCCGGGATTACTGGTTATTGAAGCATTATGATTTTATAACTGTTGGTCAAAAACATAAGTTGATATTTCCTGTGAATACACCGAATACCAATATTATATACTACGTCACTGATAGTGAATTATTCCAAGTACTTCACGACGCACATCAGAGCATCGGCCATGGCGGACGAGACCGAATGCTGAAGGAGCTTTCTACACGATACAAGAATATAACTCGCCACGATGTTGAACTATATCTGCAACTTTGCGAACCGTGCCAGCAAAAACAAAGAGGAATAAAAAAAGGGATCGTCGTCAAGCCCATACTTTCATCTGAATTTAATTCTCGCTGTCAAGTAGATTTGATTGACTATCAGTCTCATCCAGACCGGGAATATAAATTTGTTATGGTATATCAGGATCACCTGACGAAGTTTGTAATTTTAAGAGCACTGAAAACAAAACGCGCGGAGGAAGTAGCGTACAATTTACTGGATATTTTTACACTGATTGGTGCACCAGCAATCCTACAATCAGACAACGGTAGAGAATTTTCAAACCAAATTGTAAGCAGTCTTAAAACATACTGGCCAACCTTAAAAATTGTGCATGGCAAGCCTAGACATTCCCAAAGTCAGGGGAGTGTCGAAAGAGCGAACCAGGACATCGAAAACATGCAAACAACTTGGATGCAAGATAATGATAGCGAACGTTGGAGTGATAGTCTGCGATTTGTCCAACTCATGAAGAATAGAGCGTTTCATTCAGGTATAAAAAGAACACCTTATGAAGCTCTTTTTGGATCTAAAATAAAAGTCGGTATATCTTTGCCTCTCGTTGATACTTACAACCTAGAAAGTGAAGAGGATTTAGAAAATGTAATTAATTCATCACCAAGTATACCCATTGCTTCAGAATCTTCAGGACCTGTAATAGTAGATCCAGCTGGGGCACAAAATCAACCTCTACAGGCTCAACACCAACAAAGCCCTGCCATCGAAAGTGCTGAGATCCATAATGAAGCTTTAAATGTTCAAAGTGCGCATGATGAACACATGACTATACCAAGTAACGAGATTTCTGATAAGCCTGCGAATGTTGAAGATGTTCCTTCTGAGGTAAATGATCAACCGTTAAATGATCTGAGTTTTAGAGAGTTAAGTACTCCACTCGTGTGCTGCGTTTGTTCCGAAGAGACAACAGGTGCTCATTCGTGTAGAATGTGCAATAGACCTATTCATGCTATTTGTGCTGCTCCGGAAAAAAATATGGCTGAAGGCTGTGGTTCTAAAGTTGTTTGCCCTTTATGTGCAAAAAACGCTTTAGCTGTAGAAAACCGCATCAGTTCCAAAGATAATTTGACAGAGCAAGCTCAGAAAATGCTTAAAACTTCTGAAAAAAAATTCCCCCCAGTAGCGTTGGGTACCACTGTAAGAATCCCTGTTCCGGAAGTCGACAGAGGTCGCGGTGATGCTCGCAATATACTAGCTGTAGTCCTACAGAAAACAGATGACGAACTTTATCAACTAGGCACAAAGCAAGGCGTTGTTAAGACATTGTATTCAAGACAGCAGTTTACAGTTTGTCATCAAGAATTACTTAAAAAAGAAGACGTACCTAATCTAGAAACGACACTCCGTACAGTTGCGACTCAGCAATCTACGGGGACAGGTCAGGGATTTGTCAAATGTAGTTGCAAAAAACACTGCGATACTAAAAAGTGTTCTTGTCTTAAAAGTAAGATTTTATGCACTTCGAAATGTCATAATAGTTCCTCATGTAAGAACAAATAGTTTTTTAACTTAATTTTTATTAGGCAGAAGACCTACTTATTATGTTTACAGAATTGTTTTGTTTCTTAGTTTTTTATGCTTATTACGTACAAAATGTCATGATAGTTCCTCATGTAAGAACAAATAGTTTTTTAAATTATTTTTTATTAGGCAGAAGACCTACTTATTATGTTTACAGAATTGTTTTGTTTCTTAGTTTTTTATGCTTATTACGTACAAAATGTCATGTAAGAACAAATAGTTTTTTAACTTAATTTTTATTAGGCAAAAGACCTACTTATTATGTTTACAGAATTGTTTTGTTTCTTAGTTTTTTATGCTTATTACGTACAAAATGTCATGATAGTTCCTCATGTAAGAACAAATAGTTTTTTAACTTAATTTTTATTAGGCAGAAGACCTACTTATTATGTTTACAGAATTGTTTTGTTTCTTAGTTTTTTATGCTTATTACGTACAAAATGTCATGTAAGAACAAATAGTTTTTTAACTTAATTTTTATTAGGCAGAAGACCTACTTATTATGTTTACAGAATTGTTTTGTTTCTTAGTTTTTTATGCTTATTACGTACAAAATGTCATGATAGTTCCTCATGTAAGAACAAATAGTTTTTTAACTTAATTTTTATTAGGCAGAAGACCTACTTATTATGTTTACAGAATTGTTTTGTTTCTTAGTTTTTTATGCTTATTACGTACAAAATGTCATGATAGTTCCTCATGTAAGAATAAAGATTTTAAGAATAAAGATTTTTTTTATACTTAATTTTGATTAGACATTAGACCTATCTATCCTTGTATAGGGCCTAGTAGGTAAGTTAAGATTAAATAAATCTTTTGTAGTAATTCTTAATTCTTCTGAAGAACAATTATTTTAAGGAGCACTTTAATTGTTAATTTTAATAAAGTTGATTTTAAGTAATGGAACATGTTTTATTTGCACGTCATTTTATAGGTAGGCCTGTCAAAATTGATAAATATAGACCAAAATCGATTTATTTTACACATTGCCGATGCACCATCAGGTAATCTATACAATCCCTAGGAATTATATACATTACCTAGGTAAAGTATCTAATGAACAATAATATCCATAATATTTCATACATTGCCTGGACGCCCCAGGTATTATATACATTGCCTGGGTATTGTATAGAATACCTGAATTATACAGATTGCCGGTAACATATATACACTACAAAAAAAAAATATATAAACGAATTAAAAAAAAAAAAAAACTTAACTTAATCCTTACTAATATTAGACCTAAATGAATAATAGTAATTCTGACTACCTATCTGCCAGACTTTCATGCGAAAACCGCTTGACCGACTTGAATGAAATAAGTAGTACGTTATCGTGTAAGCCGGCCTGAATCGGGCCCCAGAATGCCCGCTAAGGCTAAACATGATAAATGCCTCATTTACATTCAGCTGTAGTGAGCAGGGAAGTGGGCAGGACGAGTATGTAAACGTATACTTCTCATGCCACTGCTTAATGCCACGCTGCCCAGCGCTCCCCAAAAGAGCGGTTTTTAGTGCGGACTTCAAAGGACCGGCAGCGCGAGCGGTAGGGCGTGTTTAGATTCTGCTCAAGCTCAATAAAATATTATTTTAAGCAAAGAAAGACAAACACAATGAATTAAAAAGTTCAATCACGATGAATAGATATCATCCACCATCTTCTACTAAGTCTTTTCTTTTTTTCATTTGATTTATTTTTAACTGACGCACATAATTATGTATCGCTAAAAGACACAGCGCGGACGCTGCAAAAATTTCAACGTCTACCGATGCCGCAACTTGAAAGTATGTAAACATACATATCCCTCGATCCTGCCACAGCAGTATTTAGGGAATTATTGCCGGCAGCGCGAGGAGCAGCGATAAGGGCTGAATGTAAATGAGGCAAAGACTGCTATTGCGGTTCAATTTTGACATTATTAACTTAGAAGAATCGGGCCCCAGAGGAAGAATATCTTTTTTTCTTTTTAATGAAAAAATCGTTTATTGCTAGTACTCTTCTTTCTGACTTACGAACGATGTAGTAACTACAAAACATTTTTTTTACCACTTTGTTGGGTTCATTGATGTATGTACATACATATTGTTACCAAACAGCTCTCTGGTGCTAATGGTCATCAGATTTTCCTCGGACGGACGGACGGACACACAGATATGGCGAAACTACAATACACGATTAAGTTTGTACTGCAAGGGTATTACAAAAATGCATGCAAAGTTGAAAGGCGATCTTAAATGGATGAACTGCTTATACCTAGGGTCAACTTCCTATAGATACCTACTACTAATAAAATTGTTCATTTTGCCAAAAATTACTGACTTCGTTAAATGGTGACTGAAGCTCTGCTACCTCTGATGAGTTTTCGTCGTCTGCGTACTGTAGAGAAAGACAAAAAGTTTTTTATATCAAACAGGCAGGCATCTATGTTAAAGCTTTAAAACCGACACAAATGTGAATGTATTGATGACTAAATAAATAGAAGGCAATTTAACGTAGGTATTTTCATATGGATATAGTTCCTTAAAGATTCTGCGGGTATAGGAATAGACCAAGAAGGATCAGTGTAATTATTGTTTATTGCTCGTTTTAATGGGTGAATGGAAGTCTGAATCTTTTTTTTAAAAGGGTTTCTGTAACAGCTGTCGAGGAGAGCTATTTTTAATTGACCATTTTTTCTTTTCTTACATAAGTGTATCACCACAGACAACTTAATAGTTACCTACTTCGTAAGAAGTAACACTTACTTTGATCATATGTCGCGATGCAAGTCCATTCTTACGAAAAGATACTAGAGTGACCGGCCTCGGTCGTCTTTCGAAGGGCTCAAAGTAATCCTGTTAAATGAAAATACAAGTTTCATGAGATTGAAGTAACTCGTTTGTTATATAAAAGATATTTATAGGTAATTGTACTTAGGTGCAATATCTAATCAGTTTAGTACCAACAGTTATGTACACGCACTTTCTTTTAATGCATTTGTATAGGTAAGTACGCGGATCGAGCAAAGTTTATTTGAAATAACTTACCTTACTAAACGAAGGATCAAATCCTAATGACAGCGTTTTGGCAAGCTTCGTTAAAGAATGCGGAGCTCTTAGTAAAATTTTATATCTCGTATTACTATTATCTACCCAGTCTTGTGGTGGCTGCGAAAAAGTATAATATAAACTATACATTTGCTCCAATTTCACAAGTTCTTTTGTGTGTAAAATTATTTATAGTGCAGTGTGTTTTAACTAGATTAAAATAACTTACCTTATTGATATGCGTTGGCCGATTATCCCAAAGAGATGGTTCGTTCAATGTATTCGATGGATCTGGGGATGTGGAAGCTTCGTTTATCGGGATTCTGATCGTGGATTTTGATTGAACATCGTCTAGTGGTTCTTTCGTGGCTAAAGAAAAAAAACCACAATGGAAGACGATTTTAATAACGGGACTATAGGTAATACATCCTACTATTCTACTTATATTATAAACTAGCTTTTGCCCGCGGCTTCGCTCCCGTCAACTGACTTTTCTACTTTACCCTATTTTTTTTTTGCGATTCATTTTTATACCTATTATAGATCTGAAAGTTTGTGAGTATGTATGGATGTATGTTTGCTATTCAATCAAGCAAAAACAGCTGGACCGATTTGATTGAAATTTGGTATGTAGATAGGTGCTACCCTGGATTAACACATAGGCTACTTATTATCAACACACCACGCGGGCGAAGCCGCTGGCTAGTAATATATATAACTGACGATTTTCTATCTTGCATGCATCCCTCAGAGCGTAAGATGGCTGGTTACTACAAAGTTTTGCTATGATGCTTAGGGAGACTTGCAGAAAAACTATTTGTTTAAAAACTATAGCTTTGCCTATTGATGCTCTTTCCAACTTCAACCGTGGTTTTTCTTACGGCCTACCTATGTGTTCAACGATAACTTTATGTCCCGCTTCCACTGGATAACAATAAAGTGTCAATACTTATCTGATGATTATTCTGATGGTTCTTTTGGTTATCTGATTGTCAGGTAAAGGGTTCCAGATATTTAAATCAAAAGTTAGTTTTTCTGTCAGAAAAAAATCTGATAAGTTTAAGCCAAGACTTTATCAGGTTTTCCATTTTAAAATCTCTCTATCTTTTTATTTTGTATATTGCAATAGTTGCAATTATTTAAATACTAGTTATTTAAATATGCACCAGCTTTCTGTTACTTTGTTTCAGAAAGCTCAACCTAATTATCCGATGCACAGAGGAATTCCCACCATTCAAAAATTACATCTCAAACCTAATATGAAAAGAAAAACTAAATCTCGTCAGATGCTGATACTTGCGTGCGAATTTTATTTGCAAGAAAGGTCGTATTTCAATAAAACATGATTGTTTTGGTATTTATAAGAGATGATTTGTTTTACGGTGATGTTTGTTTTGAAAATTTGGATAACTGTAGGTTAAGATGCGATGGATCGTGTGAAATCTATTACAGCTATAAAGAATATTACAAGCGAGATGATATCACACAGCAGTTAATGGAAGAAAAAAACTTTCACGACAAACCCGCGAAATAATTGGGATAAGGCTGAGAAACCAAAATGACTGTCAGCCGCAAAATGTCAGCATTCTATGCATTACGTATAACGTATCGTCGGTTAGATGCGAACGAAAAAGTGAGTAGGTATGTTTGGAAATAGGTAGGTACAATGTACTGCGTAACGTTCACTCACATTCGGCGGCAGACAGTCAGTTTGATTTGAACACACCCTAAAGCGCAAGCCACACAGCCAGCTAGCTGTCGGTGTGGCCTGCGCTTTAGGCATAAATGAGGGTCCTGACTATTCAGAAAAACAATGATCTACTGAAACTTGATTGTTTTATAATTTGATAAATAGGACTTAAATAATCATCAAAATAAAAAAAAATAAAAAACAAAACTTACATTCACATGTTATAAACCGAGCAACTAGAGGAAGAACAGCCATCGAAATAAAAATATACATTCTGATATGAAAATACAAAAAAATAATTAATTACAACCGTCTAAACCGCGTTGAGTTATTGATGGAACTGTCAGTTTCACTAGCGTTCTCCCATAACTGGCTGAAATTCCGTGTGAAAATGTGTTTACATCTTCATGTAAACATTAGTCTTACGCGGTAATGCTGCCAATCGACCAAATTCTGCGAACTTCACAGAAGGTCGTGTCAAAGAAACATACAAACCTTTGGATCATAACCTAAACTGATACCAGACCCGTAGGTTAATCATAGCGTAATGCTTAAAGTGATTATTGATAATGAGAAAACTAAAACGAACAATTTACTATAGTGTTTATTTATTCAAGCGAAGCTCATGTAGAATGTCTTATTCGACTTCCCGCAGGTCATCTGTCATGTTGTAGAAGGGGGTGTGACAGGGTGCGCGCGCGCAAGGACGCCGCTGTTCCTCGCGCTCGCCCGGAGCGCAGCGGCCCGCAACACAGACTCGATACCGCGTGATCGTGCCACCGCCGCAAGTCACCGAACAATCACCCCACTTACTCCAGCGACTCCAGATTTTTCGATTCTTCAACGATTGATCATCTTCGCAGGACGCTAAAAAAGACGCACTCAACCTAGATAAATCGGTCAAGCATTGCAAAGGGGAGAATAAAGCCGTCCGAATACACAGCGTATGTAAATTTATGAATGGGCGTAACAATAGGGCTGCACTGGGGTTCGATTTCGATACTATTCTGTAGGGGGGTGGGTCAGTCCTGCCTTCCCCTCTCGTCCCGAAACTGTCAGTACCTACACAAATCCTCCATTTGCAACGTAGAGTCCGTGATTGGTTGACCTGAATCATCGAATCATTGCGCTTGTTTCAGCTCAGTCAATGATGACGAAGGGTTTCTATCTCACAGATATTCCAAAAGCTTCTATCTAATAAGTAGGTAGGTATAAGTAATTTCTATTTTTCTGTGTTATTTTCTGAATGAGAACTTTCATAGCTGTCTAATACATTGACAAGGTTCAAAATATGTGCTGCCTGTAGGTAAATGGGAGTTGGCCTGCTGCACTGTAGCATTAATATGAACTAAAAAGACGGGAAGAAAATAGTTTTTTTTATGGTAACGTGATGAAATGATCTTTCATTAAACGACGTTTTTTAGTGTTTTTCTGTATGCCTAGGTACCTATATTAAACAAAGTCGTGTTAATTACACATTTTATAACTGAAGAACGGCTGAATCGTTTTAGCTGAAAATTAGAGGGGACATAGCTTAGCCCCGGGAAAAGGGCATAGGATAGTTTTTTGTCACCATCTGGCTACGGGAAACAGTCATATCGGACGCGGGTGAAACCGCGGGCGGAAGCTAGTTAATAATAAAAGAAAATTTGTCAGGGATTTTTAACATTTTTAATTTAGTTTTTATTACAATCGAAGTACAGCACAGAATATTTTTCACTGACAGTCTATTATGGTATGTGTAACTAGAATCAATCCAAAGATATCAATATTAAGGTTAAACGTCCACGTCAGTCAGGCTTTTAGTAGGACATATAGTTGGACCGATTTCTTCAAAGACTTTCTGACTAAGTTTCAGATTCTTTGTCTGATAGCTTAGGTCACTAAAAATCCACTGGTCTGTGTTTCGTCGGCTACTGATCTAAGTGTCTTACGCTTTCACGTCTGAACTGATTTTAATGGTACAGAGATAGAGTTGACCTTGAGAAAGAACAGAGGATAGTTTTTATCCCGGACTTTTGAAGAATTCTCTTGGAAACGCGATATAACCGAACTCTACGCGGGCGAGGCCGCGTGCGGAAGCTAGTTAATAATATTACTAGATTGCGCCCGCGGCTTCGCCGCCAAATTTTATAAAAATCGGTACTGTGGTTTAGACGTGAAGCGTAACAGACAGACATACAGACAGAGTTACCTATTTTAATGAAACAAAGTCTAGCCGTCTAGCGCATGATGCATATTTTTTTCTGAGTCCCCTAAGACGACCCACTGACCCGTTGTTTCCATTGAATTCGTAGATTGTAGGTACCTACGGGATATGTGCACAAACAAACAGACATTTACCTGGTTCATATTCCGATTCATCTGGATCCAAATGCTTATTATCCTTCACAGGTGGTATCACATTCGCTGAAGTTTGTTTGATTTCATGAGACCCCTTACTTTTAAGCTGCTCTTCTCTCACAAGATCTATCAATTCAATAGGACTCAACAGAAGTTTGTCTTCTTTTCGATTTCTATGAACAGCTTGTGCAAGATACGCGAGGATAATAAGTATTGCTGCGATTTTAATCATCTTTATTTACCTTTAAACATGTCAATGTTATTCTACGACGAAGCCGAAAGCCCATAGATTATAGAAAATAATCTTAGAGTTGTAAACAAAGAGGATATGATACGTAGTGTAGGACGTCCTCAGGCACGGTGGAGTGATGACTTGCGCAAGACGGCTGGCAGGAACTGGGTGCGAGAAGCCGAAAATCGATCTCAGTGGCGTGCACTTGGAGTGGCCTTTGTCCAGCAGTGGACTGCGATAGGCTGATGATGGATGATGGAAGACATATCTATAGGTACGTGATAGGAACCACAAACCACCGCTCGCACATTCTTCGTAAAGGTACGTTTTGAAAGCTAGCTGCCGACCGCACATGCCGCGGAAGTCGGCTGCAGCTATATCACATACAAACCAGTGGTGCATCTGCGGCCGCTAGCTTTAGCTATTATAGTAAGACTATTTTTAAATATATTATATTTATGTAAGGTATCCCTTACTCCTCTTAAACTTATGTATTTAGGGTCGAGTTCACCGACATTTTCAACGTCCGTTTATCTTAAAACAACTGTGCTCTACGGAAATTCAATGTGAAAATTCAAAGTACAATAATAGTTGCGTTAGAAAAAAATCGACATTGTAAGCTACATCGGGTTAGACTGTGAAGCCGACCCCAACATAGTGGGAAAAAAGCTCGAAACATAATAAATAAAATTGGTTGTCTGTAAAGTCGGTTTACTGACGATAGTTGAACGTGACAACGTCATAAGAAAATACTGATGGAATGGTTGCATTTTTCAAAAGAAAATTTTCATTTTATTTGTTTGATAGATATTTTGTATGGATGTAGAGAAGGAGGTTAATGGAAATCATAATTGAACTGATCAAGTTACATTTATGTGTACGCATAAATACAATTATGTCAATTCTTTTTTTTAAATATATTTATTTATTTTTTCCTAAGTTCCCTAAGTAATTTCATACTGGCTCAGTGATTTAAAGAAAAAAAATATATTGATTGATTTAATTGAGAAATGGAAATTGGGATGGAATTAGATAATCAAAAGTGTTTCTAATTTAAAATATAGGTTAAATTTTCTGGTTTGACAAGAAAAAACTACTTCGTACCTTGGTACTTTTCTTATTAACATTTTTTACCTCGAATTTAATTTATTCTTTAATTAAATGAAAAACATTTTTTATAAAAAAGAAAAATATATTTTATAAAAATTGGTGTCAATTAAATTGGCCCGAAGTGTTTCGTCGTCCTGACGTACGTCAACCGCAGCTAAGAACCAATCCCGAGTGACGGCTATGACGCGATGCGCTGCGGGCCAATCACCGCTTTACCGCCGCCCCCGCGCTCCCTTCATACCACCAAAGGGACCCAATAAATCACTTCTGCGCAGGTGAAAGTCAGGGCTCGACTTTCGTGCCGGTAACTGTACTTAACTAGCAAACGACAAGTCAGTACATGAACGCGCGATTGATTATTTAAAATGTCTTCTTCCTCCGAGCCTTTTCCCAATCATGTTGGGGTCGGCTTCCAGTCTAACCGGATTCAGCTGAGTACCAGTGCTTTACAAGAAGCGACTGCCTATCTGACCTCCTCAACCCAGTTACCCGGGCAACCCGATACCCCTTGGTTAGACTGGTGTCAGACTTACTGGCTTCTGACTACCCGTAACGACTGCCAAGGATGTTCAATGACAGCCGGGACCTACAGTTTAACGTGCCATCCGAAACACAGTCAATGGTGTCTAAGATATACTTAGAAAGTACATACAAACTTAGAAAAGTTGCATTGGTACTTGCCTGACCTGGGATCGAACCCGCGCCCTCATACTTGAGAGGTTGGTCCTTTTACCCACTAGGCCACCACGACTTATTATTTAAAATGTGTAGGTAGTTATAAAAAGTAATCTCGTAATCGTGATTGCAACTACAATTTGTAGTTAGTAATCAAATTTTTGAACTACTTTTTACGATTATTTAATGTAATTTGCAGTTTTGATTACTAACTACAATATGTAGTTGTAGTTAGTAATCAGTAGTTAGATTTCATTTTGCCCAACACTGGCTATGCTCCATAATTATTTCGATCGAATAGTAAAGCAATTGATTTTTTACTCATCGTGAAATAGTTCTATTACCTTATTATTATAGTTTTGTTATAGCATAACCTACAATCGCTGCACTAGCGGACTGATGCTATTTGTTTTAATTATGAACATGCTATTTGTTTTAATTGTTTTAATTATGACAATATATCACTGAACATATATTTAATATCGAAAGAATCATTACCTTTATCGTCGCAATTATCGTTGCTATAAACAATTTACACCACATTCACTTTTCACTGCACTTCATACTTGACGAAAATATGTAAATAAATTATTGAATAGCAGCTGTTTACGCGGACGCATCGCTCACTCAAGTGGGAGAGAGACAGATGTCGAACGCTGCCGAACGCGTAGGCCGATTGTGCGATGGAACGCCTCAGAGCGAGGTAACGCCTCAGAGCGAGGTAACGCCTCAGAGCGAGGTAACGCCGCATGAGTCATGTTTTTTCGTGCGTGCAGCCGGCTCCATCGATTTATAAGACGTTGTCACGTCAAAAAGAAAAGAAAAATTATTCATTGACACAAGCCAAGCAATTCAATACATGCACATAAAAATAAAATTATATAAAATTAAAAAAAAGTAACAAATGGTTGCGCCAAATAGATCCAGTTCAGCATTATGCCAGACAGCTAGTGTCTGACGCTGGTTTTCAACTGGACCTATGAGGAGTTGCGGGTGTCGAACGGTATGAAATGATTTATGCTCTAGAGAGAAAAAATAATAAAACTACTAAATAAAAAGAAAAAAAAAGAAACCTAAATCATAATCAGAAGGATTAGTCACAAAAATAAAATAAAAAGTGGAGGTAGACATAAATAAATTCATACCGTGACTAATCGCAATCCTGAGGAAGCATCGCTCAGCGACGACTTTTTTCACACAGATGAAATTTTAATTTTATGATGTTAAACACATTCAAAGAGCCGTAACTAGTTGCAACATCTGTTTTCATTTCTCAGCGTGCCACTGATCATTGCCGACATATATTAGTGAAATTTAACACAAATAAGCAATTATAAATTGTGACTTGTGCAAACTCGTTAAATAAAATTTTTACATAGCTGTTAGTTGCCAGCAGTCCACATTGGGTGAGTAGGTATATTTACATATATATTTTACTTCGTATACGTGCATAGAATATGTTTTTTTTAATATTAATTTTACATTTTAGGTACCTACCCTACGTTCTTGAGAAAAAAAATGTATATTAAGTAATAATATCATTCAGGCGAAGGTACATAAGATGTTTGCAAGTGCAAAGTCCACTTCCCTGTACAAAAACGATCACCGCGCACCACGTACACGCCGTAGGGTGCACCACTATTGCCAGCAGGCCATACCCACAAGGTACGTATAAGCACATGTGCTCGCAGCCTGCAATTTGCAATATTGTGACGGGTATTTGTTACTTTCAGGCCTCCAGACATGGCGCACCCATAACGCATCATGGCCGGTGACCCGAGAGAGACCAGGAATGCTCAATTTAAGCTGTGAGAATACACTACACACATTACATACACATTAGCCTCACACATTGTCATAAAACCACAATAGTATGCTAAGTGGGCGATATAAATAAGATTAGATCCAATTCTTATTGATAATTTAAAATTATTCATTAGATAATAGAAATATTTGCCCTTGTCATATCAAGCTTCAGCTTCGTCTACAAGGTACTGCCGTAGAAGTCTCTTAAAGCTATCGACTGTGTTCATAACCCTAATAGGTGGTGGAATATTGTTCCACACTTTCGCTGCTGCATATCGGAAACTCCCTCTAAACGCCGTGGTTCTATGTGGCTGGATGCAAAGTTGTTTCGAGCATTGTCTTCTAGCGCATGTGCGGCTGTCATTAATCCAATTCAGCTTGCCATATAAGTAAGCTGGCTGTTGGTATTTAATGACTCCAAAGAGAAGACATGCTAAATGCAGCTTACGTCTTGACTTCATTTTTAGCATGGCGTTTTTGTTGAGGAATGGCGTGACGTGACCTCGTGGGGGAATCGAGTATCAGAAACGCGCACAGGCATTTTGCACTCTCTGTACGAGTCGGTCGGTGCGAGCTAATAGACGTGGCCCGTAGACTGTGTCGACGTAGTTTGATTTAGACAGAACAAGTGATTCGACGAGTTATTCGCGAATTGTCTCTGATAGAAAAGGTCTGATTTTGTACAGTATTTTCAGACGATAGAAACAGTTCTGTACCGAAGAAACCACGTGTTTTTCGAATATATTATTGTATTGTATAATAAATTATTGTCCATATTTAAACCAAGACTACGCGCCTCGTCTACTCGCTCAATGGGTTCACCCATTAGTTGAAGATTGAGTGTTGGCGGAAGTCTTTTCAATTGCTGCTTTGTGCCAAACACCATATATTTTGTTTTGGCCGGATTAAGAGCCAAACAATTTTCTTTTGACCAGACGGCTATTCTGTGAAGGTCTTCATTAAGGTCAGTTATGGATGTTTTATAGTCATCTGCTTCAAAAGACAAGTATAACTGAACATCATCATCATCATCATGATGATGTACAGCATTGTTGGTGACAGTACAGCACAGTTAGCCTCTGCGACAAAATTTGTCGTATCTTATCACTCTGTAGTCGATGTATGTAGGGACCTACGTGAAGTGCGAGCGCAAGTGCCTAGATAGAGTAAGTGTAGGCAGATCAGATTTTGATGAAACTTGACATTAACATAGTTACATTACATATAAATCCTATAATCTGCCTCGTTGGTCTAGTGGTCGCATGCGCGGCTGCTGTGCTCGAGGTTTCGGGTTCGATTCCCGGGTCGGGCCGAAATAGCTTTGTTGGTTTTCTTAAACTTTCACAAAGCAGCCCGTCGTCTGGAAGTTGGTGTGCATCGGAGAGCTCGTAAATGTCGGTCCTGCGCCTGATCTCTTTCCGGTCTTGTCGGATTGCCGTCCCATCGGGCTATGAGAGTGAAGGAATAGAGAGTGCACCTGTATCTGCGCAAATGCTCGTGCACTATAATATGTCATGCGCAGCTGGCTGATCTCCTTAAATGAGAACAGTCGCCGTGGCCGAAATCGGCCGTGGACGCCATTATCATTAAATCCTATAATCAGAATAACATTAGGCTTTTTATTCGGCTATGGGAAGAAGTTCTATCAGGAAGTGGATGAAAATTTGTACATATTAGCTTCTACCTGAGTGTAGACTAAGCGATTTGTTGATTTCGTTAATTAACGATTAACGAGTTAATACCCACCCTTGATTAGTATCTTCATGACATACTAAAATTCCAAGTAAGTGGACAACTGAATCACTTGAAAGTTAGTGTAAATAATAACAACTATTTTGTTTTTAATATTATTTATTTAAGATATTTCTTTGGTTACACCCTATAATTACATTTACTGAATAACTATTGAACATTTCAAACTTTGGAACTTAAACCTCTCTTTAAGTAACTCAAGCAGATGTAGGTAAACTACCTACTCTAAACTAATTGGTGACATTAGATAGGAATACAAAAAGTAAAAAACTAGGGTTTGTTACAATACAACTAGACATTTCTTGGTAATCAAAGGGCACATTCATTTATAATTTACTTCTAAACTGCACGCAAGGTATAGCAGGCGTATCAAATTCAGGAGACGGCTTACCTAGCCATCAGGTTGCGTGGATACATCATTTATAATAAAAGGGCGTGCTCTACCCTCAAACGTAATATGTAGACTTGCCTTCTACCTGTGCCTAATATCAGCAATAAATTGTATAATTACAACTATACATGGACAATACAACACAACGTTATTCCACGCGACTAATTTCCATTTCAATATTTCTTTCTAATCTCTAAGACTCACAAAGAACGCGCCACAAACGTCTAGAACTATTGCTAACTATTGATCTCATAGTATTTAAGCATTCTTTCGCCTAAGTATTTGCAGGTGTCATATCGTAACGGATTTAAAATATAAAGTTATATATTCTTCATAAATCTTATCACAATCGGTTATGTGTCTGACGAATATCACTTATTTGTAAACCATGCGGCACAGGGCCTCTTGATATTGTTATATTATTGTCTAGGCGTCAACATATCAACGGAGTAAGCATTGCCATTCTACCAACATTTTGCTTAACGACTAATTGTAACGTGTTCCAAGAATATCGTGTGATCTGAGCGAGTGCTAACACACAGCTGATACGAAAAATATTTAAATAATTGCCCAACACTGAATACCAGATAGTTTGTCTTAAACGAACAGAACACTAACAATCAAAATTGTAGGTATCTTTTAATTTATTTATTTGCATTTCCCATAATTTATGTTTTGAACTTAAATAAGCATTAGGCCCAGATTTTAGTTTTTTTTTTTTAATTAAAATGAGCGTAATTGCTATCAAACGCCAAGAGTAGTACATTGATGCAATAACGTTGGTACTAGAGCCAAACATACAATATTCATAACAAATGCGCGATTTCACTGGCAATGTTATATTTTATTACATTTATTTATATGCTTTGAAAGCACAAAGGATAAACTTTACTATCATCGTACTTATATACATAATATTTTGAATTATGAACTACCATTTAACCGTAATATACTTAATTATTTACATTGGGCATGTTCCCATTTTGTATATTCAGACTTTTGAGTAACGTCTTGCATCTAGGGATAATTATAGTCTAATCCCAGATTTGGTTTGATATATTCTTTAAAAATCGAGAAAGGTGTTAGTAAGCATAAATACGACATTTACAATAATTAACAATTTTATTTATATGAATATTATCTAAATCCATAAAAAAAGTGGCTAAAGATTGATTTGACTAGTTCCATTTATTATAGTGATTGTGATAAATGTGGTGCATATTACTGAAAAGAGATGCTTTGAAAATTAATTCTAATTTCGGTAGCTTTTGACCTCCGTACATTCAAGGCGTCTACACGGTGCATGTGGCTGGAGCAAGTGATAAGTGACAAGAACACGTGGGTGGGTATTTTGCTTTGGTACATGCGCGAGTCGCTAGACCCGCATGTACGTAACCTGCGCATGTGCCTCAACATGCGCAAGCTACTTGCATCGTGTAGCTGTAGATGAACCCTTAATATCACGCAATGCCAGCGGCCCTGCTATTGTTGTGTGCACTTGCACCTATACAAACATTATGTCAGTCTATATTCTATGAGAACTAATGAGATATACACCATATGATCATTGAGACTAGGTCTGACTAGAACATCTAAAAGAATTCTTAAATAGAAAGTTTACGGTAATCGTGGCTACAGTAATTAATTAATTACAAACAAATATGCTATCAGGTCACAATGGTTACTAAAAAGGTAGAAGTTGGCTTAATATATTTATACATTTACTATAATACATCCTTTTTTAATTTTATATAAAGAAGGTCACAAGCATTGATTTATTTACTCCAGTACATTTATATGTCATGCATTTTCTTATTCTTACTACTGTAAACTTAATTATATTCTTACTAGCTATTTCTCGCGGATTAATACGCGTCACAAAATAACTGGACCCGGTAAAGGAGTCTCCAAGGCGTCATTGCTACCATAGGATTTCAATTAGAGGCTATGAAAGCGTTACAAACAAGCAAACTGACCTTCGCATTCATAACATTGGGTTAGGATTACACGATAGTTTTTTTAATGTGAGATACTTAACACATTACAAAGTACACTTACGATTCAAGCGATATTTATAACGATATAACGCCTTGTACAGCAAACATACTTAGTAGGTAATAATTACAATATTTATGAAGGCCCTAAAAAGTGCATCTTACTGCTACAACAAATGAGATAGTGTTTTTTAAATATATTATGTAGTTTGTTAAGGCCTCTTAATGGATAATAAATTCAAGGTCAGTCACGAATTTTATTGCATGTATGGCGAGGCAAAATGTACGTCTAATGAATTGTGTGAAAAGAGTTCCAAGTTAATATTCAACTAAAGTGGTAAAAAAAGTAAGAAGATTAGGGTTATTTATGGCTGACTGACCTTGAAGTATCTTACCATATTATTGTTTAAATTTAAATCAACAGTAATTTGAAAGGTATGTCAAACCAAAGAATTTTTTGGCCTGTTAATCAAGAACTTAACTTTATCGTTTAAATTTATGGACAACCTGACGACATAATTTTGCACCGACACTTAAATGTTTTTGAAGCCAAAACATGAGCATAAACTATTGGCTTTGTGTAAGTAAATTACAAACAGCTAGGTATTATGGATAGCAAAATAAGCGTATAGTTACATTATAAAATTATAAGGTTTTTTTAAGCATTGACAAGTTGGATTATAAAGTGCCTTCAATAAGTGAAAACATAAACACTTTTAGCCGAGTATATTTTGTCCATTCGTTTTTTTAATTGATAGAAGTTTTTTATAATATTATCATAAGAAATAAGAAGTATTACCTATCTATGTTCGAAGGGGTGTAAAGTTGATTACTTAATAATATTATAAGGAGTACAAGAAGTTTTTAGCTTTAAATAATGGTCCGTCTATTAATTTGGTCTAGATCGTGAGGCGTCATCCTAAGGCGTCGTCCTAATTGACAGCGATCGTACGATGGCGCGATGCGTTTTTCATCTAAGACGTCGTCCTAATTGACAGCGATCGTACGATGACACGATGCGTTCTCGTCGTTCGATGAGTTCAAACATACAGATTTCATCAGAGTGTCCTATTTGAACCTCGCAAGTGAGATCGTAAGATGAAAAACGCTTCGCACCATCGTACGATCGCTGCCAATTAGGACGACGCCTAATTGGGAGCGATCGTGCGATGGCTCGATGCGTTTTCCATCTCACGATCAAAGTGGTCGTACGATGATCTAACAAGTGTCCTAATAGATTGCGCGATGTCTATCGTGCGATGGTCGATGGCTGGCGTCGCGCTTACGCCACGTCGACGGCTCTTTATAGAGATACACAGTTTTTGCTGTCGGGCAATATTGCTTTAAAAATTGCAACTGACATTGAAAAAACGTAGACAACATAAAATACTTCCCATAAGTGTCGCCACCTAGTTTTAACGTCCTTTTCTATAATAAATAACAATAAATTTTAATTCGACGTGTTATTATTTACAGGTACTTAACAACAGGAACCCCTTTTCGGAAATTAGGAGTGCCATCTCGCATTTCAAAAACCGCAATAGCAAGTATCGTGATGGAGGTATGCAGTGCAATTTGGAATAATTTTGACGAAATACATATGAAGTTTCCAAGTATCGAAGATTTTAAGGAAATAGCAAATTCTTTTTCAAATAAAAATAAATTTCCACATTGCTGTGGGAATCTGGACGGAAAACACATTCGTGTCGTAAAGTCGCTGGAAGCATGTATTTCAACTACAAAAATTATTACTCAATTGTTTTATTAGCGTCCCCGATTCAGACAACACATATCGCATCGTTAACGTAGGTGCATACGGGAAAGATAGTGATGGAGGCGTTCTTAGCAATTCAAAACATACATTTTAATTTTAACCGTTTCTACTTAGATTGAAAGTACGGATTACTTATCCTAGTCAATTAACTGTCTAATAAGTTGTGCAGTCAGTGAATCTACTCGTACTAAAAGGAATAATAACATAGGAATTAATGCTATCTCCGCTATAAAAATACTAACCAACCATGTCGTCACTTGAAATCCAAATACAAATAGTTCGTGCCGAAAAAAAAAATGAACTAGAGGAATGGATTATAGAGATATCTATTTCTTTCTCCAAGAGAGAAATAGCAGAAAATGAAAACCGACAGGATCTTATGCCTCGCCCCTTTTGTATTCAACAACCAGGCTTTTGGTTCTCCATAGCAGAGACCCAGTTCCAAACAGCTGGAATCACAGACGATCAAACAAAATACAGCTATCTTGTCAGCCAACTGGATAAAGAAACTAAGTATTGAGAAGGTGAAAGATATTATTATTAACCCACCTATCGAAGGGAACTATCTTACACTAAAGGAAGAATTAACAAAACGCTTAGAGGTACCTGAACACAAAAGAATAAGGCAACTGTTTGATGAAAAGATAAATGATAGGACACCATCATCTAATCACCATCACCATCCTGTAAAGTGGTTAGCTGGACCCAACATGACTGTTGACAAGATGTTACTGCCACCCACTGCCCACTAGTGGCTTATATCACAATAAAACACATTCGTGTCGTGAAGCCACAACTCTCTGGAAGCATGTATTTCAACTACATAAATAATTACTCAATTGTTTTATTAGCGGTCTCCGATTCAGAAAACACATTTCGCATCATTGACGTAGGTGCATACGGGAAAGATAGTGATGGAGGCGTTCTCAGCAATCCAAAACATACATTTTAATTTTAACCGTTTCTACTTAGATTAAAAGAACGGATTACCTATCCTAGTCAATTAACTGTCTAATAAGTTGTGCAGCCAGTGAACAATCTACTTGTACTGAAAGGAATTAATACTATCTCCGCTATAAAAATACTAACGAACCATGTCGTCACTTGAAATCCAAATACAAATAGTTCTGGCCGAAAAAGTTATGAACTAGAGGAATGGATTATAGAAATGTATATTTCTTTCTCCAAGAAAGACTTTCGTCACTTGAAATACAAATAGTTCTGGCCGAAAAAAAAATGAACTAGAGAAATGGATTATAGAGATATCTATTTCTTTCTCCGAGAGAGAAATATAAGAAAATGAAAACCGGCAGGATCACCTATTACGGATTACCTATCCTAGTCAATTAACTGTCTAATAAGTTGTGCAGCCAGTGAACAGTCTACTTGTACTAAAAGGAATAATAACATAGGAATTAATACTATCTCCGCTATAAAAATACTAACCAACCATGTCGTCACTTGAAATCCAAATACAATGCCGGTTTTCATTTCAAATGAAAACCGAATGAAAACCGGCAGGATCATATGCCCCGCCCCTTTTGTATTCAACAATCAGGATTTAGGTTCTCCATAGCAGAGACCCAGTCCCAGACAGCTGGAATCACAGACGGTCAAACAAAATACAGCTATCTTGTCAGCCAACTGGATAAAGAAACTAAGTATTGCAAAGGTGAAAGATAAAAAAAATGAACTAGAGGAATGGATTATAGAGATATCTATTTCTTTCTCCAAGAAAGAAATTTCTTGAGATTTCTTGGAGAAAGAAATAGAAGAAAATGAAAACCGGCAGGATCTTATGCCTCGCCCCTTTTGTATTCAACAACCAGGCTTTTGGTTCTCCATAGCAGAGACCCAGTTCGAGACAGTTGGAATCACAGACGATCAAACAAAATACAGCTATCTTGTCAGCCAACTGGATAAAGAAACTAATGAACAATAAATGTAAATAATAAATGTAAATAAACAAAACAATGAACTAGAGGAATGGATTATAGAGATATCTATTTCTTTCTCCAAGAGAGAAATAGCAGAAAATGAAAACCGGCAGGATCTTATACCCCGCCCCTTTTGTATTCAACAACCAGGCTTTTGGTTCTCTATGTAGTAGGGGAGCCCAAGCGGGGATTTCGGGATTTACTAAAGCGCGGCAGATTAATATACAGGGGGATACCTTGTACTCAGTTAAGTACCTCCGCAAAACATGAGGCCCATATATAAGGCCGCCCGCTAAGGATACAGGATCAGATTAGTAAAAAAAAAATTGACCATCAGAAATTCTCGAGCGCGTCAGATTAAGGTAGGGTGAGTTAATTACATCCTAAAAAGTGTATATTCCACTAATCTGACAATTTGAGGGTGACGTAAAGAAAGGGGAGGGCAACAAAGTTGTAAAAAAAAACGTCATCTCGACATTCTCGAGCGTAGCTAAATTTTTTTTTTATTTTGAAGGAAATAATTCAAGAATAATGAAAAATATATAATCTGACGATTTCCGCAAGCCGAAATAACAAAAATTCGTCGATAAAGTTAAATGCGTGCAGCTGCGTGATGCCGACATTTCCTTCTCCGCGTTTCTATTCCTCTCTCACTCTTTCTCTATCTATTACTCTCTCACTCCGTCCCCACTCTGGTTTCTGTTGCCATGACGCCATCACAGCTGATCATAAAGACTCGTTCGTGGCATACTGTTTACAACGTGTTTCCAACGTTTTGGCTTTTCTTGCTATTTTAATATTATTTGTGTGAGTTAAAGTTTATAAACATTTAATATGAGTGATATTAATTTGAAATGTGTATTTTGTGGTGAAAGTTCTATGAAACTTTTATCAGACTTTCGAGCTGAGAGAGCTCAAATGCATAGAAATATTATTTCTTTGAACTCAGCGAACTCAAAATATCACATAAATTATATTTTGAACTCAAAAATGTCATAAGTACAATTTCAAGCGCCCAGGAATGGAATTAGCGGGAAGTTGCAGGGATGGCCTTTAAAGTGAACCGTTTTTCTAATTTTTTTTTGGCAGATCAGGCGAATCCCTCTAGATAATCGTCAGATTATGAGACAGTACGTTTAGAACATAAAGAGATGAACCATATATATCTTAATCTGACGCGCTTGAGTTTTTCAAAATGGCGATTTTTTTTTGCACATTATGAAAATGGCCGCGAGTTTGCGTCCCATCGAAATCGTCAGATTAGTGAATGAGAGCTTTTTTTTGGTGTACTTAACACTCCCTTAGAAAATCTGACGCGTTCGATTATTTTTTTTTTTTCAGTTTCAACCCTTAAATACAACCACCCGCATCATGCAAACGATCAGATTAACATACGTACATTATTAAAAATACGTAGGGCATTGATGCTATCAATATCTGATGCGCGCGAGGATGTCTATGCAACAGTTTTTTTTTAATATTTAAAAATCTATAGCCGCTTCCCCCACCGATGTAAAGGTATATATCATATAACATTTTTTGCTTCTTATCATCTAAGCTTTGCATCCCAATAGGTCTCTACGACGCTCGAGTAAATCCCCATTTAGCCTCGTGAGCTCCCCTACTAATAGCAGAGACCCAGTTCCAGACAGCTGGAATCACAGACGATCAAACAAAATACAGCTATCTTGTCAGCCAACTGGATAAAGAAACTAAGTATTGAAAAGGTGAAAGATATTATTAGTGACCCACCTATCGAAGGGAAATATCTTACACTAAAGGAAGAATTAACAAAATGCTTAGAGGTACCTGAACACAAAAGAATAAGGCAACTGTTTGATGAAAAGATAAATGATAGGAAACCATCGCAATTCTACCATCATCTAAAGTAGTTAGCTGTTCCCAATATCTCGTATAATAATCGTTTAATATATAATAATCGTTTAATGTATAATCGTTTGTGGTACGTGTGCCGACTCAGCATCTCGACATGTTCCAAGAAGCGTTTTGGCCGAAAGGTGTCGTTTTCCGGCGGTTCCGCGGGAGGCTACGCGACACCACGCAGTGCAACACGACACCGCCTATTCGTGTTAACAAATAGAAATTGTCCTGATGATTATTGTTATTTTATATGTATTAGTTTATAAGTATTGCAATATTAAATTATGTATGTATTGTACTTTCTATGGGCCCTAGTTGCCTGAGGTAAACAAATAAATAAAAAATAAATATGACTGTTGGCAAGATGTGACTGCCACACACCGTCCACTAGTGGCTTATATCACAATACAACACATTCGTGTCGTGAAGCCACAAGTCTCTGGAAGCATGTATTTCAACTACAAAAATAATTACTCAATTGTTTAATTAGCGGTCTCCGATTCAGACAACACATTTCGCATCATTGACGTAGGTGCATACGGGAAAGATAGTGGTGGAGGCGTTCTTAGCAATTCAAAACATACATTTTAATTTTAACCGTTTCTACTTAGATTAAAAGTACGGATTACCTATCCTAGTCAATTAACTGTCTAATAAGTTGTGCAGCCAGTGAACAATCTACTTGTACTGAAAGGAATTAATTACTATCTCCGCTATAAAAATACTAACGAACCATGTCGTCACTTGAAATACAAATACAAATAGTTCTGGCCGAAAAAAAAATGAACTAGAGGAATGGATTATAGAGATATCTATTTCTTTCTCCAAGAGAGAAATAGCAGAAAATGAAAACCGGCAGAATCTTATGCCCCGCCCCTTTTGTATTCAACAACCAGGCTTTTGGTTCTCCATAGCAGAGACCCAGTTCCAGACAGCTGGAATCACAGACGATCAAACAAAATACAGCTATCCTGTCAGCCAACTGGATAAAGAAACTAAGTATTGAAAAGGTGAAAGATAAAAAAAAATGAACTAGAGGAATGGATTATAGAGATATCTATTTCTTTCTCCAAGAAAGAAATAGAAGAAAATGAAAACCGGCAGGATCTTATGCCTCGCCCCTTTTGTATTCAACAACCAGGCTTTTGGTTTTCTATAGCAGAGACCCAGTTCCAAACAGCTGGAATCACAGACGATCAAACAAAATACAGCTATCTTGTCAGCCAACTGGATAAAGAAACTAAGTATTGAGAAGGTGAAAGATATTATTAGTAACCCACCTATCGAAGGGAAATATCTTACACTAAAGGAAGAATTAACAAAACGCTTAGAGGTACCTGAACACAAAAGAATAAGGCAACTGTTTGATGAAAAGATAAATGATAGGACACCATCATCTAATCACCATCACCATCATCTAAAGTGGTTAGCTGGACCCAACATGACTGTTGACAAGATGTTACTGCCACCCACCGCCCACTAGTGGCTTATATCACTAGTGCAGCCAGTCCATGGGTGATCCACCATATCTCACAAAAGTCCCTACCGGTGTTAGGAGGCGAGCAGTGTCGATAGACAAACGCATCCGGCTTCTACAGCTGCTAGGCAAGGCAAAGGGGAAGTGCCTCAAAGGGCGCAAGTCTGGATCCTAATATAATTAATAATTTTTCAAAAGGACCTGAGTATAGGAACATGGAATGTTTGTACTCTTCTGGACAACGCTTTGAACCTATGTCCAGAAAGAAAGACAGCTTTGATTGCAAGAGAACTGGCCAGATACAACATAGATATTGCTGCAATTAGCGAGACACATCTCAGCGACTCTGGTGAGTTTTATGAGCGGCTTGGGGGTTTCACATTCTATTGGTGTGGAAAACCAAGTTCGGAGAGGGCCGCAAGTGGAGTAGGTTTCGCAATTAAAAACCAGCTGGTGCAAACTTTACTGGAGCTACCAAAGGGTATCAATGATAGAATAATTACACTGAGGCTTCAACTACCATCAAAGAAGTATATCCACCTAATCAGTGTATATGCCCCCACTTTGCCATCTCCAGATAAAGAAAAAGCCAAGTTCTATTTCGAACTTAAGCAAGTTTTGAATAAAATTCCTTCTGCTAACAGAATTCTTCTGCTGGGTGATTTTAACGTTCGTGTTGGGAGTGATTACAGTGCTTGGGATGGGGTTCTTGATCGGCACGGGGTTGGGAAATGCAACGACAATGGTCTTGATCTCCTTACCTTATGCGCTGAGTTTGATCTCACTATAACAAGCACCTGCTTCCGACGGCCTGACAAATTTAAGATCACGTGGATGCATCTAAGATCCAAGCACTGGCACCTAGACACTGATACTGGATTACGTAATAGTACGCAAGAGAGACCTCAGCAAAGTACTGATTACTCGTGTCATGAGAGGCGCCCGGGGCTGGACTGACCATCGACTTGTTCGATCGAAACTGCGGTTGCAACTAAGAACACCACAACGAGCTGCCCATAAGATTCCAGCGAAGATAAACTGTGAAAAGTTAATCCACAATAAACAACTAGCAGAGGAACTAGATGATGCTTTTTGTGCCGATATGCCAGACATCACAGAAGATGCGTCTATCGACGAGAGATGGCGTTCATTCGCCCAACACCTCCATAGCTGTGCTTTGCAAGTTATTGGGAAACCAGATCGGAAAAACCAGAATTGGTTCGACGATTCCGACGCGGAAATTAAGAAACTAGTAGAGAATTACAGACGCACTCTTCACTTACCAGATGTTGCTGAACGGAGGAAAGCTCATCTTAGTCTCAAGAAGAAAGTACACGCTCTCAAGGACAAATGGTGGGAGGAAAAAGCGAGTGAAATACAGCTTTATGCTGATACCGATCAAAGTGGTAGATTTTTCGAGTGGTTCAAGACTGTTTTCGGTCTACGAACTTTAAAGACGGCTCCATTGTACAATACGGAGAGAACTCAACGTCTCACCGATCAGAAAGATATTCTAGCTCGTTGGGCAGAACATTTCAACGACGTTCTGAATCCGAGTAGTCAGACCGCCAACTTGTTGTACATTGTGTCTATCGAAAGTCTACCGACTGCTGAAGACCTAGCAGAACCACCAACCTTTATAGAATTTGTTGCTGCACTAAGGAGAATGAACAATGCTAAGACACCTGGGATAGATAGCGTACCATCTGAGCTGTTCAATTAAGGCGGCAAACACATTAATAACTGGTTATATGATCTCATCTCGCTAATATGAGAGTGCGAACTCGTCCCGCAAGAGTGGATAGATGCGTCCATTTGTAAATTGTACAAAGGTAAAGGTGACATAGCCGATTGCAGTTCGTACAGAGGCTTTTCTCTTCTCTCAGCTGCTGGGAAGATTTTAGCCCTTCCTAATATTTCATAATATCGAGCATTTCATTAAAGCATTTCATGTGCTCGCACGATTACTTGCGAGGTTCAAATAGGACACTCTGATGAAATCTGTATGTTTGAACTCATCGCACGACGAGAACGCATCGTGTCATTGTACGATCGCTGTCAATTAGAACGACGCCTGAGACGCTGTCTTTTTGCTTTATTTGGGACTGAAGACTTTGTGGCAGAAGCAACGGGATCGGGACAAGTTTAGACCCCCACACCGCCCACAGCACGCTATCTTTATCAATTGTAGTAGTCCTTATCTATCGTGTTCAAACAAGTTCCGTTACGAAACATTGTGGTCCTTCGTGCCGGATAGCAGAAAAACATCTATTTGGAAAACTAAGCGTACAAAATAAGAAATTATATCAAAATATTTGAAAATTTTCAAGACAATTTTTTTTGGGCAAGTCCATTTTTGACAACATGACGACAGTCGATCAATTAATGAATATTCTAGATGATACGTCAATGTTATTGAGAAAAACGAAAAATTAATATCAAAAAATGTCCCAAACAGCAATTAACGAGGGTATATTTGGAAGCAAGAATCAAAAACATCGAAGATTATTGGGCAACGTACAAGAACGCGCATATTGAGTTGGTGAAATGTGTGCCGTAGGCGAGTCGAAATAGCAACCCAACAGAGAGGTGTGAGTACATTAGGGAAAATTATCTATGCTACAATTGTCTGGCTCCGGGACACTCCGCATATAGATGTCGTCTGAAGATATCCTGTCGTATATATCACAAGCGACATCATACTCTTACGCATCAGTCACCAAGTCAGCCAAGCAGCCAAACAACAAGATACATGAATAAGGAGATTGAAACGGGTTATTCCCGCTCGGTAACACCCTTTCGTCAACACTGTTGACGATCGGGAAAAAAGTTTCGTTCGTTCACAGTGTCCATGAATGCTGGTTTTTATTTTTAAAATATGGAAATAAAATGTCATGGATTTTTTAAATGTTTTAATGGATTATGTTAGATCTTTTAAAACACAATTAACTAGAAAATAAAAGTGGCCTTATCATGTGCATAATATAACCATTTTACACTAAAATAATAAGTAGCGTTCGTCAACACTGTGAACGAACTGTTGACGAAAGGGTGTTACCGAGCGGGAATAACCTCCACTGCATTACTGGCCACAGCACTTGTACTAGTATATCTAACCTCCAGGAAAACGGGCTTTGGGTCGGATCGTCGCCAAGTACCCCGGCGAAGATGGGGTCACACTTGTTTATGCTGTTAGAAGTAACAAGTGTGAAACGAAGCGTAATTTTAATAAATGGCTATAGATAAGGATTAGATGTTAGGGATTAGATCATCATTTTAATGTGTTATGTATAATTTTATTTAGCCCTTTAGGCTTGGTGGGCGGTATGTTAGGGAAGTAGTAGCATCCAATTATCAAATAAGTTTGTATTGTAGGTATTGAACCTTCAAGATGTAATGTCATTTTGTCACTTAGGAAAAGAAATAGAAATGTAAAAAGTCAGTCTCATCAATAAACCCATACGAGCAAGATCATCTTTAATTTCAACCAAGTTCCTTTACGAATCACTCAGAAAATAATTGCGAACTGCCATCAAATTTGACGAATAGTCTGAAGTAAGCTGTATGGATGTGCACGCGCAGTGGCGTGCCGTCACACATCTGAGCTCGCATCTCTAGACTCAAAATCATAAATTCCAACTTGTCTGCAAAACGGGGTCTGTAGTAGGTATACAATTTGCAATATTGACATGAAATAAATGTAAAAAGATTTTAATGACCACATAATATAAATAGTTCAAGTTTTGTAAATAAATAATCAATATTTTTTGTGAAATAAGTTATGTTTAAAATGTATAATTATGTCATATTATTTTAAAGTTAATGTATTTATAAGCTACTATTTTACTGGAAGCATGGTCGTTTATGGTGGACTGGAGCGGGTACTGCCTGGACTTACACGATAGTTTTTTTTTTTCGTAGTTTTATATGGTTTGAAATAATTTTGTAATTAATGAAAAAGTTTTTGATAATTTCGAGTCAATTTAGGGATTTGATTTGACTATACAAGTCTAGTCAAGAAATATACAGCTTGTGCAACGGAAAATAGCGATTAACACTCGTAGATGTTTTTTCAAGTTTAGTTAGTTAGTGGGAATTTCAAAAGTTGCAATTATCTAAACATTTTTGGGAATCGTTTCTTATGAATTCAATAGATAAGTTCTTATTTAAGTGGAAAAGTAGCATTTGAATAGATTAAATTCGTATTTACAAGACTATAGATGCAGTTCCTAAACAACTGAAATACGTTTAGGCTGTAGTAGGTACAATTACTTTAATTCGACTAAGAAAGTTTAGAATCGTTAACAAGTGTTCTTATGCGACACATTTATTTGCAAAACCAAAGTTGCTTGAGTAAAACTTATTGCTGCTCAAAACAACCCTACGATATGCGTTTAACATTTCCATTTAATAAATTCACGTTAATAAAATACCATAACTCTTTTGCGAAGCCTCTTCGTCATATATATATGATATATAAAAATCTAATAAGCAAAAATATATTTAAGGCTTTTCATCTTTAATAAGGAACCACTTCTAAAGAAATTGAACTAAATATTGTACTCGTATTTTCAACAACAAAATAGATATACACAACATGTACACGAATGAGCTAAATTATGCTATTATCCTACATATTATTGTATATACACTCCATAAGTTTGTCCACTTGTACATTGTCAATAAGGTTATTCTAATGAATGATAGTAAACACTTGAGGTCCACTTTGACTAGTACTAGGTATGGCGAACCTTTGTCGGTAGATACAAATTTGCACGTACTCACATATAAGAACTAAAAACATTGATTAAAATGATTAAGTATAATTACATGCATATGGGAATAATTTTCCGCGTGTCACAAATGGAATGCGTATAGTTTGGCATCCCTGACTAGTACAAACGGGCTTAACGACAAGGATAAGGCGTGTTTACGCAGAAAGCAGTTATTTACAGGAATCTACACCAAAAAATGTTATATCTCCACCGTTGTTTTGTTGGTAGTTTTACTAGACCTCGAAAACAGTTATGTATGTCAAGTTTTTCGCACAACAGATCATTAATCGATGAAAGGAGCGTGTGAAAGATACAGATGAAGACGCTTACTGTACCCAAGAGGCGGGCACCCACAGTGGCTCAGACTGCACTCGCCACACGACCTTGAGCAGCTGCGACAGAGCCCCCGCCAGGTCTTCGTTGACGATCTCGTCGTCGAACATGTAGCCGTACAAGAAATTGATGCGATTCGACGACCGCACCATCTCCGAGAACTCGTTCTCCTGAACACAACATCGTAAATTATGTCACGTAAAATAGAAATTGCGTGTGAAAAATTGTATGTATATAGCACCAAATGTTTAGAAAAATTAAATTCAAACCGTTCAATACTTTTAAAATTCATAGTTTATTTTGTTTATAGATTCGAACCGGAACATAAATTTCTAGAAAACTAACCGTAAAAGCCCTGGAAGATTCTTTGTCGAAGGAAGAGCGTGCATTGGCTGCGGTCCTGGTTTCGACGAGGCGTTCGAGCGGGGGCGGTCTGATGAACACAATGTACGGCCGAAGCCGCGGCGTGCGGAGCATCTTCAACGCCTGCCAGTGCGGACTGAGCACGCATACGCGACCTTTACAAGCATAACAATAACTCTAAATTTCCCTTCACAAGGCTAATTTAAAAATTAGACACAGCGTATAGTACCTTCAAAAGCATAACCCTTTCAGGACATGCTCACTCATCGGGAATAACAATCGCCTGTACTGTAACGTAAGGCCTATCCCACTGGCATCGTATCGTAAACGTCTCGTGATAAGCGCGGGAGACAACAGAACACATACTCGGATGAGTCCGCACACGAAGCGTTGTGCTACTCAATATCGCTTGGTAAGATGAGCCTTAAAAAATCGATTTAATGCTCAGCTCTCGTCCCTCATATAAATAACGATCAATTAGAGGCGAATGCTCCCGATGAGAGAGCACCTTTACTCTCTAGCTAGAGCTTCGAACGAAACACCATCATTTGATTGCGTGCCAGGTACGCACGTAATTCAATCGTTATATTTCATTCATGAACTCGCGATCAATAACCACTTACCAGAATTTATGATAGACTCAACGCTCTCTTCCGACGTTCCATATAAGTTTCCCTTATATTCGCCATGCTCAATAAATTTTCCATAACCTATATCCTGTTCCATTTTTTCACGACTAACAAACATGTAATCTTTGCCGTTTTGTTCGCTAGCTTTTGGAGGTCGAGACGTAACTGAAAGCAATCACAGTACCATTGAATTGCAAATAAGGATACGTGGGTTATGATTTGGTACAATATTACCATATATTGGAACTTACATGGTATAGGCGTGACATATTTTTCAGGATCGGTGGCTATGAGCCTCCTGCGCAACTCATTCCTGCCCACTCCGGGTGCCCCTACCAACACAATCGGCCTGACCATCCCAGGACGCGGGTATAACCGCGCTACCTCTTCGTACGTGGGGATTATTTCGCGGTCAAAATCATCATTCTCTGTAATGTCATATATAACCTTTTTCACTTTAGGTGTAGACTTGCAAGGTAGAAGTGCGGTGGCCGTCGGTGTGGGCGAGCAGGGGGTCTTCGGACCACAGTCCGAGTTCGAATTGGAGGAGCTGCAAAGAGCCGGCTTGCCTGTGCCGACCATGCAAAATGGGTAAATGATAATGATCGTGAAGTGACTGTGAAACGACATAACATGTACAAATGCATAATGAAACGATATGGAAGTAACGGTAATTTAACGCATTCATTTGGAATTTGGAATCGCTGATTTGTATACCATTCGCATTGGCTAGCTACATAACTGCTAAAAAACACATAAACATTGTAGAGCTCTTCAATTTTGAAGCACGCACCTTCTAAAGTTTGTGGATCCGTTTGCCTTTCGTGTATGATACGACCTTCCTGAAGTGCTCTCGAAGGTATCAAACCTGCTCTCATCACCCTGTCGCCTTCTCTTCGCGCTTGCCACCTAAATACGCCAAGAAAACATTAATACTATAGCTTTCGAAAGCTGGTCAATGGTCAGAGGATAAGTACTTGCCAGTATGCGTCATCTTGGGACACGATGTGCAGAACGTCGCCTTTCTTGAAGTCGAGCCCCGCCTCCTTACAGGGTATGTACGGGTCTTCTGATGAATTGTAATTGAAGAGCGCCCGTACTCTCACTTTACTCTCTCGCGAACCTCCTTTACCGAAAGAGGGCACTAATTTGAAGGTAATAGTACCTTCAGAGCTTTGCTGTGAAATAAATAGCAAGTATTTTAGAAGCACTTCGGTTGTCAATCGCTCCGGTTGTCAAGTAACATACCAGTATGGACAAGACGTCGGCAGGCGTCTTGTTTTCTACGCTGATACCGTTGACCTCGATTACTTCGTCGCCGGCGTGGATCAACCCAGATCTGTCGGCGGCACCGCCATGCATTACACGAGCTATCACTATTTTGCCGGTCTCTTCATCAGTTTTTATCGTTGCGCCCTATTGTACAGAATGTGTCTTAATATGGATGATTCAATGTACTGAGGTACTTTATTTGAAGAGTATATTATGTAGGTTTTTTGTTTTTCTACGACATATATTCCCTATACACGAACAGTAGAGTACATGTATGGTTATAAAAGTGCATATACGACTATATGTTATGAATAGCCTTCACGATGTCCATCGCGCCCTTGCGAGTGAGATTGGCTACTGCCTTGCTGACTGGCAACCTCTTAACCACGACACTGGCCATTCTTACGCAGTTCCAGTCAATAGGAGACAAAATGAAATCAATACTTCAACAGGACATTTTTTGCACTGAAGTTGCTACAGCGAGCACTGTATTTAATATATACTTTAGTGGCAAATTGTTTTATTTCACTTAAATGACAGAATTAAATAAACACCGTAAAAAATCTTAATTACATTGTGGCAGTTCAGTTTCTCGCTTAAGACCCTAACGAAAATATAGCTTTGATTAATATTGAACGAATATTATAACGTAATAACTAGTAAAGAAACAAAGAACAATAACAAGACACTATGTATGCAAACAATTAGATAAGTATATGCTATTGGTTAGGTTGACAATCAAAAGAATAAGCAAGATGTATTGTGTGGGGTAGTGTAACAAACAAAACATTTGAAAATGGATTGGTACTGGAAGAACACAATACAAATTGCATCGGCATCTAGAGATAGCAGCTAATCATTGTTGAACTTGAAGACGTAGCGATGAAAAGTAACGAATACAGAAGAACATCAAGACAAATTAAAAAATAGGTGAACGCGTATACGTACACTATGTGGAAAGGATTCAAAATAATATTGGAAGCATTCAAATGAGTAGCATAAGTACTTAACATATTGCAATACTTACCACTATTGGCTCTGCACTCTGTGCTCCACCCTTTTAATAGAAAAATAATTTCAATCTATACAAATAAATAAAATTGAAGAGCCTGTCTTAAATTATATTTTTTTTTATTTTATTGTTTGCCTGTGCCTCATATTTTTTGTCATTACATAAAATTTTCCAAGATGGGAATTGTCAAGAAAAAATGGATGTTAGAGCATTACCTAAATTATGTGGTATTTAGATGAAATAAACATAATAATTTATAACACATTGTACCTACTTCGCATGAAATGATACATGCATTGACTTACCCTGTCTACACGTTAAAATAAATCGTTTACCTACTTATGAAATTAGCAAACACTTTCACCTATGATTTGTGTAAAAACTAGTTTAAAATATATCATGTTCATAATCATATTTAGCTGCTATTTCTAAATGAAGTTATCATATTACGCGTTATTTTATTTAAATTATGTAATATTCGATGCAGAATCTTACCAAAGGTTCGTCACTTTTAACTAATTGAACGATTTTCACTGTTTCCTCTTCATCATCAAGTTCAGGTGGGATATCTGGTAAATGCGGATAATAGTCTTTTTGCGCGACCGCGTCATGTGTGCACAATATTGCCTGAGGAACAGACAATTTTATGTAGCTGAACAAATCAATGTAAAACAAAATAAAGAACATTTATTTTCTAATGTAACTGACCAATCATTAATTATTGATCACTCAATTCTCCATCTAAAAGATCGTACTTCTGCAATGAGTGCTAATATTTAAGTTAGTAAAACACTACTTACTTGAAAATGTGGTTTCTGCAATAAGCTAAGAAGTTCTCCGTATTCTTTTGACACTGTTACAACTTCATGGAGTAGCTCAAAAACTTCTAGAGTAACTTGCATGGCATTGGAGAGAATAGGATAGAATTTATCATCTTTGCCTTTGGCTACTATTTTGTTATGTACTTGGACTAGAGCATGGAGCTGTTTAGACTGCAGCAGTTCACTGAGAAATGCAACATCTTCTCCACCAGACTGTACTTCTTTCAATGATGCAAGCAGGCGAGTGAGTGCTACGAAACAAATACAACCTCAATTGAATTAAAATGTGTGCACTGAACTGTAATTAAATAGCATGAGCCATTGCTGAAGAACTTTTCTCAGCAGACAAAAAAATATTAATATTAACATAATTATGATACTATTATGCAATTAGCAATAAGTATAAAATATTTATTATAGACTGTAAATCATCAATTTCAAACCTCAACTTTGAAGAATAACTAGAGAGAATGGTATAATTTTAAGAATTGTTTCATGTTTACGAACCCAATCTACTCTGAGATAGCCTAAATCTAAGAATACAGACATGTCTGTGTAAGAATAGTTTGATTAAAAATAGAGGCAGTCGATAAGGTTAAACCTAATAAATATGCACTGAATATAGAATGTGCACCTTTTTGGTCTATATTTTTAGATTTTGTGAAATACCTTCTTTCTATCTGAACCATGGTGAAACACGAGTGATCAAGTGAACTTCTTTCAAGAAGTTGAAATTGCTTTACATTATATAGTGGCACAAATATCTAGTTTTTCATTAATTGGTAGGAAGCGATGGCAAAAGTCTCTGGCAGAATATTGAAGCATTTATTGCCCTGCTTGGACGGTGGGTGCCTCATGACAAGTGTTGAGTGGACCAGTGATGCTGGACCCACAGGGAGCGCGTGATCTGAGTTTAAAGTCCACCGACTACCTCAACTTTCAGCCGTTCATGTGCCTGTTGTGTTGCCCAAGTAGTTTTATACCATAGATGGCAATAGTTTAGCACAGAACCGGGGATTGTCCTTGGGTATATTTCCATAGTGTAAATAAGGATAATCATCGGTTCTGTGTCACCGCTCCATTAAAGTTGTCTCAAAAGGGCTTCAGCATGTTGGCTTTGGCCCCACGTTCGCCTCCCAAAAATCCGGAACTTTATAGTCCCATGGTGTGGTAGAGATATACAAACAATAATAATCACCCAATTTTAACAACTCGAACATCATTCTATTCTGGCTCTGTTGATCAGAGCAAAGTAAAGAGTGTGCAAAGGAATTTCACCAAAAATAGAAATTCTCATAAAGGGTTATGTTCAGGGGACTTTTTTTACCTAGAATCAACGGTTTATCTGTAAATGAGCATTGAAGGTCAGTTTTAGACTCAGGGCATCCCGACTTGGATGTGGTAGGTTATTACATTTTTCTTAATAAACCACCCAGATATAGGAGCACCCCCAAGCAGGGCTCTGTCTACTTACTTTCGAGTCACCAGGAATGTTGGAGGCTGACTTTCAATGCTGATTTTCAGATAAACCATTGGTTGTGGGCAGAATATGTCCTGATGATTTTAATCTTATTTTTGGTAATTTCAAAAACTGGCCATTTGCAAGAATTCTTATTTCTGTTGAACTGAGAATCTGTCTTTGCACAGCCTTTGCTATACTCTGCTTTTATAACATGTTGTATAAGAGTTCTTCCAGATCTCAGTAGTATTTCTAAGATAGGAATCCATAATAATCAATTTGAAGGGAAATTCAAAGAACTTGTAGGGAAGATTTTTACAAAGAGAGAATGATCAAAGTGTTTTGTATCTTTTAGACCTGACTGACTACAGCTAGATGGTGTGAATAAACAAAAGTATAAAGCAGAGCAACACTGTATAGATCATAAGTAGTATTTATAGATTAGCCTTTTTTATAAATCAGGAGATTGGAAATTGCATCAAAAAGTCGGTCAGTGTCATTCATAACTTAAACAGGGCATGCTACTTACCTGGGTCCCAATGTTCAGCTGAAGAATCCATAATCACAAAGTGCCACGATTAGAAGAAGGTGGACCTTGGAAAATACAGACATTCAACTACTGATTTACACTCTAGGTATCCTATATCATAAAACTATTCTATCTGCAGGCTAAATTATACCTAATAAAGACAACCGCGCCCTATGGATTTCAAACTCTATGGGCATTCACTTTTTTAAACACTAGGAAATGGTTTCTTGTGTATCTAGGTACATGTCAATTTTAATTTACACACTGATAAAATCACTTTTGCTAAAGGTATGTTTATCAAAGGGATTTATAATCGTATTTTTTTTGTGATGCTGTGAATACTACGGTATCTATTTGTATTATTTTATCACAGTATTTCTTTATTCAGTGAACACATTGAAAACTCATTATAACAGAAAAATTAAGAATTATTCATTATATAGAGCAGTTGCAGGCCAGTTTAACTCAAAAAGATATAACTATGCTACATAGCCTACACACATCGGCTGGCGCCTAAGTTTTTCTGCGAATGAGAAACGTCAAACGAAGGAAAATCAATACATCAACCAAAACAGGCGTTCATAATTTGATGAAATCGCATCGGATGATTGAAATATTGTTTATTAAAAATGACTTTTATATTTTAATATTCAGTAATATTTAGGTCTTTTATATACAATTATTAAGTAGTATAAGATGAGGATTTTAAATATTATTTCTTTCGATCAGAGACCGTCTGCTATCCGAAACTGGCTGGCCGTTATCACAGGCTGTCGATGACTAAAAAAGTTTTATTCTCTTTTTTCTATATATTTTTTGAAACTTTTACAGTGTATCAGTGTTTATCCTAAATTAATTGTCATCCATGCTCGATATTTAACAGTATTGATACCGACGAGACACCTGCACAGCTGAGGTTTCCATATGATATTATTAGACTTCCCGCTGAGGTTACTAATAAGTAGTTGATCGTCAAATGCTATACATGCGTTGAGAGAGCCCCTAAAAATTATATATTTCTGTATAAAATAATACAAAATTACTTGGATTACTGTTTTTGGTTGGCTGAATAATACTTATCTTGGCCCCGGTTTTTCAAAGATGGCAACTTAAAAAAGTTTATAGATTGTTTTCAATCAATTTTATTCCAGTTGGGTGTTTGTCGTAAGTCAAGAAGTCTGTAATTCGGACTAATCTAATTCAAACCCGTCAAGTTCCAATTACAATTGGTAAAGTTGGATACTAGTAAAAGGTGGGTTTATCAATTCTTTGTTTCATTGCGTACATTTTTGTCGTCGGAGATAATGGCGCTAGTGTGAGGTCTTCTCCATGAAGTTTCAATCTATGTACAGATTGATGTAATATGTTTGCAAGCCGACTGTGCCGTACTGTGTAATGTAAAGAAATCGATTGACCTTTAGTGAAACGCCGATTGTTTACTTAAAACACCGTTTTTCTATTGTTATTATGTGGTATTAGAGAAAAACTTGTATACGTGTCTTTATAGTATGTGTTTCGAGAAATAAAGATTGTGAGTATGTGATTTTACTGACTACATTTACTTTGATAATGAAAATGTACTTCGTATGAACGGGTTTACAACATTGGAAATTGCAAGCGATAACAGCGTCATCACTAAAATTAGTCTTAACCAAAATTAATTTGTAAATCTACCCTAGAACATTGATGTGTTAGATATTATATAGTGGATTTTATTTGGACATATGTGGTAATGGTAATACGAATGAGTATTTATACATGCAAGCCACATATTTTTTAAGTCTGAATATTAAAATATAAAATATTATTGTATTTTTTTTATTGTATGGTGTATTTGAAAAGTAAATTATTTTGGGCTACTAAATTACAATACAATTCTGCTTCCTTATGATAATTTGTAATAACTGGGCAAATTCTTTACATTTGTTTACTTCACTGCCTTGCGGTCATTTCATATAAGATAAGGTATGTATCTATTTCATCAAAGCAAAGGCATACACGTTTAATGAAAAGTTGAGTGCTTTTATTTTTATCTTATACAACGAAACAGTTAAGTATTATCTTATTATTTTCTTTTTGTACCTATCAAGTAACCTGCGAGTTTAATCGCCTGATAAGCATTGAGCGCAGATTTTTCACACTACTGTCTGACCGTTTCGGGAATGAAATTGTAACAACAACTATTACTATTTAGCATTACAGGGGTGCCCAATTTACATACCCACCCAGACACAGGGGCATGACACTGCCATCTTTCAGGCTGCTTTGGGAAGTCTCTAAAACCCATAGATTCTGCACAAGAACCCGAAACCTTGTGCCCAGCAGTTACGCTATGTAACTACTCGACCAACGAGGCAGTTATTATTATGGTTATAGATAGTCATTGTTTAACCATTGTTTTTAAAATCTGTTGATAATAAACTCTTTTGGGTGATCTAATGGTTTAGTTACAAATTGCAGTTTACAAAATTAAGTAACACTACGAAAATAAAGTAGGTAGATATAAAAACCTTTTCTTCTTTAATATACTACCTCAAAAATCGAAAACTCATTATAAACCGGCCAAGTCCATATCGGACTTGCGGACAAAGGTTTCAACATTATCTACAAAAAAATACGGTTTTTAATATACATACACGTGAATAAAAAAATATAATACAACTCTTTAGCTATCACGGTTCTAGAGGTGCAGGTAGGACATGTACTTAAAATTACACCAGCTTATAAAATTGTGTTCTTCTTTTGAGTGTTTGTTTGTAACTTTGTACCAAATATAAACCAATTTGTAAATGTAAACACCATGTAGCAATTTAATTTTGTCATTTTATTCTCAAATTTCTTTGTCTGTGATTCTACATGATCTTCGCATGTTATTATCGAATGTATCAATACCTACATACAAACTGTAATAGGTACCTGTTATTTTTAAATAGAGCAACCATGAAATTTCTTGCCCATTCTTCTCCATAAGAAGCTACTTTTGGAATGAGCAACTAGAATCAAACCTAAGTGCTTGTAAAGGCCTAAATGAAATAAATGATTCGACTTTGACTTTTTGATTTGAACTTTTGTCTAGGAGCGTGAAGTAGTTTCCTATGGAAGCGGGTGAAACCGCTGGCGGAGGCTAGTTTTCAATTATCATATTAGAGCTCTAAGTGCACACGTGTGTTTTAAAATTTGTAGCCTAGGTCAGTAATAACGTAGCTCATAACACCCATTGTAAGGTAACCACGAAAAATAATCTGGGTCCTGCGTATGTATGTAAAATGTTGTTTGACCTACTCACCTACCGTTCCTTCTATGGTCGCGACTAACTATTGATAGCCGCATTCATTAAAAAACGTGACTTGTGTACCGCCTGTGAATTGAATACTAAACCTTAATCATAAGAAAATCAACACTTACGCGCGTTCTGTCTAGAGATCAAGGAGGATCAACTTCATCGCAAAATACTTGTTCACTGAAATCAAAATTAATTACGAACCTTCAATTGAATATGCTTTGCTTAATATACGTAAATACTAAACACAGTGTAGGTATGCATGAAGAGCATTTAAATGCTATATAAGTACTGTATGCAAATAAATGACTATGAAGCGATTTCTTGCTTTGCGAATGTGATGTTTTTAAAATGAATCTTATTTTAAGTTGCTACTGTCTTGATCTATCTGCAACAGATATGGCTTTTGTAAAATTATGTTGCGGATTTGATTATCTTCTTGTTTTAGTTTATTTTAATTCAAATCCGCTTTTGGCTTCAGACACTGGTCAATTGCTAGGAACCTCTAGTACCTACTATATTATGTGACTGTATAAGCTGAGACACACAAGGAAAGGGATTAGGTGGGCTACATTATCTTTACTTCTATTGTTATTGGATTGATAAAATGCATTTTGTTGCAGTTCTAAGAGATGCTTGATGCCGGGCACTGAACTCAACAATAGGCCGGTGCCGGCAGATCAATTTTCGGCCTGCAACGAGGAGTCTCAACTAGAGCTACACCTCCAAAGGCAATTGGAGGACGACATCGCGAGGTAACCATTTTTTAACTTACAAAATGATTGAAAAATAACACATATCAAGACGAGCTAGATAACATCGATTTTGACGTTGTGCTTGATTGTATATGGACGAAGTGTTACGTACCTATAAATTATACATTTGACAAGCTGCACGTAGGAAGGAAAGATACTAGCTGACTCCGGCGATTTTTTTACCGTTGAAATTGGGAACGATAATAAGTAACATATTTTTCTAACATAATACTATAAACTTTCCAAAGACTTAAAAATCCTTCATAGCCAAATTAGTTAATATAACCCCTTTTCGAGTTCTAGTAACAAATTATTTTAATTTAAAGCTTTTATTGAACATGCAATTAATGTACCGTACGTATGTACGTAAAATGTGCAGGTGAAATCTTTTTCTTTTTTTAAAGTGATTGCAAGTAGGAAAGTATTAATTGCCCCATAAGAAGTCGTTCTCTGTAGGCCTTATGATCGCAAATAAAAGAACATTGACTTATTCAGTGGAGAGCAGCACTTACCATACCAGATGAGATAGAAACATTTTATTATTATTTATATCTCACAGAATACGGACGAAGACGGAAAAACATAAGGTAGCTATTGCCCAGGCACGTCGATAGAGAACTTTTACTTGGTATTATTTTTATTTTATTTTGTATGTTTTAATTTATGTCATGGCATATAATCGCCTGCCCGGTCCTGGAATGCAACACCTCGGAGATACTCACGAATGCCCCTGTCTTAGTAACCAATCCCAGTTTTTTTTAACGATTTTTTATAAAGTCAACAGCAATAAAATCAACATACGTTGACTTTACGTTTGTGTACGTTACAAAATGGAGTAAATTGAATCACAAACCATGCAGATTTTTTGTTACAATTACTGTTTACCAATTTGTGTCTATTAATTATAAGTTGATATTGTCGGTTGTTTGAATTTATCTCATTATCGACTGCCATGCTATGGATGGAATACTAAATCAGGAGCCGTTCTATAACAAAAATGGGGAGGATCCATAAGTAACACACTAACACCTGCTAAAAGTTTTGTGTCCGTTTAATACCTGCAGCTCTTGTCTCGAGTCGCGAGCTGCACTAAGTTGGTTAATGTCAGTCAACACCACAAAACATTTTTGTGTCATGTCTTAACAACGGGAGCTATGATGGGACTACGCTGTGCTTTTTGCGGGGCTTCATATTAACCAAGTTTCTTTACATTTACTTGTTACAGAATTTTTGACGAATCTATATACTCTGATCTTGAAGTGGTGTGTGGCAAACTAAAGATACTAACTCATTCTTGCATTTTAAAAGCACGCACTGATAAGTTTTATCACCAATTACATACAATTTTGCATGTGAACATTGAGCGCAATACGTTCGATGAGATATATTCTTTCATAAGGTACGCTAGATTACATATTTAGTAGATTTCTTTTGTAACATGACAGCTGATACTCTTATGTAGAATGGAACGAAAATTATAAGTATTTTTGTAGCATTGCTGTTTTTATATGATGAATGATCACAATGAACCAAAGTTGATCTAAGTTAATCAGCAATTATGACATCTTATGCTACGAAGTGATATACGCGTGCTGCAAGTCTGTTGTCTGTACTGTGCTTTCTGAAATCTTTCTAGCTTAGATGCCTAGGGTTCTTACGTTTCCGGCTGTGCCAATGTGCTTTTCTGCTACTTATTCCGCTTATATTTTATCAACAATGCGCTTACTGTATGTCTCTAATATGCTTACACTTCTAGATACAATATCATGGTAATAACAGGCAATAAACATGTTCAATTACTCATTGGTCAGGTTGTGTCTCTCTTTCGAACATATGCTAGGGTAGGTATGAATAAACCTAACGTTATGGCTGTGAACGGGTGCTTCTTGCGGTGACATTTCCTCTTGCTGGCTAGAATATATGAATATGTATAACTTTTATCCGTATTAGATAAATATGTTTTAAGGTCTTTTTGATATAATCGATCGTGCTGTACTTCCATGGTTGAATAAAATGTCAGTGGGTTGGGCTCTTTATATTTATCCATAAATGCTTAAATTAATGGTCGATGTTGGCATCGGCCTGGTTGGAGGCCTAAGAGCGAGAGATTGATTCTCACACATTGTACTGTTGTCGCGAACCCACTCCAGGTACAAGTACATTATATTACTTTCGATATAAAATATTTAGAAGATTTCTTTTTATTTATGTGTTCTAGACAGCCAGTTATTACCAGATATACTAATTCATATTGTTAGGAAAGCTTCTTCCTCACTGTTGATGAAATTTCACTTCATGATGTCTATGTTCTATTGCAGTGATGTGTATACTGAATGCAACATTCAACATGAAGAAAAAGAAATAATTACTTACCTGAAACGCAATTTAAATGTCGTAGAACCTGTCCCTGATAAGCCTAACCCGACCAAGGAGGAAGGTGAAGAATCTGAGGTTTACTCCACGCCAAAGTGCATTACCCCATATGTAGATAATGACGTCCAGAAAGTAATACATTCTAGTCCAAGTACTGAGTTAACAAAAGAATATTATGCGTTAGTCCCGATTGAAGGGAATTTACTTGAAAAGGAACTTACCGAACAGGATGAACTCTCTAATGCATTTCAATCTATAAAAAAAGGTCAATCGGACGATACAAGTCAAGTAAAAAATTTTCTACTCAACAAGCCAACTTCGCTGTACCTTAATTCTAGTCATACTTCCAAAACAGTCAAACATTCCAGTAGTTGTGATATTTTGAATAATATTTCTTTAAAAGATCCAAAACAAGAAAACAATCTGCACACAGTCGCTGATAAAGACTTTAAAACTAATCGGACCTTACCGCCAAGTGATATTACTGAACTCGTTACTACTAAGAATTTAAATAATCCTAATCTGGGCGCAGATAAGCCGGTAGATCCTCCTTATTCGCCAGATAGCTTAATAACGGATGAACCTAGTTCTTCTTCAGATTATTTGTCTGCCGCATACACATTTTCTCCAGGCGCTAGTTCGTCTGGTTTCCAGCATCAAGTAAATGTTGAAAGTAGCGCATCCAAGATGGAAAATACTTACACGTTGTCCGATTCGGGCTTGGAAGATACAGCAATGTTGGGTAGCGTCAATAGTCACAAGGACGTTACTGTAACAAATATATCTTTATCTGAAAATACTCTTCAAGATTTAATTACCGACGATGCAAGTATCTCTACAATATCCATTCCCAGTTCTTTAGCCGGGGTAAACAACTTACAGCGGTCGAAACAGAGTGGCACATCTTTTGAGAGAGATTGTAATGGTCAGAGTACCCATACCGATATGTGTGGTAAATCAATAAAGGAAGAAAAACAGAGACAAAACGAAGAGATTGTGATACTAGAGTCGTCGTCGCTTTCTTCAGAAACGGGCTCTTGGGAGTCTGTGTATCCTCCAAAATTGGTTGAAAAAGAGATCTGTGAAAAATTTCTGAACAATGAGCGCCAGCAATGTTTTGATTCCCCTAATAAGGTCCACAAATCACCTTTGAAATCAACCGCCTGTTTTATTGATGCTTCTAGCTTAGTTGATGAAGATGAATCGATTGAATTAATTAAACAGGATAACGTCAAACTAGATATTTTACCTACCCCCAGCCAACCAGTGCCGTGCTCCACAGTTAAACAAGACATCAGTCCAGTTGATTGGTCAGAAAGTAACGACAATGAAGATTCCTTGGAAAAAAAAGATCCAGATTCGATACAAAAAGATTTATCTCCGACCATTTTTGAAATGACACCAATTACAGAAGATTCTTTGAGTACAAATCAGTTTGAATCTGCTGCACAGGTGGCAGCGGCAGAAGCTGCAGAAGAGACTTCTAGCTTCATATCAGAAAAAGAAAGATCGCTTAAAGTTAGCGCTGTTTTCATGTCCAGTACACCAAATAACTCAATGTTGTCATTCACAAATCAAATCATTAAGCAGTACGAGTCTGAAGATAGCGAAAGCACCGTTACTATTGTTGATTCCGACAGCTTTACAATGAAACAAACAAAAGGCAGTCATTCGCCACCCATCCTATCGGGAGGAGTGTCTGTAGAAGATCATTTACCTCAAGTAGGCGCAAGCTTACCCCTATCGGAAAATGTTCAAACAAAGCCGAGAACAAGTTCAGCGTCGGCATGGGTTGTTGACATGTCAAATTCATCGAAAACAGACGAGAATTCTGCCAACCATTCGAAACAACAACATTCAAATGCAAATTTTAAATCGTCCGATGATTCAAGCGAAAAGAAGAATATGTTTTCTATGTATATAGATCTCGGTGATAGATCGACTTTAAAAGATATGCCGACTCGATTAGCTTCGTCAAAGCATACGAAGAAGAATTCCGTCGGGGTTGACAATAAGTCAACTGCTCGGAATTTTAAAACTGCAGCAGCAGCAGCTGATACGAGTGTGTCTATTTTTGAGAAATATGAATCTTTATGCAACGATCCTAACATCAGTATTTCAGAAATTATTTCCATTCCTGAAAAAAATGAGCCTGTTCCAGAGATCTTAGAAGATAGTCATGTAGAAATTACTCCCAAAGTCCACCAGTCACGTCTGAATAAAACAAGTGATAAAATGACTATAAACAATGAACTACCCGAACCTTCAACTGAAGTTCAGTCTAAAGATTTGTTTGTGAAACTGTCAGACTTAGATAAGCCAGTGCAAAAATCGGATGTATTGCTATCAGTAGAGAAAAAAAGTGTAGATGTGCGCATGACAAGATCTATACCGGATTGGGGTGAACAAGCATTTTTAACAAACTCGAGATCAATAGAGGTTATAACTTCCTTTCATTCGGAAAATGCGTTAAGCTTGAACAGGTTGTTTCCCCATTTAAAAAATGAATTCAGTAGAAGCATGCCAGGGTCTCTGTCTAGCAGAACTCGATCACCGTTAAGGTTGGGTACATCCAGCACCCTCGGCGATGGCGACGAGCAAGGCTCGGACATGTCGGAATTGAGTAGTATGCAGAGCAGCAACTGTCGATCCGGATTCGGTATGTTTACAAAATACATTTGTCTTAGTGTATGTACTTGTGCGATTGAGGAAACTCTCAGTAATTGACTCAACTCATCCATTTCTGATAATATTATTAATTGGGCTCGACTTTTGCAGATCTAGAAGTAGTCAAGTCAAAAATTAAATATTATTTATTTTGAATTGGCAACTAAAGGCTTATGGATACACCTCTTTTTAGGGAACAGTACTACGGATAGTCAAACATCAAGTTTAATTGAAAATTGTACATCACGGCTCGGCCAAGATTTGCTAAGGATGTTTTTGGATGAAATAGCTCCTGATGTTATTGTTGAAGTATCGGGGAAACGGTTTAAAGCACACAAGTGTATTTTGTCATCCAGGTATCGTATTTTGTATTATTATTTTTCTAGCACAAAAGTGAATTTTTATTTACCTCCATGAGTATGCGGATATATCGATCGACTTCATCTAAATTATCTGCACCTACCTGTACTTATATATATCTTACACATATACATACAGTTGTAGATAATGATTATTCTTAAATATTTTATGGGAAATTATAAGTGTAGCCACAAAATTATTTATTGGACACATGATTAAACTTCTAATTTTATAACTAAGCAACGGGGAAATGACAGAGCCTCTAATAATCTAATTCGTCTTTTTTACAATGCCAACTACTAGAAAGCTTCAATAAAAGATCATCAATTATTGTAACTTGTCCTTCTTATTTATACATTGTCATCTAATTTACTAACTCGGCCTCATTTTTCCAAAAACGAGCCCAGAAAAACGAGATCAACGTTTTTCTTGGCTCGTTTTTTTTTTGATGGTAGAATTTAATTTGGATTCATTTTATTTAGCATATTGCCATTTATAACCTTCAATTAAAAAACATTGTATTAAAAATTGAAGTCAGTGACGAAAACGAATCGCTGCAAAACCGACTCCACGTAGTCTTGTCTGCCCTACCCCTAGAGTGCAATTCAAAACCGCCTAGGCGCGGAGGGGCGAGGCGGCCTGCGAGCTGAGGCGCAGGTAGTTTCAGCGCTCGCCGCCGCGGCTGAGGCTGGCCGGCAAGGCCGGCCAGCAAGCCGAAGCTGCGGTGGTGAGCGTGAAAACCATCTTCGACGATAAGCTCGCATGGGACCGCCGGATCCCCGCAGCGCCGGAGCCGTGACAGAAGCCATGCTTGCTGCATGTTGCATGCTTATTTCCATGCTGGGTCAATTAATATGGGATGTGTTATATTTTAAACAAAAAAACTCAGTACGAGTTAAAAAATTAGAAGCTAAATAAATATTTTTATGATGTCACTTAATAGTATTTAAAAAGTTTACTGTTAGAATGCATGCTACTTTAGATGCAAAAAAATAACCATCATGCTGAGTTTTATTTAGAGTTGAAGATAACTCGTGGCTAAAGGGCTTATTACACTTGACTAAATTCAGTCGTCTAAATGATTCAGTCACTAAATTCAGTCAAATGTAATCGCATTTAGGAAGGTAGGTTTCATTGAATCATTTAGAAACCTAATTAGACAAACCTAATTAGACGACTGAATTTAGTCAAATGTAATAAGCCCTTTAGATAGTATTATTTAGATGCTCGACGCTTTATTAAAGGGCTTATTACACTTGACTAAATTCAGTCGACTAAATGATTCAGTCACTAAATTCAGACAAATGTAATCGCATTTAGGAAGGTAAATTTCATTTAATCATTTAGAAACCTAATTAGGCTACTGAATTTAGTCAAGTGTAATAAACCCTTAATTGTGGCTGACTTACGGCCAGTTTCTTCATCAATAGTAAAAGTCAAAGTAATGTCTAAAGTAAAAGTAACGGTCAAATTCGTTTTTTCAAGGCTAAAGTGACAGCAAAACTAATAGAAAAAAAGCGGCCAAGTGCGAGTCGGGCTCGCCTGTATAGATAAAGTGAGTCTCACGCAAACCGTTCAGTTTAGAACATACGTGGGCGGTCCCCTAATGAATTGGCCTAACTATGAACTAATGAAGGAAATGAAACAAAACCGATTTTATGTTTTTTTTTTTCTTTTAACCTTTATAAAATAATCTAAATTTTTACCCCCAAAAAAGCCGCCTATTGCCTTTTTAGGGGGCTTTTCATCCTTATAACGCCATTAAATTGACTTGTGCTCACTTTGTGGATCATAACACAAGATCATAGTTTCATCACCAGTCACTAACCGCTCGATCATAGTCTTTAAATATTTTTCTCCACAAAGATCCAAAAACTTTCTGTCCTGTTTCCTCTCTCAGTACCGCTGAAAGAAGTTTCGGTACCCATCTTGAATTCACTTTTCTCATGTGTATATATTCATGAAGCGCACAATGAAAACTACTTTTAGGAAGCCCAAGACTAGTTGCAATTTCTATAATCTTTAAACGGCGGTTATTCAGAACCTCCTCTTCGTTAAGAGCAATTGTTTCGGAAGTGAACACCTCCACAAGTCGACCGTCTTGGCCAAAGTCTTCCACGGTTTCTCTCCTGAGAAGAAACTCTCATCAAATTTTTCACTGTGCCTTAGGAGGGCACAGACTCCTTATACACGTCATCCATTCATAATTTTATTCGCGCAGGGGTTAATCCTTCTTTAATCAGAAACTTTATGAGACTTCTTTATGATACTCAGTTTTCGACATTTTGAAAAAATACGTGACTCTCTTCATTCAAATGCCTGCTAAAATAAAACTGTGCATTTCATGTCGATAAGTACATGATAAACGTACTATTTAATGCAACATAACATGTGTACGTACGCGTAGAACTATATCAGGCCAGTTCATTATGGGACCGCCTAGGTACCTCAGCGTTTTGAATTTTTGCGTTGATTTAGAATTTTTCACAGTTTAGAGGCAATCAGATTTAAGAAGTGTTTGATATGAATTTCAACTTTATATATCTACGCGTTCATGTGAAAAAGGGTAGGTAGTAAGTTTATAATTATTTAAAAAATATTTTATGTCATGTAAGCAAAAATAATATTTTAATATTTTATGTAACTTCAAATTTATCATTGCTTCGTGCCGAATTTCAAGATTCTGAGTTCACGGGAAGTACCTTGTAGGTTTCATTCCCTAGCGTGTGACAGAAATTCGTCTAAGGTGTCGGTATAAACTGCTGTATCTTTTGATCGCGTTAACTTAGAAGTTTGATTTTTTCACTGCTTAAAGGGGCAATAGACCAAGGTATTTGGTATAAATTTCAATTTGATACCTTTATTCGTTCGTGAAAAATAAGGTAGTAAGTTTCATTTTATTGAAATATTTTTATTATATTATATAACTAAAAAAATTTGATTTTCTCAATTTTTCCTATATTTGCATTATATGACAATGCTTCATGCCAAATTTCAAGACTCTGAGTTTACGGGAAGTATCCTGTAGGTTTTGATTCCTTTGCGAGTGTCGAAACTTTGTTGAAAATATCGACATAATCGGCTGTATCTTTTGATTGGCTTGGCTTAGATGTTTGATATTTTCTCAGCTTAAAGGGACAATAGACCTGAGTATTTCATGTGAATTTCAGCTTGATACGTCCACGCGTTCTTGAGATAAAGGGTCTTGACAGACAGACAGACAGACGGACAACAAAGTGATCTTATAAGGGTTCCGTTTTTTCCTTTTGAGGTACGGAACCCTAAAAATGAATTTGACCGTTACTTTTACTTTAGACATTACTTTGACTTTTACTTTGGCTTTTACTTTTGATGAAGAAACTGGCTGTTAGTAATTTAGAAGGCAACATACATTTTTGGGGGCGAATAATGATATTAAAAAGAAGCCTGTTTAATTAGCACCCATATTTTATTACTACGAGTATGTTTAAGATTGTCCATAACACGCAGGTATATCCTGAAAATTGAAAAAACTGATTTTAGTAGATTTTTTCTAACAGCCAGTTTCTTCATCAAAAGTTAAAGCCAAAGTAAAAGTCAAAGTAATGTCTAAAGTAAAAGTAACGGTCAAATTCAATTTTTCTATTAGTTTTGCTGTCAATTTAGCCTTGAAAAAACTTATTTGACCGTTACTTTTACTTTAGACATTACTTTAACTTTAACTTTTGATGAAGAAACTGGCCGTAAGTTGTGTCTTTCATTGCAGATGTCAGTACTTCGCGGGAATTTTAGGCGGCGGGTGGGTTGAGAGCCTAGGCAACGTCATAGTGCTTCCACCGTAAGTTTCCGTTACCGTTTTCAAAATTGAACTTTAAATGTAAATAAGAAGCTTTAGTATATTTTTGAGTATTTTTAGTAATTAAAATTGTAATGTTTTTTTAGGTTTTCGTACAATGTAGTGTATTTCGCTCTGTGTCACATATACTCCGGTCTTGCCACAATCCCTGACTCCTTGAGCATCTTAGAGCTGGCAACGATCGCCGATATGTTAAGTTTGGAAGGTTTAAAGGAAGCGATCATGTTTACGCTCAAAGCCAAATATTGCCACCACTTTCATAAGGTATATTTTACAGTTTTGTAATACGCTTTTGTTGTTAGTTGTTGAATTGTACATATTTGTCTTTTTTGTTGGTATATTTCAGCCTTGCGCTGTCTGCATTGTGGGTGTACTGGAATGTTTCCCCTTGTGTGCCGTGTATGGCTTGGACGATTTGTACCACAAATGCATAAAGTGGATCACGAAGCACTTCACTAAAGTGTGGCCTACGAAGGCATTCGCGACCTTACCCACGGATCTGCTGGACAAGTGCCTCCAACATCACACGGTTAATTTGACTGTAGATAATGTTGTGGAAACTGTGTACGGGTGTGGTATTACAGGTAACTTACTTGTTTGATGTTTGGTAGTCGTGTAAACTTGGCAAGAGTTATTTAGTGTAAATGATGTTCGTTTTCAGCGGCCTCGTTACAGAACAGCCGCTGGGCAGAGAGTGTTGCGCGCCTGTGTCGTCGGCTCATCAGCTCGGCGGCGCACTTCGCGAGCAACAAGCTCACCGCCGTCTTCCAGGCTATCCCGCCCTTGCCTGCTGAATCTCCTCATGCCGCTAAGCAAGCTTTAGAAGATTTTCTTGCATCCGCCATAGAGTGGGCGGGTGCTGAAGAACTCTGTCGAGCATATGGTTTTCTCAATACAGTGGTGAAGGAAATTCGCAACAGCCACTATTCCAAACCCGATTTAATCAGCAACGGCACTGAAAGTCGTAAAAATTTCGGCGCAAATAACCCGCTGTACATGCACGCAGGCAGCTGGCGTATGCAATGCGAGGGTGCGCTGGTGAGGGCGTCCCCGCGCGTCGTTACAACACAAGCTTTTAAGAACTTACCATCTGATTTGCGTAAAAGATTGCGGGAACTTGGTTGCATCAAGTATGGCGCGCATGCATTGCCTCTGGCTTCTCCTACTCACCACCAGGAGAAAAATATTAAATCAATTGCTGCGCCCAAAAAAAAACCTATAGCGCCAAAGGCTCGCATTATCGACATTGCACACGTGCGCGCATTGTTCGTGCCGTACTCACCCAAACCGGTGATCCCAGGCGGATCCATCGACACGCTCAAGAGCAACAACGATCTACGAGATATCAAGAGACCAACTCACCCACCAAAAGTGAGGACTACTAAAGCTCAAGAAGAACGGGCAAAGTTTAATAAAACTAAAACCTCCTCCACGACCTCCCAGGACCGCTTAAATACTAAGCCGAGTGGAGTGCGAGCACCATCCTTTGATAAAACAAAGGCTCGGTATTTAGAGTCTAAAAATAAGGAAAGAAAGGTTGTTAATAAGCACTTGCCGAAGATCGATTCGTCGAGTGAGTCGTCTCGGAACTCGAGCCCGGTGCAGGCCCGGCGCCTGGCCGCCATGTCGCACGACAGCCTGGCGTCGCGGCCGCGCACCGCCGAGCCCTCCACCGACTCGCTGACGGAGTCGCTCACCTCCAACAAGCACGTCGCCTCCAACAAGTACGCCACCTACACCAAGACCAGGCACTGCAAGGGCTCTTCCGAATGTAAGTCTTAGCTCACTCACTATGCTTCTTATGTCCATTTTCACCAACAAATACCTAAATTTAGGGATCCCCTAAGAACATTCAGGGAACACTTAGTACGATTTTCGTTTTCACCAAGGTTTAAGTGTCCCTATAACCTTTATTATTGGGGGAGCCTTTATTCTAAGTGACATTTAGTTAGGGAAACGTTAAGAGGTTGTTGGTGAAAACGGGCATTAGCCACCCAATCCACGATTTCAATTCATTTAATCCTTCACACACTTCAGCAATCAAACAAAAAAATGAAAATAATGGCGCGGCCCCTGCAGCTAGTAAAATGAAAACCAAGATACCGGTGTATTTAAACCAAGTACCAAAAAAGGGGATGGAAAATCGTAACTCTAGAGACCAACAGAAAAGGGGCAGGCTGGTACCAGGCGCCGCAAATAACTTGCCGAACAGCAGATCTAGCGACCGCAAAGTCCCGGGCTCTTTGATGAACGCTACCAAGTCCAGCTCTGCGAAGATGGTTCCCAAGGTACTGAACCCATTTCTCTTTGTTGTTATACAGAACATCTCTGATATAGCGTATAGCGAATTCATCATAAATTGGCATTATTTATGTGTGTGGCAGGTAGTGAAAGAGGCAGTAAAAACTAGTAACATGTCGAAGAGCGCGAGGAGTGGGCAGGCGAGCAAGCAGCACGAGGAGAAGGCAGGCCCGGCGCCTCGGGAGCTCGCCGCCATTCCCGCCATGGAACGATCTGGAACGTTCCTCAAGGACGAACCCACCTTCGGCGACAAAATAACCAACTTAGACATCTCACAATGAAAACCTTCACTAAAATTACACAAATTTAGCAAATTCTATCATATAACTGAGTAGTAGAACTCTATAATCTAAGCAATATGCATAATATATTACTATTTTGGCTTGGTTATAACCGAACTTTACATTGTGTCCTGCTTATTGATAGAACAGTTATGCGCAATGGCAATGTCACAACTAAATGAAGTTTTATTTATCATAGATTTATATGACTCTGGGGAGTATTTACGATTGAAGTTTGAGCTGAAGCTATGACGGGGGAGCTCTTAATACTCGGTGAGCATTTTTAATAATGTTTTAATATTATGTTATATAATCTATTATTTTTTTACTTTCTAAGGAGTTATCTTCTAACAATCTCTAATTTTAAATAAATGATAACTAATACCAGGTCGAAATTCTAATGTATTGTTCTAATATTTCAGATAACTTATCACTGGATAGAAGTAATGCTGCAATAACCGATTCGCAAAATTTTAATTCAAAGTGAGATTATTTTTTAGGAGAGAGATTAATAAAATAAAAAAGAGGTAATAAGCTATTAAAATATAATCGTTATTTCTAAGAATGCCCTTCATTGAGCGCAGACGCAGCTATTTCCGTTCCGATGACGTAATGACTAACTCGAAGGCTGACTGTTAGCTGATACGTAACCATACGATTGTACCTGCTATCTATTATGTTAAATCACGTCATACATATTAAAAGTTTTTATAGACAAACTAGTTATTATCTCACGCAGATTGATTAATGTGGCTACATAAGTTAATTGAATTACCTTTTATACAGGTTTTATTAAGGATAGAGTATTTTTCTTTAAAAATAACTGTGATTAAGCGATGTAATGGATTCTGTGTCAAATATACACGACAATTTTTATCATCGAACTTGCTACCAATTCTTGTGCCCTTGATGAACAAAGACAGGTAGTCATCATCATCACGTGAAGTAATTCTCCCAGGCGCGGGTGCCACAGCTGATTTTATGTAAATAGTTTAATATAAGGTGTTCTACAAGTCGATGTAAATCTGTAAGCTTATTTAATGGTTCCATCTTATTAATATTTGATATTTTTTCAGGTATCCGTGTTCGATGTAGGTATTGAGTTATGGCACAAATCATCAGCTCCTTCACCCCGAAGTCAGTGAATCAAAGCTACGGCCCTTCACAAGTAAACTAGTCTTCATACTACAATAATAATACTTCTATTGAAAATAAGGAATATATTTAGTTTAATTTATTCTCATAATTTATTTTAATTATTAAGGAATGTTATTGACATATATGTATATATTTTGAAACGAATCGAGTACTTTTTTATTTTGTGTGGCATTTATAGTGAGACGAAATATAATATAAATATGTTACACTAGACAGGAATGACTTGTCTGTTTGCATTGAATATGCTCCGAAACTCCTGAACCTATTTAATAAATTCTACAACTTTATGTTTATATGTACAATTCGAGTTCAGGAAGAAGTTCCGCCGGGACGCGGGTATAACCGCTTGGGCACTTGGATAACATAAAGGGCTTGATTTTATTCCGACTGAAATCCTATTTTTTTTTAATTGTCTAGACGACGTTAAATGTTTTTTCTTATATGAATCGTGCAATAATGTTACCGGCAATTAAGATTAGAATACTTTTAATACCTAATTTAAATATGAAAACTTTAAACATACAAGCAAGTAGATTTGTATGATACTAGCCTATTCGATGCAAACAATCAAATATTTCCTATTTATTTATTGGTATGAAATGATGTGTCGTGTTTGGAGAATCGTAATAAATACAATCATACTCGTCCTCAGATAAAGTACTTACGTCGGTATATATGTAATGTAAAGTTTTGCTGGTTCCTGTAGGGAGTAGCGATTATTAAGATCGTATTTTCGTGGCCATTCAAAATAATATACACTAAATTTACCTACTCTAGTGAAGTCATATTTAATTACTGGCCGATTTCTATAACCTATCTATTTGTTGTTTTGCGATCAGAGATTGAAATTTGAATTAATTACTTACTGACATATTACTTTATCGATTTCTAATCGCAAATCGCCCGAAAGAATGGTTATACAAATATAACGTAATATTTTCTCTTGAATTATAGAAGAATAGAGAAAGATAAATATATTTTTTAATTATTGACTGTAAATGCTGTAATGTAGTGTGTCAACTATTTTATTGTCACGTTTCTAAATGTATAACGTACTTAACATTTGTAATTTATTCAATATTGATTATACCATTGACCATTTATTCTATTACGTTATGGAATTATTTTCTGTAGCACGTCCCAGCTCAGTATTATGTATAAATATTAAGAATACCCTCCGAAAACTATATGTAAAATGTTTTAATTTATATATATTTATGTAAAAAAAGTTATGTAATTTCCTCATTGTAAAGATTTAACAAAATTATATTAATTCTACATAGGCATTAACTAAACGAAGTAAAATAAGAATTTACTCAAGGGAGAATTATTTCATTTCGCTTGCTAACTTTTTATAAAAAAAAAATATCATTATTTTATGTCCTTATAAACTTTTTACTTCTTTTACTTGTTTACTAACTTGTTTTACTTCTCTTGAAAATGTAAGTGTTTTGTTGTTTATCTTAATAACTTTTAGTACAATGAATTACAGAAAGATTTAATCCTTATGATCAAATCTATCTGCAAGTGCCATAATGAAAAACAAATTTTAGTGGGTGCCTGTATAGTTTCTAAAAGAAATCTATTCATAAAACATTTTAGTTCTCCTTAGAGTAAAACCTTTTATCGCCTTACTTATGGTACTTTCTGTGGTGTTAGATTTTTTTAACTCGTGTTAGTGAAATTACTCATAAATAGGTTAATATATGTGAAACTATCCAATTGTTTGTTGTATTTTGTGAATAATTATTTTAAAACTGCTATTTACTTGTGAATAAGTATTATTTAAGCATATTTCGAGGTTCTTCTAAAAAGTCTATTTCTGTGGTCTCATTTCAGGATATTTTTATATTCTTAGATATAGTCCCATTCAAATCAACGCTTAACTTATTAGTGTGTCGGCTGGACCCATGAGTTCGGCCTAAATTTTCTTTAGTGTGTTAATCTCTACAGATATTTAACGAGAGATTAAGACACCTGAAGGATCACTCATGTTCTCCAATATACCACTATACGAATTCACTTCTACATGAATTCTCGAAAGCTAGGCCTTCTATGAACTAGTTTTTACGAGATATTTTCCTCAGTTTCACTTGCATCTTAAGAAATTTAAAAACAAACCACCCTAGGGTATACTTATGTCACTAGAACAATAAACAAATATTCTGAATTATATTATAGATTCAGGTGCGTGTCGATTTATCGGATAGTTTATCTAATATTGTAATGGATGTAGGTATAATACATTGGATAGTTGCTTGCGCTACTATTTTCACAGACAACCCTAATTTAAATTTATTTTGACCTGATTCCACACATGGTATAGAACCGTTTTCATTTCGTATTTTATGTTGTTTTCAAAATAGGTATATGAAAAGTTTGCACGGTGGTCCCACAAAAAATCCATGTCAGTTGAGTAAATATATGTATTTGTAGCTCTGAAGAAGTTTGAGTATCACGCTTTTAATATAGCTCTTGACATAAGAACGCCAGATGTAATACATAGTAAGGGTATTCTATAGATAGTTTCTAATATTGTAACATAATCTTTTTGAAAGAGCAGTTCAAAATTAGTCATCATATATTATAATTTGTCATCATCATCCTCCGAGCCTTTTCCCAAACTATGTTGGGGTCGGCTTCCAGTCTAACCGGATTCAGCTGAGTACCAGTGCTTTACAAGAAGCGACTGCCTATCTGACCTCCTCAACCCAGTTACCCGGGCAACCCGATACCCCTTGGTTAGACTGGTGTCAGACTTACTGGCTTCTGACTACCCGTAACGACTGCCAAGGATGGTCAATGACAGCCGGGACCTACAGTTTAACGTGCCATCCGAAACACAGTCATTGGTGTCTAAGATATACTTAGAAAGTACATACAAACTTAGAAAAGTTGCATTGGTACTTGCCTGACCTGGAATCGAACCCGCGCCCTCATACTCGAGAGGTTGGTTATTTGCCCACTAGGCCACCACGACTTTCTATATATTATAATTTGTATGAAGCTAAAATTAAATCTCCAATCGTAAAACAGCGGATGGATTATTGAAATCCGCAGTTACTCGATGTCCGTCAGCAGGAACCATTCAAAGGACAGAATAAGATGCTTTCATTACTTTTATTTATATAGAATTTTAGATGATGGGACCACGGATTAAGGTACGGCTTTCAGTCAGGTGATATGGTATTTATAGACAATTGTCAGTAAAACCTGATTAGTTTACTGCACAATTCTTATATGGAATGAATTAAATTATTATTTCAATTTATGCTATCTAATTAATGTGTTATTTATTAATTGTAATACATTATGTTATATATGGGTTTAATTTTAAAATGATCTCAGTAATGCACAGTATTCATTAATTTGTTGGTCTTCAGGAGCATTAGGCTGACTATCAGCCAAGTAATAGGTATTGCTAATAGGTGTAACTACACCCCATTTTTTTAACAAACTAGTACTGCAGATTTTGGTTCACGTAAATAACATAAAGTCTGTTCCACACAAACGCTGTAGTCACATGGTAACGCATTTAATGATCAATTTCAAATTAAGACCAGGCGTTGGCTCAATCCCTACCAATGACTCGCTCATCTCACTCTGTCAGTACCGCAAATGTGTGACAAATATACCCAGTACTCGTTTGTTTAAAAAAATACTATAGTAATATTTTTATTCCATTTAATGATTTTACAACATATTAATTAGAAAAATATTATTTTTATTCACTTTTTGAGAAGTTATTATAGGCATGAATGTTATGATTTATTGTAAATTGAAACAGCGGCATGAATTTTTTATTGTTATGTAATGTTTGTTAAAAATTGTTTTCAAAATAATTAGTGATAGCCAGGAGGTTTATTCTAGCTTTGAAGTTACTTGGATTATTTTCTACCCCAACTACGCCCGGCTTCGATAATTAGGTCATACAAACTACACTTACGCACACAACAAACGTAATAAATAGGGTGGCTATCAAAAGGCCACCTACTGAAATTGATTTTCGAGACTACATCCTCAAATTCTGTGCCGATGTCTGTGAATTTTATTGTTTCAATTAAGCTATAGTTTTACAACAAAGAGCACCGTTTTATTTATAAATTTTAATTCTGTAAACTTCTAGATTGTAATCATGATTATATTTATTATTGTAATGTAATACTTGTTAACAAAAAGGACATTTTAGAGAAATAAAGGTAATTCTATGTTAATAAACATCTTGCGCAAATGCCATTTTGTCCTTTTATTTATGACTAGCTTCTGCCAGCGTCTTCACCCGCATTCCGTGGGAACTACTTCCCGTACCGGGATAAAAAGTAGCCTATAGCCTTCCTCGATAAATGGGCTATCTAACACTGAAAGAAATTTTTAAATCGGACCAGTAGTTCCTGAGATTAGCGCGTTCAAACAAACAAACAAACTTCAGCTTTATAATATTAGTATAGATGGTCCCAGATTACTGCGTTATTAGAGTATCGATCACAATAAAAAGAACGAACAGCGACTCGGACGAGTTTTGTTTCTATTTTCAAAAGACTTCTTCAAAAGGAGGAGTTTCCCTATTCGTTCTTTTTAGAGTTCCGTACCCAAAGGGTAAAACGGGACCCTATTGTTTTCACTCCTCTGTCCGTCCGTCTGTCACCAGGTTGTATCTCATGAACCGTGATAGAGAGTTGAAATTTTCACAGATGTATTTCTGTTGCTCGAAATCCATAAATATATATAGAATATTAGTTTGGATGGTACGGAACCCTACGTGCGCGAGTCTGACTCGCACTTGGCCATTTTTTTTGTCTTTGTTACTCGATTTCACGAAGGCCCCTCGACTTATTTGGAAGTGTTTATATGTTGAGTATGCTTACACGCCACCAACAAGGTGGACAGACGACCTTATAAAGGTCGCCGGAAGACGCTGGATGCAGGTCGCCACCAAGAGGTATCTGTGGAGATTTAAGGGGGAGGCCTATATTCAGCAGTGGACGTTCTATGGCTGAGATGATGACGATGCTTACAATTTGACTCCATAGTCATTAGGTCAGGATCTGATCATGGAAACCCTGAGAAATCGAAGGTCATTCTAAAAATTATAACCATGGATCGGATGAAAACTTCGTATAACGTACGTAGGTATATTGGGTGTCTATATGATCGAGGTTGGATCTTGCAATGCCCCTGATGATGAAAATCAGAAAAACCCCAGTATACAGCAATCACCACTTTTTAGTTCTTATTTCATTCGTATTGACGAAATATTTACACCCAAATAAGTTATGACTTAGGTAAGTATTATATTACCATATCGTCCATATCAGAACCGACAATGGAGCAAAGTGCAGGGTAGGGAACTCTACGGTTAGCGATAGCAGCTAACGTAGATATAGACGGGTGTACTATGCCAAATCGAATAACAAATAATCGAATATCAATTGATCGACCACTATAAATCGAAATTCTAAATACTCGAACATTCATAATATCGAATGGTTATTAAATCGAACATTCAATACATCGCGCAGTCTATACATCGAGTGTTCAAAATATCGAATGTTCGTTTGATCGAGCGTTAAATGCAAAACATATTCATCCTATCGAAAAATCCTTATTTTTTATGAATACAAGAAAAACTCAAAATTTACTAATAAATCACATTTTAATCTTTAATTCTTATCTTTTAAAGGTACATTTTAAAATTTTGTGTGAATTGAAAAGGCAAACGCGGAATTGGGAAGACCTACTTTACAAAAAAGAGGCAAAAGGGATGATAATGCGATAGAAAAATGTTAAATAATAATAAAAACTACATTAAAATATGATTTATTCATAAATTTTGAGTTTTTCTTGTATTCATAAAAAATAAGGATTTTTCGATAGGATGAATATACGATGCATTTAACGCTCGATCAAACGAACATTCGATATTTTGAACACTCGATGTATAAGACTGCGCGATGTATTGAATGTTCGATATAATAACCATTCGATATTATGAATGTTCGAGTATTTAGAATATCGATTTATAGTGGTCGATCAATTGATATTCGATTATTTGTTATTCGATTTGGCATAGTACACCCGATATAGACAGATACCTCTATATAGAACAGTTAGTTGATATATCGCCAATCAAGTATTTTTTTGTGGAGACAAGATAAATATATCAATTGAAACTGCTCTAGGCTCTGGGAGTTAACAGCAATCTCTAGACACCGACTTTAAGAGCGTATTGGGAACTTTTTCAGTGCCTAGGTAAGAAATACAAAAAATTGCTGGCTGAATCGGTCACATTAAAACATATTCTCCGAGAGGAAATTACTATAATTTTGTGCGTTATTTGGGGCCTGTACTTCGACTGACAGAAAAACACATGGTAGTCATAAATTAAGTCTTTTATTTCAGATAAAACGATACAATATAGCATAATAGTACAATATAACAACAATACCATACGGAAATTTTAATTAATTCAAAGTTTTCTATTGTTAATTTAAAAATAACCCTACGCATTGATAATTAAATGTCCTTATACCAATACATCATCTCCTAAAAATAACATGAAGATCTGCAGGTTTATGACACATGGATGCAAAAATTTCAATAGGCTATTTCACAGAACACACTACCGCTATGTTGCATAGTCTATCTATCGTCAATACCAAAAAATGCATGTTAACATGTTTCTATGATACAAAATATAACACATTTTGAGTTGAAAAAATGCCTAACGAAATTAAATGCGCCCAAGTAGGTAGGTACTGTGTTTCTTGTTATAAGTAGGTCTAGCATTTACATAATGCGAGTCTGTTAAGTCAGGGCTGTCCAAACCAGATGTGATCGCGGGAAAATACAAGCCGCTAAATAAGTTAGAGGGCCGCACAAATTAGTTACAATATGTTTTTTTATTTGTGCATAATAAATTTACTTTCATCCTTTAAGCAAATAAATAATCTTATTTCTTCATTCATGCGGGAAGCCTATCATAAGCATTGGACGTCCTATGCCTACGGCTCAGCTAATGAACCCTTAGAAAATACAAGATACCCCAGTCTATAATAAGGTTTAATTACTTAAAACAATGAGATTTTTTGTTAGTTTGAGGGCCAGGTAGGAGGGCTGTAGAAGAACAGTTAAAATACAAAAAAAAAAAACAATTATTTTTTTCAGCAATTTTGCTTCTATATAATATATTTTACAGCTTTTTAATGTAGATAAATAAATACAAGTTATTTTTTTAAAGTTTGTTTACCAGTTAAAAAATGTATAGTATCTCAATATGTACGATGTTGTTGAGATTAATATCTTCTGTTGGCTTAGAAACTAAGAGATCCGACGCTGAAGTAAATTTATTCGCCCCAAAAGATCTGGGCACATTAATTTTATGCTCGTTATTTCACTTTCCTTTAAAAAAAGTTTTTTTTAAACATTATTGGCCTTACTACAAAAACTTAAACATCTGTTTTACACTTGTCTAAAAAAATTGTGGCTGCAAAATGAACCATATTCAACGTCATAATCTGACATTTTTTTAGACAAGTCTTAAACTGACGTTTAAAAGTTTTTGTAGTAAGACGGTAGATCTTTAGAAATTAAAATTTTATTTAAAAATACTCAGCGGACCGCACAGAGGTGACCGAACGCGGTCCGAGGCCAGTGGTTTGGACAGCCTTTGACTGAGGGCTGTCTTTGGTAACACATTCAGTATAAAGTTTTAGGCAATTACATGCAATACATAATAATGGTCAAGTTCTTATTTGTCTGTACAGTACATGTTAAGTCCGATCTTACCTAGATGATGTAGAGATACACAAAATACACTGGAACATTCTGTTTATAGGCATTAATTATTTAAAAAAACCACCACAAATGAAAAGTAAAAATGCCATAAACAAGAGTGAAATTCTTCTAAATATATTGACACAAAACTACGATTAAATGTGCTATGAAACATGACATGATGACGCCTATTTTATTATGGAATAGTAGCCGTGAGGTTCAAACTGAGCCACGGTTGTACTACCAATTTTTTCACTCATACAATCCTCACTTCGCACCTCGTATCTCAGTTCGACACTAGCTGAGCTTTAATATGAATACTACATCAATCGTAATATATAACAAAACAAGTTATTTCAATATCGTTCATATTCGTAATAAATAAAGGAGTTGCATACCTAGTCCATTTCTAAAAGATTGTCGCATATGATAACTACGATAAACAGTGTAAAGCTCAGCTAAGGCCAGACCAGGCCGTATTTTTAACAAATCGTTTGATAAAAGCGAGTATCCTCACTGTTTGTCACTCCCGCTGTGCACTTAAAATAAATAAACTTAAAATTCGTTGTTAACAAATTTTTGATGTCAAAGTTTAACCAGAATGTATTTATAAAATAACATCGTCATGTGAATATTGCTTACAGATCGGAACCAGCCAATATGCTCTTGTAAGTCACAAATAAAACCCAAATGGCAACTTTCGCGGGGATGCTTGACACTGTAACTTCTCACATGTTTACCAAGGTTCAATGATGGAAGTATATAAATATCTATTTTTAAGAATTTGTACAAATGAATTAATTGAGACTACGGGCTCATAATATGATCATTTCAAAAGCCACAGTAGAAAGTTGAAAATAATGACAAGACAATTTCATCCACTTTTACACCAAAATACAAGTTAAGTATGATTTATTACGCTATGTTTTCCACTTAACACGTCATATATTACATTAATTCCTAAGTATTCAATGCTGGATATTGTATGTCTGACGACAACTACGTACCAAACATAATGACTTAATATTGTGATGTAGGTACGGTACCTATAATGTATTTGAGGCGAATAGCACACTGAAACCAACGCTACGCTTTGATGATGAAAGCTGCCGCTGCAGCCGTAAATTCGAGCATGCGTCTAGCTAGAACATCGTCATGCACTAGTCGTCGAATGCGTGCAGCGCAGATTACAGGTGACGTGCGTGCTGCGCTATACAGTGTGGTTTCAGTGTGTACAGTGCCGTAATTTGCGCTACTTCAAGTAAATGGCCGTATGTTTAAGCTCAGGGCTCCGGAATAAGAAGATAACGTTTAGTGTGTCCTCACGAATAGTCACATATGCTTACATTCATTATTTATAAATAATATTAACAATACGTAGTACTAACATTTATATTTTGCACAACGTAATGTATATTTGACGTAAGTTTATTCACACACAGATTGTTTTGCTATAAGCCAATAATTATATTAACGATAAATCTGTTTAGTTTAAAATGATATTTATTTATGCACGATGAAATATACATAGAAAAACAGAAATTAAGGATTATCCTAAAACGTAGTAACTGATAACAATGTTTTTTGTTGTATTAAGTTATTGCCTGCACATTTACGGCTGACTATAAAATAAAATACCGTAGTTACATTTTTTTATTTTTGAGGCTAGGTATACCTAACCTCAACTATTTTCATAGTAATTTAATTTTCGACAATAATGCATGAGTATTTCACTAAATCAAAGAAATATTTAAAACCTTTTCCAAAATTACTCGTTATCTATGTAGTTTGTACCTCAAGGTCTTTTTAATAAAGTTATAATGGTACATAATTTTACAAATACATTATGTGTAACAATGGTGGCTTAACAATCTCTCCAATTTAGTCTAATACGCCATGTTTTTGAGGCACCAAACTACAGTTCCAAAACTCTTAAAACATTTCTGAATACTGTAAAAACCTTGACTACATTATAAATCTATGTGTACTTAAGGCAATGAAGGGTGTAGCTGACACCGGCCCACTGGGGACCACTGATGGCACTTCACGCACCTCACATAACACACGTGCCCACTCTACGGCTTCACAAAGCAGTGGCAATCAAGTTTCTCTGATCACACAATATTATGAGTGTAAGTGATGACACAAAGCACACTGCTTCTTCGGGACTGGTGCCTGACATTGAATACAACTTCGTCAACTGTATCCATCATTACCTTGTATTTTATTCAAAAGCTGTAAATTGTTGCTTTGTCACAGAACGTGTACAAGATTACACTAATTTTATAATCAATTTAGTATAAATGCCGACAAGCACATTTGGCAAGCCGCATAAAGTAACTCAGTTTTCTTGATAAATTATTGGTACCTTGCCAAAGTAATTACTCTCATTTCTTAATGGCAAAAATTAATTATGTCGACATTGTAATGTAAAAGATCGCATGCTATACTACATTTACATCACGTTTAATATGCATAAGATCTTTCCAGCTTTATCAAGAAAAATAGCTACAACTTTATTATAAGTAAATAAACTACGCAAAATAAAATATCTATAATATATATATATATTATAATAATTCTATTGACCAATCTACTGCCCTGACATCATACCACTGTTAATAAAAATGCGTAACTATAATGTACAAACTGACAGCACCGTGCTGTAGTTCACGATTATATATAGTCATATATCTAATATCAATATCGAATACAAGGTAGATATGCCTATATATATATGTTTATATATCTGACTGTATATACAAGGTGTTACAAAAGTGCCCGTGAAACCGAAAGGCGGTTGAATGGCCCCCTTATAAAGAGTCAATTAACATTATTTTTAAATCGTGATATCGATTTTGATTCCCCACGTAATAAAAAAAGATTAAATTTTTCATTGAATCAAATCAAACAAATTTATGTTAAAAAGGCAACTTTACAGAAATAGTTTAATATGTTTCGAATTGTATGTATTACTAAAATGAGATAAATGTGCGATGTTTTTGGCTATGATAATTTACTATTTATATATTTTTGTAACACGTTGTATATTGGGGCGAACAGACGCGTGAACGAGTCGATCCGAATAAAATGCCCCAATCCACAATTGGTGACAACAGATACAAGTCAGGTATACTTATGCTGCAGTCAAGCGACAAAGACAAGATAGAACAGTCCCAGCGTTATGTTAAACAGAAACGCATATAAGTAGTGCTGCTTATAATGAAATAACATGTAAATTGCTAAGTTCTATTGTAAGTTTCTTTAATATTATTATGCGAGTTAATAACAATCGAAAACTTCGTGTGGTCCGCGTCAGGTTAATGTGCATCTTAGGGCTTGACGAGTTCGCGTTGACCTCGTGGAAGCAATAGTATGAGATAGTTTAATATTGATTGTGATAGGTTCTTTGCTATTTAGAGAAATTACTTTCACACCTCACGTTTTTAGGGTTCCGTACCTCAAAAGGAAAAAACGGAACCCTTATAGGATCACTTTGTTTATAAGCAGGATGAGGCCTTTACAGCTGACTTTAATAAACGTTTATTAATACGCTTTAATCAAATATATGATGGCACATCACTAGAAACTTGCCATGTCAACCTGTCGCGGACAATAGTTACAACGGTTAGAGGAGCAATGAGCATAAATGAACAATCAGACGTTTGGTTCCTATAAACAATTCTAGGGGTGGATTGTACAACTGCAGGTAAATCGAGCGACGGGTGCCGACACGATGTCGTGTCGAGCAACTCCGCTCAGTGAGTCGTTCTACAAGCCACCTGAGGCATCTATCTCACACTCAAATTACTATTGAAAGACAGGGCAATGATTGGCTTTGGATAAATGTAAATAAATCTTAAGGGCCGGTATGATTAGCTTCGGAAGAATGGCTTGGCATAAATACTAGAGAGTATTTCAAAGAGGTAATGTTAAGAAAATCCTTATATAATTTTAACAGTGAATATATACAAAGTTGTTGTGATGTTCTTGTTTTCGTCAAAAAACGGGTTGGCTTTAAAATTACTGGATATTTATCAAATAATAGAAAAACTAACAGGAAAACATTGGTTGCCTTGGAATAAGGTAAAGCAATTTAATAAGTAATAACAGTTTAACAAACATGTCAACTATTTAAAATGGAAATAGGAATTTCTTTAACGTTATATCAATATCAAGTATAATCAAATAGATAGCCTTTGTTGAATTCAGAGGATTTTAATGAAATTCCTGTTTATAAAAAATCTAAGTTAAATCATTTATGTTAGTAACATGAGAGGATGACTGATCAAGTTAAACATTAAATTCTTCAAGGAACACAAGTGACGGAAGCTTTGGAGGTTCGCTATAAAGAAATGTAAGCTGCCTTGTGCGAGAGGGATGCATCGGGAGCGGTGTAACAGCGGTATCTGTGAGGCGATGTCAAGGTGACCGCGGGGCTTAGTTGGCCATTCACATGAGGAACTTGCCGATGATGATGCCGAGCAGCGCCATGCCCACGGCGGTCAGCACCCAGGGCATGAGCGCCACCTGCGCGCTCTTCTCCGGCCCGTACGAGTGCGCGCGCGCCACGCGTCCCTCGCCGCCCGCCGACTGGCGCAGGCGCATCAGCTCTTCCTGAAATACCACATCACATATATGCCATCTACACTTGTATTGTACACAAATAAAGACAGAAACATTTATTATGCTAACGGAATATGTACCACGTTATTACAGACACATAGCTTGCAACGCGTTAAGGCTTGCATAAGCCAACATTCGCATTGCAGTTGCATTTGTCATATTTTTGTTTTTATTATCTGCATGCTTTGATCGTCTCACATTCAATTGTTTAAATATAACGCGGTTCCTCCTTTCTAAATAAATTTCTCTCGCATTAAAACAATCAAAACAACTGAAAGACGAAATATGGCTATTGTCACGAGCCATCACCTGACTTTACGTAATCGCACAGCTATTATTCATCTCAATAATCTTCTGTTTTCCAAGTTTTTAGTCCATAATAATAAACCATCATATTTTTCCCCTATTATGGTAAAGCATCTCCATGCCAACTATTCATATGACGCAGTCAGTAATGGTTGAAACAGCCGTTCCGTCAAGTTATTTAATTGAATTTAATACATTGCATGCCCTATGGTAAATTGTAATGGACTTTACAGAACAATCCATTTTATTGTTTGAAAATAAATAATATCATTGAAACATGAAATTGAAAAAAAAAAATACCGATCAGACTTATTAATAAAACATCGGACGGATTAGAGAGAACTCTGACACTTGAGCTTATCAGATGATGATTATAGACCCACCGAGCCAGCCGTGCTTTTGGCAAAGGAACTAAAGTTTAACAGTTATATAGGTCAGTACTAACAGATTTTGAAAAATCTGGCATGGTGAACTAGTGTAGTAAAGAACCAACCACTCAAGTGTGAATGAGTGGGTTTGATTCTACACCAGGCACCCACCAATGCATCTTTTCTAAGTTTGTATATACAATCTAAGTATATCTTGGACACCAATGACTGTTTCGGAGGGCACATTAAACTGCAGGTCCCGGCTATCACTGAACATATTTTGCCAGTCGTTACGGGTAGTCAGAAGCCAGTAAGTCCGACACCCAGTCTTACCAAGGGGTATTGGTTTCGGTTTGGCCGTGTAACTGGGTTGAGGAGGTCAGATAGGTGGCCACTGCTTGTAAAACACTGGTACTTAGCTGCATCCGGTTAGACTGGAAGCCAACCCCAAACATAGTTGGAAAAAGTTCGGGAGATGATGATATCATTATGTGATTTGACTGACTCAGTGCAACAATTGGTCCCAGGCAACATTATCGTTTTTCATACAAAAAAAAATTGCAATTATTCTAGACACCGTTTCCCGAGTTTTACTCGTTTATACTACTCTATCAGAGTTACGGATTGACCACTTTACGAAACCAGGTAAACAGAAACCTTTGTCCGCCTGTAAGGTTATAATTTCTTCTTAAATAGATTAAGCAGTTTTCGACTGCTAGAAGCATAACAAAAAATTACAAACTCTTTTTCGCACTTATAATATTATGATGTATAGAAAGATTCTGTGTGAAGAGAATCTACTATTTCATATTTAACTTTTGGCACCTTTCATTTTCTTAGTAGCTCTTTTTATCCTTCAATGATCAGGTGCTTTAACAGCAAAAGCTATTTTGGCCATCAAAAACTTAATTCAAAATACTAACCTAACCCTATTCCGTATTTTTTTTTTATCTGAGTGGAGGCTGATTCTTAGAAATGTCGCCTTTTTTGCATCAACATAGATATCACAATACGTAGTCAATAAAACATCGCTGAATAGCAATTCGCATAGAACATAAGGCACAGAGAACCAATCGCAACACGCAAAACTTTAACTTAGATAGCCTGTTATACTTTCATAAAGCCCCATTACTATTTTCTGCTAGAATTATATTTCCAAAATTATTAAGATTCTCAGTGTTATCATTAAATCTTATATCCCCAAGAAATAAAACAATAAAAACTCAGGCATAAACCACTATTTTCTCGACATCTCCAGCATCACAAACTAGAGGGAAGTTTAATGTTCTACACTCAAAAAGGTGGCTGTAGCAGACGACCTCATGAAGACATGTTCACAAAAAATTCAACAGGACATAACAACAAATAATGGTGTGCCGAATCCGAGGGATTGTTGTGATTACGCTCAGCACAGTGAACTTGTACAACTCGTCAGATTCGCTTTGTGTGCATGTGGCACATTTCAGTAGATACCGATTTTTGCCAATTGTGTCAAATTTAAAGGAAAACTATACGCTCTTAATAAACCAACTACAGGAAATATAAGGACATTCTTAACAGATACTTAATATAAACAAAAGAATATATTTTACTTAGTAATAAGATAGAAAAGTCATAATAAAACAAAAAATAACATAAAATAACAACTCACTTTTAATTGCAGATTTTCATGTCTTAATTTGCTTTCTTCCTCCCTCAAAACAATAACTTCTAAAGTCGCCTTTTGCAAGTCAGTTTCCGCATTCTCAGACTTAGGGAAAGCCAAAGTCTGAAATAACGATAATAAAAAAAATATATAAATAAGGCTAGTCAAGTGATAAACTTACGTATATGATAACATAAAAATAAATGAATAAACTATTGCAAATCAATGATAAACATGCAGTTGAGGGCAATAATAGTGAATATACAGTGTGTTGTGGGTAATGGGATGTCGAGGATGTCTGGACGTATGCGTACACACAAAATACGGTAAGCTAACGACTCAGCTAATCTATATTTATGTTAGCAATAGATGGTTGCAGTGCAAATGCTTACTATACTTTTCCTTCAAACTTAGTGTCATTTTACAAAAAAAAAAAAACGTGAAAATTTTGACTTCGCCTTGTACAATTTTTTTATCAATGCGACGCATACTAAATCATCAGCGCACACAAGACGAAATGACTTTAGAGTTTAAAAATAACAGTGTCTGTAGATCGAAATAATTTTGAATAAAAATGTAATTATCAGGTACCGTTTTCACGCCTGTAGTGTGATCATCATCCCTCCGCTTTGCTTCGTTCTGGATTAGACCTTCTACGGCATCCTGTAAGACAATTTAAATAACATGCCAAGCTCGGACTAATATTATCCAGTATGGATATGATACATAGATATTCATATATCACTAACGGTACAACGACGTGATTGTCTCATGACTACTGATGAATACGGAAACTATGCTGAGCGTTAGTCGCGAATCTACGTGGCTGATTGGCGAAAGGGCAAATAAAAATGGATGAAGCTCACAAATACAACGAAAACATAAAAGAAAACATACACTCAACTAGTCCGTAGGGACACTTTCTACAGATGTATGTAGAAAGGGAACTCTACTGAACATCACACCCAAAGTCTTAAGAACATGTTAGAACATTACCTTTGTTGAAGATTTCGCTTCGTCAGCAACTGCGACGCGTTTCTTGGTCACTTCGTTTTGGGCGACGTTGTCACCGGCGTCCTACAGACAGTGCAAAAATTAGTTCAAACGAAAATTTACACATATTTACCATGAAGACATGGAAACGTTAAACGATTTGCACACTTACATTAAGGCCGCGTGGAGATTCAAACACGCACTTCAACTTGTAATCCATAAGTTGTTCTGGACTGATCTCCTTCCACTGAAATAATGAATACAAAATTATTTATTTAAGAATTATTGCAAGTTTGTTATAATTTATGCTTCCTTCAGATATTCCTTATATAACTTGGTAGTTTTTGTACAAATTCGTAAATATAGCACATGCTTTGATTGAGCTGTATACCTGAGATGCTATGTAGGTTCTGTAAATAATCTCCTACATGGCTGAAATGATGAATCAATAAGTTGTTGGAAGCAAGTAAACATACCACTTGATCAATGTTGGTCTTGCCCTCTGGAGCAACCACGCTCTGCACCATGAACTTATGTTTATGTTTCTCATTAGCATCAACATACACAGGCTGGGGAGTAACTGAAAATAGTTTATGCAACATTTAAATCCTTTGTTAAACCTGAGTATGTATTCTTACCCTTTAAAAAAATTCTTGAATGCATTTTTTGTATATTTTTTTGCAAGCAATTCAGAGTTTTTGTAAAGTAAATTTAAAGAACTTACTAGCTATTTCCACTTTAGAGTTTGGCTCAAGCACTCCAGAATTAGGGCGTACACAATACTTCTTTGGGGCGGTAGTTTTTATCTTGAATAGTACTGTATCATTTGAAGGGTTAGTCAATCGCATGTAAGTAGTGCACCCTTGCTCGAACAGTCCTGAATAATCAACTAAAATAATCAATAATAATGACTATATCCTTGAGGGCAAGCACAAATGGCAACAATTATGCCGCTGGTGTCCAGCAGCATAATGTAACCCTGTGCTCAAATCATAAATATCTGAAAACATTAAGTTATAAAGCATTACATAGTCATTCACAGAATAAATTCGTAATAGATATACAGCCTTACTTATAAACGTGAATTAATAATAAGTAATACTTAAGGGCTGTTTAAGAAAATTCTTACTTATAAACGTTGCTTAAGCACGTCTTAACTAACATTTAATCACTACATAAGACTTTAAGTAGAGATTAGTTAAAACGTTGCTTAGAAGGTGATTAGTGATTTTATAAGTAAGGGGGATAGTAAATTGCAGTCGATTTTGATAGATGACAATAATAAAATAACTTATTTCATTATCAAGTCATTATCCATGACTTTTTTAAAAACAGAAATTATCAAAATTGTAATAGTGGTATGGATAGATATTAATTAATATTATACTGTTTTTAACACATAAGTAGTAAGGTTGATACTGAGAATAGAAGAATTCAATATTACAGAACTAAAAATGACGTGTAGGTATTCATCAGCTGTCAAATATTCAAAACCATTAAATAGTCAAAGGCAATTAACAAATACAATGAGGTATGGTAGTATCATTGGTCGAGATGCCTTACAAGTACAATCACTGATCTCATTGATAGTACTCTTGAACAAGGTCAGGTATAAATCTGAACTAATGCTTGTATTCAGCATTTATTCAGTCATGTTTGAATGCACCCACAACATTTGGATAAACATTTAAACATGGCATTCATTATTTTACATTTTAATTAACAAATGAACATAATAATTATACTTTCTATTGTCTCATTATCACATCTGATTGAGAACAGTAAAAGCTGAATAATATACTCCCAATTAATAATTAATTTGTGTACTACTCAACTTTATTTAAAGGTCATCAAAATCTATAGTGAAATATGTTACTACATTCTTTTTGATAAATAAAGATTAAATTAAGTATATCCATTTGCATAATGTATCTTTAATTTTAATACAAAAGGTATAAATATAATATGTGTATAGTGAAAATTTTAAAAATAACAATGTGCACAAAAGCCAGCTAATCAAAGTGATAACAGAAATTACTGCAACCATTTATGCTGCTAACAAGATTACATAGACTATGCCCTTACTATAAAGAACGCTTTAATACATGCCTTCTGTTATAATCCTCCAATTTAATGATTCACTTATGAAAAAAGAACAATGAGTGACGTAAGAACGTACCTATTTAAATATGTGTACTATAAATGTCCGTTTTTATGCAAAATGGAACCACTCGACAAATTTCATTTTTTACTTTTTTTGAAGAATACTAATGTAAAAGTGGTCTAAATTCTTATACAAAATTTTAATATACCTTCTTTCCAAGGGGGAAATCATGTGGTTCTTTTTTGTATAAGAATTTAGACCACTTTTACATTAGTATTCTTCAAAAAAAGTAAAAAATGAAATTTGTCGAGTGGTTCCATTTTGCATAAAAACGGACAAATATAGATTATACCACTTGTGTTAAAACTTACAATTGAATTGAAAACCGGTGAAATCAATCTATCTAGCATGATAATTTATGCAGTTAGCACAATGTAAATCATAATTATTAAGTAACAATCAGATTGCCAACAACATTAATTTCCAAATGTTCAATATTAAGAAATATGGTCATTTAATAATACATATATTACATTAATGTAATATGTATATGAAATGTGTATACAAATGTGCATACATTTTGAACTGTAATTCATTTCTTTTGAGATTATATGTAAATGTAGCAGTAGCCTTCATTTACAACATTTTAAAGATGCAGGTGATGCAGATTACATATTTTTATCATTAGTGTAAAATAGTATGTTCACAAAAATTAACACACATTTGTATTTAGAAACAGTATTGGAAGTAGAATGTTGTCACTGTTAGCATTTGCACAAAAAAATACTCTTCTTAATCCATTTCAATTATTAACCTTTGTGCCAATGTCCCTTTATGATGCATGAAATTGTGTAAAATATTTGGTCCAGAAAGATTATTCTCTATACTCATCATCCTCCTGCCCTTATCCCATATATACTATACTAGACTATCTGAATACTTGTATGTATTTCCTGCAGCTACATAAAAAAAACATGCAGCCAGCATCCAACAATTGTTCGGTACTTAAAGTACTTAAATGGCATTGTATAGTTGGCAATGTTAAATGTCTATGAAAACATGCACCAAAAATTTATTCAGATATTCCATGTTTACATGAATGATTCATTTACATCATGTCTTTACTGCACACAATACTGATTCTTGATCAGAATCAACAATAGAAACTGATTTTGTAAAAACTTCTAAGCATTGCTATAAACATAACATTAAAACATGAGTTTTTTTCATAAACAATGTGTAATGTGTACTGCCAAAGAAATTACTTCTCTGTAATCTGCAATGTGATTACTAATATGTAGTCGACAACCGACAAAATGGCAGCTAACTTATGGTTATCGTAAGTGAGATTGAAATGTTATTTTTGCTTAATATCCCACAACATAAGTTAAATATGTTTCATAGTTAACACGGCATAAGCATAATTATTTTAAACCCAAAATTGTTAAACACTTAAAAAAATTCAAATGTAAGTGAAATTGTAAGATTACTTGTTTGAGACAATAAAAATCCTTGAAACCCAACCTTATATAATATTATCCAATAACAAGAATATTCAGTTTATCTTTGATTGCTCAGTATATTATCATTTAAATTGTTAATTCTGAACACAAAATCATGAAATTTGAGCTTTGATTTAAATGCAGGACTGATAAACTTAGATCAAATGATTGTGAAAAAGTTGCAAATTTGAAAGAAATAGTTTTAATATTTCACAAAATCACTATGCTGATATTTAGGTCTAACTGTAATATTAATAAATTCATGAGTAACCTAACAGTCTTAACAAATGTTTAGATCTATTATATTGCTCATTGCAATACTTCAACTATATAATATGTCACAAGCAAAATTAAACTTCAACAAGCATAACAAGCAAGCTAGCTTAATTAATTTGATGAAAAACGAGAAAAATGTTAATTTGTTTCCTAAATTTATACATATTACTTCAGTGGTTAACTAGTATTGTAATGATTCATGTTTGCTACTAGAAGCAAACAATTGTTGGACTGTTTTATCAAAAAACTTATTCTCAGGAACACATTCATTATTGGAGAACCTTTTTGATTTCAAAATACAAATTTCTAAGTAGGATATTTGTAGAAAAATAAGTAGACTAACAAAAATATAGATTAAAATGTAATTATGATATTTTCAATCACCACTGCTAACAGACAGTGTGAATATGTATTTTTAATCAATCTATGCGATATATCTAATGCACCTAGGTAATATAATTCTGAAACCATTACTGAACGGAACCTTACAGCTGCTAGGTACACTTATACTTGTGAGACCCAAGGTAATCCATGTATAATATTTCGTGAATTTCGTTTTTATAGAATAGACACTTGTAAAATATAACTCAGCATCTTTTACAAATAGTAATATAAGCGATTAATAGCAAATTATGAGGAAAACGTAAAAAACCGCACCCTGACAAAACGCCGATATCTGGAAATAGAAACTCCATTTGTCAGCAGCTAGCTCGCGACCTATGTATGCGACCAAGTTTCAATGCGGCGGTTTATAGCTTAACCGAAATAAAGAGATAGGGTACTCACCTTTAAATTTAAGTTCATTTTGGGGCTCTATAGTTAACACCTGGTTAGGCATTTTGTATTATTATAAGCTTAGTATCTCGTTGGCAAAAATTGCAGATCACGAAAAAATGACCGCTCCGCGATGTCGGCCAAAGCGAACGAACGATGAATGACGAATTCGACATGCGCATTGCGCATGCGTTCTCTTTCTTTTTTCATGGCGTCTATTCTTAAATCCTCTCTCAAGTATGCATAATATTGATAAATATTATTCTTGTCATTTACTACTTTCAGAAACCTTAATAAAATAAAAAATATATTTATAAAATTTATTCTAACTTTTCATATACCTAATTTAAGGATTATTTTTTTTTTGCTGGAAGATCTGTAGAATAGCCTCCGTTATGGATTTATAGGATAGCACCTACCCCTGCCTACCCCCCATACTCACTTGTATGGCTAGGTATTTGGTATTTTGGTACTTAGTGCTGCGCGCGCATTATTCTATTCATATTTTTGATAAGTTCTACATAAATAAGGCAAACGTCTTTAAAAAATCGTACCTAATAACAGTATTTTAGAATAGTATGTAAAAGAAGGGGATATAGAACTATTATTATTAATTAGAAAGGAACGAACCAAAGAATGATAATATTTTAATATGACGTGCTACATTCCCTTTTTAGATTGCATATATATATCTACGCGTTATATTGTGTGCTAACGTTTTTGGTTCATTTTCTCATCTGAGGTGGACACTATTCTTATCACTTTCATTACAGCTCATATTTAAGCAGATAAATATTTTATTTGCTACATCGTATGTACAAGATTCATTTTAATTGTTTAAAGAAATTTGTATACTTATGAAATAGTCAAAATTTTAGTCATTAAATCTGCTGTATTACTCTAGTTTCATTCCCAAGACCACACAAAAAATATTTTGTGCCAATACAGAGACTGAGTATATGGACTTAACTAACTAAATAAACGAAATAAATTGAATAAAATTTGGCTAACAAAATTGAATTTCACTCTTTTATTATTCAATTAATGCATTGGGGCCATTTTGCACGATTTGTATTACGTACTGTGCAATTCAATTGATCGTCTAGAAAGCGCCTAAGGGGCGCATCCCTCTTTCCTTTTATGAAAAGTATACCATGGCTTTCCCTAGACGAAATTATGCATTGCCACGATGGACGGTTAAGCAAATTCTTTTGCTCATCTTTGGCCAAAGTATTGGTCAGGCCAAAAGGCCAAAAAGCAAAGAGTAAAATACCTAATGAAAATAAAACTGTGGGACCACCCTTTGATCGCGTGTAGACTTCGCGGAATAAAATGTTCTGGCATGGTTTGATTAGGGTATAAGCTGATGTGATGTAACAAGCAAAATAACTTTCTAATAATTCAATTAGTTTAACAGACTAAGGTCATTCGCTCGTCATTCGCAACAATTTATTTTAGTAAGTTTTTGAGCACACAGTCATTACCATAGTGAGCGAGCGGCGAGCATGAGCGAGTATCTTTGGTTTTCAGTTTTTGAGGTTGATTGAAAATTAAATGTCAATAGGTTTTATTTATTTAAATTTTTTTGCCATTCCTAGTTCTTTCCATTGAAAATGTATATTGGAAACTTTCAAAAACTTACTTCAGTACGCTAAAGATTATATGCATATAATGGGCCAGTGATCTGAATTAAAATTATTCTAGAATTTATTGAAATTATTAGGTATTATTTTGATACATTCGTAATGCTTGCATAACATGCCCCTGACTCCCGGCTATTGTAGTAAGCCGCTCGCATAAATATGAATAGTTTATATATAAATTATTTAGTGAATTCGTGTTTAAAGTTAGATCTGAACGCGAAACGTAAATTATTATTGAATAACGTTCACAAAAATCACAATTTTGTCAACCAGAAATGTTTATTTAAAGCTAGTGCCTGTAGTTCGTTACGCCAAACAGATGTTGTTCAAGCTTTTAAGGATGGTCTTACGATTCTCCCTTCTCCACAAGAAGTAAGTTGATTCATAAAAGTACTTATCACAAAATGTTCCTGAAATCATGAATCTTTACGATTCTGATCATTAAATACTTCTGGTGTCAATTTAGTATTATAATTTCACTAAGTATTATTGCCTGAAAACAAGAAGCTTTTCCAGGAAGTTAAATGTTCATTTATCTTGAGATCGGTACACATTGTATGGTCAGTTTCATTTCATCTGCCTAGCCTTTTCCCAACTATGTTTGTTACCAGTTACTTTTTACAAGAAGCAAATGCCTATCTGACCTCTTCAACCCAGTTACTTGGGCAACCCAATACCCCTTAATAAGACTGCTTGTCAGATTTCCTGACTGGCCGTAATGACTGCCAAAGACCTTGGGTTTCATTCATTGAATAATAAAAATGCTTCAGATTCATAATAACCTTATGGGAGCACCATTATATACCCATTTCACTAGTAATAGGTGTTAATATTAGTTATGCATCATCTGTGAAAATTCAAGAGGAGTCTTATTAATTTATTGTCCCGATTTACAGACTTCAGCGATCAGACTTCATTGTTGGCCTTAATCAACTCATCGATGTGTAGCCCAGCCTGCAATTTTTAATGTTAAATTTTCAATTAATTGATTTGCCAGGTCACTGTCATACTGCGGAAAAATGAATTTAACAAGGAATTCACTGAAGGGTCTGTTAAGGCTTACGACTCCAACCAGCTCGCTTCCAATCATCCTATTGAAGATACAAGATGTGAAGCAACATGCACTATGTCTTCAGGTATTAAAACATTATTGCATTATCTTATACAACTTATGCAACAGGGGCTTATTTTTCCCAGAGCTGCACGATTGTTCTAAAGAGTCACCAATGCCCGAGTATATAAATGGGAACATTGGGTTTTAGCCAGTAAGAGTTTGCCACTCCCTCACCCTGCACCTACAGCAGGAGGGGTCATTCGGTGATTTCCCATAAAACAAAGAGATTTATTTTGTGAGTTTCAGACATCAATGCACCCATGAAACTTGAATATACCTCATCCAATTTGATTTTATTGATAACCCTCATCCAGGTACCTCGAGAGATGGTGAAACCATGGGCGAAAGCTAGTTATAACTTAAGCCACGTATTCACTGGGAAACAATGTTTCAGATACACAGTTTCTGAAACATCACGTAGATGTTTACAGCAACAATGTTTCGGAAACTGCCCTCCACACCGTCAGATGTTTACAATATGTCGCCCGAGGAAGTAGTGTTGTTGTGTGGTGCCTACATTTATTTGCATAAGTCCATTTCTAGTAAAAAGACAAGAAAAAGAAAAGAGAAATTACTTGCTATGAAGACATTTATTTGGCGTTTATAAACAAATGAAACACGCGTCCACACTTGTATGCATATGTTGCGCAACTGATTTGTTTCTGTGCTCCCCGCCACGGGTGGGGAGCACAGAAACATTCGATAAACACGTAGTGTTTACAGAAACAAAATTATATGTTTCTGAAACAAAATTATTTGTTTCAGAAACACGTAGATTTTGTTTCTGAAACAGTGTTTATAAACAATTGCTTCTCAGTGAATACATGGCTTTAATGAAACTGAAGAAAGAAATACATAACTTTTTATGGCATCTGATGTTTCTCTTCACAAATTCGCTTCTTAATTAGTTTGTTTTATGAAGCAATTGTTCTCACAATCATTCTGTACTCCTTATCACTGAACTACAAATTACAAAATGGATTTCTTAAAGTTTTGAACTCTTAGTTAAAATTATGGTTTTAGGATGTAGTTATTTATATTTATATAATATGATTGCATTTTCAGGAATTCTGATGGGTGTATTTGATGGGCACGGAGGGCCGCAATGCGCCCAGGTGGTATCGAAGCGACTGTTCAACTACATAGCAGCTTCACTTCTTCCAACGGATGTCCTCAAATCGTTTCAACAAAGTGGCTTACCAGTAGATAAATTAGTGACAACATTTAATGATAAGGTAAGATATGCTAATACTAACAAACACCTTAGTCAGATTTTCTATTATTTGCTTTTACATATTTAGTTTTTACATAAAGCGATTGAGCCACAGCGATTGAGAATAATACACTCATACATGTGTCTTTGTATTTTTTTCTTTCATTTTCTGACAAATTACGGAGGGCAGCTGAAAAATTAAACATTGACTCATACAATTATGTAATTGTTCTTAAAGTTTGAAAAATGCAAAAAAATATATACGTTTTAGTGTAATTGTTCAATGCATGTATAGAGGTAGTGTGAGTTAAGCGCACATGCAGTTAAGCGATTTTTAAAGAGAAAATTTTTCGCACTTATGGCACTGTCAGTACTACTATTAATTAGTTGTTCAACAGTTCAACCCGTAGACTGTTCATTTTATTCACTTAGATTTTGTGGGGATTATCGGGATAGCTAATGGTGTAATGGCCAAGAGCATCCAGCAAATTCTTACAGTAATGAGGCTCTCTTCATGATGAGGTGAGGTCAGGGACGCATTGAGAAGCCGAAAGCCATTATGCAGTGTGTATTTGTGTTTTGCAAGAAGGTATTTTGTATTCGGTGCTCTAACTACCAAAACCTTAGCTTCTTTGGTAAATATAGGTACACATTTTTTCATTATTTAACCTATTATTAATCCATGTGAAATCGTTTGCGTATTTTGATAAACAGTTGAACTAGCAATAGAATTATGATTGTTTCTTAATAAAATATTTCCCAGGCAGCGATTTCCTATTGGTCTCTCTTATCTTTTGACATTATAACAGGTATTAATCAGCCACATGACTCGTTATGTGTAGTGCTCATTATTTATTCTTTATTATAGTCATATGTTTTGGTAAATAAATTATAAAAATTATATGGATTTCAGATGGAAATGAAAGAAGATTTACGAGATAAATACAGTAATAGTTTCAAGCAATATTTAGCAGAGCTGACCAAAGTACCTAGAGAAGTAGATGTTGAGGCGTCGTTACAGAGAGCTATAATGAGATTAGATAGTGATTTATCTAAAGAGGTTCTTGATTCTTACGAAGCAAACGGCGTTGTCAATCCGAGGAGCCTGTACGTGGCCCTCTCAGGGGCGGTAGCGTGCGTCGCGCACATCGACGGCCCGAATCTGCACGTTGCTAACGTGGGCGATTGTAATGCGGTGCTGGGCACTATGACAGACGAAAACGAATGGATAGCCAAAAAGATTACCAAAGAGCACAACGCCGAAAACTTCGATGAACTTAAAAGAATATGGAATGAGCATCCCGATAGTGAAAGAAAAACCGTAATAAGAAGAGACAGGCTTCTTGGAGAGCTAGCACCACTACGGAGCATAGGAGATTACAGATATAAATGGCCTGCAGATCTTTTAAATAAACTAGCCGCACCATTTATAGGGCCTAAAGCAGTACCTGCAAATTATTTCACTCCCCCTTATCTGACAGCGATGCCGGATGTCTATTACCATCGTCTTACACCAAGAGACCAGTTTCTAATAATCGCTTCAGATGGCCTCTGGGACATGATGTCACCATTGCAAGCTGTCAAATTAGTTGGTGAGCATATGAAAGGAAAAGTTTTTTTTAATCCACTAAATTTGCCGAAAAAAAATATCCAACTTGGTGCCATTGATGAACTTTTGTCGCATAGGAAAGAAAGTTTGAAGAGTAAGCCTAAAGATAAGAATGCTGCGACTCATCTTATCAGGCATGCTATTGGAGGCACGGAGTACGGCGTGGATCACTCGAGACTGGCGCACCTGCTCAGCCTGCCTGCCGACGTGAGCCGCACCTTCAGGGACGACATGACGGTCACCATCGCCTACTTCGATCCCGAGTACCTTAGGCAGTGTCCTTCATAAACATTTTAAACGATAACCTGTGCCTTTCAGTTATTTTATCGAGAAGCCTCACTAGCGCGCCTGATTGCGCCGCTGGACAATCACATCTGTAGGTTAAGTAATATTAGAGTATAGAGCTATGGCGGTAGCAATCAAACATTGCCTGTGATATATCAGCATTGCATTGAGTGCCTTTGTGACGCGCTATCGTGGCCTCTCGGTGACGCGTTTACCGTAATCAAATGTGTTTGCCTATTTACATTAAAACTGACGTCAATTTTGTGTTAAAACATATTTTTGTGTGTGTTAAGAATATTATTGTTTTTATTATTGCTGGCGCCCATTATTATTTAAGTAGGTAATTTATAAAATTTGTAAGTAATAATGACTATTGTAATGAAATTAGACAAATTATTGGTGCATTTATACCTCAATTGATAATTAGAATCGTATCATTCTAAAAGTGGATTTTGAAAATGAGAATCAATTAAGAAACTTGTAGGTTTCTTAAGGTTACTATTTGTGAATATATTAATCATTTTAACAACGAAATATCATCTCTTATTCATTAGGATTTCATAAGTGTAAGATCGCAGAATAATTCGATAATTGTTTTTCAAATTGAAACGTAAATTATTTGTTGCCATGTATGCTGCATAGACTCGGGGTGCTGATGCGTCAAAAGTCATACGTACGAGTCAGGAGTACTGCCGAGACGGCCTGTGTGTCGTGTACCACTTTACTGCTCCGCCTAACGGCCGTAAATCCATCACTATCTCTTCGGCATTTTTTTAAAGAATTGAATTAGAATTTCTATAATACCATACTTTCCCGTACTATTGACGTGTCAGAGACGCCAGTCAGCCGTATGTGGTCGATCGTTTAGGATTCAACTCCAATGTTTTTTTTTTTCAAGAAACGTATTTAAAAGTGATTTGAACATCCGGTACGTAAAATGTGACCCGCGCCCACTGGTCGTCGTTTCACTTTGCTCGGTCTTAAGCAATTGATGACCTTGGTCAGATCGGTCACGTAGTGTAATATGTAAATTTTTAGAAAATACATTACAGTGTTATTGAAATTGTGAAGTATAGACCTGTACTGGCGTATATACCTATGTATGACTATGGTAATTTTATACAGAATTAGCACAAATATTCAGTAATTGTATCTTAGGCATTTTGCGCCTTTTAAAATCTGACATTAAGAATAGTAATCTATTTTTTTATAGAATTTGAGGCAGTCACAAGTGCATTGTTTATTATAAAGAAAGCAATAAAATAAAAAGCAATCTATTTAACAAACAAAAATAATTATTAGTAGATTTTAAATATGATTCCACTTATATTTATATCAAAACATACATCCCAAAATGTTCAATATTTGTAATACTCACAATGTGATCGCCAATTAACAGATTATAATTAAATGATGTTACTATATAGTATATTTACAAGCAAAACCAATATTCAAAGCAGTATACCTAGTATCTACATAAATCGCGCATCAGACCAGATATATTTAAATTGGAGCTAATGAGCCTTATTATTGCTACATTTGTAAATGCTATGTAAGCTATATTTTAGTAGATATTAAAGTTGGTTCACGAAATATTTGGTATTACATAAAACTACCTTTGAGGCCTCCATGCGATCAAAGATTGAAAGTTGTAGATGGAAATTGTATGATTTATCCCTAAAATAATAACAAAAAGCTTTTATGGTTAAAAAGTATGGCGAGAATGATGAAACTCAAAAATGAAGGCCAGATAAAAATAATATATCACACATGTGAAATAGCTTATATAAACAGCTATCGCTCAATTGTAAGCTGTAACTGGCATGCAGCCGAATATCCAATGACTGCAAACATGTGCCATGATACTCTCTTGGTCTCGTTTTAAAAAATGTAATAATATATGATATTTATAATTCAATAATATGTGTTCTAATTTTAATTGTATGATTGTATTTTAAATAATTATTCTTTAAAAAAATATATGAATGATGTTACTTTCAATGACATATTAATTGTAACTATTATGGGCTATTTATTTTAATTTGTAATTGTATCCTGTTATGTTAATATTATGCATACTCTTTATTTTAAATCATTGGCATGAGCGTACCAGGTTTTGGAGGGGGCAAATCATATTTTTTATGTTAATATAATGTTTTAATGCTGGTATTGTTGTTTTGTTAAAAGCGCGAATTACTATAAATATAGTGTGGGAGTCTGCAAGAAACTTTTTCGAAACTGTTAGCTTGGTCCTGGTACGCAAAGGGGTCCAGAAAGAACTGGTGGGTTTTAAGCAGCAAACATCTGACACATTCTCCTTCCCGTTGCGCCGTTGCGGGAAGTGTTAAGTAAGGGGTAATCTTATGATGTCTCATGCCTAAAAAGGAGTGGGGGCCCTTTGTCCCCTGAGTACGCTCATGGTTATGGATATTTAAAAAACCTTTTATATTAATCAGACAAAGCTCGCACGTAGCTGCTAGTTGGCGCCTGTAAGTTGTAAGTAACAAAAAGTAAAATTGTATTAGTGTAGGCTGTTATATTTATTGACATGATGATTCATTTGGAAATAAAAAAATATCTTGATTGAATGACTTTATTTTTGTGAGTTTTATTTCCTACTAGCTTCCGTCCGCGGCTTCGCCCGCGTGGTGTGTTGATAAAAAGCACCCTGTGCGTTCCAGGGTTCCACCTATCTACACACCAAATTTCAACCAAATTGGTTCAACCGCTTTTGCGTGGAAAAAAAACAAACATGCATCCATAAATTCTCACAAATTTTCACATTTATAATGTTAGTAGGATAACTTCTCTTGTTATTTAGATATTGTCGAATTGTTTGATAAACGATTTTTAAGCATGCCGTTACTATGGGGGGCTTTCTTTTCTTGTATATGTCACCGTAAGATTACAAACATCGTTAGATTACAATCTATCTCGAGAGATTGTAAACTGTCGAATTATTGTAAACCGTAACACCTGATTGCAATTTAACGCAGTATTTTTCGCTATATTATAATCTATCGATGAGAAATTGTCAAATTGTCAACTGTCCGAAAGCTCTCCCTGATTGGTCAGTCTTTTTGTAAGATCGAGAGCGATGTAGAGCGGTCAAATTGTCAACTGGCGTAGAACGGAATGCATCTTGCGCGCTGATTGGTAGAACGTCAAAAAAGACAATGTTCTTTGCAACTCCCGGTGTCACAGCTCTTTGACGTGCAAAAATAAGTGACGGTTTAATTTTTTATAAAATCAAAAATTGTACTTAATTTTTAAGACTCAAATTACACACAATTAAAAATTGTATTAAAAATTGAAGTTAGTGACGAAAACGAATCGCTGCAAAACCGACTCCACGTAGTCTTGTCTGCCCTACCCCTAGAGTGCAATTCAAAACCGCGTAGGCGCGGAGGGGCGAGGCGGCCTGCGAGCTGAGGCGCAGGTAGTTTCAGCGCTCGCCGCCGCGGCTGAGGCTGGCCGGCTCGGCCGGCCAGCAAGCCGAAGCTGCGGTGGTGAGCGTGAAAACCATCTGCGACGATAAGCTCGCATGGGACCGCCGGAGCCCCGCAGCGCCGGAGCCGTGACAGAAGTTATGCTTGCTGCATGTTGCACGCTTACTTCCATGCTGGGTCAATTAATATGGGATGTGTTATATTTTAAACAAAAAACTCAGTAGGTACGAGTTAAAAAATTAGAAGGTAAATAAATATTTTTATGATGTCATTTAATAGTATTTAAGAAGTTTACTGTTAGAATGCATGCTACAAAAGATGCAAAAAAATAACCATCATGCTGAATTGTATTTAGAGTGGAAGATAACTCGTGGCTAAGATAGTATTATTTAGATGCTCGACGCTTTATTAATTGTGGCTGACTTAGTAATTTAGAAGGCAACATACATTTTTGGGGGCGAATAATGATATTAAAAAGAAGCCTGTTTAATTAGCACCCCTTTTATTTTATTTTTAAATATTAGTTTGTATTTGAAGACAAAATACCTAACTGTATTTTTATAAGAGTTATTTTTATATAAATTTAATACTTGAAGAATTTTTGAAGAGCATTTATTTTATTTAACTGACACCTCTATTTCATTCCTAACTCTACGGGAACTCCATGGGAACAGAACGGCTGGTCGTGATTGGTCGATCTTACAAAAAGACTGACCAATCAGAGAGAGCTTTCGGACAGTTGACAATTTGACAATTTCTCATCGATAGATTATAATATAGCGAAAAATAATGCGTTAAATTGCAATCAGATGTTACGGTTCACAATAATTCGACAGTTTACAATCTCTCGAGATAGATTGTAATCTAACGATGTTTGTAATCTTACGGTAACATATACAACTAAAAAAAATTGTTTCCAAAAACTCGCTAGGTAGCGCTGTACCTACTTTGTTACTGGCCAAAATGCAAAGGCTGGAAAAATGAGCCGCACTCTTTATAATCTGTGGCGAGGCTCAAACTCACTATGTCACCATCATAGACATAATATAGTAAACAGGACTGCGCACTTTTAACCAAAAAACGAGCCGAGTGAAACAGTTAGTTCGGAGGCCGTCTGTCCCTTTCTAATAGGGTGACTATGAGATTAAGTTATGTGAGACCAATCCGAGTTTGCTAAGATTATTAAACACAGTCATGATGCCCCATAGTCAGTCATAATTTGTCTCGGGCATAGATGTAATATAATAAACAAGATTGCGCACGCTCAAAATATATATTTACGAAAATGAACTCTATTCCAACGCAATAAGGTACTAAATTTGTTGCATAATACACAGAGGCAAATCCGAGCCGAGAGGGATAGTTAGAACGGAGGCCGTTTGTCTCTTTCTAACACCTTGCCAGCATAAAAAAATGTTGTGATCAACAGTTTTGTCTTCCCAAAAAAACAATAAAATCACATATATTTTTATCTTATTTTAACAATTGTAAGTCAACAAATTAATAAAAATCGCATTAATTTATTATACGAATAAATTATTTATATAAATTATTATTCTTAAAACATAAACAACACAAATTTTTATTTTGTTTTTTTTTTTTTTTCTAGCGGTAACCCTGAACATTTTTGGCGCGTAATCAGCATTTAAAATTTTGTTTATATTTTTTGTATTAAATCAATTTAAACTATTTAAATGGTGAAAAAGTATTGCGTTTATACTTGTAAAAGTGAATCCTATGGTGGTTGCAATATATCGTTCCACAGGTTAGCTAATAATAACATTTTCGTAAACCAAACAACTAGGGTGCCCATGAATTCTTGTAATGAGTGAAGATATGGGTGATGGATTTTAAAACTGTTGTACTATTGTTATAGCTTCCCAAAAAATGAAGAAAGGCGACATAAATGGCTCAGCAGTCTATATATGAAGTAGAAATACAAAAAAAACAGTCTTCACTTCGAATCTTCCTGCTTTTATACTGCTAATTTCCGCTAATTATTAAAAGCCTTTATAAGTATCTTAAGGTCACAAACTGCGTAAGTTACAACTTCAATACCAATCTGCGTTTAATAATCTTAGCAAATTCGGATTTGTCTCACATAGCTTAATCTCATAGTCACCCTATTAGAAAGGGACAGACAGCCTCCGTACTAACTGTTTCACTCGGCTCGTTTTTTGGGTTTATGTGCGCAGTCCTGTTTACTAATATTATGTCTATGGTCTCGGGTCTTCGGCGCTCTCTAGGCTTTTCGTGTCAAGGATTCTTGGTTCATTGTTCCTTTGGGTCTTGAATATTTATGTATTTATTCATCAACTACTATATCAATACATTATAATATTTTATTTATTTATTTACAAGGCACACCAACAACTTATTTACAATTGCTTACGCATATATTACTTTACAATTATTAGTCCTGAGTAAATAAGTCCGTTACAGGTGTGCACAACGCTCACAGACAATAGCGTGGTAGGCAGTAAAAAAAACTTAAATACTTATTGAAACCAATAAAAATAAAAATAACTGAAACTAAACTATACAATTACTGTAATTATTGATTATAGAATATCTCATTAAAAGAGAATTGAATTACATTAGAGAATAAACAACATAACATGAATAAAAAAAAAGAATAAACAATGAGTAGTCGTATTTTGGAATGTCAATAATAATAAGAAAGTAATATTTCACACTTTGATTATATATATGTCTGGATGGAGTGTCACCATACAATCCCAACAAAGAAGCAGAAACAAAATTGTTATGCATGTGTGCGTGTAGATGTCATTTTGCACTGCGCGTTGACGTAAATAATGATACCAGCTTCTACGATTCTCCCATAAATAATCAAAAAAATAGACTAATTAAATAAGTTTGTATACATAGTGTTATTCGGTTTAACTATAACTTTATAGAAAATTGAACCTTGCTTGGCACTGCTCCTTTTGTAAGTCTTCGGCGCCTCATCTTGTCGACGGTACTCATGTCCTTGCTGCGGAAGTGATCGGAACACACTACGGTATTTTTTGTTGGTGTCCACATCGCATCTCCGCGGCTTTTTTAATGCAGTCTATCCACTGACTCCTAACAATAGGATTACTTGGAATTCGATTAAAAAATGATGTTACGTTGTTGACCATAATTTACTAATCAATTAATAGTAGATAATATTTTGGAGAATTAGAAAATGTCTATCCGAGCAATAAAAATAGAAATTATACCTATTATTTTTTGCGCAATGCTTAAAAAAATATCCTTTATACATAACATAAATACGTGAAGTTGGGAAAATGAAAAACAGAAACTGGCAACACTGATACAATATGGCGTGATTTAGTAAACATAATTACAAAAAACAAATATTTATTTTCTGGGTCAGTTACCGATGATAGGTGATGTGATTGGAACTTTTTAGCCTTCCTTTATAATTCCGGCAGACTTTAATTGCACATGTCGTCATTTTGTCTCTGTTATTTGTATTTTAGTTAGCGCGCGTAATACGTTTTGACAGTTAAGCGGCACGATCTGTTCTGATTGACAGGAAAGCTCCTGTCGATGAGCAGTTCATCGACATTTTTTTCCACGCTTGCGTGCACTCGACGCTACATTCGATTTCACAGTAGTCATAATACTATTAGATTGGTCAATATTGGACAAATTAATTTCGAGGCATTTACATTGCGCTTTTTATTATAGGGATCATGAAAAATGACAAAATTGTCCGAGCTCCCGCACAAAGAGTTGTATTTACTGCAAATTCGTGGCACAGGTGAGCGTTTACCTAGGTACATTGGTTCTGCAAAATGGAATGTGTAATGGTTTGGTGATAGGGTATCGCGGTATCCTGGTGGAAACAGCAAGTTTAATGTGATTAACTAACTCGTTGCAATCTGTCTTTCCATTAAGGAGTTTGTGTAAGAATAGAATATCATGAATTTTGCGACGATTATGGATAGTATTCATTTTAAAGAAATTTAGTCTTTGGTAGTATGGGACCCTATGTGAAATTCCGGACGAGACATACGCCAGATGTCTGGTAAACGCTCGTTGGACAGTCTCGATCCTCTGAGATTGCACAGCATCCTATACTCCACACTTCAGAAGCAAATTCCAGGTGACTTTATTAATTGCTTCTATTTTAGTTAGCTTGTGGCTTTCGTAATCCAGTCTAGTCGTACTTAAATACAGCTTTATCGAATACCCCTCACGTATTGTGAATATGAGACGTCGCTGTTTTACTACTGTGTTACCCTTTCAGCAACAGCGCGTCTGCGAGATTCAGCTGCTTCAACAGTTTCTGTTGCTCTTTGAGATGCCATGTAGTTGCCTGCTGAAGACGCTGAGCTTGGGTCTGTTCGGGTACCTCAGATTCCCGTTGGAATGCCAGATATTCAGCGTTCTGTTGACGGCGAACTTTTGACTGATCTGATGTCTCTTTAGCTCGTTGAGATGCCGGATACTCAACATTCTGTCAAAGCCGATTCTGGGATTGATCTGGTGTTTCAGCAGCCCGGTGAGATGCCACATATTCGTTTAATATCATTATCGTATAGTAGATATTTATTAACAAGTAGAAAGAAAAATATTATTATTTAATTTTAAAAGTACAAGGTCACCCAAAAAGATATTCATTTATGGAATGGGTGATGCTCATGCCGCCTTTCTTCGTTTGCTAAGACCTGCGCCGTTTTTGCGAGGGTTCGGTGGTATTTATTCGTTCGATTTCACAAATTGCATGCCCTGTGCTTTTTACACGACACATGAATCAAATTGAAAAGATTTTAAATACCCAACTTTATTTAAAGGTAACTTAAGTTTATAGGGAAGGTTTAAAGTGGCTTCCATCTCTGAAATAGGCATGATGACAGTAATCAAAAATCATTAAAATAATATATTTATTAAATTAAACTTGAAGCTTGGAATATAAAACGCGCATTGTTTTCTTTATTAATAATGTGATTAATGTGTATTTTTATAAAATAAAATTACGAAATAAGGCAATCCACCATGATATCTTGAACACCAATCAGAGTTCGTGACGTCATCTCTCAAAACAACTCGCGCGAAAGCGCGCGAACGTCACATTTTGTTATTGTGAACTTCCACTGCGATCTTTGTTTTTAATTAATTAATTGTTCATAACACGAGTTATGGAGCCCGGATTTATCAAGGCAAACAGCGCTAATTTGCCTAGAATTGAAATCATAATGCTGGGAGAGTTTTATCAAATAAAGATTTTTGTTCAGCTGAATTTAGAAATGTTAAAACTTCCATGTAAGTATACTAGTTTAATTAAAAAAACTTCCATGTAAGTGTATTAGTTTAATTAAAAAAACTTCTATGTTAGAATATTAGTTTAATTAAAAACAATTTTAGATATAAATAATTCCTTAAAATTACTTTTGACAATGTATTTGTTATCAGGTGTAAATGTTAATGAAATCTATTATCATGGTTCTACCCTTTATTTATAAATTGATTTTTCTTTTAGGTCCTCCAGGCCATCCTATGGTGATGACGCTGTGAGTTAGGTACCTACGTACAGCTGAAACGCAAAAAATAAAACAAAAAAATAAAGTTGTACCCTGGGCAATATTGCTTTTGAATCTCGCCTTGCAAGTTTAAGCCACTTGTTTCGTATTTTTTTATTGTGAGAAACGTACACAAATAACTTATCAGGAGTTGTTTTGGATGTGTTCTTACACTGGGGGACCCCACAACACCTATGCACTTTCGAATTCATATTTAATAACACTAAAAACTTAATTATTGCACGAGCGTTGTTTACTTGCGTCTTGTAATTTCAGTCGTGACGTCACAAGTGACGACATGATACTGACAAGCGTTTTCGCGCCGGATTCAAAGTGGACAGAGAAAAATGCAATTATTTGATAAAAAAAACTTCGCATTTTCTTAAAATTAATAATTTTTCATATAAAATAGACGTATACCTACATCATACAAAGGAATTTAAAAATTTGTCATCATGCCTATTGTTGGGCAATCGGAGGAATACACTCTGTTCTTTTAATAACCTCATACGAAAAAGTCTGAAGGCGTGAGGTCCGGAACATCATGTTCCTTTGGTTCTCAAAATAATCCCTGTCGGCCACAGGAAAGTTGAGGTAGTGGCCACCATTAAGACGCGTTGGGAAAATTACGGGACCAATGACATGCCCGCTGTATATAGGACGTGGCACATTACAGCAGCACCGCAACAGCACGGCTCCACACCAGCATTTAAGTTGTCATTCAATTTAGAGCATTAAATCGTGTATATTATAATAGTATATTTCGTAATGTCAATATGAAAAAGCCAACGGCGAGCAGTCAGCGTGCTTGCCGCTTCCACACAACTCGACTCGCCGCCCGCGTGCTGCAAGCGAGCGGTCCTCATGCGTACAGCGCGCCGACGGCGTGCTAATTGCCCGCCGACTCCGAGCCGGCAGCGAAACAACGTCATTACGTCGTGTTCAATCATAACATCAATCATAATCGTCTTAAAATAATATTGAGTTTGCGGTGACAGCAAGCTTACACCTCGCGGCCGGCGCGCGGACGGCGCGCCGACGGCGAGCGGACGGCGCGCCGACGGCGAGCGGACAGCGCGTGGTTGGCGCGCTGTCCGCTCGCCGTAGTCTTAATTCGAGGCGACGCCGTGCTGCAGCCGTGCTGTTGCCGTGCTGCTATAATGTGCCACAAGCTTAAGTCAGCCCACACATTCAGCTACCACTAAAAGTGCTTTGTGTCTCAATATTTACAGCATGCTAGTTATGCCTTTTTTCATTATGAAGACATCATTATTTACTGCACCCAGAGATGGTGTTTCACGTAATATTTGTTTGAACTGGTCGTTGTTTAGACCGACGATGAATGGGTGGACCATGTTGTAGTGATTGATTAAGTCACTCCCATTTATTATTGTAGGTGTAAATGCTCTATTCTTTACACCCCCGTTACCCCCTTCAGAAAGAAAATTGTATTTTACAATTTCATGTTATATGGTCAAATTCAGGAGCAGGTAGCAGCTTGGTGATGTGGAAGATTCAATTTAGATTTTCTATGGCCTGTATAAATTCTATCTATCGAATTTGATAGCTATGGTCCAATTTTTAACACGTCCAGTTTTCTTCTGTTTAATTTATTGCCATTTTCCACAAATATCATGTCTTCTAGTTTAAACTCATAATGCTTTCTGCTTTTATATATATATGGTATATAGTTGTATGATTTAATACTGTTTTTACATTTTGATATTTAATTATTCTTGTTTTAGAATTTCTATTTCGAGCAAGCAGATCCCGTTTCTCCATTCTTCTTCTTATTGTGCGCTCACTGACGTTGACTCTGCTTGCAGTTTGCAAACGCTGGCGTATCTCAACCGCAATTAGAAACTGATTTCTCATAATTGCAAGTGCGATATCGTCGCGCGCTGACGTCCAAATTACACCCCCACTTCCTGGCTTTCTTGTGTAAAGGCCAGTCCTGGTCATGCCTTTTCAATGCGTATCTTAAACTTGTAATTGGTAGGTACACTTAAAGTTTCAGCCATCTTCCGCTGGGTACGCCCTTGACTTTTTATAACATTATTTGAGGAACTTGAGTTGGAGCGACGTTTATTTTCAAATCAAATTGTGTAAAAAGAGGAAGAAAAAACGATCATAAACATTTTTTTTTTGCAACTAGCCAGTATTTCAGCAATTACTATCAGAATGTGAACTTGCCTTTATGCTTTGTTTACGAACAACAAAATCTGTTTCTATAATAGTGTCATAAAGGAGAACATTCATTTCGTACCCAAAACTGAAAGTGCCGCACTAACGTAGATTTGAGCAATTTAGCTGGCCAAAAGTCTTTTTTTTTTAAATAAAGGTTATCATCAAATTGTGGGTAAAATGGAAAGAGGAATACCCCAGCAATAAGAATTTACCACATCTACCTACCAAACATGCGATATGCGCTTGCACCAGGAGTTGGAACTTGACCTTAGTGCAAATTTTACGTTATACGTTTTTAGAGATCTCGGTAGACGGTATTAAAGAAAAATTATTTTTGTGCTATCTAATTGATATTAAGCAACTTTTATAATGGATTCGAGTTGTGTAGGTAACAGTTATTATATTTTAATATATTTTAAGTGTGATCACTTAATTTTTTATAGTATTATTTCAATTTTAAAAGAGGGTGTGTAAGCAAAATATTTTTTTAGTAATTTTCTTGTTTAAACACAATTTTGTTATATTATCGCGTTCGACCGCGTAACATTTTTTTTAGTTTTAGATATTTGACATATTAAACTAGCTTACGACATATTTTTTGGCTGCGGATAGCTGCGGATGTCCGACTTACAGGCTTTTTAAGATTTGAAGCTCATACAAAAATAAAATACTTTTTTCTTTAAAATGTCACAAAGTGCATTTTTTTTTGTTTTGAGTACCTCTGGCGTAAAAATAGTGACCCTACGTTATATTTACAATAAAATACAATAGCAAGATCTGACTAATTTGGAAGAAAAACTAAATTACCTAGGAAACTAACTTTTGACCTATTAGGGTGACACACCTGATAATATAAGCAGTTTTAAACAAAGATTTGCATATTTTAAAATAGCTACGAAAGTAAGAAACTGAAACTGTAAAAAAAATCCTTAAAACTAATGAGAATTGGTTAAGCAGAACATTTGAACGCCCGACAAGTGTTGGAAATCGACCGGGGCGGCCATCTAAATCACTTAAAGATTGTAGTGAGAGGACTAAACGAAGGAAAACTAAAGAAATACGAAACTGAAGAAATGTGACCAACAAAAAAAAACCATCAAAACAAATTATTTTGCCCTGAAACAATAAAATATGCTACTATATACCAGCTGAATCAAACACAGAGTCTGATATATCAGAGGCAGAAAGTGAGGAATAAAAAAATATAAATTTTTTTTTTACTACATTACATATTATTTTGAAATAGATATAATAAAATATATCATAACTACTTTTAAAATGAAAATATATGATACTCTACATTAAAAAAAAAATATTTACGGTTTTTTTCAATAAAACATGCTTATTATCAAAATACAATGCTTAAATAAAATAAATAATAAAATAATGATAAAATAAAGATAGAAAAAACGAAATACATTGTAAAATATTTTTGGCCGCCTAAATTGGTCAAATCTACGTATGTGTGCCGGCCAGGAGAAAAAAATAGTAGATTCTTGTAGAGAATAATGCCCTGAAAATTTTTTACTATTACAAGAATTGTCTACAATAGGGTATTACATGCATTTTTGAAATATATCTTAAATAAATTCTTTAGTCTTAATATATCTCTAAAAAATTAAAAATATTTTTTTTTCTCACGTTATGTACGAATATAAATTAATTGTTTTATCATAATTTCAAATTTCGCGCGTATTTCGCGAAAACGCGGCACACAACGGACGCCATGATTGTTTTTTGGTCATGACGTCATTACGCTACTACAGCTGTCAGTAATACATATTTTGATAGGGTCATTTCGCCTGTTGGCGACCATTTAGTGCAGTTGGCAAGTTTGACGGCGATAATAAAAATGCTCCAGCACTCATTTCCATGTCAAATTTGTGTAATGTATTCCTTATATACTCTATTTTAAGATTAACTTTCAGTTGTATAAGAAATATCTTACGTTTTCTATTTAAATCGATAAACCTCAGAATTAGGCGTTTTACCTAGTTTGCGTCCACAAAATCCAATTCGCGTCCACCCATGGTCCAGTTTGCGTCCAGCGGCTTTGAAAAGGAATATAGGGGTGAAATTGTTAAGAATTAATAAAGAAAGATTGTATTTGAACAATTTCTTTATTTAACAATACACTTAATTATTAAAAATCAACATTATCATCATTTAAAATTCACTTTACAAAATAAAAATAATTCTTCTCAACATTGGTTTAAGTAACTTAAAATTAGGCAATTAATTTTGAAACTTGAAGAATAAACAGTAATCAATTCTGTTAATTTTACTCTAAATCACAGGGAATGCTTAAGATCCGCCTTGATTATACTAAGTTTTTATATGGCCATATTTTTTTTTTTTTATTAGCCTATGCTGTCCCACTGCTGGGCAAAGGCCTCCCCCATAGCCTTCCATTTTTCTCTGTCCATCGCTATTTGTGGCCAGTCCGAGAGGAAGCTGTCCAAGTCTTCTCTCTAGCGTTTTCTTAGTCTCCCTCTCGGTCACCTTCCATCCTCAGGGATCCAGTGTGTGGTGATGTTGGCCCACTTGTCCGGGTGCATTCGACTTCAACTTTGCAGACTTATTGCCCACATCTACTATGCCCGGATCTTGGACCGGATAATGGTGTTGCGTAGGTATCCGGTCACTAAGCCGTATGCTGAGCAGGCTACGCTCCATGCTCCTTTGGCATACTTTTAGCCTGGACTTTTGAGATTCGGTCAAAGACCAAGTCTGAGCGCCGTAGGTTAGGATGGGCAGAATACACATGTCGACTAGTTTCCGCTTCAGACATAAAGGGAGTTCTCCCTTCATGGACCAGTAGCTCTTCCAGGCGTTTTCGATCCGTAGATCGATTTCCTTTCATATTAAATTAACAAAACAATTTAATAATTTTGTGTAAACATACAACTAAAAGAATTGTTGAGTCAATAAATTATCAGACAAGGTAGCATATTCTTTGCATATTTTTTATCGATTTATTCTTCTCTCGAATAACATTTAACGCTTTATTTAAATCTTCTTCTGTGTATGTTGTCTTTTCCTTCTTTTTTCCTGTATCGGAAGAACTTATCTTAAATGAAATTACTTATATCAGTTGATAATTTAATTATAACCACGTATATATCTTAATAAAAAAATGTACTGTTTAATATACTAATATTATACAGTATGTTTTAATTATTTTTTATAAGCAAGTATTTAACGAAAACAGTGGACGCAATTTGGTTTATTATTATAGAGGATAGTTTTAGTTCGCGTCCATTGTGGACGCAAAGTGGAAGTTTCGTAAAATTCGATGTAGTAATTCGCGTCTACCTTATTTTACTCGTTAAATATAAAAAACATTACCAAATTCATAATAAACATTATACTTTTATTCATCATTAAACTGTTGAAATAGCTATCTATCCTAAAATTCACATAAAACAATATAAAACTTACCATCAAACACGCCGCTGCACACTAATTTTTATCTAAAATTCTGCGTGTTTTCGCTTTCTTGTTGAAGAGCCTAGACTAATTATTTTTTCTAAAAGGATTGGTTGGACGCACAGAACGTTTGTCTATCTGTGCGTGCCTCTTATACATTAACGTATTAGCGGTAATGACTTTTCGTTTGATTAGTGTGTTAATTGACTTGTTTTCGAGGATTTTTAAAAGGAGATCGGCAAAATGGACGCGAACTGGGCTATGGACGCGAACAGGCGAAATTACCCTATGTATTGAAAATTTTAACTGACACTTTTGTGTACTACCGTAATGACGTCATTAGCATGGCGGCGACATTTCGTAGTGTTCAAAGACAGATAAAAAAACCTAAAAACTTTAAACTGCAATAAAAAATATATTTATGTACCTTACGAAGTGAAACTAACATTTCCCGATTGCTTTTCCTCTAAACAATCATTGTAATTCACTTTTAATTTTTTTCTCATCTAGACTAAAATACCCTATTAACGCCCAGGCTGCTATTTGACTTTCAAAATACCAAAAAATCCCACAATGTTTGGAGCATTACATTACGGCCCCAAACTGGTGAAGCCCGCCGCTGCCTTCAAACGACTCCTGCCCAACCTGGGAAGACATCAAATGACCCCCCTCTCGCTGTGGGGAAGTCAGACTCTTACTGACTAAAACCCATAATGGGGAAACCAGGGCCGCGGTAATTCTTTCGAACAATCCCGCAGCCTCTATAGGCCTTGTCCCCGCAAAAATATCGTACGATTCTTGTCGGGGATGCCCTGAAGATTTTTTACCATTATAAAGAACGTCTTCGGTTAACCCTCAGACTGCTATTTGAGTTTAAAGTGTGAGAACCGTGAATAAGAATAAAAAATCTATACTTGAATGTTACGGCAAATAACGTCCACAGTATTTTTTTAACTAATCGAACGTCTACCATATACCCCCCCCCCCTCCTGCTACACCGAGGAGACTTACTGATTTAAACCCTCCTTCTGATAATGTACCAGGGCCGCGGTAACTCTTTCGAACAATCCCGCAGCCCCGGCAGGTTTAGGCCACCTGGGGTTTGCTGACTCTCGGAGGGGGCCGTGACCAATGCACGCCACCGACACCTGGGGCCTGATTCTCCTAATTTTACTTAAGCGACAAACGATTCACGTTCGACTGAGATCCAATCCCGACTCAATTACAATTGAAGCGTATGTGGCATTCCGCTATTTTTTCTTTGAAATAAACGTTTTTATCCTTTTCTGTCATTCAATGCAATTTTATTGTAGAGCAAACTACCGTATAGACCAAAATCACCAAAATAGCAAACCAATCGGAAACCAATCGAATGTCGTTGGAATACGATTGGTCTTATACTAGTAGCAGAATGCCCGATATGGTTAAAACTGCTATTGCGATCATATTGCGATTCAATTTCTATTCGATTTTGACATTATTAACTTAGGAGAATCGGGCCCCTGTTGTTTCCAAGAAAGAGACGGAGGGACGATGAGCCACTCGAAATTCTATAGGGGCGAATTGGAATGCGATGCCTTCGTCTCCTTCTGCGAAACATGCCAGAGAAGGAGGCGTTCTGAGAGTTCACGCCTCTCATCCCAGCCGCTGAGGTGGACGTGGAAGACACCACGCGCGTTGGGTGTCGAGAAGACTACCGGCACCGTAAACGTCGGTCTGTGGGCGGTTACCGCGGCCCTGGTACAATATCAGAAGGAACATGATGGGTTTAAATCAGTAAGTCTCCTCGGTGTAGCAGGAGGGGGGGGGGGGTATATGGTAGACGTTCGATTAGTTATTTATTATTTGCCGTAACATTCAAGTATAGATTTTTTATTCTTATTCACGGTTCTCACACTTTAAACTCAAATAGCAGTCTGAGGGTTAACCGAAGACGTTCCTTATAATGGTAAAAAATCTTCAGGGCATCCCCGACAAGAATCGTACGATATTTTTGCGGGGACAAGGCCTATAGAGGCTGCGGGATTGTTCGAAAGCATTACCGCGGCCCTGGTTTCCCCATGATGGGTTTTAGTCAGTAAGAGTCTGACTTCCCCATAGCGAGAGGGGGGTCATTTGATGACTTCCCAGGTTGGGCAGGAGTCGTTTGAAGGCAGCGGCTGCCTTTTCCAGTTTGGGGCCGTAATGTAATGATCCAAACATTGTGGGATTTTTTGGTATTTTCAAAGTCAAATAGCAGCCTAGGGGTTAATTGTAGACAATTCTTGTAATAGTAAAAAATCTTCAGGGCATTATTCTCTACAAGAATCTACTATTTTTTTCTTTTGGCCGGCACTTTCATTTTTGGGTACAAAATGTTCGAGACTTGAATGATCTCCTTTAAACAGACACACATTATTCTGTATTTTAATTTGCGCGTGTCGCGCAAGAAAAAAAGCTATTTGCACTGGTTTCAGCAAGCTTCGTGACATTTTTTTAATTTACCTGCTGAAAAGTGGTTTGCAAATACACAATCGTAATTCTTGATACTACAGTTAAGCATATCTTTTTTGAAAAGCTAGATATCTTCTATAAAAAATATTGAAATCCTTCTCTACATGAAAAGTGCAGTTTAATCACAGGCTTACCTTCTTCTGCTTTTCAACATTTATTGCTTTTAATCAGTTTTATAATGCCAATAACAATAATAAGCCTTTTAAAAAAATAACGAGTATTAGAGCCCCTGAAAGAAATGATTACTTACCAATGAGGCTCTCATCATTCGGAGACTAGTATGCTCTGTGAACGTAACCATATCGCGAATTATTTGACGTTGATTTGTATAAAAGTTGTGTTTTTTTTAATAGCATACATAGCAAAGAGGTTCAGGCTGGAAACAGTGCTCGGCCAACGGACGGTCAGTACTGACCGTCAGTTTCCAGCCTTAAGTGCAGGTTTGATTGCCTTGCAGGTTTGATATCTTTTTTTTTCCGGCGGTTTACAATGTTCCACCGATAACAAAATATAGCTATATACATAAGCTTATCGAATATCTCTAAGCTATCATTTGATGTCCATATGCAATGGCAAATCATCCTGTATCGAATATATTCAAGAGAATTGTGTATCCCGAAAATACTCAAGTTTGTTTTAGTACTTGACGAAAAAGTCCTATATTTGCATGGTTTTTTTTTCAATAGAGATGGGAAAGAGGTCTTAATTTTTATATATTTTACACACAAACCTGATATAATATTTTGTTTAGGTAAACAGGATAAAAAAAATACAAGGTACATTTCATTTCGTTTATTATTAATCATCATTATTATTAAAAGTGATTATCATAATATCTATGAAAGTAGGCGAATAATAAATTACTATTTACATAGAAAGAGAATAAGTAGGTATTATCAGTTATAAATAGGCATGATTACAAATCGGTGAATGGCGATTATATTGCTGAAGTAACTTTACAAGTTTTAATGTATTTTTCTTCTTAGATTATTTTATGAGTCCCCGAGAGAGAGTCCAGTTGCTTGAAGATTTATTTCTAAATGTTCGTGAGTGACTCGCTATCTCAATTTATACCGATCCTTAAACCCGAGGAAATGAATGTCGAATCTCCGTCGGAAACGAATTTTACTTTACGAAATTTTACTTTCTGTGGCAAGGATAGTTAATTGGACTGGACGGGGTACCATATACCTATGGGCCAATAAAGGTGAAACCTCACGTAAGGCTCCTGATCGTCCCGGGGACCCATAGAAAACAATATTAAAGTAAATCTTCATTTTAATTTTATTCCGCTCTCCGCCGTTACAAAATGACACATAAAATTATGCTTGCCTGTTTATTACGAGTAGCTAGTTGAATAAAGAAGTTGCATTGTCATCGAAGTATATACTTATACATTACTATGTATGTCTCATGAATATACATATAAGGTTTACATCATTGTAGGTACTGTTAATACATATTGAAATTTTCCAGGATTACTATTGATAAAAGGAGAGGGTTTTCAAGTAATACGAAAAAACAATAATAGGTATATCAACCTGATATATGTTTTAAAAAAGTTACAATCGTTAGAGGTTTTTGGGTACAAAAATGTGTACCTAGCTGCCTCTGTGTTAGAATACTGATCTAAAATGCCTAGGTACTTTATTTAATTACTTCTCTCTTTAACTAGGCACAAGAAATTCCAATTAGGCGCCTTCGCTTTAAACATAGATAAATTATAAATAGGTACCTAGGTCCTAATTGTTATTTTATCGGTTGAATATTTGACGCTCACTGAAAAATGATTGTTAAAAGATTTGTAAAACATTTCTAATTAATAATGACTTGTCCGTACTCGATCTATATGAACTTAGGAGCTTGCAAGTAACTCCACTGAAATGCAATTATATGGTTTACAAAATCTCGGTATTCTGGGTTCGTATTAATTCCAACTTTGTCATGCCTAATTCCATCTAGCTCGAGTTTGGCGTATACCTACCTGTTCCCCAAGAAGCCAGTAAAATAGATCGAAGTTATCAAGCGGTAACAGTTACGCAATCATGGAGCAAGAAATTCGCTACTGAAAAATACTATGTCTATATAATTACGTTTCATATGATTATTTTATATTATTAAATATGATTATTTAAATCTCAGCAGATGTTACCGAAGATAAGGTTATAAAGCGTTTAAAAAGGATCATGATGGGTACTTAGTCCTAGAATAATTCACGATTCAAGCTTTTGTGTTGCAAAATGTCCCCATGCTGAGAATATTAACTTTCAGTCCGTCATTGCCATGAGTCCAGCTATAATAGCTACACAAAAATATTTATGTAACATAATAGCCGTGTTAGTAAATAACAAATTCTCTACCAATCGTTTCCTTGAGTAGATACATAGATAAGTAACTAGTTCATGGCGATCGATATAGGTAGGTTAATAAGAACAATAAAAAAACTTAAAAAATACACTACACCTGCCATCAGTAACATGGACCAAGTTACCCGGCACTGAGACAGAGATTTTGGTTTCACGAGCTTGCCCAAAATATATTATTGCCTCGTAGGATGTAAGATGAAGCAAGTTAGATATTCCGATGGTAGATCATTCCCAGTAAACTATGATATGACCTCAGTGTGATTTCAGGTCTGGGTCTGGTACACACCTGCATTGCGGTTAGTCCATTTAACTGAAACTGTCGTCCATAAGTTGTAAAAGTAAGGAAAGAAAAGCCTTTTTTCCACAAAGATAACTAAAATTAATTGGTAATTGATTAACAAGAGCTGTAGGTATAAGATACATTTTCAGTAGTCCAACTTGAGATCTGCTACTTATCCTATACGAAATGCACAGCCCGCGACAATTTCCTACACTAGTTCGTTTAAAAACGCATCTTAATGTCTACAAACACTGTTGAAAGACCCAAATTGACACGTGATCCAAAACTACCAATATAAACCTACCTAATGTTTCAAAACATTTTATACGGACAACGCCATGCTAGAAGTAGCTGAAAAGGTTAAGATCCGCGAAACTTCAATCAAATATAGAAATCCATTACATGTATCATAAGTTTAGTTTACTTTATAAGCAAAAGATAACAATTATGTTTGTATAAAGCTGTAGGTAACTTTCTTATACGATAAGTAATAAGTAGACTCTTAACAACTACATTATGTTGAGAATCGCTAAACGGAAATATCCAAAAGTCCTCCAAAATATATGTTTTCAATACCCGAAAGAGGATGGAGATAGAGATGTAGGTACCCCAATCTTAGGGGCTAAGTTGTATAGATACAGGTAGAAACTATAATATATATTAGGGAACGATTATATAAATGTATATCTATGTTTTATGATAAGATTAGTGCTCTCCAAGAAAAGTGCTTAATGCGCCGGTTAGGCGACTCCGGGCGACTGGAAATGTTACAATTGTGCTATAATTTCAAAGTTAAAATGTTTTACACAAACTACGTAATCTACTACTGCTCTAACATTTGGATAATTGTCATGAACATAGATACAATGAAGTTAATCGATTTTGTTTATCCTCTTGATAAAACTCGCCAAAAGAACTGCGCAGTAAGAACGCATCGCGCTCATCTCAACAATCACCATTATTACAATTACACTATTTTTTATTCCCTTTTTATAACAATTTTACACCATTCTTCATTATTAACAAATTGCTTCTCCAATTCACTACGTATTTAAAATAAATCAATGTCTAATTCTTAAGTTTAATCATTAAATTTACGATTTTCATAAGTTAAAAAATGTTGCATCTCGTCTTCAACATAGTTTCCAAAAATTGTAGACGAGCAAAATTTCATATTTGATAAAAAACGTCACAATTCGTTTTATGGCTTTGCCACATCTGCACTCAAATTTGATGAGAGTATTTTTTTATAAATATGGGGCAGTAAAAACCCAAAACGCCTGTTCGCCAAAAATTTCATATTGTCTTAAAATGCAAATTTAACGTTAATGGGGCGCAACACTTAAAAAACTAACAATTTATCAACAACAACAGTAAAGTGATAACGTTATGTTCTGACAAAACGCAGAAAAATATCAAACTCGTTAGCGTCGTGTCAGCAGGCCGCACCGTGTGGCCGCGGCTGGCGACTCTCGGCGTGCGACTGTCGGCGTGCCCGCCCGCTGCTGACGCCTTCACTTATAAGTTTTATTGATGACGTTAAGATTAGGCGATTTTTACAAGATGATGTTTAATCGCATTTGTCGGAAGTTATCTCAAGTACCTAGTGCACTAACGACTTATTACGATAGCCAGCTGTTTGTCGCCGGTCATTCTCTCGCACGAATTTAATTTTGTTTCAAATTCTAGTTATTGTTTAAGGATTTTGACAAAAGTTTTTCACAGAATTCATTAGTTGAAACAGGTTTGTGGGCCGTACTGTAAATACGTTACATTATTTTTCTTAGTAACATGAGATGAACAGATCCATTCCTTTTTCGCAACAGAAAAAATATGGCTTTTTCGGTTCACCCAACGGCCTCTGAATATGGAAGTTCATTTACTTCAGGAAGAGCATTTTTAAATTTGCCAACACGAAGCGGATCTCGAGGACACGTAATAATACTATACTACATGAAATGCATACATTTAACATAGTTGTATATATGTCACATCAATGTCTATTATTATAGTTACAATACCAATCGTGAATACATTTACTATTACAATAGAGGTGTCTTTTTGTTAATATTTTTAATTATTGGTGTGACTCTTGGTATCGAGATTATACGGCAGATTATATGCTTATGTAACTTCTTGTTGTACCTACTAGGAAATGTGAAAAATTGTAAAACGTCATAATTATGAGCAGTTATTAGCTTTGTATCTGTCATCGTAATATGTATTATAAAGTAGGTACCCAAGACAAAACAATATTGTAGCGGGCGAATTATTCATTTAATTATTATTATTATATGTATCAATAAATAAAGCCTCGCTCCTTTCCAATGTATTGGCAAATATTACTTATAATAATATTCATTTATATTGTTCCGTCGCCTGTGCTAAAGAAATGAACATTCATACCTATATATAACTTACTCGTGAATAAAATAAAAATCTTAACTGTAAACAAAACAATATTTCCTTCTTATATATAAAAATAGGAAATGATGAAGAATAAACGAACTCAACATTAAACTCTAAATATAGACGAGCATTCAATTAATATAAACAGAAACACAAGCGGCGGAATGATATTATAGCTCTCTAAGTAAATGTGAAATCCGGCGAGAGGATGACCGTAGATTAATCGCCTCCAAGTGAGAGAGCCTGAACAATGCGGGGATCTGCCTTGCTACCCTCGCGGAATTCCTCCAGAGTTAAGCGGTCGTCATGGTTCTTGTCCATCTGGTCGAAGATCTTATCGACGCGCTTCTGAGGAGTGTTGTCGTCCTCAGGCTGCGGCGTCTGGCCCTAGAAGCATCAATAGTGTTTTATTTAGAAAGGAATAAAACTATATTTAACCACCGTGCAAGTGTTTGCCTACGTAAGAGCAGGTATGCTAGAAAAGAAGGGTATATTCCGAAGCCAACATCTGTGAATATTGAGAACTACACATTTATTGACTGGCCCATCTAAGTCACAAATTCGACATCTATTTCGAGGGAATCTATGGCGAGTTACACATAAATGTTACGTTTTGTAAATACATACCACCATTTGATAGATCGCGTCGACTATGTTGTACATCTCGTCGCGCGTAATGTAACCATCGTTGTCAACGTCGTACAGTCGGAATGCCCCTGGAACATAAACCATCATGGCTCAGATATGCTGTATACGCAATTCTTTAGATATTTCATTTGTTTTATTGTTATTGGCATAGTTTTTCTGATATTCATTTATTCACTTTAGGCTGCCGACCACGTCCATAATCCGTGACCGATTTTTCACTGATGATAGCAATTGTGCAAAGCACACGTCTAACAAAAAGACTGTCAGAAAATCCTTGTTAGACATCCTACAAAAAATCGGTTTATCTGTTCTATAAAAGTCTTACATGGATGGCCAGAGCCCTATTATAACATTTTAATATATATATATATATATACATATATGCATAAAAAAACTAAAATAGTACGATATGAGAGTGTGAACTACGTACAATGTAGCTTTTCGTCTAGGTTTCCCCGTGACGTCACCGAGAGTGCTCGTATGAATTCTTCAAACTCGATGGAACCATCCTGAAATGGAAAGAATTATTGTATTAGGTTCACCTTAGAAGTATTGAGAATTAAATACCGATTCGTTGAATCGTGACCGTCTCGTCAGTTTGCGAGCGGGACAGAGATGTTATTTTTCATAAGACTTATTATTTTAACTTAGTTTTTAATATTTTAATTCCATTTAAAAAATAGTCATTTGTATGAGAGAGAGAGAATATGAGAGTGTATAAGAGAGAGTTTCCGGCTGGCACTGTCTTTGTATTTATTTGGTCTACCTTTCCTAGCCAAGTGTAAAGTGATATTCAGCTTTCCTTATAGAGATTACTAATCCATTATTGCAGGTGCAACTAAACGAATATTTGTCCTTATAGATTTGACAGTTAAAAATTTATCTACTTACATTGTTTTCGTCGAACACTCTGAACACTAATGATGCAAACTTGCTGGGGTCACCTTGAGGGAAGAACTGTTTGTAGATCTTAATGAACCCCTGGAAGAAGAAAGTGAAACGTTAATCATTCTGAGTCGGCAATATAAAGTTTATGTAACTTCAACTTTAATTTCAAACACGGATATTTTTTTCACGCGAACTGCTATTTTAGATTTCTGCGTTTATTTCATAATTATTTATAAAGAACCAGCTTCTGCCCACGGCTTCAATCGCGTCCCGTCCGTCCGTTGGTGACCAAAACTATTCTATGTTCTTCTCTCGGATCTAAGCTAACTCCAGTTCTATTTTCAGCTATTCTTGAGTTTTAAAATGTGTAACTAACATGACTTTCTTTTACATATAAAGACTTTTAGAAATGTCATAATCTATACATATAATAAATCTGTAGAAAAGTAATTTTTGTACATTGAAGAAATTGACAAAAAAAAATAGCCAGCATTTTAAAGGATAACTAACAGAACCCATTTCCATCATTTTTGACATTTTTGTCTGTTTATCTGTTTGTTTGTTCGGGATTCACGTAAAATCTACGAATTAAATGCAGACAATGCTTATATACAAAAATTCTACGTAACTTGGGGTATTACTCAGTTTTTGTTTCATCGAAATCGATTCACTCTATCAAAAGATATGATTAATTTTGTGAATTCAAGATGTAAAATATTACGACACGTAATCTATTTGTCAAAACTGTACATTTGAATGTTGTACTTATATTAGTTGATCGGCCTATTATTAATCTTTACACAGAAAATCACACCTTTATAAGTAACTTCGGAAGAAAAAAAATATGAAAATTTTGTTTAGCCAAGGTTAAAGTAGATCTGTGGTAAATAAAATACATCATCAATTTGTCAAAGGAGCGAGGTGGTAAATGACAATATTACCATACATTCTTTATAGAGGATTATTATTTCAACAGATGGAGTTGTGTATTTTCCGTAATTCACCATATTTTAACACGAAGTGTAATTTTTCGATAGACATTTCCAAAAATCCAACTATAATTATTACCTTGATGAAAGGAAAATTAATAGTTCTCGGCCAAATTTAAAACGGTGCCATCTAAATTATTTTTTGAACATTATGTCAAAAATGATGACTTTAGTGGAACAATTACCTACTTATCATTTAAAGTTACAGATGGAGTTCATGTCAGGATTTTTTCATAAACATAGTTTAGCTTATCTTCCACTAATGTGGTGGCCTTAAAACAAATTACTTTGAGTGAGTAGTATTAAGTAGACCTTAATTATTTTTTCTGATGCAAAATATGTAAAATTAATCCTAGAAGAAATGAGGATCTATCTCTCGCAGGCGCTGCTAAGCGTGAGGTAGGTAATGTAGGATTCTGTAGCTTTAAAAACAAGCCCAGATACAAAGTGCAGATAAGAAATGGGAGCTTTCTCGATTTAATACCATACACACGTAAAATGCTTTATAAGTCTGAAAACGTACAAATTACGCGCCGCATACCAGAGACAAGTTTACTTTCAACTTCTGATCGCAAATACACTGTTCACGATTACGAACAGTCTCAGTAAGACCCGAGCCAAGTCTAAAAAAACACCTTTTATATAAAACTACGTTTGATGTCATTTAATCACAAAGACAGAATTGTTCTCTGTTGCAAATCCTATCCACCTATATCCTATCCTAATCCAGAATGCATTGCAGGTGTGCATTGCACAAAAACCAATGGTATCCTATTCGAGAAGTCAAAAGACTTGACCTGCTAACGTCAGCTTCTGCGCTAAGCAAGTGTTCTTAATAGTACCATCAGAATTACATTCATCGTTGAATGAGGTGATTAAATTTTCAGAAACCACAATAACAGTAGGAGCCAAAGCGTATGATCGCTTCATAGAGCTCTGATTGGCCCCAGGTGACCAAGTCAGGTCTGATTTGTTTGTTCATCAGATCTTTGACAGTGTTTCGGTGGATACTTACTGTCGTCCTGTTTACGTGTGACACAAAATATGGTATATAAACGTCCTCCGCAATAGCGAAATTTTTCCGGTGTGCGGTAGTGACGCACAGTATACAACACTTATGTTTCTTTTGATTTGCTGGCTCCACCAAGAAATGGCAAATTGCGAGCGTACATTTAGAAAATCTTGGCAAAACTGCAGGTTTCAAGTACGAACACATGAAGTGGACTCGCACAGATACGTACATTTTGCCTATTCGTGAACTAATGTAAACATTTCGGTGGAGTCCCGGCTTAGGCCACCACATTAGGCGTGCGCGATCCTCGGGCGTGTGAGTAGCGCGGGCGCCGCGCGTGCGTCGCGAGCGCGTTGCGTGACCGTCGTGTTTTGCTGCCCTGCGGCATTTGCAGCGCGCTCGCGGCTTGCACGCGCCGCTCTCCTTGACGTTTAACTGCTAAGGCGTTTAGCGGGCGGCGGGGATAGCGGGCGAAGGGGTAAGAACGCAACTCGAGCGCCGCGTGCTCGCCGCGAGCGCGTCGCTTGCACTCTTCACACAGGCCGCAGGGCAGCAAAACGCGACGTTCACGCAGCGCGCTCGCGACGCCCGCGCTACTCACACGCCCGAGGATCACGCACGCCTAATGTGGGGTCAGCCTTATCATAGTGAGTAAGTGCACAGAAAATCCCCGTCATACAAGTGTTTCTCCCCAGTAGTGAAACTATCCTACCCTATGCGCTTGCTGATGATGATGACTCATTTTATCATCCATCCAGCTATTCCCCAACTATGTTGGTGTTGGCTTCCAGTCACCGAATCTGTTTGAGTACCAATATTTTGCTTGGAGCGACTACCTATCTACCTATCTTCAATCCAGTCAACTACACAAGACGATATCCATGGTAAGACTGACAGACTTTCTGGCTTCTGATTAGTCGCAGCAGCTGCAGAAAATGTACAAATGACAGCTTTGTCAGACTCAAAGCATATAGACATAGATTATAGCTGTTTCCTGTGAAAATTACTTACGCACCATACGTAATAATTTTCCAAATTGGCTGACTAGATCCAGAGATATTCACAACGTCACAAACTTTACTTCTTTTGTTTAGATAAATGGTCACATCCACAACACAACCTTGATCAATGAATCTATGCGACTGCTAAGTGCTAATCCTAATTATACTGTCACGTGAAAGAATGCACCTACGGGATAAGTAGTATTTTGACTATTCTATATTGCCCACGCAGACGAAGTTGCGGGCAACAGCTAGTAATGAAATAAATAGTAATGTATCTATTGATTTGATTTTTGAGTGTTACTGTACCTGTTCAGTGAGGAGACCGTTTGGACAGTCCTTCAGAAATCCTTTGTGCCTAAAAATAACCATCAGTTTATTAGTTTTATTTAAGTATGTAAAAAATAGGAAATCTTCAATATTTTCTTCTGTATACATACCAAAGCCGGATCTCTTTCTCCGTAACTGAAACAATAGAGAAAATCAATTTTATTACCTGAACCAAAAAGTGACAGAATCCTAGAATTGTATTTTAGTCGTTATTTCATTTTTAATGTCACTCTTAATGATTACCTCAATAAATATTTGAATTAATCTTGATTATATTTCCGATGTCCCCAAAATTAATCTATTAGAGAAAAATATGCTAATTGTAAGAGAAAATATTTGAACTAAGGTATTGTGTGAAACTGTAACTTCACTTATAGAGTGAATCGGTTGAATTCCTCTCAACAAATCAACTGGTTCAAACTCGGACCCAATAATTCTTTGACAACGTCCGTTGACAAGGCTTTCTTGAAGTAACCATACGTAAGTAAATTCCAGATGAAATTGCATATCTACAAGTTTTCATCAAAACAAAACAACAATTACTTAGGTATCAAATTTCAATTATAGCTGTAATATTATTTTTCTCACGGGATAAAAACACATAAAAGAATGCTCTACGTTTTCAATTTACTTTAAAAATATACCCATGGTGTATGTACAAAAGCTTGTGTTGTCATTTCATTTTTTAATTAATTTGAAATTCCATTTGATAATTGCGTACCCTTATAAGCCCGGGATTTCGACACAAAATGTTGTTTGTCCCGAGAAATCCTTGTTATTACTTTTAATACGAATTGCAATAGACGTACACAGAGGTAAAAGGAACTATTTTTGTAATAAACACGTCTAAGACATAACAAGTAACTAAGGAATAACGGAAAGAAAATGTAGTGAGCATTGCAAGAAATCGACGGCTTGTTATAACGCTTGTTAGGTTGTTCATACACTACATGCAGATTTTGTTAGTTCACTAGATTCTCGGAACGCATTGCTAAATAAATATGTGTAAATACTTTTAACATGTGTGTTAAAAGTTTTGAAAAATATATCTTGATTCTGAACCAGCTCATAGATAATTACCACAAGTACGCAAGTGGATCTCTTCACAGACACTACAATGTTTATTTATTTATTTTATAATATCGCACACAAACTCGAAAGAGTCGCGCGGATGCCCGCGGCGCCGCGGGACTTCCCGCGGCGCGACTCGTTCGAGTTTGTCATGCGAAAATATACATTATAGTAATGGGAATAAAGTAAAAATTCAAATGACACTCAAACCGCGCTTCGCTTCGCTGCCCTTCGCCGCTCTTTTGGTGTGAATTGAGCCTAGATCTAAAATCATTTTTTTCAGGAAAGACGGTAAACCGATTCCTCTTTCCCCGTGTGAGGTAGAAGTGTAAAGCTTTTTTTGTACACAGCTAGAATATATTTTTTAAATCTGTTCTATTTTGGTCGATGGGTATTCGTTTAAAGAATTTGATGTTATGCATAATTCTAAAAACTAGATTTTTGAGTTAACTCCCATTAGATCTAAGTGTGCTATATTTACACATTGTTTTGGTTTTTTACAATGTTGGTGCGTATGAAACTGTAGTATCATCGGTCAGTGTGTATAAATATTTATCGAAAGCCGTATTATGGGAGAATTAGTTTCGTGGATCACCATATTTGAATTGTAAAGTTCTGTTATGTAATAAAGAGCGACTAACATTTCATAGTTTGATAAACAAACGACGTATTATGAATAAAACAATATACAATTACCAACATTTTTTCTCTATTTATCATTCTATTATTGCTATAAATACCACAGAAAATAGCATTAATGCTATGCTGTGACCACGTATGGACAATAAACAATATACAGTATGCTTTATTATGGGCTTACATATTTTCTATAGTGTTAAATTCTTCTTTTTATAAGACTAGCCGTTTTCACCCGCGTCCCGTGGGAGCTAATGCCCGCACCGGGATAAAATATAAGTGAAAGAATATTTAAAATCGGTCCAGTAGTTTTTGAGTTTATCCATTACAACCAAAAAATTAAAGTTTTCCTCTTTATAATATTAGTATAGATTTATCCACAATATCAAATAAATAACATTTTAAGTTAATCTGCTAATTCTCTAGTTGAAGGCTCATTTAATACGTAATGGTTTAATCAAGTTTAGTCTCACGCATCATTAAACAGGGAACCAACAATACATTGTGTTTACCACTTTAAATAGTGTGACCAAAGTAGTTAAAACAGGTACACTACAAAATAACTATTCTGGCCACACTACCGATGCCCATGAAAGAATGAAACTACAATATTGTACAAAGTTATAATTTATTTTTTTGCGAAGTTATTAATGTAAATAGTGGTCCCATGATTAGATCGCATTATTTTGGTTAACTATGTTTTAATATTACTGTCACGATAAAGACATATTTAAACTGTGTTACTGTGTTGTTTATAGGCTTTATTTGCAAATCCTAGGCCATAGTTTCGTTTCCTCAGCAATTTGAGGCTTGCAGAACATAAAGCATGTATCCAGAGGAACATCATAAATGGGCGTATAAAATAATAAAGTGATCCTCAAAGTGCGGTTAACGTCAATGTACTTGGGGCGCGTATGCCAAAACCGATAAAATCAAATATGGCCCCGCTATGGACGTGACCCTCACTCGCTCCAAACCGACATCAAAAGCGTTGTCTTTTTAGTCGTACCCATCAGGCAGGCCTTTATTTATATTATATTTATTCTTACTAGCTTCCACTCCCAGGATTTGCCCCGTGCCCGAGGGAACTACTTCCTGCTCATGGATTAAAGTGCCTATGTTATGCCTAACTGTTTCATCAAAATCCATCCAGTACTTTTAGCGTCAAAGAATAACAAGTATGCATACCATACATCTTTATAGACTTTATATATATATATATATATATATATATATATATATATATATATATATTCTTTATTGCACACTTAACAATACATAATAAAATAATAAAGACAGTTTATGTACAATGGCGAGCTTAACCCAGAATTGGGTTCTCTTACAGCCAACCTTTTTTAATTTTTAATTTTTACCTAATCGTAGTAGATTATTTCATCCTTATACGTAGATAATTTCATCTTTAGATGAGTTAAATATCTCATCTTTAAAACTCATTAGGTAGCAACAAAAGTGTTGAAGAACAACACCTAAACCTATTGAATTAGAAAAGTTGGCCAGAAGGCCTTTCTTTTTGAGGCCGTTTTGCAAATAGAAGGGTAGTCGGTAACTATATTTAATAGCAAGTATACATCGAAATAATAGGCCCAGATGAAAGAGATAAGGATGTAATTTCCGTTTGTTTGGTAAAGGTCAGTCCGCCTGCGGCCGATAAATATAATTTGCTTACTAACCTCCCTATGCGCAAAAGTACAAGGTAAAACTGGAAAACGTTTTAGTTGTTCTAGAAGTCTTTGCAAAGTTTTAGCTTACAGTAGGTATCGGTTGAACTCTCAAAATTAAGAAATGTCAAAAACGGTATAAAACATATCCGGACAACAGCCATACCGTTGTCCAGTGTCAGGTCCATTAAATTGTAATTAGGCCATCTAACTTCCCGGCTAAGCCATGAAGCCGTTGGGGCTGCCGCGCATCCGACATTTGGGGATGCGATTGCTGACGCAGCAGCGAGCCGAAACCCAGAAGCCGGTGCGTCCGCGAACGTTCTTACCATTAACACCTTCATTCTTGTAATGTTACGACTGTCAGCTACAAAGTTTTGAATTAGAAAACTTTTAATTGGAATCGAGAGTTCGAACTAGTGAACTACAAAGTTGGGTTTTTGTCATAATTACCTTGTAACAATTCTGGCTCGTAGTTTTCGTTCAATTAACTTTTTCTCTTCTAAGATCTTCATTCGGAACTTTGTTGAATTTTTTAGCATTTGGTGATAGGCAAAAAGTAAATGCAGTTGAGTATCTATTTATAATTTGTTGAAATACATAAGATTCGATCAATTTGTCAAGACATTTATTTGAATACGAATATTCACTTGTACACTATCTACAAATTGCTATTATTGTATTGAAATCAATATAAAGTCGCTTCGTCATTTTTGTAACTTCCCTCGACAAAGATTTATTAATAACGTCACAATGTTTATAGAAATGTTGAGTAAAAGCAGTATGACCACTTAGGAAGGTTATAAGATATTTCACATGCCTAATCGCACATGAGACTAAGACCAATCAATCATTACTGAGGAAGGAACCCGAAATATTACCTCGAACTACTTACACGACACTGAATCAACATTGATTCACACAGATTGCAGACATTCGTAGGATTTGACCCTGTCAAAAAGCCTACTAGCAGATTTTTTTGCATATGTACCTACTGTACTATACAAAAATATTATCTGTTAGACGCTAAAAAACACTGTATGTGCACGTGTCCTGTCACAATTAAGAATTATGAAACTGATATGTAGTTTAGATAAAAAGTGCAATAGGTACTCATCACTCACAAATGTTGATATATAAATTCTTACATTAAAATAAAATTTTATGTTTATTATTTTTGTGATTCCATTACTGTAAACAACGTTGATTGAAGTATCCTTTCTCGAAGTAAATATAAGCGAACTCAGGGACAACAGACAGTAAAATATATTTGAATTATTAAATTGCGTGTATGGGTACCGCTATATGATACAGAGAGTACCTATCGCAGATTTTGCAGAGTCATGCTTATGTAACAGTTAATTTGTACGAATCTCGTAGAGTAATTGCTTTGATATTGGACAGTTTGTAAAGAAAAAAATGGGCATTACAAGACAGAAAATCTAAAATCGATGCTTAATAATTCATAAAGCTCACAAAAAATATTCGTGAAAACGATATTTTCTGTTATATTTATGGAAGAAGTTAGTTTTTGTTCGAATCGGTATCCAAGAAGAAAGTGAAAAGGGAGCGATTTTCGATATGAATGCCAGACAGTGTCTGTGGGTTACTCATGGGAAATTATTGGAAGGTGCTTAGAAAGAAGGCCACGACTGTATCTCTTGGCGCTACTTAAATAAGCGATTTATGTAACAAAGCCTCAATGAGACAAAAAGTAATTGCTGATACATTTTTATTGTTAGACATAAAATATTGTTTGAAAACGAAAAATGTGGACAGTGCAAGTATTTTTATTTAAGTATTCATCGCATTCTCCGAAATTCTGAAAGAACTACTTATAAGTATATACAACTGAAAAATTTGCTTTGTGTAATACTTGTCGGATATAAAAAGATTTTAGAATCGTATTAACTATTTGTGATTTTAAACCATAAATTGAATTTTTATTCTGTACATGTAATCAACTTTAGTATTTAGCTTGAACCAAGTTTTAGTAGTGAACTAAATAGTTGTTGAAGATGAGCGATGGATAAATCCAGCTACCTAAAGTCTTGAGTTAAGATAGCGATTAATTAATTTACTTTAACTTAACCCAAGAAACGGGACTACTAAAGGCAATTAAACCGCATTCTATTGAAGAGAGCCAATATTAATTAGTTTCAGTAGAATTTTTGTTTTGTTATTTTGGTTGTAAAATGAATAAGGTAATACGATGGTTCCAACCGCTATTGATACCTGTATTGCTCGTAGGATCGAAAGGACGCGATCGAAAATCATAAATTGATCAGCATGATACCTCGGAATTAGTTTTAAAATTCAGTACATCTGAAGGATTGCGATTCGTACTTTCGTGTTAGTAAAATTTTTGCGTATTGATTACTAACCCAGATTGAATTGGTTTATTTAAATAACTTACGTCGATTATTTTAGCAAATGTTGTTCACAAGTACTAGAGCACCAAAAACAACAGTCATATAAAAAAATAATGTGTGAAAAATGTATTTCTCAGACGTAACTGTGTCAGCTATACGTGTTCTTAATCACTGACCCAGAAATGATTTGTATGCAGACAGTTTCCACGCACCGTGTTGCTGTTATACCATTCCAAACAATACCAATTTTATCAAATATTTTTCATAACGAACTTACACGGAGTGCAATGTTCAAGTAATAGTCGGGAGATCTTAGTTAACATCACCACTAGATGTAATATCTTGCCGGGATAACTGGAACTACCACAACTGTCATGATGTAAACGAGTTGTGAATTGCTGACATAAATCGTGTGCTAACATTAAATGTAGTTTCAGCAGCATCTTAGATTACAGCCGTTGTTATTATGCCTCTAGTTAAATGATGAACTGTATACAAACGTAATACTATAGTAAACGATCATTAGATTTATGGTCTACCTTTGCTTTGTTTCATGACAATCAAAGCATCCGCAATCATTGTGTTGTTTTTTAAAAACAAAGCGAAGTAACGTGACTTTTACCACGCTAGTGTCAGTTTATTTCCAACTACGGAAAGTGATGGTTTTCTCATCGAGAAATTCATATGGAGCGTGTAAGTGTTCCTTAATATATTACTGACTAGTTGTGTATTCGCAGTGCAACCAGACATATCTTTGACTTTCTGTTTACAGGTTACCACATGTCTAGTTATACTCTCCATGAATTTTCCGATTCAAAGTTTTCCGATAGAGAATGGATTTTCGGTGAAGTTTAATCCCATGTCTGCAAAAGAGGAGTTAAGACCAAGACAGTTTGGCGCGTTATTCGCGAAAATTCCTCAAGATTTTAAGAGTGAAGAGATTAACAGGCGAGAACTTTTGACTAAAGGATATTTCCCTGAGAACCCTGAATTTCCAGTAGCATACTCAAATCAAGTAGCAAAATTATTATACCCTACGAAATATCATTCCAATAGTTATAGTGAAAATATGACGGGATTATGGGTTGATCAAGTAAACTTCCTGAACTTGCCGATCGTCAGGCAGCCCTATGACAACTACAAAGTATTAGTGGCATCTGCGCCGCCGAATGTGCAACTTGGAAATGACAATAAGCAGACGATCATATACGTTGTGTTCCCAGATGACGGCTCCAATGACCAGACTGTTAACAATGTACCTGTAATATACTTCGTTAACGAAAAAAATGCCAAAATCAACACCGAAAAGAAGGGCCCCGCTGACCCAATATTGATTATTGACAGCAACCGAACCGTGACAGGACTTAAAAGTAAAGAAATATCAAAGTTTATCAGATTCAAAAATAAATGGACCAATCGTTTTGATTACAAATTAACGCCTTGAGCATCAATGATAAGATGATTGTGCATATTTTATCTCGTTTGATTTCATATTTCTTTATATGTGACATTTTAATAGTGCATATAATCCGATTTTTAATTAATAGATACGTATAATATAGATAGATATTTATGGTTTATTTACTACTTATTGCGTTTATTTACATTGCATATCAATTGTACAGTCAAAGGAAAAACATCACGTGAATATAGATAAATTATAATTATAAATAAGGCTTTTTATTTATTTTAATTTCTAAAGCCGTGAAAGTGATGAAAATGTACGACATTTATCAACAGACGTGATCTAGGTCCTATAGTGAATATACATATACCTCTATAGTAACTCATTCTGAGGTACGGAATGTACCTGTGGCTACTGGTGTACTAGTCGCTACCAGTGTACCAGTGCGGCCGGCATCCAAATTTTTTACCTTACATATATTACTACCCAAGATTTGAAGGATTGCTTTGAAAAAAATAAGAAGAATGGCCAAACATGTATGGACTAAAAATCCGGAATCCATAGAAACGACTTATGCTTGGTAAGGTGGGACAGACATACTTACTGTGTAATGTACTAAAAAAATCATAACTAAATGAGTATCACTCTTGAAAGTCTATTTTGTGCAATTGTTAATTGTTTATTGTAGCATGAATACGTGATTCGAGTACCATTGCGCGATAATAAAGTTTGGTCAAGATGTGAGTGAAAACGAATTAACACTTGGTAAGAACTAAAACAACTGTGGATTACGTAATTCTAATAATACCTACAATTTTTGTAAATATAACCGCTCAATTTTAAAGGACATCGTTTATGTTTCAATATTGCTGGAAAAATATGAAGATGGTTGGACAAGGGTCGCTATCATGTCATAAGTGTTTATGTTGCTCATTTGTTCTGTGAGCTCATCGTCCTCCTAGCAGATAGGGTCAAAAAAGGCCGAGTCTAACGCAGGGTTCTCTTTACAATATCAGACAATATAATGGCTCAGGCTGCTCGCCCCCGACCGATAAATCGGTGACTGACTTTTTATAGGAGAAAAATTGGAAGCCCTACAAAAAGTCAGTCAGTAAATTCTAGTTAGAACGGTTTAACCATTAATAATATAATTGGACAAATATTTTAGTACTTTGCTGAAAGAAAAGTTAATCCGTGTTTATCGGAGGACATCGAAGGGACTTTCCAAAAACGTCATACTAAGCGGACGTCATACAAAGCATTTTGTAGTGTTTGTGTATGAGTTTGGTTGGCTGGTTCGGGAACCTTTCAATGAAGCTTATATTCTTCATGATGAAGAAACATTTATTTTTACCGTGTTCAGTTTTATATAGAAAATAACGAATTATTACAAACGAAAAAAGAAAAAAGTTGAAAACGAATTGAAATTAAATTGTGACGGCTGTCACGCGACAAGATAAAAAACGAATAAAAATTAAAAAAAAAAACAAAACGCATTAAAACTATTTTCTAGGAAATAAAAAATATCTCCTCATTTTGTCAGTATGTACATATTTATTTAACTAGACAAAAACAAGTTGTCGGTTATTGCATGATTCTCCCGAATTTTGTTGAAGTTAAAATGCAGGCCGGTCGGTTATTGTGACGCATTTTTAACAAAATGCGTAGTTTAATTACATCACAATAAACGGTTGGTCTATTCTACTGTATTTTCAAGTTTTTTACCATTAATTCCGGGCCATCTTTGTGATATAAACGAAATCAGTTGGTTTTGCCTTTCGTTTTGATGGTGCGATGAACTCCGATGTTAATTTATCAAATGCTTTTGAACTTATTGTATAGATGGCGCTGTACATGTTATTGTTTGTGATTCCCACTTCTAACCACGGCCAGGTCACTTTGGCAAAGACAAACTCTAAATTACCCCACCCAATAAAAAACTGTAAGATAGGTAAATTTAAGCAAATTAAATATTTTAAGTTCCTTAAGGTTTTCATTTTGTAAGTTTCTTAGATTTTGATTGGTGGACAAAACAGTAAAATGAATAAAGTATTGAAAGTAAAGATTCTGTTGGGCTGTAGAGTCGGAGATAAAAGTCTGTAACAACATAGTCGTTCGAGCGTGTTTCCGTCTATGTTGGGATCAGCTTTCAGTCTAACCGTACCATAACAACATTGTGTTATGTTTTTTCATAGTTTCAAATATACAGTACCTCGGGTGTGAGTCTTTTATTGTGCACATATCGAAATGAATGAATCTGAGCTCAATTTTGTCGAGGAAATAATATTAAAATAATAATTTAAAAAACAAACAGAAACCCAAAACATGGGATGTTTAGAGATTTATTGCAAAATACTACTTCTATAGTTCGGCCATTCAGAGAATGCGTTCCTGACACGTCGCGATTGAACTGACGACGTAACTTTGCAATGGCGTTGCAGTTACGATAAAAATATTTTTGCTGGTTGTTTACCGTTTTAACAATTGAGGAGCATTAAAACAACATTATTATATCAATAATCAATGAATGTAGATACGTCGTCAGTTCAATCGCGACGTGTCAGGAACGCATTCTCTGAATGGCCGAACTATAATAATTTTGGCGTTTGTTTCATAGTCTAGATGATTCAGATAGTTCAAAAGCACACTGGATTTTTTTTGAATCCACAATTCATGCAAAATGCATGCAATTTTTTGTTGATAAAATTACTGCTTTCGTTATGTGAACATTAGAAACCGGAAAAGTCACCGAATTCACCAATACACCAAAGACAAAGCAAGTTATTGTACACAACATTGTTTTTGCAAAAGATGTTTTCGTTTTTTCTTCCGATAAACAGCTTATGCGGAACGGTAATGTCGTGAAAACACCAGTAACAGCATTAGGATTATGACGAAGTGGGGTAAACAGATATAGCCTCTCGATACACCACAACCGTATTATGTTCGCGTCTTTTCCAGATTCATTTTTTAACTTCGCTTTGCTCTCTATCGATATGGTGTGTGGGTTTAGTTGTCAGTTATACATATTCCTTTATCATCGATCTACTAACTAGTCACATTATAGTCGTAATGATTTGTGAATACCACATCCCAAAATTGTCGAACCTTTGATCACAATCACAAATATTTTAGCAACGATATACCAATATAAATTCCCTTAAACCTCAATGACTGAAACTGTTGTACAATAGTAATGATTGTCCTGTTTTAGGGCTCTTTACACAGTGGAACGTGCCCATTACAATCACTCGCTTGATGATACGGACAGACTAATAGGACTCTTGAACCCTGGTTGTAGGGGAATTGTTTTTCACGATTTTTTTTCAAGTATATCTTGAATTAGTATCGTCAATTCGTCAATATTGGATCCAGCCATTTAATAACCAGGGATTACTTTGTGAACATCAAGTAACAACATTCAAATACTTAAAAATTATGATCGGTAAAAGCGCAAGGTTCACTGTCACTATTCTTTCATTCTTTGATAAGGATTCTGTGGTCATAAAATCCTCAGTTTTCCCATCGTACATTCTTACTAAATACATGCCTTTCTTGAAAAACATTCCATGAGCATTTATGATCATGGTAAAAGAGCAACCAAGATGAGAGAGAAGAAGAAAAGTGTTCGTTCTGAACGGAGCGACACCTGACATAAATTAAAGAAGCAAGGAGATTTTAAAAACGCTAAACACGCGAATGCATCGCTACAAAAAGTCGCCATGGGCGAGGGCTATAGTTGCCTATTGCTACTATATTTGCCCTGCTTGAGGTTCTCTGCTTGTGCAGCGACGGAGTAAGTATGTATATATGGAGCCATCTCAGAATCAGTAACACAGCCTTCCCACATTGCACGGGATCATCATAATATGATAAAACCAGTACCGTTACATTATAATGGTTGTGGTTTTGAATCATATATGTATATTGTACTTTTGTTGAGATTGTATCAAAATAGTACAAGTAGGTTGTATATATGTAATGATAAGCGTGTATTAGCATGTGACAGTTATAGAAGAAGAAACAATGAAGAAAAAACTGTCGCCGTGTCGCCGTTTTATGATCTTTCTCAGTAATTTTTCAGTATATGTCTGTTGATGTAATAAAATACCCTTTTCCAATCTTCTTATTTCAAATCCAATGTACCTAGTTTTTTGGTTGTTCATAAGTCTCTGTTATGAATTCCTTTTCTAAATGATACAAGATCTAAAATAATCACCTCGTTGATTAAATAATATTTGTCGCTTATTCTCTTAGATAGATATTCTTATAGGTACCCATCCTATCAGTTAAATAGGATTCCGGACTGAAACACACCTCAGTTTAAGATTTGAAAGCAAAGGAGTGGACTCGGAATTAATTCCATGAAAATACGTAGGTTTAATGGACCAGAAGCGTTTGAGCCCTTTTACCGTTATTGTGTTCTTTAATCTAAATAAATGGTTGCCGGATAGTTCGTTACACTTAGAAGGGAATACGTGACTTTTTTGTATTTGAGTTTGAAATAGTGATCCAAAAATCGATATACCTGGGTCGCTATATCCTAGAGCTAAAAGTTTTCAACATTCTTTTGTCGGTCTCTGCCACATCCGTGTACTATGGTGCACTCTATATTAATTGTGATAAATGAGGTTCTGCTACGAGGTCTAGTGGGTGCAACTAGCTAAAAGTTACATTTTTGATATCTTGACAGATGAGTCACTAATTTGATTGATGTATTATCACGTATTTCATGGACTGTTGCCGACGGCTATTTAATGAAGGGCCTGTTACATTTAAAATTAAATGTGAAATGAAGTTTATTTTTTTATATTTTAGTTGCCTACATTGAATTTGACTATCTTCTGTTTATAATATTTTATTGCACGTGTTTTAATACAAGGTAATCCAAAATTCACAGATTTATTGATTTAACACTTTTAGGTAATGTCAGATTTTTTGTCTTTTATTTAATGAGGCTTGAGCGCCAAGTCGTTAGGTATTTGGTTATGGGGGTACCAAGGGGTATTGGGTTGCTCGGGTAACTGCTTAGCTGCAACCAGTTGGAACTGGAACTGGAAGTCAACCCCAGAGTAGTTGGGAAAAGGCTCGGGAGATGATGATAATGAGCGCCAAGGCGTTAGGTTTGTCAAAAATAGATAGCTAATAAACAATATAGAACTAAGACACACAGAGTACCTAAGTACTTTCATCCCGCTAAAATATTGTGCATCCAACAATTCAATGTAATCCAGAGTCATTCGATATCATCGATGGCGGTATGCACAGTGGCAGAATCCACGGTGTACCTAAAAAGGAACCCGGTCAGAATATGACAAATTCCAAGGGAAAACGCTAATAAAACTAAACAGTATGGACTAAATAATCTCTCCTCGAAAAACTTCTTTAATGATTGAATAGGTAACTATTTTTTGTGAAATTCCACTAAGTGTAAAAAAATCCTTGTGAATGTACAGCAAAAGTTTCACAAAGGGTATTTTTATTCGTTTTAGTCTTCCTACTAGGTCCTGCATTTAATTTTATCTTGTACTTTTCAAGTTTCCAGCAAAACAGTAACAAGGGTGTGTTGTTTCTTGTCAGAGCACGGCGTATACTTCGTCTCTTAAAGTAAAGAAAAGCTCTCTGCCGAGAATATATCCTGTTACCCATTATTTTATGAACCGAAGCTTTGGATTTTTTTTATTTTAATGGCAGTTAAGTTACTATGCAATACTTAACTGAGATTTTTTATATTGCTGATTATGTAATAACTTTGATAGTTTACTTTTTTTCTATTGCTACTGAAAAAATAACAAAGGGGAATTATAATTAAATCGAAGAACAAGAAGTAAACACAGACCATAAGAATAACGTTAACGACAAAAATCATAAACAAGCACTCTAAAACTAGAATATATAATAAGGCCTCTTCTTCCGGGGAAGAAGTTTCCCTGGGAAGCGGGTGAAACCGCATGGAGCTAGTCTAAGTATACTTACGTGTATATATGATACATGGCCCTACTTAATGTTTTTGTAAAGAGTTGTTAAGTACATTATGAAAGTTTGAGAAGTTTTCAATATCGGTGTAATTTGTCGACTTTGTAAGATAAAATAACGAGTACCTAAGTCCCTCACTGACAGCGGTATTTTACGATCCTTGTGTGAAGTTTGCTAAGTAATAAAATACTCTGGACAGGATTCGGCAGTAAACTGAAAATCCTTAATTATTACTTATCCGTAAAACTGTTACTTGTTACTTGGATTGACAGTTTCCATTTAGTCTCAATTTACACGCCACGATATTTTGTTTCGGTCCTATAACTGCAAATTTTTATAAGCGCTTGCTGAGCCTAGCCTCACGCTGAAGACTAAGCATTTGATCAACAGATAGCCCGACGGTTGTTTTTTTTTTTAATCGTGAAATCAATCGAACTTTTTAATCGATCTGATACCGGTGAAATGCCTGATCGTTCTTATGTGCGCATTCTCATACATCTCTTACTTATGAAGCGCCCAGTATCAAAAAGTCTACAGTGTACGGCTTATTTCTTTAGTTTTAATTTTCTTTCTAATTGTCTTTTTAGTTAAGAGGTAACTTCTGTGCCTTCACGTGCCATCCTCTGTAAACGAAGTGACACGAACTTGGAACGCACTTGGTATAGCACTAACAAACTTGACCACGCCTATTATATTTCAGCAGTGGCGTAATATCGTTAAACAGTGACATTTTTAAAACGTGGGAGTGAAAGGAATAATGCTTATTAGCAGTTTCATTATCTTTTGGAAAGAAACATAACATTTTAGTTTCTTTTTGTAACACTGAATTGTATTAGCAAAATTGGAAGCTTGGTTCAGTAAAAACAAAAAGTATGACTGGCAAACTTAGGGAGGTCACATGATCAAATATTTTGTAATATCATACGAAATGCGGCCAGTAGGTACTCATATGGACCATCTATATAAACATAGATACACTCATAAATATTCAAATTAACGCAATAATGATTCTGTATTAGGTCGTTTATGTTTTTTAAGTACAAATGGTACATAATATGGAAATAGTTTGAGATGCAACGAATATCGTGTTACGTTACCCCGTGTCAGGGTCAAGTATTTTGTTATTAAAATTACAGAAATTTAAACCGGTTTATGATTGTTCACGATTAATACAGTTTTACGACGGCAAGAGCTTTCTACTGTTAAAAGAAATTAGTATCTTTCAGAACAAGTTTACTTACACGTAAGCTTTGAACTGAAAGTAAAAATAAACAATGTGATCGTTTAGAATAGAGAGATGTCTTCTTTGGATTGCTTTCACCGGTTTAAGATACACTAGTTTTATCTGGTGCAGGACAAACATGAAATGCAACATACACACAATCTTACGATCAGACATGCAATGTCGTGTAATTCAAACTGACGTCGCACAAGTTTGCGTTCGCTTATCTATAATTGCTTATCTATATTGACATTAACACATTACTTGAGGTATTTGCCGCTAGGCGACAATGATAAATTGGTAATTTGAAACATATCCGACAACGTTAGATCACTGTAATTAATACATTTTTGGAAATGAAAAAGTTGAATTAATAAGTCATACTTCACACTATACATATACTTAACATCTTTGGTAATCGTTATGAGTAGCCAGAAGCCAGAAAGTCTGACAGTCTGTCTTGCCAAGAGGTATTCGGTTACCCGGGCAACTGGATTGAGGACGCCAGACATGCAGTCGTTCCTTGTAAAACACTGGTACTCAGCTGCATCTAGTTAGGCTTGAAACTGACCCCAATATATTTGGTAGAAGGGTAGGCAGATGATGAAATTACTTCAGTTTACAGTCCTTCACTAATCTTATTTTTGACGTTAATATAATATTTAAAACATAGTGCAGTCTAATTTTTACGTGACAAAATATAATGCTCAATAATAGTAAGTAACGTTTAACGTATTAAGTAAGTATTTCTTTACAATATTTGGCTTTTAGATAATTTTGTCAGTATAGGTATAATATTGAATTATAACGATCTTGATTATTAATATCACATTAAGCAGACCATTAAGTGTAATGTAGGGAACCTAATGGTTAATTAAATCGTCCGGGAATATGTACACGATGCGTTAATTTATCCCACTGATCGAAATTGGTTAGTTATATAATCCGATCGTTTAATTAATGTTTGGTACATATATGTGTTCTGTACAGTACATCTATATATAACATTAATGAATCAAGGTGAATGAGACGTAATATCATCCTCAGGTATTTAATTTAATATTTCTTATGTACTTAATTAACATTACTTTGTACCATTAATCTCTACATAATTACAAATAATTACAATTATCCTTATAATTGACATTGAAGCTAAAAAAATGTTTTTTTTTGTCTTTAGTCTAAATTGTAACGAGACCAATGTCATACATTCGCTTGAAATATAAAAATGCTTTTAAATCAAAATTCTGATACACATTACACATCATAGGATTCAAGAATAATTATTCTCATACGATTTATTTTACAATAATAAATAGAAATATTAAAACAAACCCGTAGCTACTTATATTTCAGATTGCGCTGTTACCTTCCTCTTGACCTGTATAAAAGGAAAACCTTCAGCCTCCATTACAACTGCAATTTTGTATAACACATTAGCATAATATGTAGTCCTCATTTCCATGATATGAAATGATTTTATTCAGAACATTTTAATATGAATGTTCAAAGAAGAGGTTGAACGAAGCCTCGGCCCACCTCTGTCGAAAGTTACGTCTTCAACAAATGATTAATGTATTAAGTGTACAGTGCATCACCTATTAGAAATTCGTCAATAATAACCAGTTGTTCTCCAGGCTTATGCATTAATGTACAATAAACTGCGGTTTAAATAACTTTGGTAATAACTCAATAAAATAAAGTTCTTAAAATACTCATTTGAATAGTATGAGTGTAAAAATGAAATGTCGCTATATCGTTGCTTTTGCAATGAAGTGCACATCTGTCTAATGTTCAGTTAACCTTTACCGCTGAAGTCAAGGTGACGTGCTCGTAACTAATAAAGAGCAGCTGTCGGCTGATGAAATTACCTTACAGGGATGTTCGCTGAACAGCATCCGATGCTCCTTTCAATATTTCTTAATTGATGCCAAACTTGGATCATTTTATTACTCTAATTTGCACACTTGGTGTTTATTAAAATGGCTTCGTTCCATTATGTCGATACGTCTAATTTTCTATATTAAAATAGCAGATATGAAGAGAATGGAAGGTCATATTTGCATCACAACAAGGAGAGGCATTTTCAATCATGTTACGAAAACAGGATTCATGTGCCAACTTTTACTTTGCTTTGTTAAGATAGAATTTTGTTTATCACAATAGCAGAGGCAATATTTTAACTGTAAAACTTAAATAAGCTGACAACAACAATCGAATGAAGTTATTATGTAAATTATTATGCAAATAAATAGGTATGCATATATTTTTACTGTTATTGTATATTGTGAAAAGTTCAGTATAATACATTTTGCGGTAGTTTTAGGTAAACTTACATATTTATGAAGCCATGGTTGAGTAGCGGTAACAAATGAATAAATGTATATAGGTTCTGAAACACGTCACATGTTTTATGCAACAATTTCACATATTATAATTTCCGTAAAAGCTTAATTAAATAGGTATGCAGATGACCAGTTTATTTTAATAGAGAAACTTCTAAGCAGGCAGTTCAAATATACTGGGCTACTTCCATGATGTCTACGTTTTTGTGTATAGGATACATTGACATATTTTAATCCTAGAAAAGTAAAATTATATTATTTTATTAAGTAGTAGTGGCATGGAGATAAAGAAAATCAAATACTTTATTTCCATAGCAATGTTTTAGAAAAGATTTATTAGCACTGTATCAGACGTGCCTATATCTTCGGTACCAAATCGCTGCTTACTCGTGCTTGACATGATTTCGATCGATCTTGGTTTGAATAGGAAAATGTTATTCGGACTTATTATTCACTGCCATGAAATTTGTAAGTTTTTCTTTCATGCACTCCCTAAGATAAATGAAACTTCCCTGCGTAGGACAACAACAAATAAAAAAAAAAAAACAATAAAACTGTACGTAATTTTTGTTTGGCTTCTAATATTGATAAAAACTAAATTCATAAGCCCTTGTTATCGTGCCGTCCGTCCACTTCAGGTCAAGTTTGCTACACTTATAGTACCGGAACAGTTAAATCAAATTCAGTGAGATGTATGGGCCGTAATTACCCGGCGAATTACCGGCCATTTTAGACCCTGGCTTACTGAACTTATGCAAGGCCATGAGCTCGTGAAGGGTAATGTACCAATACTAAGCTATCTAAGCGGTATATAGCCAAACTGAGTCAACGTCTGACTCCTGATTTCAGTAAATAGAGCCAATTATCTGTATTCATAGAAACACTGAATGTCGAAAAAAATGATAATAGTAGCAGACATGTTAACTGTTGGGTCACAATCAGAGGTAGAGAACAATCAGAGGACAATGCTGGGGAGCCGCCCTTCATCCTAAACCAGAAAGCCCATCGAGTTTCTATGTACTAAGTTAAAAGTAGCGTATAGAATGTACAAAAGTACAACTTTCTTTGTTTGTTATAATACTGTAAAAGATTTTCTACGCAAAAAAACAGCTAAGAAAACTCTTCCAAATTCTTGTAAACCCAGATGAATGGATTTGCAAAAAACTTTTAGAAATGTGAAAGTTTTTTTTACAAAATGAATTGATTTGGAAACTTTTCCGAAAGCCATTGGAAATCTACGAGTTACAGTAACTTTGTATTACCTACTGTTATCAAATCGTATTTTTTTTGGTTTCGTATATTATTATAGATTAATTAAACAGTACCTAGAAAACTTCCTTGGGAATTTTAATCGACTTTTTATTTTACAAAACTGCACCATGACTCATATTATTTCTTATTTTTTTTAGCCATGAATGTCTTAGTTTTGTAAATAGCCGCCGCATTCGATATTATTCTGTAGGCGTACATCTTCTTTTGTAGGGTTTATCTGTGCGTTGTGGTTAAAATGGGTCAACCCTTTATTTTAGTGTGGGACGAGAGAGGTAACTGGTAGATTATGGCTAGTGGGTGGGAGCTAGTTAAACTAAGTACCTACATGCAGATTACATCCACCCATTGCGGAAAGTAATCCGCGTAGAGTTGCTGGAATATTTTCAACCTCATAAAAAAGAATTTAAGCATATTTTTCATGTTTGAGCGGAATAGAAGATGCATCTTCTAGAATCTAAAATAACATAATGCCGTGTAACTATTATGAACACGTTATAACAAGTAGTTGTTCGCTGCCAGTCGCTGTCGCTGGCAGCCTTTAATTAAGTTACAGTGTCTGCACACGTCCTAAACTTAAGCCTAATTACTTTCCATTAGAACAAATTGATGCATTGATTGTACTACAAAATCAGTGTAGCAGTCACCATTGTTTTGGTATACCTACTGTTATATAACAAAGGCAATTGGAATACAGTGTTGCACCAATTTAAAGAATTCATTACGATAAAAAATGAACAAAACAAAAGGATTGTTTCACAACTTCCTCGTATGGACGAAGGTGTACCACGTGGACGTATCAAGAATTCTTATGTAATCATTTTACGAGCGGTTGATTTGCTCTCGCACGGGTGAAGCAGTGGCCGCTCGCCTACCGCAGCGCCCGCGCCGCCGCTGTCATTCACCATAATAACTCAACCGGATAACCATATCATTAGGCTACCATACAACTTTACAAACGCATGTCGTTGCACCGCCATAAATACCTTTGTATCACATAAGCCGATCATGAAACCTATGGGAACTGTATTACTTAATATCAGAAGGAGCTTGCGGCAAGTTGTATTGTGGCTAATTAAGTGCTAATTTGTTAAAATCAACAAAGCTGCGATGATTAGGGAAGTGAGCGGCCAGATGCAAATGGCATTATGCCACATACAATCTTGCCGCTCTGGTTATAACAATGACTAACACGTGAAGAAACACTTGATTTTGAATATTAGGTATCACTTCGTTGTGTTATAAAAAACATTTCATTATTGAATAGTACGTATAGTGTATCTTGAAGTGAAGTGGTATTTAGTTTTGTTGATCGCAATCAAGTGAAAGGAAATGGCGCGTCTTCTTATGATCGTTACTGTAGCGGTAAACGCTCCGAGCGCGCTATAAAATGTGCCGTTCAAAGTTTCTTTCGTTTTATTGGGCTGTTAAATTGCTGTAATATAGGATTAAGAAATATTGTCTCGGCAAAGCGTCCGTAGTTCAAGTACTGGATTTTTTAGAACAGCGAACAATGTACTTGATTTAGATTATTTGAATGGAGCACAATTATACCTCCCAAGCTTTCAGGTTAGATTGTATTATCGATACAAAACTCGCTTATTGCATTCGATTGTTTTCGAAACATTTTGAAATCATAAATAAGTTCTAGGTATCCGAAATTGGATTATACGTATGTGGCAATCTCTTGTTGGTAATACAAGTTAGAGAAGTGGTAGGTACTCGCGTATAAAAACACGACGTGAAGAGCATTTTCAAGTCCCAAATGAATCATCACTTAGCAAGAGTGGTCTTAGCACTGCCTTGAATTATAAATGAGATAGTATCAGGCAGGTAATAAGACCTTCACACTTCGCGCTCATCATGTATAAAGTTTTTCATGATTTGGATATTTTGTCGATTGCGTGCACATGATCAAATACAAGGAGGCCTCAGGCTTGTTCAGTTCAAGGATAGACTCATAAAAAATAGAGTTCAATGTTTATTTGATTTTCAGGGAGGAATTAAAATAAATAATGTCTATTAATATTAATACTTATTAAAGAAATCTTTGCATCTTTGTATTTAATAATTTTACATTGCTTAGAAAATTGATTTATGATTATCTTTTTATTTTGAAAACACTAGCTAGATGCCAGATTTCATTCTAGTACTTATCTAAGGCTTAAAAGTTGCTTTCTCTAAGGGTAGAAGGCAAAATTTCTGTAAAGTTAATATAGTCACTACTACTATGACTATTTCTGAGGTATGTTATTTTTATAACCGCCTCAGATCAATTAAATCAGACTGGTGTCTGTCCCACTAGATTTTAAAATAACTCAAGGCACAGTATTCCCTGAGCTTTTACATTCACCGAGGTAGATAATCGCTTGGAAACTGTTAATACGCTTCAGTAATTTGGGAGTTTAATTATTAAGGCGACCAGTCGCAATCAAGGATGGGTTACATAACGTTGAATAGCGGCTTAATCGCCTGAAATAACAGTATAGTCTGAAATGACAAATGTGGCTTTCTGTTTGTCTATACTAATATTATAAAGAGGAAAACTTTGTTTGTTTGTTTGGTTGTAATGGATAAACTCAAAAACTACTGGACCAATTTTAAATATTCTTTCACCATTAGAAAGCTATATTATCTGCGAGTAACATAGGCTATATTTTATCCCGGCGCGGGCAGTAGCTCCCACGGGACGCGGGTGAAACCGCGGGAAAACGGCTAGTTTTAAATAAAATGAAGTACCTTAAGAATTGACGTGTTTAATTGCGTTAACCTTAAAGGTCACAAATAATAACCACATGCGCCAGCACACGTATGTAAAAGACAACGAAACTCTCAAGAATTCGCAGCAAGACTCCGTAACTACTGAACTGCACATTTAACGCACGAGCTAGCCTTAACCTTCCGATCAGAAACGGGTTAATGTCTAGAACTCAATTACGTTTCAATCTTAACTTTTAACATGACTTGTCGATAAGTCTTGGCATATTCGAGACGAAACTTAAGATGGATCGGAGATCGAACTTTATGTGTGGATCGCAGCGTAGAGACCACTTTACTAATAAATATATTGATGGTAATTATACCTGCATACAAATAAGTAACTTTGCATGTAAAATGCAAAGAAAAGCCAAAATAACTTTTCCAAACAAGAGGACTAGAGAACAATGAGCTTAGCACAATGTTTCGTACATGTAGACTTCTAAACATTATGCTTACGGATCAATCATAAAGATGTTTCCCCTACAAGGCGAATCTGAATTCCTCTTGCTACCAACGATTATCGTGCTTTCGATTTTCAGATATTTGAGAGACGAGAGGCAGTAACGGCGTGACGTGTTTCTGCTATTCATCGGTCCGTCCAGCAGAATGGCCACCGACGACGTGGGTTATCCTTCTCGTAAAATCAATTATTCGACACCGACAGACCCTTTGCAGCCTTTGCAGATTTTTCCGTCCCTCTTCCTCCAAATTCTTTTGCCAGAGTGCAAGAAGGACGCGTGTCCGTTACGTAAACGTATGAAAGAGCCGATGACGAGTACACAAAGGATTCCATTTATCATTTGTTCGGAACAGTGTCATTTATGAAGTGTTTAGCGAGAGTCGTGCCGCGTCGATAGCTTGCATGTTAATGGCGCCTTCCACAGATATTACGCTTTTTTCCAAAACCTTCGTGAGGTCGTAGTGAGGCACTAAAATAACTCCTTTACTTTGTGAGTTATTAAGGTATAGTTTGCAGTAACACTCTGGATTCGGAGTCATTAATCAAGCCGATGTCAGAAACGTTGCCACTCGCAACGTTAGCGCTGAATTTTAAGGGTAGCATATTTGACAGTATATTTTTGAGATATGTAAATGTATTTGAAGGTAAACTACTAATAGCAAATAACAACAGGTTTGAGGTCTTTATTTAAGGCAATTTTAATTTTGTCCTTTAGCCTTTTTAAATTGCACAAGAAGTACCTAGGGTAGGTAGACCCCATGCAGCTATTTACTCCAGAACAATAATCCGTCGTAATCCTTCCATATAAATTAGTAGTCCAAGTAAAAGGTACATTGTGTTAGCATCGACATAGAATATCTGTTGATTTTAATATTAATGACTAGCAACACTGACAAAAAGCGGGAGGTCGAACTGTCAAAGTGAAAAAAAGAATGGAAGTTTTGTTTGTTAAAAAGTTTAAGAAAGTTGTAAGAAATTAAAACAAGTGTTGATTGTTATGTTGTGATTCAGAGAGAATAAAACTTTATTTAAGATACTTTTGGTGCAGTTTTAATGGAAGAAGACTTACAGTTTCAGAAGTGGTATAAGAACTTTGCTAATTATTTCCGCATTATTCTCATCCTGAGAAAAAGTTTTCTAGCACTAGCGAAACTATATATTAGTGTGAGAACATTGTTTATGCATCGTGAACTACATTATGGAGGGCGACAGTGATTATATGCAAAGTAGTCGCAAAAATACATCACGTAAACGACGCCATCGACACTCAAAAAACGCGGATCGTAAAACAGAAACGAGTAAGAGACGCCATCATACGAAATCAAAACATGTTTCGGATGAAAGAAGGGATGGAGTACAGAACAAAGGAGAAAAGGGCCGTCGTACGTCTCGGAAGTTTAGACGTCGTTCGAGTTCGAGGCATCGGAGTCGGTCGAGATCGTCGTGCAGCTCTGGTGCAGGCTTGACGCCGCCCAGACCACATAGCCGTTCGAAATCACTGCGCAGCCGTCGTGCAGACTTGACACCAGGAAGGACTCATGGCCGATCGAGGTCATTGAGCAGCCATCTTACGGATTCGTCGCGACGTACGTCTCATAGCCGTTCGAGTTCGCGCTGCCAGCGTAGTTCGAGACTACGACATCGTGACCGCACACGTCGTCACCAGAGTATGTCACCAGAAGATAACAAAGTGAGTCGTTCCAATTTTAAAGACACTACATTTTTGCTAACTGAATTGATTAAATCAATATCTAGTAGTCGTTCCGAAGGAAATAAGTTCCCCATGTTAGGCAATGTGATACCAGAGTTTGATCCCATGTCTAAAGGCCAAACTATTGAGATGTGGCTTAATAAAGTGGAAGAATGTGCTCAATTGTATAAATGGGGAGATGATCAGATAATTCATTATGCTCTTCCTAAACTTAGTGGTGTATCCCGGACATGGTATCAGAGTCTCCCATCGATGTCGTTTTCGTGGACCGAATGGAAATATAAATTAAGGGAGTCATTCCCGTCCACTGATGATTATGCAGAACTCCTTAACGAAATGTTGTCAAAAAGGGTTAAATATAACGAATCTTTAGAATTATATTTCTATGAAAAAATCAACCTCCTTAATAGATGTGACATAAAAGGTAAAAGGGCAGTAGATTGCCTACTACACGGAATAGAAGACCGCAGTATAAGATTAGGTGCTAAAGCAACAAAATGTGAAGAACCGGAACAAGTTTTGAAATATTTCCAATCAATTAAACAGCAATCTCGAGAGTTACATTTTAAAACAAGGAACAACTTTGATAAAAGGAACAATAATAACATACCAAATAACATATCACATAACATATCAAGGAACACAAAACCTTATGAAAGGACCAAATCTATAACATGTTTTAATTGTAATGAAACCGGCCATTATAGTTATAACTGTCAAAAAAAAGAAATTAAGTGTAGTAATTGCAATAGACTTGGACATTTAGCTAATGTTTGTAAAGATGCATCAAAAAAAGAAAATGAAAAGTCAGTTATGGCATTATCTACAAATATGAATGAAAATGATAAATATCATATTAATTTAAAAATAAATGGTCAGCCTTTACAAGGGTATGTTGATTTGGGTAGCCAGTGCACCTTGTTACGTCATAGTGCTGCAGAGAAATTAGGTATCCATTGGTCTTCAGAACAACCATTACCTACAATGCGTGGCATTGGCAATCATGTTGTTTTACCACTCGGTAAAGTAACTATTAATATTGAAATTCAGGGTATTATGCAATCAGTTGACAGTTATATTGTTGAGAATAATGTTATTAAGTATGACATATTAATTGGCCATAGTTTTACTGAATCTCCAGGCATAACCATAACTAAAACCACTGATGCTTTGATTTTTAGACGAGCCGTACCAACAAAATTAAGACTTATTCTTTTAAATGATATTTTGATTCCTCCAAAGGAGACATATGTGATAAAGGTAAAAAGTGATGTTAGTTATTCAGGCACTATAAATGTTAACGGCTCTCTACGTGGGTATGATGGTAAAGAATACTATCTTATGCCTGGTGAATACAACGTAGTGAATGGAGTAAGCGCATTATTGATACAAAACCTATCAAATAATAATTTATCGTTAAAACTTGGGTCATTAATAACACGTGCCTTACTCACAGATTCTATATTAGATGTAAATTTATTAGATTTTAGTGATACAAATATTAGTAATTCAGTAAACTATGACAACAAATTATCCAATGAAGAAATATTTCAACTTAAAAATATCTTACAAAAGTACAGCCAATGTTTTTCTTGCAATATGATGGATTTAGGTTATACCAACATTGAAAAAATGGAAATTGAATTGATTGATACAACACCTGTTGTATACAGACCATATAGATTATCTTACCCGGAGAGAGAATTAGTAAAATCCATGGTTCAGGAAATGCTTGCCGCAGACATTATTTGTGAATCCAATTCGGCATATGCTAGCCCAGTCCTTTTAGTTAAGAAGAAAACAGGTGACAAAAGACTTTGTATTGACTATCGAGCACTGAATAGAAAAACTAAAAAGGAGCATTTTCCCCTTCCACTGATTGATGATCAACTAGATCGATTAGCTGGTCATTCTTTGTTCATTAGCTTAGATTTAGCATCAGGCTACTACCAATTAGCTGTTGGGGAGGGTTCCCAAGATAAGACGGCATTTGTTACGCCGGATGGCCAATATCAGTTCAAGAGAATGCCATTCGGTTTAGCTAATGCACCATCAGTCTTTCAAAGGACAATGAACAAAATACTAGCTAAAATAGATTATGCCCTTGTTTACATGGATGATATTTTAATCCCAGCACACACGTTTAATGAAGGTTTAAAAAGATTAGATGAAGTTTTGAGTATTATCCGTGATGCTAATCTCACTCTAAAATTAGAAAAATGCTTCTTCTTTTATACACAGATTGATTTCTTAGGCTTTGAGGTAAGCGGATTGGGCATAAGACCCGGTTCCCGCAAAATAACTGCAGTAACAAACTTCCCGACTCCAAACAATGTCCATGACGTTAGACGTTTCATAGGTTTAGCCAGTTTTTTTCGACGTTTTGTAAAGGATTTCTCCCTGATTGCACGTCCGCTAACCGATTTGTTAAGAAAACGGATTACATGGAAATGGTCAGACGAACAAGTGACAGCGTTTGAGACTCTAAAACGTAAATTGGTCGAGAGACCATTACTCGCACTATATGATCCCAAGTTAGAAACTGAGCTACACACAGATGCGTCAAAACATGGTATTGCAGGCATCCTAATGCAGCGTAACAAAGAAGGAATAATTAACCCCGTAGCATATTACAGCCGCAAAACATCGGCTGATGAGCAAAAGCTTCACTCCTTTGATTTAGAGACCCTAGCTGTCATAGCATCGCTAAACAGATTTCGTGTGTATCTATTAGGATTAAAATTCAAAATAGTGACTGACTGCAATGCGCTCCGAACTACTATGACAAAAAGAGACCTCATCCCTAGAATAGGTCGGTGGTGGGTGCAACTCCAGGAGTACGACTGTGAAATAGAATACAGGGCAGGCTCAAGAATGTCGCATGTTGATGCACTCAGTCGTGCTCCTGTTGACGAACCCACTACCCTTGACTCTATACACGTTATTGATGTACTCGCTGTAGAAGCACAAGACTGGATAGCTACAGTTCAAGGTGATGATGAAGAAGTTAAAAGAATTAAGGAAATTTTAGCCAGTAAAGACACAACATTTATAGTTGACGTTCATAAAAATTACCAACTGAAAGGTAATTATGTTTATAGAATAGTAGATGGTGGATTACGTTGGGTAGTCCCAAGATCGGTTAGGTGGCAATTACTAAAGATGAACCACGACGATGTGGGTCATTTTAGTTATGATAAGACGCTAAATAGACTGAAGGGTTCATTTTGGTTCCCTAAAATGCGAAGATTCACAAAAAAGTATGTTAAAGCTTGCTTAGAATGTGCGTATCATAAGGCACCCGGAGGACCTAAAGAAGGACAACTTCATCCGATTCCAAAACCGGACATACCGTTTCACACGTTGCATGCCGACCACCTAGGTCCATTCGTTCGTTCGCGGAGAGGCAACATGTACCTTTTGGTAATCATAGACGCTTTTACAAAATTTATCAGTATAAGACCTGTCAGAGACACAAAGACTGCTACTGCCATTAGAGTCTTAAAGGATTATTTTAGCTATTTTGGAGCACCCACTCGATTAATTACAGACAGGGGGACGTGTTTTACTAGCTCCAAATTTAAAACTTTTGTAAAAGATAGTAGTATTAAACACATATTAAATGCTGTCGCAACTCCGCGAGCGAACGGCCAAGTTGAAAGATTCAATAGAACTATTTCAGACGCTCTTAGTGCAAAGTGTCATGATAAAAATGATAACACCTGGGATGAATATGTTAGTGAGGTTCAGTTAGGATTAAACACATCAATTAATAAAAGTACTGGTAAAAGCCCATCTGAATTATTGTTTGGTTACAACGTTAAAACCGTATCTGAGAATATATTAGGCGATGTAATTAATACAACTGTGGATCGAATTAGCGGTGAGGAATTGACAGATCTAAGAAATGAATCTCTACGTAAAATTGGAAATGCACAGAAATTAGCTAAAGATCGATACGATAAGCATAGAAAGTTAGCTACAAAATACAATGAGGGTGATCTCGTTAGATTAGAAAGAACTACATTTGATAAAGATAGGATCGGGAAATCGAAGAAACTGATAGCTAAATTTCACGGACCTTATAAAATTGTTAAAATATTACCCAATGATAGATTTTTGGTTGAAGATACTCCCATTACAAGAAAGAAAGGTAAAAAGTACGAAAACGTAGTATCTATTGATAAAATACACCCGTGGTTGAATTTTAAATCCTTGGATAGCGAAAACGACAGCGATGGGAACGACAAGAGTGATATGGATTGACTGTTAGAATTAAAGAATGTTAAAATTAAAATTAGTGTAGTAGTAAGATGATGTAAAATTATATATTGAATACCAGAGTTAGTGCTTATTTGATGATGATGAAGCAGATCATGACAGACTACACTAGTGTAGGTTGTGAGCTTGTTGGGATACTAGAAGCAGATCATGACAGACTACACTAGTGTAGGTTGTGAGCTTGTTGGGATACTAGAAGCAGATCATGACAGACTACACTAGTGTAGGTTGTGAGCTTGTTGGGATACTAGAAGCAGATCATGACAGACTACACTAGTGTAGGTTGTGAGCTTGTTGAGATACTAGAAGCAGATCATGACAGACTACACTAGTGTAGGTTGTGAGCTTGTTGGGATACTAGAAGCAGATCATGACAGACTACACTAGTGTAGGTTGTGAGCTTCTGAGGTCCTGTTGTGAAGATATTTGTACAGATGACACAGATCATGACTGACTCTAGGGTCATGTGTGTTAGTGCATACCAAACAGGCGACGCAGATCGCATCAGACTATACTAGACATAGATCGCAGATTGCGATTCAATGTCGGTATGGGATGCGAGCGTCAGTGATGTTAATTGTGAATGAATGTCCCTAGGGAATAGAAGATTGTTCATTTTGTTTTGTTTCTTTTTATTATTTTATGTTATTAACTTGAATTTATGTTATTCTTATTTTAATGCTTAACTGATATAAGAGAGAAATATCCCCATGAGAGGCTCAATTGCATTATTGATTAACCTTGGTGTGAGGACACACCCTGACTAGGATGGCCGAGCATTTTTGTTATGTTATTTGTGATCATTCCTGTGTACCGTATTATAAAGACTGACTATTGTAATTTATAGATAGTTAAAGAAAGCTTGTAGTGAGACTTAAGTATGCTGTGAACTCTTTTTATTATTATAATTATTTTGTTCTATGTTTATGTTTTAAAATTACCTCATGTTATGTTGCTCGACTTGATACTTCAGTACCTGCTTACCTATTCTTATTAAATTTAAGATCTTCAGTTAGGCTGAAGTGTACTGTATTTAATTTTTTTTATGTTTGGAAGTTATATAATTTTTGTTATGCTACTCCACTTGATAATTTGGTTCCTATTTGTTTGTACTAAGTATATTGATACTTTAAGACGGTGTGAGGACACACCCTAATTAGGATGGCCGAGCTGTTAGCATCGACATAGAATATCTGTTGATTTTAATATTAATGACTAGCAACACTGACAAAAAGCGGGAGGTCGAACTGTCAAAGTGAAAAAAAGAATGGAAGTTTTGTTTGTTAAAAAGTTTAAGAAAGTTGTAAGAAATTAAAACAAGTGTTGATTGTTATGTTGTGATTCAGAGAGAATAAAACTTTATTTAAGATACTTTTGGTGCAGTTTTAATGGAAGAAGACTTACAATTGTAATTAATAAAATCTCTTACAGATTACATTTGACTACATTAGATTACACATGACAGAATCAAATTTTACTGTAAAGAAACCTTTTATTAAAATTGTTGCTCTAAGGTAGTTTTTGTTTGACCTAAAAATATCAATATTTTACTGGAGTCATATTATACAAGGTGTTGATTTGCGTTTGTGCCATACGTCAGGAGGAGGACATAACATACGTAGATAATCGATTGGAATTACAGTAGATGGGAAATAGCTAATATGCACTGCTATTTTTGTCATTGTAATGTCGTAGTATTTCAGAAGTAATCCAATTTTATGAATGAAATTTATGAATAATCGTTGCGTATGCTTTGTGTTTGCGCTTGTGTGAGGGCGCAGCACGATTTTAAGGCCAGTAACACACGCGCCAAGTTTAAATACGGCTAGATGACATTGACGGAATTCCGAAAAAAAAAATTAAAAAAAAAATTACGTACCTATTTTTTTGTTGATTTGGGTGGAGAATCATTAGCATAATTACGTCCTTGAATATGGCACGGATGCAAATCAACAGCTTGTATTAACTGAACTGTTTTTGGCTGTAGAAAATTTTGCTTAGCTGCCTAGAGAAATAATATATCCGTACAAAATACGTATATTATGTTAACTGCCTCGTTGGTCTAGCTGTCGCAAGTGTGGCTGCTGAGCACGAGGTCTCGGGTTCGATTCCCGAGTCGGGCCGAAATCGCTTTGTGGGTTTTAGAAGACTTTCACAAAGCAGCCCGAAGCCTGGAAGTTGGTGATTGATTCACCCGTGCATCGGAGAGCACGTAAATGTCGGTCCTGCGCCTGATCTCTTTCCGGTCGTGTCGGATTGCCGTCCCATCGGGCTATGAGAGTGAAGGAATAGGGAGTGCACCTGTGTCTGCGCAAATGCTTGTGCACTATAATATGTCCTGCGCAGTTGGCTAATCTCCTTACATGAGAACAGCCGCCGTAGCCGATAATCGGCTAGGAGGACATCATTATGTTCAAACAAATAAAATTATTAGACATCTGAATAGTAGGTATCTTTTGCAGGCCACATGATGTACCTACGAGAAATAATATAAGTATGCTTTGGCTTTGTTTTAATTGATTCACTAGTGTTACCAATTTTATAACTAAAGCATTAAAATATATATTATAACATAATAACATCGGTTGATTTAACAGTTTATTAAATCTACAGTTAAATTAATCGAAGATATTGATGCAACAGAACACAAGGTTATAGACTTGACAAGTCCTCCTTTGACTATTCTGAGCAGCATGATTGATGATGACAGGCACCTATAACACCAGATATTAAAACGATCACTTCATTAGTTTTTGCTCCTTTGACGCCTGATCTCTTTTATTCTTTTGAATCTTCTTGCGTGCTGTGTGTTTTAGAGCGTCATGGTAGCCTTTAAATCGAACGATGTGGTTTCTCTTCAAAAAGCGAAAACATTCTATGGGATCCTACACTACAAGTCCACCCTTGGATGGGTATAGTAGTTCCCCATATGTGCAAGCGCTTACTGCACCTTACTTGGTATTTATCGTAAACATATGTTTGCACGCATGTTCGTTCAGTGCCACGGATCCGTGTACTGACTGGCACATCTTGCCTTGTCTGTTTGTCATTCATGTCGCACGACGTCGTGGTTTGTTACGTTGACTTTACGTTACTTGTTACAAAACTTGTGCATTGTTTCATTTCGTAAAACGCCTTTTTCTGTTGTTTTATAGCTACACATGAATATTAAAAATCTACATACAAATGCTGCATTCAAATGAGATGCCGGTCGATGGCTGTTAAGAAATTTTGGATTATCTTGAAATTATCACAGTATGTGGTCGGATGTAACCCGCATGTCGACCACTCACCGGTGACGTCATAGAGTGAATGTCGGCAACGATCATTCTCCACAAGTATTAATGGTGTAACAACTGGTTAGTGATGGACCTATTTATGGATTTGTACAGTTGAGTATGCGTACATAATTTTCGTGAGAGTTAGATCACGCAACCAAGAATAGCGTCACACAGGGTCGAAGTGACCTTACAAGGTCATCTTTTATTTAAATATAAGATAAAAATGTTACTGTGTTTTCGAAAAAAACGTGGTACATAATATAGTTCTTACACACATTGTCGTGGTAAACATAAACCTTCCTTGGCCTTCCTCTTCAAAAGGCGTCCCGCAACGCTTTGTAAATTGTTTGAAACCAGTGATTAGGACGTAATAGTGTGTCATATAGGAATGAGGTCAAAAACGAGTGAGCATCTGCCACATCGTTATATAAACAATTAGTCGTTTCGAGAACGTTAGTATTCAGTATTTCCTTTATTTCGGGTACGCGCTGCTCATTAAGGAGGACTGTGCGGCAGGTGTAATTGCAAACTTATTTCACGCAGTTTTTGACGGTTTATGTATATCACGTTCCGCGTTAAGTGAAACGTACTCAAATCTGTGCATATGGCTGCCCCGGCCGGTCAAAAGAGAGCGAAAGTGGAATTGCTACCTGATGGCATTTTTGAATTTGCTTTTGCGAACTCGCAAGCAAGATTTAGGTTATTTTACTGTATGCCCTACCTACAAATCCAAATATTTTAATTATGGGAGAAGAATTAATTGAAGATAGCTTATTGTCATAATACAACCATTTTTGTTCAGAACTTCGCACATGTAACGTGATCAATTTCAAGTATTTAATTCTTACAAGAAACAATAAATTATATAGGTATTTATAATGTTAGAAATTAAAGGCTAATCTAACTACTGAAACCTTAATGTAGACGTCTGTAAGCGCACACGCAGATTACTGTTAAGATAAATTGATCACGGCGCGCCACTTTGTTGTTCTAATGAAAGTTACGAAACTCGTTCGGCACAGACACTACATACCGATTGCTCTCATCGATACCTAAGTTTATGTGTCTGTGATTATATAATGCTAATGTTTGCCTAAACGGGATAACTGTTTACCTATATAAGGATAGGACGGAGATGTTACTTATCTACTATAAGGACTAGATATCTGATAATAAAAGTAGTCGCCAACCAATGGTCAAAATCAAGTAAATAGGAGGTTTCTAAACTAAGTGGATTACCTAATCAACAAAATTTTATAATCAGTACGCAACTCACGGGCATTAGATACAGACGTGGTTGTTTTGAAAGGGGATTTAGTCAGTCACCACCCACGTATGTACGTATGTAAATTCGTATGCACTGTTGCAGATGTTAAGGCAACACTTAGCCGTTGTATGTGCGTAGATTTGAAAACATTGTAAACTTAATTTGGCCTCCCATTTATGCATGTTAAGAGCCAGATTTTGTATACGGTCAGACGTGCGTTTCAATAGAACTCTCAAGCTTAGCTATCATTGCCACAGTGAGTCCATTTAAGAACATCCGTTTACTGTACTATACGTGCGCAATGTATTCTGTGCGAAATTGCGGATGTAACTTTTTATTCTAGCAAATTACAAAGTCAAGATGTGCATAAGTGAAATATTTATAAAGAAAACAAGTATAGATTTTAAAAAGCAGGTTTACATGCGTCGCCTGAAAAGAGGTTTACGTGGGTTGCCTATAGTTAACATAAACTTATCGAAGTATTCAATCCCTACACAGAATTAAACGATCGGCCAATTGACGACAATGCGATTGTCTGCATGATTGATTAAAAGGGACTTTTAAGGATAGGGTGGCATAAGCAATAACGTAATTCAACCATTTTCCAGTATTAGACGTTTTAATAACAGACCATTGACAGAATTTATTGGAGGCAATGGACGCTGTTAACGTTGCATCACTGCATTCTTTATGAACTTGTCCGTCAAAATGTTATAAAATGCACATCGTTAACTTAGCCTACGTGCATAGTTTGTTATTTGAATACTCTGGCGTTGACGGTCAAACTACAAGAGAGGTAAAAAAGTGGTTTATTAATTTTTATCGGGACAGACTATTATTTGACAAAGTTTCTTTCAGTTTTTCCAATACCTACGAATAAAAAGAACGGTAGCAAGCACGGCTACGGACTTTGAGGTCTCGTGAAGCAAAAAGTGTAATTGGGTTGCAAAATGCCCGGTTAGAAGCCCGATATTGGAACTGTACACGATAAATGACGATCCCCAATAAGCTTGTTATGGGAAGCCGAAAGCCATTGGGTTAGATTTGCTTTAACTTTCACGATAAGAACTCCGTAATGGTGATTTAAAAATAAAATTGGAGGTTCCAAAGAAATAGCATATTTGAAGATAATGTTATCATCATTTCCCTATTAGGCAGCCTTGCTACTAGAATTGTCACACGCAAAATGTCGTACACAATTTCTAATAATTTTATCTTCTAAGATTTGATCTCTTAAGCATATGAATAGATGGCCAATTCGGAAAAAGAACATGAAACGAACATGAATTTGTTTTATATAATCACATTTTACGGCACGACTAAAATGTCGCATGAAGTACCTACTTCATCCCAGTAGATATCTTCTGGCAAGCGATCAAGTGTTGGGCTAAGCAAAAACACGACGAATGTTTTGCAATAAAGTTATATTGGTTCATCCGTATCTCCAGACAAACCTTTGGTTAAATAAGTAGTACCAATATTGTGACTAAAATATATTTCTCCTGAACAACAGAATAATGGTACGGAACCGGATTTGATCCATACTTTACGTACATACCACATACATTGTTCTGTATCTTCTTCATCTTCCTGTCCACTTCCCAATTTTATTTGGGGTTGGCGCAACGTGTCTTCCGCTTCCATTCCTCCCTGCGCTCGTCATACTGACACTCGTTCCCTTTTTATTCACGTCATCTTTTAGGCAATTGCCTTAGGTCTTACTCTCCCTTTCCATTTATTCATATTCTGTTGACTATCTTACCTGAACTAAACTGTCGTAGAATAACAGCTCCGTAAATATTACCGAGGGACTACATTCGTATTAAAAAAAAAAAATTCATTGCCAAATAAGACAATAATACATAGACATTAAAATACATAAAGAAACAAACCATTCGAGCATCTGAATAAAGTATTACAAGCAGAAGATAACAAGTAAAAAAAATTTGGAAGACAATAATTTTTAGTTTATGTGGAGTTAACTGGGTGGAGAAGTGGCCGTGTGGGCGAAATGCGGCTGAAGTGGACTTACAGTGCTCTTATGAGAACTGTTGACGTGCTTGCACACTTTGATTTAACACAGACCCGATTGTACAAGTTTTGTTGTTTATTCTAAGCTTACTTTGTGCAGTAACTGAACCTTCTATACATATTATAAAACAAAGTCCTCGGTCGGGCCTGTCTGTCTGTCGCGAAACTCTAAAACTGCTGCGTCGATTTTCAAGCGGTTTTCAACACTACAGAGTGATTATGGAGGAAGGTGTTAGTGTATAATTTGTAAAGGCTTTTTATCCATTTGACTGCTTTTAAGATCCGCCGCGTATGAAGTCACGGGCGACCACTATTTGTTATTTTTTTCTATAAATAACGTCATGTCACCTGTTGGTTTCATTTGTTTGTAAAAACGATTGTTCTTGGTTGATTATTTTTTGATGAGATGAAAAAAAAATATCATAGAAAAATATATTGTTTTATTTAACAAACAAACGTAAAATTGTAAAAGGAAACACATCCAAATAATTCGCTGGCGCTCGTGCACTTGCATTCCAAATTACTCACCGAATAGTTTTTCCTTTGCAGCAACTCGTTACACTGGACAAGCTTCGCACTCTTATACTCTGGTTGTTTATTTCATTATTTGATATATATAGTTTAATTTAAAACCACACATATTGTGACTTATTTTAAAATACTTAGAATTGTGTTTGGATAGTTTTAAAAAATCATTTCAGATATCGTTTTTACGACAGTTATTGAAATTGGGACGAAAACGAGAATTGGCCTTCTGAATAAATGATCAGACCTGATTTGACTTTCAGAAAGTCCTACTTACGAATTATGAACCAATACGTTTCAAGATCATTTATCAGAATTTTGACCGATGGCGAAATGAAATTACGAATAGTGAAGTAAGGTACGGTCAACAACAAAGTCTCAGATAATGTAGATAAATAGGTATGTGTTTTATTTGAAATATGAAAGTTAAGTTGACTAACAAAAGATTCCAATTAAATACAATATTAAATTACTTTATAGAAGACATTATTTCATTAACAAAAAAATAAGTGTCATATTCTTTATAAAAATCAAATCTTTCAAAGTTTATCATGAACATATTTCCCGAACATATGTATATCCAATGATGGCAACTTTGCCTTTCTTTTGAGGCTGAGAGCTCGACTGAAATTTATTGATCTGACGATCTAAAGCGGCACATGAGTTATCCTTAATATTATAAATGCGAAAGTAACTCTGTCTGTGTGTTACGCTTTCACGTCTAAACTACTGAACTGATTTTAATACAATTTGGTACAGAGATGGAGTTGACCTTGAGAAAGAACATAGTATAGTTTTAATCCCGGACTTTTGAAGAATTCTCTTGGAAACGTGATATAACCGAACTCTAAGCGGCCAAAGCCGCGGGTGGAAGCTAGTAATATATAAAAGCTTTGAATGTTTTATAACTTTAAATAAAATAACTTGATCGCATTTCAAGAAAGAAAAAATATTCAAAGCATTTTTTTTATTAAAGAACAATGTCAGACGTCCATAGTAACTTAGGCTCAATAAAAATGTTTCATGTACAGTGAAAATTCTTACAGTTTTTTGTGTAGTTTAATGTCAGAAGCTTTTCTATGTTTTCCACTTTTGCATTGAACTTCTCAAAACCAAATTATTCAAACGAAAAACCTGAACTCGATAAACAAAATAATTACTTATTAACATGATATTTTTTTTTGCAAAAGTTCTAGATAACAATTGACTATTTTATAAGAAGTTAGTATTTTATATGTAAATTGTTGTAGTAAAGAACTTTGTGTACGTGAGAATTCAGTTTTAAAAGTTGATTGGCTGGGCCGAAACCTGACATTGTTCTTTACAATATTTCATATTTTTCTTTTACGTCTTTTCAAATTGACATTGACAGTATTTAAGAAATAAATAAAATAAAAACTAAAGAGGTGAAATATCTAACAAGAATTAAATACTCTTTACATATCTGTTCTCAGTTTCTCCTCGGTTACTTTTTCTCCTACTACTGACAAATCTACGGAACAGTCGTGGTGGCTTAGTGGGTAAAGAACCAACCTCTCAAGTATGAGGGCGCGTGTTCGATCCCAGGTCAGGCAAGTACCAATGCAACTTTTCTAAGTTTGTATGTACTTTCTAAGTATATCTTAGACATCATTGACTGTGTTTCGGATAGCACGTTAAACTGTAGGTCCCGGCTGTCATTGAACATCCTTGGCAGTCGTTACGGGTAGTCAGAAGCCAGTAAGTCTGACACCAGTCTAACCAAGGGGTATCGGGTTGCCCGGGTCACTGGGTTGAGGAGGTCAGATAGGCAGTCGCTCCTTGTAAAGCACTGGTACTCAGCTGAATCCGGTTAGACTGGAAGCCGACCCCAACATGATTGGGAAAAAGGCTCGGAAGATGATGACTGACAAATCTACGGCAGTTTCTTCGAATTTTGTATAAATGGCATGAAGTGTATTTTTTCTTAGGTAAAGATCTTCTAACCTGTGCTTAGTTTCTTGGTCTAAAAACTTCTCCAGTCCTGTAAAGATACTTTTGCATTGTCCTTTTATCATAATGAGTTTTTTACTATCGGCTTCGGTAATGATTTTTTTAAATGAAGAAATATATGATAATGTATAATCTATACATATAAAAGAATACATATAAATCTGTAGAAAAGTAATTTTTGTACATTGAAGAAATTGACAAAAGAAATAGCCAGCATGTTAAAGGATAAGTAACAGAACCCATTTCCATCATTTTTGTCTGTTTGTCTGTTTATCTGTTTGTTTGTTCGCGATTCACGTAAAATCTACGAATTAAATGCAGACAATGCTTATATACAAAAACTCTACGTAACTTGGGGTATTACTTAGTTTTTGTTTCATCGAAATCGATTCACTCTATCAAAAGATATGATTAATTTTGTGAATTCAAGATGTAAAATATTACGACACGCAATCTATTTGTCAAAACTGTACATTTGAATGTTGTACTTATATTAGTTGATCGGCCTATTATTAATCTTTACACAGAAAATCACACCTTTATAAGTAACTTCGGAAGAAAAAAAAATATGAAAATTTTGTTTAGCCAAGGTTAAAGTAGCTCCATCTGTGGTAAATAAAATACATCATCAATTTGTCAAAGGAGTAAGGTGGTAAATGACAATATTACCATACATTCTTTATAGAGGATTATTATTTCAACAGATGGAGTTGTGTATTTTCCGTAATTCACCATATTTTAACACGAAGTGTAATTTTTCGATAGACATTTCAATAGTGTTTGTCAGTTTGCCGTGCCACATCAAAATCCAACTATAATTATTACCTTGATGAAAGGAAAATTAATAGTTCTCGGCCAAATTTAAAACGGTGACATCTAAATTATTTTTGAACATTATGTCAAAAATGATGACTTTAGTGGAACAATTAATTATCATTTAAAGTTACAGATGGAGTTCATATCAGGATTTTTTCATAAACATAGTTATATAGCTTTCCACTAATGTGGTGGCCTTAAAACAAATTACTTTGAGTGAGTATATAGTATTAAGTAGACCTTAATTATTTTTTCTGATGCAAAATATGTAAACTTAATCCTAGAAGAAATGAGGATCTATCTCTCGCAAGCGCTGCTAAGCGTGAGGTAGGTAATGTAGGATTCTGTAGCTTTAAAAACAAGCCCAGATACAAAGTGCAGATAAGAAATGGGAGCTTTCTCGATTTAATACCATACACACGTAAAATGCTTTATGCGTCTGAAAACGTAAAAATTACGCGCCGCATACCAGAGACATGTTTACTTTCAACTTCTGATCGCAAATACTCTGTTCACGATTACGAACAGTCTCAGTAAGACCCGAGCCAAGTCTAAAAAAACGCCTTTTATATAAAACTACGTTTGATGTCATTTAATCACAAAGACAGAATTGTTCTCTGTTGCAAATCCTATCCACCTATATCCTATCCTAATCCAGAATGCATTGCAGGTGCGCATTGCACAAAAACCAATGGTATCCTATTCGAGAAGTCAAAAGACTTGACCTGCTAACGTCAGCTTCTGCGCTAAGCAAGTGTTCTTAATAGTACCATCAGAATTACATTCATCGTTGAATGAGGTGATTAAATTTTCAGAAACCACAATAACAGTAGGAGCCAAAGCGTATGATCGCTTCATAGAGCTCTGATTGGCCCCAGGTGACCAAGTCAGGTCTGATTTATTTGTTCATCAGATCTTTGAAAGTGTTTCGGTGGATACTTATTGTCGGCCTGTTTACGTGTGACACAAAATATGGTATATAAACGTCCTCCGCAATAGCGAAATTTTCCCGGTGTGCGGTAGTGACGCACAGTATACAACACTTACCTATGTTTCTTTTGATTTGCTGGCTCCACCAAGAAATGGCAAATTGCGAGCGTACATTTTGAAAATCTTGGCAAAACTGCAGGTTTCAAGTACGAACACATGAAGTGGACTCGCACAGATACGTACATTTTGCCTATTCGTGAACTAATGCAAACATTTCGGTGGAGTCCCGGCTTAGGCCACCACATTAGGCGTGAGCGATCCTCGGGCGTGTGAGTAGCGCGGGCGCCGCGCGTGCGTCGCGAGCGCGTTGCGTGAGCGTCGCGTTTTGCTGCCCTGCGGCATTTGCAGCGCGCTCGCGGCGCGCACGCGCCGCTCTCCTTGACGTTTAACTGCTAAGGCGTTTAGCGGGCGGCGGGGATAGCGGGCGAAGGGGTAAGAACGCAACTCGAGCGCCGCGAGCGCGTCGCTTGCACTCTTCACACATGCCGCAGGGCAGCAAAACGCGACGTTCACGCAGCGCGCTCGCGACGCCCGCGCTACTCACACGCCCGAGGATCACGCACGCCTAATGTGGGGTCAGCCTTACCATAGTGAGTAAGTGCACAGAAAATCCCCGTCATACAAGTGTTTCTCCCCAGTAGTGAAACTATCCTACCCTATGCGCCTGCTGATGATGATGACTCATTTTATCATCCATCCAGCTATTCCCCAACTATGTTGGTGTTGGCTTCCAGTCACCGAATCTGTTTGAGTACCAATATTTTCCTTGGAGCGACTACCTATCTACCTATCTTCAATCCAGTCAACTACACAAGACGATATCCATGGTAAGACTGACAGACTTTCTGGCTTCTGGTTAGTCGCAGCAGCTGCAGAAAATGTACAAATGACAGCTTTGTCAGACTCAAAGCATATAGACATAGATTATAGCTGTTTCCTGTGAAAATTACTTACGCACCATACGTAATAATTTTCCAAATTGGCTGACTAGATCCAGAGATATTCACAACGTCACAAACTTTACTTCTTTTGTTTAGATAAATGGTCACATCCACAACACAACCTTGATCAATGAATCTATGCGACTGCTAAGTGCTAATCCTAATTATACTGTCACGTGAAAGAATGCACCTACGGGATAAGTAGTATTTTGACTATTCTATATTGCCCACGCAGACGAAGTTGCGGGCAACAGCTAGTAATGATAATATAATTGCTTAAGCTCCGTAGGATTTCAAATATTTTCGATACCATGTGAAGAACTGGATAATTCTAATTAAATACAATAGTCAATGAATTATGAATTTATTATTGAAAACATTATGTCACTAAAAAAACATGAGTGTCAGATTCTTTATAAAAAATAAATCATTTAAATATCTACATATGTACAGACAGAGGAGGGTAGTGTCGTAAACACTAGAAATATTTATTTGCCAGTAAGTACATAGGAACTAATCTACTTCTGGTTGTTGAATAATGTTTATTTAAACAAATCTAAGAACGTAAAGGTACGTGAATGATTATTATAGAGCAACTAAAGTTGTAATTATTAGGCTATATTTCGCTAGTACTACTCGGAAATTCTTCTAATTTGATTGACATTATTGAAAAATATCTCTCAAACTATTTTTAGATTCCTTTTACCTGAGAGTCTGTGACATTCATTAAAATTATAGGCCTTAAGATAATTACGATTGAAACAGAAAAAGTTTTTAATTAGAACCTTGTAGGTATATAATCTGTTTTTTTTTAACACAGTATAGGTCAAAATTATAATTACTCTAGTCATTTTATTCCCAAGTTCGGCTAGTGTTGGCTCAATGGCCGTAAACTCCGGGGTTCGATTGCCGATTTTAATGAGTGAATCTCATTGCAGAATTTTCCAGTAAGTAACTCTAGCCCCTGTTTTAACCACTAATCCATGAGCCACTGGGCAATATTTTCTGAACACATCAATCTAAACATCCTAATAGAAAGTTAACATAGTGTCTGTGCAAATCCAAGTGAGGTACTACTCATTCGGTAGAGGAATTGCGTTCTTAGGAATTAAGTAACAGAAAAAAAAGAAAAGAGCAGTATTTCTGTATGTAGATAGGTAATTAGAAGTTAGGAGCCATAATCATCAATCATCGTTACCTAAGCGTTGGCTAATTATAGCGGGGTATTCAATACACAGATGGAGGAGGACAGAGAAATTGTTTATTGTTTTTGCAGCTCTTCGGCATCTGGTTCTGTTGCAGAGGTACAATGACTACAATGGTCTTATAATAGACTAGCCGTTTTCCCGCGGTTTCACCCGCGTCCCGTGGGAGCTACTGCCCGCACCGGGATAAAATATAGCCTATGTTACTCGCAGATAATATAGCTTTCTAATGGTGAAAGAATATTTAAAATCGGTCCAGTAGTGTTTATCCATTACAACCAAACAAACAAACAAACAAACAAAGTTTTCCTCTTTACAATATTAGTATAGACTAGCTTCCTCTTGTGGTTTCGCCCGCATTCCGGAGGGACCTACTTCCCGTACCTATGTGGAGATAAAAACAAAATCTATTTACCTTCCAAATGGTTGTCAGCCAAATCTATGAGTAGTATAACCAACACGACCTTCTTTATCCAATTAGTTTATAATTTTAGAATAACATTATCTTTATGTTTACTGAGTAGAGGAAATACTCTACATATACTGCATATATTATGATTTTTGACATTTCGATTCGAATTCGGTCTATGTAATGATTGTAAAGTAACCTTACAATACGATTCAAAAGCATTTTAACCAAGTAATCCGGTACTCAACATACAAATCTTACAGGCGACTGCCTTATCCAGCCTCCTCAGCCGCCTAGCCTGTCTAGGTTATGATAGTCTCGGTAAAACTAAAATTGTAGGTAAAAAAGTGCTAATACAAATCAAACTGTGCATATTACAACTTCAATGTCATAACTTATATTGTTTACATTTAATTACGCAGATTACGAAAATAAACAAGTTCCCGTCTCATTTTATCTGACTTGACTTTAACAGTTGCTTAGAAATTAATTTAAATTGCAAAAGGTTTTGTTTATATAATTTCATAAGCCTTTTATAATCCGATTAGGCTTAATTTAATTTGGCGCTTAGTGGAATAATTTAAACCCCTGGCAATCAGCCTGGTACACCAAAAAGCTTGTTGTTTTCTAGAACCCTTCCGGTAAATTGCACAATATTACTACAAGGATAACCGAACCGTTTTCAGCTGTCAAATCTTCGATTCGTTCGATCAGTAGCCAGTCCAGAAACCAAACCATAGCCGGCTGGTTATCGTTTTAGTTAACTGCTGCAGCTCACCCGTATTGGACAAAGAACAATACGGATGAAGAAGAGATGCACTCAGTAGTTGCGCACCAGTTTCTAACTTAACATAAAATCCACTTTCTAAGACACTATAAATAAACGAATCGAATAATTACAACTGCTTTTTAGCTTCATGTTTTATAAACTCATGTTTCATGAACTTATATCAAGACTGCTAGCTAAATGATTAAATAGATCATTGGTAAATCTCTATTTTATACAGGGTTTTATCTCCATTGCGATCTCTGACGCCCGCCGCGCTCCGTCGTCTCCGAACAAATTGCTCTTGGTGCATTCACTTTAAACTTTAGACAAGTAGCTATGCTAAATTCGTTCTTATTTTTATATCAGCAACATCTTCTACATTCTTAACATTCTGTTTTATTATAATTAACACAGTAGAAAGGATTGTGAAATGAAAGGATCGCATGCGCGATAAACCCACAAGTAAACCTAAGATTGACATTAATATTGATATTTGATACTTTATTGATAAGTGGGTGAATGCATTGGAAAGGTCGAGGCGAGGTTCGGCTGGCCGTCAGCCCAACTCGAGCACATATAACGAGTAAGTAGACACTACGAACAGCGGTTGGGCAACCCGACCTCCAACCGTTAATGACAAGCAATGGGAATAATATCTAAATCATTATAGTGCCTACCGCTGACCCCTATGCATAACCATAGTTCAAGGTGTCTGTCGTTTTACTAATTGGTCAAATAACGCTTAACGTTTTCGATTATGGCAGGTTCGGGTTCAGTGTCAAAATTTTAATGATGTTATGTTGGTTTAGTTAATATTAATATTGCACCAATAATATGTTAACTACGTCACGACTTGATTGATCTGGTTTGGAGAATCGATTAAATTAATTGTTAGTTCCAGTAGCTTAGTTGTGGTTAGTGTGTTGTGGTAATCTTATAGCAGCAGGCAGGCAAAAACAGAAAGTACTAGAACTCTGGTGACAATTTATTCTAATGTTTTTGATTTTTCGAACTTTCACGCTCTTTTCACGAACCAATTTAACCAGCCGTCCCGACGAAAATATCGCTGTCAACGTCTGTGATTGCCGGTACGACTTAAACCCTTAGATCACTGTGACATCACTGACACTGACAAGTGAGGATGCATGCATTCATAGAAAATATATGAAAAAAATGCACTGTTCCGGTACTGTGTCGGGACTGTGAATATTGCCCATTTCCATTTCAGTGTTAATTATAAAGCTACCCGCCCACGTCCGATAATATTAGTGACCGATTTTTTTAGGAGAGAAATAGAACACACTGTTAGCAGTAGCTAAGTATGCACTATTGTTCACCGCACACATCCTACAAAAAGTTGATCCGAAAATCCTAGCCAGAAAGTCCTAGAAAATATCGAATCGGTTATCTGTCGTATGAAAAGTTTACAGCACAATTATTCTACTATTCAGTTTTCGTAACTTATCACATCCTACTTTTCGTACAACTTATAAACTAGGTTTTGCCCCTGACGTTACGTACATTTCGAATATTACCCGTTTCCATTTCAATGTTTTTAATATTCATTCTCCTATTCTGGTTTCGTAACATATCAAGAGTAATCCGGTTCATAGTTATTTCTAAAATTACGTTTTCTAATCAAGTTTCAATGGCTTCTTTAATCATAAAACGTAGACCAGTGAAGCCACACAAATGCATTCATAAAACTTTGTTCACGACATGACTGCCGGTTGATATCGAGATAAACAAGATTTTTTAACATTACATATAAAAATATCCCAGTAAAAAAAAAAGAAAATAGACGTGCCCACTGCCCAGTCTGCTTCATTCAGCAGCGGGACTATATCCACATATAAAATGTAACATCCTATTTATTTAAATCTAGCCGTTTGAAATGCCCAAACTGGTTTTTAACATAAATTTTGTATCAGCCTCTTCTGAAGCGCAGAAGCCAATCACACTTGAGTTCGTAGTCAGCCCCGGATCTAGGGGGGGGCAAGCCGGGGCCCATGCCCCGGGCGGCAAATTCAGGGGGCGCCAAAATCAGGCGGCTGCCTGATTTTAAATCCTACATCACAGATTACTATAATAGTTACCTACAGGGCCGTCTTAACCTATGGTGCAGGGTGTGCGAATAACCCGGGCGCCTCGGTCTCAGGGGGCGCCACGGGACGCCCCACCACCAGAAAATTTCGATGAAATTACACCCGTTTGATAAGGAAGTTCCATTGTATCATGATACTGACAAGCAAAGTTTCAAAAAAAGTCGCCTTCGCTATGTTTAATTGATCATTTTGATTATTTTTCATAACATCCTCCAACTAAGTGAAAAAATTCTCGCTCGCTACTCGCGGTTAAATTACCGTTTCTGTACTGTTTTTCTGATGGTTTATTATTTTTACGCACCCAATCAACGAACACAAATAGCACTCGCTCTAATCACGGTTTCTTTTTATTTGTACATGATTCCCAGTTTAATTTGTGAGTCTTCAAACAAACAACTTAAAAAAGTTCGCGCTCGCTCCGCTCGCGGCTACTTGTTGCTTGACAATGTAGGTACTTTTGTGTCGTAGACTCAAAAAATTTCGCGCTCGCTCCGCTCGCGCAATGTTACACAGGCTTTGCCTTGTTGGCTTCATTAGTCTAATCCGCGCTATCTTACCTTTTATAAGTCAAATGTAGCGAAAAAAAATATTTATGGAGTCCTCAAAAACAAAAAAGTTTGCTACTTTACAGCGCTTTTTACCTACTTATTAACTTTTTGTGTACATTAATCTGTCTCCAGTAGCGGCTTTAGGGTAGGGCGCGGTTGGGCGACGGCCCAGGGCGCCGGACATAAGGGGCGCCACAGGCGCCCCCAACCAATCCTTGATCAGAATTTTACTCCTATTTTTGTTTTAAATTTCATCAAAGGTCGCAGCTTACAAGAACTGTATCCAAATGTATGGATAGCATCAGGGCCGCCTTAACCTATGGTGCAGGGTGTTCGAATAACCCTGGCGCCGCGAGCTCAGGGGCGCCGCGGTACGCTCCTGGACCAAGAAATTTCAATTAAATTAATGTATTGTCATACAATGCCGCGCGCGTTAGATACACTACTTTTATGTCCCAAAACTCAAAAATTTTCGCGCTCGCTTCGCTCGCGGTTTCTTTACTTTACACTTACATTTTTTTATTCACATATAGCTACTTTTAATTTAATGTCCCAATGCTCAAAAAAATTCGCGCTCCCTTCGCTCGCGGCTTCTTCACTTGACAGTCGCCTTTTATTATATATGTTAAGGACTTTTAGTGATCCAAATCTCAAAAAAGCTTTTTCGGGCTTGCTTCACATTATAGTTGTTTTTATTTTTGAATTTTTTTTTGTCTACAAACGACGCTACCTTTTTGCTAGGCAAAAAGGTAGCGTCGTTTTTAAGTCCTTTTATTAATAAGAAAGTAACTTCTAGTTTCTATTTATGGTACTACTTTAAGTCCCAAAATTTTAATTCATAGGCGCCAACACCAACAAAGAGCTATCTACGTTTGGGCTACATTTTAAGTCATTTTTGTTTTGAGTTCTAAAATATAACAAAAAATTTCGCGCTCGCTTCGCTCGCGCAAACACAACCTGTGTTCCCGTGTTTTTGCATTCACCAACCAGCAATAACTTATGTACGATTGGGCTACATTTTAGGTAATTTTTGCTTTGACTTGTTAACTATAAAAAAAAATTCGCGCTCGCTTCGCTCGCGCAATCGGTAACTACATATTATGTCTCTGTTTTTCATATGGGTTTGAATTGTAGTTGGGGGCGCCGTAGAAATCTCGCCCAGGGCGCTAGTAGAGTTAAAGCCGGCACTGTCTGTCTCGACTTCATAACTTAAACCTGGCGAACAGTTTGAGCCTTCAATGATTTGGACACATTTTTTTAAGTCCTTTACCTACCAAAAAAGTGACTTTCGTTGGTGAAAATAAACATAAGTACGTAGGTAGGCGGGGCGGCACTTTTCAGTTTTTGCCCCGCCTAAAAAAAATTGAAGATCCGGGGCTGTTCGTAGTAGTTTCGTGTTAAAATATTAGTACACGTATGTGATCATGCTAGGAATCCAACAAGACTTTCCAATAAAAAATATAGTAGCGCATTGCCGCTGTGCCGCCGTGCCGCTGTGCCGCCGCCGTGCACAAGTTATGTACGAATGCAAATTCTCTGGTTTTCGAGTGGTGTCAAGTTACTATTTACTCAAGCATTATTATTATACTACCTGTTTAAAAATATGGACAGCAGAGCTCAAACGGACACTGTTTACACAGATTTTAAGAAGGCCTTTGACAGAGTGGACCACGAAATACTGCTAAACAAAATTGCTTACAACGGTATCAGGGGCAATTTACTTCGTTGGTTTCAGTCATACATTACCAATCGCAGTCAAACTGTTGTGAGTAACGGATACCTGTCTGACTCTTTCTCAGCTACGTCCGGAGTCCCTCAGGGATCGATACTGGGACCTTTGTTATTTATTCTGTACATAAATGACATTGGTAAATGCTTTCACAATAGTAAATTTCTCTTGTACGCCGATGATCTCAAAATCTTTAAAACAATTGCAACAGTTGATGACTGTCATCAGCTCCAGGATGACTTAAATAGACTATCCAATTATTGTGAAACTAATAAATTAAAGCTCAGCGTCCCTAAATGTAAAATTATCACTTTTACTAAAAAGAAAAACAAAATTTGTTGCGATTATTTTCTTGGTAACGAGAGCCTTACTAGAGAAGCTGAAATGTGCGACCTCGGTGTATTACTCGATAGTAAATTACACCTAGACCTACATATCAAGAAAATAATTGCTAAAGCTTACCAAATGTATAACTTAGTCATAAGATCCTCTAAAGATTTCAAACGCCCAGCTACCAACTTGTATCTCTTTAATGCTTTGGTTAGGCCTCAAGTGGAATATGCTTGTATAATATGGGACCCCCATTACATAAAATACAGTAAAGAAATAGAGAAAGTTCAGCGCAAATTTCTTCGAACAATGCAGTATAAGTGTCATTTGCACCGTCTTTCATATGAGAATTCGTTACAAAGATTCAAATTATTAACATTGCATTCAAGGCGGCTGGTACTTCAAGCTATGATGCTTCATGGTCTAGTACACAACATGTTTGACTGTTCGGAACTGGTCAATAATTTATCGTATATCGTACCCAGAACGGTAATAAGAAGAGAAGCTCGTGCGTACCCGGTGTTTGCTACGACTACTAGTCGAACAAACGCGGGCGCACGTGCACCTCTCCGTAGGTTAGTGAACAACTTTAATAAATACTTTCATAGAATAGATATTTTCGCCCTGACACGACAAGAATTCAAGAGAAACATTGTTAGAACATTAAATACTAACCCCCCATTAGTTTAAGTTTAGTTTAAGTTTATATAATGAAGTAGTATCGCAGACACCCCCAACCTGTACCCTTTTCTTAACCTAGTAACATGTGGAAACGTAGTGAATTGTGCTTTAATTACTTTAAATTTAAAACTAGCTGTAAGATTTTATTGCACAATTGTTTGTTTTCCCAATAAATAAAATAAAAAAATAAAATAAAAAAAAATTATCGCACTGTTTGCTTTTTCAGAACGCCATGCTAGTTGCAGATTGCAGACAAAATAAACAAAATGTACTCTTCCTTGAGATGCGGATTGTGGCTATTTCAAGTAGGTTGAAGTCACCTAAAGGTGATTGAAAATAATAATTGTTTTTATTATTTTTTTTTAGTAGGTTTGATTTCAAAAATCCTTAAAATGTTTTTGGCTTCTTTCCAAACTTGATCTATAAAACATTTCGTAGTCTGCCCGGTTGGCAGACAGATGCAACATGCATGCATTCTGGCAGGCTTGGAAGGTGCGCACAACTCCGGTGAATGCTGTCAGATTTCATCGCGGTGATTTTTGACGTCTACGGCCCTGCATAATGGTGGCTTTATGATGTGGAAAAGACGGCTACGGCTAGCAATTTTTTTTTGTAGTTTGTAAGGAGGTGAACTTACATTACCTACTATTTAATTATCATTAATCTCCCATGAATGGAAAGACTAAGATCACGACATTATCACGTGACACGTGAATCCACGGGAAAGCGGCTGTCTAGAAGGTACTATATTTTTAAGTATAATTTTTAAACAGATGCTTTAAACTAGAACTGTTGGACGATGCTATAATTACAGGTTTATTAATGAAATAAAATAAATAATTTACAATGACAGAAAAGATGTAATCGTTTGCCTCAAGCTAATTTACAATTACGTAAATCATCACATCATGTTGAAATAACTTGGAATTGGAGTTTTAAGCAGATACATTTATGTAATTAGGCCTTAAAATTGAGTTAGAAATTACATACACAGATACTAGTTGATGTAAGAAACTAAGTTTGGAGGTATTTTCGATTAAGACATAAAACTGTCAACATTTCCTGTAATGAAAGCCTACCTTAAGATACGCTAGCGCAATAAAAAAAGTGGCGATGTTCTCGTAGCACTAGAAAAACAAAAATCATAGGTAATTAAAATATTTTCAGATGCACGAAAATCGTAAACTGCAATCATGCGGAAAATGATGTTGAGTAGAGTATCTTAATAGGATTTTTTATATACAAAACTATTTTAATGAATTGAAGTTGACTTACTATTTGTACATCATACACCATGAGTGTGGAACGTGTTACAGCAAACCTATACAAGCAGTAGGTATACTCAAAGGTACATATTTATAATCTTATATTATATACAATTATAATTGCATCTACGGCAATAGGTATACGTTATGCAAGGACGGAGCCAACGCGGAATTAAGTATTTCTGGAGCAAAATACAAATTCCTTTGGTTGATTTTTTTCCACCCGGACGAAAATTAAACCAATTAAACTATACGTTCATTAGACTGCGGTCGTTATTTATAATACTTGCGCGGAACAAGCATCTATACATAACCGGAATACTTTAAAAAACAGGTTTCATTTTAACAACATAGGTATGCATGTATGTATACCTCTAGATGTAGCAGTGACAGTCACTTTTTTACGCTCTCCTTTCTCTGAGGCTAATAAATAAGTGTTTCAGCATTGTTGAATAAAAATAAAGGATAGAACCACTCCTAGATATAAGTTTTTAGAAAGGTTTTTTACTCGCAATCTAGCTCAAACGAAGAATTTTATTTTATTGCTTAACTGTGTTAATTTGTGGAATTGTGGTATGTCGGTGAAGCAATTCGTATATATTGGGTGCTAATATGATTAACGAAGATGATTTTGGAGGTCAAGTTACGTTCTATAGTGATACTAAGGCAACATACACGTTGCAAATGGATGCGTTACTTAGTTTTGACATTGATCTCATTAGCCAGTAGTAATTAATAGTAACTCAATTCAATTTCCGGTATGGAAGCTGGGATGTCAGTACGACACATGCAATGTTTTGACTAAGGAAGTTTAAAAACCTGCTCAGTAGTAGATAAGATGGTATTTTATGCACACAATTTCTAAATAAACTAAACTGAGGGACAATTTCAACCTTGACGTTGAAAAGTCGCTAGAAATATATTAATCGCAAATAAGTTTGTAGACGTAATATGGAACTATATGGAACTGTATTGTGATGAAACAAGTTTTTGGTTTTCGGATTTTTACCGACGCTTGTGCTGTCTGTAAACTATTAAGTAAAAGTAAACTGATTAAGAGGATATTAAATAAACGCATTAAGAATATATTAAATAATCTAATTATTATTTAAATTGATGTTATCCAAGATTAGTACTAGGATGAAATTGCATACCGTCATAAGTGGATTCCTGCGTGTGTTGTAAACATGAAACCATTAGTTAATATAGTACCGTCACATGCCACAACTGATTAAAGGATCCTCCTCGGGAGGTCGGGAATTCGTTTAGAGTCCCTCCGTCAGAATTGTGATCCACGAACGTGATTTCTCCACAGCAGTGTGAAATTCAAAAGACTGACTTTGAAAAGGTTTTATTTTAATTTTGTTTCGTTTTTACAACTATTTACTGAAGAGCTAATATTGAGTCTTGTTTAATTTTCGTTGGTACAGTGGTCGCAAGCACTAATGCCGTGCACTGGGCCTCGACCTTGATACCCGGGTGAAGCCGATATCAATCAATTTTCACTAAAATAGCTCTAAATATGAAGGTGGTGGTAATCAATGTGCCCAAAAAGGTACTCTGAGCAATCGTCACTGATTAATACAAAGTGACCGTCTTTCTGAAAATTTCTTATCAGAGGTCGTCAAGCGAAAGCTCTGACGGTAGGCCTTGTTAGTTAGGTATTCGAAGCTAACTGGATCAAAAATCTTGTTGAATGCACATACTATTTACACTTGCCTTCCCTTTGTACACGCCAATTTAAACCACTTGAAATGAAATACGTTTATTCACGGGTGACACAGTGACTTACAAAAAGCCTCATGATTTTCAGCGAGCGATCTTATAATGTGTCTGCACGAAGTATATTGGTTAGTTCTCGCTAAGGTAAATTTTGCCAGTCAGCGCGTTGATGCCGGGGTTGTCTACGTTGATTGAGTGCGCCTAACAGTCATGTATGGCACTAGTTTAATATTAACTTTATAACCGAGCCAATGAGTCAATTTTCAAAAAAGAAGGACGTTTTAGTAAAAGATGCAAGGTCGTCGCCCACTGTGTTTTAAAATGATTACCTGAGTTACTTGAAATTCAAATGTTTACAAAAAATGTATGCATAATAAATAAAATATCTGATCATCCCAACTTCAAGTCTAACGGGATGTAGTATACACGGGGGACTGTCTATCGGAGCTCGTCAACCAAGCAACATGTTAAGACTGAACATGTGAAGAAGTTTCTAAACATGGAAGATCAAAAGAAAGAAGAAAATGACAAGATGTCGATGGAGATGTCGTTGTTTTTGATGCAAATACGAATATCTAGACATAGCCTTTCTTTTTTAAGTTTTATTGTGACTTTTCAAAACGGAAAACATAAATTTTGTTATAATTGAAAAATAGCGATGAAATTATAGAAAGATTCGTCAGGATCTTCTGTATTGTACACGTCATAGAACGATGGACTTAGTAGAAAATTTCTGAAAGTTTCAAGTTTTTCATTAGAAGGGTCTCTTTGGAAGTACGACATTGTTTAGCTATTAATTATTCATTTGACCATCATCTGATGCCTTCCAATTTATTACTTGTCCATCCTAAACTTGTGTACTTATGCTCATATTACTCACTAGCCGTTTTCCCGCGGTTTCTCCCGCGTCCCATGGGAGCTACTGCCCGCACCGGGATAAAATATAGCCTATGTTACTCGCAGATCATATAGATTTCTAATGGTGAAAGAATTTTTAAAATCGGTTCAGTAGTTTTTGAGCATATTCATTACAACCAAACAAACAAAGTTTTCCTTTTTATACATATGCTCAGCAGGATGCAACCATTCTACCATATGTTAATCTGACGCTCTCAAGTGCTAACGGTGACAATATACCTACTCATAACACACTTGATATTGACGGGCTTTAATTGTGACTAATTTAGCGAGATGTGTAGTCTGCATTACAGATTATTGACAAAGACAACTCTCGGAATTAATTTGAAGCTTGGAAGGGCAGACGTTGGGTATATTGAACTGATACGATATAATTTAAGCAGATTTGCAATCATCGCTACTGTATATAAATATATGTTGGGAAATCTTGAACTACATTTCTTACACATGTCTGCACTTTTTTAAAAGAACGGAAGAATACTCTGTCTAGCTGAGCTCTGTGTGAATAAAAGACTTTCTTCTTAATATTCGATATTATGTTAATAATCTTCATAAAATGTGACCGAATTCATTTGACTGTCTAATGGTATACCTGTAAAATGGTAATTCTTGATTGGCAATAACAATAAACATAATTATGTTGACACTTTCAATTAATATTTATAAAAGTGTATAGTTTTCCTCAAAAGCGTTTGATATAATTTGAGTAAGTTTAAATTATGCTAGCTGTTTAGTTACGTCATATAGAATTCGATATACGTAACTAATACACAGTAGTTTTAAAATGAATTATCTACTCAGCTTCTACTAACTATTTTCTTGGGGAAGATTTTATACCTACTTATGGGATGTTATAACGATCCAGAAAATTGTATAAAGCTTGTCACCAATGAAGCAGTGCCCTCTTTTTCCTCTTTTGAGCAATGTCAAGTTGGCTCCGTCACAGTGCACAAATAATTTGACATAGCTGGATTGAGCTTGATCTACAGTTGCATCAGAATCAGCTCTATAATCAACTTTGAAATTACACTAAGGGGACTGATGGGAAGTTTATTATTGAATGTGCTGTATAGGTCAGATAGGCAGTCACTCCGTGTAAAGTACTGGTACACAGCTGCATCCGGTAAAAAAACTGAAATTGAGAACTAATAATGTGTAATCAATGAATATGATCATCATAGGCTCGCGTTTATCGTCTCTTCTAAGTTAAAATTTCACTACAATTACACAGAATTTTCATTGCGTGAGTATACCTTATTAATTGAAAATAAAATAAAACCGTAATCGAGAAATATATTACATTCCAAATCATTTTTTATAAGTATTCCATGGACATAAAAAGAATTTAAAGTACGTCTTTCCTTTATACATTATGTCATTGATTTTCCACATGGTACATCATTGTTAAGCCGTTAAAATTAGATTATAATTATTGTAAATTGTGACTGACCTCGGTACAAAATGTGCGGTTCAAGGTTTGTTTATTTATTCAATAATCTGATGTTAATTGCACTCTTGAAAATCATACAATGTCATTCATGTTAAAAAAAAATCTTTTGATAACTAAGATCTCATAAGGCCAAATATAAATATGTAATGTTGAATTGAAATGCTTTATTTTATTATAATCACGTGATTTGGTTATATTGTTATACATCTTGCGGTTCTAAACATAAAAATATCGGCTTCTTCTTTTTGTTCAGGTAGTTGTGTGTATTTGGGTTCACATCATCTCAAGAGTATGAATTCGACAATCGCAAAACAACTTAAATAAACTTTTTATACCTCTAACATGCCACTTTGGAATAAGGTTTTCACTGCCAGGTTTTATGTAGAATTACAATGTCACCCGCCTGGACATGTACCAGTGCACACAAATTTTTGGTCATAAACACCCCTCTTGTATAATTTGGGTCATTCTAGCAGAACAGTAAAAAGCTTTTCATCTACTCAGTGGTTACTTTAACAGCAGTAATTATTTTGTACACGCAACTAGCCGTGGCTGAGAGGGGTACTTTGTTCCCGTCTAGTTCCAGTTTTCAGCACTGATGTAATTAAAATTAAACCTGAAACGGGAAAACTGAAAGCAAACTCTCGTGGTTAAACAGTTGAAAGAAAAAACTTTTAAAGTATTAACGCACCTTGTCAGCCAGATAATTCGCATTTTGAAAAGGTTGTATAACGTTTGTCTATTTAATTGTAATTTCATATACTGTCGTGATTTTGTAATAAATTCAATTATCAAAGCATAAACAACAATAACATAACATTATCTCTATTAATATACAAACTTCTTGAATTTATCGAAACCAAATTTCAGTTGCAGTTTTCGAAATTAAATTAAATTGTACATAATGTTTCTGCAGTTGGTTATCCTCAATACCCGTAATTTTCCTAAAATGGATAAGTGTTATGGAAAACGATAACTTAGGTATTAAGAGAAACATTGTTCACTTTCGCGTTAGAATATTGTTTCAGTATAAAGCTCGTAGTTTTACTGTTGCAGTTACAAACTCGCCGCTTAGCAACAATACAAAGTTACAAAGAGTATGGTCATACAAAGTAATTTACTGACAGCCTTTCGTTTTCCGGCTACATAGGAAATCAGTTTGTCCTGAAATTAACAACAAACAACTTTTATTGCTTAATTTCGGTATTCGTACGCTTTTGTGGCCGAAAACAAAATAAAAATACGTCTCGCCGACATTGTATTCAACGATATCCTTAATATATTTTTCTCTAACGCTGATTAAAATCTGCACGGAATGTAAATTGCCGCCGAGAGTTATACAATCAAACCGCCGAGATAGAATTTCAGACGCTTGATGCACGGATGCATTATACGGAAAGTAACAGATATTGATTACAAAAAATCGATCCAGTTGAAACACGTCCGTACGTCCGAGCCAATGTAGGCTGTAGTGGATTTGGATATCCAACGAGGCGATGAGTGCAGGCGAGCGGTGGTCGCTAAGGCAGCGTATCGAATGCGCCCGCGCCGGCCGCAGACCTCGGCGAAAAGAAAGGACCGTATACTTGTTAAATAATGACGATAGTTGCATGTTACCAAGTGAAATGCTCGTAGGGATGGAGTATTCTGACGAGATGAGCACCTTAGTATTTAAGAGCGGGTCGGCATGGCGAATGTCATCAGTTAACACAAGCTCACAGCCACAGGAACATCTCCAAAAAGTGGATTTGTTCTAATCTGTTGCACCACACGTCTTCGGAGTAAGGTCTTAAACACTCGGAGCCGTCACGCCCAAGCACAATATGCGCGCATTTATGGTAAGCAGCTCGCGGGATATTTAATAAACTGTTTGGCACATGCGATTGATAATATAATCGATTTTCATTTATTATATTAAATACAGTGTTTTTAGTGTGAAGTTTTATACAGAGCATAATCAGCGGTTCAGGAAGTATGGAACTGAAGTGCAGTGTTCAGTGATTGGATATCGCAGTGTGCCAAATAGTGAAAATGAATACTTCAGTGACATTGAAGTAGTGAGTCAATACCAATTAGTGTTTGTGCATAAAGTTTACAGTATCAGCGGGACACAAATAAAAATATGAGGAGTTCGATAAAACACTAAGAGAAAAATTCCAAGTTTACATGACGATATTTTCGAAGCCTTAATTAAATAAATAACTAGGCTATAAACAATTAATTATTTCTCAAAATGTCAAGGCTTTAAAAGGGACTATAGCCCTATTTTTACATTCAGCAAAACGCATTTGTTACTCAAAAGGAATCTCTCTATCATTATTCACCGTGGGTGCGATCTCCTTTTCGCTATGTCCATTTCCACATACCTCGGCTCTTAACATGTGCGCAACAAACGTTACCGTACATCTGTATTCCGACTACCTTTCCTTGGTAGTGTGTTACGCATCAACTACCGCCAAAATTCAACTGTTCCTCCCTGTTGTGTCATACAAATAACTTCTTTACGACCGCTGCATACAAACTGATCTTACGAAACATCCTGTTTGTACTGTAACTCATTAGACACTTTAGTTTTTTTATTTATTACAAAAGTAATATAAATTAACAAAATTATTTTTTATTGGGCTAATCATTTTGCTTTGCGAATTCAATAATGCTGAGCCTTTTGTACAGTACACTAGTCATTGAAAATGAGCGTGATCATACCCTTCGTGGTAATCACTCACACCGTTTCGGATAATATAATATGGTTGGTCAATATTTTAATATTAACCGACTTAAGAAATTGACCACTCCTTTTGCTCTTTTCTACTATGTAATATGTCCGTAATTGGATGGGGGATGAATCTTTTGTCCCTTCTGTGTCATAAGTGCAATCGACAATTGGATAGTAAATATTGTGTTTTTTGTTATAGGTACTCGCCTGCGTGGCGCTGGCCTATGGCCGCCCCGAGCCCCCAGTAGGCTACAGCTACTCTGCTCCCGGTAGGGGTATTTCCCTTGGAGGACACTCCGGAGGCATCTCTCTCGGCGGAGGTCATTCGGGCGGCGGCAGTCTCTCGTTCGGTGGCGGCCATTCCGGTGGCGGTCTCTCGTTCGGTGGTGGACATTCCTCTGGAGGACTTTCATTCGGAGGTGGAAGCATCGGAGGTGGAAGCATCGGAGGTGGAAGCATCGGAGGCGGAAGCATCGGTGGTGGAGCTATTGGAGGTGGATTCGGAGGAGATGATGGCGCATACGCTGGTGGATACTCTGGTGGAGCTCTTGTCCAGAAACACATCTACGTCCATGTGCCACCCCCAGAACCCGTAGAGCAGAGACAGCCCCGTATCCCTGAAGTTGCTCCTCCTCAGAAGCACTACAAGATCATCTTCATCAAGGCACCGACTCCTCCCACCCCCACTGCTCCCATCATCCCTGTTCAGCCCCAGAACGAAGAGAAGACCCTTGTATACGTGCTTGTCAAGAAGCCCGAAGAGCAGCCCGACATCGTCATCCCCACTGCCGCACCTACTCAGCCCTCGAAACCAGAAGTCTACTTCATCAAGTACCAGACCCAGAAGGAGGGCGGTATCGGTGGTGGTGATGCTGGCGGTATCGGCGGCGGTGCCATCGGCGGTGGTGCTATCGGCGGCGGTGCTATCGGCGGCGGTGCTCTCGGAGGCGGTGCTATCGGAGGCGGCATCGGAGGCGGTGACTTGGGCGGTATCTCTCTTGGCGGCGGTTCCGGCTCTGGCATCGGCTCTGGCATCGGCGGTGGTGCTGGCGGTCATGGTGGAATCGAAATCAGCGGTGACTTCGGTGCTAGCGGTGGTGACGACAGCGGATCTGACGGACACAGCGGAGCCACCAGCTCCCAGTACGGACCCCCCGGACACGTGGCGGGACCTCTCCACTAAACGAAGATTTCCTTGGGTGGTAGGATAATAAGTGGAGTTATTTATTGCTAAGCTAAAATCATGCCAGTCTTCAATATTACAAAATATTTGCGGGTTGTTCCCGCATCAGGAATGTTGGAAACGATCCTGCCACCGCACACCGCAGCGCGCGGCCGAACGCCCTGTACATAGTCACCTGCACCGCGTTCGCCTGCGAGCTTCCCTACGACATAACACGACTCATCGACTCATCATCGCCACTCATCTACTTGTTATTAGTGCACAGTGTTAATGTTGTTCGAAAAGAGGCATTTTACTGCGACTGTTATGTTATGTATTATAATATAGCTTTTTTTATTTTTTATAATAAAACCAAATGTGATGCTTAATCTGTGTATTGGAACCTTACTGGGAGAAGGGTATTCAAAATGGACATAACATTGCGTCACTTCCGAAAGTGGTTGTGAAAGGTTGCCTCGTGAAAGAGGGCGTCAACCAGTGGTGAGCCCCGGACCCGAACGAGTCCTTTCTCGAACTGGCTTCGATTAGTTTCAACATAAAATCGAAATTTGAACAATCAGACAGGTGTTACGCAACACAACGAGTTCGGGCCGGTGCAGCGGCGGCGCCGGCCAGCGAGTGGCGGCTCACGTGTGCTCGCCCCAACTCGCTCTCATTAATGACCGCCTTAATGGATAATACGTGTAATTACACTTTCATATAATTTAGTGGATGTCAGAGCAGTTACGTAAACTATATATTTTATGTTTCTTCACACCGCGGGCCATTCATATTTTTATGGATTCGAATATTCCAAGTCTGATTTCTTAAGCCATAAAGTTGACATGAAATATGATTTATTTCTTCAAAAATTTCATTTATTAGTTTGGATAATATTTAGTTTTGCTCTACTTAGTTCATTTTTATTACATTACTTTATTTACTTATTAATCACTAGCTGTTTTCCCACGGTATCTTTAGAGTTCCGTTACAACTTGTTTTTTTAGGACAAAATAAAGCTTAGTTACTTGGGGATAGTGTAGCTTTCCAATAGGGAAATAATTTTTCGAATCGGTTCATTCGTTTCGGATCTTTTTAGGGTGCAAACATACAAACGCAAAAATATTGCTCCTTTGTTATATTAGTACAGATCAACTCGCGTTGAACAAATAAATGATGATACGGCAATTCTTTAAGACTAGATAGATACGTACCTTATAAAGTTATGCTTTGAACATGTTATTGAAAAATATAAAAAAGAAAATGAAGACGAACATGAATATTTAACCCATTTCTTTCTAAATATATAATACTTCAAAATGTAACTTAAAATCTTTACAAAATGTAGTAAACTGGCTTTCCTGTACAAACTGCTTTAACTTTAGCATAACTTTAAATTAAATGATATACCACGAACGGTAAATAGTCTATAAAAAAGTCAGATTGATTCGATAAACACGAATCTTTGCTAGATTGAAGATTTTTTTACATTATTCACTTTGCGAATAATAGTCGAAAGGTAAGGGCCTTGGTAGGTACCTCCAAAAAGAATAGTCGATATTTACGCGGGGTTCGCAATAAACTTCTGGCTACAGTTCCCTGGCCGGCAAGAAATGACATTTTGTATTGGCATCGTGCCCAAAAAGTTACGCCAGAGCATATCATTGGATGTGGTTTGCTAACTCGCTCAATACACATTGTGAAATATGGTGACTCCCTGGAATCGAAGCTCACGTTTATAAATTTAGACGGACATCTATCTACATCAGTTGGCAGTACTTAAAGGGGTTAACATGTTTTTTTTTGAAAAAGCAAGCCTATTTCCACAATAATACTAAGTAGACATAATAACCGTTTTCAGTATTTCATCTATTTATTTAGCAGGCTCCCTGTTACTTATCATAAAGAAGGAAATGGATGCAACATGATAGCCGAATGACCGTGACCTAAAAATGGATAATACTCCAAGTTAATGGATAGTACGAAGATTGTATATCGTACCAAAAAGTCCACGTCTCTTTCAGACTGTTCTTGTTACTCGGCCAAGAGGTGACATTGATAAATGAAGCCTTTTCGAACTTAATCTTGAAGTTGTTCATGGAGCTGCAAAAACGTGTGTTCAACTCGACTTCCTAGAAGGTAATATGTTGATATACCTTTGGAAAAGTTGTCGAGTATTTAAGAAGGAATGTTCTCTGACAATGCAAGCGAAAACTGACGTAGATGTTTCGGACCAGTAAAACGTAGTTGAGTTTCGTCCGGCACACACGTCCTACTCATTAGGTGCAGCCGCAACTGGCTGGTCACTTGTTAACTATTATTCAGAGGTCCATTTTGCAGCAACGATTGGCCACAGACCGTACTACTGCGGTTTGCTTTTGCACAATCCTCATAATTAAATCCTCAGGTCCCTTTGTTTTAATACGATCAAGATAAAAATGTAACTTGGGGTACATTTTAAGTTTCACGCCAGCGTAGCACGTTTTCTAGCTTTATCATGCTTGCTTCGTTTTAGTGACGGCGCATGCCTCATATTATATTAAAGGCTGTCCATCTAAAGTGACAGTTAATCTAAATTTAGTCTATTATCTTGTCTACTTATGTATTTAGTAAAGTGGTTTACCTACAAGTTAAAAAAGCATGATAAATTGGTCAGCGTGTGTAAACCAATTTAAATAGAAACAAAAAGATGAAAAGAAACAGAAAGGGGACAGAACATTTATGAGCTATTTACCGCAGTTAAACATGTGTCCCTATACCATATCTTCCATTTGAACAAAAACCATTTGGCAAAATTTTATTTTTGAACCCCAATATGTCTGAAAATAAGTTAGTACCTATTAGAATGAGTTTAAATGGCGTCTACAGAGAAAACATATAGTTAAATTTTTACTGATTGTAAACTATCACTGATAAGTTATAATATACGTTCACTTTGAACGATTGACTATGTTCTTTTAAGAAAATCTGTGTTTATTATTAATTTAGTTTTGTCCTTTTTTATTTGTCTTATTAGTTTAAGGACTTTATTGATTGCATACTTTTTCAAACTGTCTTGGGCAGGTATAGGTACCATAATCATTTATTTCAATGAACGTTTTCGTCTTTTTGGTGCAAAGTTTTCCTCATCGCTGTCAGACTGTTGGAAATAGATTTACCTCAATTTTGCTCGCTTGCTGACTCTGTTTTCAATACATTTGTAAACCAGAAATTCTTTGTAAAAAGGAATTCAGTACTATAAGTAAAGTTTGCTTGATGTTATTTTCCAACTCTGAGAGAAAAAAATCGTATAGAAAATCCTCCTGAAAAAAAATGTTGTAATTAGTGCCCTCCTTGGCCAATCGGTCTCTATGTTTGACACAATAACCGCTAGTAGATGTTTGGGCATCCATTGCATGTTGTCCTGTGCTGCAAGGCAGGACAGGGAAATTCGTGAGATAATTTTCCGGAGTATATCTGACTAGCTCGTGCCAGCGGTTTCACCCGCATCCCGTGGGAACCTCGGCACGAACCCGGGTAAAAAGTAGCCTATAGCCTTCCTCGATAAATGGGCTATCTAATACTTAAATCATTTTTCAAATCGGACCAGTAGTTCCTGAGAGTTCCTGCGCGTTCAAACAAACAAACTCTTCAGCTTTATAATATTAGTATAGATTATTTGGACTTATAGCAGAGCCCTGCTCTCCCCTTCGCCCAACGGGGTCTTGATGACATCATGCTTCCGACTTACAAGACCATCTGAAGTAACCCCATCAAGTTAAAGAACAATCGGGTGATTTAGATTTTAAATTGACCATAGAAAAACACTTAAAATTACTGAAACTGTAACTTCAAGGAACAAGAAGCCAATAATAACTAAATGAATCATTAAGAGCTATTGTTAACAAAGACTTGAACAGTTTTCTTATGTTTCGCAAAAGCGCGCCTCCATCCGCGTCTCTAAGAGGCTGTGTATAAAAGGTTTTATTCTGAAAGCTACTTCACCTGTCGCGCTATTGTTTGTCCAGTTCCACCCGCGGACAATGACTGCTTTGAGCTTTATACGTAAAATGTGCTAATAGGCATTCGTATCTCAGCTAAATCCTTTTCAAATACTTGGTCTATCTAGCAATTTCTGGCGACTGAAGCGCAAGTTAGTTCTTACTTTCATTTCCGTGTTTGCCGTTTGTCGGTAAGTTAAAGTTAAGTTGTCCGTTAGCTGAGAAACAGTGACTCAAGTTTGCAATTCTTAACAACAGCAATAAATTCCTTGATACAATACAGGTATTTGTATCATCATCCTCATCCTCCGAGCCTTTTTTTTTAAATACATCATGATCCTGGTAATTACAGCACACATTCTCGTACTAACCAATGCTTTTTGCTGAAACCACCAAGTATTGCAATGAATATATAAGTTCTTTTTTTGTAACCCACAGATTTTTTTTCCGTAATCAGAAACTTTTTTCTGGAACTTTTAAAGCTTGTTGCTCGACAATGTTTCGGAGTGTTACTTTTAGGGTCGATTGGCGAAAACTTGCATATGCATAGTGTGCTTGCACAGGTGTGCACGGCCGAGCCAGTAGCCCGCACACCGCCTTTGTGAAATCACAGCCCGGGGAAGCCAAACACAATAAAATAAATAGAGCTGCTATATTTATGTCACTCGATGTTCAAAGTGCGGAAGTAACGAGTTAGTGCGTGTTGGTGTTGTTTTCTTTGCAATTCAATACATTTTGAGCGGAACATTATTTACATACATAAGAAGCCGTGCAACTTCACGTGACAATAATACAGATGTTTTGCGTGTCGTGAACACAAATCGTAGCTGGAAGTCGAAAGTGCCAATCGCTCTTGCCAAAAATTACTTATGTATGTACCTAATATATTTGTTAAAAAAACTATGAATTTGATAAGTAACTGAACTATAGTTATTGAGGATAAACGTTTTGACGACCTCGATGGCGCAATGGTCACCATGCCGAGCATGAGGTCCCGGGTTCAATTCGATGCTGGTTGGCCGTGGTCTGGGTGTTACAATATGTTTTATTAATATGTTTAGATACCTATAAGTAGCTATAAGTACATAGTTTATCAGTTGTGCTAGCACCCATAACACAATTAATAACTTACCATGGGGCTAACCAACCGTGTGTCCCGACATTATTTATTTATTATAAAAAAATAGGTATTCTATTTACCGACCTTCATGTCATTGTATGCAATCATTCATTTAGTCCATTGGTCTAGTTGTAACATAGCACCACTGCTGTGCACGAGGTCTCGGGTCAAGCCGAAATCGCTTTGTGGGTTCTAGGAATTTTCACAAAGCACCACGTATGCATCGGAGGCTAATGTCGGTCCAGTTCTTGAACCCTTCGGAAACTGATACTGAGCTAGTATATTTTTTTTTGACTTAATCATCTTAATTTAAAAAATATATATATAGTTTCAGGCATATCTTGGGATTTAGAAAAGATTTCCTCCATCTAATCTATGCTAATATTATAAAGAGGAAAATTTTCTTTCTTTGTTTGTTTGTTTGGTTGTAATGGATAAACTCAACCATTAGAAAGCTATATTATCTGCGAGTAACATAGGCTATATTTTATCCCGTTGCGGGCAGTAGCTCCCACGGGACGCGGGTGAAACCGCGGGATAACGGTTAGTGTAGTTATAATGATTGTTTGAATGCCAACAATCAATTATGAAAGATAATATTTTTGTAAGTGACATGGGGATATCGACCAAACTTTGTGTTTAAGAGATCATGAAACAGTGTAACGATCTTTTTCCATTTCTTCTTCCCAGCAAAAACACATAGAAAGTGGTGAAGGGCGGGCGTTTTGGGGGCTGTCTTTTGTAGATTTGACGTTCAAAAATTGCTGATTTTCAGCCTACTTTGAATAAATGACTTTTGATATTTTTAAAGGTAGTTAATATTTTTAGGCTGCCCACGCCCACGTCAGGTAATCGGTAACCGATTTCTTGTAGGATAAAATCGAACACAATTTCTTCTACAAGAAGTAATAAAGCAACGCACCCGCTCTAAAAATAAGCGGTTAAAAAAATACTAGTCAGCACCTCCTATAAAAAATCGTCCCGATTATCTGTCCTCCCGTAGGAAGCGTTCATTCTACTAAAGGACATACAAAAATTTAGGATTTCTATTTTCATAGACACCAACATGTTAGTAAGTAAGTAATCAAAAGTAGCCACAAAAAACAAATATCATAACTGAAAACGTATCTTTTCTAATCGCAGCCAAAACCTTACTAAAACATGTTACGTTACAAAATTAGCCATTCAAATTGGACACAATTTGTAACAAGCATTAAATATAACTGGGAATATTTCGACACGAAACTTCGAAAGAGGTTGTTTAAGTTGGTCTGTTGTTTTTCGTGAAACCGCAGTCACGAGAAACTTTGAAAAGTTATTAACCTAAAACGAATACTTAAATATTTTTTCCATTTCAATGAAGAATAAAGATTTTTATGTTATTATCACCATATCATCATCTCTCGGCGCGGCATATGCTCTTCCATATTTGTCTAGCTGACCACTCTTCCAGGTGATATCGCCTTTCACGCAATCCATCCATGGTTTCTACAGACGTTATCTTGGGTTCCTCCGTATGCTTATAACATTCATCCTGAAACTTCTCCACAACATGATCTTCTATTGAATAAAAAATTGCAGTAATATCAAGTATTCAAAACATTTCTTGAAATAACTTATTTCACACCAAATAAGGTTGTTAATTTTATCGGGAGTTTCAATGACGATTAAACATGGCGAAGTGATGGACTAGGCAGTAGTGACGTAGGAAGGGACTAATTTCGCCTACGCCAGTCTGTAGCTTGTCTATTCAGCCAGCATTTGGTCTGGTTCTTGAATACAGCTCGGCAGTAACTGGAATTTAGTGTGACGCAGTGAAATCTATTCAAAACCTATCCATAGTCATAAGTCTATCTAGTTTCTCAGTATCAAGCGGAGTAAAATTAAAAGAAAGGTTTCCATAATTTTATTTGAGAATAGAGGGTTATAACCTATTACCCATTTATACAATTTTAGGGTCCTAAACATAAGTTGAACGACGAATAAAATCATAATTGTAATGAAGCTTAATTCGATGAAAATCGACTCCGCTCGTTATTATTTGATGGTATCTATCTAGGATTTTGGAAGCAAACGGCAAACGCTCACAGATCCTATAACCGTACGAGAGAAAGAGAATAAGTGATCCAAAGAAGCCCAGAAAGTACAAGTTAAAATGATTCTTAATTCCAGGCATTTGATTCCAAATTTCATGGACATTTAGGACCAGTAGATGCTTCGAGATCTAAGATTAAGACCGCTATTACCTACTGAGGTAATGGCACGAATCAAATATTCTGGTTAGAAGGTATGTTATATTGATCTTCAAAGTTCACATCAATACCAATTATCACTAATTTTTTTTCTAAGTTCGTTGAGTTTTCGCTCATAAAATATTTTTTTTCCATTCAATTAGAATTTTATGCTTGTTATCATATCAATGAGATTAATTTACAATATGCTGGAAAACAAGACAGAAATAAGAACTACTATTTATGCACTTTCTATACAAATCCTGTACACCAAACTTGTGTCTGCAAAACTGCACACAATACAAGGTGTTGATTTGGATTTGTGCCATAGTTCAGGAGGAGGACATACAATACGTAAATAATCGATTGGAATTACATTAGATGGGAAATAACTAATATGCACTGCTTTTTTTGTCATTGTAATGTCGTGGTATTTCCGAAGTAATCTAATTTTATGAATGAAATTTATGAGTGATCGTTACGTATGCTTTGTGTTTGCGTTTGTGTGAGGGTGCAGCACGGTTTTAACGCCAGTAACATACGCGCCAAGTTTAAATAAGGCTGGATGACATTTATGGAATTCCGAAAAAAAATTAAAGAAAAAAAATTACGTACCAATTTTTTTATTGATTTGGGTCGAGAATCATTAGCATAATTACCTCCTTGAATATGGCACGGATGCAAATCAACAGCTTGTATAAATCTCACAGATGTTTGTAGCTTTTTCGTGGTCCTACTTATACTACATTCAATACTCTTCTTTACTATAGTAGTAGTGATTAATCTGTATAGCCTTATTCCCGCTAGGTTAAGGTTGGCTTATAGTCTAACCGGTTGCCTAGTACCAATGTTTACATGGAACGCATGCCTGTTTGACCTCCTCAACCCATACATTATACCCGGGCAACTCGATATCCTTTGGTAAAATTGTTTGTCAGACTTTCTGGCTTCTGAGTTCTAAAGATACGTTAATGTCAGTCGGCATCCACAGTTTAATGTGTTTTTCGAAACAAGGTCTATATCATATTGAACTGACTGCACTGATGTTACTGACAAGGTTAAGTGCCACCTTTGCATGACGATTGCAGTGAACCTGGTACCCATATTCAATTTTTTTTGTTCAGCATGACGCGAAGTCTAACAAAAATCGATTTTATTAACATCATAATTCTATATCGGTGCAAAGGCCACGGTAGGTAATGGTCACTAAACGGATTTCCGCAACCTACACTGGGTCTGCATTATGACGAGCTCACGCCCACGTTACCCCCGTAATTACACATCTAATGACATTTTGCACTAAAACCAATCATCAACTTGATTGCATTGATCATCGCTTGAGAATAGCTGCAACTGTTTTTGTTTTGTTTCTACTTTATACGTTGGTTATTTAGCAACATAAAGGTTCAATAATAATTTACTAATCTATATTTATAAAAGAAAGTCGTGTTAGTTACTCCACTTATAACTCAAGAACGGCTGAACAGATTTAGCTAAAAAAATGTCAGGGAGGTAGTTTAGAGCCAGAAGGACACAGGATAGTTTTTGTCATCATCCGGCTACGGGAAGCAGTTATCTCAGGACGCGTGTGAAACCGCGGGCGGAAAGCTAGTTACATATGTTTTATACAGCATTAGCACATTATACTGAAAGTGGATATTCAATATTTTGTCCACTTGTAGTTAATGCAATATATACAATAAAGGTATGTATATTATTTTCGTTGACCCTTTGCCGCAGTGTGGGGTGTCGCATCAATATCTATATGTGTGGCCTGGCACCCCAGGGAGAAGATTGTTACTGAACGAATAAGTATTTGAATTGTTACGTGAATACTTTTCTTATTAAACTTGTCACCACTGCTTCACTTGGAAGCCTTTATATATACTTACTTTTGCTAGATACAAATGTATACATAGAATACCAACTGCCATCGATAAGATAAACGGTCATTATGGATGTGTAAAAATGTACACAATATACATATTACCTAGGTTGAATAAAGTAAAGCTAAATAATAAAATTTTGAAAAATGTCTCATCTTTATGGTTTATTGTACCAACGGTGAGTTTAGAGATTTAACTGTTAAAATAATAAGAATGATAGAAGAATTTGTTTTCAGACGAGAGTTCAATTGGGAATTTAATTCGCGAGCGACTGTTCAATCAAGATTTTATTATAAACTGATTGAATTGAGTTTCTTGAGGAAAATAAATTATGAAAAAGTACCATACTGACCTATTCCACATTTCACCCTCACAAAAATAATAATAAATATTCAATTCATTCTAAATAGGCAATTTTTCTAACGAACTACTTAAAGTAACTCACTAGTTTTGTAAACACAAAGTGTACGTAAAGTAAAATCAGATAGTTGGCTAAATAGGCCAGTGCGTTAGGCCTGGCCTAATTTCCTCGAGGCCAAGCTTATCTGTTTGTATGCGATGACTTCACTACAACAACGTGTCCATCGGCTATTGACTAGCTGCGTACAATGCTTCCGTAATACACCGTCTGAGCATCGAGCAGAGACGCTTTATATCAATAAGAACTCCGAAGAGAACGTAATCTGACTCTGGTGAACGATGTATCAGCTGTTTCACCATTGTGAGGCAATTTCATTTTTACATTAAACCCCAGCGATGCACATGTGGACTTGGACGCTTGTAAAATGTTCAGTTCTGTTTTGCGCACGTACGGCAGCTACAAACGTCGCAATTCTTTTTTAATCCCGCTCACAAAGATCGTGAAACAGGTGGAGCTAGTTCGAAGCGAACGCTGTGCCATAATATATCAAGATCTGTCTGCTTCCAATTTTTCCCGCGACTTGTAGCAACTGAATTCTTATGAAAACGACGAGGCGCATCACATAAAATTCTTTTATGTTCAATAGTAAGGAGGCATACCACGTTTTAGGGCGAGGGTGTCGTAAACTTTGTTTTATCCTTGGTGAAAGCTGAGGGCCCGAACTAGGTCTTTATCTTCATGTATTATTTTTTCTTGTTTTCAGGGCTCCAGGTAAACATTAAGTTTGACAAAAAGTACTATAAGTGGTTTAATATAGTGAAATGCCATTATCTGAAAATACTTTATAGAAGAAACTTGCGACCTTGCTAAAGTTTCGTAGCTTGACAGCGCCTGAGCCCGTCAATGTTGTAAAAGCGGCTAAAAGTATAAAATTAGTTTGCCTGTTACACGAGCAATAAAAGGCTGCCATCCACTTTTTAAGAGAGTAAACTTGTTTTATGCCATTTCAAGGGGTCATTGAAAAAAACAAGCTGCTTTGGGGCGGCGATTTATAGTGTAGGTGGGTAATTATATACAGTCGGTTTAAGGCTTGATTATAAAGAGGACGCGGTGCCTGCACGCGTGGTTACCCTTATCTTTTATTTGCTATTGGATTGTTTTATTGTTCATTGGTAACGGCAGCTTTCTGAAGTAAGAAATTTGTAGATAGCTGTATACTATACTAATATTATAGCGATATTTTTTTCCGTTTGTTTGTACCCAAAGGCCCCGAAACTACTGAACCACTTTGAAAAGCTTTTGTTACTTAAGATAATTGAATTCACATCTGATTTAAGAAAATAGTATCGCATGCAATTTCATAATTATTTTTTAATCAGGCAGTCGTTCCAAAAGATGTATTTTCCGAAGTATTTTTCAACTGATCGTATCGTTTGAACCAAAGCGTTTTAGCTAATTGTTCCCGTTAAATGAACGGCTGACAGCGGTACAATTTATGGTCGAAATTCAGAAGCAATCTCTAATGAGAGAAATCTGTGACCATGTACCAGGAATTGAGCGGGGGTTCCTTACATATGTATCTATTATAATAAAAATGCTGAATTTGATTCCATTAATGCTGGCTGCTAGTCTGCGTCAGGACCGCTGTCACACCTCACCGATCCTCTCGAAATACACATAGAGAGTTGCTACCTAATTACTACCAGCTACCATTAGTTGCTACCAAGTGCTACCCTCGTGGTTTTGAAGATATTCAGCAACTAAAGGTGACAGCCATTCTGATATCATTCTGATATCACTTTTCCCAGTATGAAGAAACGGCGCAAAAGTAAAAATTACTTTCGTCAACAGTAAGCATTACATGATTATTTGTTCATAATGAATTTCCAGTAGAAGTATATGTTCCGTGTTTATAATAAAAGTTGCTAGTTTGTTTAGGCAGCACGTCTGTTAAGTAAAAAAATAATTAGGTAATAATAAATCATAGGACACAACGACATAAAACAACTATTCCGCTTCAAACACTGCAGTTGTGAAACATATTGCAGTATTTTTTCTGACAGGCACTTCTAAACATCTCACACAGTTTCGATTGAAAGTATGAACTGCAATCTCTACGTTTATGCTTGTGGAAAAAAATAGAAACTAAGTGACAGTTAAGTAAAATCTGCAAAGTGCTCAATATGTATAATAAAATATAGATATAGTCATCAGTAATATTCGTGAATTTATGTTATCAAAGAGCTACCGTTTCCTTAAGTCCGCTTTAGCAATATATAAAAGAGCCGTGACAGAATGGACGTTATACATTCTGAAGCTTATCAGTCTTTGCGCCGAGGCATTATGGATATTGCCTGCGAGAAATCCGCCCGAGGGCGAAAACCAATAAAATCCATAATTGCTTGACTATCATCACTCTAGGTTGTCAGTTCTGTCCGAGACTAATAGGCTTAATGCTTCAGGAAAAAGTGTGATTAAAGATCTTAAAAACTCTAATCGTTTTTAATTTATTTAGTGAAGACTTTTAAAACATTTTTTTTGTATTTTTTTTTTTGTATACCTATGCTTTAATGATAAAACGAATACTGATCAAATGCGTATAGTTTTACCAATATTGTTGAGCGTATGTTCGCATGCGGTGCGAATTTTAAGGTAGAATAAAATCAATAAAGTTTTGTGCTGATCTAGGTTATTGTAAGTCAAGAAAATTACAATGTTTAACAATATCTTTTTTTATTTAATAGAAAAATACAAAAATAAAACCTCTTGGGTCGTCGCGTCGCCTACACATTGGATGGCTGATGTGTAAAACGTACTCATCGATCTAAAACAATCGCAATCCTTGATATAATCCGAATATTCAATTTGCGAAATCTCATAGCTGTCGGTGCACAACACCTCCTACAAAGGGATAACCGGCGTTCAAGCGATTTTATAATGGCAGCCTCGTAATTGTAACTTGATCGTTCTATGATATCGTCTTGTCTTAATTGGGGACCCGTTTAGTGATTACACACGAAACACGTTTGAACCGTGGAGCTCGTTAAGCTTTTACATCATACTTGTATATAGTAAATATGGATATTACATTCTGTCTTGCTTTTGTCTATTAATCGCACTTGGGTTAGACGTTCCAGTCTCGAAATTCTATATACCTACCCCCGACATCGCTGTGACCATTCGAGACCAACGGCTATTTTCATTTATTACAGTAACTTACAATGCACTGAGGCGTCAAGCTTTTTCAGTAGAGTACAGCTTAGGTTTTAGATTTATAATAATCTTCCCCTATATTTCAGGGTTTAATCGGAATATTATAGGTACATGACTAACCTAACCCCTTGGGAAAAAGGACATAATGTTATATTATTATCTACATTTGCTGTCATATCAAAGGTTATTATACAAATGACACCCTGCCACTCCGTTTTCATAGCAGGTTTAAGTGACGTTTTCCATGAAACGAACGCCAATGCCTACTTCTACTCCCTACACACATTATGATTTCTGATATAATTAAAGAGCACGCACTAATTTCAAGGAACTAAAGTCCATTTATTATAACATTAGAAAAAAGAGGCTCGCAGAAGCAGGAGTACGAAACCTTTTATTTTGAAGTCAAGTTCGAACAATTTTAACAGATAATGTGTGTGATTTTAGTGCCAGTGTATGACTTCTATGTACGGCAAAGTGCATTCTATCTATCTATCTACTCGTTACGATGCTTGGATAGACACATGAAATAAAAAAAAATAGTTGCAATCAGTTTATTAAAAACAACTTCATCATAATCCATACCTATTATGATTAAAACAAACCAAGTAAATAAGACACAAAACATACTTAACAATTTAGTCACTGCTACCATCAGTTAATTTATGTATGCTGACATAGGCGGTAACAAAAGTAATAATTTTATCTATAATCGTTTAGCAAGTTAAATACCAACTATTATAACATTTTCCAAAGACAAAAGTGTGAGATTTATTGCAAGGTATTAAATAAGAGAAAAGGTTTTGCCACCCTAATGATATAATCGATGTGATAGATATAAATATGAACTCTTTATTCATCATCCTCTGATGATGATGAAGATTCACCAACGTTAATAATAAACCTTTCTACAACTTCATCCATTATACCATCAAGTTGGCAAAATCTTTCCTCTTCTTTAATTGTATGGGCAATGCAAGATTGCCATTTTTCTGCAGTTATATTTGCGAGTGCTTGAGGGAGCAACTGCTGCACTTCCTTTAATTTAAAACTTTTATTGTTTTGTGCTACATATCCCTTCATTTGAGCCCATATTAGTTCGATTGGGTTGAGCTCGCAGTGGTAAGGTGGAAGGCGCAACACTAATACGTTCTTTTCTTTAGCCATGTCATCTACAACAAACTTTTGGTACAAATGTTTTACATGTTTCACTTTCTCTAATAAAGTGGCCCTAAGGTCTTTTTCCTCAAAAGGAATATTTTTGTTTTTCAGCCATTCCTGAATATCTGCCTTTCGTGTGGCTGTAGTTGGCAGCTTCTCCACTTTTCTTGAATGATAAGGCGCATTATCCATAACAATAACTGAACCACTCTCGATTTTGGATAATATTAAACTGAACCACTTTTCAAAATTGTGTGCATCCATTTCAGAATGGTAGTCTCCATCTCCCTTTTTGGCTTCAAATATTAATTCACCATTCATTAAAAACCCATCTGTTGATCCTGTGAAATGAAATAAAAACAAATCAATAATTAAGTACTGGTGGCATAGAATACTTGATCGCTGGAAATAATTTTAACCTTTAAATAGCCACCGAAATTAATTGCAGCATTAATGTACTTGAACAGATGATTCTAAAAGCATAAAGATCTTACTCCTAGGGAAAGTATTAAGACTTAACCAGTTTTTAGTGACCGAAAATGGAGTGCTCATTTTATTAAAATGCTTTGTTAATAAATTAATAATAAAAAAAGTTTTACCAATATGGCCAATGATAAGCCGTTTTCCTTTTCCAGTTGGGTTCTTTAAACCAGTTGATAAGCCTGCTCGGTGTGCTTCCTTTCAAGACTTAACAGTACTGTCTTGCCATACTTTGCTTTTTGTGTGTCCTGGAGGTTTAAAATTGTAGATGTAAACATAATATTAATTCAACGTATGTTGAACTAATAATATTTCACTATATTGTTTAGCATAAAGGAGGTTTTACATAACTTGGTTAGCTATTTACCGAGTTATGTAAAACCCCCTTCTTCCAGACTTCACAAATATTAGCAGCACTATACCTTCATTTAGCCAAGTCTCATCTAAATAATATATTTTTTTTCCTTCATTCCTTAATCTCTTAATTTCATGGAGATATTTCACCCTCCATAATACAATCTCCTGTCTGTCGATTAGGGCACTTCTTCTACTTCTTTTAATATATGTAAATTTTAATTTGTTTTTGATTAAATTATATAAAGAGCTTCTTTTAAAATCGGGTAGAGACTCATCACTATTCACGGCTTCCAGAATCTTATCCAATGTCGGTAATTCATTATCAAAGAAAAAAGAATGAATTTTCCTTCGTATTCCACTTAATATTATATCATCATATTCATCCGATTTTGAATATTTCCGTTGGCGAGGAGGAGGTGATTGCAGGCGACCTTCTGTATTGTACTCTTTGAGGATATTATACACTGTTGCACGAGATATGCCTGTAAAACGATTAATAGTGTGTGTTATTCATCCTCACAAAGCATGCTATTTTCAAATACATTTATTTATTATAATAAAATCCCTGCAATCTTTACCTGCAATTTCTGCAGTTTTATTAATTAACTGCGTCATATAAGCAGGAGTACTTTCTGACTGGGACCCCTTGATGTCTTTATAAATATTTAAAACTGTTGTTTTTTCTGCAGAATGAAGAGGTGTTTGCTTTGATCGCTTTTTCTTGGGAGACAATATTTTAACGTCGTGTTCAATTTTGGGGCCACGTCGTTTTGGCTGTTGACGTTGCTCAGCGTCACTAGCAGTTTCAGTACGTACATGTTGCGCTTGCAAGCCACTCGGGCCTGCACCGAGATCGTCCGTGTTCATAGTTCAACAAAATGTACTGCTTTGTATGAACAACACAAAATTACGTAACACTAATATAGTAACAATAACAAACAGAAAAACAGTAACAAATAACAACTAAACCACGAAAACTCAACAATAACAACGAAACAAGGCGTAGCATTCACAAGTATCCACAAGTGAATAACAATATGTCAAATTGACAGTCGCAGATAGATGACATTATAAACCAACAAAATTAAAAAACACGTGCTGCCGCAATTTAGGAAGGGACAAGGTAACATTTTAGATTTGGTTGAGTTATAGTTACATGAAAAAACGTTCCGAGCACTATCTGCCCCTGCTTCTTTTAGATTTTAAACATAGACACGATATTATTTTATTTAAATAATAAATAATATTAAATGAAGGACTTGTAATTTAAGAACGTAAATGGCTTAAATAAGTACAATTAAGTGTGACAGCTGTTATTTAAAATGGTTTTATTTAACTCCTCATCAATCTTGACTGTAATAGTGTTTATTGTATTTTTATTGCAAACTGTACTCCTAAAAGAGCCTTTTTTTACTTCTGTCTAATGCTATAGTAAATGGAGTATAGACGTTTGTAGCACCATTTTAATTGATAGGTCAAAGACTGCCATGTCTTCGCCTTGTATTTATTGTTTTTAGTAAGGGATTATATCTAGATTTTATTTGAGCGTCCGGCTTAAAGGTATTGATTATCAGGTATTGGTTGGAAAGGAAATGCTTTGTCTGAATGGAATAACCTTATTCAATCCAGAACATAAACGCTTAAAATGTTCACATTATTTTCCTGGCATTGATTTGAATAATGAGAAACTGTTTGCTCTAAATAGCCTTTGTTATGAGCACAAGGTAACGAACAGCCTTTCTCAGTACCAATATTACATTTCTTGAAAAAGACTCGATGACCTTGTCAGAATACTTTGACGAAAGTTCGACACAAATAAGTCCTTTGAGGACAATTCAACGAAGTCATACATCTGAGTGTATTGAGTAAATCAAGGTATTTCGCAACTGGCCAGCGGAAAACAATAACTACGACCAACTTCGGAAACAGGTTGCTCTCGATACATTGTCCTGTTCCGCTGAATGGCTTTAGTTGCTAATTCCTTGGAAAATATTGGACCAGGTATTCGGAAGATTGTTTTCCCGAATGGATCTCTACGCGTTTTGTGGCATAAAATCTTTGATCACATTCGTAAGTAATACCTACATTCGCGAAGAATAAGGAAGATTGAAAAGAAAAAATAAAATGTAAAACTAGTTCATGGTGTAAAGATTTTATTTGTAGTATAATTTCATCGAAATTGAGCATGTAATGTAAATATTAATTTTACTCGCACCTATTTTGTCATAATTTTAGCATAATGGTCAAAACTAGGCACAGAGCGGTCGTGTGAAGTTGAACCAAAATGCGCTGAACATTATTAACTTACGACTAAATTGTGGATGAGGGAGCATTGTCGCCAAACAAACTCCGGTGTTAGGAATGGGAAATACCAACACCTTTGGTAGTGAAAGTGGCCGCAGGCACGCAAGCCCCGACCTCTGCCGAGCAACCCCCGCGGGGAGGCACCACAATCGTAGGCAGCGAACTAAGCACCCGCCACCTCGATATACTGTTAAGGCTTATAATTAGTGGTTACTCTTTGACTGTGACAAATTTCCCTTAGCTAAACCTGTTTGATTTTATCATACAAAATAAGTATTTCAAATACCTGTGTAGGTATATTTCTTAATTCTAAGTTTACCTAAATTGTACGAATTCATTAGTCGCAATGAATATTCTAAGTGAGATAATTAGGTTGTAATAAAGAAAATAATCATGTTAGCGATCATTAGGCGACAGGCAGACACGGGTTTTCCGAGTTTCACAAAATTTCTCCGCTCATTCCGCCTGCCCAGAACTATTTGACAATTTAATTTTGAATGTCTAAAGATAAGTTTTGGGGAAAATGAGACAAAGTTATTCAAGTTGCTTGAATTTTTTATCATGTTTTATGTTCGCATTAAATTATGTAATAAGGGGCTTAGCGTTGAGTAAACACGTAATTGTAGAGTTACGATTACAGCCGCAAGCCTTTTTTATAAGACCAGCTATTTGTGACAATGTGTAGTATTTCGTATATGTAGGTATTTCATAAATATGTATGAGCCGGGCTGTTATCGGCGGGGCTGCAGCGGCGAGTGGCGGCTGGGCGAGTCTCCCGAGGCAGCCCGGACGGCGCCGTACAACAAACTTCTACACTTAACTTCGCCATAAAGCTAAGTTCGCCACTTATTTGGGAAAACTCCGCAATTACTACACAACTAAGATCCGGCTACTTGTGACTTAACGCTGTTATTTACAGATAAATAAACTTCAATTAACGTCATTAACATAACTAAATGAAATCGTATCTTGAGCGTGTGAACTAATTTGAGAATAAGCTTAACTGCTGGCTCTACTAACCGGTATAGCTTGAGGCCATTATTAGCATAAATTCAGACGGCCACTGTTTTGTTAACAGTGGCGCGCCGGTGACGGATTTTCATATGTTTACCAATCTACGTGGCTAAACGGATTACACCTTCAATAAATTAATTTACTATGTATGAGATTTCAGTCCTACCAATTGATGAATCAGCGGGTATGGTTCGATAGGTGTGGAAACTTTAAATTCCGAATGTTTTATGAGGTTTATTCTATTTTGATAGAATACCATGGGTGTTATTGCTGAGTTTGAAAAGAAGACTATTTGTTCCTGATCTATTCGTGATTAACGCAACGGCCCTGACCCAGTGTCTTAACGATAATTTGTCTAGTGATTAAGAAGTTAGGACAGAATGGTGCGAGGTAGGTGTGGTGAGGTTCATGGTAACGTGGCACGCACACCGCCGCTTCATGAATCATGACCATCACTGACGTATTCACTTTACTTCACCATTAATACTTATTTGGGAGCTCAGTCGATGTGACAATACTTATATATTTTGTCACGCTGACGCTCTCTACTTGAAATAGACGAGTTTTATTTTTACTCGTGATAAAAATAGAACCGTAAAAAAATTGTATTTACCTATGTGCCAAATAACAGAAAGTTACAAGATTGCTTTACGCGGATCATTTTACTGATTCTAATTCTACATTTATTTATACTGATACCTATTGTGAGCTCTCCGTGCCTTATGTATTTAAATAGTATGTACAATGTAACAGGTGGTAATGCTTAAGCTTGTATAAAATGATTTGGATTAGAATAACGGAAACTAAGAATATGAGCTTTAATGGATTTAATTTGAGGTGTAAGTTCAGTGCGTACATAATAACGATGCGAAGTGTTGTGAAGTGGGTCTTTTCGGACGTGGTTTATCGTCCTTTTTATTACCTTGTGTACTTGTCACGTTTAGACGTGCAAAAGTGCTAATAAAGTTATTCCGAGTCGATTGTTCGTGGTGGCTTTAATTACATACAATTCGTACGGTCGCGACCCCTGACGAATCGATTTTCACTTACGGTGGCACTCGGCAAGGACGGGACCTTATTGAATCGAGTGAACGCGCAACTTAGCAAAGCTTAGCCCGGACGGAGTACCAACTGCAATACCAATATCAATCAAGAGGTTTACTGCGGTGTCGGTGTTAGTGAGTTGCCTTCCACTAAGTAGGGATTTGGATCCTCCACAAACAGCTATCGAGGTATTGAATAACGTTATTTATGTAAGCAACCTTTTCAGTGAAACATGTCGGAAGTTATCGGGGATCATTCGACCGGTGTTGGTGTCATGTCTGTGTTAATGAACAGTCTTGGGGAACACAGAAAGGGTGTGGTTGCGCGGTAAATGAAAATGTTGCGTCGCTGAAGCCGCGCGGCGCTACGTGGCCGCACGAGCTAAATGACTCGCCTTACACCGCTTTTTGTGCCCTTGTGACCTGTTTGCATGCCTAATAGCCACAACATTCCAAGCTGATTACTTTTGCCTTCAAAAAGGTTGAGTTTCTATAAAATTATGCAAATGTATTCGGTTTTGGTTCATTCAAATGAAACTGAGTGTTTGATAACAACATGTTTACATTTTTTTACAATACGCAAGTGTAAAACATTACATTCTGGGTAATACCCACATTGCATTGCCTACTATTCGTAGTGGTCATCAAGAAATAAGTAGAAACATTTACGTAATGTAATCTGTAAATCATTCTATAATAGAGACTACGTCACCAAGAAGAGCTTACGAAAATGTTATCTACGTAATGACTGAGCTCGATAAGCGGCTTTTATTAGTAATTTAGTGGTAGATATGCGAGCAGGGCGGGCGGCGCCAGCGGTTGAATCATAGAGCCGGTTCTTGCCACAGCTGTGATAAGTCCCCGACTAAACCGTAGATATAACTGCCTCGTCGAGAGGTATACGTCTTGACTACGAATCCATTGTTCCGCTAGCACCGGAACGTTGCCACAATTCTAATCAAGTATCGACGAGCTCCTCCAACGACATCGGATTGGCATTTTGCCTCTTCTAAGGGCTTTCAAACTTCAAGACGCTTATTTAAACACGATTTGTTAAGAGCTTCACTGAATAAAAAATAATCTAGGTACTCACAGTAGGTAGCACTGGTAAGCCGGTCGATCGTATCTTGTTTTAGTTTTGAGTTCTTCTTGCCCATTTTTGCTGCTCGACGACTCTACGGCACCAGTTAGCACACACACACTAAGTGAAGTCTGTGGTCGTCACAGGCTGTGACGTATTACATATTATTCAACCTGCGCCTGATTCACTCCACCTGTAAACAGGAAAACACTATAAGAACATAAATTACAAACAATTCTGTAAATTACCTGTGAGGATAAGTATTTGGAAATGATAGTTTGTATTAGACACCGTGACGTAATGGTCACGTATTGTCACAATTTGTACGAAGCTGCGTCAACAAGGTCCCTTGCGCCTGTAGCTCTCTTTGTCAGACACAAAAACCCCGCATAACCCGTCTCTCTCTGTATAAATTATCGCTGTTTTCCTTCTCCTGAATATTGTAGGGTGAGTAGCGGGCGGCGGCGAGACGTAAACGAAATACTTATTTTGGCGTATCTTCGGCGAAAACAAGCCATTTATAAGATGGTGATAAATCAAGTGTTCTCTTATTACCTACTGTGTACACAATGTTTAGTCGAAATCATTACTTGTTAGTGCTTAATTGGTATGGTATGTTGTTACAATATAGATTTAGAATTTAACAGGATTCGGTAGCTATCATTTGAGCTACTTATGTAGGTTTATGTGAGAAGTTGTATCTAAAGAATGAATAAATATAGTAAGTGACGGATCCGCGGGTAATGCTAACTCACTGTAAAACTCAACTGTCGCATAAAACCCGACCCTTCACTAAAACTTTACGCACGCTGGGATTAAATTTTTCATTTAATATTTCCTTCAGTACGTTGCACCATCTTATCTATTATTCAGCAGCAAGCCACAGAGTTTGCAGGTCAAGTCATTTTTGACTTTTGTTACATAAATGAAGAAAAAAGTGGGAATAGAGAAATTAATTCCAGCTGAGAAACATAACAAATGGTCCCCGGCATTCATTCTTCTGACGGATTACGATAAAATATACTTGTTTGTAACATTTTGTATTATTACCTTTTAGTGCAGGTTTTTTGTATTTATCCTCCAGGAAAACAGAGCATACTTGAACTCCATTACACAACGATTTATGAATACACACTTAATTATTTTTTCACAATTACGTGTTCAAGTTTTCGGTACGATCTGAAACGAGGGAGAAAATCTCTCGTTACTATTGCAAGAGGTTTATATTAACAAAGCAAAATATTCGCGGGGCATTCTCGCTTTTTCATTAACGCTCGAAGCAGAATTTTGTTGGATAACTCTATTACTTAAAAGTTTTCTCTTAGGTAACAATCTTTCTATTTTAATACTGTTTTCAACAAATATGATTTATGTACAAGGTATTTGTAATTGTGAGTTATGAGCGTAGTCACACTGATTTCACATGATAATTTACAGACTTATTATTGGAATGGCTTCGGGTGGGAAGCAGGGTGGCACTTCACCTGATCATTTTTACACATGGGGATGTGAAACGCATTTGGACTGCATTTCATAGCTTTGCGTCATAGTGAAATAATGAAGACACGCAGATATGAAATTACTTTTTAATTTTATGTGAGTTTTACTGCGTGTTAATGCACTGTGAAAAATATGAGTAACTTTTTTGGTGTTAACACAATAGGTTGCATGTTACCAAGTTACCGCACGACAGGAAAGAAAACCTCATAATGGTTTGGGTAATTTGGTTAAAATTGTATTCAGCTATATCATAAGGGCAGTACACCAACAGAATGAATGAGTGAAGTAATTGGTACCTAGGAAATATTAAAAGCATAAAGATAATATATACTACGTTATATAGGTAATATAGGCGTCCCATAGGAACTTTAGGACAACTACTTACTTACTTAACAAAGCTATGGTAAGACACAGTTTCCTAACTTAGCCACTAATGTTCGCATATGCTAGGTCATTGCTGCAGGATACGGTGCCAGTAAAGTTGAATCTAGTTTAATTTACTACATACCTAATAACTAAATTAACTCATTGGGTGCGCTTAACGAAATTGTATTTTGTGTTGATAGTGAGAACGAGTAAGCTTTGTAATTAACACATTGATAGTTGTTACACATAACACATTGGTATAAAAATGTAAATGAAAACTGACTACGGGAAAAGTGGCCAAGTTAAATTGTTTCGTGAGCTCTTCGCTGCTCTAGTTCGGCTCTAGTACCATTCTAGACTAAAAGGAATAACAAAATACTGCAAGCGAGGAAATGTCCCCCGTTATTCTATTGTTTATCTTTTGTCTTTTCTCAACTGGGTTTGTACATAAGTATTCACTATTTTACAAAATTCATGAATTTTTCTTTGTTTTTTTCGATAGCTCCAATTTATAAAACTGTACTTTTATTATTTTAGTTTTCAACGATTTCGTCATGTTTATTTAAACCTAGTATTTGTAGTATCTAACGGGCCCAAAGTGAGATACTTATTATTATAACTAGAACATGGGAGCCAAGTTGAACAAGTGCTTCTCTATTGTGCCTATCCTTGGTTCCGCAACATTCTTCACTGACTTTCTTATAAACTTGCGCACTTTATCTGGCAGCTTGCCATTCCGAGCTTGCATCAGAGGGCACCATGAGAAAGTATCACTGGACTGCAGGATCTGCTCCTCTTCATCTCCCTCTACTCCGGCATCACTGTCTTCCGCATCCTCGATCATCTTGTACTCCGTGCCGTCTTCAGTGTGCAGGTGCACAGGGAAGACGGCTACTACTACTACTAGTGAACTGGAAACTGCTAGAGTATGCATACGCAACACAAGCTGCGTTGGCTACTATGTAATTGCCTGGAGCATTGTTGATGTGCTTGGCATTCAAGGATCTGGGGGCCCTAACCAATGCGCCAATGACATGCACCCATTCGAAGAAGTACAGTCAGCACCAAAAGTCGATGAACAGAATCAACATGACAAAACACCTGTTCACAATAAAATGCCATAAGTTATAGTCGCAACTAGGAAACAAAATAGACTGTACACCAGAAACTTACAAAAGTCGTTAAACACGAGTATTTCAAAAGTATCTGTGCACTAGTATTCCTAAAGTCGCTGTACACCATCAATCCAAATGTCGCTGAACATCATTGTATCAAAAGTCACTAAACAGCAGTAAATACAAAATTAGGTTAACAAAGTATATTTTTAATGTTGCCGTGTGTTAATGTACTTTTGACGCTTATGTTGTTCAGCTACTTTTGGGACAGTACTTGCTTGACCTTAATAATGTATGTTAACACGTTAGTATCTATTTCAACAATTTTAATAATTATTTTGGAAATACACTCTTTTGCAAAAAAAGCGGGCACCTATGCGAAATCTTAGTTTTAAGGACTTTACGTGTATTTCAAAGGGTTTTAATGATTGTAGTATGTTTCTAGCATCAAAAGGGTTAGCCAAGCATGCGTGAGAGTGTATTCTAAATTTGAATTTTGTACAATTGCTAAGAAATTGGTTAAACCTTGTTTTGGACTAATTGCTGGCAGAAAGTTCGTCGGTGTTTTGAAAAGTTTTTGAAGTGATTTTCAGAAAACTGATAATGCAGTCTTACAGCCAGTTTCTTCATCAAAAGTTAAAGCCAAAGTAAAAGTCAAAGTAATGTCTAAAGTTAAAGTAACGGTTAAATTCAATTTTTCTATGAATTTTGCTGTCACTTTAGCCTTGAAAAAACGAATTTGACCGTTACTTTCACTTTAGACATTACTTTAACTTTAACTTTTGATGAAGAAACTGGCCGTTAATTAATGTACCTTTTTGTTAGATCAAAACATTTTTGAAAAACTATGCGTATTTGATAAAATTTTCACCTGCTCTAAATGGGCTATACTGATGATTGATGGCAATGTTAAAAGTTTCGGTATTTTAGTGTAAAGCGTTCTTCTGTTTAGATATTATACCCACGTGTTTTAAAATATCGCTTTTTCATAATTAAACACTATTTAGAGGAGTATCAGTACATCGGGCTGCGATAAAACCAATTTAAAGTAAGCAGTGCCGATCGCAACTCGTCTCCTATCGTACTTTAACATTAAAAAATACCAAATTTTGTGATAAATGTTAAAATTAACCACATGAAAAATGATGAGGAGGGTTTAAGCTATCTAAAAAGTCTAATTATTGCCACGTTGAAGCTCTCTATAACTCCATAGGTATCGGGTTACTAAACGATGATTTCGCTGAAAGGGAGTCAAGAATTCAAAGGTATTGACCAAACGTATGTTTCTTAAGAAATGAGCAGATAGCCAATCATTATTATGATTTAAGCAGGAAAGTGCTGTAGATGCTAGGAAATCTCGGTGCAGGCAAGTTTATTTAATAAAATGTCAGTGGGATAAAAACACGCTATTTGAACGCTCAGACTCATAGATCTTCGGAGGTCTACGGAGTTTCCCAAGAGACGAGGTTGTTTGAAAATCAGTGATTACGAGACCTTAAGACCTCGTGCTCACAGTCTATGCGCTATTTTCTGTATTTTGTAGAATTTCAAGATTTTTAAAAATGTTAAAGTCCGAAAGGAGACGAGTTGTGATCGGCACTGCTTACTTTAAATTGGTTTTGTCGCAGCCCAATGTACTGATACTCCTCTAAATAGTGTTTAATTATGAAAAAGCGATATTTTAAAACACGTGGGTATAATATCTAAACAGAAGAACGCTTTACACTAAAATACCGAAACTCTTAACATTGCCATCAATCATCAGAATAGCCCATTTAGAGCAGGTGAAAATTTTATCAAATACGCATAGTTTTTCAAAAATGTTTTGATCTAACAAAAAGGTACATTAATTAAGACTGCATTATCAGTTTTCTGAAAATCACTTCAAAAACTTTTCAAAACACCGACGAACTTTCTGCCAGCAATTAGTCCAAAACAAGGTTTAACCAATTTCTTAGCAATTGTACAAAATTCAAATTTAGAATACACTCTCACGCATGCTTGGCTAACCCTTTTGATGCTAGAAACATACTACAATCATTAAAACCCTTTGAAATACACGTAAAGTCCTTAAAACTAAGATTTCGCATAGGTGCCCGCTTTTTTTGCAAAAGAGTGTATTTCCAAAATAATTATTAAAATTGTTGAAATAGATACTAACGTGTTAACATACATTATTAAGGTCAAGCAAGTACTGTCCCAAAAGTAGCTGAACAACATAAGCGTCAAAAGTACATTAACACACGGCAACATTAAAAATATACTTTGTTAACCTAATTTTGTATTTACTGCTGTTTAGTGACTTTTGATACAATGATGTTCAGCGACATTTGGATTGATGGTGTACAGCGACTTTAGGAATACTAGTGCACAGATACTTTTGAAATACTCGTGTTTAACGACTCTTGTAAGTTTCTGGTGTACAGTCTATTTTGTTTCCTAGTTGCGACTATAACTTATGGCATTTTATTGTGAACAGGTGTTTTGTCATGTTGATTCTGTTCATCGACTTTTGGTGCTGACTGTACGAATTTACTGTTGCAGAGAAGGCACATTTACTCACTAAACCCACATGATACTGGAACTATGAGTGGTTCACATTGAGCTCATCCTCAGATGTCATTATCCTATCGATGTCATTGCTGATGTGGTCCAGGAAGACCTAATCCATAACTTCCGTCGTCTTCCATATCCCCAAGAAATAAACTAAGTATCCATATGAGATCAATGCGGCACAATCCCGGAATCTTGACCCTGTGGTTCCTATTCTAAAGTTGGCTTGGAGATGCACATTGAACTTATGCATGAACATGTCAAATACTGCTACCAAATCACTTTGGGTTTTGTATTCTAGGATTTCAGCTCGGATTAATCCAGGCGGTTGTGCTAACCTCCTTAAGAGTGATTTTAGTTCTGACTTCTAGCAAAAATAGAAGACTGATTTCCTCATCGGCACTACCTATAACGAACCCATATGCCTTCCAATCGTCGTCTAATACTGCTGTAACCGTTTGGGCATCGCGTTGTCCACGATATTTCCTCTGGGCGCCTTTCTTTTGAGTTTTCAAAGTGGTTGAGAGAACTGGCTTAAGACCAAGATGATATTGAGAAAAATATTAAGTAATATTATATGTTGGTATATATCTTTTTGCTTTGAAAAATATTCCCTTCTATGAGACAATAACAAGCTTAATATTGATTAGTATTGAAAGCTAATTCTAATGTAAAATCTATAAACCAATAAAAATAACAATATTTTCTATTATCTACAATATCACGTAAACTGCTATTATTTATGAGTCCTAAGTAACATTGTGTCATTTATAATTTATTTGAAACAAAAACTGAACAACAACATTCATTAATCATTGTCGTGATTATTAATTGACCCGTAGCAGTATTAAAATAGAAGAGGTTTTAATTTTTTTTATAAATAACATCGATTTGGGGTACATGGTGAATCTCGCAATGACATACCTAGTAACTATGTCGACATGCTTCACACTATAGATATTCTGGTGATGAATCTTTAATGAAATACGTAAGATGTAAGTTACAAACTGTTTATAGTGAGCGTGACAAACAGGTCAGATCCGAATCAGATCAAGTCGGTTCCGCTATGCTCTAGATCCGCTTGATGCCGGTGTCAGTCGGGATATCATCTACATACCCAGAACAATCTATAATATGAATACATATTTCACTTGATTTCGCATAGCATTTTCGCTGAGCCAGTACCGAAACATAAGAAATATAAAACTTTACATGTTATTACTACAGCCGTAGAATATCGTAAACGTTGTTTGACACGTTTGTCAAATTAATTAATCGTAATTTTGATGACTGAAATAGAAGTCAAAATATGAACTATTGCATACAGTCTGGTTAAACAACGTTAACGCAACATAAATCGCAAGCGATTAGTCAGGTCTGCGTTAGTAAACCTAAGCACAATATAAGTATGAAGTTATGAATAACATAACATAGTCATATAAACACTTGAAAGCCTATTTGTAGCCGAAACAACTTCAGAATATCAAATAACAACTTTATGTCGTTTTTTAAACATAAATAAAACCTTTTTGGGATGATTATGCAGAATACTTGTGTAATATTGTGTTTGTGTGTTAAGGTAAAATAGAAGAGTTTATGTCGCGTGTGTGGGTGTGTGTTGGGACACGTACGAGCCGACTAAGTTCCCTAAATTACGTGTGTCCGTCGTTACAGGATGCCGAGCGCGTCTGCACGGTATGGATTATAGCCACCCTGAATTATAGATAGATTATATCGGTAACATATACATATTTTAAATTTGTAATTGAGAAACGCACGAATTTTCCTAGATGTGTATATCACGGCAGAAAAGCTCTTTCTGCCGTTGTAGAAGACAAAAAGTAATATTGATTTTTACATAAGAGAGAGGTAAAATCTGCGGTTTAAGCTACGGATTAGAATGTGCTCGGCATGCCGATAAGCTCACCCTATATAACACGGGGTCAGTGGGGCCTGACGTGATCATCTGTGCTTCTTGGTTGTATATTCTCTGAAATAATTACTCGTATTGTAAGGAATTCTGATTAGTGATTGGACTACCAGTTTAAGAATACTTGAAAAAAGAGTACACCTTTACCCCAGCATAAGGTTATTTAACATTCAATGCCGAGTTCTCAGCGAAGCGCACATTTTCAACAAAAGCTACTTTTGATTGAAATACTCAAATACTTTCTAGTCGCGGCGGTTCTGATTCAAATCAATATTGTAATATAAAAAATTGATTATAGTTACTCGTTTATGCTTTCGATTCTATTGTTATTAATCGGTGGATTGTAATAGCTTTGTAAAGTGAACTGTCAGGCATCAGTTTGCAGGTACGTGGAACAAAGCTTACAGAGTGGTAAGCTGAAACGGCTGGCGGCTGAATTATGGCCGTCAAAGGATCGACGGTTGGTTGAGCGAGTCTTTGAGAAGTAACCTAGTGTAGTGTGGGATAAGATGTAGACCGTGACAACGAGTGGAATGAGTAGGCGGCCAATCGTTTATTATTTTGCTAATTATGACAACCATGTTATACGACATATTGTTCCAAAAGGTTAGTTCACGTAGTTACCACTAAACATTAGCTTTGTGTGCGCGGTCGGGTAAAAATACATCGCATTTACGCGGACTCGTAGCTATTTAAAACTTAAAGTGTTACTAAGTTTAAGAGCATTAGTCTTGTCTTTCAGGCTGTTAACCAGACTTCATACACAACACTTCCATTAGTGATTGTCTTTGTTTTTTAACTTTTAGTAACTTCGGCACTGTCATTACTACACTAGTCAGGTTATGATTAAATATTTACGCTATGTAAGTACGTGAATTTAAACTTTGCTGTGTTGGATTTTTGAATTTTTTCATTAAAAAAAACTGATTAGATAAATAAGTTTGAATATTATCACGAGCTTTTTTCTAATTTGACAGTATTTAACATAGCGGTCACTATGTTTCATCAAAAACTAGCAAAATCTTTTTTACGATATCCAGTTGTACCCACAGTTGATACATTTTAGTCCATATTAACAATGCTGACGTTGTTTTTTTACGGAAATATTACTGCGATTAGGGTAATGGGCGAATCTCCGAATCGCTGAGAGTCATGACGATTCTACATGTAAGTTTGGGTTTTAAAATCTATTTTTATGATTTTTTATATAGGTTCCACAAAGTTTAAAAAAAACGTAGTTTCGTTTTGATGGCATGCCTGACTGAACAGTACCTATTTTTTATTTTCAGTCTTGAAGAAAATTTAACAAAGATCGAGTTTAACAAGAATAATTTTCAAGTTTTAACTAGACAAACAAATTATTTAGAGTCATCATATTGTTCTTGAGCACACTAACTGAGGCAAAGTTTCCGCTAAGTGTTTACTTACTTTACATGTACTTTAGACGACGAATTAAATCCCGCGTGTAAGAAAATCTCGTTTGCACACAACTTGGGCGGCGCTAGTAAAGTATGTATTTATTTGTGTAGCGGTACATTCTCTGATCTATTTAATGTAAGTAATTGATTCCGCAAACTCTGCTCTACACTTTCTTAGGCAGGTAAACTGTCGTTCTATCTTATTAGGAACTATTTTATTAAGTGTCTTCCTTTTACTTAGTATTTTGCGTGGTCGAAGCTGTAGGTCAGGAGATTTAAATTAAACATGTATATTTAGTATAAGTTGCATACATTTTGTGCAACTCTGAACCCACCGTAACCTACGTGGTAATTATTATAGTTACGTACAATGTAAAGAGAGTCACATTGTTCCTTAGAATTCGCAAGCCAAAGCCTGCAAGCTAGCTAAAGCTAGTTGCGAGATTTACGGACCTTATCTTAGAACAAAGTTGTTGTTATTTTATCCATGATCTCGACAGCTTACTTTTTCGCTTTTTTTGTATTAGAATTCCCCTTTGTCATTGGTGTTACAATAATATTCTTAGACTATCTTCATGTAAGATAAAAAAAATGTTTATATGCATAACGTTCCAACTTTGTTATTCGTTAACATTGGCTAGCAGCAAATGAAAGTAAGTAGTACGTTTAGGTGAACATATCTTTTTATATGTTGTTTTTCTTAGGCCGAAATCCCTTTCGGAGTTTATCTTGTTCATAAAATTCACGGTTCATAATAAAATTTGTCCATCTTGTCGTTTAACAATATCAACAGCGCGCGTCCTAAAATCGTTTTTTACAGTAAAGAATTTTCGCAGACTTCCTCATTATGCGAAAAGCTTTTGTATTATATTTATTTGATTTAATAATTACCGTCTAAAGATTTATTTATTTCAGTTCTATTAGATCATTTCCAAAGTTGATTAATTTGGGTATATGGATTTTATACTTTTGTTTTAGTTTTTGACGTTTTAGTTTTAAAAATACTTAGACTATCTAGAGTGGCGTTTGCCACTTTCACGCTAGATATTTCGAAGATGTACGTAGCATAATGTGCGAATTTAAAGTCCAGAAAGTCACTATCAACTCAAACTTTGCAAACATAAAACGAGATCGTATTTTAAAACGTTAAGTTCGGGGTTGTCTTCAAGCCATTTCGGCTTAATGAGTGTCACTATCGTCAAACTTGATCCATCCATATCAAAGTTTACATACGATAGATGAGCGCGGTTTCTGCTCTGCTCTCGAGATTGGAAATGACTTAATCGTTCCTGTTATGAAACAATTTACCTCTTCATGTCCTTGAGTAGTTGTTCCTACACAAGAAGTTTGGAAACTTATGCAGTAGACACATACCTAGCACCTTAGCATTCTCTGTGCATCGGCATGATCGCGACGTAGCGAAATTCCTCACGATGAATTCTTGGAAATTAAATCACACATTGTCACGGGCGTTAGGTATTACATGCACCAACTTTCATTGTTTTGTTTTCTATTGAGTTGCGTAGAGTTTAGATTTCAAACCAATTTCAGTTTTTTCTTAAACTAGGTTTTTTTGTATTGGTATTTTCGTCGACCATTATTTGTCGCCGTACTTTTTGCGGGAGGTTCCTTCATGAGTTGGTGAAAATTATTTAAACTTACACATTTCCAAAGTTTCATTAAATCTTAGAATAGCTTTATCATAGAACTAATATTTTTTGCATAATTTAACAGAAAGTGGTTTATTGGAAATAAAAATGTACGAATCAGATATTGCAATCACTAAATATTAGTTATAAAATTTAAGTCTAGTCTAAGTGAGTAAGTACAATGTATTTTGATTTCTCTACCAACTAATGCTAGTTCTGTCTACTGCATAGTATACAAACAGTATTTGGCTATATTTAAATACCAGGAACTTATTGACAAGAATATAAATGATTTTAAATGTGAATAACAATAAAAACAAAATTCGGTTGCATGACAATTTTTTTTCATACTTTTATTATACTGTGTATGTACCTACCTATGTATTTTATTTGTACAAGTAAATTGGAATGCAAATGATTTATGTTCATAATAAGTCTTATTGAAATAAAATTATAAAAAATACGATATTCTGCAACATGAAAGTTTATTTGATAAACATAAAAAACTTTTGTGATGCAGAACTTAATACTCAGAGCAGACTGATTATTTAATTCTGTTAATTATAATTCCCCTGAAAGAGTTATTCGGCCCCACTTGAACCTGTGAAGAGTAGATATTCTCTTCGGTGGGCGGAACGCCGCCGCGGCTAAATTACATTTGCGGATTGCCATGCATTTATTATTAAAACGAATGCTGTTTGAAATGCGTATCCCACATCGGTATTTTCCAATGGGTTACCATATACCGGTGCCATAAGATTTGATGAATGTTTAAATTGAGTTTGTCGGTAACGGCGTATTATATTCGCCATAAAAAAACGAATGGGCACCGGGCTGTCATATGTAACTTTATGTAAATTGAATAATAATGATAAGAAAAAACAAAGATGAAAATGTAAGTAAAATACCAATTTAACGATTTGTTTAGAAATTGATTGAAATAAATTCAGAATGAATGAACACATAAATATTGAGCTGAGTATACGGTTAGGCGAGAACTCGGCTCGGCCCCAATAACACGAGAATCAGAAGCGTAAACCTCGGCGATAAAATTCCGTACCCAGAGGGTGTATTACATCAAATATGGGATTGCAATTTACACGACTGTCCCTTAATTGTAATCCGGGAGATCTTTGTTTTACTATTATAATACAGAGGAAACAGTTTTTTGTTTGTTTCTAAAAACGAAACTAATGTACCGATTTGAAAAAAAACTTTCAATGTTGAGAAGCTGTACTGTTGGCAAGTAGCATAGACTATATTTTATCTAGGTACGGGAAGCTGAAACCTCTCCCGGGACGCTGGTGAAACCGCGAGACAAACAGGTAGTTGATAATAAAGACGTTTTTTATTGAAAAAAATAGAACAACCTTTATCTGTAATTTACTGTGCAGCAGCACAAAGTTGTATTCACAAACTAAGAGAACTAAGAACTTGGTTAAAACTAAAGAGATCAACATAAACTTGTAATCGTAAAATACGTTAAACTAACTTTGAACTGCAAACAGCAAAATGCAGTACATTCCTAAGTAAAATTTTTCTTTAGTTTCGAGAAACGGAACGGATTAGTGAGTTTATTTCCACCAGAGTTGAACTTTTTTTTGGTCATGCCCACTACACGTTATTTGTTGACCTAGAAGGCACCTGACCTACCTGCCTTGAGGCATTTTCGCTGAGCTTTCTTTCCTCCGTGTTTAAAACACACTTGAAAATAGCACACTTAAGATGAATACACCACAACTCGAGAGCGCTTTTCAGAGTTGTTTTATGCAATAGATTGATTGGATTAATATTCTCTTATGGTGAATTTCTTTACATCATACTGATGATTATTTTGCCTTAGACTTGCATCCGGCGTAAGAAACAGTAACCTCCACTTACCTCTATTTCGACCCCTCTAGTCACTTCACACAGAACTTCCGAAAAAGCAAATATTTCCAATTTGCTATCTCATCTTTTTTATATATATATTTACTTATATAATAAAAATAGAATAAATAAATCTCGTGCGCAAAAATGCTGTTGACCAGTGTTATTAGTATTCTTTATTACGTAGCAAAATTTTTAAAATCATTCATTTAACACTGCTTAATACAAATTTTAATTAATTTACTAGACGTCTTGTATCTAAAATGACATTTCACTTGGGACAGTACCCTTCCAATTTCACAGTTTAATTCTAATTCCATAGTTCACAAGGAGTGCTGAACTTTAGATACGCAACGGCTAAAATGTATTGCCGTAAGGAGTTAGTTTACCAACAGTTAATATGAAAACTTTTGTTTACCTACCTCGCCCAGCCCGAGCGTCTATTTACATGCAATCATTTTTAATTTACGTTCCTCTGAGCGGCGTGTACATGCACTCAAGTTGTTTATGTGATATCATTTTATTTTAAGTTTTAATCGTGTTTACCGTCTGGCTGGTTATACGACGATCTCGAAAGTTTTTCGCCCGATTTATCAACTGTTTTCTTGAACTTAAAAACGATAATAATGATCACAAGTTTACATGAAACATTATTTCCCGCCCAAAATAGCTGGATGGGGATATAAAATATGTGGCCAACAGTTTACATGGCGCAGGGCTTGTTAATAAGTAACGTGCTTCATATTACGTAATGGTTAGCTTAAACGTTTCGTAAATAGCTCACAGAGGAGTAACGCCAAATAGTTTGGTGACAAAGTGAGCCGAAATTAGCGCGGGGACGAGTTTCGATATTAGGGCGAAATAAATGCACATAATATTTACACGTTCTATGAATAAAATACCTACTTATAAATATTAAGTATAATAGAATAAAATAGATTGTCGATTCAAGACTGTTGTCCTAGAAAAACATTTTCATGTAAAATGTTGCCAAGATGAGACCATTATTACATCAAAAAGTAATCAGATCTCATGTAGAGCCAAGTTTCTAACCCTACATGCTAGTTCTTAATCTATAAACCCTAATTTTACATTTAAGTCGTGATAAAATACTTGACGATGTCGGCTGCGCGAAAAAGTTTACAAATTCCTTAGTCGAAATGTGTGGCTTAACCATTTTGATACTAGAAAAGATATTGTATAACAGAAAACAAATAAATATTGATGAATAGATATTGAAGAAGTTTGATCATCATCAGTGAGTGAATGAATCAGTGACGAAATCGGGATACTTTAAATATTTATCAAAGCTTAAGTAATTAAATACATATCCAATTGAAACTTGTAAGGCCACTTTTGACATCAAATTCCGAGAATTACGTTTATCCGGTATATGATATCCAAAGGTAAGAGGGTGCAAAAATACGATGAAGCGTTTTGTTTTAAGAAAAGAAAAGTAGGTAGTGCCCTTGCGTTTAACATGGCTCGTCGTCTGATTTCCATAATTAGCTATTCTTGAAAGCAATCCCTTAAGCTTCTAGGTTTATTGGTAAATCTACTTAAATAGATCTAAAAATAAACTGTTTACAAACTAAACGTAGGTACTTTTTCTGCGAAATATCTTTCCAGGTTTTATTAGTAACCAGTAACTTCTTTGCAAAAGGTAATTCAAATAGTTAAAAATTGAAAAACAACAAAATCTATATTATAAAGCTGAAGAGTTTGTTTGTTTGAACGCGCTAATCTCAGGAACTACTGGTCCGATTTGAACAATTCTTTCGGTGTTAGATAGCCCATTTATCAAGGAAGGCATCATTTACTTTTTATCCGGGTTCGTGCAGAGGTTCCCACGGGGTGCGGGTGAAACCGCTGGCAGAAGCTAGTATTATATATGACTCTCCACCAAAAGTTGGTTCTTGTGTTGTGGATTGTTAGTCAATGCGGTCTAGGTAGTAGTCTGATACCCGACTGGGTGGGTACCATGAGTAGGTACATACTCATCCTTGTCATCTGGCTACATTCTCAATAAATATGCTATCTTACACTAATTTCAAATCTGTCCAATAGTTTCTGAGACAACACGTTCAAGTAAACAAACATAAATTGAAACAGTTATATGTTATACAAATCTCAAACATGCCGATGGTTTGTTGTGTACTGTGTGATAAATCAATCTGTTTCTAGCAGAACGTTGCTGTTGCTATTGCAGCTGTTGACAAAGGCATAGGTGAGCTGCAATGAGCAACAGAACGTAATGAAGGCAATTAAGTCTCAACTGTACTGTGTACATGTCAATGTCAAATACAGTGTGTATTACGCTTCAGAAGGGACGTGTACATCAGCAATTTGGCATTATTTGAACGCGAACTCTTGTAGTATTTCATGAATGGAAATTATTATTCATACAAATGTTCTGTAATGTTTCAAAGCATTTAGCAAAGTTTGAGCACAGCGCTGTCGCTCGCGTTTGCTTTTCACACTTCAAACTAGGTAATTATGGTTGCGTTAGTTAAATATTGAAGAATATATTGTTTATAGCTGAGTTTTAAACCGATTAAAAACATTTTCATTTCATACCACCCTTTGTAATAATTCTCTTTACATAAATAATGAGAAAATCGAAATATCGTTTATCGACATTGTATTGAATACGCCACGTAATTGATTTTAGGAAAACTATTAAGCTTGGCTCATAATAATTAAAATGTAACTATCCGCAGTCACGTGCAGATACGTTAATATTTTCGAGAACATCTATACATATAATAAATCTGTAGAAAAGTAATTTTTGTACATTGAAGAAATTGACAAAAAAAATAGCCAGCATGTTAAAGGATAACTAACAGAACCCATTTCCATCATTTTTGTCATTTTTGTCTGTTTGTCTGTTTGTCTGTTTGTCTGTTTGTCTGTTTATCTGTTTGTTTGTTCGGGATTCACGTAAAATCTACGAATTAAATGCAGACAATGCTTATATACAAAAATTCTACGTAACTTGGGGTATTACTTAGTTTTTGTTTCATCGAAATCGATTCACACTATCAAAAGATATGATTAATTTTGTGAATTCAAGATGTAAAATATTACGACACGCAATCTATTTGTCAAAACTGTACATTTGAATGTTGTACTTATATTAGTTGATCGGCCTATTATTAATCTTTACACAGAAAATCACACCTTTATAAGTAACTTCGGAAGAAAAAAAAAAAATGAAAATTTTGTTTAGCCAAGGTTAAAGTAGCTCCATCTCTGGTAAATAAAATACATCATCAATTTGTCAAAGGAGCGAGGTGGTAAATGACAATATTACCATACATTCTTTATAGAGGATTATTATTTCAACAGATGGAGTTGTGTATTTTCCGTAATTCACCATATTTTAACACGTAGTGTAATTTTTCGATAGACATTTCAATAGTGTTTGTCAGTTTGCCGTGCCACATCAAAATCCAACTATAATTATTACCTTGATGAATAGAAAATTAATAGTTCTCAGCCAAATTTAAAACGGTGCCATCTAAATTATTTTTTGAACATTATGTCAAAAATGATGACTTTAGTGGAACAATTAATTATCATTTAAAGTTACAGATGGAGTTCATATCAGGATTTTTTCATAAACATAGTTTAGCTTATCTTCCACTAATGTGGTGGCCTTAAAACAAATTACTTTGAGTGAGTAGTATTAAGTAGACCTTAATTATTTTTTCTGATGCAAAATATGTAAACTAAATCCTAGAAGAAATGAGGATCTATCTCTCGCAAGCGCTGCTAAGCGTGAGGAAGGTAATGTAGGATTCTGTAGCTTTAAAAACAAGCCCAGATGAGAGCTAGAGCAAATGGGAGCTCTCTCTATTTAATACCATACACACGTAAAATGCTTTATGCGTCTGAAAACGTACAAATTACGCGCCGCATACCAGAGACATGCTTACTTTCAACTTCTGATCGCAAATACACTGTTCACGATTACGAACAGTCTCAGTAAGACCCGAGCCAAGTCTAAAAAACCCTAAAAACCCTAAAAAACACCTTTTATATAAAACTACGTTTGATGTCATTTAATCAAAAAGACAGAAAAGACAGAATTGTTCTCTGTTGCAAATCCTATCCACTTATATCCTATCCTAATCCAGAATGCATTGCAGGTGTGTATTGCACAAAAACCAATGGTATCCTATTCGAGAAGTCAAAAGAGTTGACCTGCCAACGTCAGCTTCTGCGCTAAGCAAGTGTTCTTAATAGTACCATCAGAATTACATTCATCGTTGAATGAGGTGAATAAATTTTCAGAAACCACAATAACAGTAGGAGCCAAAGCGTATTATCGCTTCATAGAGCTCTGATTGGCCCCAGGTGACCAAGTCAGGTCTGATTTGTTCGTTCATCAGATCTTTGAAAGTGTTTCAGTGGATACTTACTGTCGTCCTGTTTACGTGTGACACAAAATATGGTATATAAACGTCCTCCGCAAGAGCGAAATTTTCCCGGTGTGCGGTAGTGACGCACAGTATACAACACTTATGTTTCTTTTGATTTGCTGGCTCCACCAAGAAATGACAAATTGCGAGCGTACATTCTGAAAATCTTGGCAAAACTACAGGTTTCAAGTACGAACACATGAAGTGGACTCTCACAGATACGTACATTTTGCCTATTCGTGAACTAATGCAAACATTTCGGTGGAGTCCCGGCTTAGGCCTCCCCCACATTAGGCGTGCGCGATCCTCGGGCGTGTGAGTAGCGCGGGCGCCGCGCGTGCGTCGCGAGAGCGTTGCGTGAGCGTCGCGTTTTGCTGCCCTGCGGCATTTGCAGCGCGCTCGCGGCGCGCACGCGCCGCTCTCCTTGACGTTTAACTGCTAAGGCATTTAGCGGGCGGCGGGGATAGCGGGCGAACGGGTAAGAACGCAACTCGAGCGCCGCGTGCTCGCCGCGAGCGCGTCGCTTGCACTCTTCACACATGCCGCAGGGCAGCAAAACGCGACGTTCACGCAGCGCGCTCGCGACGCCCGCGCTACTCACACGCCCGAGGATCGCGCACGCCTAATGTGTGGTCAGCCTTACCATGAGTAAGTGAAACTATCGTACCCTATGCGCCTGCTGATGATGATGACTCATTTTATCATCCATCCAGCTATTCCCCAACTATGTTGGTGTTGGCTTCCAGTCATCGAATCTGTTTGAGTACCAATATTTTGCTTGGAGCGACTACCTATCTACAATCCAGTCAACTACACAAGACGATATCCATATTATGGTAATACTGACAGACTTTCTGGCTTCTGATTAGTCGCAGCAGCTGCAGAAAATGTACAAATGACAGCTTTGTCAGACTCAAAGCATGTAGACATAGATTATAGCTGTTTCCTGTGAAAATTACTTACGCACCATACGTTATAATTTTCCAAATTGGCTGAACAACGTCACAAACTTTACTTCTTTTGTTTAGATAAATGGTCACATCCACAACACAACCTTGATCAATGAATCTATGCGACTGCTAAGTGCTATAGTTCGGCCATTCAGAGAATGCGTTCCTGACACGTCGCGATTGAACTGACGACGTAACTTTGCAATGGCGTTGCAGTTACGATAAAAATATTTTTGCTGGTTGTTTACCGTTTTAACAATTGAGGAGCATTAAAACAACATTATTATATCAATAATCAATGAATGTAGTTACGTCGTCAGTTCAATCGCGACGTGTCAGGAACGCATTCTCTGAATGGCCGAACTATAATCCTAATTATACTGTCACGTGAAAGAATGCACCTACGGGATAAGTAGTATTTTGACGATTCGAGATTGCCCACGCAGACGAAGTTGCGGGCAACAGCTAGTTTTAAAATAAAACCGCGACAAAAATTATGAGGGGAACCTTGCTCGTAGTAATGAACGGCTAACCCGGCATAAAATTATTGGCCTTCAGTAACGATGAATTGTGCCGGGTGCAAACAGAGCCATAATTTTGCATGATGTCACTTAATTTGGACCGCATCACAGTTTTTATTTCTTAGTCGATATAAGTTACATGCGGATTGTTGGATATTCTTCATTGCTATTTTGTTTCAACAGTGGGACTGGGCAGCATTTTTTCAAAGCGTTACACTTCCCTTACAAAGACAGGTGAAATTACCGACCTATAGAAATAAGCTGCGTTACAGAAACCAGCAGTCTGTATGGTAATAGATCGATTGCAAGACATTAACATAGTAAAGTAAGTAAAGCTACTGAAACTCAGATCAGGACTCGATGATGGGCAATAAGAATTCAAATAAAGTTTTGTTATCCACCTGTTCGGCAACTAATTAACACAAATGTTTCAAGGTCCAGGGAAGAGGCGCAATTAATTAATTATTAAAACTTGGTCGTTCCTCCACAGTAACTGATCTTTATTTATATGACAAGCTTAATAAATAAGCGTCGCCGTCTAAAGCTTTCTGAACATTATCCAAATATTCCACGACTTGTAATATTTCATTTTATTAGCTCCGCACGGATGATTTGTCAACTTTTTATTTGTTTTTGTCATGACAGCTTGAGATAAGGATTTTGTAAAGCGATCGAATATTTATTTCGTCGGTGTAGTGTTATTTATTTCAGTTATTGAGGAAAAATTAACATGAAGCAATAGTGATTATTTTTATGACCCGTCGTTGAGTTGCCGAGGGCTGCACAGCATTTTAAGAGTTATTTGTCAATAGAATGAATGTATAAAATTGAATGAACGACATGATCGTCGTTTGGCATGATATTATAACGATATAGAGGGAGAATTAATGGTCGTTCTTGTTTATGCTGGCGCGCACGCTAACCTTTTTGCGTCACACCTCTGTTTAACAATTACCAACTTACTGATATTGACAGTTGGAAAAACAATTGATGATTTACACAGGAAAGCTTTTAACATATTTTTTTTGCTTTTTTGAAGCATCGATTCAAAACACGTCAGGTTTTACATTAGATTACGTTTTAAGTTCATGCAGTAGGTTTTTATATAACAGACCACCAGAGTCTAGAAGTGATGGAAAGACAAAATATAAAAGTAGCCTAAGACCCAAGATTATAGTCAGACAATCAGGCAGAGGAACCATCACAGTCAGGCACGCCTGGCGAAGAATTATCTCGAATGAAATAAGGGCACACAATTTGTTCCTCAAAAAACGAACATAATCGGACGATTAATTGAATGTGGCAAGTTGGTAGTCAGAGTTAACTAGTCCTGATTAGGTTTACAAACTGTGACGCTCCCGTAGGTTGTAGCTGACATGTACGATGAATGTATTCGCTGCTAAGCAGTTAGGCTACAATTTAGATGATTGGCGTATTACAGTTTCTGGCATAATCTTACGGTATTTTGAGCTTAGTGCGCAATAAAGTAACTCTCAAATTGATTTCTATAACGCAGGTTTTAAAAGGAAACATTATATCTCTACTATTCTTAAACCGTTTTCATTAATATTTTGTTCTTTGTATCAATGTAACGGCTATTTTCACCCGATCATATTGTTGTTTAAAAAGGCTTCCTTAAACATCGTCTGAAATTCAGACCAACTAATTATAGTTCGGCCATTCAGAGAATGCGTTCCTGACACGTCGCGATTGAACTGACGACGTAACTTTGCAATGGCGTTGCAGTTACGATAAAAATATTTTTGCTGGTTGTTTACCGTTTTAACAATTGAGGAGCATTAAAACAACATTATTATATCAATAATCAATGAATGTAGTTACGTCGTCAGTTCAATCGCGACGTGTCAGGAACGCATTCTCTGAATGGCCGAACTATAGTACCTATATTAAGTATAAAATATTTTAGTTGTTTTAAATCGTACTTACATTCATCTCAATGGCTGTTTTACCTAGTTTTAATATTTCGTCTCTCTTCAACATGGGAATTTGCATTTTGCTGTTTCATTCCTTTGACCGATTCGTAACGGTCCGCTGCAGTCGGCGGCCCGCCTTCGCGTCGTGAGGACCATGCTAGTTTGGCACCGAATGCACGTTAAAACTATCGTAAAAATTAACAACTTTCAAACTATCACATTGTGAAATCGTTGTTCAGATATGGTGTTAGAAGCCATTGTCTGTTTTATTGTAAAGTATAATTTATTTGACATAACAATTCTAAGGTCCTCCTATTGAGGATTAAAATTATTGTAATACACTGAAAAATGAAAATTAATTACATGCTGCTGTAATTAGTTCTAAGTTCCGTTTATGTCTTAACCCTATTTTGGCGTTGATCATTTGTTTCTAAGGGCAATTGAGTATATTTCACGATTATGTTTTAACCCTAAAACGGCTGCACCGAGATAGATGATATCGCGGAGACATTTAAGGCCTGTATTTATTCGGAATCATGAAATAATTTATGAGAACCTGATTCCCAGAAAAGATAGGAAACAGGTGTTAAATCATAATTTATCTGTAATTGCAAACAATGCTTGTTCTGGTAAGCAAAAAATAATATGCCGTTTATTTTACGTTAATTTGCACCGAATACAAGATATTCTTGGAATTCTGAAATCGACAAAAGAACTCTGCTGATAAGTACCACGGAATCGATTAAGCGCTCTTAAGCGGAAAGCGCCTGAAAGATTCAGTTGTTTCGCTGTTCAACAAAATTCCCTTATCTCTTCGCTGGAATGAAAACTATTTCATTTATTATGCCGGCGATTTCCTGTTTGCACTTAACTTATAAACACAGTATAAACAACAGCTTTCTATGTCGACGTCTAGGCGGAACGCTAATTGTTTTTGAAACTCCTCATTATATGTGAATTCTAAAGAAAAACTGAATTTCACTGACTTTCTTAGCCTGGAATTTTATTTTATGTCATTAACACGAGGCGCTAGAGACTTTTCAATTAAAAATTCTTTGAAGTCTTAAAGATGCTGCATGAGCTGTGTTTTTTTTCTTAGTTCTATAATGACGTCTTGAAATGTAGAACGTTCTTGTATTATACTGTGAATCTTTATTCCAGATGTATATTAGGCTAAAAAAATTATTCTAAAACGTTACGTTTAGAACTTATCGAGTTTTTCAGAAATAATATACGTGCTCATTAATTCTGTAAGTGATCATCATCGGCAAAGTGGTATACAAACGAAATACTCATACATGTATTCGTAAATTATGTATACTTGTTAACCGAAACTTTGTATGTAACTTCCTAACGCAAAACAAGGAATACATGTTACCTATTCGTCTGCAAGATATGTATGAATCGGTACAGTCTATCCGACGTGAATACTCATCTCTTCAGAATCCTTGCTGGCTTACTGCCAGGGTTCACTTTGCATTGCTTAACGAAACTAGGTTGGCCGCTCGATAGACCCATGATACATTTCACCGTCTCTCGTAAAACTGATCTCCAAGATCAGTATAAATTCGTTTTGGACAGGAAAATTCTAGATAGGCAAGTATTAGAAGATATTTTTTTCATTTGTTGTGCTTAATAATGATGTAAGCAGTACCTAATTGTATTTGTTTCTATAGAACCCGGCGGCTAAACGAATATGGGTCCTTTGTCTGGAGGCATGAGGAGTAGGACCGCTGGAGGGTGTGTTGAAAGAGTTAGCCTCATCATTCCGGCCTTTTGCAGGTTTTCCAACCTTAGTTCAAGATTGCTGATGTCTTTTAATCCTGCAGCATTTAATTATGCACCGTGTTTATTAGATACATGATCTCTCACTGAGAGTTTTGTATGTCTGCCAGCATGTAGATCATGCCACTGTTCTCTATATAGGCGGGAGGGTCAACCTGTCGGTCGACGACTGTTCGTGAGCCGCGCGCGGCTGCGACAGCCGCGATGCACGGAATTCTACCTTTACTGTGTTGTTATAATTGTCTTGTTTCGCACGCTTCACGCAAATTATTTTAGTTTTGGAAATGGATGTTCTTCTTCATAGATATGAAGAAGGCTCGATGTTGACCAGTGCTTTCATTGTGACGCGAGTAAAAACTAGAAATGAATATTTTGTTGACTATAAATATCGTTATCTAAAAATTCATATAAGTATCAAGAAGATAAATATTTAACAAATCCAGTAATGATATTAGGCTTGTTAGAATGCTATTCAAATATATATAAACCGATGTTATGTAAGAGAAGGCTATAAATTAACCAAGTTAAAGCCTTTGTATTTCTACAATAACTATTTTTCACTTTCATATTGAGATATCGGCACGAAAAATGTAGGTGAAGATAAAATAAAAGCTTAGGTTGTGGTTTTCTCAGGTTTTCCTTTTATCCGCAAAGTCTCCATGTAACTGGAGTTTATAAAACAACTACTAACTGAGTTGTATTATTTACTAAAACGCACTCTACTCTTTGGTATCATATTTCGGATACCCGGTATTTCTGCGTCTTACACATTTTTATTCTCGTTTCTCTAAGATGAAAGGGGATAGTGTTTTATAAAGAAAACTTTACAGCTTCTTTTAAAATCCTCACAACATGAAAAAATAAGTCTGTCAGTTGGTAACGCTTTCACATCAAAACTACTAAACCGATTTAAAGTTACACATACCTATATTTCAGAGTCTGAATAAGGACACGGGCTTGTTATTATCCCGGTGCTGGAAGTACTGCCCTTAACGAGGGAGAAAGAAAATAAGATATGAAGAGCTATTGAGGTACTCATAAGTGATAAAAATTTTTGTCCAAAAAACTCTGTACCATCGAATCAGAAATAAATAAACTGATTGGTTTTACTGATAAAATAACATGAACGAGCTATTTGTAAATGGGTATTGTAATTTCAAGGAAATGACATATCCATATCGTGTGGAAAGTAAATAAATATTTAAAAAAGAAAAAAAAAAAGAAAAAAAAAATATGTTTCACGTAACATTCAAAAAATATTTGTGTATGTCCTGCGGTCGTTCCACGTGACGAATGTTTTAAATAAATTATTTTTCCAATTATCCGTTTCCGTTTCACAAAAAACTGTTTGCTTTATATGCAAAAAGAATGATTCAGTATTTTATCCAAATGTACCTACAAACGTACGTAACGTTGAATAATATCGTGATGATGATGTAATAGAAATAATTCTATCACTATCAGAAACATTATCACCATTAATCACCATCGGAAGACAGTGGATTATGCGTACTAGGTACTCATATCATCCTCTTGAGGTATCCCACTGAAATCTGATATTATAGACTGGTTTGAGATCTTACAGTACATGAAATTACCATGCCTTCCGATAGAATACTGCAATTCAATGGTTTGTACAAAAGCCAGCTTATGTATCAATCGGCTTATCTTAGAGAAGGGATGCCGCTTCCAGCACCGAACACCAATAGAAAGCATTGATTGCAATAGTTAGTAACACAAAGGACGCATTAATTTCTGCCATTCAATTTCCAACTTTATGTACAGCGCGTCAAGAGACACGATGACATGAATATTAATTCAGTGGTCGTCAATCCGTGGGTGGGAACGTGGGCGCGTGCTGGCAACTTGTTATATAATGATCGTATTTGTCTCCAAAACAAATGCTGATCATATAAATTCACAAAGGCTTTAATTATTCTACTTGTCAGATCTATTAAAAATAAAAAGCAGATTCACCTGAAAATACCAATAGATTTTTTTCTAACTTAACCAGGTGACTTTTCAATGACAAAATATTTTGAAGCTTTTCCGCACCAGGACATGGTGTAATAGAAATCCAAACCCACAAACATTCAAATTTATATGATTATTTGTAGTTGTTGGATTATGCCTCGAATAATAAGACCCAAATTCACAGACAACTCTGCTGAAGTTTAACGTGATCATTCACCGTAAACAGTTGTTCTAGGAAAATTGGCTTTTATATTGTGGATGAACTTTGGCCTTAGAGTACTCTTTCCGAACGTGCTTAAAAATGATTGCTTAATTCCACACTTCAACTTGTCAGGTTAATCGTAAAAAGCGCGATGAAGTGGCCCATTTCAACCAAAGTTTGTGATTTGACGTCTCAGATAGTAAGTTTCGAAGTCAAATTAAAAAGTCAACCATTGAAAATATTCCAATAGAAACCGTCAGAGAATAACTGAGTAATGATTTATAACTTTAGAGCACATTGATCTAACTGCGGAATTGAATGAGCGTACGAAGTTTGAATATGAGTAGATCCGCATTTATTTACAGAAGACTGACTCCAACCTCTTTGGAAATTGCCTAGATGCGAGCACGGTATCCTATAAACATATAGTACTATACGTAGATAGAGAAGCTAAATGGAACTGATTAATTAACTAAACACACTGCGTATCCACATTTTAATGAAGCGGCTTACATTAAATCTGTGAAAACATTTTATCCCTTAACACTGGAGGTCATTTAGCTGTAGGTACAATTGGCAGATAAAATTGTCGACACCCCTCTCGAAGTTGCCGTTTATATGTTAATTTCGAACGTTTTATTGTTTTCCCGGTACGAACGTGGAAATAAAATGAGAAGCGTGCGGGTATTCTGATTTTGGCCTAGAGCGAATCCAATGGAATTACCATAGTTGATTTTTTGGTTATATAGTCATTAGCAGAAATATTGTACTTTTATTCACAAAATATTTACATTAATTGAAAAAAAAAAAAACTTATATATATATACAACTTAAAACTAATACAGTGCATCAAAAAATTGCTCCTCATCGCTGTCACTCGGTAATGTACCCAAAAGACTGGCAGCATTGCCACATTGGATGGCAATGCTCAACCTCTGTGCGAAATAAAAGCCAGCCTTGGGGTCCCGGGAAGTGTCAACCAGTACTGTACTTATAATGTCAGCACAACTGTGGTCACGTCTGCAGAAGTGTCGCTACTATAGAGGTAGTATTTCAAGTTGATTGAACTGACATATTTGGAGTTTTTCAAATTCAAACGAAAATAGTTTGCTATGAATAGACTATGCATAATGAGCCACTTACGTTTAAGTTCAAGCCTTTACGCAAGTTTGTAATCCTGTCAAACGAAGCGACTTTCAAAAGACAATGGACGAAGTTGTGTGGGAGGAGCTTATTCCTCTTTGAGTCACTATATACATGGCCTGCGCTTAAAATATAATTAATAAATGAATGCGCGATAATGACGTAGTTGGCTGGAGTGGCTTTACCTGTTGTTAGCAAGGATGCAGTACCAAATTCTGAAAAGCATAAGGAGACTCGCACGTTCTTGAAAAAGGTACTCATTACTTTTTTTTATCACGCCATAACTTGCTAAAAGTAAGCTGGTTCGTGGCGGGGTGAACAAACCGGAATGGCTGAACATCGATACAATCTTTGACTATCGACGACTGGACGCATTTAGATATTCGGTGTAAACAGTATTGACCGTTTACATTCTGCTGACTTCGTAACTAATTTATCCATGAATTTTAAATTAACATTAGACGGCTATTCGAAGTTATTATCACCTCCAATTCTCGTTTAATGTTCCAAACATGATCAGAGTTGGAATGAGCAGACTCTTTGTTCGTTTTGTCACGTTCTAATTAAAAACTAATTGCAATAATTAATCCGAATACTTTCCCAGACAATAATATTAACTTTTAGGTTATCCTAATCTTTATGATAATGTATTTTTTTATAACTTTATTGCATGAAGCTTTAGTGCTGTCGCGGCATGTCAGCTTCGTAAAGGTCTCTGCACACAGCAGGCGTGGCGCGGCGGGACGGGACGAGACGCGACACTGAGCAGTTGTCATGTACTAGATATTACGCGTCGCGTCGCGCCGAGCGGGACGGCTCTGTGTGGCGTCGTCCGTAATATCTAGTACATTACAACTGCTCAGTGTCGCGTCGCCGTCCCGTCCCGCCGCGCCGCGCCCGCTGTGTGCAGAGACCTTAAGATTTGTCAAAAATATTTATAAAATCTAGATTATATATCAACACTTATCTATATTAAATACTAGCCGTTTTCCCGCGGTTTCACCTGCGTCCTGTGGTAACTACTGCCCGTACCGGGATAAAACGTGGCCTATGTTACTCGTGGGTAATGTAGCTTTCGAATGGTGAATGAATTTTTAAAAACGGTCCAGCAGTTTTTGAGCCTATTCATTACAACCAAACAAAGTTTTCCCTTTTATGATATTAGTATAGATTGCTTAAGCTATTTGCATTCCATTGTAAATGTTAGCCACTCTATTTTCTATAAAACTTGTTCACCATTGCTAGAGCATCCCAGTAACTGCACCAAAGGCACCGTAAGCCGTAAGTTCCCTCAAAAGTGACTGAGCCTTCAAGATCCTGGATTCCTTCAGATCCTTCAGATGTTGGATCAAGGCCGCCGGCAAAGCCGCTTCTGAAGGAAGCTGTAGCTCCAGCTACTTGTTGGGTTGTGACAGTGAGGTGGTCGGAATTTGGTTCTGGAGGGTCGTGAAAAGTGATGTATGCTGCAGGACCCGGTGTTTATTCTCCAGAGCGGCACTTCTTCTGGAGAATACGGCACCACCACATTCCTGCTGAAAAGGATCCTACCCGCTCTCCTTATGTCACTCTCTCTTGATTTTGGTCCCATAATTACTTGATTTTTTAACGTATCCATGATGAAGAAGAAGATTGAACCTAACCTAATGACTACTTTTAGAAGAAGAATTCCATGTTTTTAAAATAAAATTAATTTGAAATTACAATTCTTAGCCAAACAAAACATATTATTATTTGAAATGGCCATTACCTAAGAACGGCAATTTCATGGGTAAAGACCTAAAAGCCCAGATAAAATTATTATGTTAAAAATTACAACTACAGCCGCTGAAGTATCTTAAAATTAAATACGGGAGGTGTTCACGCTCGACTGCTAGTGAATTTTCCGCCTCACGCTACGGTAAAAACGCGCTTCACTACCCGACCATAGGTAATGGCACTTTTTACGGCTCTGCACTGTAATCCGAAGAGAGAAGCATTGTATCTAATATAGCAGAAAGTATGTACCTATGTATGAAATGCATATGATTTTCCATTTTCCTGTACATTTCTACCAGTAAGCCATTGATTCCTTTCTTCGCCATTTTCCCCGGAGCTTTAATGCCCGTATTCATCTCATACCGAGGGGAGGATACGTTTCAATGCACCTATTTTACTTTGCCGGCCAACTTTCAGGATGAAGATTATCGTTCTGATGTCAACTGCTAGAAAACTCTATCTTCGCCTTTTCACCTTTATTCTCGTTCCATTTCCCTCCTATAATATTTGTTCAGACACTTTATCGAGAGAAGTTGGTAAACTAGAAAGATACTTTACTTAGTACCTATAAGAAAATGTTATAATTCTTGAAGAAAGTCGCACAAACTAAGCTTCTACTAGTCTACTTTTTATATTATACCGTGAAGTCATAATGTCTGAAACACTAAACATAAATATGTATTGAGAAACTGCTATTAAAGTACCGCAGCTATAATAACAATACCTATATTCAGCTTTTCTGTTCATAGAATAAGAGAGTTTTAACGAAATTGGTAGTATATCTATTTTCTTTATAAGATAATATTTTGGCTTTACTTACGTCCAAAGGAATTAGATACCTAAGTAACGCCAGGAGAGCCTCCGAAAGGAATAATATCTGAGCACAAAGGTGATGTATTTTTTTTATGAATTTTAATAAAATATAGGATATTTTTTTTGCGCTTAAAGGCTTATTTACTACCATACTATACTTTATGCTAAGTTCGTAAAGAACTTAGCCGAGTCATGTTGTTTTGCGGCACCCCTGTATTATAGGTATTTCAATAGTTTTGTTAAGTAGCTCTTTTATGCAACCATTATTTTTGTAATTGTATAGGCAACACCGTTGAGGGTCTGGAGAAATGTTGTATTATTAAATAGTTTGTGGACCAAAAAAAAATCGAATTGGTCTGCTAATTCTTCTTAAAAGTCAATTATTATTCATAATCTTTATTGCTTTTCTTATATAGCATATCTTGTTTGGTAAGTACTCGCTCTAAAAGCCGAAGAATATACAAGATATGTGGTCACGCTGTAAAAAATAATTAATGCTGGCGACAAACTTAGCTATTTAGGGAGAAGCTCGTAAAGCCTGAAGTTTTGCCCGTCAACCCGCCGAGTACTGTGCAACTTTCCACGATACAAACGTTATGACGTCACGCAAATGACGACCTAATGGAAAGCCCTACATTAATGAACACGTTTCTAAATATACTATAATGTTATAATTACTTTAATTACTATAGCGAAGTTTACATAAGTTTGCATCATTATTTTAGGTAGATAATTTAATCTGGCCGGATTAGTTTCACAAACCTTATTTATTCGAAACTACGTTTATATGTACATATGTTGGCTCGGTAGACCTAAAAATTGGTTGAAACTGTTTAACCTAATAGTTTAGTTAATATGTAGAATAGTTTATTCTTTATTTATATTTATTGTTCTTTATATGCGACAACTATTCCTCATTTAGTATAATCTTGTTTAATCATAATATTATTTACGAAGTTCTTTATACCAAAATGTTTTAAAGTCACATTGAAACTAAGTCAAGCTGCCAAGCGCACCGCATTACGCAAAACGCGCTGAATAAATGAGATTTTAAACTGTTATAACAATAAATCTAGAAGGTTCGGTGCAAAAAATACACGCCATACGCCACAAAGGAATTTACATGAATATCAAAGGCCCCACCATTCCCGCAGCAGACCCCGCATCCTAAGGGACATGTTTGTTTTGGACCAATGGTCATGGTCTCTGTGAATATGTTCCTCGCTCTAACATAGATAACTTAATTGTCGATATAGGTAGCGTTGAGTTCAACTGTGCTCGCCGTTGAAAAGTTAATACAGTGCACTCCAAATAACATTTTGGTCCCTGTTCGATACATGCTAACACAATGTGAGTAGCGTTAGCGTAGATACTTACGCTCAAACACATTGCAATGCGTTATTACGCACATACTTTGTTACTCTACCTATTTTAGCTTACTTTAAATAAAATCCAAGAATCCGCTCAGCTTTTAACGAAACACGAAACCTTTTCAGAAGGAACGTCGTCCAAGAAAAAACAACAACTTTAAGATAATTTACCGCATCAAAAGGTTGCGAAATTCCGAAGTTTAAAGCCCTATAAAAAGCCTGAGTGAATAATGAAGCTCCTTGATAATAATTCAAATGATAAGGGAGATCCGTGACGAAATTGAGGCTTCGCCCCGTAATCTTCTTATCGAGAAAAACCCAGGGGGAGCGGGTTTAGGATGCTCGCACGTCCCCATATCAATCGTCAGCAGAATACTGGCGACGTCATAACTCTCACATCAATTCGGTTCAAATCTATCGCCCACTTGCCGTCGTGTGACCTCACTAAATCTACAAGGAATAACAATTTAGCGAGTAGCTACAGGAAATTCGTTCATGGTAGTTTTATTTATAGGAGCAGCGGTTTACCGCTCAGTGGGTACGTTATCACATTACCCAAAACTGGCAATAAATAGATTTTTTTATACGTGCCATCAAAAAATCTTGAAAATGGCATGGCATTTTGGGCTAAGAGTGCCGCTACCGCTTTACTAATATTTACTTGTCAGATGGATTTTCGTACTTTTATTTTTGTCAAATAGAAGTAATGATTCTTTCTTTTGAACCAACTACTAACCCTGTTCTCACTTCTTGTACCCATTTTATTGTTGAATATTAGAAACTTAATATCAGTCTCAGTATTATTAAATGGCTGGTATTGGAAAATACGCTAGAAAAAAAGTTCAATTGCGTTCGCATTTACAACCCCTTCGAGGAACCGACTGATGTGGGATAAACCTGCCTTACTTTCCTTTGTATACCTGTCTTAAAGTAAGACACCTTTTAATAATACCTACATATTCCCAGCTTTTGTGACACTGCCTGATTGTTCGTTCTGAAGAAACTTATTCAGCCCTAAACTTGTTGATATTTTAATTTAGACAATTGGATAAGACTTGTGACAGGTCCTTTATTAACGAAATATTGTGAAAAAGAGATATTTAAGACAAATATCTGCATAGCATACCTGCATTTCATCAGGATTTTTTGATTTTTCAGATTGAATACACTAGCGGGAAACGTTCCGGGCGTAACACATTGCATACAGGACTAAATATCCCGTAAATTTGTACGTTCCGAAAGAGAGGCGGGTGAAGCGCCGGTTTTGAAAAATACAGGTGAAAAAAGGGAAAAATAACTGCAGAACGAGTCGATTTGTTTCTGAAGGCGTTTGAAATTTACAACGATGAGTTAAAAGTCACGTTCCCGGGAACGCACAGAGCAGAACGGGACGGAAATGAGATCTCCACGGTCACACTAACAAAGAAAGTGTTTTATAATTGAAGGAGATATAGGTTATTGTGAACCTACTAGCTTATTCACAATGATTTCATGTTTGCGTTGTACTCGGATAGATTTTCAAATTACTAAGTATTTTTGAAAAGTCACAGTTATGTTTACCGAACAAATCGGTCAGAGCGATAGAAATCAAGAATTCAAGCCGGGATCGCAGCTCGAAACTCAGGGGAACACATGAGAGGAAAGCTAATTGGTTGGACCAGCTAAACTCATACCACAAAAAAATATCTAGGTCGTTCCCGTCCATAATTACCTATGTGCAAATGAGCAAACTGTCGGCAGATTAATTACAAATCATAAATTAGGCATTAATTATTATTTTAAAACTGTATTTTTATAACAATCTTATAAAAATACAGGTTTTGTTTATCTCAACTTAAGGCTTTTGTTTTCCGCATTCGTTTATTCCTTGGGTTTTATAAAGTAATTAGGCATCATAAGTAGTCATACTTAATTAATGTCAAATGAATGACTATCCGATTGTTAAGATAATTTATTTTATTGAAACGGCAAGCTTCTTCTAATTAACATTGTGTATCTACAGCGCATTGTTCACCTTTCATAGCAATGCAGTTTTCTTTGAGCACTTTGTTCTTTGTATTAGTGATATTGGAAATACCTATGTACTGAGTTCACAAAAGGAATCAGGTTGACAGAATAATTAATTCAGGCTTCATTGTAACCGCTGTATTTGTTAGCGCAGCTTTATTGAAAAACAACATATTATAGCATACAGAGTACGAAAAAGAAGAAAAACAAAAACAGTTGGGTTTGACCAGAGCCGAAATGATCAACAAATGCTTTAACAGCGCCATCAATCACTTACAAAGCCACATAATTCAACAGTACAAAAGAAACACAATAAAAAAATACTAAAATTGCTTCTTTTCGTGTTAAGGGTTATTTTGTAACCACACTTAAATAAACAGGGGTGTCATTAGGCCTTGAGTGATAAATTTAGAGCGAGCCAATGAGCCTGACATCGTTGTTTCGCTGCAAACGCGTTTAATTAATACGTATACTCGTTAAAATATACGTTGATTAGAGCGACAGAAGTTATTCAAATTGACAAGATATGAAGGGTGAGCTTTATTATGAACTTCAATATTCAAATTTAAATAATTTCGAATTTCAAAATACCGAAGAAGTAAATTCGATTGGTCGACATAACGTATTTTTCCGAAACATATGAATCCCATATACTCTAATATATCTTCTTACTCTTCTTTATATATTCGATCGAACAAGTAGGTATTAATCAGATGTTAACTGTATTTTTCTTAATTAGAGAAGAATTGAAATGAACTCTAGTGAAGCAATTTTCAAATGACCGCAACGACTTTCATTCTTTAACAGAAGATTCTTTCAGGCCACACTGAAACTTCAAGGGTTTTAACTGTCCGATCTACAAATGACAGTTGGGAATAACGGCTTTGTAGGCTTTCCAGGCTCAAAGAGCTCTCAGCACAAAATCGATGCGCCCCTATGCCCGGACCAACCTCAATAAGAGTACCTTTGATCGATCGCCTCCCAAACCCTTTCATGCGTAAAATAATATATGTACATATGTCAAACGGAGCGTCGTAAAAACCTCGTAATTTTATTTAAAGAAGGTACAAAAGTACCCGCCAGCCATACAAGTAAAAATCTCAGCCTTTCATAGTCTTAATGACCTTGACCGACTGTTTTGTACCAAAGTCGGTCAAAGTTAAAAAGCCTTTTCGGAGGCTACGAAATAAAGGGGTAGAGGGCGCACGGACTGGAGATAAGCTTCGCGACACACTAGCCCCTAATCGCGGCTGCGCTTACATAGGTAAAAGTGTTTAGTACTTATCTGGTCCGGTACGATACATCAATTCATATGATTTTAAAGTAAAAGGAACTATGCTTATGAAAAGTTTACCTCGCAGACTGTTTAGCTATTTGTTGCAAAAGAGTTTCATTGCATAATTTAACAAAAAAAAAAACATTGATCATCTTTATAACCAAAATATAATATGAAATAACGTCATTACTACTTAAATGCCCTTGAATAAATACGTTGTATTTCTCACGGTTTTGCAATCTCATGCTACGTTGCACGGTTGCATGGAAAATCACAGCTGCATTTGTCGTACGGCACGTGTACCAATCACGGTTAAGGACACGGTCATTTCATATTTAAATAATATATAATTCGAAGGAAATTGTATTTATATCGATTATGGCCGATATTACGTTAAAATGACTATATTTTGTGGGAATACTACAGTGTCGTACAAATTTTCGTCATCTATTTTTCACACGCTAAACGCTAGGTAGTGGTATAATTAAGGTATAATTCATCTATAATACTGCCGAAATTCAGTAAAGCAGAATGGATATTCATTACAAAATTAGCATAACAAAACTTCATACGCAAATTCACAGCAATACGTGCTTTAGACTAAAATTTGCATTCGAATAATAAAATTAACTTCGAATCTATGTATTTAGAGGATTTATTACCTTCGTTCCGTGATAAATATTTCATACATTGATTTATTTATTCGTATATAGATAATGTAGGTAATTATCACAGATAGGTATAGGTTGATTTGAAATCCGCTTCAAGTTGCAACGACAATTCTTCAAAGTGTTGGCCAGAGCTCTGGTCACGCGTTCCCACGCATACCCACGCTTGCTTACTCCTTGAAAACGTTAGTGGACACTTGGTTCTCTTGGTCCGAACCTTTCTACCCCAAACGGCTTTACCGTAATTACCGTTCAGTTTGCGTATTTATGGCGGTTGAGGTCAATGTGTTACAAGTCGTTGAAACAAACTGAAAATGACTTGATAATTTGGACTCGTGTCTCCAGCGCTGGTAAAGCAAAATATTACATTATTAATCAAGTACGTGATTAAAGTCGTGGTGGCCTAGTGGGTAAAGAACCAAGCTCTCGAGTATTAAAATTTGGGCGTGGGTTCGATTCCAGGTCAGGCAAGTAAGTACCAATGCAATTTTTCTAAGTTTGTTTGTACTTTCTAAGTACCTATATCTTGGACACAAATGGCTGATAAAAAGGTAAAGGAAATCATCTTGAGGAAACCTGGACTATTGTCTGAAATCACCAACCCGCATTGAGCAAGCGTGGTGATTAATGCTCGATTCTTCTCCTTGTGAGAGGCCTGTGCCTATCAGTGGGACGATAAAAAAAGGCTATAACAGTAACGTAATTAAAGTAGTACGTGGCAACCATGGTATAAAACCTGATTGGATAAAATATTTCAGGCTATAAATCGCTTATACCAATAAATAGTGAGTAGGTACCCTTTGGCCGACCGAGAACAACAGAGCGATAAGCAAGCCAGAAGTTGTGCTGATGACGTCTGCGACGCTAACTTGCCTGTAATTTGTAGAACTATTCGCCACTCGAGGCTGGCAATTTGACACTGCGTGTTAACACTATTGCATATTATGATTTACATTTCATAAATGTGCAGTCAAGATATCCGTATGTTGTCTTTTTACTTGACAAACAAGCAATGAATAAAAGGTGCTTTTTTTAAAATGGACTTTGGGACGTCAACATCATTAATGTATACCTACCTATTGTTGAATGCACCTTTGACGCACCTTTGAATTCGTTTCTAGCAAAATAAAGAAATTGCTTCATACTCTCTTATGCTGGAAACGACTATGCTCGATAGATTTCTTTTAAGGGCCTATGCACACCGCGTTTTTTAAACGCGCCGTCGACGCGCGTTTTTATCAATACAAACGACAACAAACTGCTCTGCAGGATAAAAACGCGCCGGCGTTTAAAAAACGTGGTGTGCGTAGGCCCTAAATGCTACTTATTTTCTTTCGTAGGTAAGGACTTATAAGGCTTGATCTTCCAGCAGTATTAAAATAAACATTCTCTAAACTTTAGTTTGTGTTTTGCGTTTGTGTGTGTATGTTGGTTTTAGTCATATTTTTTTCTTTTCATATTCAACCCACTGATTTATCTGGTACCAAATCCAAAATCCCTATATTTTTAAAGTATGTTTTTTTTATTTCGATTTTGTCATTTGAAATTGATTGTTAGAGATTTGAAATTTTCACAGATGATGTATTTATATGTGTATAAATAAATAAATAAATTTCTGTTACTTCTATAACAACAAACACTAAAAACTAGAATAAAATAAATATTTTTGAGGGCTCCCATACAACAAACATATTTTTTAAATAATGGTAAGGAACCCTTCGTGCGCGATTCCGACTCGCACTTGGCCGGTTTTTTGTTTGTCGAGACGGTATTTTCTTAAGTCGTTCTTCAAATATGCTAATCATCAATATCTTGGCCTAAACATGGGTAATCAGCGAGGCGTTATACTGGTCACAATTGCGATTCAAGGAGAAACTAGACTATAATACTACAAGCCTAGACATACTTTAACTCATAAAATTTTACGATCTCTTCAGATCTGTAATCATACTTTATTTATTTGGATTTATAGCAATTTTAGATGTGACCTCTCGGCCGCAGAACCACTCTGTACAGCTGAACTTTGGAAATGTTTTACGCATATTTACACCGTGGGTTGTGAACTTGACCTTTTCAAACATTTTCACATTGAAATAGAACATACATCCTAACACTATTGAAAACGCAAATATGTAGCTCACACGCAGTAAACAGGTCTATTTAGTGGAATTACGCAGAGTAGCGGTAACTTTAATCTCAAAAATATGTTTAACGTTTCGACAGATTTTGTATAAAAAGTATGTTAAACCGCTGTATTTATTTCTCAATAGTAGTTAACTGATGGTCGAAAAACTGGCCCTAAATTGTATCTTATTGTCACGTACCCTTATGATGTCCCGTCGTCGTTTGTAAAATTTAAGGCTATCTTTTATCATTGGGCAAATTGGAAACCGATGACTAGAATTCTTGCACGACGTTTTAATCTGCCGATAGAATGCTCATTCATGTTAATTCCGCGGTTAGTGGTGATTCTCTGTGCACTTTTTATCTATACAGGATTTGTACGGAACCCTCGGTGCGCGATCCCGACTCGCACTTTTCCGTTTTTTTTTTAGTGTACCGAGTCGGATCTCACAGCATCTGTAATTATAGTTTCGTTTCTTCTTATATATTCTTTTTGTTTTAGTACCTATTTAAAAATAGAATTAATATGTCTTAAAATAAATCAATGGAAATAATGAATGTAACATCCTGATACAGGAACTATGTATTATTTAAACGTAATTACAAGCACGTAGATTTAAAAGCTTGAATAGAATAGGTCTTTATTTGCTTAGAATGCAGGTACTTACATACAAAATAGGCTGGTAAATAACATATAAAAGTATCCGTGTACATTCTGCCTTGTTGCCATGCAGATACAATAATTATTATTATACAATCATAATTGAAAATATCAATGTATTTAGAAGACATCATGGTTTATCTATTTGATAGTTTCTATTTAAAGTTTGGGAGACAAATGATTTGCGAAGTGACCTAGATACAGATCTCCCTAGTGACGGTACCGATACTATATTCGCAAGAGGTCGAGAAACAATGCAGGTTTTAATTCGAATGAGGTCGCGGTATAAAATGCATAACCTCGTGATGCATCACAGATGCTTTGTCTGCAGCACATCAATACAACATACTTTTTACCGACATTGCCGAACGAGTACATCGTTTCTTTCCTTTTAAAATGTTAATTGTATTTAAAAAGCGGCCAAGTGCGAGTTCGACTCGCGCACGAAGGGTTCCGTACCATTATTTATGAAACGGACAAAAAAAACACGTTTGTTGTATGGGAGCCCCCCAAAATATTTATTTAATTCTAGTTTTCAGTGTTTGTTGTTATAGTGGCAACAAAAATAAGTACATCTTCTGTGAAAATTTCAGCTCTCTAACTATCACGGTTCATGAGGTACAGCCTGGTGACAGATGGACGGACGGACGGACAGAGGAGCGAAAACAATAGGGTCCCGTTGTGCCCTTTGAGTACGGAACCCTAAAAACGACGATATCACAATTGTATACAACTTAAGCGTGAAATTTAAAAATATACACATCTATTTGCAATTAACTCATAAACTATTTCATGTATTTCCTACCGTAATTATTACAGAGAGCTTAGGTTATTTATACTCGTGGTGGGCAGGTAGTCGTATTAACATATCGTATTTCCCAATTTACAGCCCACATTACATCATTTTATACCCAGTGTTGGTGGTACATGTTTGTTCCAAATTGGGAAATAATATTGGCATACACGGTTTTAATAGCGTTCGCGGCCGATTTCGGCCACGGCGGCTGTTCTCATTTAAGGAGATCAGCCAGCTGCACAGGACATATTATAGTGCACGAGCATTTGCGCATATATAGGTGCACTCCCTATTCCTTCACTCTCATAACCCGATGGGACGGCAATCCGACACGACCGGAAAGAGATCAGGCGCAAGACCGACATTTACGTGCTCTCCGATGCACGGGTGAATCAATCACCAACTTCCAGACTACGGGCTGCTTTGTGAAAGTTTAATAAAACCCACAAAGCGATTTGGACCCGGCCCGGGAATCGAATCGAATCGACCTCGAGCACAGCAGCCGCGCTTGCGACCACTAGACCAACGAGGCAGTCACTGTTTTAATGAGTCATCGTCATCATTTCCCGAGCCTTTTCCCAACTATGTTGGGGTCAGCTTCCAGTCTAACTGGATGTAACCGTCTGCTTGTCTGACCTCTCAACCCAGTTCCCTGGGCAAAGCAATAACTCTTGGTAAGACTGGTTGTCAGACTTACTGGCTTTTGACTACCCGTAACGACTGCCACAGATGTTCAGTAACAGCCGCGACCAACAGTTAAACGTGCCCTCCGAAACATGGAGGCGCTCTTCTAGATTATTTTTTTTGAAAGTTAGAAAGCCAAGAAAATATATATAAAATGACATTGCGACTATGTCATGACTTAAATTGAGGCTCTGCCGCAGTACAATAAACCTTACTTTACCGTAACGAGCGCCGGTTATTTATTCAAGAGAGTGGTGAAGTGTCCGTGGTACTATTCATGCGACGCGAATATGCCTCAGAGGGATATTAGTTTCAACCCATAAAACTACGATAGCTTGTTATATTCTATATTAGATATGGGTTATATATTCACGTAAAAAATATAATATGATCTATCTATACTTCTTTTTATATGATTAAAAAAGTTGTTCTAACTTGGTATGCTCATGTGCACTCATCATCATAACAACGGGAAGGATAATCACGCATATACTCGCCGAATACAATACACAATATTTAAACAAGCTGCACTTTTCCTAAGCTCTAGCGTCTTGGATCTGGCTCGCAGGACCAAAATATTTTGTTGTGTATTATATTCATTTCGCCCTCCATCTGCTCTGCGAGCAATACGGCCGATGGGCCCGAAAAGTGCTGGAGTGGAGACCACGGACTAGCAAGCGCAGCGTAGGACTTCCACCAACAAGGTGGACAGACGACCTTATAAAGGTCGCCGGAAGACGCTGGATGCAGGTCGCCTCCAACAGGTATCTGTGGAGATCTAAGGGGGAGGCCTATGTTCAGCAGTGGACGTCCTATGGCTGAGATGATGATGATGATGATTATATTCATTTCATTAAGCCGCACCATGTGACTTTTGCTGACTAAGCCATTCCAAGTTTCTAGCCCTTTGTATTCCAGGAAATACAGTTTTTTTAACATAAATGAATTTGAATTTTAGATTTCGTTTTTTTAACATAAATGTCCGTTTAGGTAGGGATAAAATTGTACTCTACAAAATCCGTCAACATATGTAGGAATGAGAATTCACTCGTTTATAAAAACAAAAAAAAAAATATTCTCTCGAACCGTGATTTGAGCAGCGAAATTTCCTTTCAAATAAACTTTTCGAAACTATTACAATGGCCATCCAGCTAGTTTGTTACAGCATTGCAGTAGGTGTACGATAAATAACAAAACAAGACCATTCTTTGAATAAAACATAATAAGAACCTCCCCAACTTTTAATAAGCGAAGTTGATTATGATATGATTTCAAATTTTCAAACATTCCATGGAATTTTACTTACGAACGAAATTTTGTGCTATTTCTGGCGACTGTGCATTATTTCGTTTAATTATGAACAGATATAAATCTACCTCGCCATTTAGCGGGAATCCGTGCGGTAGGAATGCAAACAAAGGGAAATTAAGATAATAATTTTAATAGAAATACGTAAATCCCATTAGAATTGTGCCGACTTTTAGGAATTGAGTAAGTGACATTGTATTTTCAAATGTTTCAGAACGTTATTTATAGATATACATTACTGCTTTTTCTCGTTTTCTTGTCTGAGTCCTGTGGGAACTTCGCGTGACAGGATAAAACGTAATTAAAAGTCGCCAGCATCTCCGTATCAAATTTCATCTCATTAAGCTTAGCCATTTTTCCATGCAAGTGTAACAAGCGAACAATTTATTTAGAATTGAAATTTGAAATTATGTATTCAATTGAAACGCACCACAAATACAAAAATAAATTCTTACAATAATATCCTGATCAGTTAAGCTTAATCATCAAAAGCGCATACGGCTTAGTATACTTCACCTTCACATTTATAATGTGAGTAAAGTTTTCCCTTATTCCCAATACGGTTTGTTCAGTTTGGTCCCAAAAGGCAGTGTGATTCCGTCAGCTTGCGTGAAAGGTAAAATATGAAGAGATATTATTTACACACGAGCATTTCCAACGTTTTCACGATATCTTCCGGCTTTTTACTTTCGATTACGAATGGCTTTATGTATGGGGCTCTGCATCGTAAAGTAGCTATACAATCCATATTTTTTGTAGAAGGTACTAACTTTATACGTTCAATTATATTTAACTGCCGTACCACTTAAAGTGTCGTAAAATATACTTCAAAAGATCCAAAAAGAATCTTCTATCCGAGCTTAAAATAAATCTTTGTAGACGAAAGAAAATTCTAGATAACGGCAGCTGGCACGGAATAAAGAGTGGCTTGAAATCAAATCGATAAAGTAAACATTTTATGTTCTTAGAATTCAAATGCTCGTCATGTCCTCGTAACCGACGTCGGTGCACCCATAAAGTTTTCCCACTGCATTCACTTTCAAAACTCTTCATTTGAAATCAATTTCCTGCACAGCGAAGATGTGGAAAACTGCCACAAGCATTCAATAGGATTACAATATTCTATCTCTGCTTCATCGCAAAAGAGCGGCTGTAATTCTAAATATTGGATGGATAATCCTGTATCGTGTGTTATCTCGCGCTCTCACCTTTCGACAAATTATTATCACACGCCTTTTCTTCATAAATTCATGAAGCTTACAACACCGATGGTTCATAAGATTATGAAACATAACTTAGAAAAGAAGCGATGCTCCACTCCCCTCGCACTAATTTTCATCCCACGTAACCAGCACATCATTTATCATTACGTAATACTCCCAGCATTGCCAGACAACCTCCAAATTGTGTGAGGAAGGTCGGGTTTCCTGTAGCGTTAGCTGGCATAAATATCTTTAAGTTTACATTCAGCTTGCTCATATGACTGGCATTTCAAAGAAGGCAAGCAGAATCATATTTATGGTTGAGTTAAAGCACTGGATTCATTAATAGCTTCCGCGAGCGGTGTCACCGTGGGAACTGCTTAGTGCACAAAAAGTGCCTACAGCTTATATCTCGATTAATAGGCTTTCTGACACTGAATATTTTTTTCAAATTAGACTTGTAATTCCTTAGATTAGCGCACATACAAACTATTCAAGTTTCTAATATCATTGAGTATAGATTGTATAAACAAAGGATAATAATAATGTGACCCAACCAAAATATAATTGTGACTCGAATCCAATCAACGTGCAAAGCAGTACATGAATGTTATGTTGCAATTTAGCGACAGACAATTTTCTTTAAAAGGTTGCGGATTTCATTATTTAATTTGCTTTCTGTGCAGATTTTTAAATCCTTGCTAGTACAGAGTCCATTTGAAAAACGTTGAGCTTGCTACTTAATTAGATACCAGAACTTACTTCGGCTGAATTCATGTCTGCTATATACAAATTAACTACCGGACGGCATAGTCATAGTATTTGCCAAATAATCATAGAAGTGGTAGTCTTGACAACGTACTGGATTGGACTTCTAAGATATCTCGGAAGTATCTATTACCTACATGCTTTATATGACTATTTTCATCTATTTAAATGTTTTATGATACAGGTAGCGTGGCCCAACACTCTGTTGACCGGCTTTTAAAGTCTGTTGCGTTTTTTATTTTTTTTAAGGTGAGCAAAAACATCCGGTTTATTTAAATAACGCTCAGTTATGTGATACCTCTCATGGAATAAATTTTAATTAATTAAGGTACAGAAGACTACCTGAAGAATGAATATTAAAAAAAACACCTTTCAATTTACTTTAACAAAACATAAGGGGTTCGGACTGAACGATCACCAATGACGAGTTTTGCAATTAGTGTAATCTCTACTAATATTATAAATGCGAAATTAACTCTATCTGTCTGTTACGCTTCTAAACCACTGAATTGATTTTAATAAAATTTGGTACAGAGATAGAGCTGACCTTGAGAAAGAACATAGGATAGTTTTTATCCCGGACTTTTGAAGACTTTGGAAACGCGAAGCCGCGGGCGGAAGCTAGTGTTCTATATTTTTAAACCACTTTTATGTTAACTGCCACTAAATGTCTTAATTGTTACAGAATATAATCCTGTAATATGACCTGTCTTTGTCAAGATATACGACTGTTATAAAATTTACTCTCTCAAATGTAACAAAAGCACAAACAGCATCATGAAATATTATATAATATTTGGTTACCTGTACGATATCTCGGAGAAGTGTGCCTGTGACGTCATAAGTAATTTCTTCCAAAGTTAATATTTTGGTACCCAACACGCGCGGTGATATATTATTTGAATATACGTAGAGATTGTGGTAACAAAATTGGTTTGGCAGAATTAAAGCGGGAACCGGGATACATGTCGCTACTGATCATAGATTCAATGCCTAGCCTTCCGGCCGATTCAAATATGGACGACCGTTAGCCGCACGAACTAGCGTAAATAAGCCACATTACTAACCGTATTTCAACGAACCTGTTCCAGAGACGGAAAACTTTGCAGAATATGCACTCACAACTAAATTCATTTCATTATCAAACTCGCTTTCCCTTGATAACTGCTTCCCTTAGCCGGATGGTGAGAAAAACTATCCTACGTCCTTCCTATCCCGGGTGTAAGCTACCTCTACTCGAAATTCCAGCTTAATCGGTTCAGCCGTTCAAGCCTGACAACGTGACCAACGTATATAGGAATTCATTTTAATATACGCATATATATTTAGATTAAAATTTTCCAACTGTAGCATTTTTCACACAACAGGACTTTCAGCTGTTTTAAACGTTATTTAAATAATAATCTTTCAAAATTACAGACTTTTATTATCACCCTGATTTAGAGGTCATAAAAGAAGATTAAATTTAGCGATTTGCATTTTATGTTTCTTTTGATTAAAAACATATTAAAAGTTATGATTGTCTTACGGAAGGTCTTCTGGTGTTACTACATTTGGTTTACTTTATGTACCCTTAACGAATTTTAATAAGTAGTGTACAAGAGATAATATACGCCTTAATATTGTCGGACAGTTTCATTGCAACGATAATATTGAAACATTAATAAAAAAGTTGTAGGTACATAACAAGGAAACCATGCAATAAAAGTTACAAAGAAAATAATTAATATTCTAATAAATTCTGATCAGAATATTATACTGAAACATAATTATTATATTATCGGCGTAGGTAACTTATTGTGACTTTAATACTGATAATGATAATGTTGGTTGTTGTTGTGTTGGTTTAAATTTGATGATAAATGGATAAAATTGTATAAATAGTAAACATTTTATTTTATATAGAAAACAAGAAAAAAACTGATTATAAAGCCAAAAACATTATGTTAACTGTACGAAAAATAACGATTTTAGGCCAACCATATTTAACAATTAATGAATTATCAAATACACTGTCCTTACTTTATTTTCATATATAGATATTTTGGCTTTTTGTTGTTTCATTAAGAACGCAAAAAGTCCATCAGTTAGATATAAGATAAGTGAACGCAAAAAATAAATTATATAGGACTAGTTGACTCACACTAATGTGTACACGTCAATAACAAAAACGAATGTGGAGCTCATTCACTTGTTTTCACGAAACAACCCTTTTTTAAATTTTTTCGTCACAATCCGTGCAATGACATGTAAAAACTAAAAAAAGAAACAGTCGAATTGAGACCCTTCTCCTTTTTTGAAGTCTGTTAAATACAATCAATAATGACTGTATTTTTTGATACCTTTGCTTTTTTATGCAATTAGGTATACGTACTGCTGCCACAGTATTTCATTCCTCCGAGCCTTTTTCCCAACTATGTTGGGGTCCGCTTCCAGCTACTCCTGCCACAGTGTACTGGAGGTAAAGACATTTGCTACGCCGTAGCGCTACGTCAATGGCTACGGCATATGAGTATACATATAATTATGTAGATTTTATTTTACTGAAGAAAACCTATTTAAAAGTTGCAGAGACTAAGGGCCAATTAAGCCATGCGCATGTTTCATGTATGAAAGGCAAGTCTGAAACTTCTTCAAATGAAGATGGAAATTAAAGGATACGGTGGACAAAAGTGGCTTACATGTGAAAAGGTTAGACACTAACTGTGCGTTAGTATTATTTACTTAAAGTATTTGGATGTCTATTGTGACGCGAAATGAGAAGAAACAGTAGATGCCTATAGAAGTGTGACCTACGTGACCAAAAGTACATGATTTCAGACCCACCGCCATTACTTAGTTTCATGTTGAAATAACAAGGATAGGTCATCGGTCACACCGCAACGAATTCGCCTCGCATCGCTTCGATTCGGAGACACGCATTACCAAAAGGCAATCTTCTAGAAATATCTACGCAATATTGATCTAGATCAAGGAGCCATTCGCGTTCACCGTTCAAGTACTCGATATATGTAGCGTCAGCAAACAATTGACTATCGCTCTATTTGTCATTACTTACTGAAGTTACCTATTTCTCGCTGGTTTAGTAGTAAGTGGTATAACTATTGAAAATAAAGTCCAGGAATCGAACCTGGGATTCAAATCCTACCCAAATTATGAGCATCGTATTATGGAACACTATTAACCTACTTATATAAGTATATGTATACACATAGACGCATATTTTATTTGTCAAAGTATTGAATAAAAAAATATTCTGACCCAAGCCGTAATAACATACAATAAAACAATGACGTCTACCACGTTAATAGCTATACTTAATCACCAAAGAATTTCCATTAAAAAAGTTTCATTAATCGCTTAAAATGTGTTTAGGTGACTGCTTTTTATTAAACGGTTTTATTTAGCTCACCCCGTTTGTTTTATTTATTCTTGGGTCAAATTTAGTAATTCAAATTTAAGTACCTTCCTGTTGTCAAATTGATCTGAAATTTGGTACACACCTTTAATTCCGATGACAATACAATATAGTAATATCAATAACATTGTAAATCCAATGTGGCCGCCGATACAAAATGGCGGATTACATATTTTTCTACAACCCCCTCAATATGGGTATCAAATGAAAGGGCTACTCAAGTAGAATACTGTCAGCAACCCCAGCGGGGCCCAACAGGGCCAAGGCCTGCCTGGGCTGCGGGATTGTCCGAAAGAGTGATCGTGGTCGTGGTACATAAAAGGCCTATGACGAAACACAACGGTTTTTAGTCAGTAAGAGTCTGGCACTCCCTCACCGCTGCTGAACCATATATAGAATGAAGAATATTCGGTAGGCATTATCATTATATACTAAAAACTAGAAAATAAAAAATTGGTAAAAAAACTTTTAAGTTAAACGGTTTTATCTTATGTGCACTGAAAACTAAAAAATAAAAAAAGAGTTACTTACCTGTCAACCTACGTAGGTGGTCCCGGTCATATTAGACTAAAATAAAAACGTGGGACCCTCTGAAATCCTACCTATGACAAAGCATATCTTTATACTTTGGTAGATCATGAGCTCGGCGTTCGCTGGTGAAGCCGCTACGGCTGATTATTGATTGTCAAAATCTCCAGTTACGATTATAGTAAGTCGATGCAATCCACACCTATTATACCTCTAGAAGAAAGTACTACAGCTATAGTTAATGGGCCCCACGTTTTTATTTTAGTCTAATATGACCGGGACCACCTACGTAGGTTGACAGGTAAGTAACTCTTTTTTTATTTTTTAGTTTTCAGTGCACATAAGATAAAACCGTTTAACTTAAAAGTTTTTTTACCAATTTTTTTTTATCGGATATGTTTTATTGTGCCACTTCGTTCTAGTAGTTCAATAACGAACATTAATGTAAAAGACATTTAGATATAATCCGCTCGTGATCAAAAATTATGCAAACAGAACCCGAAAAGGTAATTTACAGTAACGGTTTCCCTCTAACTCCAAGTAAATATTTAGGAATCTAAAAGTCTGAGCCTCTATGCTAATGTGATAAATTCTATTGATGTTCATTCTAGTGAAAACAAGCCTATCCTCACAGAACCTATTAGAAAAAAAAAGTTCACGAATTTACCAGGCGGCAGCCTGTCGCATGTTAACGCATTACGCGACATCCTGTCCCCTCAATAGACATGCAAAGTGCATGCAAATAAGGACCGTAACCTCCATAGTCATAAACGTCAATTTCATTAAATGCACTCAGGTGCGCACCGGTGCGCTTGGACGTGCCTCCTCAAGCGCGAAATGTGCATTCGTCCCTTCATCTCTTATTTGGCATAACGCTACCTGAAACGACAACGATATTACATACTTGATGAACAAATTCAAATACATAATCTGTCTGAAGGCATGCTTTCGTGTATGCGATAGTCGGTTATTAAAAAACTTCGTTGTTCTGTGTAATACGTAGATATTTTATTTACGTATGTGTAAACATATAACACATAGGAAGGTGATGTATATAAAATATGTATCTATTAGACTTTCTAAATTTTGTAATGAGTACTTCTGCTGATTACAACCTAGGTAGGAAATCACATCCCAGCTTCCAAGTAGGTAATCAATAATTATTTTCATCTGCTATAAGATAGGAACAGTGGTCTACGTATCAATGACTCCTTTTATGGTTTCGAAAACTGATGTGATGCGGCATGTGTCCTTGGATCCATCGCTATAAGAGTCCGCGATCCGATTGTCAATAACTTTTGTTCTTCACTTCCCTTTAACTGCCCTTTTACGACGAAAACATGTCAGGCTAAGCTCAGATTGGGGGCGTCTCGGTCGCTGGCAAAATAAAACAGTCTACATATCTTTTCTCTTCTACATGTACAGTGTATGTGACTCGGTAAACTGGTTCAGTAAATACATCATTTCCAATACTTTAATAAGTGCACTGAATGTTGAAATACTTTCTAGAAAACAGCATCGAACGTCTTGCGGTCTGATGTTGTATTTGTTTTTATTTATTTTGCTATCTTTGCTCGCTACCGTTTAGGAAACATTAATCTTGTTCTGTGTAAAACGTTTTCTAAAAGCAATTTCTTTGTAAGGAATGAACAAGTCAATTCTATTATAGAGTTTGGTGAATAAAACTAATCATTTATGGAATATTAGTTACGATATATTTAGTGATGTAGTTATTTTTCATTTATTGGTACAGTCGACTCTCGTTAATTCGAAACTCGAGGGACTCTTAAAATATTACGAATTATCGAGTTTTTGAAATATTAAATGGTTCGAAATTTGTGAGAGAAAATAAATAAAACTTCGAATTATTAAGTGTTGATCAATTATTATTTGTAAACTGCTATTTTATAACAATGTCAAAAGTTTAAAGACACATTTGTATGCATACATGTATTCATAATATTAATTAATTAATCTTTCGAGACAGCTCCGTCACACTGCTTCAAAACAGATTGTTGCTACTCAGACTGCTCTCTGACTCTGACTTACAATCTTTCCGCCTCTTTCTCTCTGCAACTTTGAATTCTCGAGTGTTGGACGACTAAGAATTCGAATTAACGCGTCGTTTTGTTATATAGCAATGCTTTTTTCGTACGAATTACCAAGTGCATAAAAATGTATTGATTTAGTTCGAAATATAAAGAGATTTTGTAGGGAACTCGCGATAACTTTGAATTAACGAGAGGTTCGAAATATCGCAGGTTTGAATTAACAAGAGTCGACTGTAATTATTATTTTATGTACTCAAATACATCATGTCAAGCAATAGAGCCTTTGAGTATTATGCAAAAAATCATGAATTGAAAAAAATATATGAATGCGTAAACATCGACGATATAAACCTCTATTGATTGATTTCAACGCAACTTTCACTTGAATAGCGGAGTGTCACTTGAGCGATTCACATTTCTCAATGCTGAAAGCAAACTAGGGATCGCTCTTTGTGAATAAAATCGCGAGATCCGCTGTAAAAAGGGGGATGAAAGCATGGAGTATGCAGGTCAGGATGGAGAGCACACACAGATAGGGATATAGTGACATACGTAAGAATCAGCGACTTAATATGACGCAGCCAGCCTATAGCTGTCGGGTCAGCCTGTCACTCGCCATGATTGACGATACCGCTGACCATCTATAATGAAATGTAGGAAAACTTTGCGTCGCTTTTCACTAAAGTTGTTTGTTGCCGCAAATATTAAAAGGGCTTGTTTCACTTCTATTTTATTATGTTCACTAAAGTCAAACTCCGTATAGTAAGGCGGTAGGTATATAGACAGATGTTCGTGTATCAACAAATATGTTGTCATTAATAATTTAACGGAAACAAACGCGCTTGTGTATTTAAACTGAACAATCTATGACTATTGTATTCATGATATTAATGCCTAATCGCTGTTTTCTCATTCAACAGTTAAATATGTCGGAAAATGCTGATTGTTTCAATTTCTAGAACTATCATAAACTAGTCCACCTAGCCTTTTTCCCAACTATGTTGTGGGCGGCATGCAGTCTAACCGAATACAGCTGAGCACCAGGTATTTAGGTACACGGAGCGACTGCCTATCTGACCTCCTCAACCCAGTTACCGGGGCAACCCCACATTTTTAGGACTGGTTCTCAGACATTCTGGCTTCTTCTGACTACCCGTAATAACGGCCAAAGATGTTCAAATGACAGCCGGGACCCAACAGTTTATCGTACTTTCCAAAACGCAGAAAAACTCGTCATGACGAGGTGGTCACCCATCCACGGATCGACCGTGTAAAGCGTTGATTAACCTTACGAACGATCGATCCGCACAGCTTTGACTGAGCCATACGCTCTTCACATTGTCATAAACCAGTATGAGCACTTTTAATTGTTAGCTCGCGGAGATATCAATGACGTCATTAAAAATTCATGCTCTAAATTCATAAAAACCTTTTTTTAAATAAAATTTATCATGACCTACATTATCTTGACAGTCTTCTGTAAGCACGTGGTCTTGATTGATGAACATTAGGTTCGCAGAAATAAAGCAAAAAATATTTACCTGTAGGTAAGCCACTAATTCCAGCGAGGATCGGAACGTCTTCAAGCGTTTTGGGATAGATTGTAACCGGATAGAGGAGAGATTCAAGTAAAGTTTGATCTTGATATGACCATCCTTGCTTCCATAATAGATCAAATGTCATGACATGACAGGGTTGCTATACTACAAGTTTTTCTTCGTAAACAGATGCAGTGCCTTCTGCGAAGTTCATTACTCAAACCTACTAACGGGAAGACCGCGAATATAACGAATCGCAGATTATATTAACATATTGATAAGTTTACTTTTCTTTTAATTCTTTTAATTTTATACGTGGTTGGGTACATTAATTTTAATATAATACGTAAAATGAGAACGATTATAGCCGGCCTTTTCGGGCATGGGTACAATAATATAATTAAAAAATTAAATAATAATTTGATTAGTGCATATTTACATGACATAAAAATAAACTTATTTATACATATATACAACTAAAAACAGTTATAAAATGGCATCGAAAAACTCCTCATCGCTGCCCACCGGGAGTGTACCCAAGAGGCTGGCAGTACGTTGGATGGCAATGCTTAATTTTTGACCAAAATAAAAACCAGCCTTTGGGTCACTTGAAGTGTCAGCAAGTCGCTTTGACAGATCTTTAAAAATAATAATAATGTTAGAAAATGCAATCACTACAGACTGTAATACGATTCAATTACCGATTAATCCCACTATTAATAGGAAGCCTGGTACAAAATCCAGCTTTTGCCTACACTAAGTATAAAAAGCATCATAATACACGTACCTATATGTTATAATATTAGAAGCCCCTGTTAGGAAAGCTACAAACGACTGATACGGATACCGCGTTGCCATTCCAAGTAATGACCGTACTTAACCAGGACCACATTTTTATTGCTATTTATGTATTAAATGTAGTATTAACCTACAGAAATAAGTAGCAGTTTAGGCTAATATTCTACAATCTTGTCCTTTATTGCTTCCTGCATCGCCCCATAAACACAATTGTGAAACATCGAATTGACTGTATATTTTGGTTAGTTTTAGAGTACGCGCGCACTACAAACTTTTAGTCGGCCGATAGTTTGTTTAGGCTCATAGATCAGTAAGAAGATGTATGGTAGGACGAACATTACAAAGATCTCGTATATAGCCGGTATCTGACCGCCTGAAAACTATGGTAAGACAATTTTGCCATATCGGACATATTTTTGAGATTCGACATGTCTTTTTTGATTGTTAAATTCCTTTCTTTAAGTAAAGGACATAGTTTATGAAACGATGCCCTCAACAATAAAACATAATTTTCCGTGTTTAGTTCTGTATATACAATTGCCGATTAAATTGTCCCAAAGTTGTCGTAAACATAAAATCGAATATGAGATCGTCCAAACCGCCGAATGTGTCTGCTTACCTATACGTTATTTTTCGCTCAAGAATATTTTCCATGGTAAGTAAATACGAATTATTTTGAAAATCATCCACAACTCACTTTCCTTCCTCCGTGAATTTTACAAATCAATTGTGATGGTTAACGGTAAACCCGGTTTATTTTTGTGTTATTGTAAGTACTTTACGACGCTGTTCAAGTTTCACCAATAAAAGATTATCAAAAAATGACTAGCTAAGTCTTACATTTCTCTTTCCTTGTCCTCAAATCTTTCTGCAGCATTTTTTTTCAATAAAGTACGAGCTGAATCGTACGTGATATTGGCACAAGTAAACAACCGGCTCTCGGGCTGTATGAGTCAACATACAAATGGCACATAAGGGCCCACGCATATATGGCGGAGCGCAGCACAGTATATGTTTCACTTTATTTATTATAATACTGCTATCATAGGTACTCATTAAAGTAATTATCATCACTGAGAAAAAGCGTTAAACGCACCATATTCAAAATTGGATAGCTGCTTTCAGCAAACAGTTCGCGCCATATAGCTTTGCATTCCTGAAGTTAGCCATTTGATGTCTGGCGTATTTATCATAGCATCAAAATATGCATTTTAGCAACGTAGACAAGAATGTCCAACTTCAGACAAACAAAGCTTCTCCATACGATTTGTTTTAACAAATGCGTTAGGAGTCAGATGAATTGCAAAGTTATTTGGTGAGAAGCAATGTCGATGATAGTTTGACAGTAGAAATAGCTTTCCATGCTCCGCCATGTGTGCGCTGGCCATAAGGGCATCTAGCAACTGGGACACTTGGGTTCAAATGCTGCAAGTGTAGATATGTAGCTCCAGTGCAATTCTGCTCTTGGCTCGCTTTCAGGCCATTAAGCGAATAATATCGATTTTTCAAACATTAAAAGATATAGATGCTGTAACGTTCGCGTCATCCTGCAATCTTAGTACTCTCCATGCCAAGTTATCATTTGTCTTACAACTTTTACATGTTACCTACTAAACGTCGATCTTATGAGAGTAGATAATATTAATGCATGATAACATGTACATTACTATAAATATTCGTATATTGCTCCTAATATTACTCATTTCATTCAAGTTAGATTTGTGTAAACAAGTTAACGGTAATTTATATTTACTCAATAAATCTAAATTGGTACTTTAACTCAAACAAGTTAAGCATACAGTTGAATAACTATTACAGTGAAATAAAACGATATGTTACGAACAATATCTACAAGCCGATCAGAAATGGCATCGTTGTATGTAATATCTGTTCATGCAGATTTTAAGCTCGAAGCAAAATACAAAGAATGCATTGGGAGTATCTATTGAAATGTTTTCGATACATCAACAGTCGTATATTTCAAGTATTACACTAGTATTGTTATCAATAGTTTCCGTATGAATGGACCAGCTTGATTGCGATAGCACTACATATTTTTACGTGACCAATAACGTTTCGCGATAACAATGAATTGTATACAATCTGATGCAATAATTAACAAGCAAACTGTACGTACCTCTTGGCATTCGTCAATATTGAAGAACGTTAACGTAGTCCATAATACGTTGCTATGAATCGTGATACATAATTCCATGTATTGACGACACTCTCGATCAGAAACACAAAAGTTTCGAATCCTATTTTGTTTTTCTAAGTATTTTGCTCTAAAGTATAGGTATGGAAATAGAAATTCATATTGAATATCAAACTGCACAAATTGTGCTACCTCTTCAGTTGAATTCCAAATACCAACCACCTAATTCCGAACATTTTAGAGGAGAATCATTGTAAACGTAGCGAAAAAACTTTCCATTCGAAACTACATCAGTCAGGGATTTGTTTTCAATAGTTCAGTTCCAGGATAACCCTTACAAATAAACCTTCAAACTAGCAGACTATTAGTTGATTTATTTCGTTTTATTGCAAGTGTTGTTTTATCTCAAACAGATTTAAATAGATACGTATCTATGAACAGAGGAATTATTTTTTTATTTCTTGTAGGTCTTACTTTTATTAATTGATGAACAATAACAACGGTGGATTCAATGTATTTTGTTTCCAATGATCATAAAGCTATATGGACAGATATTTTCTTTATGGGCAATATGACAATCTGTAAACAGTAAATATTCTAAAGTATTGTCGACATTCTTTTTATATGTCACTTGAAAAATAGTAAATTATTACCGAATTAACCGAGTGAAGTTAATAGGCAAACTGCATGCTCGTAATATGTCAGTTTAGAAAAAGGAACGCATTTCTTTTGGTACAAACTCTTTGATCGAACAAGCGAACAAATGTAATAACAAACTACCGAGTGCTACTTCATTTAACAACTACTTGCCTCAGAGCCAGCGAATAAAACAAAATACTCTTTAAATAAATGAAACGCAACATCAATTTCTTCGCCTCTAACTGAAAATGTAAGTTCCGTTGAAAATACATTTTAAATTTTAAGAGGCTTGCAATATAAGTCGATACCGTCGGTTATTGCGAGAGACTACAAAATGTTGCAATTTCTAGGACTTAGAAGCCGGACAAAACTAGCTTATTTATTTATTGGTCAGAGTAGTGGTAAACAGTTATGTGGGTATTGCTATTATTGGTCGTAATAATATAATCAATCATGGAATTAAATAATGATCTAGCTGGGTTGAAGAGCTGGGCTGATAGGTTTGGAGTGGCGGTAAATCCTGGCAAGTGCCAAGCTATTTTAGTTGGTAGTAGTCGCATTATGCAGAGAGTGGATTTAAGCAGCTTACCTCCGGTACAATTTGATGGTATGAACATCCCTTATAACTCAAGCGTGAAAAACCTGGGCTTACATATCGACACTACGTTAAGCTGGCAATCTCATATTGGGAGTGTTAGCCAGAAGGTAACAGGTTTGCTGCGCTACTTTTATCGGTTAAGAAACCTTCTCCCGTTCAACGTGAAAGCAATGCTTGTGCGAACCTTGATCTTTCCCATAATTGACTATGGTGATGTTTGCTTCTACGACCTGAATGCAGATCTGCTCAATAAACTTGACCGGCTTCTCAACAATTGCATTCGATTCGTTTTTAATCTTCGCAAGTACGATCATGTGTCTGCTTATCGAGAACAGCTTAGATGGCTGCCAATTAGGCAAAGACGTGAGATGAGAGCATTAACTAGTCTATTTTCCATTCTTCATACTCCTTGTTCACCTCCATATTTATCATGCCACTTCCAGTTTTTGTGTTCTCAACATGACAGAAATTTGCGTTCCTCCAACAACCGTCTACTCCAATGTCCCTCACATCGCACAGATTTCCTTCATTCCTCCTTTTTTGTCCAATCTATTCTTTTATGGAACAAGTTGCCCTCGGAAATTAGGATGGTAGATAGCCGATTGACTTTCAAATTGAAGCTTCGTGAGTATCTTCACCAGAGTTTGCAGAATTGACACAACTATGCATTTGATTTTGTGTTATTTATATATGTATTAAAGTTTATTTAATATTATATATATATATATATATATATGTGTATGTATAATAAGTCTATGTACGTATATATATTTTCGATTTGTCTTATATACATATTTAGTGCACCTGCCATGAAATTTCTCCTCCACCTAAAGGTTGACTGGTAGAGAACGCCTAAGGCGTTAAGTCCGCCTTTGTACATTGTTTTTTTTGTAAAATGTGTGCAAAAAGTATAATAAATAAAATAAATAAATAAATAAAATAATAATGTCCGGAACCTTGTTGGGGCTTATCAGAGGAGTTGTTTACTTGGCTATTATTGTGAAGGAACAGTCTACATGCGCAAGTGCGAACAACAATGATGCACTACGGCACCATGGTAGGCCAATCAATTATCTGAAGCCGTTGTTATTGATTGGCGATTTTGAGCCTATACACAATAGTTGTGAAATATAAGCATACAATCCTTAACACTTGGCAAGGCGTATTATGAACGCAACCATTTTGTTTGGAGTTCGAGCTAATAAGGCACCCGGTCGGGTCCACACGCATGACTACCTCTTTTGACCTAAAAGATGAGAAGAAACACGCTCTAGCAGAAATAGCTCGCAGCTCAACGGGATTGCAATTAGACATGATTACAACGTCCTTTGTAGATAAAACCATTTTAAAGAAACCCGTTGGGATTGCAGTTGAAACTATTTTTAAAACTTCCTACAAACTGAAAATGTTGACTGATGACGTAACGTTAATAAGAATACATTTAAAATAAGAAAATGGGACAATAAAAAGGTCGAGTTAGATTTGGCGGATTTGCACGATTTGGCACTTGAACCCACCCACGACAGTTCACGTAACTCATATCCTACGAAACTACATTTTTTTTTTCAGTAATCATACATTTCTAGCAAATCCAGGGTTGTCGATCAGTTGCCGTCGCCGTACGGTTTTCTATGATAGCAAGTGAACGTTGCCGCAGCGCAGCGGATCGACACAAAACATCCAATCAGACGTTCTTAATAGTCAGGGTTCCAATTGCGGCGAAGGAGTACACTTTACGATAATAATCTTAATTTTATCTAATAGGTACAATAAACGAGTAAAGTTGCTTGTAAGTACGCGATCTCTATATTTTAATATCTCTAGCTGCTAGGCCGACCTCTACATTCTTTCTTAGTTTATTATATTCTCAATTGTGTCAGATTCACAAACAAACTTTTATAAATGCTTGTTATTTTTTTGTTTATGGTAACAAAACATTATACTTTTAAGAGACTTTTTGGAATTTGAAGTGATGTAATTCACTTATGAGTTTCATTCGCCGCGCCCCGCTCGCTTGCCACTCCCGTTTAAACGGAACACCTAAATGCTCAACTGGGTATATCAACTTGGAAACATAAAGTTATTTTATCTACTTAAGGGAAAATGCTGTCAAGGTTAATAGTTATATCGTATTGTCTTTTTAAGATTAAGTGAATACACCTTTTTATGAAAGCTTTTTAATTTTTTTGTAGCTGATAAAAGATTTTTGCTTATATAAAAATGAAAAATAAACAAGTTAAACATTTGCGCGTAATAATATTAACAGTCATAAAATGCTGATGATGAAATTAAAACTGTGCGTTAATGGGTCGGCTTAGGACTCGCCATCTGCGTGTGCCACTCGTGGATGTAATAATAAGAGGATTATGTAGTTACATATTATATGGGAAACCCTTTTTAATGAATCAACCGACGAGTTAATATTATGACTTTCTACCGCTTTTACCTATTATCGCTGAAATGTGATTCATTGAAAGGTGGATTAAAACCAAAAAAAAATATTTAATGTTAACATTATAATAGTTGAGTAACTGTATTTTATTTATCAGGCATTATAACAACAACGTGCACTGTCAGACAACGATTAGTGTACTGTTTATTGTACAGATTCATATACTTTTGCTTACGGCTCACCGATCTTACGTGACTCAAATTGCCACAACAGTATTGTTTACATAATATAAACAAGCAGTCTCTCGATATTCTCTAAACAAGATCAAACAATATATTAACAATAAATTCTAGAGATGAAATATGTTAGTACCAAACTTTTCAGTTGGACCCGATGTAGCTTTCGTTGGCAACTTTGTTACTGTATCTGAAGCTGTATCAGCAAACGATGAAAGTAAATAGCAGTTGAATTGACACATGTGTTGCAAGGGTATCTTTATATTTGCAGAAGTCATAACATGAGTCACTGAAGTCAAAACAAATCGTGGTGGCCTTGTGGGTAAAGAACCAGTGCGTGGATTCGATTCCAGGTCAGGCAAATACCAATGCACCTTTTCTAAGTTTGCATGTACTTTCTTAGTATGTACATCTTGGACACCAATGGCTGTGTTTCGGAGGGCACATTAAACGGTAGGTCCCAGCTGTCATTTAACATCCTTGGCAGTCGTTAAGCCAGTAAGTCACTGGCTATGGCTACTGTACACGTTACTGGTATATCTCCTCTAAACTAGTGTGATCTATACTGCCAAAAAAAAAGACGTAGGTAAGAGCCATTGACTATACGGTAGCTTTTCTCGTATAAAGGTGTGCAACAAAGGACGGCGGACAACGCAACGTCATTATATCCCCGTGAGTGAGTCCATGCAACGACGCTTCCAAGCAGGATGTTATAATGACTGGCAATAAATATGAGCCAGTTTTATATTAAAGGATTTTGTTAATAAATACATTTCAGCTAAGTTGGCTATGAAAATTGTGAGGAATATAGTTTGGACTGTCAAACAGTCCCTAATACATACCTAATGTACAAACGTGTATTTAATAAACACAGTTTTTGTAAAATAATGTGATACATTCCATAGCAAAATCTATATTTCAATGCAAAAAAAGTCATGTAAGTTACGCTGCCTATAACTCAAGAATTATTGTACCGTTTAAGCTGAAAATTAGCTTGTGCCCGGGAGAAGGACATGAGAGTATTGTCACCAAGCCATGAAGCCATGGGCGGTCGCTAGTTATTTCTAGAATAAGATTCTTACTTCGTAAAGTGCACGTGATGTTCTTTCATTTGAGACCCCGCTCGAGTATATTTGTTCGGTTATTCTTCTCCACTCCCCCACAACTTTTAAACGGCTCAACCGATTTACATTAAAGACTGACATATAAATCACCTTTTATACAAAAAACTAGATTATAATCGCTTCATTCGTTCGGGAGCTGTGATTCCGTACAAAGACAGACATGTCAAAATTAAAACACCTTTTCCAATGGGGTTTAAAAATAGCATGACTTAACAACTTTGAATAAAGAATTCTGCAAAGTCTAGACAAACATTTAAGTGGATGGAATCAAAGCGGAAAAAATAAAATAGTTCGCGAAGCTTAAAATATCCTATTTTCACGGGAAGTGCCAGCGTAAAAAAGAGGTACGACAATACTTAGTACTGTTAAGTGTTTTGATATTGATGAAAATGGATACTTTCCATCAGCCAATTTATATTTCCAATCATTCCGTCAGCTTTTGAATTTATTTTTAAAATGTTTTGACGATGAGAGTGCATGCATATACTATCACGTTTGACTATTATGGTTTTGTGTGTCCAAAATTATTTTCGACGAAAAAAAGGTTTTTGTTTTCATTTTTTTCTGTTAGCCGTCAGCATTTTGTCTCTGTTTGACGGCCATCAAGTTTCTAATGACGTTAATCCAGCATAATAAGTAAAATGATTTGTGTTACGGAGACAAACTCGATAGGTATTTTGACGAATAAATATTCCCATTCCTTGTTTCGATCACTATGACACAATAACAAAATCACTGCATTACTAGACACGAACAAACGGAAAGAATTTTACGCTATTTATATAATTAATTTTCGAAAATATCAACGATTTAATAATATGAAAAGTAATAAAGGCGGTGGGAAAATATCGTAATGTTAAAGAATACTGTAGACCTTATCATCCTTCTGCCCTTATCCCAATAAATTTGGGGTCGGCTGTACTAATACGTACCTATGCGTTTACCTACATGCGTAATACCTACATACATAGACCTGTGAATGGATAAAATAATTGAATTATTTTATGTAATATATATTAACTCGTATAAAGAGACGGTTTTCGTTTTGTTAATCATTCCGAAACTGAATCTTGTTCGTATAAATAAGAAGCTTGCAACAAAAAACATTGAGGAGCATTCCTGGCAGGTAAGGAGCATTTCTATGCTATTTGTTGCAAACGACTGTAAGCCAGAGCAAGCCGTGTCGAGAGCAAAAGGGATTGTTGGTCTAATTGGTGCCTGCGCTCCACTATGCCTGTGCGGGCCTAACGAGACGTACTCTTCAGGCGTCTTTTTTCCGTCCGCGAAGCGGCTTTTCAACAACCTATCTGCGGCCAATAAGCAGGGATTTTTGCACTGCAGTGTACGTGAAGCTGTCTTGCGAACTTAACTGGTGACGCTAATAGAGCCTATGAATACTTTCTGCAAGTAAACTGAGAATTTCTAGGTTATTTACGCCTGGCATCGCTATTTCGGTTTAATTTTCACAAAATAATTTATGAACGTGTATATTGTTAAAATATGCCGTGCATTTCTGAAAAACATTTTTTTTTTCTTAAAAAATACTTGGAGGAATTTCGTGTTATTTTATGTTCATGTGAAGTTTATAAAGTGTAATAAAACTGGAGATGTTTTCCTCATAAAAGTGGAGAGACGCTAACACGACAGAGGTGCTCCTAAAGTGCGCCACCTTATTCCCATAGCTCTGCAGTCGACGTACCATATGCCACACTCACGGCTGGCTTGCCTACACTCCAACATAATATCTACCTTAATGTTTTTGATGAATTTTAAACATTAAAAGTGTCTTCTTCATCTTTCACCGAGTGATCATCTCAATCGGTTCAGCAGTTTTGGCGTCACAAAATACGGTCTTTCATATTTATAATATAACTAGGCAAGCAAGGATATTCTATTCTAGTCTAGCACATATTTCGATCTGAATGTTTCCTACAAATACATTTGACATTGTGAACCTTGAATTACTGTTGTCTGTTTAAGGTCGATACATCTATTAAGTTTATCGCGTAACCTAACAACTTATATTGGTTTGCTAGTTTCGCAATATGTTTGTAGATAGAAGTTATTTTCTCTGCTCGGTCACTTTCAAATACATAATGTTATTTTTATTAACTCTTTTCTACTTGTTTACGCGGTGACCCGACAAGCGACCTTAGCAATTTGTTTAGGAGAAAAATTCCACGAACCGAAGCTTATGACATCAATATTTTTCAATTCCGATGATTTTGATTTAATTTGAACATTATCAACTAAACTACTTCAATGGCAATTATCTAAATGAAACCTCACTATTTTGATCTGACGCACTCTCTATCGCATTCCACTTAATTTATATTTACATAGAAATACGTGGTATCGGTAAGTGTGGGTTATTAATCAAATTTTATACGAATTACAGTGCATCCCTTTGATGCAAATTATTTCGAGTACTAACGGGCCAATAATTCAATTATTGGGTCCGCCAATGGAAATAAACAATAATTAATATTCGCAGTGCTGCGGTTTTGCTTTTTGAAAATAAATCCTCATTATTTTCTATTTTCAAAATGTAATGAAAACCGCTCTGGTTTCAGGTAAATTGAATTTATTTTAGTATAGAGTTGGAGTGTGCCTCATTTTTAGGATACATTGTATTCGTACATTCTGATAAGTGTGTACTAGAAGGACGTAGGCGTCGTGTGAAACTTCAAAGTGTCACGCTCTCATGCCAAAATGAGAACAATGGCTAATCTTACAAACTTCCGCTCGCGACCTACCCACAATAGAAGTCAATGTATCAGCCAAATATTGCCATTTTAAATAAAATCTCGTTGACCTATATTACATTTATGTAAAGGAACGCTTTTACTTCAAAACAATGTTTTCAGTGTTGCGTAGATTGAAATTCCGGTCATCACACACCTTTGTTTGAGTATAAGTACATTTAAAAGAAGCGCTGAACACTCGTTAATAACAGTTAAACTATGCGTGAAGTTATCGCAGTAATGAGAAATCTGATATAGCCTACGCCGTAGTGGTGTAGCTACGGGGCTTGATAAGTGTCAGAATCCATGCTACGGCCTGGCTACGCCGTAGGCGCTATTTAATTATAAATCGGAAAATAATTGAAATTTTTTTCTTTAAAATATCGGAAATTAACTATTTATTGGTTTAATTAACCTAGGTTATTAAGAACGTGATAAGAAGGAAATGTATGTATAACGTTGATGTATAAATTTCATTAAGCATAATTTAGTGTAGTTTAAATCAAACCATATCATCCTCCGAGCCTATTTCCAAACTATGTTGAGGTTGGCTTCCAGTCTAACCGGATTCAGCTGAGTACCAGTGCTTTACAAGAAGCGACTGCCTATCTGACCTCCTCAACCCAGTTACCCAGGCAACCTGATACCCCTTGGTTAGACTGGTGTCAGACTTACTAGCTGCTGACTACCTGTAACGACTGTCAAGGATGTTCAATGACAGCCGGGACCTACAGTTTAACGTGCCATCTGAGTCATTGGTGTCTGAGATATACTTAGAAAGTACATACAAACTTAGAAAAGTTGCATTGGTACTTGCCTGACCTGGGATCCTCCTGGCGTCCTCATACTTGAGAGGTTGGTCTTTTACCCACTAGGCCAGCACGACTTTTTAAAAATTAAACCATATACCTACTACACAAAAATATACTCAAATACTTGCCAACCGTAATGATACGTTATCTTTAGTGATTTACGACCAATATATCACTCTAAGTATTCGCTTGACTGATTTGATCGGAATCTAAAATGACGTTCAAGATGCATCGTATAAACTAATGCCATGCGCCAAACAAAATGTGAAATAAAGAACAAATTAAGACCACTTCAATTATGTTTTAATAAACAGATAGTAATTAATCGAGAGATAGAAATGTTGCACATAAATTGAGCTGTCTTTATTTTCATGTGTCCATTTGGCATAAAAATTCTTAAATTAATAACCTAATTTCTTAGTTTTACTTATGTACCGTCTTATGTCGTCTTATGTTGAGTTCTGTTACATAATGTCATGTACTGCTATAATTATAATCCTCATTTTGTATGGAAGTTTTATTATCGTGAGCCACCTTAAAGCAAATTATAATATCTTGTTACCATTTCTAAAAATAGGTGTAATGCAATTTCTTAGAAATTCTAATCCCGCAAATTATATTTTGTAAAAGATAAACGAGAAGGTAAGCACTCGCAAGTCAGCTCTACTCTGGAAAACTAAACAGATTCGATTCAAACGCATTCTAAGTGAACCTTGATTGGAAGCCGCTCATCCGTTCGTTTGTGACCTTTACTTAAACTGCCAACTTAGAAATGATATACGATTGAATGAGTTTCTACTGTATACACAGATTTTGTGGTTGCCTGACCTTCGTCTATACTAACATAAACTAAAGAGGGATCATTTTTTTGTCTGTTTGTCCCTTAATGATCCGAAACTACTGATCCGATTTGAAAAATTCTTTCACAGTTGGAAAGCTACATTTTTTACGAGTAAAGTAGGCCATATTTTATTCCGGTACGAGCAGTAGCTCCACGGAACGCGGGTGAAACAGTGGAAAAACGGCAAATTACTCAAATCTTTTTACATAAAAATAAAACAGACTCACAAAAAAAACTAAAAAGCATAGAAACGTATTTTTAAGTGCATGGCATCATATGATCCACTAGACACCGACTTCCAGTACCATGCACCTAAGAATAGTCTTTTCTATTCACGTTTCGTTTAGACCACTTTTTATTAACCGACTTCCCAAAAAGGAGGAGGTTCTCAATTCGGCTGGTATGTTTTTTTTTTCTATGTATGTACATCGATTACTCCGAGGTTTATAGACCGATTTACGTGATTCTTTTTTTGTTCGACTCGGAATAGCTGCCAGTTGGTCTCATAGTCATCAGGTCAGGATCTGATGATCTAAATCCTGAGAAATCGAGGGCAACTTTCGAAAGTTGTAGGCATACATAGGGTAAAAACTTAACACTCAGGTGTACGCCTAAAAGCACTATTCAACAGTGAAGATTTGGAGCTGACCTGATGATGGAGACCAGAGAGGGCCGAGGGAACTCGACAACTGAATATGTAAACTACCTCGTGTTTGGGCTTAAATTCTTTGTATTGACAATATCTTGCAACAGTGAAGGTTTGGAGCTGACCTGATGATGGAGACCAGAGAAAGTCGAGGGAACTCGACAACTGAATATGTAAAATACCTCGTATTTGGACTTATATTCTTTGTATTGATGAGAACTTCCCACTTATATGGATAGTGACAACTATTCGTATCACTGAAAAGCTGTAAATAAAAAACTTTTTTACAAAAAAATTAAACCGACTTCCCAAAACACTAAAAAGCAAAAAAAAACTAATTTTAGGTGCATCGGCCTAGAAATCGGTGACATAATTAACTTAGTAACATCCATTAGACACAGATATAAATTGTTCTGGATAAACGATATAGCATCAAAGTCTTCACATAGTTCAGCTCATATATTTTCCCATCTTTGCATTTGCGGGCCAGAAAATCCTTTCTCAGGAAATCTGCCTTCTGAGGTAACGGTCTCAAACTCATTAGTACACGGAGCTCCTTTGACCAAAAGAGATATCGGCAATAAAGAGGAAATTGCTTGAGAGTGCTAGAAATTTCTTCATTCTGCAAACTTCAAGCACACATTCGAGAGAATCAATCTACTAATAGATTCTGAAATTTATATTAGAGGTACTAAAGATTCATAATGCATTCCTCAAAGCAAACCTAGCAAATGAAATCACGAATAGGAACGATGCTATTAATAAGAATTACCGTCTTATTAGTAATGCTTTTCCGGGGAGACTGATCAATATTATTGCGTGGATATCGAGCAATCACGTAAAAAACTGACTAAATGATTGACCATAGTATTCTGACTTACCTAACCTAACCCAATAGAAGGTAGAAGGTACATTTTCCATACATGCCTGGTACCGTATGATAGCGTAAGGTATCGAACTTATACTTTCTTGGATTTAATTCTTGTGCATACTGAGGTCTCTCCATGTAAACCACAAATAGCAAATGTTGAAGAAGGAGGGTAAGAGCCCTTGAAAGAAATTAACACGCCGAAGGGTTGGGACCCACGACTTTAATACATCGAAGCTAAATAAAGCGCATAAGTTTGGGAGCCGTAAATTAAGGCTGTCTAATTTAATCATTTTTTTCCAATTAATTACAGTACTATCTTTCATCTTCGCAGTTTATAGCAAAAACATTTACAGACTATTTTATTTTCCAAAACAAAATTTTGGACGTAAACGCAAGTTCAATATGAGAGAATATTCTATTCTACGATAGCATCATCAATATAGGGAATGAGTCGCATTTTTCTTCAGTTCAAATTCTCTGAAATACCAAATGACATAAATCCATATTTATGGTAGTAGGCTGTTTCATAGCTTTATGTGCAAGAAACATGCGTACCAAAACTCACTCTCGAATTTAGAGGATCACTCACATTGAATTCTATATTTGCTACGGTACATGACTCCCGGTTTTATGTTGATTGACAAAATACACTGCAATGTTTTAACGGACTTTTAGTATTTTGCCGCATTTTGGACCTGACTTAATGCTGGTTCCATGTAAAGACTTTATAAGGTTATATTTTGTTCATATTTTGGTCAAGTTAGTAGTGTTTTTTTATACAATGACGATATGAGCTCTACCCCTTTGCAATACACACGTAGACAGATATATAGTAAAATTATTAGTACAGTTGTAAAACATTATTATCTATCCAAAGTGAAATCCATTCGGCACACCTCCAATTACTAAACCCAAGTTCAATGCAAAATTTTAGGTAGATTCAATTCGATCGTCATCGGAAAAATCAGACATAGAACCGGGAAGTATCCACTTTTATAATAAATCCTTAAATTGACGTGTCCGAAAAATATAACAAAAATTGATATATTGAAGGGCACTTTCGACCCGGTTCTATTCAAATAACAACCCTTTTTTATTTCCACTTAAGTGACAGGGCCTATAAGTCCCATTGACAGTGATATTATCCTTCGTTTCATCAATTTACATGTGTCGGTTTTTTTATTGAATTGACAATTGACGTGTATGTCCTTTGGAAGATTGTATATTCTCTGGCCGTTAGAAATTCCTGGTTCATGCAACAAAATATTTCAGTGAAATGACGATGTGATTCGATTGAAAAGCCGCAAGTTCCTAAAACATCATTCATTCATTTCATTCATTTCATTTGTATGACAACCGTTCTGACAAACCATTTTAATCTGCTACTTATTCGTTCATTATTCAAAATAAAAATATTATATTCTTTCTTTCTTTTACCTAATCTTAAAATAACGAATAGAATAGTTGCATAAATCTTTTCGTTCAAAAGGCTTACTAACATACATTGTATACTTTGTGAGGTAAAGCAACAACTATTCTGAGCACAAATAAAAAGCCTTGAATCAACAGCTTACGAAACTCAAAATACCTTTTGTTAAATATTTTTCTAAAAGCTTCAAAATATGGCACGAATGTTTTGTAACTATGTATTAGTTATATACATATTTTGTTACATATTTCATTATAATAGTAATTTATTTCATTGAAGAGCGCGTACTGAAATATATTACATAAACCATAAAAGTGTTCTTGCGGTACTTATTAGAAAGCCGAAAATGTATAGGTATCGTGGCGGTTCATTTCTATTTTTGCATCAAAGCAGCGCTAGCGCGCTCTTAGATTTGAAGGGTATGGCATTATGAATGTTATGCCAGGTACACAAGATATTTTACTTTCATCACTGGAACTGCAAAACAATCCGAGCTCGTAGTAGAAAATATTATAGCGTCGATCACTTAACTGATTGTTTGTTTAGGCTGCTATACCATTCCCAAACTGGGTTTAGTTTCAGTTGGTTTTGTTACAAACTAGAGCTATTCGAGGCAGTTGTGACAAAACTTTTATATAACCAAATGATAAATATTATCTTTATGAAAAAGTTTTAACGATGATTAAGTAAAGATTGGATATGTAAATCATAGTTGAAATAAATGTTTTTACTTTTTTATTATTTACCCATATTCTCGGCATAGGTATGCGGTAATAACTTATCTGTAATATCGAAGTTTCCTTCCCAAGATTTTTCTTCTGATTTTGCTTCCATGTACTGTCTCATGGGAGCCGTCAGCTTTTCCGTAGTTCAATATATAAAAGTATACATTGATATAGAACATAAGCGAATGTCACTCTCCGAGCCATAATCTCGCAATCTTTATCTCTGCGCCAAAAATATTGTCTATGCGTCTTTCCTTTCTTTTCCGGGAGAAAGCTTTCGCAAAATCGTATGAAGTACATAGGAACTCGCCGCTTCACTCGAGTAATATAAAATCAAAAAGTCACAATACCTATTTAAAAAACGTTTATGCAAAGTATCACGATTCCCTGTAATTTTATATGTTGTAATTTTACAAATGTAATCGTGTAGCTCACTACAAACTACCAGGATTACTTAGTTTGAAGCTATCGATGTTTATTATAATTTTAACCAATTTCTTCCCATTAAGTATTAAAATATCCACCAAAACTGTTCCTTTATTTCCCCAACTACTTATGAATCGATAGTAGGTATGTTAACCTGTTGAAAACGTCACAAGATATGTTAACGTAATTCAGTTTAAATGTTCGTGACAAGCTGCCATCTGTATTCACGTATGCTAAATCCCAAAATTCACAATCCATTAATACAATACGCTATGCCTACATGAATATGGATATATAGTAATCAAGCTGTATTATTCACAATAATTTATTGGCTAAATAAAATGTTAGACTTCAGCTCTAACTCATAAAAGACTGCGTAGGTAAAGGTATGAATACTTAAACAGTGTTATGTGCTGTACCTAAGGGCTTCGTTGTCGAACTTTTCCCAGTAGTTGTTTTTATGTTTTAGCGTAGGTTGCACCGTGTTACTGTCTCATTGGTCAAATCGACGATTTGACGGCTGGTTATCGTCACAGTTACATGGGGCAAGCGACTCTTAATAAACTGTCGTAGGTACTGTAACTGTCGTAGGTGTATTTGCTGAACTGTTATTCCAAGGCTTGGCGCCCGGGCACTGTTAAGTTACCTACACATGCTGAGTTCAAAGCGCCAATTTGTTAATGGATTTCACTGGGCCGAACGTACTGAGATATGTTAGGCACTGTACACCTCAAGAAACTGCCACGATACAAGGTAGATTTATAACATAACGCCGTATATAGGACGTGCGTTTCACAGAATACTATATTTTCCGAAGGAATGATTCTACAGACTTTATTTCACGACACCGAATGTGTATTATTTTTATTCGAATAGAATGGATAGTAAGTATTCGTTCGGAGTAAAGATGTTTTCGCACATCCATAGCTAACCATAAATAACGTGAACGTGAACTCTTGCAACTCCTCTCTACTTAGTAACCTTTATTTCTATTCTGATGTCATAAAGAGGAAAGATTTTATTTTTTGCTTGCATTGAATAGGTTCCAGAACCAGACGTAAGTAAAAGCGTGAGTAACTGTTAGTTTTTTTTATATTTTCATAAAATTTTATGTCACGGAAAAGCTATTCTCGAGAATATAATATGATAGAAATGTGAGTACGCCATTCGTATAGTAATTTTTCTTTGAAATTAAATTAGTAGTTTTACCGAGGCAGAAGTTATACTGTTTCTTATACGCAACGGGGCAGCAGCGGGCCGTTTATAGAGGGGTTTAGGAAAACAAACAGACTTGCATACAAATCACCGCATTAGTACGAGAGGTCTGCCTCCTCCCACGTATTGAAGTCGACCTGCCCTCGACGCGCGTATTTTTTGCGGACTACTGAGAGCAAAGGTATAATGGGTTTTTTTGTTTGTCAATCTCGGGATGTGAGCAGCTCAGCGGGCTATTTTATGGATCCTATTTCGAATACACGATATATAGTCGCGCTTTCTTTTACAAGATATGTAAAACTAACCAACCTTGCGTGTACATATAGTAAATTGACGACGTTTCGTAGGCTGCAGATTGACTTTCAAAGTCATCATGATTTTTGAGCACAATAAAATATGCAGAACATATTTGGTTCATTAATTAAATTTTATCAACGTTAATGTCATGTGTGTGGGACTTTATGTTGAATAGGCTGTCTGTCGTCTCGTGTGTGAGAATAATACATGTATTGTATAAAAAGATGCGTGATCAGTTCTCATGAGCGAAGTCGAGTCAAACGGTGGGAGTGCCTTCCATTGCCTTCGGATCGATCTAGTGAACAAAGTCACAATGTCTATCTAGACCTCTGTGCTCGAATACTCAAGACTGCACTTTTCTATCAAAATACTACTATTTTAATCTAAGTAAATTAATGTACAGATAAATCATTTGGTAAGTGTAGTTTAATTCAGATTATCAATATTAGAGGTATAATATACCTTCAATGTATTCTTGTTTATCGGTCTTATTACAACCGCTAATACATTTTTTTACTGCATGACACGCATATATCTACGAATCTATCAATAGCAGACTAGACAACATTTACAAAATAAAATAAATAAATAGAATTCGGTATTGTGAAAAAATTGTCAGGAGTATCAACTGATTGATGTTGAAATAAGACATTAATAAACTAGGGTACGCCACCGTAGTGGCGGTAAGTCCCCTCTTTGATGAGTAACTCGGGAGGAGTCACGGCGCCCAGACGTACCGCATGACGCAGGCCCTCACCGGACACGGTTGTTTCGGGAGGTACCTGCATCGAATAGGTTGTGAGGAGGCGCCCGGGTATCACCACTGTGCGGACAGCATCTAGAGCACGGTGGACCACACAGTCCAGGTGTCAGGTCCTCGTCGAGGCTTTAAGCGGCGGCGACCTCTCGCGTCCGGCTCTGGTTCAGGCCATGGTCCGGGGCGAGAGGGAATGGGATACCGTTACCTCCTTCTCCGAAGCAGTTATGCTCGAGAAGGAGGCGGCGGAACGAAAAAGAGTTTGCACCTCTCATCCCGGCCGCAGTGCTAGACCTTACTAACTAAAGCTCTCTGTGATCCTTCTGAATCCCTGTAACACCCGGTGAGTAAATAACAACTAATAACATTTTTAATTTTGTGTGATTTAATTTCCTACCTACACTACGTTTGCCGAGGCGTGGTCTCCACTCAAGGACTCGTTTACCCCAACGGTTATCGGTTCTTCAGCTAATATGGCCAGCCCACTGCCACTTCAGCTTGCTGATTCGGTGGGCTATGTCGATGACCTTGGTTCTCTGACGGATTACCTCATACCGTCTTCAGGCACGGTGGAGTGATGACTTGCGCAAGACGGCTGGCAGGAACTGGATGCGAGAAGCCGAAAATCGATCTCAGTGGCGTGCACTTGGAGAGGCCTTTGTCCAGCAGTGGACTGCGATAGGCTGATGATGATGATGATGATAATGAATTTCCTACCTCTGGTAGTCGAAATATTAGTTGTGACCATCAGGCGGCTTCGTAGGTCTTTACAATCAAGTCAAAAGTGTATACATTCAACATTAGTTTTTTCATCAAGAATTATTTCCCAAGGTAACGTCGTAAATACACAAAATTGAGAATATCAACGGACTTATACAATTCCAACTTTTTGGTTTTGCGCTAGAATAAATCGTTTACATAAAGTTGTACATGAATATGATGCTAAGTTACGTGCCGAGTTTAAATTTTATCTTGAGGTAGAATAAATGTAATATGTCACAGGGAAATTGTTAAACAAATTTTAGTTACGTACCTACGTATCACACCAATCTTCGAACAAACAAACGATCTGGTGAATTTTCGTTAGATTAGCTGAGACTACAGTATTTTATATTCCTATGAACAAGTTACCTAAAGACAACGTTTATGGGCTGTAAATCTAAAAAGGCTTTGTTTAAATTTTAGCTTCGTTACAATTTACGATGGCTGATATATATGGATGGATGATACGATGGCCATTCGAGACGTGCAGCGGTGCTCGACCATGAATTTATAGTAAATCACATGGCTTGGACGAGGCGACAATGTCCCATTAGGCATTTCCCCAATTTCTCATTTTACCGATATCTAAACCAGGCACAATATCTTTTGAATTTTGCTATCCAGACTTGATTTAATAACTTTAACAAAGATCTTTATACGAGGTACCCTACACATTATGTTTGTGTTACGAAAAATGCATGCAATGCAATTATTAATTAAATCAGTTACTGTCAAGAAACGAATGAAGCGGCCATGCACACTTAATAATGAAAAAATATTAGAATCCAAAAATGCAAGATGTGACAGCCTTTCACCCGCTGAAAGCGTGTTGGGATCTTTATTCGCGCAAGAAAAATGAATATTTTAATTCTTTCTCATTGTATTCTCACTCACTCTGTAACCTACGGATACTCATACACATGTGCTACGAGTATTGTGTTCTCAATAGCTCCTTTATCATCCAATCTTCAAATAAATACATACCAATTTTAATCTCTAACGATTTATTATAGTTACTTAAGATGAGTTAAAGTGCTTCGCACACTTTCACACTTAGCACGCTTAGTTTGTTCGCACTTAGCCCGGGAAACTTCCAGGAAAACTTTTATGGCTAACCGTCTTGTATAAATGTGGCTGAAATATAAGCCATTCAATTTGGAAGTCATGAGGCTTGTACGAAAAGGGTGGATGATGAAAGAGATTGAAAGTTGAAATAAAAGTGGAATAAGGGACCGGCCTCCCAGATGGGCGTAAGGTCGGCCGAGTCACGGCCTAATTACACGGGCCATGACGCCTCCGATACACCCTTGTTCCTTGTATATCCCCCAAGTCCTACCCTATCGTTATCTAAATCTTCTACGCTTTTATCATGCCCTTTTGTACCAGATCTTAAACAATTTATTTATATGTTTATTAGAAACACGATATAAATGGCCGCCAAAATAAGCGACGCAGTATTCCCAATTTCAGCTTCCTACGTATCTTAAAAAAGGATAAAAGCGTCAATTGGTACAATAACTCTAATCAGTGTTAATTAAAAACGTATTTAAATAATTACTCGTTTTTGAGGTTAAGGTTGAGTTCACACTCTAAGCCGTGGCTTATGATCTGCAGTAGGTTACGTTTTAAAATGTGAAAAATACCGTAGCTTAACGAATGAAAAGCTTCGTTTTTAAAACAACTTGACGTTGAGGTTCAACTTGCGGTGCTCCACGGCGCGCGATGGTTGACGTTTTCATGCATCGCAATAAAATGTTTACTTTTTACGTGCCCGCTGTACGACTGGCGCTGTGACCATAGCTTTATTTTATAAACCTTTCTTAGCTTTGTAACAAAAAGTCCAAGTAAACAAAAAATACAAGTATTAGTCGGATGTCTTGTTATGATAATGAATTACAATAATACTGACATGGATTATGTTTTCGCCTACATTCTTTTATAGGGTAGGCGTTTTATTAACACAATTATGTTGAGTGCCACGCTTATTCGTCCATAGTTTGCAGAAGCCTATAAATACGGACGCTTTTTGCTTACATTTTGGGTATAAATCACCATTACAAATATTTGACCTACAATTTATCGCCAAGAGTTGCCAGTGAAATTTTTGGAGTCAAAAGTTAAATGTCCGCTCGTTTGAAATGCTTGACTAATTTCTACAGTGTTAGTACAGTCTGTCTTCTCGTATTTACCTCAAAACTCTTCCTCGGTTTTGACTGAATACACATGAACAGTTAATTTCAAGTGTTAAAGAATGGTTGCAAATGAATTGCCGTAAGAATTTAAGTTGTCATAACAAGCTCCAACTCCGTGTTAACTTTGACTGCGCAATAAGTCTTACACTTTTCATCTTTTATTGTATCAAGTTAAAACTTTAATCGCATCGATAAAACTTGCTCTTTAACTAGGGAAAATAGATCGTTTTATCTGCATGCGACCCACAGCCCCGGAAAAACTCCTCCTCGGCCAGACAGATCACCGACCCCAAATATAAAGCAGATAGGCCAATTTCCAAAAGTGGATAAGCTGAGGTGATCGACATTAATCTAGCTTTCACGGTAACAAAAGCTAGTAATTTAGGCCACGGAAAACCGAATAATTGGCTAGTCTCTTTTCTTCGTTCTTTATTGTTAAATTGAGGTGACGTCAAATTATAAACTCAAATTATTTAAAATTCATTAACGTTTTATAATGTTATTATTTTTTTTGCTTTTTAGAATGAACCGCATTCGCTCATAGCGATTCATTCGTTAATTAATAGAATGAGACCCTTTGGGAACTATATCTACCGATCTTGAAAGTATAATATAAAGATGGTACAGTAATTTCCCTATTCACGCCTTCATATGAACAAACACATCTTACACTAGCCGATATAAATATCCTAAGAATAATGTCAAGCACGTGAGTAGGCGAGCTGAGGAAATATCAGGGAATTCTTCACTAACTCTTGATATAATTCTTAAGCTGCCACTTACAACCCTTAGCGGTGCAGAGTGGCCAATTCAGTGTAGAACTTGGTGAATATACACTTTATACATTGGCCATGTGGTCTGAAAAATGCGAAGGAAGAATTATAACTACTAGTGACACTTTAGGCATTATCCGTGAACATTTCTGTAGCGATATTACAGACTAGCGTATTTTCTACGTGAAGCCCAACATTCGGGATATACGCTTACACGTGCACTACACTTCGCGTTTCATAAAATTTAACTCGCGTACACGGGTGGATTTAGAAGCTCACGACATGAGATTTTCAATGCGTCAATGCCTGTACGAATTGTGCGTGTAGCAAAGGCCTTCCGAACACTATCATCCGATTTACTCTGAAATGTGTGTGGATGAAACAATACGTTACACGTTTATCTAGTTCATTTTAACCTTTTCATTAGACAAGTATTATAAATATTGCCGATGATTAAGGTACTCCAGCACCGAAACCGGTGTTTTAAATAATACGAAATAATTGAAATAAAACAATTTATAAGATACCAAAGAATTAATGACTGATTTACCTAAATATGACGAAAAACAATGCTTCTTTTCTGAAATACTAAATCGTCAACATCCTAAGGATTTGACCTTCGGTTAAATAGGCTAAGGTGAAGTTAATTGATTTGTTATGAAACGCTGATAGTGAACTACGTTGATTCTGCTTGTCTGAGACGGAATGATCGCTGGAGTAACTTCAGCGACGGAGATTGATCGGAAATGACCTGAGTTAGCGTTTCCCGCGTTCGCGTCCCACGCCTGTCTTATAGCCACGTTTAGTTTTTTCCGTACAATACCGAAGCTTGTTATTGTTTTGCGAATAGTCTATGGTTTCTAATGATCTGTAGTGAAATTGCGCTGTTATAAATGACCTTTTTCGTGAAAATACACTGATTGTTTTGGGTTTGAGATGGATCTGTACCACCTACCTAGTATCCCGAACCGTTGGTGGATCGACTGCACTTAATTTAGATTGATTTGAATCTGTAGAGCAATTAAACTACATACATATCGCATTAGTTTACGAACGGATCGTAAATTGTTCACACAAATTCACTTTTGGTACTTTTCGGTCATATATTTTCAAAATGTATGCGGTTTAAGAAGATTCCTTACTTAACAAAATGTTTCAAAAGTTCCAAGGAAATATGATGTATACGGAGCATATATGTAGTTGTACTACAATACTACATTAGGAATCAACTTCAATGAGGATAAATTCTTTAAATAATCTTTTGACAGTGTTACGTTACGTTAATAAATAAATGCCTGCCTGCACTGAATCTTAGTTTGTAGGAAAATCAAGGGCAACAATGTTACCTGTAACCAAATGTTCCATCATATTCAGGAAGCCATTCACCATGATGTACCAATGAATAACGTGTTCGGAAGTTAGAAATTCATAGTATCAGAGCTTGAATGCGGAATCAAATGCTAAGGTGCAAATCGCATTGCCTACGGTTATCCTAAATGCATCAATTGATGAAAGTGTTTCGATATCGGCAGGTATTACTGTTAGGAACATTTTCATGCGATTTTCACCAATAAACAGGGTGGAATGAGTCAGATATCCGTAAAGCTTGAAGCTTATAATTAAATATTCTGCACGAGAAATTACTATTAGCCATTAGTTTAACGAATTCTGTCGTGATAGACATTATCCTAAAATACGAATAAAGCTAATGCGAGGCAAAACCGCATTGTTGCTGGTAAACTCGGCGACAGGTCAGATAATGCATAAAGTGGTCACACTGTTAGGCCTTCGTTAAAGATTTCATATTTAATGAAGAACCCACTCTTAAAATATATTGTGGGTAGAATTTTGGGTTTGTTAATTCTGGTAGAAGACCACATTAATTTGACATTACGCCTAAGGTAGTGAAAACACATATTTTTGTATGCAAAGCCAACGTCAATCATCGTCAATATTTATTGAATTAATAGAGGTTAATAGCACTCCTTGAAAGTTGCTTCACGACAGAGACCATTATATTATGTCTACAAACAACGGGCTCATTATTTTGCAGTCCTACATAAAATGCAGCTTTAGTTAAGCTGTTTGATTGTCAGTAAAGTTTTTGTAAAAAGAAATGCAGCACTCGAAATAGAATTTCGACAATTCCATCAAAACTTCGACAGGCCTATTAAAATTTGATCTCTGAAACAAATATCGAAAAAACAGTCGGAAAGGAAGATATTTTGTATGTTGCAACTGACAGCTGTCTGTAAGCTTTATTTTTAACTGAGCCTGGATTTAATGCAATGAATTCTACGATTGTTCAGGTATTTGCATTTTCATTAAATAAAACTGTATCCAATGATCAGCCATCACGCGTCACAAATGCATGATGATATTAAGTATGCATTTTGAGTTTTGAATTCACAACTCACCTTTAATCGCGACGTTGCCCGTTTTGAGCATGTCAACACGAGATGCAACCGTCAAACATTCCACAATAGGCCTTCATTTCAGTATCTACAGCTGTTTATGTACTATTCAAATAACGTTTACATTACCATTATACTTACATTAGTATGTGCGTGCCTGGACTCGGTACAGAAATAGGCGAAATTAGGCAGTACTTTATAGCGTTCACGTGTGAAAAGGTTCACGTACAAACTTTCAAACGATAAAGCCGTATTTATGCATCGGAAAAAAGTTAGTAACTGTCAGTTGAAATTTCAATACCGTTGCTCTTAATCCATTTCCTTCTATAGAAATATGTAGTAATATTTTTTTAAACGATGACTGCATAAATACAAAACGATATGATATGAAAACTTTTTGTACCAATATTTTTTTAATTCACTAAATCATTGAAACTTGGGCTTAATGTAGCAAATAAGTAAATCTAAATTACAGCTCTAAGTACTATTAAGTTCACCTAGCTTGTAAGTCAGGACCGTTTGTTACTATCAGGCATACAATAACTATAGGACACCTCTTTAATAAGTTTAAGAACTGACGTTACACTTTATGTCAATTTACCTTAAATTGCGCAAGGATTACAATTTTGGAGCTGTGTAAGAATAACACAGTTTTTTCCATAAAAATCACGTCACATCACTTAGACTGGCCTATGTGTCTCTGAAAATAGTAACGTTCTTAAACAAGTTTTGGATTCTGGCGTTGGAAGATCGCCCGTGTTTGAATCGACAATTATACAATAGTCAATTTGCGTTCGCTCCGGTCATTTTGAAGGTTCCTCACCATGTAATTTACGAATCAATTCTAAGGCCCTTTTCAGATGCTCACGGGCACGGCACGATCGCCGTTCGTCTGAAGTCGAGATGTATGAGCCACTGGGCGAACGTGCGTTAACAGTATACCTGGGCAAAGGCCAGCAAGGCACGGAGCAGAGTTGTATGCACGAGGAGAGCCTTAAAAGTCTCTATTTGCGTATTTACTAAGGTCAGCCTAGGCAACATCAAAGGTGAAAAATTTTTTTAACGTCAATAGCATTCTGCATAACTGCATTGGCAAGATAATATTTAATTCAGTTATATTGATTATTTGGTGTTTCATTGATAAATTATTAACTTCTACTGGGTAATGCTCGCATTACCAAGAAAAATATATTATTTACTGTATCATAAATTCAAAGAACAAATTGTCGTATAAGTACCATATCAGGAATTAATACATAACAATGCAAGTACACAATACCTACTTTGGCTAAAAATATCCCTGTGCCACTGCTTCAATATTTTTGTTCGGATAACCTAAGAGGTTATCAGGAATTGAATGCAGCAAAGTATTCTCATTTCTAAATTGAACTCTGCGGACAATGGCTAGCAGAGCGGACAAAGATAAGTAATAGGTACGTGAAACATACCTACATTTATCTAATTTAAAATTATTCGAAGCCAAATAAACAAAGTTACTAAGTAGTGAAATAATCACCTAACGGAAATTCTAGCCCAATTGAAATATTTATTTAGGGTTTTGCTGACTCTTAAATAAATGCATACACAAATATACAAAGCAACTAGATATGTACATATGTATTCAGTAAATACCAAACAAAATGAGTTGAGAGCATCGTTTGGTTTGCGTATGTATTTGTCATAGCCAAATAGTAGAAATGGCAATTCAATTTAATATCCCTTTGACTGAACTATGGTCAACTTGCCGGTATAGCTGATTGTTTCAAGATATCCCTGCGTGGAACAGATAGTTATATAAAAAGAACCCGAAAAGCAAATACAGAAAACAATGTCTGCCTCTTTTAGAAAAAGGAACAATCCTTTCCAATATTTCACGTCATTCAGACACGGTTGAATAAAAATAGATAAAAAATGAAACACCCGCTCGTATGGGCACATTTTTCCACCGCGGCACGACATCAACAAACAGCAAATTGAATCTAACCGACGTCAACTCAGGAAAACGACAATGTTATTTAAGTATTCTATGTGTCCTGGAAATCTGTGGGTTTGAGTTCACAATCGGCTGAAATTATTTATTTTCTTGTTTTACACAGCGCTCTGTTGTTCTTGCCTATTTGCATAATCACAATCAATATGCAAAAACAAGCTTGGTATCTGAAGATTTATTGCATCCTGAACAGTGTAGCCTGCTATAAATTAGATGCTATTCATATCGAACGACCATTATCACGATAAATGGCTACCGGACTACATCACTAATAAAAATATCCAGAAGCTACTTGTCTACAAAGGACGACAAGTCGTTTAGAAAAAGTTTTGTCCTAAAACCAAGCTTATCCATATTCACACAACAGCGCGCATTTTTAATGAGAGAATTTGTTTCGTAAATTCTTCGTTTTGCAAAATAGATTAAGTTACATTTAAAAGTTAAAGCAAAATGTAGCAGAAAGTAAAAAAGAAAAGGACAGTCCAGTGGACAGTCGAGCTAAGTTCCTGTGGTTATATTTCACACACTATATTTTTATGTGTGGTCATGACTAAATAGGTATATTTAAAATTAAAATTGTTTCCGCTTTCCGCTCAATTATTTGTCTGGTCGAAAACCAAACTCCAAGTAATAACTGGACAAACATCTACTATAACTAAGTACTAATTTCATGATTAAAATAAGACTAGGAAAGAAGGACCGAGACCTCCTCGCAATATGGCAAAAACGAACTCACAGCTCAAATAATTATGAAATATCCCCGTATTATATAGTCCAGAGGTTTTAATCAGTCTGTTGAATTTACATACATTTGAGTCGCATCATATTTCATCTAATAAGCCATTTCTAAACAAAATTTTATTGGGTTAGCCGCAAGACTCGGTGAAATATCTGTATTTAGTGTCTTCTATGTTGCTGTCATCCGCAATGCCACCCGGGGCGGATATTGGAATCGGTATGGAACGTTATACCATATTCCATATTTTATCCGATATTAAAATAGACACAGTTTGAAGTAATCCCCAGAATAAGATCCGTGTACTACGAACGTGTGACCGTGGCATTCGATGTAGTACGTTGCGAACAGACATTCCTCTAACTTAAAAGGCATTCCTTCCACTCGGTGTACACAGTTTGCACTCTACTTCGTAATTTGTGTCGTCCTAGAGGTTTACACAGACCTCACCTAAATATTTGGAGCAGCGGTAACATTTCATGGAAATGCATTATTCATTTCGCAGTGGAGAAGATTCCGTAGTCTCTAATTGTCGTGCTGCATCTACCCATGAAGGTCATCTATCCAATTAATATCAAATAGATGACAACATTCAACCGTTCAACTATGCATTCTTGATCGCTGGCTTTCCACTTCGACAGTTTTGAACGTTAGTCGCTTAATATTCAGCTTATTTTATTAAAATTCAATAGACTTCATTTTCCAGATTCACTTTTACACTTGAAAAGCTGCAATTTTGTTATTCAAATAATTCGTTTTAATCAAAGCACCAGGAATTTGACGGTAAACTGAAATAAGTCCTTGTTCACGCTATAGACAACTCAAGTTATCGATTCTTTCGATTGAAAGGATAATAGTTTAGTTCGGTTCAGATTTCGCAACTCATACACTCTCACACTCGTGAAGAGACCTCATGAGGCATTACTTCCACCCGAGTGATAAGCTTGAAGTGAACCGACGCGGACCGCTTGTCGCCCACACTAACCGTTTCGCACAATTTAATATATCTTCTTACATAAATAATGGATTTTGTTCAACTTGGCTTGAACCATATTCCCAGAAGTTATCAAAACCTCAAATCATGAGTCCCCAAACAGTAGTATCACAATACTACCCACACATTGTTTAAGTTTGATATTCTAATGTAAAGCCCCAGTTTAGTCAAGAAGGGAATGCAATTTACTGCCCTCTGGACGCAAAACTTTCAGTAAATATTCATTAGGCTTCTTTCCTGTGGGATGTAACTCACACACGCAAGTATTTCCCTCTCGCCTATAAATGTCTGGTATAGTTTGGCGAGTCGTAAACTGCTTATATTCATGCCAGACGTCTTAAACTACCCGACCGACACTGGGTACCAGTAAAATTACGAGGCTATCCTTGCAAACGTCGTCCTTTGCCGCTAATGTACCAAGTAATTAACGGAATTGACAAGATTTTTTTAAAGTAATTTAAATTGGGAACTTTTATACGTGAGTCATTTTTGCCATGAGCCCTTTCCCATTTTAGAAACCCATGTAGCGCGTAATTACTTTAAGCGAATCTGTTGCGGTCCTGAATTTCCAAATAGAATAAATAAAATCCTTTGAGTCAACACAACAGTCAACAGTTACAGATTTGAAGCGTCTGCTGTCAGGGTTGGACATGACCCGCAATTTCCGTTTACATCAACACCATGAAGCACAATCTCAAAAGCTGCATAAATAAAGGTGGACTGCGACTGAACCAAGTTCATTTCCGTATGAAAGGGGACTTTATAAGTTTTGCGTGGGCTGCAGTGGTCAGGCTGTGGTCGCTCTGTGCCAAACCTAGCCTAAGCTACCGTCAAATCTGCGTAATATCGTTGTGGTTACAGCCATTTGAGTGATAATATTAGTTTTCCACACAATATCATACACGTGTGTTTTGCGGTTCACGAGTGGTATCGGAGTCAAGCCTGGATTTCAAGTGGTGCTCAACAAATGGAATGAAACAGGAAGGCTCGCCGAAACATACCAACAATGTATAGGCTATTGTGCCAGACAGATAAAATATAAAAATATTTCTTTGAAATGGAACCCATTTGACGCGGTAAATGTTTCCGTGCGTTTTCACAAATGACCCAAAACTGCTTGTAATTTGAAAGGTATTATATTGTTTATATATTTTTGGAAGTTCATTCTTTAGACGGTGCAAGTAAAGACCCTAAAGTTCACTTTTGTGACTAAACTGTATACTCTCTTTGGAAACTAGTAACTAAATAAAAGTTAATGTTTTTTACATAAACTGCAATGTCTTCCGAGTCCGGAGCGCATAACGTCTACTTTGTTTTGTGTGTTATTTCACTGCTTCTGTTTTAATGTCTCATAAGAGAACAAAGACTAGCTAAATTCAATAAACCGTGGTAATACAGAAAAGTGAATACCTACATGTTTAACGCTGATAACTGAAAATCGAAGCTCTTCACTTACGGTTGCTGATCAGATATCATTTGATAACTAAAAGCATATTTATCGCAGTAACTAGAATATTTCATTTGCGTAAACAACACCGTATTATGAGCATATCGCCATGTTTCTGTCACAATATGATGGATTAACGTGATAAACATCTGTAGTCTACCATTTCTTGTTTGTTAAGCTTAAGGTCTGCTGCCCAAGGTCGCGTCATTTGAGGTACGCATGCAATACACAAATGACGATTGTCAAACCACTAATGGAGAAAAGAATAATTTTACCTCCAACGATACATCGAAGGTAATGTAAATTGTAGACGATAAGTCATTAACTGTATTCTGTATTTCAAAAATTGTATTTGGCTGCCAAGTTGACTAAATTTTTTACCTACTAGCGGCATTTTGAAAAAATTCTGCTGTTTATGGCCACTGACATTCCGATTAGTTCAATAAAGGTAATTTTTGCAATAACTTGCGCAATAAATAGAAGAAACAGTTCTATGAACCGTAGACTTAAGTTATATAGGAACGTAATCCATGAAAGTATTATCCGGTTTTGACGCGTGATTATTAAAAATATAAAATATCAATCACAAATATCTATGGTCAAAACTTAATCAGTTATTTCATTAACTATAAACTTACAATAAAGATTAATCATTATTTATTTATTTTCAGTAAGTCAGAATGTAGGTACTACCGTCCGCTTAAACGTTCCGACTGGCAGTTTGACAAAGACCGCACAAGTAGCATTGTTACTGTAAAATAGAGGAACATTATATTGAAATGGAACGCAACGCCTCGGATCAGCATTGAATGTATACAGACTACAAAACCGGCCTTAAATTTTACTTGCGACTTTACTTTCTGCAACGAAAACATCTGTGCCCAGAATTAAAATTCTTTGGCTATTCCAAATAAAACAGAAACAGTCGGATTGTACGAAGTTTATAATCGAAATTTGTAAAATGAGATCAGGCTATACGCACTCAGAATATAATTAACTAAGTTGTACGAGTATTATCCAGACAAACGATAGAGATTAATAAATTTTTCTTTCGTTAACATTTTAGGCGGCGGACGTAACAAAAATATATAGCATTTTTCTTTTCAGTTTTATCTGTCGGTGTTATTTTTCCAAAGAATTCCTTGGTGGCAGAGTAAATTTTAGTAGACTTTCATAAACATATTTTTCTCTTATATTATTTTGAAGTGTCTTGTTGCCTTTTTACAATAAATATTGAGGATTTTTTATGTTGTTGGTAGAAATAAATAAAGAAGAAGAATTTTCTAAGACGTTAGGATAACAATACTGTAACGCCCTACATGTTATATGCATCGAGGAGGCTACACAATGGGGGGGTTGTATCTAGCAAACAATAACTGTTGCCTTTACGAGATAATATGTCGGAGATAGATCAGTGAGCAGTCGACAGGCTCGCAGCGGAGCATTAATCACGAGCCGCCTCCGTAGCGGAGCCACGCAAAAATTATGGCCGCTTTATTAGACCTCTACGAATATACTCGTACTACGCGCTACGGAACTCTGTAGACCGCGACCACCATTAACTTTTACAAATATTTAGTTTTAATTTGACTTCCGACGATGCTAATCAAGTATTAATTCGCGAATGGTTTTTTGAAAAAATATCATAAAATATTTATTTTAAACACAAATGTAGTATTAAAGGATTTTTCGCCAGGCTCCTTAAAACATTTCTTTTCACTTTAAACTGCATTAAAACTGCTGAATAATTAAGTATATACCACCTTAATTCACTATTTTAGTGTTTACCAATTTCAATTAAAAGTTAACTTTCATAATGTTTGATCATATAATAATGTTTTAATTAAGTTGGTATATGTTTTTGGCGCCAGCTGAAACCTAAACAAGATGAATCTAATATGAGAGCGACAAAAGCGAATTCAAAATGTTATATAACGTAAGATGATGCAGAGCTGATGAGACAACAAACAAGTTACAAATGATTGTAAGTAAACAAATGGCTTACCGCCTTCGCTGAGAAGTTTGCAGCAAACAACCGGCTATTAAAGTTTAGGATGTAGACTTGAGAAAGTGTCGAGAACAAAGATATCGGAGTCGGAGGAGTTTGGTAGCGCGGGAGGTATCGCCGGCGGCGGCACTGGCACGCTCGCGGGGTGAGTGCGACTGCGGCGAGGGTGCGCGGGCAGGTCCGCTCTCCAGGGCGGCTCAACTTGGAATCGGCGTCGCCCTCCGCCACGGTTATGTAACACGCGCGGCGTAGCGCAGCGCGGCCCGGCCCCGCTCACCCCGCTTTTAGGGAAAAGATGAATGAGTAAAGTTTCCTAACGGACGTTAGTTCATGGATCGCGCTTGCTTTCAGATCGGCCCGCGGTTACATAAAGCCTCCCGCACATGCGCCGTGGTCGCTCGGCGCCGCATCTCGGCTGGCGGTACGGACGCGCGCGCCGGTCCTACGTGCTGCTGCCTGCGGGGTTCGGGCGACGCATACATCACTGCCGCCGGCCCTTCTTCCGAATAAGTGGCGATCTCTACATTCTACCCGCAGTTTTATAACGTACTACGAACGCACCGTCATATTTCTCGAGTAACTATGACAGTTCATTCCAATTCGTACGTAACGATATTTTATGGGATGGCAGACCCTTTACCCGCAGTGTCGTAATAAAAGTATTATTAATTAATGTCCTTTACCGGGGGAAAATCACCTTTATTACAGTTTATATGGATCCCATAGGTACCGCTTTACAAAAATTATTCTAACCTATGAGCCTTGACATATTTGATATTTATTTTTAAAAGTAATATTTTCTTTTTTAAATCACTATGTTTATGTTTACATTTATCTTTTCAAATGTGATATTTTTATTAACTATATTCTATTATTGGTATTATTCAGAACTGAAATATCTTTCTCATACTGGTCGGTAGACTAGATGAAGGAAATACATTGCAAAACGTAAACAGAAGATTTTTTTAACGACTTTTTAATACTTAGAGCTCGGTTCGCCTTTCTAGAGCCCTCACTTCGAGCTATACGCAATCACAGCCTTGTAACGGTGTGATAGCCAGTCGCTACGTAAATTAAATATTTGATTCGTATTCCTTCCTGATTGCAAACCTGTACTTAAAAAAAGCAAGATATTTGTAATAATTTGTTGAAAGGTTCTTCTAACCTACAGACAGACATGTGTTGCTGGGGAGTTTGTTGCGCCAATTCTTCTTCCCAGCAAAAACACATAGGAAGTGGTGAAGGGTGGGCATTTTGGGGGCTCTTTTGTAAATTTCTGACGTTCGAAAAGTGCTATTTTGCAGCCAAGTTTCAATAAACGAAATTTAATTTAGATTTTTTTGTAGGTATGTTATGTTGTTAGTGGTTTTTAGCTACGTGTTAGGAATATGGAGAAAGCTGTCTAAACAAAGGTCGGCGCTTAGCGTTGTGAGTTTCTTTAAAAGGTTCGACACATATTTAATGTTATGAATCTGTATTTCTTCAAATCACTTTACGTTATGTGGATAATCATATTACCTATTTAAATTGACTTTAAAAAAATATATACATATTTTAATGTTATAGTCATAAAACCGTAAAAGACATAATTTTGTATGTGTATTACGTTAAGTACAAGCAAAATGAGTTATTTTCTTATCAAAATACGAGTAGACAAGCAGACGAATATTGCAACTCTGTGGAAGCATATTAAATAATATTTACACGGACAAATAACTTTGAATAACGTGACTTTGATGTAGGGGTATCCTGCGGTTACGTTATACAAAATGAAAGGATTCCAAATAAAACCTAAACCCAACTAAAATACCATGTATATACTAAAATTAAAATCAAAGCGTACATAAAAGAACATCAATTGGGCGTCGAAGTATTCCACCGCATCACTGTACTCCGGAAACGTGCCCAGAAGTTTGGCTGCCACTTTGTAATCTTTATAAATTTTTGTTCCAAGTGGTATATTACTAGTTTTTCAGTGTCACAGCCCTTTATTCATATGTTATTGTTTTGATGGTTACTTAATTGTTCTCACGTTGACGCTCAATAAGGTCGGTTTTGCCTAACACACTGGTCGAGGTAGTGTGTGGATATTTTCACTTTGAAATAACTTATTATGTCAAGAATATAAATTTCTTACAATATGTGTTAGGTCTTAAACCATTAGGGCCTTACTACAAAAACTTTAAACCCTGTTTTACACTTGTCTAATAAAATTTTGGCTGCAAAATGAACCATATGTCAACGTCATAATTTGACATTTTTTTAGACAAGGCATAAACTGACGTTTAAAAGCTTTTGTAGTAAGACAGTTAATATTTAGTATTCATGCCATTTTTGCAATCTTGATAAAGGGCATTTTTCTCCGGATTGTCCGTCACCTTTTATCAGTTCAATATCACTATAAAATTTTCAGGCACTCTGCTCGTCAGTAAAGTTTTTCCATCAATTTTACGGATTTCGCAATGAGTCATTTATAAGTCTTGCATGTTCTTGGAATTATCATACTAAGATTCCTGCAATATCATTGAGAGTTCGTTCCCATATTCTCTTTTCGCGATCACTGAAGCACGTGTTTATTGTGCTAAAATTGTCCCAGTTATTGATTAAACAGCAAACCAGACACACTAAGTTACACAATTCATACGTAATTTGTTTACGTAGCAGAGAATTATAGGATTGTTTCAGAATCGACCTTAAGTCTAGACTCATAGACTTAAGGTCGATTCTGAAACAGTCTTTATATTTCCGAAAACTAACTACTACTAACTGAACTAGCCTATGAATTAAATCGGTATTATATTTATCTGTCATTTTTTTAATTATATCTATGTAAAGATCTTATTTTTAAATAACTTAGTTGATCACTTTTGGTCTATGGAGCAAAAGGGCATGTCTGCTTTCTTTAACCAACTTTGTCACTATATAATATATGTAGTATATCTCGCAAAACAAAAGGTAGTATCACTCGTGCTTTTAAACGTTTGTACTCTAACGAAATACTAAAAGGTATCGCCAACATTGAAGCTTAATGAGTAAATTGATCGAATTTGTCGGTAATCGAGTACGTTGTGAGAAGCTTTAGGTACGGTAAACTGCTTTGCGGTACATGTTAGAGAGAACGAATACTAATTACGAAGTACAACACGCAGTAACTATAGTAATCTGTGGCTCCTCTAAAGCGTGATGCGGCGAAAATAATTGAACGGATTTATTATGTTGTATGTAAATTATTGATAATATAAAGTGTTTTTTTAATTAAATCAACTATGTACCTACTTATAAAAAGTATTAAAAAAAACTTATTCCCTTTAGAAGTTATTAATAATAAACTTAAACCTAATTTTCAATTACTTGTTAAAGGAAATTTGGAATTATGTGTCGTGGGTTTTATACGTTTTTAACTTAATTACTCCATGTACCTAAAATATTAAATATGTGTATGTTTGTGCGAATGTTTTAAGTTATCCGAATAATCTCTTTTGTGAGAAGTGGGCAGAACTCTGTCCTAAAAGCGCTTTCACACAAGCAGAATTACCTCTTGGTTTTTTTTCTAGCTATAGGTACATTGAGAAGAGCAAGTACCTTTCATGTGTCATCGTTTTGATCGGTAAGTAGTTGTTAATTGTTTGCAATTTTTAGGTCGGTCGCACACATTCGGTCCCCGGTTTAGGTTTCCTGATCAGGAATTCAGATTCAAAAACCGAAATACTCTTTTTTCGTATAAAACGTTCACAAAGGCGCACACGATCTTATACTTTTTCCGAAAGGACATAAATCTGACATTCGTTTCGATTTGTATTCCGTGCGCTAGGGTTTCTTCAGAAATTAAATTCAGAACGGAACAATTTGGTTCGGCCGCCGCACACAAACGGAAATTTTTAATTCTGAATCAAGGTAGAATCATCCTGTTCTGAATGGACGTGTATCAGAGCTCGCCTGTTACTTGCTTATTTACATGTGTTAAAAAAGTATATTACAATTAACAAACATTTACAATATTTACATAAATAACCACCTAAAAATCATGTGATTACATCACTGGGCTACATCACTCGTACTGAAAAACCGAACGACAATCCGCTAGTGTACTAATGTAAAGCTGTTAGTAATGGATGTACCTAAGTTTATTTCGCCACCGACTGCTAGGCCGATGCACCTAAGAATAGTTTTTTTTTGCTTTTCAGTGTTTTTGGGAGTCGATTTTATTTTTTTGTAAAAAGTTTTTAATTTTTAGCTTTTCAGTGACAAGCATAGTTGTCACTATCACCATATGTGGAAGGTTTTCATCAAGACAAATATTATAAGCCCAAACACGAGGTAGTTTACATAATACAAGGTGTTGATTTGCATTTGTGCCATACTTCAGGAGGAGGACATAAAATACGTAAATAATAATCTATTGGAATTACAGTAGACGGGAAATTGCTAATACGCACGGCTTTTTTTGTAATTGTAATGTCGTAGTATTTCAGAAGTTATCCAATTTTATGAATGAAATTTATGAATAATTGTTGCGTATGCTTTGTGTTTGCGTTTGTGTGAGGGCGCAGCACGGTTTCAAGGCCAGTAACCCACGCGCCAAGTTTAAATACGGCTAGATGACATTGTCGGAATAAAAAAATAAAAAAAATACTTACCAATTTTTTTGTTGATTTGGGTCGAGAATCAGTAGCATAATTACGTCCTTGAATATGGCACGGATGCAAATCAATAGCTTGTATTCAGTTGTCGAGTTCCCTCGACCTTCTCTGGTCTCCATCATCAGGTCAGCTCTAAGCCTTCTATATTGCATAGTGTTATCAGACAAGTGTTAGTGTCAAGTTTTTACCCTGGAACCGTACAAATAGTGTGACTTTTCAGAGGAGCCTGCAAAGGCCTATTTGAAATAAAAACATTTTGATTTTGAACACACACGATCGGTTAGCCCCGTGGTTAGCTATTTTTTTAGCTCGTGTTATGGATGCTAACATAACTGATAAGTGATAAGCTTCATATTCTTTACATATAATTAAATTCATTTTTTCGGGGTTAAACATATTACATTTTTTTTGTTACTGAGTTTTTCTTAGATATATTATTTTTTAATATAAGCCTCCTCGCGGGCGTCAAAACTAGTACCGTTTAGGATTCAAAGATACTTATGAGTTCTTGCCAAACCACGAGCGCCATCTATCAATCGTGCTGTTCTTTCAGATGGGAATTGCCATCTAGTGCAAATGGTTGGAAATTCCGCGCCACGACTCAAGTCCGACAGAAAATTGTGGACCTATTTATTTCTGCATCTAAGCAACGACACACTAGCGCCGCGTCTATCGGACTTACGTTCGCGGACATAAACCCTTCGGTTCAAAATTATCGGCCGAGATGGCGTAACCCTCGTCATTTCCTAAACGGCTGATATAACAACCGGTCAAAATTAATAGAAGCTGTGTAGAGGGGTGCAAATTGTTTTGTGCATTTGACAGCTGTCAGTTTTCAAGGGAAAGGAAAATGACGTTGTTTGGAGATGGTTTGGAGCATCGAGCTTAGGAGTGACTGACAACAACTGTCAATTGCACCAAAAACGGTCACTGCACACATTTCCGCGTACCGTAGATTTTTTTTATTGAGGAAGTTAGCTAATTTCCTGATACTTCAGTGGCTATTATATCAAGATCAAAGCGTATATGATCGATTTGTCCTAGTTAATATTTATATATTACATTTAAATTATATTGTATGATTTCTCAATAACTCCGTTTGTACCTAATTATAAATAAGTGGTTAGCTACTTACATTACAGATAATAAACCTCAAGGTTAATTCACCTTATCATTGCCCAAAATTAGTTGGAAACAATGAAAGTAAACATTGATTAAAAACACTGTCCGTCGTTCAGTTTTAACACAAAATGGAAGCCAGGCCGTCGTCCTTAGCCGGCGTCATGCACTCATCACTTGAAACTAATCACTAATATGTTACGGACCGATTATTTTGAACTGATTTCCACAGACGTATGTATTAGCGATCTAGCGGTTAACGATGTATAATATGTTCTGCGTGGAGTAATTGTTGCTCGATATCCCATATTCTAGGTTCGTCGAAACACGCACTTTCAAGTGATGCTTCTTTATCTTATAAATTACGTCAACAGAAAACAACATTATTATCATTTATAATGTAAATGCAAGACTTAGAACTTAGAAGTAATAAGAAATTATTCATTTATTTACACTAGTTCCAATTTATTAAAAAATACATTTAAATTTCTATCCATCCAAAAGCTTAAAAAAACGGTTAAATATTATTAACTTGAGTGCCCGTGACTATAAAAATCAAAGTACATAATATTACAACCTCCGCCGTCTAAAATATCACTGGCAGTTATGATGCGAAGAGAATATAACTCAATTGTCTATGCCGCTTAAAAATAATAATAAAAAAATGACTGCCATGCCACGGTGACCGCAACGTATATCTTGTACGATTTTTTAGTTTATAAATAATATATATTTATAAAGTAAAAAGTGAGTGTTTTCAACTAATAAAAGAAAGAAAGAGCAGTGTAAAAGTGAATCGTACTCATTCTTATGCTAGCGCGCCCAAAGATTGGAGAACTGTTAGAGACGCAATATTTTACAAATGCCGTCCATTTTCATTGATCAAAATATTAATCGGATTGAAATCGAGTGTAGACATTGTTGTTTCCTGGCTTCCATAGAATAATTTGGAAAGTATTTATTCGTTCCGACAAAATGGGTTTTGTGAAATCACTATGGTTCTTGTAAACGGTCCTGGTTTCGTTTGGCAGATGGATTCCTTAGCGTGATGTATCGTGGAAAGTCAGCTTATGATTGGTCTCGTAATTGTTGGCATTGATAGTAGATTGGTTCCCAGCCAATCCATCTTATTTTGATACTAAACTTATTTCGGTCAGTGGGTCGTCTTAAGGTTCTGTGATTATATAGTCTTCGCCTAATTTTGATGTGTATTTCATTATTCATACCTATTGGATTATTATTCTTACTTATTTATTGTCGTATTCCTTACGTAGTAAAATTATCCATAAAAAAATATAAAAAGCGTAATTATTTATTTATCTATTATAAACACGTTTTATAAGAAATCTTTACTCAATTGTATCCTAACACAATATTTATTGTCTGTACTCTATAGTTGAAACGAAAGTACTAAAAGGATCTAATTTTGTTACTTTCGTTTCAACTACAGGTATGTCGATCAAAGATAAAATCTGTTAGTTGTAGCAGCTGCTACATAATAAAAGGTGGAGAACGAATCTGGCTTGTAAAACTACACAAATGAAAAGATAGTGGATGTAAAATGTTTCGCTTTTATGCATTTTTGTCGTGAAAGATTCAAAGGATAATTTTAAAAGTTATAATTGCTTTATTTTATGTAATTTATTCATATGAAATCTTAGTCCTGACTGTCTGACGGATCAACGCACGGCCTACATCACTGGACGAGGATACTTGAAATTTGGAAGAAATAATCCTTATGTGGCCTAGGGTACAGATAAGAAAGGATTAAAAAAATATAATTCAAAGTCAAAGAGGGTGAATAAAAAGAGGTAATTTCTTATGGGAATAAGTGATACCGCATTCCGCCATTGAATGTGTCAAGTCATTTGGTCTCAAAATCGATCAGGATGTATTAATATTTACATTCCCTTGTTACCTCCTTGTGTCCTTACAAAAACTAAATACTTTGCGTGTAAAAAATTATCATGCAGTCGGATAAGCGGCATTCGGAGCGATTATTCCCAATGTCCGTCCACCACTTGTCTGGCCACCACTGGGGAACAGCGAGACAACTTTAAAACATTATTCTCGCTGTCCACCACTGGGGGACAGCGTCACAACTTTGTAAATTATTTCCATTCGCCACCACTGGTGGACAGCGACACGGATTTTTTAACATTCCCTATGACCGCCGTAGGGGATAAAGGCACCATTCTTTTGATCCAATTCCCACTGGCCATCAATGTAATTATTTTATCTAGAGACCATTTGGTTTTTATGCTGAAATTAGTTCCACTGAACTAATGGGACATTTTGTTCTACTATACAGAAGAAGTACAGTCGACGGCCTGGGTGACATCTCGCCGGGTCCGTGGTTATTTGTAGTTGTGATTTTTTTCAGAGCTCAAAATCGATAGCAGTCAGAATAACTTAGATTTTTTTTCATAACTTTCATCAAGAATCAACTGATTTTCTTTACAAAAGTACTAGGAGAGCAGAAATGAAAAGGAACTAGTGAGTTAAACTAACCAAAAAACTAAACTATTAAATATTTCTAAATTATATGGTAGGTAAATAATAGTCATATTTTTCAATTAACTTTTATTAAATGTTTCACTTAAGTATTAAAAAAAAAACTTTTTACAAAAAAAAGAACCGACTTCCAAAAACACAAAAAAGAAAAAAAAAAAACAATTTTTAGGTGCATCGGCCTAGAAGTCGGTGTCTAATGGATGTACCTAAGTTTATTTCGCCACGACTTTTCAGTGATAAGCGTTGTTGTCACTATCCGCATTAGTGCAAAGGTCTCGTCAATACGAATAGTATAAGCCCAAACACGAGGTAGTTTACGTATTCAGTTGTCGAGTTCCCTCGACCTTCTCTGGTCTCCGTCATCAGGTCAGCTACAAACCTTCATCGTTGAATAGTGCTATCAGGCATACACTTGAGTGTAAAATTTTTATCCTATGTATGCCTACAACTTTCGAAAGTTGCCCTCGATTTCTCTGGGTTCCCATCATCAGATCCTGACCTGATGACAATGGGACCACCTGTGAAGTATACCATATAAAACAAAAAAAAATAATTTGCAAATCGGTCCAGGCGTCTTTGAATAACCGGTGAACATACATAAAAAAAAACGAATTGAGAACCTCCTCCTTTTTTTTGAAGTCGGTTAAAAATGATCCTACTGCTTAGTATAATATAATATAGCTTTGATTGCTTATTTTTTAGTGAAGTGGGTAATTAACCGACTTAATTTTCTTAATAATCTAGAAATCGGCCTTTACAAGACCCATTTGGGTTTCTTGAATTAAACGTAATGTAGGTACTACTCAAAAGCCTTAAACACCACATAGTTAAACAAAAAACAAAAAGTACCTACTTATTAGTTTCTCATAATTTCTAAAAATTGGCCTACAGATATTTGGCCGTTTACAAGTTCCATTTGGGTTTCTTGAATAAACTGATCGCTGTAAACATACTTTTTCTTTCGTTTGTTAGACGGTTCCAATACCCTTTGGTAAGACTGGTTGTCAGACTTACTGGCTTCTGACTACCCGTAGCGATTGCCGTGGATGTTCAATGACAGCCAGAACCTACAGTTTAACGTGGCATCAGAAACGCAGTCATTGGTGTCCAAGATATGCTTAGAAAGTACATACAAACTTTTTATTTATCAATGTCTGATTTTAAACACCACCACAGATGTGTTATAAAATTAGACGAACAACAAAGAGTAACTAACTCACTATATAGTTCCTTTTCATTTCTGCTCTCCTAGTACTTTTGTAAAGAAAATCAGTTGATTCTTGATGAAAGTTATGAAAAAAAATCTAAGTTATTCTGACTGCTATCGATTTTGAGCTCTGAAAAAAATCACAACTACAAATAACCACGGACCCGGCGAGATGTCACCCAGGCCGTCGACTGTACTTCTTCTGTATAGTAGAACAAAATGTCCCATTAGTTCAGTGGAACTAATTTCAGCATAAAAACCAAATGGTCTCTAGATAAAATAATTTACATTGATGGCCAGTGGGAATAGGCATGATGACAAATTTTTAAATTCCTTTGTATAATGTAGGTATACGTCTATTTTATATGAAAAATTATTAATTTTAAGAAAATGCGAAGATTTTTTATCAAATAATTGCATTTTTCTCTGTCCACTTTGAATCCGGCGCGAAAACGCTTGTCAGCGTCATGGTGTCACTTGTGACGTCACGACTGAAATTACAAGACGCAAGTGAACAACGCTCGTGCGATAATTAAGTTTTTTGTGTTATTAAATATGAATTCGAAAGGGCATAGGTGTTGTGGGGTCAGTTATTTGTGTACGTTCCTCACAATACCTACAAAAATACGAAACAAGCGGCTTAAACTTGCAAGGCGAGATTCAAAAGCAATATTGCCCAGGGTACAACTTTATTTTTGTGAAGATCACTTTGATGTAAGTTATTACGTAGTTCTCTAGATTCTAGCATAGTTTATAATGTAAATAACTATTTCGAGGTTAGGTTTCATCTCTCATTGTTTTTTAATTAAACTAGTATACTTACATGGAAGTTTTAACATTTCTAAATTCAGCTGAACAAAAATCTTTATTTGATGCCAAAAACTTTCCCAGCATTATGATATCAATTCTAGGCAAATTAGCGCTGTTTGCATTGATAAATCCGGGCTCCATAACTCGTGTTATAAACAACTAATTAATTAAAAACAAAGATCGCAGTGGAAGTTCACAATAACGAAATGTGACGTTCGCGCGCTTTCGCGCGAGTTGTTTTGAGAAATGACGTCACGAGCTCTGATTGGTGTTCAAGATATCATGGCGGATTGCCTTATTTCGTAATTTTATTTTATAAAAATACATATTAATCACATTATTAATAAAGAAAACAATGCGCGTTTTATATACCAAGCTTCAAGTTTAATTTAATAAATATATTATTTTAATGATTTTTGATTACTGTCATCATGCCTATTGGATCAAAAGAATGGTGCCTTTATCCCCTACGGCGCTCATAGGGAATGTTAAAAAATCCGTGTCGCTGTCCACCAGTGGTGGCGAATGGAAATAATTTACAAAGTTGTGACGCTGTCCCCCAGTGGTGGACAGCGAGAATAATGTTTTAAAGTTGTCTCGCTGTCCCCCAGTGGTGGCCAGACAAGTGGTGGACATTGGGAATAATCGCATTCGGAGTCATTCGTCTGTTTAAAAACTTGCTTTCATCAATATTTCTCTGTTGTCGGGTTTGTAAACATTTGCGAAACCTGGAAAATCTGGTTTCCCAGTTGCAAGTTTTTAGGAAGAAATATTCCGTTTTCTATACTGTTGATAACCAGAATGTTGGGTCTTCTTTGTAAACTCTTCCTTTGTAAATTACAGTTAAAGTTCTTTATTTAGTATACTTATGTGTAAAAACCCTTTGTGCTGAATTTTGGTTAAAAACAGGGAAAGGGGCTATAGCACATTTTTAAGATTTTTTTTTGGATATGTGTTATGCAGGTACCCGGGGCGGATCCAGCTTTTGCACCCGGGGAAGGGGGTCACGGGTCATATAGTCGTTGCTAAGTCACATGAACTACGTATAATATTTTTTTATTTTATTTTAGAATGTATATTCATATACTCTGCCAATATTAAAAAGTTGAAGTGGTTTCGTTCGGCTGCTAGGCGTTTCCGATATCCTGATCATTACCAACATTCAAAGGACAATGCCAGGGTCTGGGCTCAAAGTTTGCCCAGCAGTGGAAGTAGTTCCAGGGGGCTCCTTAGTGCATTCTGAACACGTAATGCAAAAAAATTTTGAAATCGCTCCCTGGAGTCCCGAGGAAAACCGGTTCTTATATTCCACATGAGTAGTCACTTTACAAAGCCTGAGCCATTTGCCCAGCAGTGGGAGTGGTTGAAATAGGTTGTTTACTTCACTTTTAACACGAAATTAAAATATTTTTGGAATCGCACCCTGGGGTCCCGAGGAAAACGGTTTCAAATATTTTCCATAGATAGTCACTTTACAAACTCTTAGGTATACTTGCCCAGCACTGGGAGTGGTCAAAATAGGTTATTTACTTCACTCTTAATTCGAAACCCAAATATTTTTGAAATCGCTCCCAGGGGTCTCGAGGAAAACCGGTTCAAATGTTCTCCATAGAAAGTCACTTTACAAAGTCTTAGGCATTTGCCGAGCACTGGGAGTGGTCAAGATAGGTTATTTATTTCACTCTTAATACGAAACCCAAATATTTTTGAAATCGCTCCCAGGGGTCCCGAGGAAAACCGGTTCAGATGTTCTCCATAGATAGTCACTTTAATAAATCTTAGGCATTTAACCAGTAGTGGGCGTAGTTGAAACAGCATCCTCACTTCACTCTTAACACAAATAAAAATTTTTGAAATCGGTCCCAGGGGTCCAGCGAAATTAATCTGACAAGACTTTTCTTATATAAACATTTTCTTGCATATATTGTCAATCTCAAAGTTCAGGATGTGGTTGTCTATCCAGTAGTGGAAAATGTTGGAATGGGTTATTTTTTTACTTACTGTGATTTTAAAATAAATTGTAAAAGCATTGGATTCTAATAAGAACTAACCCGTGAGTGACTGTCCGTGATCGTCACTAATTTCCCGAAAAAAGCCAATTACCGCAATACATTCGAATTCTCGGTTAAAATCTAGAAGACCAAGACGCCTGCGCTATTGAGCTATCTACTAGAAAAATCTTATCAAAACGAATAAAATAAGCTCGAACACGAGGTACTTAGTAGATACCGTTGAGGAGTTCCCTCGTCTCTCTGTCGTCTTCGTCAGGTCAGCTCTTAACCGCCACTGTGTTGTGGCGTCGGAGACATATTATTATACCCGAATGACAAGTTTTTACTTGATATGTGCCTTCAATTTTTGAGAGTTGTACCCGATTTTTTTGATGTTTCCATCATCAGACTCTGGTCCGGATGATAAAGGAACCATTTGGGAAGTAAGCCCTTTGGAAAATGAAATGATTGTTTAAAACGGTTGGTAAACGACGAAGTTATGCGCGTACAAACATAAACAGACGAACTGAGAACCTCCTCCATTTTTGAAAGTTGGTAAAAAAAAAATTGTCGTATACAACACCTCGTGGTTGTCAATTAATATAATTCATTTCAATTAAGGTACCTAGTATACGTGGAATAGTTAAGAGTTCGTAAACATATTTTTCGTAATATTGAACAGACAACATTGACAATAGTCAAACAAGTTTTTCTCAGGACTCCTGGGATAGATTTTGAAATACTTTGGTCTGGGTACTAATATAAGCCTATAGAACAGTGTACACTATGCAGTAATTGTGGGCAATCACCATTGAGCCCAACTTCCATACAAAGAATAGCATTGTCCTTTTGTAATGAAAATCGACATGTATTTTTTGAAATTAAATTATTTGCAAATACATAATGGCATACTTACTGCCACACTTAGAGTCGTTTAATGGTCACTTAAGTTGCTCCTTAGTATAGACTAGCTTCTGCCAGCGGTTTCACCCGCATCCCGTGGGAACTACTTCCCGTACCGGGATAAAAAGTAGCCTATAGCCTTCCTCGATAAATGGGCTACTAACACTGAAAGAAATTTTCAAAACGGACCAGTAGTTCCTGAGATTAGCGCGTTCAAACAAACAAACAAACAAACAAACTCTTCAGCTTTATAATATTAGTATAGATTTAAAAAAGCTCACTCTCAGAAACAGTTAATGATCCGTTACCTCTAGACACACGGCAGTGTGTCCGCCAAGTTCGAGCAAAAAAAGCGATACCGGCCGTGGGTTATATTACACGAACCATTTCAGGCCAAATTCGACCCCCCCTTAACTCAAAATCTATTTTATTTACGCATATCAAATTTCTAGTATCTGTTGAGACCCCCTCACTTATCTAAAATACAAAATTTCATTAATATACCTATTGTAGGTCTTGAGATTCAATATCTCTATCGTCAGAAAATCGCTATTTGTACTATACACTCACTGATTGACTGACTGACTCACTGACTCACTCAATAAAAACCTAGACCACTTCCAATGGTCGTATTGACTTGAAAGGACAATGGGCACAAATATATGGGACCTGGTATACCCCACCAATAGCGATATCATACATATCATTGGATAGGCCTTTTTATGTAGAACAACATTTACTATGACAGCTTTGCTGAAATGTTTGTCCATTCTGAGATATAGATCAAAAACTGTGCAAAAGTTAAACTGAAGTTAACTTAATAATCTATTGATATCTCAAGTTTTTAGAGGAAAAACTAAGTTCCACTAAGTGTAAGTCTCCTGAGTCCTACCTGCTGTGCCCGTTAGGGTCCATAAGTGTTACTATTATTTAGCATTTCAACCTTATACTGTACCAACTGGATATTGGGCATAATGACAAAACCCACCAATAACAAAGTCATGCATATCGATGGATAGGTCTTTTTAACTGGATCAACATTTACTATGACAGCTTTGTTCTATTGTTTGTCCGTTCTGAGATACAGATAAAATACAAACTTAAAATTAATGCAGATTAAGTGTTTAAAGGAAAATCTATGTACATATGTCTTCGATGTACTAAGTACCTGCTGTGAGTCTGCATTTGTTACTATATTTAGCAGTTCCACCTTATACTGTACATTGCGGAATGAAATAGACAATACGAATATAAGAATAATATCCACATTTCGTTCATACGTTACTTTGTACATTAAAATAATTCAATATGATCTTATTAGCCTTTTCCCAGCTCTCTAGCGGTCGGCTTCCAGTCTAACCGGATGTAATTGCCTATCTGATCTCCTTACCCCAGTAATCTGGGCAACTCGATACCCCTTGGTAAGATTGGTTGCCAGTCTCTTTGTCTTCTGTTGTTACCCATGCACGATCATGGACCGACTTACTGAATTATGACTACCCTACAGTTTAACGTGCCCTCCGAAACACAGTCATTGGTGTCCAAGATATGTAAACTTAGGTAGACAGTACATACAAACTTAGAAAAGTTGCATTGGTACTTGCCTGATCTGGAATCGAACCCGCGCACTTGAGAGGTTGGTTCTTTACCGAAAAGGCCACCACGACTTACATAATCATCCTCCGAGCCTTTTCCCAATCATGTTTGGGTCGGATTTCAGTCTAACCGGATTCAGCTAAGTACCAGTGCTTTACAAGAAGCGACTGCCTATCTGACCTCCTCAACCCAGTTACCCGGGCAACCCGATACCCCTTGGTTAGACTGGTGTCAATCATCAATCAAGTATTTAATTTTATATTAAAACTTGCCAAGTAACATCACTAAAAAGTAATTATTTTTAACTGAGGTATGTGTATGGAACTTGGTACTTATTCAGATCTCACTTCTTTTATAGGCGAAGCATTCCCATATTATCGAACTTGGCAGTCTTTCACATTTTTGTTTTGGGTGGGATTAAAGTTAAGTACGGCAAAACCTTTACTTAACTTTCTAATGATTGATTTAGACATTTACTTTTAAGGTTATAAAAATAAAATATTTTAAAAAGTCAAGGAAAAGAAGGTTTCCTTGTCTCCAACTTGGCATAGGCATTAAGATGGATACAGTTGTGGCTGTTATATGTGCTTGTGCGACACCGCATAATATTTCTTCACAGGTTGATGATTTGGTTCCAATGAACTGGGAATTTCTTCATATTGAGAATGATGATGTTGTCCTGATGAGTGAAAGGCGTGCAAGCACAACCAACAACAATGGATTTTTGATGCGACAATCTACAAGCTGTTGATTTGCATCCGTGCCATATTCAAGGAGGTAATTATGCTAATGATTCTCGACCCAAATCAATAAAAAAATTGGTACGTAATTTTTTTTCTTTAATTTTTTTTTCGGAATTCCGTAAATGTCGTCTAACCTTATTTAAACTTGGTGCGTATGTTACTGGCGTTAAAACCGTGCTGCACCCTCACACAAACGCAAACACAAAGCATACGCAGCGATCACTCATAAATTTCATTCATAAAATTGGATTACTTCGGAAATACCACGACATTACAATGACAAAAAAAGCAGTGCATATTAGTTATTTCCCATCTACTGTAATTCCAATCGATTATTTACGTATTGAATGTCCTCCTCCTGAACTATGGCACAAATGCAAATCAACACCTTGTATAGTTAATAGGTTTTTCTCATAATATATATATTTTTTTCTTAGCCCTTATTGTCCCACTGCTTGGCAAAGGCCTCCCCATTTTGTTTCCACACCTCTCGATCCTTAGAGTTCTCCCACCAGTCAGTTCTCATAATATAATTTTTAATAAATAAAAATCCATAAAATAAGAGGAATACTTTTTTAATTGTTGAACAAGAGGCCAATTATGTAGTACAAAGTTTATTTGACTGCCTCATTGGTCTAGTGGTCGCAAGCGTGACCACTAGACGATTCTTAAACTTTCACAAAGCAGCCCGTAGTCTGGAAGTTGGTGATTGATTCCTGATTGAACTCCTGTGTTATACTATCCCATGTTGCTTGTTTCTTGGCGACTGACTTGCCATCTGTTAACGATTGGTCTCTTTTTAACTAATTGTGCTAACAAAGCTTTTTCGTCCGCCGTGAAATTAGCCACACGTTTGCGTGGGGCTCTTGGTCCTGAAGACTCCTAAAATGAAACAAGCACAACTTAAATTCTTCAAATACATATGTGCAGCTACTATAGTTCGGCCATTCAGAGAATGCGTTCCTGACACGTCGCGATTGAACTGACGACGTAATAACATTCATTGATTATTGATATAATAATGTTGTTTTAATGCTCCTCAATTGTTAAAACGGTAAACAACCAGCAAAAATATTTTTATCGTAACTGCAACGCCATTGCAAAGTTACGTCGTCAGTTCAATCGCGACGTGTCAGAAACGCATTCTCTGAATGGCCGAACTATAATGTACATAGAAACGAAACTTACCATGATATGTTAAGATAAAGCTATTTATTTCAGAGCTTATCACACTTTTCCACACACTTTTCTTTCCTGACGGTTAACGGAACACGAATTATAAACGTAACCTTGACACTGACAGTACAATATTGACAGTGATCCAGAAAAAAGGCTTCATGTACTTTATATAATTTACTTTATTTAATTTACAAGAAACTATAATTTTACTTTATTTAATTTACAAGAAAATAGGTGTTTTTACGTAAAAACGATCTTATTCCTATTGTTAATATACAAGGTTTTAATGTATTTAAATAACAGTTTTTGTTACTTAATAATTTAACATTTTAAAGTGCGGCTGCACATACAATGCACACACAATTTACAAATCCGTCATTAGACCTGTCGTCCTGTATGGATCGGAGTGTTGGGCATTGAAAAAGAGGGATGAGAAGAGAGTGCATGTAGCAGAAATGAGAATGCTGAGATGGATGTGTGGTGTGACAAGAATGGATAAAGTGAGGAATGATTACATTAGAGGAAGTCTGAAAGTAGCACCAGTTACAGAAAAGATGAGAAGTAGAAGATTGTCGTGGTATGGGCATGTAATGAGGAGGGATGATACGCATGCAACAAAGTGTGTGCTAAGTATGAATGTAGATGGATGGAGAGGAAGAGGAAGACCTAAGAAAAGATGGATGGATTGCCTGAAAGATGATATGAATAGGAAGGGAGTGAGTATGTATGACGAGTGTATAGTATGACGAGTGACAGGGGAAAATGGAAGAAAATGACATATTGCGCCGACCCCAAGTGAAAGGACGATGGGCGTTTTGGTACCCTGTCCAACAGTGTTGAATCTAGTACCATTGCGTAGGTCTTGGCAAGGCAAAAAATGTTTACTATGACGACTAGTCCGAAATCCTTGTCCATTTCCCGTGACATCGACTAATAGAATGTGTAATGTTCATAAATCATCAACGTAGATGAAGTTCTTAAATCCAACTGTTTTGAATAAAAACTGGTAAAGTAAGAAAAAAACAGGAATTTGGCCTTTTTAGAATGTTTGCCTGCCGATTGATTTAAAAAAAGACTGTGCAAACCTTTGCAGTTCACGCAGAACCAGCTTATGTATTTGATGAAAGTTTTTCAGTATTTACAATCAATTGAGGTTAAAAAGTCAGGAGACGATGTTTACATAGTCCATATTACGACTCAATCTTGCTCCTCAAGAGGTGCTGAGATAATGGTGAATTTCTTCTTAAAAAAAGATGAATAGAAATGTTTTGAACTTTTGTCAAATCAGATGACGATTGTGTTTCCGTAGTATGACTCCATAGACTATTACAACCTTTAGATTATAATAGAGTGTATCAATCAATGTAAGATGTCTGTTAACTGAGTTTAAAATTATTACACTGACGACATAAATGCCTCTTAATGAATTTGCATATATGGATGATATATTTGTTTCTATGTCGATTCAATTTTTATCGTTCTTGGATCGGACAGCTAATTGAGGCAAGCTCCATAGTTTTTATTATTCTTCACGTAAATACCTTTCTAATGATGTATAATACGTTGCTGTTGGAGCGGGTACCAAATCCCATACAAAGTGCCCATTGTCCTTTGGGAACAGGGCAGGAGAAAGAAAGAAGAAAGTGCGGCTACACCTTTCGTTTATCGATAAGCATTATCAAAGACAATTTGACGATACTCTGCCCTACGGATACTTAAAGCTGTCATTAACTAATGAACCCTTAAATTTCGTCTCTGGGATGTATCGTTCATTAACAGATTTAATGATAATTAGTTAAGGACTCATTAGGACTAATTTAAGTATCCATTCTGAGTGTGGCAGTTAATGTTATACTGCGTATTATATATTTTGTTCAATTAAGTACCTATACATGTGTTGGATTGGAGGCTATCATGTTTCACTAGAGGCGCTGGTGTCGCATTAGATAAAATAAACAAATCGCTCTGGTTTCAGTGGGCTTCGTGACATAAATTACTGAGAAGTGGTCTCCTTTTCGTGACATTATCGCAAATATGGATTATTTGCCGATGAAAGTAAAGCCCCATTTTCATGGTAAAGAGAAGTTTAGCATCATTATTAATGATCATTACATTTGCGTAAATATTTGCAAACACACATTCCTAAGTTTGATATATAGTTAAGGATAGGTTTTTTGATAAAACTAGATATCTTCTATAAAAAATATGGAAATCCTTCTCTACATGAAAAAACTTATTCAGTGCAGTATAAGCAAAGGCTTCTTTTAGTTTTTCAGTTTTATAAGGCCTATAACAAAATAGGCCTTTCCAAAAATACACCAACGAGTGTAATGATACCGGCTGGAAATAAAAGGTTATATAGTTACTTACCAATGAGGCATTCATCTTTCGGAGACTAGTACTAATTTGTGAACGAAACCATATCGCGATTCAGAAAACGCGTTACTGCGAAAAGCGCCATCTAGATGACTAGGGGGTGTTAGTTCGTGAATAAAATTAAAAGGCTAAATTAACTAATATTTGGGTGTAATGATCCTTCAAGGTGGCTAATAACATTATTCTAAAATGTCATTGCGTATTATATGCCGTTATGCGTAAGAAACTATCAACTTGAATGCTCTTCGATAAAAATGTTATAGGTAATGAAGGCTGTTTCATATCGGAATTAAAGCGAAAATTTTGATGATGAGCTGTAACATTTAACATTTTGGCATAAGAACTGAAACTATTTGTAAATGCGTACTCGAAATTCTTAACACTTTATTACAGTTAAGCATAGGTTTTTTGATGAAACTAGATATCATCTATAAAAAATATTGAAATCCTTCTCTACATACATGAAAAAACTTATTCAGTGCAGTACCTATAAGCAAAGGCTTCTTATAGTATTTCAGTTTTATAAGGCCTATAACAAAATAGGCCTTTCCAAAAATACACCAACGAGTGTAATGATACCGGCTGGAAATAAAAGGTTAGTTACTTACCAATGAGGCATTCATCTTTCGGAGACTAGTACTGATTTGTGAACGAAACCATATCGCGATTCAGAAAACGCGTTACTGCGAAAAGCGCCATCTAGATGACTAGGGGGTGTTAGTTCGTGAATAAAATTAAAAGGCTAAATTAACTAATATTTGGGTGTAATGGTCCTTCAAGGTGGCTAATAACATTATTCTAAAATGTCATTGCGTATATATGCGTAAGAAACTACTTCAACTTTGAATGCTCTTCGATAAAAATGTTCGAGGTAATGAAGGCTATTTTATATCGAAATTTAAGCGAAACTATTGATGATGAGCTGTGACATGTAACATTAACATTTTGGCATAAGAACTGAAACTATTTGTAAATGCGTACTCGAAATTCTTAATACAGTAAAATTATTAAAAATCTTATCTGTATGATAAAAAACCTTGTCAAGATATTTCGTGGAAAATCTTTTTCAGTGCAGTTTAAGCAAAGGATTCTGCTTTTCAGCATTTATTGTTTTTAATAAGTTTTATAAGGCCTGTAACAAGAACAAGGCCTTTTCAAAAATTTGAACGTATGTGTATATATGTATGCGTCGGCGGTACCTCCCATTATAGCACTTGTCAGTCGGAGCTTATTTAAGTACGACTTGTGAACGAAACCATAGCGCGATTTATGAAACGCTACTGACAGAACAACGCCATCTAGAGGACTAAAATTAAAATAGCATTTCAGTCGTGAATAAAATTAAAATTGCCAAAATAGCTGTTTGGGAGTTCTTGTCTTTTAAGATGGCTAATCCAAGAATGTTTTTGGTTATATTATTTACAACTAAACACTCAAAATTCTTAAAATGACAGCTTTTGTAATAAGTTACTACAAAACTTATGTATTTAATTTAACTGAGTATATTTAAAATTAATGTGAATGTTATTCACACTATATTTATTACACATTACAATTTTGGCATTTGCAAAGTTTCAAACCTGCAGAAGTACATAGCAGCCGCGCCAGCACAAGCTGCCGAGCTAAGATGTGATGGCGCTAGGGTGTCGTACAAAATATTAAAAAAGGTTTTTTCATGTTTTGAAACTTTTGCAACCTGTAAGTTAAACGCTTTAAAAGAAAATTTGTGTTTTTTTCGCATCAACCACATACATACGTTTATTTTACAAATATGAACACACCATAATGTATACATACGCTTTAATTATTAAAAAAAATACTATACTAAAATAAAGATGTTTATAAAAGAACATCAATTAAGAAGTCGAAGTAATCCTCAGCATCCCCTTTCTCCCAGAAGCCCAGAAGGACTGGCTTCATTGATACGTTGTATGGCGAAGCTTATTCTTTGTTCAAATAATAAGCCAGCCGACAAACGGCTCAAAACTATAAATTTCAGCAACAAAAGTTGTGTTCTATGTAATTAAATTGTTACATGCTACCATTAAAACGTAGGTATCTACATATTTTAAAATCATGAATAACTGTTTCCAAGCGATATGTTGTCCTCGTACGTAGGTTGACTCCGAACAAAACGACATTTATCGCTTTTGTTTTAAGCGATATGATGTTTGACGACAGACCTTACACTACTCATACTGTATTTTTTTGCATATAAGTTTTCGATGGCTGATTGGGTATCCGGTATCTGTTTGAAATTGTTGCAGTTTATTGCAAAAAAAATCTCAGTAAATTATTTGGGCATTCAACTTTTTCCACTGTGATATCACCTTCATCTTGATGGCCGTGATTGCAAAATTTTACTATCAATGCTGGAGTCTCCATCAGATATCAAACGTCCATTAATTAAATAGGCATGATGACAGTAATCAAAAATCATTAAAATAATATATTTATTAAATTAAACTTGAAGCTTGGAATATAAAACGCGCATTGTTTTCTTTATTAATAATGTGATTAATATGTATTTTTATAAAATAAAATTACGAAATAAGGCAATCCGCCATGATATCTTGAACACCAATCAGAGCTCGTGACGTCATTTCTCAAAACAACTCGCGCGAAAGCGCGCGAACGTCACATTTCGTTATTGTGAACTTCCACTGCGATCTTTGTTTTTAATTAATTAATTGTTTATAACACGAGTTATGGAGCCCGGATTTATCAAGGCAAACAGCGCTAATTTGCCTAGAATTGATATCATAATGCTGGGAAAGTTTTTGGCATCAAATAAAGATTTTTGTTCAGCTGAATTTAGAAATGTTAAAACTTCCATGTAAGTATACTAGTTTAATTAAAAAACAATGAGAGATGAAACCTAACCTCGAAATAGTTATTTACATTATAAACTATGCTAGAATCTAGAGAACTATGTAATAACTTACATCAAAGTGATCTTCACAAAAAAAAAAGTTGTACCCTGGGCAATATTGCTTTTGAATCTCGCCTTGCAAGTTTAAGCCACTTGTTTCGTATTTTTTTATTGTGAGGAACGTACACAAATAACTTATCAGGAGTTGTTTTGGATGTGTTCTTACACTGGGGGACCCCACAACACCTATGCCCTTTCGAATTCATATTTAATAACACAAAAAACTTAATTATTGCACGAGCGTTGTTTACTTGCGTCTTGTAATTTCAGTCGTGACGTCACAAGTGACGACATGACACTGACAAGCGTTTTCACGCCGGATTCAAAGTGGACAGAGAAAAATGCAATTATTTGATAAAAAAACTTCGCATTTTCTTAAAATTAATAATTTTTCATATAAAATAGACGTATACCTACATCATACAAAGGAATTTAAAAATTTGTCATCATGCCTATTGTGAATTTTCACAGACTGTTTAAATCCCTAAACAATTGTCACTCTCCATGCCAGTCGAAGGGACCCGTGTAGTTTTTGAAACATTTGTGTTCTTTTGTGGCCATTTTCTGTTTTTCTGTCCGATCACAAATATAACAATATTTGTTGCGAACTCCATAGTACAAAACTTCCCCAGTTTATCTTCCACTAATAGTACCAGCACCTGATAAGGCGAAATAATTAGTTCGGTATGATCTCTTGGAGTAGCAGTAGTATTATAGACGTTATTGCAGACGGATGTCTGCAATTAAATAATAAATAAAATAATTAAAAATGCTATCCCAATTATAGACGGATGTCTATAATTGGGATAGCATTTTTGCTGACTTTTTCAATTGCTTCCTGTGCAACCTGTTCCCACTTCTTGGATAGATCATCGTGTATGCTTTGTTAGTTTTTATTCGGCATTATAGGTAGCGCTGAAGAAAATTCTTCCAAGTTTGAATGTCCACCGCCAATTGATAACATAATTACTATAGCACAATAATTGACTGGCAAGTAATTTTCGTCATTAGAGTCACTTTCAATAATAATTTTTAAATGGTACATCCGTACAGAAAAGAGTAAATTTTGTTTTTGTATTCTCCTGCCAAATCAATGTTACTTAAGTTGCAACCCAAAGGTCCGTGGGCAGAAATTTGGATCCGGCGACAATGATCCACATGTGGAGTTCGGGTTCGGGCGAGGTAGCAGTTTAGTTGTCAAGGTTAGTGAGGGCTGTTGACTCCCTCAAAAGATAATCACCAGCATCCCCGGAACTTAAGAACGATCCTTAGGATGTTGGAGCGACAAGCTGTCCGGGTGTGTTGTTTCCTGATGTCTGGGCCAAGACAGATAATAATAACTCTGCTTGCGATGTGGGCGCACCTCCGGACAGTTTATACTTTTTTTCCGTGTTGTGTTGGATTAAAAAAAATGGAATTGGATATGATGTGACTGAATTGATCCTCTGATAATTATTTTTTCAATTTTTATATGTTTAGTGGTAGTTCATACATATTACTTACCAGCCTTACTTATAAACGTGAATTAAATAATAAGTAATACTTAAGGGGTCTTTAAGAAAAAATCTTACTTATAAACGTTGCATAACTTTAATCACTTGCTTAGCAATGTCCTAAATGAGCTGTCAAATTAAGTAGCCTCACACCCTTGTTTAACCCGCTAATTAGCAAAATGGCGGATCTTTACCAGCTGATTTAGAAACATCAAACGTTGCCGTTCCTTGAATTCGTTTGGCGTTTTGTCGAATCGCGTGGTGTTTTCTTCACAATGGATATTTTAGAAGATCTTGATGTATTGCGCACTTTTCGTAATGATATAGAGGAAATAAGAGGCTTTAACAGCCGAAGAATGAGAATGATTAGGCGGCCAAAACAATACAAGAAAAGAATGAATCCTTTACAAGATTTAAGTGAAAGTGATTTTAGGCAGAGGTACAGATTTAGCAAAGCAAATATGCTAAAAATAATAGATATTTTGAGAAATGACTTGCGTGTGGACAGATGTGGAGGCTCTATACCTGTGGAGTTACAGGTGATGTCTGTTATTAGATACTGGGGCAGACATGAGGTAGGTTCCTAGGCTCTTATCATACTTAACATATTTTTATTTAGTTTGAATGTAATATTGTACCTAAGAATTGATATTAATCAAGACCATTTACATCTCCAACTTCAGATTCAAGAAGACTGTGCTGATATCCATGGCATGAGCCAGCAGACTCTATCATATCTATCTAAAAAGGTAGGTATTGCACTGGCCTCAAAAAGCTCTATCTACATTCAAATGCCTTTGAGTTTAAGAGCTCAAATTTTTAGATTGACTATCTATAATAAAAATTTGAATCCATATGTGGATTCCCACATGTTATTGGAGCCGTAGATGGAACCCATATAAAAATTCGAAAAGTAGGCGGAGAAGCTGGACAATACTATGTCAATAGGAAAGGACACTACTCTATAAACACTCAGGTAAATAAGTGTAGACAAACTGTTGCATTTGGGTATTAAAGCAATGCATAGGCACCTGTTAAAATTGTTATATTAACAGTGTAATTCATATTTAAAAAAAATACGGTATAATTATGACCTTGCTCTTAATTTCAGGTAGTTTGTGATGCCGATTTAAAAATTTGCGATATAGTTTGCCATTGGAGGGGTAGTACTCACGATGCACGAATTTTTCGTGAAAGTTCTCTTAGACAGAGGTTTGAGAATGGAGAATTTAAGGGTATACTCCTCGGTGACAGTGGATATGCATGTACCTCGCACTTACTAACACCCATCCTACGACCAAGGAGTGACGCTGAGAATCGGTACAATTACAGCCATATCCGAACAAGAAATGTAATAGAGAGATGTTTTGGCCTACTCAAACAGAGATTCCGCATATTACAAGAAGTAATGCGAGGATCGCTAGAAAACATAAAAACAACAATTGTTGCATGTGCAGTGTTGCACAATTTGGCAATTATAATAAATTCAATGATCCTTTGGACCATGGTATGTATATTGTCATACACACACAAGATACCTAAGCATGTCGCAGACAGGTAAACTTTTTGTTTTGTTACAGATTATGGGGCGAATGATTATGGAGACATAGAGGAATATGTGGAACAGGACAATAATGTTACAAACATATCCAGAGATATTTTTATTGAAAATTATTTTTAAATTCACTTTATTTCAATTAAATATATAAAATAATAATATTCAATATTTTATTTATTTCAATTACATAGCTACTGAAGTCGCGTTGGCCTAATGGGTAAAGAACCAACCTCTCAAGTACGAGGGCGCGGGTTCGATTCTAGGTCAGGCAAATGCCAATGCAACTTTTCTAAGTTTGTATGTACTTTCTAAGTATATCTTAGACACCAATGACTGTGTTTCGGATGGCACGTTAAACTGTAGGTCCCTGCTGTCATTGAACATCCATGACAGTCGTTACAGGTAGTCAGAAGCCAGTAAGTCTGACGCCAGTCACCTCCTCTACCAAAAACCAAGGGGTATTGGGTTGAGGAGGTCAGATAGGGCAGTCGCTTCTTGTAAAGTACTGGTACTCAGCTGAATCCGTTTAGACTGGAAGCCGACCACAACATAGTTCGGAACAAGGCTCGGAGGATGAATTACATAGCTACTCAATTTTATTTATTTTCTTTTTCCAGTATTCATACTCTAAATCCAAAATACTCATTTTCTTTTTATGTATTTCTTCAGCTCGTTCATATTCTCTCTCCCTAGATTTTTTGACCAAAAGAAATAGTTCTCGCTCATAGTTCTCAACATTATTCTGCAATGAAAATAAAAAATATTGTATATTAAATATCACAATGTAAATGAATGTTTTTATTCTGTGAGCCCAATATCAAGTTTACTTAGGTTACATACCTTATTTTTCTTTGGTATGCATTTCTTCTTTGAGAATGTGTTATGCACACGGTTGGATGCAGAACACAAAATACCTTTGTTTGTTTCTGGCTGACCAACATCTTCAGATATCTACAATTTAAAAATTGAAAATGAATACTAAAAATGCTACAGTTTCAAAGGAGATCATTCAAGTCTCGAACATTTTGTACCCAAAAATGAAAGTGCCGGCCAAAGAAAAAAAATAGTAGATTCTCGTAGAGAATAATGCCCTGAAGATTTTTTACTATTACAAGAATCGCCTACAATTAACCCCCAGGCTGCTACTGGACTTTGAAAGTACAAAAAAAACCCACAATGTTTGAACATCACATTACGGCCCCAAACTGGAGGAGGCAGGCGCTGCTTTCAAGCAACTCCTGCCCAACCTGAGAGGCCCAAAACCTTTCTTTTTTTTTTCTTTAATGGGAAATCATCAAATGAACCCTCCCGCTATAGGTTAGTAGCGTGAATGGAAGACTCTTATTGACTAAAACCCATTATGTTCCTTCTTAAGACCTTTATGTACCAGGGCCATGGTATGTAAATCTTTCGAACAATCCCGCAGCCCCGGCAGGCCTTGGCCCTGGAGGGCCCTGCTGGGGTTTTGCTGACGCCAGAGTAAAAATATCGCAGATTCTCAACGAGAATAATATCCTGAAGATTTTTTACTTTTATAAGGAATGTCTTCGTTTAATCCTTAGACTGCTATTTGAGTTTAAAATGTGCGTACCGTGAATAAAAAACCGAAATCGAAGTAATTCCAGTAATCGAACCGAAGTGAATGTTACGGGAAAAAATACTGTAGACGTTAGTCTAGTAGTCTGACCGAACATCTACGATTACTCCCCTTGTTACACCGATGAGGCTCTTACTGATTTAAACCCGTATATCCAAACCAGCGGTAACTCTTTCGGACAATCCCACACCCCGGCAGGTTTTGGCCATGGTGGGTCCCACTGGTGTTTTTGCTGACTCTCTGAGGAAGGCATTGAACAACGCTCGCCGCCGACACGGGCCTTTTGTCTCCAAAGAGGCGGAGGGAAGATGAGAGAGCCACCCAAAACTCACCGCCCACAGCTCACCGCCTACGGGGGCCAGGAGTCGTTCGAAATCCGACGTCCATGGTATCTTCCACGTCCACCGCAGCGGCTGGGATAAGAGGCGCGAGCTCTCAGTTGTTCTACCGCCTCTAGCATAAATGATCCGCAAAAGGAGACGATAGCATCCCATTCCCACCTGGCCCTATAGTTTCGGGTGGCTCATTGTCCCTCCCTCCCTCTACTTGGAAACAACCAACTTGGGCCCTGCAGCAAACCCTGCCGGAGCTGCAGGATTGTCCGAATGAGTTACCGCAGCCCTGATTCATGGTCAGAAGGAACATGATGGGTTGCAATCAGTAAGTCTCCTCGGTGTAACATAGGGAGGGGGTAATCATAGACATTCAGTTAAGTCGTGGTGGCCTAGTGGGCAAAGAACCAACCTCTCGAGTATGAGGGCGCGGGTTCGATTCCAGGTCAGGCAAGTACCAATGCAACTTTTCTAAGTTTGTATGTACTTTCTAAGTATATCTTAGACACCAATGACTGTGTTTCGGATGGCACGTTAAACTGTAGGTCCCGGCTGTCATTGAACATCCTTGGCAGTCGTTACGGGTAGTCAGAAGCCAGTAAGTCTGACACCAGTCTAACCAAGGGGTATCGGGTTGCCCGGGTAACTGGGTTGAGGAGGTCAGATAGGCAGTCGCTTCTTGTAAAGCACTGGTACTCAGCTGAATCCGGTTAGACTGGAAGCCGACCCCAACATAGTTTGGGAAAAGGCTCGGAGGATGAATCATAGACATTCAGTTATTTAATAATATTTTTTTTATATATATAATAAAAATAAAGATTTTTATTCACGGTACGCACACTTTAAACTCAAATAGCAGTCTAAGGGTTAAACGAAGACGTTCCTTATAAAAGTAAAAAATCTTCAGGATATTATTCTCGTTGAGAATCTGCGATATTTTTACTCTGGCGTCAGCAAAACCCCAGCAGGGCCCTCCAGGGCCAAGGCCTGCCGGGGCTGCGGGATTGTTCGAAAGAGTTAACGTGGCCCTGGTATATAAAGTAGTACTAAGAGTCTCACAGTCCCTCACGCTGCTAACCTGCAGCGGCAGGGGTCATTTGATGATTTCCCATCAAAGAAAAAAAAGAAAAAAGCGTTTGGGCCCCTCAGATTGGGCAGGAATTGCTTGAAGGCAGCGCCTGCCTCCTCCAGTTTGGGGCCATAATGTGTTGTTCAAACATTGTGGGATTTTTTTGTACTTTCAAAGTCCAGTAGCAGCCTGGGGGTTAATTGTAGACGATTCTTGTAGTAGTAAAAAATCTTTAGGGCATTATTCTCTACGAGAATCTACTATTTTTTACTCTGGTCGGCACTTTCAGTTTTGGGTACGAAATGAATGATCTCCTTTACGGTTTGGAATTAATTTTAATTACCTGTTTAGTTTCCTTAAGTTGGTTACTTGTGCCTGGCATTGGCGTCCAAGGATCATCAATTGGAGATAAATTTATGTTTCCTGATGTCAGTGACTGCAATATTAAATTAATTAGATAAGTTATTTTGAATGTTTCCTACAAAGATAAGCACCAAATCGTGGAAAAAGTGCATAGTTCTTATAACAACGAAAAAAGCTAATACCTCATGGATTTTTGTGATATGCACGCTGTCGCTATCAAATTGATTTGAATCAACAATACATTCATTCGGAGTCGCCTGAATTATTGCTAGATCTTCCGGTGGTGGGCTTGGTGGTGGAGGTCCTCCACCTGTCATTAATTTAGCCCGTTTGTACTCACTCTCTCTGGATTTTACTTTGCCCTTCGTATTTCTCCACTGGGTTGTTAACTCTTTGAGATCCCGCTTTTTTTTATTTAGACTATTGAAACTGTAAAAAACATTATTTTTTTGCTACGCACGCGACACATTCAACTACTTCGGTATTGAAACTAAACTAAGTATGTACCAGGACAAAATTTCTTGCCATGATGCTTTCTTTTTCGTATTTGTATTAGTAGATGTATCCTTATTTTCAATTACATCTATTCTTTCTAAAACAAGGATTCTTAGAAGTCTCTGCAATTTAACAAATACGGAGTTATAAATCTTAACTTATAACAAATAAAACAACTAACAAATAACGAGTAATACTAATATTATAAACATACCTTTTCCTCTTCGTCCCAGTTGCAGGAACGAACTCTTTTTTTTAAAGAAATATCTTCTACACCTGCAGCCATGGCAATAATTATATTTAAATATAATATTTGATATTTCTATACCGAAAAAAAACTGCAAAATAAAATATACACTACGATTCAAACAAATACGACTAACGAGTTTTTTGACAGCTCAACTTTTTACTCAATACTCAATACTCAATCCTTTATTAGCATTCCATATGTTACATTATAGGTGGTACATTATAGTTTTAGATACAATATGGACCCAATAGGGCACAGCTTAAAGTAGTTGGAGAAGTTTAACAGTAGCTTAATACTAAATTATAATTATACTTAATAACATAATATTAATTAGTGTACATGTGAGTGTCGGTGTGAGTGGGTGTGTGAGTTTGTGTGTATGTGTGTGTGTGTGTTTATGTTGTGTCTTATATGCGTATACTTTTTATATAGTTTTTATTTTTTAAAGGATTTGTCTTCCATGTATTCTTTTATTGTATAGTAACATTTGTCATTGAGGAATTGCTTTAATTTCTTTATAAATATTGTGGTTTTAGGTTCATCTTTTATGTTCTTTGGTAGATTGTTATATACTTTGATGGAGCTTACTAACGGACCGGAAGAGTGTATTTTAAGTCTGGATGTAGGTAAATTTAATCTATTTTTATGCCTTAAGTTATGTTTACTTTGGATTTCTTCGCGAGTTTTATAAAATTCTGGATATTTTCGGACAAATTTGCAAATTTCTAAAATATATAGACAAGGAAGTGTTAATATTTTGTGTTTCTGAAAATGAGGTTTACAGCTGTCTAATTGATCTATATTTGTTAATATACGGATGAGTTTCTTTTGTAGGGTAAATATGGTATGTGAATCAGTGCTGTTCCCCCAGAGTATGACGCCATAGCTGAGCCACGCTTGGGCGTATGCATAATAGGCGACGAGTGCCGTTTGGAAGTTGGTGGTTCTCTTTATTTCGCGTAAGGCGTATGCGAATTTTGAAAGTTTAGCTCTAATCTTTTGAATATGAGATTTCCAGTTTACGTGTTCGTCTATAGATAGTCCTAGGAGAGTGAAATTATTAATCTGCTCTAGTTTCGTTGTATCGTACGTGTAGTTAATTTTTATAGGGTCTCTTTGGTGTGGGTGGAAGGTTATTAGTTTGGTTTTGGTGAAATTTATTTCTAGGTTGTGGTTTTTTAGCCAATTTATAACAGTTGAAAGGAGACTATTTAGTTTGTAGATTATATTTTCATTGATTTGATAAGAGGTCAGTAACGATACGTCATCTGCGAACAATACACACGGTTCATTTATTGCTTTAGGAAGATCATTAATGTAGATGAGGAATAAAAGACACCCTATGACACTCCCTTGGGGGATGGAAGCATTTATGGCTTTTAAATTGGATCTTATTTGTAATATTTCTTTGGTTTCTTTGTTGAAAAATTCTATCTCGACAACCTGCTCTCTATCCTTAAGATAAGATTCGAACCATTTATATGCATTTCCACGAATTCCGATTCCGTGTAACTTATTTAAAAGTATTCCGAATTGCACTTTGTCGTATGCCTTGGTCATATCCAGTAGTATACCTATAGCGTACTTTTTGTTATTTATTATATTTAATGCTTCTTGAATAAATTTATAGACTGCTAATGTTGTGGATCTGTTTTTACGAAAGCCATTTTGACAATCGTCTAATATTTTGTATTTTTCGCAAAAGGAATAAACTCTTTTACACATTGCCTTCTCAAATATTTTAGATGCTGTTGGCAGTAGGGCAATAGGGCGGTAATTGTTTGGGTCAGTTTTTAGGTTTTTCTTATGTATAGGTTTAATCAAAGCTGTTTTAAGTTCTTTAGGGAATTTTCCTTCTTCAAAAGATTGGTTTATTAGTAAGTAAAAAGGTAGTGTTAGTTCGTCTGCGCAAAGCTTAAGGAGGAATGGAGGCAGGTCGTCCACACCGCAGCTCTTTTTATTACGTAGGTTTTTTATTATTTGGTTTATTTCGTATCCATCGACTGGGCTGAGGAACATGGTATTTTCTGTGGGACAAATAACCGGGGCTCCCTTCGGTTCGATGCCAGAAGTGCAAGTGTTTTCGCCTATTGATGCGAAGAAGTCATTAAAAATATTAGCTACCTGTTTAGGTTCGGTTATTAAATTATTATTTATTTGTAGTTTCAAATTATTTTTGTCTTGTTTTGTTATTTTATTTGTCCTTTCGTTTATTATACTCCACATTGTTTTTACTTTATTAGTAGATGTACTCATTTTGTTTATATATTGTAGTTTTTTCGATGTTGTTACAGTCTTTTTTAAGATTTTTTCGTATTTTTTATAGTATCGTGTTAGTATAGGGTTGTTGGTTTTTAGCGTAATGGTTTTGAGTAGTCTTTTATTTTTACAAGCTAGTTTGATACCGCTGGTCAGCCAATATTTTTTAAATTTTGTTTTTAATTTAATTTTTATTTTAGGTATACATGCATTCAAAATGTTTTGTAATACTGTTTTAAAGCTTGTGTAATTTTCATCAATGTTTTTATTTGTTGTTATTATGTCTTGCCACTTTTGTTTACCAATTTCTGATTTGAATTTTTTGATGTTTTCTTCTTTATATATTCTTTTTCTCGTGTACCAAGTTACTTGTTTATTGTTTTTAGTGTTTTGTAATTGCGTGTGAAAAATAGTAGCATTGTGATCAGAGAAACCCAATTCTTCAACGGTAGTGTAGTTGTCTTTAGTATTAAAATTAGTAAAAATCAAGTCTAGACATGTAGAGGTAGTTTGTGAAATGCGTGTTGGCTCTTTTATGTGTTGCATGAATTTGTATTCTAACATGAAATCTAAAAATAAATTAGTTTTTAAACAGTTGTCTAAAATATTAATATTCAAGTCTCCACCTAATATTACGTTATGTCTACTGTATTTACTATTTATAAAATACATAAGTTTTTTTAATTGACACATAAATACTTCTTCCTCTCTTCTGTTCCAATAAATAGTTATAATAAGTATATTATCTTTTGGTAATTCTATGGCACAAATTTCTACACAATATTCAATAGACATATCTCTAATATCACAAATCTCTTTATATTCTAAATATTCCTGTAACAAAATGCAAACGCCGCCGCCTCCTCGAGTGCTTCGGCAGTAGGATGCCGCAATTTTGTAGCCGTCGATGTGAAGACATTCTATTTTTTCTTGTGATAACCACGTCTCAGTAAAACATATCACGTTGTATTTCGGGTTATCATCGGTGAAGGCTTCAATTAGATGTAGTTTGTTATTTATGCTTTGTATATTCTGGAAAAGTATCTTAAAGTGTTCTACGGAAGTTCCGAAATGTATTAATTTGAGTGTCTTTGTTTTTGTATTTATTAGATGCGTATTGTTGTTCATGTATTTCTATTGGTAATGTGGTATTCTGGTGTAGACATGTCTCTTCGTTTATTGGTACATGTTTGCCGTCGATGTATAATTTATTGTTTCGTATTATGGCATACTGGCCATTTTTCCGTGCTTTCATCATTTCTTCGCGTAATATATGTCTAAATTTCCGTTCGTCTTTGCTCAGGAATTCGGACACATATAACCCAGTGCCTTGGAAATAATTGCCGTTCTCTAAAATGTACTTGGTCATTTTCTTGCTTAATAGTTCAATTACTATAGGTCGGGTTTTGTTATTGTTTCTTCCCATTCTACAGGTTTCCTCTATGTAGCCTGTCAGGTCTACATGCAGAATTTCATAAAACATGTTTATCAACCTGTTGTGTAGTTCATATTCTGGCTCGTTATAGTACTCAGTAAAACCATATATTACAATTTTTTTAGAATTATTTTCTGTATATTTAGCTTCTGGAATAGTTTTCATAAGTTTCAATTGTTTATTTTCATCCATCAGGATTTCCTTTTGCTTGTTTAAATTCTCAATCTTTTTGTTAATATTATCTATTTCTCGTGTTTTTTCTTCGTTTTGTTTAAACAATATATTTGTTCTTCCTTCAAATTCTTCTTTCAGTTTAGAAATAGCTTTTTTTATTTCATCCTCAATTGTATTTTTAATTTCTGATATTATATATTTATTATTTTCTTGGAGGCGTTGCATTATAATTTCACTTAAATTATTGAGTGAAAGATTTGCTGTAGCATGCTTATCTTTATCTTCGGAGCATAGTGTGTCGCCCAGAAAGCTCAAGTCCTCGGAGAGTGTCGAATTATTATGGTTTAGCGGTTTTTTACGCATGGTTATATTGTTGTCAGGAGTTTTTCCAACAGTTTGGTTTAATGATTGTGTTAATCTATCTGCATGCTGTCGTATTGGTGTATTTAAGTTGCCGGTTTTTGGTATTTTGCATCGGCATGTTTGACATTTCCATAAGTTCTTCTGTTCTGGGGTCATATTATGAAAAATAGTGGCTGAAATATTTCCGCACTGTAGATCATATCTATGTTTACAAAAATGGCATGTTATGTTTTCAGTATTATGCAGATTTTGTTTACATCCTGCACATTCAGCTTCCATTTTTAAGGGTTTTTGAAAATAGTGCCCTCTAGTGTGTAATAGCGTTGAGAAATCAGTATATGTGACTTCTGGCAAGGTTGGGATGTTATTTTTGCTACTTGACGCTAGATGGCGCTATTGTACTTTGAATACGCTAATTTTTATTTGTGGTTTTTATTTTGTGTTTCTAGTTATTAGTTCGTGTTAGTTTAATCGGTCAAATACCTTTCTGGTGTGACATTTGGCAATATCCTGCTTGTTGTTCCAAATACCTTTGAGTAATGTTACACAGCACTTCGATTTTTGAAATCGTAGGTAAGTTTGGAAAATGTTCGTTAACGTAACACAAATTGTTTGTTTACATTACTTTTCTTGTAGGATTTCTTTGAACTATAGTTTTTAACACTGTCTGTAATTGAATTTTTCACTTTCATTTAGTTTTTATAGGGATATATGCACTTAAACTATTTATTAACATTTAAAATACACGGAGCTACTGTTTACGTGCGCACTGCAGCGCCCTCTCCTCTTTTTTTTTTTTTTTTTTTTTTTTTTTTTTAAACTAATTTACTATATTAAATTACACATGTAAAATCTAATAACTATTAATATGATGGTATAACACTAACTTATTGACTAAAATAAACTAACAATTTATAATTAACTAAGTTCTATCATTATAAATCCAAATAGCTATAACCTAAAATACCCAACACCAAAAGATAAGAAAATTATATTATGTTTAAAATAAATGTAATCCTTTGAATAAAGTTAATTAACAAAAATAAGTCAAACTATATATATAAATCACTTGCTACCACTAGTAGTACCAGGTGCAGGTGGCAATATACTATAAGATGCACTTGGATCTAATCCTGGGCTTCTCCTATCTGGCACTGCAACCTTCATTACAGATTGTTTTGCTGCTAATATTTGTGCACGCATATTAATCTCATTAGTTTGAATATTAGTATAATTCTGGATTAATGTCTCTGCATCTAAACCAGGAGGAACACCTCCAAGTGCATATTTAGCAAATATGTTATAATTGTCAGATATATAGGTCTTATGTTTAGCAGCATATTGTTTAATAACTTTAGTTATCATAGCATTTCTAACATTTGGATTTGTCACTCTCTTAGTAGCATGAATAACAGCAACTATAGCACATGCCATATCTGAGGATGGCAAATATTGCCCACCACTGCAGGTACTTTCATTTATAATTTTAATTACTTCAATTTGTTCTTTCTTAAGTTCTGCTGCCATCCTAGGAATAGATTCTCTTGAAAATACAGCACCACATAGTGGTGTCATCAGTATAGATGCATCTTTTGAAAATGCATATGATATAGCCTTTGAAAAAGTTACTACAGATAATAATGCAGCTTGTCTAAAGGTTATTACCATTTTATCTCCATCTTCCATCTTTTTGTAAACCATATCTCTAAAAGTTGTTACAATGACGACTTTAATACTGATCTTCCCTCCTTTATTGTAAGGGAACCTGAATCTTTATTTTAATTTTATATTTTTTTAAATATAATTTTATGGCCTTCTAGCCTTTATGCCAAAATTTTATATTTTACGGGTGTCGTTGTTGCCATTACACAACGTTTTGATGACAAATATTTTTTTAGCTACCAACATTCCGGTAGTGTTGAGAAATTAGTATGTTTTTTATGTCATTATCCGTTCATTAGTTAAGCCACGCTTAAGCAACGTTTATAGGTTAAAAAAGTTTAATCACTACTTAAGGCTTTAAGTAGTAATTAGTTAAAACAATGCTTAGAAGAGGATTAGATAATTTTTATAAGTAAGGCTGTAAGTCATTATCCGTTCATTAGTTAAGACATGCTTAAGCAACGTTCATAGGTATAAAAAAAATAATCACTACTTAAGGCTTTAAGTAGTAATTAGTTAAAACAATGCTTAGAAGATGATTAGTTGATTTTTATAAGTAAGGCTGCAAGTTATAAAAATATTATAATAATATTAATTTAATTATTTATAAAATAGATGGCCACCGATATCGGGCATAGGGTCCAAGGTACCGCTGGTTAGGATCCCAGAGACAGAAACCTCCTCACAATACGCACCGTATCAAGGAGTACTGCCTTCTGAATCAGTCCCTTGATCCAGCCGTCTATCTTGATTTTAGATCTGTGGATCCGTAGTATGGGCGCGTGACGTTCTCGTTCATTCTTACAGTCCATCTTATGCGCTGCACACAACCACCGGCAGCGGGGACCCTGCTAGGGACCTGATGGTCCCCCGATCCCAAGCCCGTCGGTGGCTGGCGTCTCCCCTGCCGACGTATAGGTGGTGGCGACGTCGGCGGAGAGAAGTATTCGTCTTTAGGAGATATTGAAATAACCAGATATTTCAGTCGACTGACTATTTATTAGACTAGCTGACCTATTTATATCCACGTGCCGTGACGCTGCGGTAGCGTCAATCTGATTTTGAAATTTGAAATTTTGAATATGAATCCGAATTTATATTTTCTCCATGAGTGTTGAAGGTTGCATGTCAAAGAAGCTAGTATGCATTCCATGTCGCTATATCGATGTTTAATATCGGCGGTATGCCGCGTACCGATGCCGGTTCATATTCTTCGAGCATCTTGTCGGCCATCCCAGCTATGATTTCCAGCGATCATTCGGTGTTGATGGAAAGCACGGAGCGCTCATATACGTGTAACTGCTTTAGCCACATAACTATTAGGGCTTCTTGGGACAATCATTTTCCGCCGAGATCACGCATTCTCCGAAGAAGGTGGCTTGGTTTTTGGTCGCCGAGTTCGAGACCACTCAGCAGCTTCTGCAGTTGGCGATCGTCAGACTCTTGAAAAGTCGCTATGAGTCTTATGCTGTAGAGCTGGTTTGCTATCTTTAGAGATAGAGAGGATTTAGACCCTTGATCAAGAATCAAAGCATCACCTTGCTCCAAAATCCAGTGAAGTAGGCTAACTTCATTATTGACTATGCCTGCCATAATTGTTGCATTAGAAGTCACGGCAGCATATGGGCCTTGCACATCTATTATATATCCATCACTACATACAATTAAGAAAGGTTTCAGGAGATTTTCGAACTTTTGCAGCATATACGTCTGTCGTTGGAAAAGAAAATTTGAACTTTTTTCAATATAAATGTAAGTTCTGTCACATATAACAATTGCTTTTGAATTTTGATTATTTCCGAAAATGCTTTTGGGTGTTAATAAATTCTGTCCCAAATTGGTGTACCTATATACTGTTGAATCCCAAATGTAAGTCGACGAAAGTTGTTAAAGACTCTCTTGCGACTGCCAGTTTCCGTTCTAATGTGCGACGAGACATTATAAAGTAGCCAATGGTTCATTAGATTCGCCTGATCTCAATTTTGACAAAAAATACCGAGTATAGTACGAGGACGATTATTATCTCCACCCAGAGATGGTGTCTCACTTAATATTTGTGCGAATTGGTCATTATTTAGACCGACCCAAAAATGTAGCCCCGCATCAGTTAACCCATTTAGTTAGCCGAGTCGCGATTGCACGTTTTAGTATAGTGCACACGTCTGTAAACTGTTCTGCGGTGAATTGGTGGACGATGTTACAGTTTTAGGAGATATAGACTGATATCTATTTCACGGAAACTGTTTATTTATTCTCGCGCACCCGTGACGCTGCGGTAGCGGGGAGCGGGGGCGGAAATCTTATTATGAAATTTGAACTTAAATTTTGAATGTGAATCAGAATCATGTCAGTGTCTTATTTTCTTCCATTTTCTTCATGGAGGTTGCATGCCAAAGAAGGTTGTATTCCATGTCGCTACACATTCTTACAGCTTCTCTCCCATATGTATAAATGCATGCCATTTTAACTATTTTCGTGACATATTGGATTCCTATTCAACAAATCTGTTACCACTTTTGTTATTGTTATAGGTTCCATCGTATATTATTAGCCCTTCGGTGTTGTCCAAATTCTCTCCAAGACATTTCTTATTATGGCAGCCGATACATGTTGATAACCCTCTTCCCCTTTGTTGTTTGACTCAAACTGTATTTCAGGATCTGATTTAAGCTACAGTCCGGATGCTCAGCTTGCACCTTCTGTATCAGATCTGATGTGAGTCCGTGGTGACCGTACTTTAGTACACATTTGGGGAGACCTGGGAATTTTGGAGATAGCAGGATTCCGTTTTCAAGTTCAGGGATGAGGCGCTTCTTCCCAGATTGGTTGCAGGCATCGTCACACCTCATCCTCTGTGTGGGGGGAGGACGAGGAGAGGGAGACCTGGTTCTGACAGGGGAGATGTAGTCATTGGTGACATGGAATTTGAAGACACCTCTCTTTCCGGAGGGCCCTGCTTGCACTGTTCCGGGGATTGATGAGTAAACCTTGATGATCCGCTCAATTATCCCAGCTGTCCTCTTCCTCTCAACACTAGATTTCATGTATGAGAGGTCCACCAGAATGGTCCTGTCATCAAGCTCCTTGACATCCCCAGGGAGTCCAGATAGTGTATATGTGACATTGCGGGAAAGTTCATCGCTGTGATCCATTCCCAGGTTAAGTGGCACATGTTCATTTAAGACATTCACGAGCAAAAGTAAAACAGCGTTCGAGTGTTCTCCTCAATATGTTAAACAATGTTGCAAGCCTTTCATCGGAGTCACCTGTACGAAGTTTAGACAAGTACATTCTTAATACAGTTCTGGGATTGTTACGTCACTGTTTCACATCTTGACTTATTTTTTTAATGATAATAAGTTCGTTCTTGAAAAGATAGGAATCCAATTTGATGTTGAACATAGCGGATCCACCAATGTTCAAGCAAGAACCGGAAATGGACACGATGCAAAATTTCGTTTCGTCTTCAGTGAAATTGATGTTCAATTTTAATGCCAGCGGTTCAGACATGCAGGAGATTGAAGCTCCAGTGTCTATCAGAGAAAGAATGTTTTGATGGCTGCTGGAAATGTTGATTAAAGGAACGGACTGACCAGTTTTATTGTTTTCATCTGGGAGTTTATTTTCCTCGGACCAAGCTTTTGCATATTTTCACTTGTCAGCCCCTGTAGATATGTCTTTATGAAAATAATTTCGTCATTTATATGGGCCTTCATACTTAAATCGTTTTTATTAAACGATAATAAAACATTTCTCTACATACTTATTTATGGAAATTCTTCCTTTATTTTATCGCAAACCGTCTTATAAGCCTTCGGTATATTGGTTTTTAAAGAAGTACAATGCAGGCCCTTGTAAATATGCGCCTAGAATGAGCGCGAGATCATTTTCCTCCCATTTATTGATTGCGGGTATTAATTTAAATTACACTAAAAATTCGACAAAATTTACGTCATCGACACCCGTGAAAAAAATTATGGTTTGCGCCATTGTCATATAGATGATTTTACTTAACTTGTCTCTCGTTCGCTGGCTCCGTCGCGTAGAATATGTTACCCTTCTCGACACCTCCGGTTTTTCTTCTATCTGTCACCAAGCGACTTTTCACTTGATCTGAAAAGGACAATGGGCGATTCCGGTCCAAATGTCCACCACGAATGAGATCTATATGGCTAGATAGCCCGTTAAATATAGAACATTTTTTGTTATGAAAGTAAAAAAAATATAATGCCAGAAAAAAGTTATAGCAAAATCAAATAAAACATTTTAAAAATTTTTTCAATTACTTAGGACAATGGGCGTTTCCGATCCAAATGTCCACCACCAACGAGACCTATATGGCTAGATAGCCTGTTAAATATATAACATTTTTTGTTAAGGAAGTAAAAAAAAATATAATGCCAGAAAAAAGTTATAGCGAAATCAAAAAACTCATTTTATATACTTTTCATTTTTGTTGTTTTTTTCAATTATTTTCCATGATGTTCGATTTTCGTCCTTTCTGTGACTTCTGTCAACATGGAAGCTTTGAGAAGAAACTGCAGAATTTGCAATTATTCATTATTACAGAGAAGGCATCACCAGTTACTTCGACCTTTCTTGGATGACCATCCAGGAACCGCTGAGCATATTCAAGCACTTCTGGCGCCTCAATTGGTTAGTGATTCGCACATCTGCTAGGAAAATATGAGCTGCTAAGCCCGCGGACTCATAATTAGATTTATCCGCGACCAGTGGTCAAGACGTTTCGAATATTCAAACGTTCTTTCACCAGTGTTGGACCAGCCGCCACTCGAACTAACTAGGATGGGCAAAATATACCTACGTCTCGATTTACTGGTATATGTGTGGTGGTTTTACTAGTTCTTAGCAATATTGCAACATTTTTATGTTATTTTACAGTTAAACCTTGACGGTGAAGAATTCGTCTGCCGCAATTGTTGGCTGAGAGTGCAATACGCAGTTAATCGTAGCAGGGATGAAAATCCACCAATAAGGAGGCCTGCTGAAGGCATTTTTGAAACAACGGAGTTTGCAAGGGCGCCAAACACATCTAACTCTTGCATTTTTTTTGGATGTGTTAATGAAAGTCGATGTCGTATTCCGGAAGTAATCAAGCTCGATCTTTTGATTCACTCAAACTTTTATATACCACCAAATGCTAGAGTTTGTCGGGAGCACATAAATCGTAATGATTGGCATCGGCTTCTTGATTCTCCAAACGCTTCTCACGACTTTCCGGGTGCATTATTGGTTGAAATGTTAAAATTATTACAAACGCACATAAAAAATAATCCAAACACAATGGATTTTGAAAATGTCAGGTCGATGGATCCACAACTCCTGCATTATCGTGTAGGCTTATCTCTTAATGAGTTTGAGCAGATACGAAGAGAAACTCCATCCCTGTCACGTGAGGAGAGTCAGCCCAATACATCGCTTGCTATTTATTTAATGAAGCTACGTACTGGAGAGACGAATGAAAGACTGAGTATTTTGTTTAAAATGAGTCGACGTACGCTTGAACGTAAAATGAATGTTGCACGAACTTGTCTTTTACGTGAGTTTGTCCCACAACATCTGGGGCTTAATCATATTTCGCGAAATGAAATAATTCAAAGAAATCGAATCCTTCCAAATGGCATTTATGGAAACCCAGAAGGAGGACTTGAGGACGGAAAGGCCATTGTAATCATAGACGGTACATATGTATATATTCAAAAATCAAGCAACTTCCTTTTTCAGCGGGAAACGTACAGTTTACACAAATATGACAATTTGTTGAAGCCTTTTCTTTTAGTATGTTGTGATGGATACATCATAGATGTCACAGGCCCCCATGCAGCCACGACATCTGATGCTGTAATAATGAAACGTTTAATAGAAGAAAGTGAAACTAACGCTTTTCATTACGTGTTCAATCAAGGCGACGTATTTTTATGTGATCGTGGCTTCAGGGATGCCGTTGAGGAAATCGAAATGCGTGGTTACGAGGCGCATATTCCTGTAAGTGTAGGTCGCGGCGAAGACCAGCTCACAACGCTTGAGGCAAATAAGAATCGGCAAGTAACACTTTGTCGGTGGGTTATCGAAATAGTAAATGGTCGCTTCAAACGTGACTTTAAGCTATTCCGGCAAGATTTTTTTAATCGGGCTTTGCACCACATGATGGACGACTTTCGTGTAGCTGCTTCTCTCATAAATGCTTTTCACGTAATAGTGCAGGATAGCAGACACGTACATGAATTCATGCGAGTTATGAGGGAAAGGCTGCACGAACCCAATCGCTTAGGTGCATATGTCAAAGAAAAAAACCTTAACAGACAGCGGGTGATGTTTCGCAATGTTGAAAACAATATTATCGGAGCAGAAGAGTTTCCGAGGCTAACACATGATGATTTGGAATTGTTTGCTTTGGGAACATACCAATTAAAGCTTGCGCGAAGCTATTTTAGTGAGCACATACGCAATGGCGTATACCATGTGGAAGCAGCAAGGGAAGATGTTTTAAATGATATTGAAGGCTTCGGCATCGAACGCAATAATGCAGTTATGCTTCGTGCAAGGATTCAGTCCAGACACGCTCGTGCAAGAAAATATTACTCGTACATTGTGATACACAACCATTTAAATGGCCGGGAAGCAATTTCTAATTATTATTGTTCTTGTCTTTCTGGGATGCGAACTTTAGGATGCTGCGCACATGTAATGCTAATTGTTTGGTATTTTGGGTGGGCAAGACACCAACCTACAATTAGTATCCCTGCTGCTGATCTAGACAATGTAATAATAGATGAAAATGTATTGATGAACGATTAACTTGGTCGGTAACTATGTACATAAGTGTTATTCGAAGAATCGTTTTTTTTTTGTTTAAATTCATATATTCTGATGTAAATACCTTTTTTACTATATTTTTATAACCCTATCGATAAGTGTATAGTATGCAATTGTAATTATAGTTTTTACTGTTGTACTACGAGTATCTATAATATTTCGAGTTTTCCAGTGGTTATTTACTCTTGGTGATTATTCTTGCCTTCTTGCCTTGCCTTCTCAGTGTGAAAAGAGGCTTTTGCGCCTCCGTACTCTCGTATGTGCGTGGCTTTTAATAAAACACTGATTAATTATTGCTATTGTGTACACGACATGTGCAATGTCTGTTATTAAAAATAAGTCTAAAAGATTTTTTTTTTATGCAATTGTGTCTTAGTTACTCGTCTTAGTTTAAGACAAAGCTATAGTATGTAAAATAATAATGATAATATAAAAAAAACTACCGAAAATTAAGAACACATTTTTACTATAACTTTTTTTTGGCATTGTTTTTTTTTTTGCTTTCTTAGTAAAAGTTACTCCAAATTAAGCGGACTATTTAATTATATAGGTCTCGTCCGTGGTGGACATTTGGACCAAACTTCATACATTCTTGCCCAATCTCCTTTATACTTGGGGCTTTGGCGTCGGCACCTCCATCAAATGTAGGACCGAAAGATTGCTCGCTTGCTTAAATGAAAAACTTGATTTTGAAATCACGACGTTTATTGTACGAGCTCGGGTGGTGAAGTGACAACTTCAGTATAAAAATTCTAATCCTATTCTTTTTCATGGAACGAATTTAAATAATTTTCCGGCCTCTAAAACCTTACAATGAAAAAGTTTCTAACTAAGTACTCTACAGTACGAAGTCCAAGCAGTATGGTTGCAAGTTCTTCGCTCCAGTGAGTGTCTGCGCTTCTCGCCATGAGTGCGGCTTTTAAAGTTTGATGCCAGTGTTCGACTTTCCCATTTGCTTGTGGGTGGAAAGCAGTGGTTCGAATTCTAGTAATGCCGAACTTCTTCATAAGTGCCTTGAATAATGCAGATTCGAATTGTCTTCCTTGGTCCGTTGTTACGCGTAGCGGGCAGCCAAATCGCGATATCCATCTCGCGATATCCATTTCGTACACCGCTTTAGCAACGGTGTCGGCAGTGACGTCCATAGGAATTGCTTTGGGCCATCTTGTGCAGCGGTCGATCATAGTAAGAAGGTGGAATCTGTAGTCGTTTGAAGGAGGCAGCGGTCCCACGATGTCTACGTGAACGTGTTCGAAACGAGAGGATTTTTGAAAATCGCCAAGGGGACTGACAACGTGACGTTGAACCTTGCTGCGCTGGCAACCGATGCAAGCTTTTGCCCATAGGCCAACTTCTTTGTTTATACTCGGCCAGAAAAACTTTGTGGACATTATTTTACGAGATGTTCGTACCCCCGGATGACTTAGTTCGTGTTGTGCTTTGAAAGCTGCAAAACGATAAGTCACTAGTAGGTAAGGACGAATGTTGCCGGTAGTTGCCATCGCATACGACGGGTCGTTGACCTCCTGGCCATCTGATGCGTGAAAATTTGAGTTTTGGGTTGGCCATGTAGGATTTCAGTTCATCGTCTTTTTCCTGGTCTTGGGCGAGTTGATTGTAGTCAATAGTAGCGTGTTAAAAATCTATCTCTTCTATGCGTGATAAGGCGTCGGCAGCTTCGTTGTTATCACCGTGCACGTATTGAGTTTTTATGCAAAACTGGCTAATGAAGTGGAGTTGGCGTTTTCGTCTTGGGGTATCGCTGCTGCTAGGTGTTCTTGTTAGCGCGAAAGGTAATGGTTTGTGGTCGGTGAATATTGTGAGGTGATTGCCCTCTATCAATCTTCGAAGCGTTTAGGTTCATAATGTCCAAATCCCAAAATGTCCAAATCCCAGAATGTCTATGTCCCAAATAGTCCATATCCCTGAATGTCCATGTCCCTAAAACTCCACATCCCAGAATGTCCATGTCCCGGAATGTCCATAATACATACCAGAGTGTCTATTCTACTTTATGCAAACAAATATGGTGGGTTAAAAAAACAACTGTTTTCTATTGTCAATCATATACTTATTAATTATAATTTAAAAAAAAGCACTTATATAAATATAATTATGTGAAATAAATATATTATTTATTTTTATAAAATGATCTTATTATAGGGAAATATTAAAACTAAGTAGCAAAATATTCATCCGCATCGCTGTCAGCTGGGATCGTGCCCAAAAGGCTGGCTGCATTGCCACGCTGGATGGCAATGCATATCCTTTGACCGAAGTATAGGCCAGCCCTTTGGTAACGAGTGGACACCACTAATCGCTTACTAATTTCTCGAAAGAGTCTGTGGGCACTTGGGCCCCATGGTCCCAGGGTTTCAACCCCAAACGGCTCAAAAATGCAATTGCCGGTGAGGTTTACATATTTGTGCCGCTTGAGGTTTTCGCGGCTGCAGCAGCTGCACCGACACAGCTCGCCGTACTGGGAAGGTGGGAAGGTGCAAGGGTGTCGACGCAGGTTGCGTCCCACACCAAAGACCTTCCCATCTTCCAAGGCATTATAGACATCCCGTCTGGTCTCTTGCCATCGTCGCGTGCCAAGCCTCTGGGTTCTAAAATGGCTGGCACTCCGGCGGTGACAAGAGCACGACGGATAATGTCATTTATGCTGGCGTGTCGTGCCATGCGACCAGCACTTTTGCTACAGGAAAGACCATGGTGCCCAAGGCGGTCCACAGATTTACCGCACTGGCAGCGATGCGGAGCCGCAGTGGGAGCGCCGAGGCGTAGGCATGTAGCGAGCCGGAATGTAGTGTCACCCAGCATGGTCCCAACGCTGGGTGACGGCAGTGCGTGAAGCCATAACCCTGACTCCCACTCTCCCACAGCCAGTAGGCGGGCACGCTCAGCAGTATTGACAGATGTTTCAATTAGTTTATTTCTCGTCAATGTGCAGAGCGGCTCGTCCCACTGTCTCTGGGAAGCCGGGTTGTCAGGGAAGGCTGTGTTTGGGCAAGCCACTTTCCAGGCGTTCATGCCATCAGTCAGACACGGCACCTCAGAATCGACCAGTGAAGGGGTTAAAATTTTTCTGGTCAACTCCTTAGCGCCGCAGACCGAGGATAGGAACGCCGGTAGACTTAAACTGGAAATTTTGCGGACACCGAGGCCACCGAATCTGATCGGAAGGGTGGCTTGAAGCCACGCTCGGTCGTCCAAGGCCAAATTAAAAACAGATGTAAAAGTAGAACGGATAATTTCGTCAATTCTGTCTAAAAGATGTGGCTGCTTCCATAAGGGAGAGGAGCGAAGGTTGTATATAAATTTTGGGCCAAAACAACAGTATTTGACTAAGGTAAAAGCCGAATGAAGATTATCTATCCGATTATTAGTCTATCCGAAATGTCATTAAAATTTGAAATTTTGTTATCTATGAATGTTGTGAAACTTTCTTCCAAAATAGGTGAACCTAGGAGATGCAATGATGTTTCGTCCAGAATTTTAATTTGAGGTGCTATGACATTAAATTTTGATATGACTGTCTGTCTGTCCGGGATGTCAGGAACAAAAATTTCACATTTTGATAAATTTAGATCCAGTCCAATCGAATGAAATTTTTCTTTTAGGAATATGAGGTCTTGGTAAACAGTTTCTCTATCTCCTCCTAGGGTCCCGTCATCCAAATACCAAGCGTTAAATTTTGAATTTAGTTTCTCTATTATGGGGTGAATAGCCAAGCTGAAAATGACCGGCCCAAGGGGGTCACCCTGTTGGCATCCAACTGCAGATTCCAAAACATGGTCCTTGTATAGTAATTTAGAAGGGTGCCTGTAACATTGCCAAAGGTAACTATAAATTTCGGGTAATTCTTTTTTAGCCTCGGCCAACAAGGTGTCCCTGTTAACAGAATTAAAAGCGTTCTTTATGTCAACCTTAAGGATGACCTCACCTTTTTTTGAGTCTAAAAATGTGGAGAAAGTATGTATAGCAGCCTCACAGCCCCCTTTCGAACCAAATCCGAGTTGCAGGGGCTGAAATTTGTTAGCAAGCACGTCATGATAGTGCTTGCAACAAATTTTGGCTGCCATACGCCTGTATGTACACCCTACGGCAATGGGACGAATGCCGCCGTCCTTTTTACGGAGCGAACTTATGTCCCTTGGAAAATCCTTTTTTAGTTTTTTATAAAACTGTTCATATATCTCCTTTACCGGTCCTAAATCTTTACACACTTTTTGTTTCAAGGATGCTATTCGTTTGTTGATTTCTGCAATGGCAATATTTTTCTTGCAAGAATGTGACGATGTTCGTAAAATACGTAATTTTTCCTTATCTATAGTAATCGAAGCAGTACTATTTCTTCTGTTTATGCACCTTCATAAAGTTGACCCGCTTGAGTTACTCACATTTTTATTAAATCGGTGGCCGTTATAAATTAAAGTTGCAGTCCCTTTTTGATTAGTGACAAATTCAAATTCTTGATTCATTTTTCAATACGGTATTGTAGCGCGTGGCGCGCTAGGGACCGGGGATCTTCAGGATATTTAATTAAAAGATTGCAAACAACTTCTTCTTCTTCTTAGCGAGTCGATGGCAACTTAAATTTTGGAGGCCCAATATTTCGCTACGCATACGGCATTGTCAGTAGCGTTATAAAGGTCATCCACTATGCAGCTGTCGGGGCATAGTGGACAACATAGAAGGTGCCGCATGGTTTGTGGTATGGCACCACACCCGCAGCTATTATCGTCAGTGTAGCCCCACTTACATAGGTTTTCCCTGCACCTGCCTACCTGTGCACGTAGCCTGTTAAGAGACTTCCATACAGGCCACGGTTGGTCGTAACCTGGTGGAAGCCGTTCCGCGGGTGGAAGGAAGTCAGGCAGAGCAAGTTCTTCCCATAGTTCGATGCGGGTCTTAGGAGCATCTTTAATTGGGGCTACACTGGCGAGGAAACTGTTCCTGCTTTTTAGTCGGCTGCGCAGTGGTCTAGCGCCATGTAGCGGATGACGTTGGTCCGTTTCTTGGCGCATTTTTTCCAGGGAGGCAGCCACGTTCCTGCGTACCGCTGGGGGTGCAATTCCGGCGAGTGGATATAGCATATGAACCGGTGTTGGTTTGAGACAGCCTGTTATTATTCTACACGTCTCATTAAGAGCTACATCCACCCCCTTTGTGTGCGTGGAGCGACCCCAAACCGGGCAAGCATATTCACCGGCAGAAAAACATAATGCTAATCCAGTGGCACGCAGGACATTCGGGGCAGCACCCCATTTGGAGGTGGTTAGACGTCGCAGGAGGTTATTACGGCTGAACACTTTCTTCTTGACGTTCTCGCAGTTGGTCTTATACGTCAATGACCTATCTAAGGTAACACCTAGGTACTTTGGGCAGTCAGTGTGCGTGATGCGTACGCCTCTCCAAACGACGTCTAATTTGCGGTTAGCCATACGGTTGCGCAGGTGATAGGCGCAGGACTGTGTCTTGGCAGGATTCGGTTTCAGGGCGTTTTCCCTGTAATATATGTCCAGGTCTTTAAGGGCAGCAGAGAGGTAGGTCTCGACCACTTCAAACGATTTAGCCTGCGCTGCCAGTGCCAGGTCGTCGGCATAGATAAAACTGGTTGTATTAGGTGGTTGCGGCTGATCGGCAAACAACTTCAACTTTGCGTTTATTGACGGACTCGGGGGTGAAGTGACATACTTCAATATTAAAATTCTAAGCTACTATTTCTCATAGAACACATTTAAAATGATTGTCCGGACGGTCTCAAAATAATGAATAAAACCTTACCAATGAAAAAGTTTCTAACTACACTACAGTATAATTGTCACAGCAGGAAAATACTTGTTGGATTAAAAGAAAACTAATAATAAAACAACACAATGATCATAGAAGTTATCTATTACTTCCCGTATGTGTCGGTAGGACGGATATTATTTTTATAAAAAGTACCCACATGATAATGCTTTATGATTGCGTTTAGTTTTTGCAAGTTGCAGAAAAATATTTCATCGAGTCAATCTCGCATTCCAAGAAACTCAAACCTGTATGTATTTTTATATAAGTTGAGAAAGGAAAGCAAACATTGGGATAGCCAGGTGGTAAATTCAATGTTCAAGAAATTTAGAAATACACGAAGATTACGGGACATTGAATTCAGTCATTGAAAACAGTTGTTTTTTTAACCCACCATATAATTTTGTTAGCATAAAGTAGAATAGACACTCTGGTATGTATTATGGACATTCCGGGACATGGACATTCTGGGATATGGACATTCAGGGATATGGACTTTTTGGGATATGGACATTCATGGATATGGACTTTTAGGGACATGGACATTCAGGGATATGGACTTTTTGGGACATGGACATTCTGGGATTTGGACATTTTGGGATATGGACATTCTGAGATTTGGACTTTTTGCACCTTCTGAACATTTTGAGATTTGGACATTATGAACCTAAACGCTTCGAAGATGTTGAACAGCGGTGTACATCGCTAATAATTCGCGATCGTTCACGCTGTATCTTCGCTGAGTTTCGCTCATGGATTTTGAGAAAAAAATGCTAGTATTCGATGCGTCGGTGAATAAACTTAGCGGCGCGTTGGAAATCGGGTGCATTAGCGTTGTTGCTTTGACTGCCTCGAGTAAGCTTTGTCGGCATTTCTCAAAAGCTTGTTCTGCCTCTTGTGACTATTTAATCGGAGTTTTGTCGTTTTTCTTGCTGTTGTGTAGATATTTGTTCAATTCATGTTGCCTTTCAGCTTGATGAGGTAACCAACTACGATAAAAGTTCATCATTCCAAGAAATCTTCGCAGTTCTTGAACTGTTTGTGGTTTCGGATAGTTGACGATTGCTTGTATTCGATTCTGAGTAGGTTTGATTCCTTCTGACAAGACTTCGTATCCGAGAAATTCGATGGTTTCCTTGTCGAATTCACATTTTCTGATGTTTAGACTGACGCCGAAGGCATCTAGGCGTTCGAGTACCAATTGTAAGTGCTGGCGATGTTCTTCCTTTTTTCTCGAGAATACCAGCGTATCATCGACGAAGCAAAATACGATGTCATCTAGTCCTCGAAGGACTTCATGCATGAAGCGTTGAAAGGTTTGACCGGAATTTCTTAAGCCGAACGTCATGCAGTTGAACTCGAAAAGGCCAAATGGTGTTATTATTGCTGTTTGCTGTGCATCTTCTTTTGCGATAGGAATCCAATAATATGCCATTTTCAGATCAAGTTTTGAGAATATTTTCTTGCCGTGAAGTTGATATGTAAATTCTTGAATTCTCGGTATGGGGTGTCGGTCGGGAACGGTGATTGCGTTGAGTCTTCTATAGTCTCCGCATACTCGTAGTGAACCATCTTATTTCTTGACAACATGAAGTGGACTCGCCCACGGACTGCATGATGGTTTGCATATTCCCATCTCTATCATGCGTTCGAATTCGAGTTTCGCTGCTTTGTACTTGTCGGGAGGAAGAGGGCGCGGCCGAGAGAATATTGGAGGGCCGGTTGTCTCGATGTGGTGTGTGACGTCATGTTTGGCTGGCGTCTTGAGTGACATAGGTCGCAGTACATCAGGATATTTTTTTAGAAGGTCGTGTTAGGCGTGGTTGTGATTGATCGTGAAGACGGATTCCTCGCAGCTGTTTATTCTTATTGTGCTTATACTGAGATCGGTCACGAGGTCAATGAGTTTTCTTTGGTGCAGATCGACTAGTAATTTGTGCCCAGTATATGCGCCCAGTATTGAAGTCGACGAATCGTTGGCGACGATGAAAATCCACCTGAAGCTTCTTCGTAAGCCTAGTTGAGCTCTAGAGTGCGCTCTCCATAGGTACGAATTTCTGTGCCGTTGGCGGCGAATAGTTTGTAGGCCGTTTTTGCGGGCTTTGCGTTCTTTGCATTGCGAGCGGCCAATACTGATATGTCAGCTCCTGTGTCGATGAGGAATTTCTCTCTGCTGATGATGTCGGTCACACATAGGCGGCGGCTTGTTTGGTTTACATCGTCCTCCGCCACGGTCGATGTATCCTTTAGTTTTCCGGCTTCGATCTGGAACAGGGCGATTCACATTTTCGCGCATCGTTACCGAATAAAAAAAAAAAATAATAATTTATTAACCCATCAGCGTCGCTCGGCTTGCCAGATGCTCGATTTTGGCGGGAAACGCTGCGTTGACGCGACGATGACCGATAGCGAGAACGGGAGGGAGGGTGGCGGCGGTATGTCGCGCGCCGATGGCTTGTACGTAGCTCAGCAACTTCAAGTGTTAGTTTCTCAATTTGCTTCGAAAGGATGTTGATCTGCAGGTTGGTTATGACATTCTGTTGCGCACCGTCGACTGTAGTGGGTGAATCGTTGTAGCGACGGCGGCGATTGAAGCAGGTTCATATTGTTCGAGCATCTTGTCGGCCATCGCAGCTATGATTTCCAGCGATGATTCCGTGTTGATGGAAAGCACGGAGCGCACATATGCAACTGCTTTAGCCACATAACTTTAAGGGCTTGTTGGGACAATAATTTTCCGCCGAGAGCACGCACTCTCCGAAGAAGGTGGCTTGGTTTTGGTCGCCGAATTTGAGACCACTCAGCAGCTTCTGCAGTTTGCGATCGTCAGACTCTTGAAAAGTCGCTATCAGTCTTTCTTTCAAGGTCTGGTATTTGCCAGTAGCCGGAAGCTCCAATATTAGGTCCGTGATTAGTTTCAGGTTGTTGCAACCCAGCAGCGGAACGACAAGATTAAATTTCTGGTCATCTCCAGCTGCTCCAAATTGCGCGAACCACAGCCGTGGATTATGTCGCCAGAACGGTGGAATTCTTGCCGGCAGGGATATCGTGGCTACGTCTTTGCTGGCCGTGATACCGCCCTGAGCATCGACGAATTCTTTATTTGGTCTGGACGTCATGTTGTCGTTGACTCTCAACTCAACGGAGGGTCTTCACGATCAATCGTCGGGGTCACCAATTTAGGAGATAATTAAAGAACCAGAATTTTCAGTCGACTAGCTTTATTTAGACCAGCGCCCTATTTATATCCGAACGCCTGCGGCAGCGAAAATCTGCTTTTTAAATTTTGAAATTGTGAATTTGAAGTTTAATCCTAATTTCTATTTTCGTCATGAGTGTTGAAGGTTGCAAGTCAAAGAAGGTTTCCATGTCGCTACAGATATGTTCAGACGGTCTCCTTCTGGAAACTAAAATTTGAGCCCTTTTGAGTAAACATGTAAGTGCCATGACAAATTAATATAGCTTCCCCACTATTACCAAACAAATCAGTGGGCACTTCTAGATTTTTTGCAATAATCTGTTCTCTCGTAATTTGATCAAACCTATATATGACGAGGAACAATCTCACCGTCTAAACATCCCCTTGCTATTTTCATGAGATGCCTTAGTTTTGGGGTTTCATGCCAAAAAATGTAGAAAGCCGCTCATTTGATTCACCAGTTCTTAATTTAGACAAGAGTATGCCTAACGCGGTTCGTGTTGTTATTGACCAACGATGGACTTTCACAAAAAATCCTTTCAAACTCTTCACGAGTGCGCCCAGACAGGGCGTCTAATAATATTGTTCTGCATCGTGATTTTCATTGAGATTTTCAAAATCTATTATTTAGCTTCTAAGTACTACTACAAACTACAAGGCACTCCAACATTTCAAAGATATTCTGGAGACTAAATTCAAAACAACGATTAAGTGCAGTTACTAAAAGATCTCACCTATTTGCAACTAAGTGTTCCTGACAAACAAGTGAATGCGGAGGTTGCTGTGTATCAATAGCTGCAATTTCACACTTTTAGGTATGCGACAACGAGTAGTATTCCGATAGTCGTAGAACAAACAATTTTTCGATCCATTTGGTGCCCGGCAGTAGTTACTAGGTAACTGAAATGTCAAACACTCGTCCGACATTTGCACTGACTGGTCTTCTTCTTGGGTCTCGTTACTAACTAGTTCCTCTATGTCAGAGACATTCTCTATTGGAGGACGGTCTTCTAAGACAGGAAGTTCTTGCACGGTAGGCACTTCCACTGGTGCTATTGTGAGATTAGCACGCAGGCACCCCCGCCGAGCTCTTGTCCAACATTTATGACAGATACGCTGGTCATTAGTGAACGTTAGCTTAAAATGGGCTTTAGGAGATGATTAAAACACTAGAAATTTCTGTCGACTGGCTTTATTCAGACCGGCGGCGCCCTGCTTATATCCGCACGCCTGCGGCAGCGATAATCTGCTTTTGAAATTTCAAAATTTTGAATTTGACGTTTAATCCTTATTTCTATTTTCTTCATGAGTATTGAAGGTTGCAAGTCAAAGAAGGTTGTATGCGTTTCATGTCGCTACATCACTTCCCCCTAAGCGAAGCGAACGTTTGGTTTAACTATGCGGCCGGAACGAGTGACGATTGTGTCGCGCTGTGTTTTTGCTGCTGCTGCTGGTTGTGGCACTATGCTCGGGAAGCGCGATGGCGACGCTTGTTGCTTATTCTGCATGCTTGAGGAAATGGGAGTGATTTCTTCTTCGTTAAGTAGGTATGCCGGTTTTAATCTGTCGATAGAGACGACTGCTGTACGCGAAGGCATCTGGATGATAAATTGTTTTTCTCCACGATGTATGAATTTGAATGGACTGTCGAATGGCGGGGTCAATGGACTCTTCACCATGTCGTTGCGAACGAAAACATGTGTACACGTCGCTAAATCTTTATACACGAATGTGTTTCTGTTGTTGCTATGTGACTTGTTGCTCGGTGAAAGATTTGCCATTGATTCACTCAGACAGCGAACAAACTCTGCGTTTTCAACTTCCGGCGGTGTAGGCTCGAAATAATCTGACGATATTCTGAGTGTTGATCCGTAAGTCATCAGGGCTGGACTAACTTGGGAGTCCTCACGTAAGGCGGAACGCAGTCCAAGCAAAACGGTTGCAAGTTCCTCGCTCCAGTGAGTGCCTGCACTTCTCGCCATGAGTGCGGCTTTTAAAGTTCGATGCCAGCGTTCGACTTTCCCATTTGCTTGTTTGTGGGTGGAAAGCGGTGGTTCGAATTCTAGTGATGCCGAACTTCTTCATAAGTGCCTTAAATAATGCAGATTCGAATTGTCTTCCTTGGTCCGTTGTTACGCGTAGCGGGCAGCCAAATCGTGATATCCATCCTTCGTACATCACTTTAGCAACGGTGTCGGCAGTGACGTCACGCATAGGAATTGCTTCGGGCCATCTTGTGCAGCGGTCGATCATCGTAAAAAGGTATCTGTAGTCGTTTGAAGGAGGTAGCGGTCCCACGATGTCTACGTGAACGTGTTCGAAACGAGAGTATTTTTGAAAATCGCCAAGGGGACTGACGACGTGACGTTGAATCTTGCTGCGCTGGCAACCGATGCAGGCTTTTGCCCATAGGCCAACTTCTTTGTTCATACCCGGCCAGAAAAACTTTGTAGACATTATTTTTCGAGATGTTCGTACACCGGGATGACTACACTAGTTTGTGTTGTGCTTTGAAAGCTGCAAAACGATAAGTCACTGGTAGGTAAGGACGAATGTTGCCGGTAGATGTCTCGCATACGACGGGTCGTTGACCTCTTGGCCATCTGATGCGTGAAAATTTGAGTTTTGGGTTGGCCATGTAGGATTTCAGTTCATCGTCTTTTTCCTGGTCTTGGGCGAGTTGATTGTAGTCAATGGTAGCGTGTGAAAAATCTACCTCTTCTATGCGTGATAAGGCGTCGGCAGCTTCGTTGTTATCACCGTGCACGTATTGAATTTTTGTGCAAAACTGGCTAATGAAGTGGAGTTGGCGTTCTCGTCTTGGTGTATCGCTGCTGCTTGGCGTTCTTGTTAGCGCGAAAGTTAATGGTTTGTGGTCGGTGAATATTGTGAGGTGATTGCCCTCTATCAATCTTCGAAGATGTTGAATAGCGGTGTATATCGCTAATAATTCGCGATCGTACACGCTGTATCTTCGTAGAGTTTCGCTCATGGATTTTGAGAAAAATGCCAGTGGTTTCCAAACGTTGTCGACCTTTTGTTGAAGGACGGCGCCGATGCTAGTATTCGATGCGTCGGTGTATAAACTTAGTAGCGCGTTGGGAATCGGGTGCGTTAGCGTTGTTGGTTCGAGTAAGCTTTGTCGGCATTTCTCAAAAGCTTGTTCTGCCTCTTGTGACCATTTAATCGGAGTTTTGTCGTTTTTCTTGCTTTTGTGTAGATATTTGTTCAATTCATGTTGACTTTCAGCTTGATGAGGTAAACAACTGCGATAGAAGTTATCATTCCAAGAAATCTTCGCAGTTCTTGAACTGTTTGTGGTTTCGGATAGTTGACGATTGCTTGTATTCGATTCTGAGTCATAATTAATTCCTTCTGACGAGTCTTCGTATCCGAGAAATTCGATGGTTTCCCTGTCGAATTCACATTTTCCAATGTTTAGACTGACGCCGAAGGCATCTAGGCGTTCGAGTACCAATTGTAAGTGCTGACGACGTTCTTCCTTATTTCTCGAGAATCATATCATCCACAAAACAAAATACGATGTCATCTAGTCCTCGAAGGACTTCATGCATGAAGCGTTGAAAGGTTTGACCGGAATTTCTTAAGCCGAACGTCATGCAGTTGAACTCGAAAAGGTCAAATGGTGTTATTATTGCTGTTTTCTGTGCATCTTCTTTTGCGATAGGAATCCAATAATATGCCATGTTCAGATCGAGTTTTGAGAATATTTTCTTGCCGTGAAGTTGGTATGTAACATCTTGAACTCTCGGTATGGGGTATCGGTCGGGAACGGTGACTGCGTTGAGTCTTCTATAGTCTCCGCATATAGTTAACCATCTTTTTTCTTGACAACATGAAGTGGATTCGCCCACGGACTGCATGATGGTTTGCATATTCCCATCTCTATCATGCGTTCGAATTCGAATTTCGCTGCTTTGTACTTGTCGGGAGAAAGAGGGCGCGGCCGGGAGAATATTGGAGGGCCGGTTGTCTCTATATGGTGTGTGACGTCATGTTTGGCTGGCGTCTTTAGTGACATAGGTCGCAGTACATCAGGATATTTTTTTAGAAGGTCGTGATAGGCGTGGTCGTGATTGATCGTGAAGACGGTTTCCTCGCAGCTGTTTATTCTTATTGTGCTTATACTGAGATCGGTCACGCGGTTTATGAGTTTTCTTTGGTGCAGATCGACTAGTAATTTGTGGTGAACTAAGAAATCTGCGCCTAGTATTGAAGTCTTCACATTGGCGACGACGAAAGTCCACCTGAAGCTTCTTCGTAAGCCTAGGTTGAGCTCTAGAGTGCGCTCTCCATAGGTACGAATTTCTGTGCCGTTGGCAGCGAATTAGATAGTAGACCGTTTTTGCGGGCTTTGCGTTTTTTGCATTGCGAGCGGCCAATACTGATATGTCAGCTCCTGTGTCGATGAGGAATTTCTCTCTGCTGACGATGTCGGTCACACATAAGCGGCGGCTAGTTTGGTTTACATCGACCGCCGCCGCGATCGATGTATTATTTAGTTTTCCGGCTTAGATCTGGAACAGGGTGATTCACATTTGCGCGCATCGTTACCGAATCTGTAGTGATAGTAGCATCGTCGCTCGGTTTGACAGATGCTCGATTTTGGCGGGAAACGCTGCGTTGACGCGACGATGAGCGATAGCGAGAACGGGAGGGAGGGTGGCGGCGGTATGTCGCTCGCCGATGACTTGTACGTAGCTCGGCGACTTCGAGTGTTAATTTCTCGATTTGCTTCGAAAGGATGTTTATCTGTAGGTTGGTTATGACATTTTGTTGCGCGCCGTAGACTGTAGACATCACGTCGGGGTCACCAATTTAGGAGATGATTAAAACACTAGAAATTTCTGTCGACTGGCTTTATTCAGACCGGCGGCGCCCTGCTTATATCCCGCACGCCTGCGGCAGCGATAATCTGCTTTTGAAATTTCAAAATTTTGAATTTGACGTTTAATCCTTATTTCTATTTTCTTATGAGTATTGAAGGTTGCAAGTCAAAGAAGGTTGTATGCGTTTCATGTCGCTACAGGGCAAGTACGGAATCAAAAGGGATAGCAGCAACAGTTTGTAGTGTACCTGATCAGGCGTCATTCTAGTAATATTCAAATGAATAAACCATGCAACGGGCCATGCCATATGACTTTTCACAATCTGATGCAGAACAGGATCGAGCTCAACGCTTATGACTTGGTCAATAACCATATTGGACCTGATCTTCTCTTCCAGCCACAAAAGCAGATGCTTATGTGTTTCTCATTTACAGGCTGCGTTCCGACGTAGACACACAGGTTTTATTTGGTTTTTACACCGCGCGTGCAGTTGTTGATTGCTTAGATTCGAACTGACTTTTTTCCATGAGTTCGATAGGTGGCGCTCGATGCGCACTTTTAGTGACGTAGAATAGGGAGGAAACGGATGGGAAAGGATGTATCCCAAAGCCTGTTTAATGTCTGTTGTACGAAGTCTGTCCTGCAAGGAGTTCGGATGTGATTTCCAGCCATTTAGGGTTGGTTGTGATGATAATGAAGAGGTCCGGGAGGCCAAACTTTCGCGCGTAAAGGTCTCTCAGTCTCGGTCAGTTGTAATGAAATACTAGATATTACGGACGAGCCACACAGAGCCGTCCCGCTCGACGCGACGGTAACTGTCGCGCCACGCCGCCGCCGCGCTGAGCGGGAATACAAGTTAGAAGTGGCGGGAACGTGATACTCCCCATGATTACGACGGTTTTGATTTATTTCATGCACTCATTTCCGTTTACGTTGTTTTTTCTTAGCTAGCGCAACTGAATCGCTGAATCTCTGAATCGCTCAACATCTTTTTGATGAATGAATAGCGTCGCGATCGGTCGGCGTGAATGGGCGCGGCAGGACGGATCACGCGCGCAGTGTGACCGATGCCACCGCGCCAGCACAGCGTAGCAGCCCCGCCACGCCGGCTGTGTGCAGAGACCTTAACAAAATGCGTCTTGCGTCCTCTCGTGCATGTTACCGATGGAGATAAGAGCCGTTGTTTCACCCTTAGCTGGATCAAAAAGCTGTAGAACTGCGTGGCGGACGTTTTTTGTTATAATTTGGGGAGGCTGTCTGGTGGTCTACATTATAGTGGTTGAAATGGTAGCCATCCTCTCCACGACAGAACATGACAGGAAATTGAAGAGAATCGTACGCGCGGTGAGTTTCACTGATCCTTTGAAGTCGTTCGTCGTTGGTGCATTTTACCGCCCTAAATGGGCGGCGATCGGTCTTTTTTCTGCGCTGATGACAAACTTAAAGCGATTGCGCTCATTCTCAGGCACCTACGCCAGGCTTTGAAATTACTAACGTGCGGAAGCAACATAGTCCACACGCCGGCGAACATTTTTTTTTTGATACATATACATTTAAGACTTTGTGAGTGCCTTCCTTACGATGAGTCCGACAAACTTTTCGAATGCGCAAATTTTGGTGCCGCTGCGTTTTTTAATGCTCCTGAAATTGTCGATATGACGTCACTATGGCTCTTCGTACATACACGTTTCATTTTTTGAGATTCGTTTAACTCCAAACGCAGCATGATCTTTATCGGACAAGTTGACAAGATGCTCGCCATTTAGTAAGACTTTTAACAAGTCCGTTGCATTGAGTCTAAGCGTACCTTCCCAGCGCAATACTTTCCTTTTGGCTCCCCTTTCCCTTTGCGAGCTTGGCAGTAAGCACATACTTCTTCTAAGGCGCTAATAACTCCGTGGGCAGCTTAGTTAATTGCAACATTCTAAATAAAGGCACTTCCCTCTTTGTTTAACCATGGTAGCTCTTCGATGTCATAAACCGTGGATTCGTTATCGGATGTTACGACGCAGGTGATCATGTTCAACTTGTGCTGCACGCTGTTCGTCCGACAAGTTCCCCGAAACTCTTGAATTCTCTCTCTTTCTTGCGATAAATGAGTAGATGCTTCACCACGGGTTCGCGTAGAAGCGCTGCCGAGCAGCTGCACGACGTTCTTCAAATAATGTTAAATGACCTAATTTGAAACATTTTTGTACACAAAGTTTGCTGTTCTGTCATCATTTCTTAAAATGTGGAGATTGTTTGGACTCTATACTCGTGAGCAGGCCACGTGCAGTTGGCCATGCCAAAAACAGTTTTTCTCTAAATGGACACCTGCTACTTTAAGTGTTTGCCTTTGCGCTTTGTTAATGGTCGTTGCGAAGGCTGGTTTGTCTGGATCATGGGTATGCGTGGAATCAAAACTTCTTCATCTTTAGCTATGCCTACCTGTCATTATAATTGCTCTAATAATATTGCGTCCTAGCTGCGTAATTTGCGTTTAACGCCAGGCCAATCCAGAACAGCAGTTCCTCCAACATTTTCTCCCTGCATCCCACGTGTAATACCTGAACGTACTTTGCATCTGCAAAATTTGAATCTGATCTGCAAAGGTCAAAAAGGCGGTCAAAGTGGTTTTTGGTGGTGTTGTCACTCGCTGGTGAATATTATTTTCATTAAAATAATTCGTTCACCATTCTCTAGATGCACACTGAGGTGCGTGACAGTCAGTACGATGTTAAGGAGATAATTAAAGAACCAGATATTTCAGTCGACTGGCTTTATTTAGACCAGCGCCCTATTTATATCCGCACGTCTGGGGCAGCGAGAATCTGTTTTTGCAATTTTGAAATTTTGAATTTGAATTTTAATCCGATTTTCTATTTTCTTCATGAGTGTTGAAGGTTGCAAGTCAAAGAAGGTTGTATGCATTCCATGTCGCTACAGATGCCTTACATGCAAAGGAAATCCTAACAGCTTCGATGCTGCTGACATAGCGACCAGACTGAAACGTTTGTACTTCGTCTACTGGGTTTGAGGACAGAGCTTCTGAAATGAAAAATAGCTTGGTCGTTGCCTTTGTTAATATATTTGCAGATGTATTTGATTTTACGTACGGAACCGCAAGCTTCTACATTTGTATGAGCGTTAAAAGTCAGGTCGCAATTTATCTTTTAACCAAAGCAAAATATGGGCATGTGGGAGTCCTCGCTTCTGCCACTCAATCGAATATATAAAGTTTAGGAGATAATTAAAACACTAGAAATGGCACTGCTCCTGCTTATTCCAATCTGGCCTCACTTTCGGAAGAATTTTTGGAGTTCAAAGGATTTGTCTTCAAAGCGTTGACTCATCTGAAAACACAAGTTCCGCTTCTCTCTCAGGTAGTGGATAATCACGAAACTATTATGAGGAGGAAGCTGCTGCTGTTTCACGGTGTTCCAGAGAGCAAGAACGAGAATGTCAGTGGAACCATTCTTGATATCATTGATAGGCAGCTGAAGATTGAGGATGCGCAGCTGAACATTCATAATATCAATGGTTATTAAATTGAACATTGAATACATCGCGGAGACAATATATCGAGTGTTCAAAATATCGAATATCTGTTTGATCGAGCGTTAAATGCATCGTATTTTCATCCTATCGAAACAGAACAGCAATTTTTTTTATGAATACAAGAAAAACAAAAAAAAATACTAATAAATCACATTTTAATCTTTAATTCTTAACTTTTAAAGGTACATTTTAAAATTTTGTGTGAATTGCAATTGAACGGAGAAACTGTAATAAATCCATGTTGTTTTTATTACTTTATAAAAAAAATTCAATCTTATTATCTTTCCTTTTGCCTCTTTTTTGTGAACTAGGTCTTCCAAATCCCGCGTTTGCCTTTTCAATTATCCTATTTGTTATAGCTTGCTCTTTAACCAAGAATGCTATGGTAGCATAAAGACTCCGTTTGTGCTTATCAGTAACCATATCAGTTTGCTTTACCAAACCTTGGTGCGCAGTCATCTTGAGTTCGCCAGCGTTGTATGGAATCCGTATTATGCCGTGCATTCGCAGCGCGTTGAGAGCATACAAAGAGCGTTCACTAGGCACCTAGCTTATAATTCTAGAGGTTTTTCCTACAGAAATCCTTACAGAGAGCGCCTAATGCGTTCTCTTCGTGAACGGAGACTTTTATTAGACATGTCCTTTTTTCACAAAATCGTGAGCGGTCAATATCAGTGTAGCTACTTTCTGGAGAACATGCCTTTAAGGGTTCCCCGAACCTATCCTCGCGGGAAAAACAAATATATTTTCTGCACCCCAACTGTAAGGTCTAATTTGGGACGGCAAGCACCTCTCCGTAGAATAATTGATGAGTATCATTCCCTTATCACAGTAATACCCGATCTTGATGTGTTCCACGATAAGTTGCGTATATTCAAAAACAAAATTAAAAACGCACCCTAATTCTAATCGTTATTCATTTGTTGTTTTATACTGACTTGATTTTACTTATAGTTCTTAATTTTTTTACATGACATTTATTGGACATTTATGTTAATATTTAAACAATTATATTGTATTATTTGTTAAATTTCAATTCCAAAGTATGTATTCATTAGATATTCTCAATTTTATTTTTATGATTTATTATTGTATTACTTCGAGCCGATGAATTGCGAATGTTATGTACGCCATTATTGTCACATGCATCAGGCCATAACCTAAAAAAGTAGTTTAAGTTATCGAATGTTAAATGTTTGTGATGTGGCAGTACTTTTTTTAAATAAATAAATAAACCTGTTCCATCTTCTGTGCCATCCTTCAATGTTGTTTTGAGTTCTAGGAAAACCAAGTGTATTTTATTTTGAAACAGACCACGCGATGTAGTGAATGTTCGATTTAATAACCATTCGATATTATGAATGTTCGCGTATTTATTTCTTTGACTTATCTTATCTTTTTATTGACTTTCGATTTATAGTGGTCGATCAATTGATATTAAATTATTTACCTCGTGATTCCTAATTCCTTCAACAAGCTGTTGAGATACACAGCCTCCTTCATACTCTCCGACAGGCTGACATACTCTGCCTCACATTTTGAAGTAGCTACGCTACGCTGCTTTCGAGACTGCCACGATATACTGCCACCACCTAAAATAAATGCATAACCAGAGTAAGACCGTCTGTCTAATAAACAATTCCCCCAATCAGCATCGGAAAAACCATGTACACATTCACCAGTTTTCTTGTATACGAGATTGTGTTGGATCGTTCCCTTTAGATAACACAATACACGTTTTGCTAATTTCCAGTAGAATTTTTCAGGATTCGTCATCTTCTGGCTAAGTTTACTCACCCCATTAGCGATATCAGGTCTGGTTGCATTCGCTAGGTAATTTAATCAAGCAATCAGCTCTCGGTAAGGCCATGCCTCGCTGCTCTCTTCGCTGCTTTTCTCCTCTTGGAATTTATTTCCAAATGTAAGGAAGGAATAGCAGTTGCACATTTATTGCAATTTTTCAAGCAAAAACGTTTCAATAAATTATTGACATCATTTTGCTGTGACTAAATAATGACGTTGTAATATCTATGCCTAACATATATTTTGCTTGACCATAGTCATTCAAATCAACCTCTTTCGACAACACATTTTTAAATTCCGTGATCAAACTTCTTTCTTGACTTGCGACTAAAATGTCATCGACGTACACTAAAACGAATAAATAAATATTCCCATTCTGTTTAAAATATAGACACGGTTCATTAAGAATCTGCTTCAATCCCATATTAGTCAACTTCTTTTTGAGCTTGAGATTCCATTGACGTCCAGCTTGCTTCAAACCATTTATTTATTATGTTAAAACGGTTTACAACCAATTACATTAAAATACTACAAGAAATTTGGTTGGATATAAATATGGATAATATCCAGATCGCAATTTATAAAGGAACCGCAAAAATGCCTTTTGGACCATGCAATGATTTCCGCAATGAGTATGAATCGCAACCACTATCCAATTTTACAAGCGTGGTCTGCGCTCGCTTCTTTACTATTGGATCTTCTCTTGATTCATAAGCTTAACTAAACTGTCTCTTAGTAATTCTGGTAACTCCATGCATATCTCCTTGTCGAGGGATCCATTTCAATAAGCAGTATTAATGTCCAGTTGGTGTATCTCCAAGTTCAATTCAACTGAGAGTGCTAACAATCTGAAGGTATCCAGTCTTGCGACAGGCGCAAAGGTTTTCTCATAGTCGACTCCATGCCGTTGGCTAAAACCTTGAGCTACAAGCCTTGCTTTCTTCTTAAAAGACAATGCTAATGAAGTATAAAAATAAAACCTGAAAAAAAAAAGACTTAAGCGTAATTATTAAAATGAAAAATACATACATTCATATCGTGTTTTAGTTCTATCACCTATTATCTTGTAAAAGTAGGTAGAATAGTGGAGAAGTTGCCATAAACATTTACTGTTCCTTTTACTAATACGTTATGTTACCTTAAAGGCTCGAGCAGACCGGATGCGTATGCGTAGACGCGCACGTCTACGTTACGCAAGCGGTGTGGCCTGTCTCATACACTTCCATACATTACAACTCATGGTACGTGCGCGTCCACGCTTACGTCTACGCATACGCATCCGGTCTGCTCGAGCCTTTAAAATCTCGAGTAGCAAAGTGGCACAGATGCTAAAATTCGAATAGCAATTTCACACATATAGCCACTGATTTCCATGATGCCTCCTATGCAGTATTTCATTACTTATTATTACCTATAATTTGAGTTACTTTTCTTTTGCGCCGGGCTTGGGTTTTTTTGAGCATCGTCCTTTTGAATTTTGAATGCTAATTATCCTAGCAGAGTGCACGATCAATTCATACAGGCTAGAATCTAATCTAGAATTGGACAGTATTATCTGCTAGGTAAAAATTACATTTGAAATGAAAAACAATTATGATTTTCAATATTCATGTTCTTTATTTAATCAATAATATAATTTTGGCTGCCTCGTTGGTCTAGTGGTCGCAAGCGCGGCTGCTGTGCTCGAGGTCTCGGGTTCGATTCCCGGGTCGGGACGCCAATTCTTAATGCTGGGCATGGCACGCCAGAAGTGGCACTGCCGAACCCGCAATGTCATAGAACGTACCAATGGGTATCTAAAGGGTAGTTTTAGATGCCTAGGCTAGGCATGAGCCTGCATTATGGACCTGAGAAGGATCTGCACTTGGCTATGCTTGCTGCACATTATAAAACAATGCGTCATTATAGGTGTGTTATTCTTTTATTGTACTGTAAAATAAAACTCTTTACCAAACAGTTATTTGTTTTTGCAGGGTGCCTATGCAGGAAACAATAATTACGCAAGAACAGACGGACCATCTAATTACCCTAGTGGCAGCTTATTACAAGCTGGAAGTCACAGGAGAGAAAATATGATTAGAACTCATTTTTTTTTTTTTTTTGTTTTTAACGGTTCTTCAAACCTTACAGACAGAATCGTGTTGCTGGGGAGTTTGTTCCACCATTTCTTCTTCCCAGCAAAAACACATAGGAAGTGGTGAAGGGCGGGCATTTTGGGGGCTGTCTTTTGTAAATTTTACTAAAAAAAAAGCCGATTTTCGGCCAAGTTTGATTAAAAGACTTTTTATCTTTATCTTATCTTTTATTTGAATATTATGTAAATAAACATATACCTATCCAAATGATTACGTCTCATTTGATTTTCTTCTATTCAGTTCTTCCTTTTTAATGTATTGCTAATTTTCCTGAAACAACAAATACCATATTTATTATTGTCATAATTATATTTTTAAAACATAGCATGAGTTTTGCTTGGATGGAGCCAAGTCTAGGGGAGTACTAGTAAATGAATATTACTCAAAGACACTTACTAATAAGACTGGTCTCGACGATCCTTGCCAAGTTACGTGCCGGGAAATTGTATTGAAGGGAAGCAAGATACGAATAAACAGTAATAGTGGGGGAGCCCACGAGGCTAAATGGGGATTTATTCGAGCGTCGTAGAGACCTATTGGGGTGCAAAGTTTAGATGATAAGGAGAAAAAAATGTTATATGATATATACCTTTACATCATATGTAAAAAAAAACTGTTGCATAGACATCCTCGAGCGCATCAGATATTGATAGCATCAATGCCCTACGTATTTTTAATAATGTACGTATGTTAATCTGATCATTTGCATGATGCGGGTGGTTGTATTTAAGGGTTGAAAATGAAAAAACAAAAAAAATTAATCGAGCGCATCAGATTTTCTAAGGGAGTGTCAAGTACACCAAAAAAAAGCTCTCATTCACTAATCTGACGATTTCGATGGGACGCAAACTCGCGGCCATTTTCATAATGTGCAAAAAAAATCGCCATTTTGAAATACTCAAGCGCGTCAGATTAAGATATTATATGGTTCATCTTTATGTTCTAAACGTACTGTCTCATAATCTGACGATTATCTAGAGGGATTCGCCTGATCTGACAAAAAAAAAATTAGAAAAACGGTTCACTTTAAAGGCCATCCCTGCAACTTCCCGCTAATTCCATTCCTGGGCGCTTGAAATTGTACTTATGACATTTTTGAGCTCAAAATATAATTTATGTGATATTTTGAGTTTGCTGAGTTCAAAGAAAAAATATTTCTATGCATTTGAGCTCTCCCTCTCTGTCGTGATATAAATCATTTATTGACGATTCCATCGACAATTCGAGGTTATCATATGTTCCTCGAGACTTTCGGATAACCGGCTTGCTCCGACGATATTTCAAAATATTTACACATTTTTTTAATGTTTCTACCGTAAATTTAATTGTTTTTTGTAAGGTACTTTCACCACAAAATACACATTTCAAATTAATATCACTCATATTAAATGTTTATAAACTTTAACTCACACAAATAATATTAAAATAGCAAGAAAAGCCAAAACGTTGGAAACACGTTGTAAACAGTATGTCACGAACGAGTCTTTATGATCAGCTGTGATGGCGTCATGGCAACAGAAACCAGAGTGGGGACGGAATGAGAGAGTAATAGATAGAGAAAGAGTGAGAGAGGAATAGAAACGCGGAGAAGGAAATGTAGGCACACTTTATCGACGAATTTTTGTTATTTCGGCTTGCGGAAATCGTCAGATTATATATTTTTCATTATTCTTGAATTATTTCCTTCAAAATAAAAAAAATTTAGCTACGCTCGAGAATGTCGAGATGAGGTTTTTTTTTACAACTTTGTTGCCCTCCCCTTTTTTTACGTCACTCTCAAATTGTCAGATTAGTGGAATATACACTTTTTAGGATGTAATTAACTCACCCTACCTTAATCTGACGCGCTCGAGAATTTCTGATGGTCAATTTTTTTTTACTAATCTGATCCCGTATCCTTAACGGGGAGGTACTTAACTGAGTACAAGGTATCCCCTGTATATTAATCTGCCGCGCTTTAGTAAATCCCGAAATCCCCGCTTGGGCTCCCCTACTATAAAGAACGCATTGCACTGTGCATGGCAAAGTTTTTATCAGACAATGCCACCAATCATCACCACTTATTTAGATCTATTGGTAGGTATTTTATTTATTTTTATTCATTTAATCATAAAATGTACTTACCTACTTTTTCATTGTCGCCATTATCACTGTGCTCGGTTGAAGGTGGACTGTACATTATACATATGTATATGTGTCCAATCGTTTCAGTAAGAACACCGAGAAAGAACGTAAAAACTTTGCCTTAAAATGAAACAATTTGTAAAAGTAAGGTCGAAAACGAGAGGGCGGCTCGCAGCGAGACGGCGCGATGACCACGCTATGTTCTCTTAGAACATTGTAGGCTGCTTGAAACTTTTGTACGGAAACTAACGCCATCCATCCTCCGTATTGAAAACTATTTACTCGTTTTACCCGTTGGGGTACCAATTTATAACAGTGATATGATTTACGGCCAGTTTCTTCATCAAAAGTTAAAGTTAAAGTTATGGCTAAAGTAATGTCTAAAGTAAAAGTAACGGTTAAATTCAATTTTTCTATTAGTTTTGCTGTCACTTTAGCCTTGAAAAAACGAATTTGACCGTAACTTTTACTTTAGACATTACTTTAACTTTAACTTTTGATGAAGAAACTGGCCGTTAATCAAAAATAATAATATAATGTAGATAAATATGGTGATAACAGGTGTGCTGCATAAAGATGGATCAAAATTGCCCCACGTCCTATAACAATGTGACGTATCTCAAAAAAAAAGATAAAAATGTTAAAAAAAATATGGCATACTCTCTAATTTATTTTTTTTACACCTTCATACGAAAAAACTGCTTTAAAAATTGTTCAGGCGCTGTTATGAAAACATCGTTCGTAGGACAATTTATGGACCATTTTATTAAATATGTTTTTTGTTTGATAGGGTATACCACACAGGTGGTCCCATAATCATCAGGTCAGGATCTGATGATGGAAACCCTGAGAAACCCAGGGCAACTTTTAAAAGTTGTAGGCATGCACAGGATAAAAACTTGACTATGAGGTGTATGTCTGGTAAAACATGCAGCAATGAAGGTTTGGAGCTGACCTGATGATGGAGACGAAAAAAGGTCGAGGGAACTCAACAACTGAATATGTAAACTACCTTGTGTTTGGGCTTATATTATTTGTATTGAATAGACCTTCGCAACAGTGAAGGTTTGGAGCTGACCTAATGATGGAGACCAGAGAAGGTCGAGGGAACTTGACAACTGAATATGTAAACTACTTCGTATTTGGTCTTTTATTATTCGTATTGATGAGAACTTTCTACTAATCCGGATAGTGACAACTATGCTTGTCACAGAAAAGCCAAAAAAAAACTTTTTACAATAAAATAAAACCGACTCCCAAAAACACTTAAAAGCAAGATAAAACTATTCTTAGGTGCAAGTGTCTAAGAATAGTATTTTTTTCGTTTTAGTAGAAGGTTCTCATCAATTCGAATAATATAAGCCCAAACACGAGGTAGTTTACCTACATATTCAGTTGTTGAGTTCCCTCGATCTTTTTTCGTCTCCATCATCAGGTCAGTTCCAAACCTTCACTGTTGCATAGTGTTACCAGACATACACCTCATAGTCAAGTTTTTATCCTGCGCATGCCTACTACTTTTAAAAGTTGCCCTGGGTTTCTCAGGGTTTCCATCATCAGATCCTGACCTTATGATTATGGGACCAGGGACCACCTGTGTGGTATACCCTATCAAACAAAAAAAATATTTAATAAGATGGTCCATAAATAGTCCTACGAACGATGTTTTCATAACAGCGCCTGAACAATTTTTAAAGCAGTTTTTTCGTATGAAGGTGTGAAAAAAATAAATTAGAGAGTATGCCATATTTTTTTCAGGGACCATTTTGGTTACCCATTGAAAGGGTTTTTGATAGGGTTTTGACAAAGTGTTGTTTTAAAACCAATTTCATATTGGTTACACTTTTTTACGAAAACCCTTATCAATGGATAACCTCTTTAAAACCCCTTCGATTTGATACCTGTATATTCAAAAACCCATTCTTAATGGGTTACACTTTTTTGTCGTAAGACGTTTTGAACGGGATACCCCTTCAACGACTGTAACAGAGTTACCCATTGGGACTACAAATATTGTAATTTCATATCTAGTGCCTTTACTTTAAAGTTAAGTAAGCAATACGGCCGTTGTATCTTGGCGAGTCTGAACCACAAAATAAATAGGTACAGAAATCAATCTACATACAAAGCGCGTTCGAGTCTCGCAGACATGGGTGTCTGTGTGCGTGTTCACAGACGCGCTGTCTCAAAACGACTCAAAACACTGCGAGCGCGGCTGCCATTATTACTCTTACGCGTCAAGTCGCAACACGCAGTCTAGAACCTAGCGATTTCATAGACCAAACACGCATTCGATTATGGTTATTATTGCAGTGATTTTAAAGTCAAATGTATTTTTTATTCTGGAGTTGTCGGGATTGTTTCATGTATAATCTTGTCTTTTTTTACGGAATCATAAAGGTTTTCGATCGTTTCACTCTCACTCATCATTTAGACGCCGAAGGGAAAGGAGCTACGTCAAACTGTTAGATTAAAAAAATGCCACAACCGAAGCGAGATGCCGTACATAGATATTATGAATATGATGCACCTACTCAGAGCAGCAAATGCAATTTGTGTGGAAATCGTATAAAGGTAAGGTGAAGACAATAATTATTATTATGAAGTGATTTTCTCAATGTACTTATCTAACACTAGCAGTAACCAGTTTGGGTTGCTGCAGGCCTTTGTCAATCGATGTACTTGCGCGCGATAAATGCCTACCGCTCGCTGGGCCGCCGCGGCCCCGAAGCGGCTCAGGGCGCACAACAGTCACACGCGCCGCGCGCAACACAATATTTATTATTTTTATTTCGTGGCATGTTATGCTGTTGGTTTTGATTAGGTTTTTTAAGCTACCTAACAAACTGATGGATTATTTTGAGTTGTGTTGGTTTATATGCGACTACTGTAAGAAAAAAATATGGGTATTTACCTAGAAACATTTTATATGTATGAACGTATGTAGTAATTCATTTTTTTTTATTACTATTTTACTTTAGATACCTACTTAGTTATATGAACTGTATTGTGATTTTTAGCTCAAAACACATCTCGAGTGTAAGTAGATATACCTAGTTCTGGCCCCCCTAGCCAAGTCATAACAAGTCGCAACGATAATCGTAAACGCTTGCTACTCCCCAATAGATTTTCAACTTTGTACCTAGCCTAGAGTCTAAAGTTGAAAATCTATTTAAGTCTAACCGATTCCGTTCCCGAATGGTAAAGCGGGACCCTATTACACTCAGCTGTCTATCCGTCTGTCTGTCTGTCACCAGGCTGTAGGTATCTCATGAACCTTTATAGTCATAAAGTTAAAGTTTCTACAAATGATGTATTTTAGTTACTGCTATACCTATCAAAAATTATAAAAGCAGAAAGGAATAAATATTTAAGGAGGTTTCCATACAACAGACATCCTGTTTTTGTGGTTTTTATAAATAATGTTACGGAATTCTTCGTGCGCGATTTCCGATCCGATTCGTACTATGCCACATAGGTATATAGTGAAAATGCCTTTTATCATACTGCGTTTAACATACCTTTTTTTTGTTTTAGGGAAAACATACCACCAATTTGAAAAACCACATGTCATTAAAACATCCGGAAGAATATTTACTGCTTACTAATATAAATAAAGAAAATGTAAATCAACCAAGTACGTCTAAAGATTCTTCTAACTCGGAAAAAGTAAAAAAGTTGTGTGTCAGATTAGTTACAACTCATGGACGACCATTTGCATTGCTACAAGATGATGCATTTCAAGAAATCGTTAATATTGCAGTCCCATCCAATTCTAAAACAAAAGCGATAAATTTAAATGTTGTTAAAGGAATGATACCCCAAAAGGCATACCAAATAAAAAGAAAAATTTCATTAGAAGTTAAAGATATTATGATAAGTATAAAATTGGATTCGGCATCTTACGTTGACAGGAATTTTTTGGGTATCAACATGCAGTATATGAAAAACGGTCAGATTATAATAAGAAGTCTAGCTGTATTAGAAGTGTTGGAGAGACAAACCGCAGAGTATTTAAAGGAAAAGCTTTTGGAAGTTTTAAATGAATTCATGATTTCACATGCACAAATTTACTCAATAACCACAGATAATGGAAGTAATTTAAAAAAAAATGACTAAGTTGTTCATTGAATATTGCTGCACAAATGCACAAATAGAAAACTCTGAATTTGATACTGAGTCCAGCGGTGAGTACGAGGAAAATTATTATGATGATGATGATGACGATGACGATGAAGAGGACAGGTATGAAATCAATGAAAACACAGACCTAAACAGTTTTATCGACATTGAGCACAATGACTCATTCAAGCCGCGTGCAATGTTTTGCGCTGCGCATACATTACAGCTAGCTATTAAAGACGCGTTTCATAATAATTTAGATGCAAAAATTGCTATACAAACTGCACGAAAAGCAGTTAAAATTTTACGTAGACCAAATTTAAAAAATGTTTTAAGGGCCTCCAATTTAAATAAACCAGTAATTGACTGTCCAACGAGGTGGACGTCTACGTATCAAATGTTAGCCCGGTTATATTTATTAAGGGATGTTCAAGACTCGGATCTCACGAGTATTTTTTCTGACAGTTTCTGGATTGAAATCCAAAATTTAATTGCTTGCCTTAAACCTGTTTATGAGGCGACGATAGCATTACAACGAGAACAGCTCACGATTGGTGACTTTTTCACGGAATGGCTTAATTGCAAAATAAAGCTGGAAGCTATTAGAACCTCATTTGCAGAGGACTTAGTTAAAGCCATGAAAGTAAGAGAAACTGTTTTATTAAATAATGATTTAGTGTTAGAAAATTTATATTTAGATGGTCGCCTCAACGTAATTTTGTCTGATCAAGAATGTGAAAAGGCAAAAACATTAATAACGCAGACTTTCCAGCAGTTGCAATCTCTCACAATATCTGAGTCTCATACCGAAACTTCTGAATTACCAGATGACTCTAGCACCAGGCAGCATGGTCAAACAACATCAGCATTAGAAAATTATTTAAAAGAAACTGACGCAACTCGTGGGCTAGCTGGGAGGTCGTCACTGAATACATTTGATGGAATGTTAAGTAAATTGCGATTTGAACCCAGGCTACCCTTGAATACCAATATATTAATCCACTGGGTGAGCAAAGGAGCATCAATTGATCCCTCTCTAATGAAAGTAGTTAATGTAGTGTTTGCAGCTCCTGCAACGCAGGTATCAGCGGAGCGGTTATTTTCATCAGTAAAATTTATATTAAACCCTCTAAGAAGTAACATGAGTGGAAGTTTGTTAAAGGATATAATGTTGATCCGTTCAAATCCAGATTTACTCGAATGAGAAAAAAACATGTGAAATGTGAAAAATAATAACCTACTAGTTTTTGATTATCGGGGGACCGCTAAATAATAATGTTCGTTTGTCTCTCTGGTTTCAAAAGTAAAAATAATGTATAAGTATTATATTTTGCGGTCTCCCATTGTTCAATAAATACATACCTATCATTTTTTCTTTTTGAAAGCTATTTAAGCCGATTGTATTTCTTTCGAGCCATAATTTTGATAATTGTTGATTTAGAATTTTTGTGTAATTATTCTTGCAGTAACGGTGCCTGCTATTTGATCCTCTTACTTTGTCATTTTGAATAATAATCTCATTATTTAATAAATAAAAATCTTGTAAAAACGTAGTACTTATTTATTATTTAAGAATACCTTTTTTTCTCATTATTACTGCTTTTGTCTTGATTCTTGTTCTTGAACACTTTGCATGACTATATGAACTATTTGATGCATACACTGGTTACGTCGTCCTTCTTCTAACTTGCTTAGATATTTTGCAATTAGTAGAGAAAAAGAGTAACACTCATGAATATCATCTTCCTTGCTATTGTCAGATTTATCCGTATTTATAGCCTTATCTTCCATTTCTTTAGTGTCATTTTCAAAAGACAAATCGGGAGTCGACGCATTATCATCTAATACCGGGCACAATGTCGGCATTGACACGCATGAAGCATCGGTTGTCTTTAATTCCTTAAAATACATTGATTCGCTTTCGTCTGAGCTTCTGTCGCTGTCTGAAATATATATATGCTCTAAAAAAAAAGAATTATTATTATAAATCGTAAACCGCAATTCACCTTGTAAAGTCACAACCAACTACAAGAACTTTTATATTATCTATACCTACTTAATATTATAAAGAGGACTTTGTTTGTTTGTTTGGTTGTAATGGATAAACTCAAAAACTACAGGACCTATTTTAAATATTCTTTCACCATTAGAAAGCTATATTATCTGCGAGTAACATAGGCTATATTTTATCCCGGTGCGGGCAGTAGTTCTCACGGGACGCGGATGAAACCGCGGGAAAACGGCTAGTGTTTTATATTAAATGTAGACGATTACCAAAACTTTAAATTTGTTAAAGCAATGGTTAAAAAGTAATAAAGAGTTTGTGTAGGTATATGGCCGCGCCATCGAAACGCGGCCATTTAGATCTTTAAAACTACCTAACCGTTGAAGAGACCTGAAAAACAAGTAAATACCTAATTCCTTTTATAATAACTAAATTTCAGGTGACCTACCATGGTGTCTTAAAGCGTGAGTAGTTCCGGTCAGGGAACAACCTGTATAGCTCTGTTTCTTTCCCACAACCTAACTCACACACACACACATGCTCTAACTCCCGCGAAATTCAAATTTTTTTACGTTTTTTGCAATTAGAATTTTAAATATAAAAATGATCAAACCGTTCTCTCCATCAGCTCTCATCTCACATAGAAAAGGTTACTTACAATAGAGAGACATTTGAAGACATGTAAGTTATAGGATATTATAATTTTACGAACATGCAACTTATTTATTAAGTAGGTAGTTACCTAAAAATGAACAGACCTTGGCGAGATCATTAACCATAATAACCTTTCAAAGTTAGGTGCCGATTCACCCCTGCATACTCTATTCACTCCGTTTACTGTACATAATTAAAATACACTTACCTTTGTTCATCTTCAATATTCAGATGTTATTTAAAACTTAAAAAACCGAGAAAGCTTAAAGTACCGTCTTATGAAACCGAGTAAGAAACACTAATGAAAAATTTTAAATGATTCCAAACTTTCAAGGTCAAACTCTATTCCCCTTCTCCAACGTAATTTAAAATAAATCTACTTCAATTGGATATCATATATGAGCCGGTAACATCTTGTACTAGTTAACTTATTGAAAGGGTTACCCTAACGTTAGGGTTTTGAAAAGGCTATCACTACCGAGAGATAACACTTTTATTGACTGTAGCCATATAACCTGTAACACTTTCGAAAGAATTAACTTATATTCGGGGTTGTACGGTCCCTGATTTTTTTTAACATTTTTATCTTTTTTTTGAGATACGTCACATTGTTATAGGACGTGGGGCAATTTTGTATGGATTGTGATCCGTCTTCTTTCCAAACCCAAATATTGAAAGAGAACGCTTCAAGAAATGGGTTCAGACTGTTGGAGATAAGTACCGTCAAAAAGTTTGATGAAATCTTCATTTATAACAACCGAAGAGTATGCCGAAGACATTTTGCACCGGTCTTCCACTACCCTAAGAACAGATTGTTCATTGAAGGTAATTAATACATTTGCTTGCACATTATGTACAGTGTCAATTTTCACAAAAACTATAACTAAGACAATGGTTCAAAATCATTGATCCTGTCCATCCTGTCCAGGAATCGTACCTGTTTTTATATTTTTTTATTTTTTTTTTATTTTTTTTAAAGCCTTTTTATTTCCATTTCTTTACATTATTTATATCATTTACATGTGAATTATTATTTGTTTTAATTTTTGATTTAAAAAATGGATCCCATATGGGTATAGGCCTGTTTTTATATATTGTATTTTTGGAAAGTAATAATAAACTTAAGAGCAATGGAGAACGGTTCTTCACTATCCAGGATGTAGACAAATTGAAGGGACCGGCGATCCTATTAAGATCGAGCGGGGAATATTCCAGGGTGACAGTTTGAGTCCACTTTGGTTTTGCCTGGCCTTGAACCCTTTGAGCACATTGCTAGAGGGTTCGGGGCTGGGCTATCCTTTGCGGAGAGGGGGTCAGGTTATATCCCATTTGCTTTATATGGATGATCTGAAACTGTTTGCCACTACAGAACTGCAGCTGATGAAGCTACTGAAGATCACTGAAAATTTCAGTAGTTGCATCAGGATGGAGTTCGGTGTGGACAAATGTGCAGTCATGCATGTAAAGCGAGGGGGAATTGTGGAATCTGAGGGAGTACAACTCTCAGATTCCATAAACCTGAGATCACTCTCCGCAAACGATACATATAAATACTTGGGTATGGCGGAGGGGTTAGGCATCAATGTGGCTGTCATGAAACAGTCATTACGGGAGCGTTTCTTTGGCCGCCTGAATAAGGTCCTAAAAAGTTCCTTATCAGGCGGCAACAAGGTTCGCGCCTATAATGGTTGGGTCATGCCAGTCCTGATGTACTCCTTCGGCATACTCAAATGGACTCAAACTGAATTGGATGCCTTGGATAGGAGAGTCCGCACACTGCTGACCGCAGAACGAATGCATCACCCACGATCGTCGGTGATGAGACTGTACATCCCACGGAAATGTGGAGGCCGAGGCTTTTTAAATGCAAAGACGCTCCACAACCGTGAGGTGTGCAGTCTCAGAGAATATCTTCTCAAAAGCGACGTGGGTATGCATCGTGATATGGTAGCAGTGGACAAAGGACTCACTCCGCTATCGTTGGCAAATGAGAACTGGCGCAGACCTGTGGTACTAACTACCCATGATCGCAAGGAGGTATGGCAGAGCAAACAGCTACACGGACGCTTCTTCGGGGCTCTTCATGGCCCCGATGTAGACTTCAATGCGTCCGTATCTTGGCTACGCTTCGGTGACTTGTTTGGAGAAACCGAAGGGTTTGTATGTGCAATTATGGACGAAGTTATCCTTACGAATAACTACCGGAGATATATCGTGAAAGACGGGACGGTTGACATATGTCGGGCATGTCACCATCCGGGTGAGTCTATCAGACATATTATATCTGGTTGTTCTCGTTTAGCTAATGGTGAATATTTGCACAGACATAACCAAGTGGCCAAGATTATCCACCAGCAGCTTGCTCTGCAATACAACCTTGTAGACCTTGAGGTACCGTACTACAAGTATGCGCCCGACCCAGTTCTCGAAAAGGACCATATCACGTTGTACTGGGATCGATCTATCATCACTGACAGGACTATTGTAGCTAATAAGCCTGATATTGTGGTGATAGATCGATCAGCGCGCCGCGCGATGATAGTCGATGTCGCCGTTCCGCATGACGAGAACCTTGTGAAAGCTGAGAAAGAGAAACAAATAAAGTATCTCGACTTAGCGCACGAGGTTGTCGCCATGTGGAGTGTCGACACGGCTTTTGTTGTGCCGATTGTCGTTACGGCCAATGGTTTAATAGCCAAGAGCCTCGACGAACACCTCAGGAGGCTCTCGTTGGGCGGCTGGATCAAGGGACTGATTCAGAAGGCAGTACTCCTTGATACGGCACGTATTGTGAGGAGGTTTCTGTCTCTGGGACCCTAACCACCGGTACCTTGGACCCTGTGCCCGATATCGGTGGCAACCTATTTTTTATATTTTTAAATGTTTTTTATTTTTATATTTAATATTTAAAAATGTAAATTATATGCTTGAAAATAAATAAATACCAAAAACTTAAGATAAATGGAAAATAATTAATTTCCCTTGAATAAAGAAGCGCCTGTTCAAACGTTACGAGATGAGCATTCAACAACTTCAGCTCTATTAGACATAATTAACATCAGCCTATCAGGTATGTTGAATTTCATTTTGCTTACCTTAATATACCATGTTAAGCAGAAAAGATCCAACCAACACTTTTTCTAAAATCATGAAGTTTCATATATGCACGAAAAATCTAGACATTTTGACCACATTAACCTAACAAAAACATACCGGCCGAATTGAGAACCTCCTCCTTTTTGGGAAGTCGGTTAAAAAGTTAAACTGTGTCAAAGATACCATCTCCTAATCATGAAAATGTTGAAATAAAAAGGACTAAAAAAAATATTGAGCTTATCTATACTTCTATACTAATATTATAAAGAGGAAAACTTTGTTTGTTTGTTTGGTTGTAATGGATAAACTCAAAAACTACTGGACCGATTTTAAATATTCTTTCACCATTAGAAAGCTATATTATCTGCCAGTAACATAGTCTATATTTTATCCCGGCGCGGGCAGTAGCTCCCACGGGACGCGGGTGAAACCGCGGGAAAACGGCTAGTAATCAATACTTGGATACAGCAAGAGAAACAAGCGCGAACAGAGTGAACGAGAATAGTGTTGCAAGTTAATTTGTGGTAAGAAGGTGGGGAATTTATATACTTTTGACACACCCACACAAATCACACAGATGTTTAATAATGTAGCAAAGTATGCTGATATGTTATCCAATTATATTGATAAAAATAACTATTTATTTAAAGTTATACTCTAAAATTTTATCTCTAAGATATTGAAATCTCACACGAGCAAGAGCTTTTGTAAACATGTCAGCACACTGTTCTGTAGTACATAAGTAAAAAAAAGGTTTTTATTGTGGGAATCAAACCAAAAATCGCGTTCTTATATTAGTACATATTTATTCCCTTCTTCTTCTAAAAGGAACCACACATTAAACCGATACTTATATGTATTGTATTTTATGGCACAATATTTGTTTGATTTTCTAGGTTCTGGAATGAAGATTAATATTACTGATGAGAAACCATCCACTTCAAGGTCATCCAAACGAAACATGGAAATTGTCCCTTCAGAACCAACAACGCCTTTGGTTAATCCTAACAAAATCCTGAAAAAGCAAGGTACTTATTTTGTTTGTAGGGATACAAGCTTATATTTTTTCATCTTCTCTTAAAAATATACGGAGGACTGTAAAATATTATTGAATGCTTTAAAAACTCAGAATAATTACGCTCTTTTGATCTATATGTATAGGTCAGCATGCTGTTCAAATTACTAACCCAAGCATTAGTATGACCGTCTCCTTTGCTTTCTTGCTTTTTGTATCTGTTTGTCTGCTAAGTTCTAAGCAATGGATTACAATGAGAGGCTTTTACCAGCTTTGGAGAATTTGTTAATAGAGGTTTAGGAATAGAAATTATAGGAATATTTAAATTTTCCGAAAGAGTGTTTATTACTTTGATATTTTTTTCAGAAAACGAACATTTGTTATCTTGAAAGATACGTGGGAGAAAAGAAATGGAGTTAAGAAAAGCTGTACTCCAATTAAAATCAAATTTAAGAAAAGCCAAAGTACAAAAACTTGTCTTCAAAGAGAGGCTATCAAGAGCAACAAAAACAGTAAATACAAAGGCATTTGAGGTCCTTACCGAAATGTGTATTTATATGTCCAAAGCCACCAAAACTTTATTAAACATGCAGGTTACCCAACTCGGTAATAAGCTAAAGGGAAGAAGTTTCACTTTTGATCAAAAAGTTTTGGCTCTGTCTTTGTTTAAAGCCAGTCCAAAGGCATATAGATATTTAAGTGAGCTCTTCATTTTGCCAAAAAGAAAAACCATACAAGGTGTGCTTCAAAATTTAACACTGCAACCTGGAATAAATCCACTTATGATGAAGCAGTTGAAAAAAAGGGTGTTAAAGCTGCCAAAAAGACACAAATTCTGCACTATAATTTTTGATGAGATGGCAATTGCTCCTAGCTTGAAATACGACGTGAAAAACGACGACATTATTGGTTTTGTGAATGATGGACACAAACACAACTGAATTTCCAGACCATGTTTTAGTTTTTATGGTGAGAGGAGTGGTAAAAAATATAAGCTTATAGCTTCTGTGCCGGGTCCACAAAAACATCGGATTTAAAAAGATTGATCAAAACTGTGGTTCAAGCTGTGGAGGAAACAACCCTGCAAGTTGTGGCAACTGTGTGTGACCAAGGCGCTACAAATGTGGCTGCAATAAACGCCTTATTAAGCGAAACGAAAGAAAAATATCTTAGGAGGAATGAAGAATGGCGAGGGGGTTTTTTGAAATAAATAACACAAGCATTATTCCACTGTATGATCCCCCACATTTGCTGAAAGGTGTAAGGAATAATTTACTTACAAAAACATTACACTACAAATATGAGGGCGAGCAGTGTGTGGCGAAATGGGACGACATACTAAATTTGTACCAACGTGCTCCAGGCTTCATGGGAGTGACTACAGTTCCCAAATTAACCCTACTACATGTGATACCAAGCATGATCCCCAAGATGAGAGTAAAACACTGCACTCAAGTTTTTAGCAGTACTGTCGCTGTTGCGATGGGATTGAGGGCAGGTAATTTTGACGACAATAGTTTATTATGCAAGTATTTTTAGTATAGCGCTAGCAATATTATGCCAACCGCTGTAGGCTTTCAAGCAGCATATAAAACTCTTATAGTAAATAATCTGACGTTGGCTCACTCGGTTGGTTCTAATTGCGAAAAAGACGAAAATAAATGTTTAAATTCATTAAAAAATTTGTTTAAAAAAACACACTGAGGAGCCGCGACATGAAAATATAGAAATTGCTGAGGAGCATTAATTTATTTATGCAAGTGCAGGACATAAGCAAAATAATTGTCAGTAAATCCCCAGTGGATCGGGAAAAATGTGCAGCAATTGGCTATTGCAGCGGCTGGCTGATAAAAATGGCGAAAAAGAATATATATAAATCGTGTGCAAATTGTAAACACTACTTGGAGAGTGACGAAACAGAGGATTTTCACAAATTTATTAAAGCCAAAGAATATGAAAACAAGCGTTGGTTGTGGTATCCCAAACGGGAATTATTTGAAAATTTTGCCCAGATAGAATTAATAACTTATGAAATATTAAAAAACAATAAAAAATACAAGAATATTAGAATATATAAAAACAATTGTTAGTATTCATATCCAGTGGGACTTTATATCATGCCAAACCCACAAAGAAAAACTTACAGAATACTTATTAAATAAAAATGTTTTATTTTGTATAAATAACTGGTGCAAAGAGGTAAACGAAATATTGTGTGGAAAGGCACCATTTTCTGATCCAACTGATCTTATAAAAGTTCAGGCCTGGAACCATCATCAAAAATATAAATTGAGGAAGAGAATGAGGCAAACTTTCCACGCAATATTTCGTTTTCGAATTTAGACATTTATTTTCGTATTTTTCGCAATTGGAAACAACCGAGTGAGCCGACGTCAGATTATTTACTATAAGAGTTTTATATGCTGCTTTAAGGCCTACAGCGTTTGGCATAATATTGTTAGCGCCATGTGCTCGAATGGCACCAAAAAGTTTTCTAAGGGGTTTAGATTAAAACTTAATAGTAGTGAATTCACACCCTTAGAGGTCATTGTTTTAACAGTTTTTTGAAACCTTCTATTGTTTTTACCCAACTGGAGAGGGAGGGAACTATTGCCGATTTTCCATAATTTTTGAAAAATGTAATGGATTTAAGAATTGGTAGGCCATCATTCCATAACTTACCTATGATGTGAATAATATTATATTAGTCAATAGTAATCTTCAATGTAAGCCACTTCAAATATAACTTAGTATGGTGATTATTATTTAGCACCTAAATTTCAGACACACAGTATTATTTATACATGCTAAGTTATAATACTTATAATGTATTTTATGATGTGGTCCACTGAATCAGACAATAATGTACTTTCAACTTGTGAGAATAATAAAAGTTATTTTATGTTTTCGTATTTGGCCCGGGCCTGCAAAATTAAGGATATTATTAGGATTAATTGAATACCTAGCTACAAATTATGTATTGAATTAGACAATTCATTGTAAACTTATTGTTATCTATAAAAAAAAATAAAGTTTGTAAATAATTTTCGTTTTTTATTACATACATTTGATTCGTCTTTTTCCAAGTCAAAATCAGCAACCATAGCTATATGTATACGCAGCTATATAATAGTTATAGATTTAGTTAAAACCACCGCGGATAGATGGCACTGCTTGTATGATGACTGAATTACGGTCGAGAGTACCGTCTATCTCTAAGTATATGCATTGTAGTCTTTGGCGATGACAACTACAAGAACAAAAGCCGAACCAAAAAGTAAAACAGCCAATTGCAGCCAGTGCTGCAAGGAGTTCGATATGCGTGCGAACCTCGCCCTCGTTGTCATTTTATTCGTTTAATGAAATTAAAATTTTACAACAAAAATCATAGGTACAATAAAATAAAAGGAAAACATATTTTAGAAATTAATTATATGTAATAAATAAAGTATTATATACCACAGAATACTTTATTTATTACAACACATTTATTAAAATAAAAAATAAGTTCGATCTCGTTTTGTTGTGCTTTGAGTTACGTGAGTTTATGTATAGGTCCATGCGTGAAAAATAGTGCATTGACACATTTTTTGGCTAACTAAACGTAAATTCATCGCAGGACGACCCATCACTAGCTACTTCACCGTTGCTTTGGAAAGTCTTTGTCTTGATAGAAACGCGAGTCTATGGGTCGCGCCATGCTCGGGTAGAAAGACATGTCGAATGGGATAGAAAGAGCTTTGTCTTTTCTTGGAAGAATAGAGATATAATCGCCACGCTGGGCCCGCTGAAGCTGTCAGATAATAGATTTTCACTCGGGTCCCTTCGGGTTTTTCACCGACTATCCAGATTTGGGTAGACAATGCTGATAATATTTTTTTTTCATAAAGAGAGATTATTTCAAGGTTGGTGTCACATTATAAGTTTGACACTGACCCTTTCAGAGTCCTAAATATCACAGAAGAAGATTGGTTACTTAGTGTGCAATTAACAGAAGTTTGGATGATCCAAAGTATGAAGAAATGACAGTTAATGGAGAATTAAAGTGGTTGGTTCCAAAGGGGGCCAAGTGGCAAATATGTAAACAAAACCATGATGATATTGGTCATTTTGCAGTAGACAAAACTTTATCTAAATTTAAAAAAGACTATTGGTTCCCAAAGATGAAAAAGTTTACCACAAAGTATGTAAATTGCTTTACGCATACAGTAAAATACCAGCAGGCAAAAAGGAAGGCTTCTTGCATCCAATCCCAAAAAATTATGTTCCTTTTGAAACTATTCATATTGATCACCTGGGACCCTTTGTAAAAAGATCTAGGGGTAATGCCTATTTGAGGATGGGTTCACGAAATTTTGCATATTGAAACCACTCCGAAATTTACGGTGTAATTTAACAATCCGAGCATTAGATGACGCGTTTACCACATTTGGTTTTCCGAAACGCCTTATCTCTGATCAAGGTGCCACTTTCACGGCTGATGAATAAATAAAACCCGTAAATATTGTGAGAAAAACCACATAAAACATATTCTAAACGCCGTCGCTGCGCCTCGAGCCAATGGTCAGGTGGAGCGCTATAATAGAACCGTGTTAGCTGCGCTAATGTCTCGTACTGATAAAGTAGGAGAAACTAGATGGGACTCAGAAGTAGGCGATATTCAATGGGGGCTAAACAATACTCTCAATAAAGGTACGGGGAAAACCCCATCTGAAACTTTATTTGGTAGAAATTTAACACATAGTAGTGAAAATATTGAATGAAATATTTGAAGACACCAGACAGATAAATAAGCCTGTAAGTGAGATAAGAACGGAGGTAAGTGAATATATTATAAAAGAACAACAGAAACAGAAGGAAAGGTTTGATAAGTAGCTTAAGGAAGCCAAGCAGTATACAGTAAGAGATTTAGTGAAAATTCTTAAACAACAAAGTCATAATGAAGGGCAGAGTAAAAAGTTACTACCAGTCTTCTCAGGCCCTTATAAAATTTCAAAGATTTTACCTAACGATAGGTATGGGGTGTCAAGCATACCTGGATCTAATATTGGCAAAAGGCTTTACTGCAATGTTTGGGCTGCTGACCAGATACAACCATGGATAAGCACAAGCATTAATGAGCTGAGCTCAGAATCTGAATTATCTAGTTAAATTACTTGTTTACTTTAATTACTTGTTGATAAATAAAAGATAAGATGTTCGCATCATTTAATATGTATAAGTATGGTGCATGTAGGGCACCTTATTTTAAAAACAATTGTTCAATAATCGTTTTGATAAAACTGAAAAAAAAAATGAATAAGAATATTATGACTCAATGTCCTAAACTTTAATTATGTTCCTAGCAGTTGATTTGCTTAATTGATAAGAAAGAGACTGTTGTTAATTATATATACCTCTATAAGGAAGCCGACCCTAACATAAGTGGAAGGAAGGGCTCGGAGGATGATGAGGAAGTTATATTCAGTATAGGTAAATGGATATTAAACTTCATGAAAATAATACATAATGTAACTACTTACATGCTTGTTGTTTCAATGATGTGGTAGAAATGGGGACATTATCACTTAGTTACAAGATTAAGCACTCACGGGTGGTTGTAACCTTATTATCTAAATTGTTGGCTGATACTTTTCTTGAGATAAATTCTTAATGAGGCTTAATGAAGCCAAAGTAATATTAAGATTAAGGACAGTTGTAGACTATTAGATACTAAACTCTTTTGGGAGCAAATCTATGTCATGCTGATTGAAGTTGTACAGTGACTGGCAAGTGAGAGTGCTTGGCCAGTGCAACTTGCGGTACAGTAAAGAGAAGCAGGTGACATGTGAGAGTGCTTGGCCTGTGAAGCTTACAATGTATGTAGTATGTGATGTGTCGTGCTGCTTGTAGTTGTACAGTGACTGGCAAGTGAGAGTGCTTGGCCAGTGCAACTTGCGGTACAGTAAAGAGAAGCAGGTGGCAAGTGAGAGTGCTTGGCCTGTGAAGCTTACAATATATTATTATATGTAGTAAGTGATGTGTCGTGCTGCTTGAAGTTGTACAGTGACTGGCAAGTGAGAGTGCTTGGCCTGTGCAACTTGCGGTACAGTAAAGAGAAGCAGGTGGCAAGTGAGAGTGCTTGGCCTTTCTGCGCCTTCATGTTGCTCGATGTTGAACAGCTACTGGCAAGTGAGAGTACTTGGCCAGTGAAGCTTCGGAACCGGCAACAAAGGTAAAGTATAAAAATACTAAGAAATTCGAGTAATGGTGTTAAATCCGACTCATTGGAAGTTGTTTAGTGACCAATAGGTGGCACATGCTTGTGAAATATTTCTTCTTCTTCTTAGCGTAGCTTGTGAAATATTTGTTTATTGAAAATGTATGTATAATGTATAATAATTTATTTATTTAAACGAGTAGTAATAAGACCTAAACATTGGACTCTTATTCCAAGAATTACCCACGTAGATATTTTTTTTTAAATTACCCAATAGTTTGAGGACAGACTATGGTCAGGAAGGCCGAATATTAGATCCCTTTATGTTATACGGGCAACACTGATGCCACTGTGATGACAATCCTATGACAGTTTTGACAGATGGGGCGCGCGCGTTTTTTTCGGGAGCATCCGGCTATTGCAAAAAGGCACAGAGTACCTTTTTTTTTTTTTTTTAGCGACGTAAAATCATCAAATGACCCCTCCCGCTGTGGGTTAGCAGCGGTGAGGGAGTGTCAGACTCTTACTGACTAAAATCGTCGTGTTCCGTCATAGGCCTTTTATGTACCAGGGCCGCGGTATCTCTTTCGAACAACCCGCAGCCCCGGGGCACAGAGTACCTTAGATATACTAAAAGGAGCCAGTTTCCGCAAAGAAAGGAATTACTGATCCAGTCACGCGCCGTGAATACTCGACGGTCGGCAAGGCGAGGAGTAATTTTCTTCCGCGCCATTATATATGAATCAAAATATTTGTTCGGAAAATAATAAACAAAAAATGTGAATTTACTAATAATTCCACAGAGGAAGGATAATAAGGAAAATATGAAAGAAGTTCTCCGTGTACAAAGATTAATTCACAATTTGTTTCTAGCATAAAGAAAGAAACGCAACCCAATAAAGATGTGGAGATGCGGCAGAGTGAGATGGAGCAGCATGCAGAGCTCCATGCAATTGGATCGGGAGTAAATCATATCTCTGGTGAGAACGGTCCATATATTAATGTTGTGATTGCTCAACAGGATGTTAGAGCATCAGTGTCTTTTGTGTCTGAGGAGTTTTTATCAAAGCTGGATATTACATACATCAAGAACAGCCCAAGTTATAAGGCTTCGTCAGTATCTGGTGCACAATTGGATGTACTGGGCGAAACATGCATTAATTTTCTTATAGATTCATGTTTCTTTAGTCATAAATTTTTAATTATTCAAAATATTCAAAACAATTTGATTTCTTTTGAACGTCTGGATCTGGACAGCTGTCAAGGGAATCAAAAATTAAATACTAAGTTGAACCGCAAACCTAGACTTATGCCGCAAAGTGAAATATAAATAATAAATCACCAAGAAAAAGTGATTACTGGAATAACGGCGTAGTGCTCTAACTTGTCATTCTGTTCATCAATTAATTTTGCATGTAAAATTTTCAATTTCATCCAGTTTATATCCACAGATCTCTCGAAATTTTCAACAGTTGTGCCACGATGCACGGCGCAGCGCGCCGGTGCCTCCAGTGGCGTCCTTGACAACAGGTGACAAAAAAGACTGTTTTAGTTTTTTGGTGTTTTATTAATTTACATATATTTCCAATTTAATAGAGTAATGCCCGTTTTCACCAACAACCTCTTACCGTTTCCCTATCTAAATGCTACTTTTAATAAGGACCCCTCCCAATTTGACACCTACCTAAATTCATTTTCACCACACTTGTACATGGATCCCTTAAGTAAGTGACAGATTACTAGTTCTACAAACGATAAAGAAAAGTCGATATTTTATCGATAAAATTATTTTTCAGTACTTCTTAAGAAATAAACGTCAATCGAGTATATATTTCTAAAGCCTGTGAATAAATTATCTTGTGATGTAATTTTAACTACTTTACGCTTTGTTTTATGCAATAGAACAGTAAAGAGGTTTTCTATAGGTGAATTCTTACCGCAAAGGATATATTTTTTAAAATAAAATAAAAATATCCTTTGCGCTTTTGTCAAATTGACAACCGCTGATGTCATACATTCGCTGAGGTTAATTTTGGGTTTGTTACTGTTAGAATTGAATAAGTGAGTTGATTATGGCAGAAAAGAGAAAACGTGGACAAAACTTTACTACCGAAGAAAAAGACAAACTCGTGAAACTGCTGACGTCTCATAGAGACGTTATATTGAACAAAAAAACGGATGGGACCACGAACGACGCAAAAAACAAAGCTTGGATCCAAGTCACAAATAGTTTTAATGCGACAGGAACCATTTACAGGTAGGTAAATGTGAATAATATTTGTGTTTAATAATATTACTACAAAGGTTAATAAATTATTTTGTTATTCTCTCCTTTTTCTGCAGATCAAAAGACTCCCTCGTGAAGGTATGGGAAAAGTTAGTCTGAAAGTAAGCTGTACTTTCAGACGACAAGAAGGAGTACAACAGCAACGGGTGGAGGCCCATTTGATGTAAAATGCGATCCCATCCTCGAACAAGTGTGTGCACTGCTTGGTAGAGGATGTACAGACATAATTGGCGTCCAGGATTCCGACTCAATCACTCAAGAGTCCTGGACACCAATTATACCTGAGTTAGCGTCTCGTTACCCGGAAAGGGAGATGATACCATCAACTTCGGAGGTACCATCTACCGAAGAGGTACCATCTATTTCGGAGGTACCATCTACTCCAGAGGTGCCATCTACTTCAGAGGTGAGTACTGTGGAATGCTAGTACCACTGCAGTTACTGTAGTTACTGACTGCATTTGGTATTTCAATGTTAAGTTTATTTGTTTTTTAAATACAAGATGAACATTGTCAGTCAGCTGCTGTGGCTCGCCTGTGCTTGACCAATATCCTTAATATTCACAAATTAAAAAGTCAATTTAAAAGTACATACTAATTTATAACATTTAATCAAAGTCAGGTTAGTTACACCTCTTATAACTCAAGATTAAGATATGTGTTACTTTTTACTCTACTAACAAAAAAGGAGGGTACCAACACTCGTGGTTCAAAGAAAGTTAGTCTGATCACAAATATTTATTTCAGTATGTAACTAAACCGAAGACACCATTGTGGTCGAGAAGGCGACCACAAATATCTGAAACCAATGAAAGGATGGGAGCAGCATTGTGCTCCAGCTTTACTGATATAAATAAAAAAAGAACATAATGAAGACCTAAAAAGGCAACTTCTTGAGGACGAGATTGACTTTAAAAGAAAATTGTATGACATACAACTGCAAACAGCAGCAAAGGAGCTTGAAATAAAACAAATAATATGTGATCAAATTAAAGGTTATTATTAATCTTTATTGTTTCTAGTTATTGACTTTCAAAATATTGTGTAATTAAACGGGTCGTTCGTCGTTTCGCCCCACAAGCGATTGGCACCGCGGTGCCAATCGACGAAGTACAGTTTTTGAATAGGTCGATTGGCACCACAGTTTTGGTTTTTGTTTTATTCGGGGCGAATGGCCCAAGGTTTCTTAAGCATAGGTCGATTCGCACCACGCAGTAAAACATTTGGTTAACTCATTTGAAATATCGTCAATTCCAATTATTTATTTGTACAGTCGATACGAAAATTGACATCATCTACCAGGAGAGCAGAAGTGTAAATGTGAGTGAATTGTGTAAAACTCTAGGAATATTAACAGTTGAGAAAACTCGGCCTGAAAAGCACGGGCCAGATTACCATGAGAAGAAAGTAACGTAGGTAAATCGACCCACTGAAATGCTTTTCCTGAAATCTGGTAGTTGTGAAATTTTTCACAGCTCAAAATCGTCAGGAGGCCAAAAGACTTAGATCATTTTCATAATTTTCATCAAAAATATTATAAGCAAAATACTTGGTCTAGAGTAATGGACTCTTAATATAAACTTTGTTACTACTGTGTAGATACCTAATAAAAAATGTGTTTTTTTTTATATTTACGTTTTGCATCAAAATTGAGATTATTTTAACTTTCTTATATTGGGTACTAGGAGTTCAGCATTTTAGACAAATTCATCCTCATCCTCCGAACCTTTTTCCCAACTATGTTAGGGTCGGCTTCCAGTCTAACCGGATGTATCTGAGTACCAGTGCTTTATAAGGAGCGTCTGCCCTATCTGACCCCCCCAACCCAGTTACCCGGGCAACCCTTTGGTTAGACTGGTGTCAGAGTTACTGGCTTCCGACAACCCGAATATTAGAGAAAGTAATTTATGCGAACTTCGAAAATATTCTGACTAATTAGCTGTTCCACCCGCTTCAAATATAGTGGTCGTCGATTACTGACGTGATACATGCATTGTATTTTAATAAATTCTTTTGCCTTGAATATATTATAGTTAATAAGGATCACTACTTAGCGAGATCTGATAATAATTGATCTTGATATTGAGTTGTATAGCAGTGAGTACGTCTTGCTCCCTTAAACGGCACTGCTGGCGGTAGCGTCGGCGGTCGGGTTGCCTCCCTTCCTCAAAAATGTGCGAGGGGGGCGATGGCTAATCCTCGCGTTAAGCTCGTGAACAGGTGCTGCCTGTGGTGCCTGGTCGTCTTACTGACTATATAAGTAGTAATTATGCAAACTCATTTATATATATATATTTTTATGTTCCTGGCTGAGTGGTCTAATTTCATCATCATCAGCCTATCGCAGTCCACTGCTGGACATAGGCCTCTCCAAGTGCACGCCACTGAGATCGATTTTCGGCTTCTCGCATCCAGCTCCTGCCAGCCGTCTTGCGCAAGTAATCACTCCACCGTGCCTGAGGACGTCCTACACTACGTTTGCCGAGGCGTGGTCTCCACTCTAGAACTCGTTTACCCCAACGGTTATCGGTTCTTCGGCTAATATGGCCAGCCCACTGCCACTTCAGCTTGCTGATTCGGTGGGCTATGTCGATGACCTTGGTTCTCTGACGGATTACCTCATTTCTGATGCGATCCCTCAGAGAAATATTTACTATATTCGTTTCATCCATGTTTTACATTATAGCACATGTAGGTGGGCACTCCGTTATATCCTATTTTAAATAATTGGAGGCTATTTTTCTTTTCATTAAATTCATTACGCTTGAGTTAGTTAAGGTATGTAGAGGCTGCATATTGTATAATGTAATACATATTGCACACAAATGTATATATAATAAATTGTTGAAAGGTTTTTCTAACCTACAGACGGACATGTGTTGCTGGGGAGTTTGTTGCTCCACTTCTTCTTCCCAGCAAAAACACATAGTTTTTGTATGAAAATTATGAAAAAGATCTAAGTCTTTTTGCCTCCTGAGAATTTTGAGCTGTGAAAAATTTCACAACTACCAGATTTCATGAAATTAAGTCCTAATGGGTGCTTATGTTAACTTCGAAAATATTCTGAATAACTAGCTCAGAATTTTTTTCAAGTATTTTTTTTATATTTACTTCAAGTATTTTATGCTGTCCTGCACGTCGATTCTATAAAATCTCACAACTCACTTCGACATCACTCTCACTTCGCATTCGTTCTAAAGGTAGAATTCCGTGGACGCGACAATAGTCAACCTATGAAAATGTATGGCACCGTTGCCGAGGCCCGTGACAGTCGCGCGCGGCCGACGAATTTCGTAAGCTGCTCGCGGCATTGTCAACAATTTAATTCTGGTTTTACTAAAATTCTATAGATGTTATTAAGCGCAAGACCATGTTGAGAAGCGTACGGCTCACGAAATTCGTCGTCTGTGCGCGACTGTCGCGGCCCTCGGCAGCGGTGCCATACATTTTCATAGGTTGACTTTTGCCGCGCGCGGCTGCGACAATCGCGACCCACGGAATTCTACCTTAAAGTTTCGTGATTGACATTGTCAAACTACACTAGCGCTACACTATCGAGCGTGTTGACAAGTTGAACTAAATTAAACTCGAGATTTTGACAGATCTGTCAAAATCTGTCTATCTATAGGGGAGGTAGGGGAGAGATGGGCAGTTGGGAGACATGATCAAATCAGAATAAAAGGGGGGTCCTTTTATTCTGATTTCTGATCATAGTTTTGTTTTTTTTTTATTGGGTAGTTTACGTTACCGACTGGTAACGGTGTTCATCCATAGACTATCTGTCATTTCTGTGAGTTGTCAAGAACAAACACTCGTAAAAGTACTTAAATATTTTGTTGCGGTTTCGGATCGTTATAAAGAGAAAACTAAAGAAAGGTATGTGTATTTTCTATTATTAATTATTGATTGTCAAAATCTCCAGTTACAATTATAGTAAGTCGATGCAATCCACACCTATTATACCTTTAGAAGAGAGTACTACAGCAATAGTTAATGGGCCCCACGTTTTTATTTTAGTCTAATATGACCGGGACCACCTACGTAGGTTGACAGGTAAGTAACTATTTTTTATTTTCTAGTTTTCAGTGCACATAAGATAAAACCGTTTAATTTAAAAGTTTTTTTACCGATTTTTTTTTATAAACTAAGTCAAAAGTGTCCAATGCTCCCTATGGTAGGGAGGCTTGGACATACCATGTAATGTATAATTTGTAAATTTTTGCTCTTCTTCGTCAGTGAAAATTTGTGAGGTTATAAATCTGCGCGAAAAATCCTTTATAGAATCTTGTTTCGGGTACCGTTGCCAACTTGATCTAGAGACTATTATATTTAAAATAGTGTTTAAATAAAGTTCTAAGTGTTTTAAAGTGATTAAGTGCCTACCTTTAACGATGGCTAGAATGTTTTTGCTTAAATCTTTATTAGAAGAAGCTCATGCTTTAGATAATATAGAAAAGCGTCGACAATCTGCTAGAATTCGTAGTTTATCTTTATTAACTCGAAAAATTTATAGAATTTTATAGAATCGCAGGGCTGGTACATCGTAAGATGAAACTCAGATACAAAAATGCATTTTTTTCGGTTTTGAAGTATGGATAAAACTTCAGTAGGTAATGATACTACACGGAAAGTGTTATAATAAAAACTGCTTATCTCCTCTGACTACAATCATAATTTCAAAAAAAGAACTGTTTCATATTGTGGGGCGAATCGACCCATTCCAAATGTGTAGTTCGTCGATTGGCACCGCGGGGCGAATCGACCCATTCAAAAATTGTACTTCGTCGATTGGCACCGCGGTGCCAATCGCTTGTGGGGCGAAACGACGAACGACCCAATTAAACTCCTTTGGAAGCCGTAGATAGGATCTGCACCAGCAACAGGAACGCTTGGGATCTGTCCATTTGCAATTAATTGGTCTAAATTTGGAATACTTCCATCATTTATTGGATCTCGCTCCTTCCTAATTATGCACATATTGTGCAAGATACAGCAAGCCAATATTACATTAACGGCAGTGCTTAATTTCAACCGAATTCCCACAGCTAAAACAGGGAATCTTCTTTTTAAGACTCCATATTGCCGTTCAACTGTGTTCCTTGTTTTGATGTGGGCTTCGTTATATTTTTGTTCTCCACGAGTTGATGGATTTAAGTATGGAGTTAAAAGGTGACTCTGTAAAATTATAGGTTAATTATATTTGTTTTGTTTCAGGTGGTGCAAGAAACTGGAAAGACCTTTAAAAACATGTTGCGCCGACCTCAATTAAAGCTGGGATGGATTAGGAGGATAATTATAATATTTGTTACATTACATGAGGACTAACATTAAAATATTTGTTTACTATCTTTGTTTTAATTTACATTTATTATGTTCAATGTTAGAACCTACTTCTTACCTTCAGAGGGTATCCACTATCACCCAGGAGATAAGCTCCGCCATATTCACCATTTTGGAATCTTTGGTATCTACTGCTGTTTTGGTATATAGTTGAGTCATGTGTAGAGCCCGGCCATCGCGAAACCACATCAGTTATTAACAGATTTGCATCTGTTATGGTCTGTGTATTTAAGGACATGTAGGATTTTCTATTTCTGAATAATTCAGCGTCATCACCACCTAGGAAATGCATGTAGGTTAGCTTATATTTATTATATAATATCTACACAATGTAAAAAATATCGATGTTATAAAACTACCAGGTGACTGAATTTTGATATGTGTGCAATCTATGCACCCTAAAACATTCGGAAACCGTGCTATTTTATAAAACTGTTCTTTCACTGTAGAAATCTCCTCTGGTGTTTCAGGAAACCGTATAAACTCTTCGCGTAGGGTCACTATGGCAGTTGCAACTCTTCTAATTATGCGACAGCTAGTAGACACGCTGACACCACTTAAATCTCCGATAGTTAATAAGAAATTTCCAGTAGCGAAGAATCTTAGCGCACACAATAATTGGTTTATCGGTGGTACTGCCTTATTCCTAAAAAGAGACATAGGTACAATAATTAATATAGGTAATAGGGGTAGATAAAATACTATCGGTAGATAATAGGTAAGTAGTTATTGCGGTAACAAAAATATACTTATCTAACCAAAGTAAGGCACACATCTTACTTGTTATTTTTGTATTCTAAAAGATGCTCAATTTTTCTAATAAATAAAGAACACTCTGTTTAGATAACCTATATCTTATAAAAAAGTCATGATCGTCGTATTTCTCAAAGTCATCTGCTCTTTCACGATAAATACGAGGTCTTCTAATCATCTGACGATTATTATTTAACATATCCACAACCTCCACAGCTTCTAAACTTTCTAAAAATTCGTTTATTTCACTATCCATCGCTAGAAACGATTAGAAATATGTTTGTATTCTGACATTATAATGATAGGGGTTGTTTAGGCAGGCATCAATCGGGCTCCCAAGTTTAAGTGAAATTTTGACGTTATAATTGACACCTAAGCTTTGGTGAAAATGAAATTCTTATTAAGTGTTCCGTAAATGCTCCCTAAATTTAGGTGTTTGTTGGTGAAAACGGGCATAAGTTTCCTGTTTTTTTTACATGTTATATAGTGACGCATGTAGTGATGGTGGAAGTCAGCCTGCCACAATGCTGGAAGGATCTGTGAGAAGCCCTCACTGCTCACAAGCACGTTTTTTCAAAGGTGAACGGGGTTTGAAGGTGCACTGTGGCAAGGTTCATAAACCTCACAGTGTGCCTTCGGCTCCCATATCCTTACCTAGTACCCCATCTAATTCTGATCCCACCCCATTTGGCAACAGCCATGTAAATTAAAAAAATCCATACCCGTCTTAAAAAGAGTTCCTCGAGGCGCTCTCGTCGTCCGAGAGAACACGTGCGGTTACTTACCTTTCCCTATAAGATTCTACATGTCCAAAAAAATTTGGCCTCCAAAAAAACCTAACAGGCAAAGTTAAAGAGAACTGTAATAGTCCTACTTCTTTTGACCCATTAACAGCACAGTTTTCCCACAAAGGACTCTTGAATCATGTAGAATCAAAATTCGGGGAAGGTGATATATGGGGTGCCGCTAGAATTCTTTTCAGTAGCGATGTGGTTGCGCCGTGCTCTCCAGAGACTGTTGCAGCTCTGGAGAGTAAACACCCGGCAGCATCGGATGACCTCTCCTTCCCCGAGCCTCCTGCCCCAGACTCAGATTACCTATCCATTACAGCCAACCAATTGTGCGCTGCTGTCGGCTCCTTCCGGAGCGGCTCTGCCGGTGGCCTCGACGCCGCAGCACCTTAAGGATCCAACGTGCTCAAGCGCCGGGGAAGCTTTTGAAGGAGCTGACAGCCCTCTATTAACCTAATGCTCTCCAGCAATGTGAACGGAGCCGTCCTCGACGTTTTGTATGGCGCCAATTTATGTGCCCTCCGTAAAAAAGATGGCGGCATCCGTCCCATTGCCGTGGGATATCATATATCGCCATATCGCAGCCAAGTTTGGCTATTACAAAGAAACCCTGGCCAGCCCAACTAGGTTTTGGCTCGAAGGGGGGCTGTGAGGCTGCGGTACACTCCCGGTTATCCTTAAGGTTGACATTAGGAACGCTTTCAACTCCGTAAATAGAGATCTGACCAGACCTTGTTGACGGAAGTTAAAAATCAAATTCCAAAATTACATACATTTCTTTGGCAGTGTTATAGACATTAGAACTTTGTCTTTATAGAGTAATTTAGTTGAGATTCGGCCGTCGGATGTCAACAAGGTGATCCTCTGACTGAGGCCTGCCATTTTCACTATATTTATTATTTTTAAATACTTTTGTAAATATAGTACGTACGTCACGTACGTAGTTTAAGTTTTCATCGTAAATTGGTTTATTTAGGTTGGTATTTTATTTTCTTTTTGTTTATCTTTGGAAACATAGGTATGGTAATTAGGTTATAGGGTAAAATAGGTTAGTTGTTAAACTCATATTTCTGTCTCTCATCTCATTTCATTGTATTTCTGTATATTTGTAATACATTTTTACTTTAACACGATGACTGCCAGAAAGCGATCTTCTCTTACAAAAAAATCGAAACATCCCAGGCGAATGAGACTAGCTAGATCGTGTGAGCAGTCCAAAAAATCTTCATGTTCATATTCCGGACGAGCTCACTAACAATGTTGTATATGCTGAAGCTCTCAATAAACTTTCTGTCGCATTGTCACGATCACTTTTTTATTCATGCAAACTTTTCGACACTGACAGTAATTTACTGCTACATGCTACTTATCAAGGTCGGAATTACTATGAAAAAAATACTACAGAACGCGAGCTCAACAGCAGTAGTTCAATAGAGGGATCTCCTTAATTATTATACGCCTAGCCGTATTTGGGTCCAATAGATATTTATAAGATGTCATTGTCAGAGTTACTCAAAATGGAGAAATAAACCATCCACGCGAAGACCGACATCCGCGCGGACGGAGTCGTGGGCGGAAGCTAGTAGCTCTGAACGAAGAGAAAGTAAATAATATTCAAAATAAAGTTTCGCGGAAACGAAACAAGCGTATTGTTTCGAAGTCTAGAAAGGCTTCCAAATCACCAAAGGTGATGATAAATAGTAGTAAGTTTTCAGGTTCTTGTAACTGGAAAGAAGTTAGGAAGAATAACAAATATAATCATTATTATCCTTCAGAGAGGAGGATAGGCACGCAGTATATAAACAAAATACAGCTGTGTAATATTAACAATAATTTAGAATTTTTTAAGTGTGGATGAAAGGATAAGATGATGGTAAGCTACTTCATCTTCGTGAGAAGATGATGTCCACGGCAGAGCTACTTCATCTTCAGCATGAAAGAAGATGAAGATAACCATTATGTTTTTTTATAATATTGGATAATTTTTATAATGTTAATTTGTAAATCTACTCCAGAAATTATTATCTTTCGGATTTGGAAGAATCTTTGAATGGTGAATTGAGGTTGAGATCAACTTCACAATAAGGGGCATAGCCTCGCGAAGAGTGTTTGCTTGACACAATGGTTTCTGTCGAAGATTCATTATCCATATATTTGATTCATCAATATTACAAAATTTTAATTTACGATAATATGTTGGAATGGATATCTGGTCGGTGAGAAACTTTAATAACGGTGACTTATCCCTTCATAAATAATAAATTCCTTCTGAGATACCTGAAGCATTTGAGTTAATTCGGGATTAAATCATTCCTGATGATGCTGGGAAGGTAACAGGTTGGTTTTTATGCATTATATTGGGGGTACATATGAACGTGATTCAAGTGCTGCCCTTAAGCTGAAAAGGTCGCCTCCCAGATGCCCCCCTCGGATTTGGTCCGTTTTGGATTGCGTTAATGAAGAAATTCCAACAACTCAGAATACTATAGAATGTTGGCACAACCGTTGGAACAGTCTACTTAATAGAAAAAAAATGAATACATATAAAACGCTACAGGAAATATTTTTTTAAGGAGCAAAAAAATACATCAATGGAAATAGAAAGAATAACGGCAAACATAAAAAGAAAGAAAAGAAATGGCTCCAAACTAATAAAGAAGATTAAAGAACATATATTGAAGAAAGAAACAATGAATTTTAAAGATTACTTAAGCGGTCTCGTGTACATAATGTATTTGAAAACTTAATTTTTTATTATTTTTTATTCCGATTGTGCAGAAAAACTGTTTAGTTTGATTTATGTTGGTTGTGTTATTTTTTAAAATTTATTAAACTATGATTAAAAATTTATTTGAGTATTTTTTAGAAAGGATACATAAAGGACAATGGCCAAGTTGTATGGGATTTGGTACCTACTCCTATAGTCTCTTTAATGTTTATGTGACTATTTCTTTTAGGAATTAGGCGGGAAGGTTTAAATGTTCGCCCAGCCTGTAGTTTAGCTGTGCTTTTGAGATTAAGTCTCGGATGATACTTTATTCTAAGGGCGTAGTTGATGTAGAACTGTTGGTAACTTTTTAGTCTTTAGGTTTTATTTGGCTGGAAAACCATTTAAATATGTTCGAATAGAAATGTTTTGATACTGAAATTGTCACTTCTCATAATCAGTCAAATAAACAAAGAGTTATTTTCAATATTTTATGTAAGGTCCCGGTCCCGAGCTCGCTACAGTACTTATGTTTATATGTATTGAAAAAGCTCCAATTTTTTATTCCAACGCCAGTCCTACAACCATCATAAGTTTAGAAATCTTCTGAAGCCATTTATAATTATTAGCAGTGACGGATATATAATAGATGTAGTTCATTCCGCGCTACAACATCTAGCGCTACCATAATGAACACATTGATAAAAGAAGAACATCCACTTCATTGGTTTTTAAATAGTGACGATGTCTTCATTGTAGATAGGGGCTTCAGAGATAGCGTGGGTGATATTCAAGCTTGTCGCCATGACGCACATACGCCACCTTCAAAGGATCCCAACTCTACTCAATTAACTACAGAGCAGGCAAATAAGACCCGGTTGGTCGCAATCTGTAGATAGGTTGTAGATGTCGTGAATGGAAAATTAAAAAACTAATTTAAATTGTTGCGACAAACATATTTTAACCGCGCACTCTACCACATTTTTCGTGATTTCAAAATAGCAGCAGCTGTAATAAACGCCCACTATCGTGTCGCTGAAGACAATAGGTTCGCTCCTGATATCCTGAACATAATTCACTCCAGGTTAAAAACCCTAAATTATTTACAAGATTACGTGCAAATGAAAAATCTAAACGGGCAGCAAGTAGCTTTTCAAACAATGCAAGCCAATATTTCATATTTTGAAGACTTCCCGCGTTTAACGCAGAATGAGGTATTTTTATTTGTTTTAGGAAGCTCCGATATTAAGCTTGGTAAATCCTACTGCGCCGGACATCTTCATATTCTTCTTCAATATTTTAATAGACCGGGATTTGACTGACACGCATGCCATTGCACGCTGGTACTTATCTTACAGGAAAACGCACTGTAGGAAGTTGTGCTTACATAATCTCTGTTGTATGGTATATGTGGTCTGGTCTGCTAATCCTGTTGAAACCTGCTGTTTCCTAGACCGGGGCCATGTTACCGCCAACGCCATGTATCGACGTGACGACGAGTAAACGACTGGGGTGAACCTGCGACGTGCTGCGCGCGCCGCGTGAAAGACTGTCACATCGAGTCAAATCTTTTCATTCGCATTTTTGTTTCTTTAAAACCTATATTCGATTACAATAAACGTTTCCTTTGCAACGAATAAAATATTAACGAAGAACGAGACCACTGATGCCCCGACCCTGCTTATCAAACATGAGTAAATATTTGATGCAGGTACTTCTTAAGATTCTATATGTGTATATCCTAGAATAAACGGCACCTTTTTCAAACTCTAATTTTGGAAAAATGTGAAAAATAAAACAATGGCCAAAAAGATTGCAATTATACCTAAAGAAAGTGACGAATTAGATAAAAGGAATATTGTATTTATATTCAAGTAATAGTAGTAAATACGGAGAATACGAATACAGAATTTGGTGACGTATTGACGTGACGCGACGCCCTGCAGCGGTCTCTCCGGCAACGGTTGCCATGGCCGGAGGCTACGCTGACAGGGCGCTGCGGTGACGGCGGCGCGCGGTGCTGCGCTTCTGACCCCAGTGACGTCTGTCATCAGTGTTTTTGATAGACTGTGTTGTGTATATATTTATTTTTTGTATTTATATTCGTATTAAGTGTTAGGTATAAGTGAAAAACAGTGGCGATGCGGCGAGATTTGCTAGTCGACCTTCTGCATCGCTAGATATCCTGGAGCGATGCCCGTACTGTACCCAGGCACGTTATTTCAAAAATAAGCGGGGTCTGCGTCGATACTCTTGCGCCATCCCACCTTCCAAGTTCTGCGTGCTGTGCTGCTGCTGCCGCTGCGGCCGCGGGGAACCTCAAGCGGCGGAAATATAGTGGCCTTGTCGGCAACTATATTTTCGAACCGTTTGGGGTTGAAACCCTCGGGTCGTGGGGTCCGAATGCGCATACCCTATTTAAAGATCTGTCTAGGCGGCTGGTCGACGCTTCTTGTGACCAAAAGGCTGACTATTACCTCGGACAAAGCATCAGCATGGCCATCCAACGAGGTAATGCTGCCAGCCTCTTGGGTACGCTCCCAGTTGACAGCGATGGGGATGAATTTTTTGACGCTTTTTAGATATAGTTTTTTTTTTTTATTGTTTTACTAGGATAGTTTTTTTGTGTTGTCAATATCTATGTATATAACTATGTAAATAAATTTATAAATTGTTAACTTATAGTTAAGGAAATATTTGTAATTTTTTTTATGAAAGTGTGTCCATTACCTATTGATTATAATTAATGTACACGCTCCCAGTTGACAGCGATGGGGATGAATTTTTTGACGCTTTTTAGATATAGTTTTTTTTTATTGTTTTACTAGGATAGTTTTTTTGTGTTGTAAATATCTATGTATATAACTATGTAAATAAAGGACAATGCCAGGGTCTGGGCTCAGAGTTTGCCCAGCAGTGGGAGTAGTTCCAGGGGGTTCCATAGTGCACTCTGAACACGTAATTCAAATATTTTTGAAATCGGTCCCAGAGGTCCCGAGAAAAACCGGTTCAAATGTTCTTCATAGATCGTCATTTTACAAAGCCTGAGCCATTTGCCCAGTAGTGGTAATGGTTAAAATAGGTTCTTTACTTCACTCTTAACACGGAATCCAAATATTTTGGAAATCGGTCCCAGAGGTCCCGAGAAAAATCGGATCAAATGTTCTCCATAGATAGTCACTTTACAAAGCCTGAGCCATTTGCCCAATAGTGGTAATGGTTAAAATAGGTTCTTTACTTCACTCTTAACACGGAATCCAAATATTTTTCAAATCGGTCCCAGAGGTCCCGAGAAAAATCGGATCAAAAGTTCTCCATAGATAGTCACTTTACAAAGCCTGAGCCATTTGCCCAATAGTGGGAATGGTTAAAATAGGTTCTTTACTTCACTCTTAACACGGAATCCAAATATTTTTCAAATCGGTCCCAGAGGTCCCGAGAAAAATCGGATCAAATGTTCTCCATAGATAGTCACTTTACAAAGCCTGAGCCATTTGCCCAATAGTGGGAATGGTTAAAATAGGTTCTTTACTTCACTCTTAACACGGAATCCAAATATTTTTCAAATCGGTCCCAGAGGTCCCGAGAAAAATCGGATCAAATGTTCTCCATAGATAGTCACTTTACAAAGCCTGAGCCATTTGCCCAATAGTGGGAATGGTTAAAATAGGTTCTTTACTTCACTCTTGACACGGAATCCAAATATTTTTCAAATCGGTCCCAGAGGTCCCGAGAAAAATCGGATCAAATGTTCTCCATAGATAGTCACTTTACAAAGCCTGAGCCATTTGCCCAATAGTGGGAATGGTTAAAATAGGTTCTTTACTTCACTCTTAACACGGAATCCAAATATTTTTCAAATCGGTCCCAGAGGTCCCGAGAAAAATCGGATCAAATGTTCTCCATAGATAGTCACTTTACAAAGCCTGAGCCATTTGCCCAGTAGTGGGAATGGTTAAAATAGGTTTTTTGCTTCTCTCTTAACGCGGAATCCAAATATTTTGGAAATCGGTCCCAGAGGTCCCGAGAAAAACCGTTTCTAATGTTAGCCAGCCATTGTTAGCAAGCCATTTTAAGCAGCCACAAACCTAACAACCTCTTTTCTCGAAATAAAATTCGGCAAGAGAAAAAAACATTCTATGGATTCTTTGCAGTCTCACGTCACCTTGTACGTCGTTACTGTGCGATTTTATTGAGAAATACTTTCTTGATATCTATCAGGATCTATTACTCTTTACTTGTACTTTTGTCACTCTCGTTTAAAGTGTGGTTTATTCATCTGAATATTACCATACATCCAACCATGTTTCGACCAAGGTTACAAGTATGTTTACTCTGCAGTCGTTCTGTAGAGAGAATGAGGAGATATACTATTACTCGTGGTCTCCAAAACGAACATCCGAATACTGTTCAATACATTATTCGAGCTATTATCCCACGAGAAGTAAGTAGTCTTTTATTTATGACGATTTTATTCCTGATCAGAGTTCTATCCATAAGCTCTGTTCTACCATATTTGAAATACCCTACATGCACAAGTAGAATGACGCCTGATCAGGTACATTACAAACTGTTGCTGCTATCCCTTTTGATTCCGTACTTGCACAATTTCAGCTAACGTTCAATAATGACGAGCGTATCTGTCATAAATGTTGGACAAGAGCTCGGCGGGGGAGCCTGCGTGCTAATCCCACAATAGCACCAGTGGAAGAGCCTACCGTGCAAGAACTTCCTGTCTTAGAAGACCGTCCTCCAATAGAGAATCTCTCTGACATAGATGAATCCGTAAGTAACGAGACCCAAGAAGAAGACCAGTCAATGCAAATGTCGGATGACGAGTATTTGACATTTCAGTTACCTGGTAACTACTGCCGGGCACCAAATGGATCGAGAAATTGTTTGTTCTACGGCTGTCAGAATACTACTCGTTGTCGCATACCTAAAAGTGTGAAGTTGCAGCTATTACTACACAGCAACTACTACGTTCCTCCACATGCACGTGTTTGTCAGGAACACTTAGTCGAAAATAGTTGGGATCTTTTAGTAACTGCACCAAATCGTTGTTTTGAATTTAGTCCCCAGAATGTCTTTGAAATGTTGGAGTGGCTTAAAGCACCTAGAAGCCATATAATAGATTTTGAAAATCTCAATGAAAATCACGATGCAGAACTATATTATTGGACAGGGCGCACTCGTGACGAGTTTGAAAGGATTTTTAGTGAAAGTCCGTCGTTGGTCAATAGCTGCCGTAATTCACGAACCGCGTTAGGCATACTCTTGTCCAAATTAAGAACTGGTGAATCAAATGCGCGGCTTTCTACGTTTTTTGGCATGTCCCGGCAAAATCTAGAGCGTCTCATGAAAATAGCGAGGGAATGTTTAGACAGTGAGTTTGTTCCTCGTCATATAGGTTTTGATCAAATAACGAGAGAACAGATTATTGAAAAAAATCTAGAAGTCCCCACTGCTTTGTTTGCTAATAGTGGGGAAGCTATATTAATTTGTGATGGCACTTATATGTTTACCCAAAAGAGCTCGAATTTTAGTTTCCAGAAGGAGACTTATAGTCTTCAAAAGCATAGAAACCTTATCAAACCATTTTTATTAGTAGCATGTGATGGTACCATTATAGACATTTGCGGACCTTACCATGCCAACAAGTCTGATTCGGTCATTTTGAACAGCATGTTAGGTCCAGGGGGGATTCTTAACTGGATGTTAGAGCCCGGAGATATTTTTATCTTAGATAGGGGATTCCGTGATTCCATCCCTGTGCTAGAAGAAAACGGTTTTGTGGGCATAATGCCGGAATCACGAGCACATGGAGCTTCTCAATTAAGTACCATCCTAGCTAATAAGTCCAGAATGTGTACCATTTGCCGATGGCCAGTGGAAGTAGTCAACGGAAGACTGAAACGCGACTTTAAGCTCTTTCGCCACGAATATTGCAATCTGGCTTTGCCGCATTTTTTCTCGGACCTTCGGATCGCTGCGGCGTTAACGAACGCATTTCATGTTCTTTTACTAGACAGTCCTTTAGCTCGTGATTTTATCCAGGCTGCCAGAAACCGACTGAACACACCTAATCACCTGGCAGATTTTATTGACGAAAATCGATTAAATCGAAACAGAGCCGCATTTGAATTTATTAGCGCCGATGACAATGACTTACAAGCTTTTCCAATATTAACACACGAGGAATTAGTTCTTTTTGCTGTTGGTACTTACCAAGTAAAACTAGCGCCTAGTTATTACAGTGAACACGTTCGAAATACCGGTACATTTCTCTTTCAAAAGTATATGGGGGACGTTAATGTTTTATCATCTTTCAATATGCCGCATGGAAATGTTTTACTTTTACGAGCTCGTATAAAAAGTCGACATATTTCAGCCAAAGTATATCACTGTTACATCTTAATCGATGCTGATAATAGCAACAGTGGGATTAATAGCATCTGTCACTATTATTGTACGTGTTTTACGGGTCGACGAACAATAGGCTGTTGTGCTCATGTAATGTGCCTGGTTTGGTTTTTAGGATTGGCTAGGCACCAAAACGCTACGAGACGTCCTGCTCTTTTCTTAGATAGTGTTATTATCTAGAATAACGATGAAAGAAAGATAAAAAGAAAGAATGAAAGAAAAATACATTTATATATCATATATATATACATCCATATATATCTACATATATAACCAACTATATTTATATATGTCTATACTAGAAAAAAGTTCCAGCGTTGAAGTTCAGATAGTTAATGGTTTCACTGTTATCAGGATAAAAAAAACAAAAATCGACGTTTAAAGGTAATTGTTGTTTCTCTTGCTTTTCAGTCTCTATCTACCACAATCAGTCCTAAGTTCGTGTAGCGTCATACAATTAATATCCGTAATGGCAATGGAAAAATCTTATCAAGACGAATAAAATAAGCTCGAACACGAGCTAGTTATTAGATACCGTTGAGGAGTTCCCTCGTCTCATTGTCGTCTCCATCGTCAGGTCAGGACTTAACCTATGCTATTTTCCGGTGGTATTTCCAGTATACCCGAATGACAAGTTTTTATTCGATATGTGCTTACAATTTCCGAGAGTTCCCTATTGTTTTAAGGTTTCTATCACCAGACCCTGGACCGAATAACAAAGGAACCATTTGGAAAGTAAATCCTTTCAAACAATAAAATGATTGTTTAAATCGGTTGGTAAACGACGGACTTATGCACGTACAAACGTAAAAAGAATACAAACTAACTGAGAAACTCCTCCATTTTTTGAAGTCGGTAAAAAAATGTCTCGTACAATACCTCGTCTTTGTCGATTAATATAATGCATTTCAATTAAGGTAATAAAAGTGGAATAGTTAAGACTTCGTTCGTAAGCATATTTTTCGTAATATTGAATAAGAGTCAAACCAGTTTTTCTCAGGACTCCTGGGATAGATTTCGAAATGTTTCGGTCTGGGACCTTATATAAGCCTATGGAACATAATACACTATACAGTTACTGTGGGCAACACTTGAGCCCAACTTCCATACAAAGAATAGCATTGTCCTTTATAAATTGTTAACTTATAGTTAAGGAAATATTTGTAATTTTTTTTTATGAAAGTGTGTCCATTACCTATTGATTATAATTAATGTACCTACTCTTAATTTTTAAAGTAAGAATTACTCTTGAGTTTATTTTTAATTATTAACCCATTTGGGTATCGATTTTTAGGGATCCTGATATCAGACCCATGTATCGCAATGACATCTTTGCGATTTTAAGTCGCATTGGCTTTGCAGCTGACTTTAGACTTATGTATAGATCTTACCGACTACGGCGAACACAATAGCTATCTCTGTTGACTTTAACGATTTGGATCTCGTTGCAGAAATTGATTTTCTTCCCATAATTTATAAAGATTTTACTACTTCTGATCAGTGTATAATGTTTGATCTTATAGACAAACTTGAAAAGGCGAAAGGAATTCCACTCATGGATAGATTTAAACTTGTTTATGCACATACATATAAAGAAAAATTCTCACTACCAATTTTTGATCATCCTGCAATTTATTATCAAGAACTTTAATGAATAATAATATGAATATGAATAAATGTTTTAATTTAATTAAAAGAGAGATATGTGCATTAATGGTGGTAATGATGAGTTTAGCTTGTGGCTGAGGCCCCAGCATGTTCATGACATACAAAACCTCATTCGCAGGATGTATGGTATTTTATTTTTAATTATTCTAAGCTGTCAAGAACAAACAAAAGAAAGACACTCTTGATATATTTTTTTTCTTTTTATATTCTTCTAAAATAAAAGTAATTTTTACCTATTATACTACTGGAAAGCCTTTTTCTTTCAAGTTCCCGATTAACCACAACCAGCGTGCTATCGAAGACGTCAATATTTGATTTTGTGGGGAACAAACATAATAGATGAATTGGAGACAGATATAGCGACAAGCGACATGGAATACAACATTTGATATGCAACCTTCGACACTCATGAAGAAAATGGAAGAAAAAATTTATTCGAATTCAAATTCATAATTTCAAAATCAGATTCCCGCGCCCGCACCCGCAAAAAAAGACATGCACCTAAATAGGTTTTGTAGATCAAGACAATTGTTAGGAGTCGTAGTGCGCTTGGTTGTTCATGACATAAAACCTAATTCGCAGGATTTATATTACTAACCGACTTCCCAAAAAGGAGGAGGTTCTCAATTCGTCGGGAACTTTTTTTTTATGTATGTTCACCGATCCGAAGTCGTGGTGGCCTAGTGGGTAAAGAACCAACCTTTCGAGTATGAGGGTGTGGGTTCGATTCCAGGGTCAGGCAAGTACCAAGGCAACTTTTCTAAGTTTGTATGTACTTTCTAAGTATACTTAGACACCAATGGCTGATAAAAAGGTGAAGGAAAACATCTTGAGGAAACCTGGACTATAGTCTGAAATCACCAACCCGCATTGAGCAAGCGTGGTGATTAATGCTCAATCCTTCTCCATGTGAGAGGAGGCCTGTGCCCAGCAGTGGGACGATAAAAAGGCTGTAACAGTAACAGTAACATGTTCACCGATTACTCGAAGACGCCTGGACCGATTTGCAATTTTTTTTTTGTTTGATGGGGTATATTTTTGTGATTGGAAGTAAAGAAATGTAACTACCAACATCATAACTGTTAGAATGAATTATGTTGGTCACATTTAGACGATCTTGTTCGTCCAAATTAATTGAACTAATTGACATTTACTTAACTAAATTGATTGAACTAGATAATTACCTATTCGGTCTTGACCATTTCCTCGGACATATTATGTAATTAAATTTTATATTATCAAGTTAAAAAGAAATATAAATAAATAAAGCCTCTAAAAATCATTTTCTTTGAAACATGTTGCATAAACTAAACGAAAGTATCAAGAAAAATATTTATCTCACAAAAGTGGGTACTTTTGAAAAAATATGGATTTCATTGACATTTTATTGTATTCAATGGTATTGTGTATACTTTGTTATGGTATGTACAACCTCCTTGGTTTAGGTACATAGCCGGAAAAATTGATAGAAGAAAAAAGTGTGTAAAAAAAGTATGTAATGACAGTTGTTGTTGTGTAAAAGCTATGTTATGTGTGTAAAGATTATAAAATAAAACTTATTATTGGACTCTCTTGAAGACTTTCATATTATTAATATCCATTTGACGGTTGAGGATTTTCATTCCACCATTAACGCATCTGCATTATACTTACGTGAGACAGTTAAATTTTGTTGTTTGTGACGTGTTTTTATTAATAACTTGAAAATGAGTGAGGAATTAGACTTTATATACACTAATATGGAAGGGATTTCAGTATAACAAAAACAAAACTAACAAAGACAGTACGTTATGGCGATGTATTATTAGAACCGCATGTTCAGGAAAAAATGATGAGTATTTTAGCAAAAGCAATCGATCGTCATGACAAATGCTCTCATATTATTCATGCGAGCACAAATCTATACGATGGTATAATAAAGTAATTTTACATGTCAGGCAAATTCTATTGGTCAACTCCTTTTTTTATCTAATAAATGGAGTTCAAATAAATTAACATTGTACAATTTCAATTGTCAAACCTCAGTTGCATTCCGAATTACTAATGCCTTTAAAAAATAAAGTTCATTGTATCATGAAACTACCAAAAGATGCTCATGGCAAAACAAAGCGAAGGCGCTGCAATCAATGTCGGTGCCCATTAAAAATAAGAGCGCAAAATTTGCATAAGAAGATTGCCCTGGTCTGCCAGGATTGTGTATTGAGTCTTTTAAACCGTATCATAAATATTAAGAATGATTACAACAGTATTGCCTAAAAAATTGTTGATTATTTTTTTTTATAATTGAATTAAATTGTTCAATTGTAAACTATAAAAGTTGTGTAATAAAAAACGAGTTTCGATTAATTTAATGTTTTATTTACCCAACGAATTTCCACTTTACAAACATCTTACTTATATAATATATATATATTATATTATAAATGTGAAAGTTTGTGAGAATGTATGGATGTATGTTTGTTATTCAATCACGCAAAAACGGCTCGACCGATTTGATTGAAATTTGGTATGTAGATAGGTGATACCCTGGATTAACACATAGGCTACTTTTTATCAAAACACCACGCGGGCGAAGCTGCTGGCGGAAGCTAGTAATATCATAAATCCTCGAACTGCCTTAGGTTCTTATCTTACAGAACTGCGAACTGGAGATTCTGATGAGAGACTAGCCGTCACCTTATTTAATATGTCAAGAAGGAAGCTCGAGCGTTTGTTCGCAATTGTGCTCGAATGTCTCATTGGGGAATATGTTACACAACATTTAGGCTTAGATCACATTGACAGAAACTTCAATTTACAGCGGAACCTTTCTATTCCAAAAGAATTATTTGGGAATGAACACAATAGTCAGGCAATAATTATCTGCGACTAAACTTATATTTTTATAAATAAAAGTTCAAACTTTTTATTTCAGCGGCGATCTTATAGCCTGCATAAAATTCATGCACTTACTAAAACCGTTTTTAATAGTGTGCTCGAATGGCTACATTATATATGTCATGAGACCATACGCTGCAACCAACACTGACGCGAACATAATGACTGCAATAATGACAGATGAACAGCATCCTCTACATTGTCTCTAAGAGACCAGTGACATATTTATTTTGGACCATGGCTTCCGGGATAGCCTCGATGTTATGGAACGTTGTGGTTACGACCTAAACAATCTTAACATTGTGTCATTTAAAAGTAAATTATTTGAGTTTTTCATAAATAAATGTTATTATAGCACTAAAGATTTTCTAGATGATAAGAAAATTATTATAGATATAGAATAGTGTATAATCATAAGTAGATAAGTAGATATTAAATGAAATCGCTATGGCAACTCAACGTCAAGGGTGTGCTCCCAAATATATTTCAATAAGGGTGCTAATTAAACAGGCTTCTTTTTAATATCATTATTCGCCCCAAAAAATGTATGTTGCTTTCTAAATTAAATTAATAAAGCGTCGAGCATCTTAATAATACTATCTCAGCCACTTGCTATCTTTCACTCTAAATACAACTCAACATGATGGTTATTTTTTTGCATCTAAATTTGTAGCATGCATTCTAACAGTAAACTTCTTAAATACTATTAAATGACATCAGAATATATTTATTTAGCTTCTAATTTTTTAACTCGTACTGAGTTTTTTGGTTAAAATATAATACATCCCATATTAATTGACCCAGCATGGAAGTAAGTATGCAACATGCAGCAAGCATGGCTTCTGTCACGGCTCCGGCGCTGCGTGGCTCCGGCGGTCCCATGCGAGCTTTAGTTTCCCGCCTCGCCCCTCCCCTGCCCCTACGCAGTTTTGAATTGCACTCTAGGGGTACGGTAGACAAGACTACGTGGAGTCGGTTTTGCAGCGATTCGTTTTCGTCACTAACTTCCATTTTTAATACAATGTTTTTTAATTTAAGGTTTTTTTTGGAAAAATGAGGCCAAGTTAGTAAATTAGATGACAATGTATAAATAAGAAGGCCAAGTTACAATAATTGATGATCTTTTATTGAAGCTTTCTAGTAGTTGGCGTTGTAAAAAAGACGAATTAGTTTATTAGAGGCTATGTCATTTCCCCGTTGCTTAGTTATAAAATTAGAAGTTTAATCATGTGTCTAATGAATAATTTTGTGGCGAGACTTATAATTTCCCTTTAAATAAATAAATTATTTAATCGTTCAACTGGTTCCGAAATACACAAACATGATACGTATTCATTTTAAGTATCAGAGATTTTGAAGTAAATCGTTTCGGCCCACTTCGCTCTGGCGACCACACACCTCTCCATCTTTTCACCCAGTTTGCACCTTGAGTTTTGGCTGGAAATAAGAAATCACAGAGGGCTGCAGCCAGGATGCGGCGCGCCGCGACGCAGCACGATGCCCTGCCGAGCGGTGCCTCCTATCGCGGCCCTACGCGACTGCGCCGAACTGTCTGGTTCGCTGACATATGTCAGTTTGATTTTATTGGATTTTTTTGTGAAGTGTTTTGTGCTGTTTCATTTTTAAGTAATAAAAAAGTGTAAATATTGTAGCGACATGAAACGCATACAACCTTTTCGACTGGCAACCTTCAATAGTCATGAAGAAAAATACAAATGTCAAATTCAAAATTTTATATTTTCAAAAGCCGATTTTCGTTGTCGCAGGCGTACACATATAAATAGGGCGCCGCCCGTTTAAATAAATCAGTCGACACAAAATCTTCGTGTGAAATTCATCTCCTAAATTGGTGACCCCGACGTGATGTGAAAACAAAACAATGTGAATCTGCTTCAATCGCCGTCGTCGCTTCAAACGCTTCATCCACCACAGTCGACGTGCGCAACAAAATGTTATAACCACGTACAAGCCATCGGCGCGCGACATACCGCCGCCACCCTCCCTCCCGTTCTCGCTATCACTCATCGTCGCGTCAACAGCAAGACCTTCCTCAAGCCAGCCAGCTTCAAACGAGTATCCCTGACCACCAGCATGTGCGGACGCACATTCCTGGTCAGCACCCTCAGCCACATCCAGCGACCTTGGCTCCAGCTCACTGCACTTCGGCCGGTCGAGAATCTCCCTCGCCGAAGCAGCCGCTAGCCACTAGCGCGGCGCTGTGCAACTCTCGCAGCGCCGGTCCCGACCCACTGGGATTCGCAGCACCGCCGTAGCAGCCAGTTCCGACTCACCGAGAACCTCGCGGCAACATATTGGCAACAAGACTGGCTTGAAACAACATGGTCACAAGAGGCAGAACAAGCTTTTGAGAAATGCCGACAAAGCATACTCCAAGCAACAACGCTAACGCACCCGATTCCCAACGCGCCGCTAAGTTTATACACTGACGCATCGAATACTAGCATCGGCGCCGTCCTTCAACAAAAGGTCGACAACGTTGGAAACCACTGGCATTTTTCTCAAAATCCATGAGCGAAACTCAACGAAGATACAGCGTGTACGATCGCGAATTATTAGCCATGTACACCGCTGTTCAACATCTTCGAAGATTGATAGAGGGCAATCACCTCACAATATTCACCGACCGTGCATTCGAAGTCATACATCGAGGAGAAAAACAATTTACCATCCAGATGTCTTTGCGTACAGCAGTCGTCTCTATCGACAGATTGAAACCGGCATACTTACTTAACGAAGAGGAAATCACTCCCACTTCCTCAAGCATGCAGAATAAGCAACAAGCGTCGCCATCACGTTTCCCGAGCATAGTGCCACAACCAGCAGCAGCGGCAAAACCACAGCGTGACACAATCGTCACTCGTTCCGGCCGCACAGTTAAACCAAACGTTCGCTTCGCTTAGGGGGGAGTGATGTAGCGACATGAAACGCATACAACCTTTTCGACTGGCAACCTTCAATAGTCATGAAGAAAAATACAAATGTCAAATTCAAAATTTTATATTTTCAAAAGCCGATTTTCGTTGTCGCAGGCGTACACATATAAATAGGGCGCCGCCCGTTTAAATAAATCAGTCGACACAAAATCTTCGTGTGAAATTCATCTCCTTAATATATTCTATTCGTAAGTACCTATATTTTTATATGAACGGCATAAACGGCTGTAGTGATGCGGAAGACAGTCAACCTACCACATCGTAGGATACCTCAGTGAGATAACCTAGTTTTGAGCCGTTTGGGGTCGAAACGCTTGGACCGTGGGGCCCGAGTTCGTGGTTACTTTACAAGGACATCGCGAAAAGGCTTGTCGACGCTTCGCGTGATCAGAGGGCTGGCTTGTTCTTTGGACAAAGAATTAGCATTGCCATTCAACGTGGCAATGCAGCCAGTCTTCTGGGCACGTTTCCCGAGGACAGTGCGGAGGAATATTTCGATGCCTGATCGATGTTCTTTTATATATGTATGTTTTATGTTTATATATATAATATTTTGTATATAGTATTTTATTTTTAGATTTGTATAAAGATAAGTAGTTTAAGTTTGTATACCTATATAGTGTGAACATTGCACAAAATAAAGTACTTTTTATTTAATTAAATATTGTAGATATTAAGCCAAATATTTTGTTCACCAATTCAGTAGAATGTGTGAGATTCCATTCAATATAAAAACACCTATATTTGTACTACATTTTGACAAATATTTTTTTCTTTCTTACGAAGCTTATACTTTATACTACCTACGAAACAATGCCATAAAACACATCTAAAGTACCGAACTGGCAAATGAGTCTAGAGCCGTTGCTATCAGTCGTTGGGTAGCAGAGGTGGTAAATGGCCGTTTTGAACGTGACTTCAAGCTCTTGTGACAAAGATACTTTAACAAATCACTTAATCCAACTTATTTATGGATTTCAAAATTGCCACTGCTTTTATAAATAATTTCCATACCCCTATTAATGACAGCCCGTACACTGAAGACTTCCTGCGTCTCATTAGGCAGAAAATAGATTACCCTAACCTATTGTGTAACTATGTTGAAACAAAACTGTGATGTACTCTATGGTAATCGGTGTCTGTGGATTTTGATAGATGTATTGTCATTCTGGTTTTTCAATAAAAGCCGCATAGCTGGATATCTTGGACCTTTTATTCGCAAACACCTCAGTGGGGACGAGGATAAACCTATTAAACAAAATAGCATAATACTCTGGAGGTCATCATGTCGATCGGAAAAATTTCCGAGTTTAATGTGAGGTCGGGCAATTTCACCTCATACGTAGAACGTCTGGAAATGTTTTTAAGGTAAATAAGATAAAGGAAGAATTATGGCTACCTACTTTAATAGCAGTAATGGGCGATGAAGCGTATGAATTGCTTAGTAATTTGACGAGCCCGGAGAAGCCGTGCGAAAAAACATATATGTCAGTGGTAAAAATTTTGACAGATCACCTTCAACCGAGTCCATCGTTCATGGCGGAAAGATGTCGTTTCCGCCAAAGACGACAACATGAAGGTGAATCTGTTTTACAATATATATCGGAATTAAAAAAACTTTCAAAATATTGCGAATTTAAGGCCGTGTTAGAAGAAAATTTACGGGACCAGCTTGTTTGCGGACTAAGGAATGAGTTGTGGCGGACTAAAACCTGTACAGTCGGAACTTTTTGTGTGTGTGTTTTGTTTTATATTTTATTAATTTTTCTCCTTCAAAAAATAAACTGACAGATGACAATACTTTTACAATCTTCATGAAGCATTTTTATTTAGTTAGAATCCTGCGTAGCATGCTTATGAGCATCTCGCTTAGATGCTACAGAGTCAATAAGGCAAAGATTGTTTACGGAAGTGGACTTGCATTACAGTAACGCCGTAAAAATTTCATGCGCTATGGAAGCGGCGGAACGTGATGCAGCAGCCGTGGAACAAACAGTCGAGAACAGCAGCGGAGCTAGCGGCGGCGGTGAGCTACGAGCGCGCTGCATGCGCTGACGTGGTCCGGGCGAGGGCGCCGGGGCCGGGGCGGTCAGCGCAGGCAGGCACGCGTCTCGGTACGTACGTTCAAGACTACTGCCGACGAGGCGAGCGGGAAATGTTCGGTATGCGGAGCGACGGATCACCAGAGCGAAGATCAATGTGGTGGCGCACTTGGCAAAAGCTCAGCAGTTACTTCCAGGAGAGTCGGGAGAGGATGAACCCCCGTCGTCAGATGAAGAAAGCTGGGGGGTAGAGGAGTTGCATCAACTCAGCTTGAACGATTATAGACCGGTGAGTTTAACCATATGGGTGGATGCTACCCCATTACGGATGGAAATTGATACTGGGTCGTCAGTATCGTGTATAAGCGAAAATATGTATACGAAATTGAGAGATCGGCTGTGAAGACTACCTAAACGGCATGACGCTCCTTTTCAGTGTTAGCGAAATTACCAACAGTGTTGTTATCAAAGTGGACTGATTTCTGACTGATAGTTTTCGCTCTTAAAACTAAATTCTAAACCAAGTTCATCGTACTGTCTGAGTTTCTAAGCCTAGAAGCCGAAAAAGTGACAGTGTAATATAAATCTACCTAATATTATTCAATCGTGGACAATTAAAAATAATATTAACTATAAACCAAAGTCACAAACTGTGTTGATAAATTACGATGAAAATAAAGACGTTCACAGTGACAATTTGAGTGGATTCTGCAAACTAGCAAAGCATGCGTTACCCGACTGCAGGAAATTCAGAAAAGCTTTGCGCAAAATTCGCTGGAACTACGTAAAACGCAGTAGAATATGCTACAAATGTTTATCCGCACGACACCTAAAGAGTACGTGTCCCGCCGCCGTGTGTGACGTCACTGCGTGCGGACAACCGCATCATCGTTTGCTGCATTACATACCGACCGCTGCCGCCGAAGAAGACGTCGTCGCCCCAAATTCTGTCAGCTGATGCACAACATTCCAATAACATTGGAATAAATGTATCATAGCTAGTTTTATCCTTATCAGTCATTAGTGCAAGAACCACTGGGAAAGTTACATTATGATATACTGATCCATGCATCACATACAGTTGATGGAATATTTTAGGAACTATTTTGAATGTGCCGTTTGCAAGCCAATATTTAGATCGACTTAAATGTTGTTGTTGTGAACATAATTATACGACGTCCTTTGGTTGTTTGATCTTTTATAACCAAATTATTCGCTCATTACATTATGAAAAAACCAAGTCAGATATTAAACAACATCAGAAGAAACAGCACATTTACCGTTAGTAAAAAATTTGAAGCAAATTATATATAGAAATAAGAAAAAAGGAAAACAGCCAATTACAGAACCAGAAACAGTAGATTTTGAAATCGATTTGAATAAGTTACATTGTAAATATTTGGAGAATAATTGGTTGGAGTGTAGCAAAGGTTGTGCAAGCCTTTTGGGACTTTTTCATTTCCATCGTATAGAATACCTAGAAATAAAGCGAAAACCATCTGGGCACTTTTTGCCTAGGAGCCCCGCGTACGTCGACTATGCCTTGTTTTTAAATCTTTAAAGATAACTGAAGCGAGTGATTTAATTAACTCTCATATCTGCAATGCCAGTCCTGCCCCAAAAGAAGAGAACTCATTGGAACCAATGGTTAGATTAAATGATTTTCCCAGAAGAAAAGCCTTAAAATGGGAGTTAAATAGATTAAGGTTTGAAAATATACAAAAAAATAAAAAAATTAAGCAGCTTGAAGGAAACAACCGACGCTTAAAAAAAGGTATTTTTTTTTGTCTTTAACATGTAGGCTTAAGCAATATAAACATGTACATAATTCACAGATAGATAATGTAATAAATACATAAACAGATAGATAAGTATAGCAGATACACACATGCATCCGTGGAAAGCATGTTAAATTATCTTCCTTCTTCTTTCTCCTGCCCTGTTGAAATAGATATCAAGCAAAAAAATTGATTGTTTCTGTCGATGTGGAGCTTCTTAAAAACATTGATGTTAAAACAAGAGAATTGATACAACGAAAATTCATTAAAAAAAACACTTAAAAAGAGAATAGAAAGGAAATATTCTGTTAATTTACGAACTTTTGCACTAACTCTTAATTTCTATTCGCCCAAAACGTACGATATGTCAGGCGTACACTGCAAGCGTGACACTAATTTAACACACAAGCGAACCATAGCAAAATGGAATCAAACGGTGAACGGTGGTCCAGGGTTTACAAAAGAGTCCTTTACAGTACTAAAACAGAAAGTACAACAATTGAAACATCCCTTTATATGCAATTTAGCCATCAAACGACACGTGGAGCGGGATGGATCCAAATACGGTTAAGTTTGCCTGAATCGTTTACTACGGATTATGAAATTAGTGCTATGATGGCCATATAAACTGTATTTCCTAATGTTAAGTTAATGGGATGTTTATTTCATTTTGCAAGAGCGTTGGGGAGGAAAGTAGATAACTTGGGTATAAAATAATCTAAGATTATGCGATCTAACGTAAAGCGGTGCATTGCGTTAGCTTTTCTATCGGCTTTATGTCCGCGAAGAATGCGATAAGATAGAGTGCATACTCAAATTTTTATAATACATGGTTTAAAGAAAATCCTTTCTTTTCTGATAAATGGTGTTTTTTTTAATGTTCATCACAGAACAAATAACGCAAATGAGTCCTGGATTGGACGATTTAACAAAAAAAATAAGTCCCAGCCGAACTTAGCACTGTTATTAGAAAGGCTCTATAAGGACGAATTATTATTTTACAATACTGGATAGCCGCCATTACTGGGAGTCCTTGTCAGTATCATGTCATTTTCTAATTTTTAAATAAAATCAAGTGTTTTTGCCAAAGTTCAGTGCGTCTTTCCTGCTCGAGTTGTAATTTGGCAAGTTATTATTTTAGTAAATATGGCGCCGATGTGGCTCTTAAAAATTTTTCTTTTGTTGTTTTTTTCGCTTCCTGGGATCACCTATTCTGGATGGACTCATCCTCCAGGTATATTGACGAAAAAATTCAAAATTTTAATGATGTTTCAGAAAGACTATACAAAATTAGTAGTGGATACCTGGAAAATGGCTAGTCCCAATACGGATATGACCGGTAACGGCTGCTCTCAGAGACAATGAGACGGGCCGCTCTGTAGCACTATACGGAATAATCTATTAAATACGTGTAATAGTGCTGCTGAGCGTGCCCGTTTGTTGGCTATGGGAGAGTGGGAGTCGGGCCCCTGATTACAGGCGATCCCGTCTAGCATAGGCACTATGCTAGATGACACAACTATATATACTTTTGAGCCGTTTGGGGTCAAAACGCTCGGACCATGGGGCTCGAGTTCTCGGGCGCTGTTCAAGGACATAGCGAAAAGGCGTGTCGACGCTTCACGTGACCAGAGGGCTGGCTTGTTCTTTGGACAAAGAGTTAGCATTGCCATTCAATGTGGCAATGCAGCCAGTCTTTTGGGCACGTTTTCAGGGGTCAGCGATGCGGAGGAGTACTCCGACACCTAACTCTCAGCTGGTTTTTGGTTTTGTTTTGTTTTTATTCCCTTTTTTATTTTTATTCTACTTTGTAGGTAAATTGTAGGGAATAATTTAGTTTGTAAATATGTATAGTTATAGTTTTAATTTTAGTGTTTTAAATATGTCATATAGACTTTTTTGTATGATATCTATGTAATAAACAAAGTGTGGAAAATGATAATTTGAATAATTTTCTCCCAGCACACATTGTGAATTAATAAAAATATCTTTAGGTATTCATCAAATTAAGCAGGCTAGGTCCTATTATGGAGAACACAGATGGGAGGTATGAAATAGAAGTGTATCGAGAGACGGACAGCAGCCTACTAAGAGAACTGTTAATATCTAATAACTAAGTGGTTTACACTTCGTTCGACAGTGTTGTTGATCAGGACGACGTTACTAATTACCCCGCTGAGTTTCTAAATTCACTAACAGCAAGTGGTCTCCCTGCTCATAAAATAATTCTTAAAGTGGGTGTTCCCATAGTGCTGATGCGAAATTTAGCTCCGCCAAAACTGTGCAACGGAACCCGCCTTATCGTCAACAATACACAACGAAATATAATTGTTGCTACAATCCTCACTGGGTGTGGTGCCAGTGAGACTGTTTTTATACCGCGCATACCACTCATCCCCAACAATTTCCCATTCCAATTTAAGCGCACACCGTTCCCTGTGACTTCATGCTTTGCCATGACAATAGACAAGTCACAGGGGCAGACGCTTAAAGCAGCTGGTGTTACCTGTCAACCAGCTACTTTTCTCATGGTCAATTGTATGTTGCTTTGTCAAGGGTCAGCAACGCCTCCGGCCTTTATATACTAGCGCCTGAAGGAAAAACTACAAATATTGTTTACAAAGAAATTTTTTGAAAATTATTTGCCATTTGTATGTTTGTATAGTTTGCCTGGGCAACATATAAGCTATAATTTATTTTGGAAAGTGGGCTCTTAGAAAACGTCTTTGAAATCTTTGATGGATATCCCCCTTATCGCTGGCATAAGCAACAGAATCCGCGTACGAAGTCTAGGGCAGAAGCTAGTATCTAATAATTCTAGCTGGTAGGATAAAATCGAGACATGTCAGTTCAAAGACGTATTTTAAGTGGGTGATAGACGCGCGAGTAAGTATGCAAACTTATGGCTCGACGACCTTTTTCGCTCGTGTGTCACCCTAAGTACGCGTACTTTAAAACCGTCGAGCAAGTTCGTCGGCGATCCAACCTGTTTGAAATTTTGCTCGTAGCTCGTACGTGTAGCAGCAATGCGAGCCGCGAGCCGCCACTTTATGTTGTCTGGAATAAAGGATTCAGAATTTTTACAAAATGATTTCCGCACTTATTCGCACGAACTGCTAACCGAATTTACAGAAGCTTACCGAAAGAAGCAATAATTACAATAACAAAAATATAAAGCTTCAAGCATACAATATTTTATTAGAAATTATACGTTAGGAAAGATATGCTACTACGATAGAGAACATCAAGAAAAAATAATTCATTAACCCTTCAAGATACCCAGCCCGGGTATCGTAAAGGAAATCCACTTCTTTACCCACACTTTTCGGTCTCGTTTATTATTTTTTTTTTGGTTTCAAACGTAATAAGACACAATTCCTAAATAACACAAAGCTTATTCTGTCGACAACATCGCGATACAGAATGTAAGTAAGTAAGCTTCACGTGTGTCACTAAGGTCGCGTCGAGCCGAGTAAGTTCGCGATCTTAAAAACCGTGTACATTAAGTATGCTCGTCTATCACCCCCTTTACGTATATTTTAATTAACAGTTCTCTTAATGGAAGAGAGGCTATCAAGCAATATTATTGTAATTGCTTGGTAGGAAAAAGAACAGTAGGTTGCTGTTGCAATGTCATGTCCATAATTATGGTACCTAAGCTGAGCAGGACAAAAAAATAACACGGAATCAAAAGATTCATTCAGAGGGAATTGCATTCCCTTAGAGAATATCCTCTCTTACTCTTCTCGACTGAGAGCTGTTGATTTAATAAACAGCACAAGTGAAAGGTGCAGAACATCGGACGACATCTCAGAGATCCTTGATGTTAATTTCTGCCATAAAGCTCTGGCCGAATATAATTTATTTTTGGACAGTCAGTATTCTGATACTCTGCAGATTGTGTCATACATAGCAGGTTACATAGTGCGTGCTATACAGAAAAAAATATGTGAAGAATGCATTCTCTCGCTTCACGCATCAAACATTAAACCAGCCCATAAACTTATACAATCGAAAAACATACGACAGCGAAACGATCAGGAGTTTATAGATCTTCTCAATCATTTACGTTTTGAAGAGCTGACGACTGCAGAATTAGGACTGTTGTGTGAAAGACGAAGGATTCCTTTAACGGGAGACTTTGCGGATGGTGCCGTAGTTCGCATCTATCCCACCGTTAAACAAGTTGACGAATACAACGGCAAAATCATCGTTGCCAATGCAGCATTAAACCGGATGTACAAAATTCACGAATCACGTGAAGCAGCAACATACGGCAGACAGCCCCCGGGTAATTTTATTCCCGGCGACGTCAATAATTGTGATCGCCTTTTACCGATGATTAATTTAGCTCTCGAATCCCGCGTTATGTTAAGACGAAATATTGCCGTTTCAGATGGGCTCGTGAATGGGGCTATGGGTGTAGTTAAATGATTCAAATGGTCAGCGTTACGCAGAGATCAGTTAGAAGAAGGCGACATGCCAGACGCAGTTCTTATTCAGTTTGATGACGAGACAATTGGTAGTGGATTGAAAGATCCTAATGGCTTTGTTTCTATTCCGCCAATGTGTGCAACATTCCAAGCAATAGAGGCTATGGTGACGTTGAGCGTCGAATGTTGCCTATTATTTTATGCTGGGCTGTGACAGTGCATAAACTACAGGGTACAGCCCTTGATAAAGCTGTTATAGATTTAGGAAAAAAAAACTTTGCGAAGGGACAAGTTTATGTAGCTCTCAGCAGAGTCTAAACTTTGGAAGGAATAGCTCTATCTGATTTAAAACTTTCTAAGCTGTTAACTCACCCCACGATGAACCAGCATTAGCAGAAATGCAACGGCTGAGAAATCTTATTTCTGATGAAAGATAGACCAGACATACTCGTGTCTCTTACAGTATTTTAATGATTAAAAGTATTATTGCAACATCTCTTTATCGTTGTTGTAATTTTTGTAGCTATTCAGTGACTATATACCTATTAGTGGAAAGTCCTGGTCAATACGAATATAATAAGCCCAAACACGAGGTAGTTAACTCAGGTTGGCCGGATCAAAAATGTAAATTAGAGGATGCCGTTAAGCAATATTGGTCTATTGTATGTAGTTGATGGTGTGGTTTTTAAAAATGATATAATTTTATACCTTCTTTACAGGGTGAAATGTTACTAGTACCTATGTACGGCATTTTTAACAAACTGAAAAGTATGACATATGTGCGAAAATAAATAAAACTTTTAATAGTGCTCATATATTCGATATAATCAACTTGTATAAATAGGGTACCTGCTATCTAACAGGTCTGATATTGGCTTCCGTACATTGAAACAGTTGATGACAACCACCTCCATTTTTGGACAGCTTTAACTAAAACTCAGTTTGTGACTATTTTACAACATACACCATCGCTTAGGATCTTAGGAATTTATTTTACTAAAATCAGAACTGGTCAGTCTGATGAACGCTTAGCCACGAAATTCGTTTCGTATACTGCAGACTTTTAACGCCTTACCCGTTCGAAAACAAACTTCAAAGAATTAAAAGCTTTTTAAGGCAAGGAAATAAACCACTGGAACAAGTTACAAATAGACTTTAACTTTTAACGAATAGAAACCTAAAGGACCATTTATTAAAGAAACTAGATGTAAGAATGTAAAAAACATGATTCTTCATTTGGAAACATTCACATTGTTCATAACATAAAACCTCATTCGCAGGATGTATGTTATTTTATTTTTATTTTTTTTTATTTGTCAAGGATAAAACAAAAGCGCGTCACTCTTGATATTATTTTTTCCTGTGAGCATTGATTTTATTTATTCTTCCAAAATAAAAGTATTTTTTACTATTATACTACTGGAAAACCTTTTACTTTTATGTTCCTGATTGTCCACAACCAGCAAGTGCTATTTTGATTTGTGGGGAAAAAAAATAGTTTTTGACAAATGACAGTCAAGTACTGGAAACGACTGCTATATTATTTGATGGCACTTTTGGTAATAACGTCATATGGCTAAAAGGAAATCGCATTGAAAATGTGCGTGATGCTTTCGAACAACCTATGAAGTCCTCAACTCCTAGAAGAATAACACTCAGTGTAGTATAACCTGGATCAGCTAGCGATATTTTCTCTAAATGTAGCCGATCAAGTGTATGTAACTCTGTTGAAGGAAGTAATGATGTAACAGATCGTAAAAAACATGCATTTACTGCGAGGGATAGATCGCAGAAGAGGAAAACCAGATTTTACAACGGCTCACGGTACAACGGCATCTTGTATATAAAACAAATATTCCCAAGATTTTGTCTTTGAAGATTTGATCTTGGGAAATCAAATACTATATACAAAATATATATAAACATAAAACATATATAAAAGAACATCGATCAGGCGTCGAAGTACTTCTCCGCATCACTGTCCTCCGGAAACGTGCCCAGAAGACTGGCTGCATTGCCACGTTGAATATGGTACCACAGTCTGGAATCCGCATTATGATATCTACAGATGAGACTTTTGACTAATAATAAAAATTTATAGTGTACCTAGACGACTTTTTAAAGAAGATCTTGAAATTCGATTATCTTGAAACGGGTTAACTTTTGCCTAGTGTATGCCATGGTCAAATTTGTCTGTATTGACCTATACTATCACCTCATGAATGGATGCGGTCTACTTACAAGTAACCCTGTATATAGAACGCCTAGAAAGTGTACAAAAACGTTTTTTATAGCATCTATCCTACAAAGATCGTCTGACTAAAACTAAAACAGACTAAAACATTAAAAGAAGAAGAAGAATTATAAAGAAGAAAAATTCTGGACTTCACATTTCTCCACAACCTCTTAAATGGGACCATTGACTGTAGCGAGCTCCTTGGAAAGCTATACATAATCGCACCGTCTCCGAAAGGTAATTACAACCTTTTCTGTGTCAGGATCTAAAATAACCCTGGGACACTTCGCTGCTTTGCCAAGACTATGTAGGCAATATAACGCTGTTTCTAAACTCAATGACTTGGACATCACACGTCCAAACTAACAAAATTAAAAAAAGCGATTGTATCAAATTTATAATCTTTGCTATTTTTGTTATCATTGGTTTTCTTGTTTTCTTTTCCCTGTTTCTTTGTGTAATAATTGTTCTTAGTTTTTCTATCCTTGACTCCTATTTATTTCTTTCTTCTTTCTCCTTTATTAGTCTATCTACTGTATACTACTAGAATTAATTTGATTGTCTTATCTCTGTTTTTCGTCTCTTTCTTATTTTATATTATAATTACTGTTTAGTTTTTGCAATATGTACCTATCAATTGCATGTAAATGATGTGGTCGCACACATAACCTGAACTACAAAATGACATAAATTATGTACTTAAGTTGCCTCCTGTTGGCAATCCTAATAAATAAATAAATAAAACATTGCCAAATGCATGCAAAATTGTTAATACATTCGTTGGTTTAGTCTTTAAATTAAAAAAAAAACTCGCTCTTTGTCTAGCCATTATTGGTATGGAGTAACTATTATAGTAATCTGTGGTATGGGGAAAAGGCAGAATAAATATTTATTGTAAATATTTGAACAATAAGAAATGTATAATTTATAAAATCAGATGATAATAATTCATTATCTATTATTGTTTTAAGTTGTATAAATAAATAAGTTTATTTTAAGTTTTATGTAAATATGTGTATATTTGAACTAAACAAACAAGTTGTAGTACTATACATAAATAAAAACATTGAACGACATGACAGACAACTTCAAAGCTACCGCGGTGTCCTGCGTGAGCGACGAACGCGACGCGACGCGACGCTGTGAACGCGACGAACGCGATCAACTCAACGGCATTCCCTACATGTGGCCTATGTGACAGTCTGCTGCGAGACGCGACGTAACGCGTACTTGTTTTGAGGGCGACCAGTTGCGACACCACGAACTATTCAGAAGCGTTGATCGCCGCAGTGCGTGAATAAAGATTGTTGTGGGACAAAAAACATAAACATTATAGAAATCGTTTATTAGCACAAAGAACTTGAAAGAATGTTGCTGTCTGTACTTTAAATATTAACTTTCAAGCAAAATTGTACTGTAATTCTCCATGATTTGAGAAGTAATGACCAAAATCACGTAGGACATTTGTCGCGTATAGCATCGCGTCGCATTACGTCGCGTCGTGTTGCGTCGCGTCGCGTCGCGTTCGTCGCTCACGCAGGACACCGCGTAAGCGTCCACTTATCGGTATCGTACGCAACGGACGCATCGTACAAAACGGATAAATATTTCACAGTGCGCCCACTGTACCGGCAGCGTACGGATTACCGACGGTGAGTACCATAACGAATTGTCGATGCCAGTTCATTCGGATTTTCATAGTGAACGTACGTGTGGACTCCGTGAGAATGGAGGAAAGCGATGAAGAACAATTTGTCGTTGTAGCTTGTTTGTTAGCAGAAGAGGAAGATTTGGAAAAAAAACCAACAAAAGGAAACATAGTATCTGTACACAACATATTCAAGAAGAGATCGGAACAAGGAGAATATCACACCCTATTTCCTAATTTGTTAAACGATGACACAAAGTTCTTCCAATATTTTCGACAGACGATGCAGACCGAGCGCGCGGACTGCGTCCACTGATCGGCGTTACGTATGACGTCATCGGCAGGCATCGCAAAAGTTGCCTCTCGGAGCATAGGTGTCGGCATTGTCGATGTGCGATGCGTACGATATATGAATTTCTATATAAATAATACTACGATTCATTGCATGCGATACGTCCGTGGCGTACGATACGACAAGTGGACGCTTAGCTTAAAAACACTACACAAAATAAAATGAGCACGGAAACGAAATGATAACAAGAACAGCTTTGCGAAACGCACGCCCACCACCCCCCGACACCGGCCTCTTGGCCGACAGGCTTCGGGCAGGCTCCTCGCATTTGATCGACACCGGAAACAAATGAAAGTGTCTCGCGTTCTGATGAAATTTGCAGTTCCGATAACGAATCACAATTTTTACCATCATCTTCAAGCCAGATCGACTCCGATCCACTTTCATCAGATTCCTCATATGAAAGACTAAACTTTGTAGATAATAGTACCATAGTAATTCGGATGACGACCAAAACGATTTCTTTGATGATGTGCCACTTAGTGCACCAACGCCTTAAGGGATTTTCCCATCCCCGACAACTAATTATCACGAGGCAATACTCATACTAAATCACTCCATCTGCAGTGACTTCAGTCACCGGTTTCTAGCTGCGACTGCACTAACCACAAGATCTAAACATAAAAACATTACTGCAGTTGCTAAAATCATTAAAAATATTTTTTTTTTTTAATAAAATATACATGGATGAAGAACGAACTAGGTAGAACACCCCATGAAACAGTTTTAGAGTACTTCCAACATTTCACCAGACATTATTTCCGACTTCGTCCACAACACCAATTTATACTCAGTTCAACAACGTGGAAAATCTATTCCTATTGGGAAATTTTCAAATACTCAAACCAAAGCGAAAACAAATACGCAATTCACAGATTCATAAGAGCCTGCAAAGGACTACCTGAAATATAAATATTTGACTTTGACTAATCTACAAGAAAGTAATATGTTTCATACCGTACTTAACAAAAAAAGTAGCAATAATTTGTAGACTAGAGTTATCGTTTTTTTTTGTAATAAAATGTGTTTTTTCGCCTTGTAATCTATATTAATAATTTCGTCAAAGGGTACGGTAGACTCGATCGAAACCTTATATGAATAACAAAACATAAAAAAATATTAATTTTGAGTCGACAACATATATCCGCAAAATTCGGATTATGGAGAATTTCGTTAAAGGACAATGCTATTCTTTGTATGGAAGTTGGGCTCAAGAGTTGCCCACAGTAACTGCATAGTGTATTATGTTCCATAGGCTTATAATAGGTCCCAGACCGAAATATTTCGAAATCTATCCCGGGAGTCCTGAGAAAAACTGGTTTGACTCTTATTCAATATTACGAAAAACATCCTTACGAACTCTTAACTATTCCACTTTTATTACCTTAATTGAAATGCATTATAATATTAATCGACAAATACGAGGTATTGAACGAGAATTTTTTTTACCGACTTCAAAAAATGGAGGAGTTTCTCACTCAGTTCGTTTGTATTCTTTTTACGTAAGTACGTGCATATTAACTCCGTCGTTTACCAACCGATTTAAACAATCATTTTATTGTTTGAAAGGATTTACTTTCCAAATAGTTCCTTTGTTATTCGGTCCAGGGTCTGGTGATAGAAACCTTAAAACAATAGGGAACTCTCGGAAATTGTAAGCACATATCGAATAAAAACTTGTCATTCGGGTATATGTCTCCGACACCACAAAACTGTGGAGGTTAAGACCTGACCTGCCGATGGAGACGACAGTGAGACGAGGGAACTCCTCAACGGTAACTATTTACTACCTCGTGTTCGAGCTTATTTAATTCGTCCTGATAAGATTTTTCCATTGCCATTACGGATATTAATTGCATGACGCTACACGAACTTAGGACTGATTGTAGTAGATAGAGACTGAAAAGCAAGAGAAACAACAATTACCTTTAAACGTCTATTTCTGTTATTTTATCCTGTTAACAGTGAAACCACTAACTATCTGAATGTTATTTCAAGAAAAGAAGGTTGTTAGGTTTGTGGCTGCTTAAAATGGCTAGCTAACAATGGCTGGCTAACATGAGAACCGGTTTTTCTCTTGACCTCTGGGACCGATTTCAAAAATATTTGGAGTCCGTCTTAAGAGTGAAGTAAAGAACCTATTCTAGCCATTCCCACTACTGGGCAAATGGCTTGGGCTTTATAAAGTGACTGTTCAAGTTTAACATTATAACCGGTTTTTTTCGGGACCTCTGGGACCGATTTCCAAAATATTTGGATTTCGTGTTAACAGTGCAGTAAAGAACCTATTTCGACCACTTTCACTACTGGGCAAATGGCTCAGGCTTTGTTAAGTGACTATCTATGGAGAACATTTGAACTGGTTCTTCTCGGGACCTCTGGGACCGATTTCAAAAATATTTGGATTCCGTCTTAAGAGTGAAGTAAAGAACCTATTCTAACCATTCCCACTACTGGGCAAATGGCTTGGGCTTTATAAAGTGACTGTTCAAGTTTAACGTTATAACCGGTTTTTCTCGGGACCTCTGGGACCGATTTCCAAAATATTTGGATTTCGTATTAACAGTGCAGTAAAGAACCTATTTCGACCACTTTCACTACTGGGCAAATGGCTCAGGCTTTGTTAAGTGACTATCTATGGAGAACATTTGAACCGGTTTTTCTCAGGACCTCAGGGACCGATTTCAAAAATATTTGGATTTCGTGTTAACAGTGCAGTAAAGAACCTATTTCGACCACTTTCACTACTGGGCAAATGGCTCAGGCTTTGTTAAGTGACTATCTATGGAGAACATTTGAACCGGTTTTTCTCGGGACCTCTGGGACCGATTTCAAAAATATTTGGATTCCGTGTTAAGAGTGAAGTAAGGAACCTATTTTAACTATTCCCACTACTGGGCAAACGGCTTGGGCTTTGTAAAGTGACTGTTCAAGTTGAACATTAGAACCGGTTTTTCTCGGGACCTCTTGGACCGATTTCCAAAATATTTAGATTTCGTGTTAACAGTGCAGTAAAGAACCTATTTCGACCACTTTTACTACTGGGCAAATGGCTCAGGCTTTGTTAAGTGACTATCTATGGAGAACATTTGAACCGGTTTTTCTCGGGACCTCTGGGACCGATTTCAAAAATATTTGGATTTCATGTTCAGAGTGCACTATGGAACCAGTTGGAACTACTCCCACTGCTGGGCAAACTTTGAGCCCAGACCCTGGCATTGTCCTTTCAATTGCACTGACAAGCAAACCACAGTCGCCATCTTGGGTAGTTAATAAACGTTGCTTAGATACGCATCGCCAACGTTTAGTGAATCTTATCAAAAATACTTTTCGTCAGTCGTTGACGTTTCGCGAAAATATTGTTTTTGACACTTTTTTATGATATACTTTTTGTTATGTGTTTTTTCTTTAAACCTAATGGTACGTTCACACGCGCGCGTTCAAATCGACATTCAACGGGCACAGTCACGTTCACGAGCGTGTAAACGGTACGCCCGAGCCAGTGAACGCGCCCGTGCCCGTGAACGCCGCGAATCGGTCGAGTGTCGGTTTTTTGGCAAAGTTCAAAGGATGAATGTGCGGGCGCCCGGCGACTGTTTACACGCGCGCGGGCAGTCAGTCTCTCCTGCGCTTTCGTGACGATTAAACGTTCTAAGAAAGTCGCTACGATCGAAGATAACAACATGGCGGAATGGTTAACGCTGTTCATCATTTTGATTATTTTTCCAATAAAAATAAGTTAAGCCAAAGGCTATGACAGCAACAACACCGAGATCCTCGCTGCTCGCCATTCTTGAACTGACTGACACGACGGCGCGCGTGTGAACAGCTTGAATGTCCGCCTGCCCGCGACGGGCTGCACGCCGCGCAGCCCGCCAGGCAGCCCGCCGGGTTGCGCGGCGCGCGTGTGAACGTAGCATAAGATTGGCCGATTGCGATAAAAACCATGGAAAGAAGAATAATAACCATAACCTCAAAGTCGAAGTTTTAGTTCAAATGTCATTTAGTTGTTCAAATGTCATTGTCATTTACTTTGTTTGGATTACACACATCATGCCGAAAATCGTAAGTATTTCATAAAATGTTTCGTTGGTCGTGTCTCTGTCTTCGTTTAGTCTTTTGTTTGATGATACCTATATCATTTTGTTAACAGCCGAATCTCCGTGCATTTGGTAAACATTGTCACAATTGTGGAAAGTGGATGGAGCGAAAGGCTCTTCGTAAAGATGGTGTGTAGTATTTTAGTAGGTATGTAGGCAGGTTGTGTTTTTAAGTGAATTTTGTTTTGTTTTCTTCTTAAAGTGTGGATTGTGAGCCTTCTGCATTTAAAAATAAAATAAGTACTTATTTACTTCCAGTGACATGCAATTTTTGTAATGGCAAAATATTTGCACGAGATGGCAAACAAAAGCAAATGTGCAATCGATGTGTGGACTGCGACAACATTATACACGGTAAGCGGCTCAATATTTTTTCTCTATAATTCGACAAATAATAATAAATGACCACACGCATAGCCTGTGTTGAGGTGTCATGAACACATACAGAAACAGACACGATTTTTTCACCGTTTTTCTCGATAATGAAATGAACCTCTTCATGCGCAAGTTCCACTTGAACTTGGCTGGCTCTTATTATACAATAGACATTATTAATTGTATAATATATTTTTGCAGATAATTTCAATTATTGCGAGTGCTGTGGCTGTAAAATGAAAAATAATACTTATTACCAGATAGAGATGTGAGGATATACCTACATACATTCACAATAGTTATTATTATTTGAATATTTATCTAATATATTTTCTCCTTTAAGGTCGATAACGAAGAGTTGAATGTTAGAACTTATGAAAATATTATTTACAACTCATTTCGAGAAGCTGCTCAAGCTCCTTTTTGACGATCAAGAATGGGAAAGATGTTTGAATGAAGCAATTGATTTTAAACTTCCTCGGCAATTATTTCGAGTTCGAAGATTCGATGATGTAAAAATTCAAATTATCAATACCACTGAACAAGGCTTGAAAGGTGATAAATATTTATCGAAAAATGTTATATATAGAGAAATTTTGTGATAATCAACCTCTGATGTATAATAGAGAATATTTTTTTATAAGTACCTTTGCCAAATTCTCGGATGAGTACTCATTGTAAAATTACAATTTACATACTTCCTAATATTATTCTTGATTTAGCCAATTTGGATAAAGAACCACAATTTCATATTTTATTTTTAAAATTAGTAAGTACTTATCTACCTGTCAAAGTAAAGAAAAAGACTGAGTGCTTAAAACAAAGAGGTTTACACAGAGTAAACCTTAAAAATTATGGGCCTTACTACAAAAACTTTAAACCCTGTTTTACACTTGTCTAATAAAATTTTGGCTGCAAAATGAACCATATGTCAACGTCATAATTTGACATTTTTTTAGACAAGGCATAAACTGACGTTTAAAAGTTTTTGTGGTAAGACGGTATGGGCCTTACTACAAAAACTTTAAACCCTGTTTTACACTTGTCTAATAAAATTTTGGCTGCAAAATGAACCATATGTCAACGTCATAATTTGACATTTTTTTAGACAAGGCATAAACTGACGTTTAAAAGTTTTTGTGGTAAGACGGTAAATGTTTTGTTAATTTGTGTTAGTTTATTTTGAATGTTAATTTGAAATAAAAATAATTTGTGTAAAAACTTTTGCAGTTTTTATTTATTATATTTATTAAACATAACGAACGAAGCTATACGAATCTATGCCTTAATTATTCCTTTAATATTCCTTGAGACCCGATGACTACAGAAATTTCTACCTACATTTTGCAACTAGACGTGTATTATGAGTCAAATTTCACCCGAGCGAAGCCGGGTTTTCCACTAGTACATAATAAATGAAAACAGACTTAAAAATTTTTCATTTAGGTAATTGTAATTTCATACGACAAATAAGTCTAGGTACTTAATATATTTAAATAATATACGTGAACATTTATGTTTATGCAGTCAGAAATTAGATTTAATAGGGTTAAATGCAGTTTCTTTCACCACTTAACTTTTCTTTCACTCTATTTTTTCGAACACATTACTAAAACTTTGGTTGAACTAAGAAAGGCAAACAAAATTAAACGCAAATAGGAAAAACGACCACAAAAACATTTAAAGCTCCAAAGAGGGAAAAACGGCTAGATAAAGGAAATTTAAACCATTTCATTGGTTATAAAATAATTTCACAAAAGTACCAACGTTTAAGCATTGCCATTCAACGTGGCAATGCAGCCGGGTTAGGGGGAAACTCGCCTCTGGGCCGCGGCCCAGATTACACGGTATAATAACAGTCGGGAAAACTGGTCCGAATGTGCGGGCCAGATTACTATGTGAAAAAAGTGACGGAGGTAAGTCGACCCATTGGGACTTAATTTCATAAAATCCGATAGTTGTGAAATTTTTCACAGCTCAAAATCGTCAGGAGGCAAAAAGACTTAGATGTTTTTCATAATTTTCATCATAAATATAATACTTTGTCTAGATACTGGACTCCTAGTAGCTAATATAGACTTCGTTAAATAATGAAGTTCCTATAGATACTTAATTAATAATCTCAATTTATAAGTAAAACGTAAATATAGAAACATTGTTTCTTTTTATCAAAATTTTGTTCGAGTGTTACAAGAAAAAACAAATCCCCTTTTAGCAACAAGAGTATTTTTGTAACACTCATTTATGTTGACATTGGATATATTGACATCAATATAAAATAATATAAAAATGAATCGCAAAATGTGTTGGTAAGCGCATAACTCAACAACGCCTGGACCAATTTGGCTAATTCTTTTTTTGTTGTGTTTGTTATTGTCAGGAGAAGGTTCTTATGAAACAAAATAGGGTAAAGTAGAGAAGTCAGTTGACGGGAGCGAAGCCGCGGGCAAAAGCTAGTTTTCGATAAAATTATGAAAAAGATCTTTATTTTTCTAGCTCCTGACGATTTTGCGATTATTAAATATATAGGTATAGGAACTAAATATGCAACAAAAACTTTAATGTGGTTTTTTAACATGCTGTAAGTAAATAAAAATAAATATTATATCCTACTTATACACACATATTCTACATATGTAAATATCCCACTATCTCCACTAATCTAGATATTAAAAAAAAAGTAAAAATAAAAACTATGTATCAAATATCTATAGGAACTTCATTATTTAACGAAGTCTATATTAGCTACTAGGAGTCCAGTATCTAGACAAAGTATTATATTTATGATGAAAATTATGAAAAACATCTAAGTCTTTTTGCCTCCTGACGATTTTGAGCTGTGAAAAATTTCACAACTATCGGATTTTATGAAATTAAATCCCAATGGGTCGACTTACCTCCGTTACTTTTTTCACATAGTAATCTGGCCCGCACATTCGGACCAGTTTTCCCGACTGTTATTATACCGTGTAATCTGGGCCGCGGCCCAGAGGCGAGTTTCCCCCTAACCCATGCAGCCAGCCTTTTCGGTACACTGCCGGATGACAGCGATGAGGATCAATTTTTCAACGCCCTTTATTAGTTTTAAGTTTTCTTTTTTTTATGTAGATATAGATTTAGTTTATTTTAAAATATAATGTACAGATTTTTAGGTAAATAAAATCCCAAGTTCCGAGAAGTATAAAGGTAAATAAGCTTGCAGGAAAAGCGTACATTGTAAAGTCGTTAAATACCTATGTATTAGATTTATGTAGACTTACAGCTGGTCAGGAAAGTATCATTGACGACTTTTAAGAATATACAATGCCTAAACCATCTCGGCTATCGATACTCCGATTGCGACGTTGATCATTTTTCACAGAAATGAAGATAACATTCACGCAGATGAAACGGATACGATTGAAGAAGAAAGTGTTACGGATACAGAAGAGAATGTAAATAATGATTGCTTTTATTGCAATAAACAGTGCATTACGCGTAAAGGTCGTAAAATATATAGCATACTTAGCAAAATTAAGCAAGAATTTTGCGAAGGGTGAAAAAGTATGGCACCGAAATTAATGATCTGCATATGTTGTTCAAAATTCAGACAGAATACGAAAATGGTACAACACATCTATATTATCACAGTACATGTCAAACTTTTTATTTTGGGAAATTTTAAAATACTCAAACCAAAGCGAAAACAAAATACGCCATTCACATTTTCAAAAGAGCCTGCAAAGGACTACCTGAAATATAAATATTTGACTTTGAATAATCTACAAGAAAGTAATATGTTTCACCCTGTAGGTACAGAACAAAAATAGTAGCAATAATTTGTAGACTAGTGTTATTAAAGTTTTTTTTTTTAATAAAATATCAATAAAAGAAAACAGACTTATACTTTTTTTTTTCATTTTCTTATCGGACTGACTATTTAACTCAATACATTTGTCGGACAAGTCGATATTTGCATTTAGAATAATAGGGCCTTACTACAAAAACTTTAAACCCTGTTTTACACTTGTCTAATAAAATTTTGGCTGCAAAATGAACCATATGTCAACGTCATAATTTGACATTTTTTTAGACAAGGCATAAACTGACGTTTAAAAGTTTTTGTGGTAAGACGGATATTATCTATCATTGTTGTATTTGTCCGACATGTATAAAGAAACATATTGACGTCATATCGACATTTTCCGGACGGTGGCCACTCCAAACGCAGCAGCATGATCTTTTTCGGACAAGTTGACCACAATTTTCTAGTTAACTCTGTGAAACAAATCTCAAAAAATGAAACTTTTATGTACGAAGAGTCATAATGACAATTCCAGGAGTCAAAAACGCAGCAACACCAAACTTTGCACATTCGACTGGACAAGAATCTGGACTTTCATTTAAATGTAAAACCGACTCAAAATGCCCTGGTAAAAATAACAGGGAATTAACTCCTTAGGGCCACTAGAAATGTTCTTGTGAAAAATGAGTTTCGAAATGCAATAAGGTTCAACATGTAAAAGAGACAAGTTTTTTTTTTTATTCGAGACATTCAACGAAGATTCTTATTTTTAGTGTGCCTTCACATTATGTCGCAAGTAATGCGGCAGCAGCGCGACAGACGCGCGGTTCACAGGCGGCTAAATTCCATACTAAAAAGAGCAGCGCGACAGCCGCGCGACACGTGATTGTCCATACTGGACGGCAGCGCGGCAGCCGCGTGCTGTCAGGACTTCGAGCCAGTGTTGCACGAGTACCTACTTTTTCACAATGAGCGAATTTTACTTCTGCCTAAATGCTGTTTCGAAATGGAGTATAACGGCGTTCAATACTACTCTTTAAGGACGTGGCACATTACAGCAGCACCGCAACAGCACGGCTCCACACCAGCATTTAAGTTGTCATTCAATTTAGAGCATTAAATCGTGTATATTATAATATATTTCGTAATGTCAATATGAAAAAGCCAACGGCGAGCAGTCAGCGTGCTTGCCGCTTCCACACAACTCGACTCGCCGCCCGCGTGCTGCAAGCGAGCGGTCCTCATGCGTACAGCGCGCCGACGGCGTGCTAATTGCCCGCCGACTCCGAGCCGGCAGCGAAACAACGTCATTACGTCGTGTTCAATCATAACATCAATCATAATCGTCTTAAAATAATATTGAGTTTGCGGTGACAGCAAGCTTACACCTCGCGGCCGGCGCGCGGACGGCGCGCCGACGGCGAGCGGACGGCGCGCCGACGGCGAGCGGACAGCGCGTGGTTGGCGCGCTGTCCGCTCGCCGTAGTCTTAATTCGAGGCGACGCCGTGCTGCAGCCGTGCTGTTGCCGTGCTGCTATAATGTGCCACAAGCTTAAGAAGGCATAATAATTCACCAAAAGACTTTTCAAAGATTTTTTTATTACTACCATATTTCAACACTTTGAATACCGGAACTTAGGGTCAATTCCCACTGAAAGAGCAGCGGCCGGCAGCGGCCGTAAGAGCACGGAAAATGTAAGAGCGCGGCGCGGTGCGGCGCCGCGCGGCGCCGCGCGGCCCGCCGCGCTCGCGCTCAATCCCTTGCAATTACGGCCGCTGCCGGCCGCTGCCGGCCGCTGCTCTTTCAGTGGGAATTGACCCTTAATCACTATTCACATGTCGATTTCGAAACAAAGAATCAATCCAGCAAATTCTTTTCTTTTTATGAATGCGACGTCGATGGCGCCGAAGGAGAACCAAAAAAAGCAGGAGCAACAGTGACAACAACAGGCCTTAGAAAAGTGCCCTGCGACAGCTTTTGCAACTATTTTGAAAAGAATAACAACACGAATGAGAAGCCCGGCCACACACTACAAAACAACGATATGGAAGATAAATCAAAGTGTTTCATCAAAACATCGCCAAATCAACCATCAAACAATAAATCAGGCTTTTAATACGATACCTCGTTGCAATGTTCACGGGCGAACTGGGTAAATGGTTGAGAGGGATAGAACTATGCGATAGTAACGTAAATAGATAGAGAGGAAACATGCAACCTGCTCGAAAAAAAATAACGTAAGCGCCATATTAAATAAAAATTTATTAAAAATTCAATTTTATGTTTCTTTAAAAACTGATTTTTGATTAATGTTTAATAAGATATTATCTACATTCTTCATTATGACTTGTGACAGAAAGTACATGACTACGACATAAAATTCATAAAATGTTATTTTTAGAGGTAAGTTCTGATTTTTTTTCTATCGAGAAAAGTTACTTATTTTATGTTTTTGTGATTCTTCGGATTAATGGACGTAATATAGTCAACAAACACATATAAAAAAAAATATTCAAATAAGTATTCTTAAATTAAAATAAACGTAAAAAAATTGTTTGATTTCGAGGTATCGCCTTTCTAAGTGATATTCCGTTGAACTAGAGATCAGTCTAACAAGTACCTACATATCTAAACTATGAGTAAATGGGCGAACTAGTGATTAACGGTGAAACGAAACTAAGCTACAGCTACCAATAAAAAATAATTAAAGTTAGGTACTTGTAGAAATCTTGGAGTACCATTGCAGTGACACGACATAGCTCCGCTAGGTTTCGCTCTGTAATGACTGCGAGTAGAGCTTGCCTTCTTTTGTTTGTACCTGTATTATTAACGAGTTAAAAAGGTATTCGGTCAAATAAAACAGCTTCACATTGATAAATGTATTTATTGAATAGTGATAATTCAAATACATAATATATTTGCGACTAAATTATGTAATACAAGCAAATAATCATTTTAATTACAACATTTTCAATAGTAACTAATATTACAATAATCAATAAAATAAAATTGTAACCTAATCTGGAAAAAAATACAGATTAAGTAATAAGCCTTTTTGTACATAAAGGTCAAGTACGAAGTAAAAGTGAGCAACAAAGTATAAAAACATGATGGCATGTAGGCCGTACAATGTCAAGCGAGTGCATGATCATCCTAAAGTAGGCCTTTTAACAATGTTTAAGTTTTCATAATATTGAAAACGTGAATAAAGCTGACTTTGGTTTACGTGAGCAGACAATCATTATACCTATAGGTCAAGTTTTATTTATTTTTTTAGTTAATTACAAATTTTGTTACTTTAGAGAGAAAAATATTCAAGTACTTTTACAAAGCCACATATATAGTCATCGTTTTTTGTATAACACATACCATGAATATTTACTTTTATCTCAGACAAAGAGTTGATCATCCGTTTGAAATCAGCATTTTATTCTTACATGAGTAATACTCAATACCATAAGCTGACCGTAATGTAACTTAGGTAAATTTAACTTTCGATTATAGATCAGCACCAAAATAATACTGCAAAAGCTACTAGGTCAACTGTACTTTAGAAAAAGACCGGATACTGTATAAAGACCTCAGGTAAAACCGCGGGAAACAGCTCGAATTTAAACTTATTTAACAAAAAGCATTTTTTTCGGCAAAATTCATATTTTGTACCAAAACATTTGAACACGAGTTTCTGTGCGTACTTTTTATTAAATAAACAAGCTGTGGAAGAGATGAAGCTACAAATAAATGCTAAAGACCATATATTGTATTTATATCTAATAAGAATATTTTATCAAAGTAGTGACTATGCCAACAATAATACCCATCTAAAATGTGTCAAATATGAATATTTAAATGTGTTAAACATGACATTATATAAAATACATACTTTTGTGTGTAATTAAATATACACCTGAAATACATAATATGTTTTATTATTTCTATACATTTATTAACGGTATAAATACAAATGTTAATACTTTATAAAATATATATAAAATATTTAGGTAATATATAAAAATACAATTGCTACCTGCTGCATTGTTATGTTGTACAATAGACTATGGGATAAATGGTATCTAAAGTTAAAAAGGTATGTATAAAAGTATGGAAAATGTTTTTTTATTTCACACACACAACAGAGTATTATAGATTAGAAGCAGCAGGTAACATTAACTATTATACTCATTATCACGTTCGATCACATTCATGGACTCACAGTTTAAGGCTCTCAAATTGTACATACATGTAATAAAAGTATAAATAGTATAGACATAGACTAGTAGAGATAACTGTTTTAGAATCGCTTGATCTATATGGTCACTGGTATATTAATTGCAGACAATAATGTTACATTTATTCCGTTATTGTATAAAACCGTTTTATTAAAATATTTTGGAATTTCTGTTAATTTTCAGTGATATCTTTATGTAAACAGTTTTCTAAAATTTCATATCAATCAAGCTATTCTGAAATACTGTAAATATTTAAGAATTATTTTGTAAACGACATAAAAATGTGCATACATTTAAAAGATGCATAATACTACCAAAACGGATGTTCTAAAAACACTACTCTACTAATCGTGGTAAAGTGATATTAATTTACGTACTTTAATACTGTTTTACAGTTTGCTTAATATTCTAATAAAATTACATTCTAACATTAAAATACACAAATATTTTTTTTTATTGAATCTCATATAATATGATAAAAGCGGTGAGCGCGTTTGTCGCTCTGTCGGTAAATAGAAGCAAGAATAAGAAATCTTAAGAATCGTCATAAATATATTGAATCATTCATACCAAAGATATGAAAGACGAAAGAATTTTGCGAGTAATATTAACGATTTTTTTTTTGTTTTCTACATTAATGTAAACACATGTCACTTATAAGTAAGGATATCAATTCTGAAGACTCTTATATAAACTATATCGGGTGTGTAGTTCATAATCACATTAAATGAAATGCGTTAATATACTGGTTAATATATGTCGATTAACACAAATCAAAAACAAAAATACCTAAAAATAAAAAAAATGCATTTTTCAATCAAAGTAAATAGAATAAAAATGTGCGAAAATTAGAACACCATATAAAAGTCAGTCATTACAAACAACTGAAATTCGCCCATGAAAACTGACAGCTGTCAACTGATCAAAACAATCAATACTCCTAACTTTATCTCTGCTTTACACATGATGTTGTAAATTATAAAAACGAAAAATGACTCCTGTGGTTAAACCACTGAATGGATTAGGTTATTTTTTTTACAATTCGCCATAGAATATCATAGAGTATATACGATAGGATTTAATGTGATTGTGAACGACACACCCTGTATATTTTCCTTGAAATATATGTATTTTTAAATAGATGGAGTACATAATAGTAGTATGTTCAATTAAATATCTATTATTTCTTAAAATCTATTTACAACATGAAATACAAAGCAGGCTTGCTTATAATAAAATTAATCATATTGGTAACAAAATTTAATAAAGGCTATAAGTAGTTCTGTCATGCATTGTAACGCAAAACGTATTATTCCACGCTATTAAGTACACAAAACACAATACTTCAAAGTTTATCTGTAAACCGAAAGTCTCTTACTATAAATAAGTTTAATATGCAGACAAATCCAGCTTGTCAACATATCATGAAAACACTGAGATGAAGTAATCATTCATATTTACGCATAGAAGAGATTATCAGAAATCTATGACATAATTACACGCAAACTTGAAATGCGTTTGGAAATATTTATAGAGCTTAAACATTCAGGTTTATATTAGCCATATCATTAGTTTATCCATCCATAAGCATTGTTTTATCCATCTACAATAACTGTGAAAGCGCAAATTAAAAACGTAGCAACATCCAAACCCTAACATTCAATACTTTTAAAGCTCCCGTAAACTCTTTTAAAGCTTTCAAAGTCTTTTTCTCCAATTTAAATGCCACGTCACTGGAAAATAGGATAGAGAAAGAAAATAATTCAGTTTTTGGAATTTGTGAGGCCCGTTGGTAACACGTGTCGTGTTTAGCGGCGAAACAAGGAGCTGGCGGACCTCGACCGGTCGCTCCTCGCTTGGGCTCTTTGCTAGTGTTGGCAATTTCTGGAAGCCTCAGCATCCTGGCGGGTGATGTTGAAAGCCTCCGTCTTCAGGAAATCAACTGTTTTGTACGCATTTGTGTCTACTGAAGACATCGACTTACCATGAGCGATCTCGACCGGCTTGCGTGCCTAAACAAAAAGTAAGTACAGTATATTCACATGTATGTATAATCCAATAAAAAACATATTCCCACTCAATTTTGTTTATAGGAAGTCAAAAGCATTCAAGTCAAGTGATAACTGCATAAATCTGTTCAGTAGATTTCGAGGTAAGCAGTTCTATACAAAAAATCTAGGGTTTTGGTTTATAACATATGTATATGGTTTTTGATCGCCTTCAAAAAAAAATAGAACAACCGACCACGTTTATAATATGGACTTATTTAATGTATAGTATATATATAATGTACCTGCTGTCCCTGTGGTGGCTTCGACGTGTGAAGGTCCAAATCAAGATATTGAAGAACATCTGGCTTCATCTCATCGGCTAGTTTGAGTCCACCCTGAAAGCATAGTACATTGGCATTGTTAACACAGAGGCTAAGAGACCGCCAGAATAAAAGAGACTTTAAGGACACTTCTTCGCTTACTAGACCTTTCAATTGTGAACAAATGTGTAATAACGATATTTTCAGCACTGCGCTCTTTTATTCTGACGCTGTTTCCACATACATACAAACAATAACAAATAAACTACTAATAAATAAAAACATTGATGAAAACAATACCTATAAGTTAACATGTTTAAATCAAAATAAATGCACATCAGCTGAATTTCGAATTCCGTGCTTACATAACACTGAAAAACTAAGAGATTGTTTACCAGAGTATACAATAAATTTACATGTAGTCAGTGAAATAACTTAAGGAATTCGCAAAATAATTGTATATTCTTTCGAAAAATTAAAACGCAAATCAAAATACGATAATAGCAAAAACATAAATTCCCGGACTTATATATCTTCATATTTCCATTTAACACAGCTAGAGTAGAGTTATCATGCAGCCAGAACAAACAATGTTTGAACAAGCCACGATTAAATACTAAAGTAAATGTTGCTCTCTAATAACGCAAAGAATAAATAATCAGTTAAACCAACATCAAAGTAAACGTAATAAATAGAAATAAAAACATAGATCGCAATCAATTTTGCATTCCAAACAAATAACACTGAGTTGTTTTACGTTTTATACTTCATTCTACAAACAAGACGTAGCGTAACAATTACTGCGTCACAGTACGGTAATCTAATAGTGTGGTTCTTAGTAAGGGATAGGTGGTCAAGCTCAATTCTACCGTACAACCATAGCAACCGCATATGCGTACCCGCCGCGGTTTGAGCGACCGAGATGGAACTTCCGGGGGCACCAACTGTTCGTTCTTAGGCGGCAGTTGAGGTGCCTCGTTCTCAACAATGACAGATAGTTTGGACAATTCAAGCGGCACTCTGCGACTTTTGCAAGTGCAGTGTTTACAATGGTGTTCGGGTGATCTGTCTGTGGGTGATCTTTCTTTGGGTAGTCTTTCTGTGTACTAAAATACAACACAAAATGATAATGTTTCTGCATGTACAATGACTTAATCACAATTTGTACTTCGTGTTGGTACAACTCAATACTTCCTAGCATCAAATAGTTATTTCTTATACTATGTTACTCGGGAAGAGTGTACGCTTTCCTACAGTGAAAGAATTTTTCAAATCGGTTCAGCAGTTTCAGAGCCTTTAGGGTACAAACAAACAAAATTACTCACTTTACTGTTAGATCTAAGTAGTATGATATACCTACTGCGGATTTCTATAACCTATCTATACATGCTTGGGCTTTTTACAAATTTATGTTTTTTATCATTCATATGCAGCTAATTCAATCATCATCTGCCTAGCCTTTTCCCAACTATGTTGGGGTCGGCTTCTATTCTAACCGGATGCAGCTGAGTACCAGTACTTCACAAGGAGCGACTGCCTATCTGTCATTCTCAACCCAGTAATCCTGGCAACAACATACCCCAAGGTAAGACTGGTTGTCACAATTACTGGCTTCTGACTACCGGTAACGACTGGCAAAGATTTTCTATGAAAGCCGGAACCTACAGTTTATCGTACCCTCCGAAACACGATCTAAGATGCACTGGTACTTGACCTGGTATCGAACCGACACTCATAATTGAGCGGAAGGTTCTTTACCCACTAAGTCAACACGACAGCTAATTCAATCTCTAACATCAAATCAACGGAAGGATAGGTTATAGAAATCCATAGATAGGCAACCTTTGTCTCGCTTTATCGATTAGTCTAGTCTAGAATAATCCGTTATTGAAGCTATGGCACTCAATTTTGACGAAGTACGTCCAGTCGCCTCATGCGTGTTTGTTACACGTAGCAATACCGTCCCTCAGGAAATAATTCTAGCGAGGAACAAAGGCAACTACATGTTCACAACACAATAGAATGCATATTATGTTGTATGTATTTCAGGAAATGTATGAAATCAGCTAGTTCTATATGTCCAGATACGAGATTAAAGCAACAACCAGCTTCCAACTCGCAGCTTAAAATTCCCACTAAATGCATTCAAATTCGAATGTCGATCAGAATATACACATTACGTATTCATACGTTACACGGCAATACCTGAAACCTGTATTACATAAATACAATACAAGCATCTGAATAATACACAATGCACAAGGTGTTCACTAATAACTTGATGGCTGAAGTGCAAGGAACATTCTAGCGCCCCTTACTTGACCAGATCGATCGTAAAGCCGTGATTATTTTGTATGTACATAAATGAGGTGAGTTAAAAGCTCCATTGTATTGCACGTATTGTGTGACACAACATAAAAGTCACATTATAGTGTAACTGATCTAGTATCTCACTGCACAAAAGGTTTTTGATGCCCATCACAATACATTGAACTTAAGGGGTTAAAGTATGCAACTGCGCAGCAACCTTTTGCGAAACTACTTCTTATGCAACAAAGTAATTTTGAAAAAGACAATACAAGTCATCTTATTTACACATGATTATAAACCCTATTTGTAACGAAGTAAAGTTTTTGAACTGCTGTATTCGCATATTCTTACTTAGAATATGAGTTCAGTTCTTCGTAGTAGATTCCAAAAAAATAAGTAAAAGATTGTACCTGTGCCATAATAGAATTAATATGGCCGATGCTGTGGCTTGAATGGCGTGGCTTCAGAGCTCGGTCTACCGCCGGCGGTAAGGATGGCAGGTTGCAATACTGCAGCGACTGTGAAAAAAAATCAGCTGTTACACATATAAACTTACGGTGGGTAACAAAAAGTGGCCAGAGTTGGCCGAAAGTCAATTTGACGGCTGGTTACTATGGTAGGGGTTTCGTGGTAAAACATTAAAATTTAAACATCAGTTTTGTATGGCGTGAAAATAAATATCACACAAGTGCAATTCTTTTTTTAGCCATGCTGTTTTCGGAAAAAAAATCATTTTCCGGTTATAATCTTTGATGTCGATATGTAACAAATGATTCAAGAATTTCCTTGGAAATATTGATAATGACTCTTTCCTTATCGACTAGCGGGTGCTTATATCAAATTAGCACTTCAACAATCTTCTATTTCTAGGAGTAAGTATTTTAATCATTTATTCATAAGCAATTCCCGTGTTACCAAACGAACAAAGTTACTTGTAAAAGAACAATTAACGATAATATTTTATTAGTTCGTAATTTCCGCAGTTATAAGAATTTATTCGTAATTGTAAAGTTTTCACTCTGTTTATCAGGTATACTTGTTGGTCGCAAACTCGTTGCCGTGACGTCAATCGTCCACGCAGACAAGCTAAGAGACTCATTCGACAAGTTTGTACCGAACAATACACTTTATTCGAGACTTCTAAGTTTAATTTAGCTGAAGCCATTAAACTACCTTAGACGTTAGGAGTTCAGACTAGCTGAGAGACTAAGGCTTGTAACAGTGAAATTTTTTTTATCGCTTACTGAACCTGTGATGAAATTAGCTAGCACGAATCTAAAAATGTCTCATGAATCACTCAAAATTTATGGAAAGTGCGGCTAAGACTTCAAATATCAAACCTGCCAAATAAGTCAAATTCTTACCAAGAATATTCAGAAAAACGACAATTTAATCCTAAATTAGTGGACACTGATACAATAGTTTGACACTTACCGCATGACCAGGTGAGAATTCCTCCTCCTCTTCAGGGCATCGTATAACGGGTATGACAAGCGGGCGCGGGGAGGCGGGCGCTCCCTGGGACATGCGGCGCTGCGTTCGCCGAATCTGACCTTGTTGGGCCTGAAAAATATACCCGTATAGGCCTTGTGTCCACGTCAACCACGGGCTATACGCACGCTTCACCCATAGCGGGGGAAGTCATGCTATGGTCATTTGAGATCAAATTCAGACTCAATCAATAAACAACATTTAAAATTATAATGAGTTATTGTTTTATTGTTATTTATCATCTTTAAGTTAAATTCTGGAGCACCTTAGGAGCACCTCCATATCGGATCAACACGGAATTGAACTAATCGCGCCTAAATGTGATTAAATACATCCATGATACTGTAACGTTGCATCGGTCTTACATAAGTTGAAACTTTCTATAACTGCGTTGCATAAATTCGTAGAATGAAACGACCGTGGACAGCAGCTCCTACAAATAGCTATAACATGCGACGTGTACATCGGAACTACACGAGTGAGTCCGCCGATTGAATTACTTACATTGCAAAATAAATTAATCCTATTGGGAGATTTTCCGTTTGGATCTCCGAGGAAATGCTTGTTAGGCTGATTGAATCATGACTATATAGACATCGGATTATATGCATTTGCATGTTCGTATTTGCAAATGTGTAAAGAGCTTCTTGTACAATGTTACTGCACATTTTGGCATTTGAAGGTCAGCTCCAGTTTTTGAGATTGAGAAAAAATCGACCATAAACATTTTATTGCAGTGGTTATTTCGCCCCATTTTAGTGCATTAGACATTTTGACAGTGTATTGTATGTATGATGTTACACCTGCAGTACATTAGAGATTTTGGTTATACTCGTATACTGGAGGTATATGAAACAGCGGGGAACAGCTAGTGATTTATAAATTCATGATTTTCCTTACGACATTTTCCTTCAAAACTTAAAAGTTTGACGTAAATGACAGACTTGTGTAGTTTACTGTTATTATTTCTTCGCGTTGGGTTTTCCAATTGATAGCAAATAAAACAATAAATACCAGAACCACGATAAGCAATTAGTAATGTTTATGAAGGAAAAACATAATTCTGCAGTCCTGGATATCGGATTCCTATCACAATCCGATGTCGAATCACAAATCAATGCAACAAACAAAAATTGCATTTTGTTTCACATCTGATGCAGATCCCCTTGAATGAGTCCGATGTCTTCATTTTTTATTGTATTTTTAAGACGCAATTTTACAAACGGCAATTAGAAAAGAAAGTATGTAAACTCTGTGACTAGCTCATACACCTGCAGTTCACCGGATTAGAAGAATATTATGTAGTATAAAAAAAACTAAACTTACATTGTCTGGGAACTCGACAGGCTCTTGTATTTTTGGGCCTTGAAAGATTTCCTTAGGAGCGACTTCCCTAGGTCTAGTGGCAAACGTTTTAGGCGGTCTCGGTGGGACAGGTGGTCCTGTAAAGAAATCATTGAATTACAGACATAGTTACGGGAAATTTTATTTCCACTATTTATCTGTCGCAATGTAGTTACAAGTTACAAGGTTCTTAGCGCCAGGAACTCTCAAGTTTTAATTCACTTGAATGGACTGATGCCGCTTATTAACGTTACAATAAACAGGAGATGTAACGAAGCTCCAATAATATGCACTCGGATGCATTTTAAACATAATTACATACCGTCTTCGGAACCATTCTTTTTGGGTGACACAGCGAGCTTGGTAAAGGATTTGGTTACAGCCCACTCTGCTGAAAGATAAAGGGTTATCATTTTCAATTATCTAAGGAAATAAATGATTGTTGGTGATTTTGGAATGCACATCTTACTTAAGTTCTGGTGACTAGCGTGCAAGGAGCCATCGTCCTCGTCACTCATGTTGGAGTCGTTCTCCGAAAGCTCCGAGTTGATCCGAATGTGTGGCTGACTGGTGTACTGCTGCCCTTCCGGGCGAGTGCTCACCACTATATTCTTAGTATCAAACGTGAAAGCTCTCTGTTCGTCCTGTAACAAAGAATCAATCACTACAGAAAACTGTTTAAGGCATACCATAAGAAACACTTTTGTATTATATTTCATATTTCATATATATATATATATTATAAATGTGAAAGTTTGTGAGAATGTATGGATGTATGTTTGTTATTCAATCACGCAACCGACCGATTTGATTGAAACTTGGTATGTAGATAGGTGATACCCTGGATTAACACATAGGCTACGTTTTATCAACACACCACGCGGGCGAAGCCGCTGGCGGAAGCTAGTATTTCATATTTTTAATACCATTCAGATCAGTCAGTCAGTTACTTAACAAACTGGATAATAAACAAATGTTACTTTGAAAGGACTTTTTTTCTCATTTTAATTCCTATTAAAGCACAAACAACATTTCTCCGAACTCCGTGTAGCGCAGCGGCGACGTAACTCGGTATAAATTCTAGGATTATCACATTTCTCATTTTTTCCTGAGGTGAGATATATCGCATTTCTTTTTAAAACCGCGTATTAATTTACCTTAATCACACAAATAAACACAAGGGACAGTCTAAACAACAGTGGATTCCAGAAGAGCCGTAATCAATTCTGCGAGCAACTAGAACTATTTTTACATCAAACGAGACAAAACACATCGGACTTGAACCTCAACCTTTCACATTTTCTGCTAACAATGCTGAGATTCGTAAACACTAATTATACTTTAAAAGTACGCACACAGAAGTTGTAAACATAATATCTAACATAAACAACATTATCCAGCATAAACAACGCAAGTACCTCAAGAAGAACATTCTAGACTAAGTAGTACGATACCTATCTGTTAGGAAAACAGGCGCCTTTCGCAGAATTGCATAAAACATCACGTCTAATATCAGTTTCGTGATTGGAAACAAGATATTCTTTGTTTAATTACCAAAAGATATTATGCGTTTCAATAGCTTTCGAGCCCTTTATCAAAAATAAACATTGATTTAGAATTCTTTTTTTTTGTAATAATGAAGATGAACAGACAATTAATATCTCCTTTTGTTGTTCAGTAGTTTCGCAATCGGGAATTTATAATGTACTGATATTGGTTGAATGAAACCCTAATTCTCTGTGCCCAGCTTTTTACCTTCCAGCCTAGCCGAACGTGCCTCAGTACCAGTGTTTTAAATGAAGTAACTTCCCATCCGACATCTCAACCGAGTTACCCGGGCTACCAGACACCCCTTGGTGAGTCTGGCTGTCGCACTTTCAGGCTTCTGACTACTCCTAACAGTTGACAAAGATGTTCAACCAATTTATCGTGTTTTCGGATTCACGGATGAACACGTCATTGCCAGATGGTCACCCATCTACGGTCCGACCGCGCCAAACGTTGCTTAACCTTATGAACGATCGGTCCAGTCCAAGCCGCGCAGCTTCAGCTTGTTAGTAAATAAACTCTCGTTAATTGAATTTATTCATCCGATAGCTAAATGTAATGGCTGCATTGCAAAAAAATACTTTATTAAAATTGCAATTCCAATTAAATCATGTTCGTCGAAATTTTTATTGAAATGAAAGCCCACGTACGTAACTGTTACACCTCAATGCCTCATATTCACAGAGGTACCTACATTAATATCTCTGTAACATTGGAAGTGCATAGGTGCTCTTTTTATTCAATTTTAAAGGAAAATGTGATTCGTACCGAGAATTCCCAGGCCCGAAGGTCGCGCTGATACTGAATTTCAAAAGGAGTTTGAAATAGGAATCACTACGAAAATTACCATTCCAGCTAACAGCTACCTACATATTACTCGTCTATTTCTTTATTATTTTAGAATTCTACTGCGCAAATAAACCTTCATAAATGTTAAGACTTTCGAATGTAAGAATACGGTAGTTTCCAACGAGTCAAATTCTTTACTTTTATACAACTGTCAAAACGGTTTCTCTCTATGAAATATGTTTGAAAACGAGCTATTACGTCGTTTTTCATGACAAACTATTACTTACTTACTTATTTAGCTTATAATTCAATAAAAAAATTAAATAAATTATTTCATCAAAACGATAATTGAAAGTGAGATTACTTTTAGATTTCGATTTTAAGGATTACCAAATGAATATGACAACGTAATTTATTTTTGACCTAGTCAACTACCCAATTGTACTTTTATACTATTCGTATGAAATGTATACCTATCCTCTATAGTTCATTTTCCTTGCGTATTAGCAAGTTAGCAATTTAAAATAATAGGTAGGTAAATAAACGTAGGTATAATAACAAAAAATCCAATAGAAAAAAAATCGAGTTTAGCTAGAACAATATCTTGAATATAATCATTTCTTAATCCGGATATGCACAGATTTCCGTGGAAATGTGTCTAATTCACACAGTTAATGTCTCTGATTCTAAGATCTCACAATTGCTGAGCCATCTTAGGAATCTAGACACACGGCAGTGTGTCCGCCAAGTTCGAGCAAAAAAAAGCGACACACCGGCCGTGGGTTATATTACACGAACCATTTCGGGCCAAATTCGACCCCCCTATAACTCAAAATCTATTTTATTTATGCATATCAAATTTTTAGTATCTGTTGAGACCCCCTCACTTATCTAAAATACAAAATTTCATTAATATACCTATTGTAGGTCTTGAGATATTGACGTCAGAAAATCGCTATTTTTACTATACACTCACTGACTGACTCACTCATCAAAAACCTAGACCACTTCCAATGGTCGTATTGAATTGAAATTTGGCATGGAGGTAGGTCTTTATGTCAAGGTAAAGGGAAAAATCTGAAAATGGCCAGGTGTGAGTCAGTTTCAAAATAATGAAGGTGTTTTATACCTGGTGTAAATTTATACCCCTAAGGAACTAAAACGAACTAAATTTATCTATATTTATATAATATATCTTCGAATGGTCGTACCGATCTGAAATTCGTTACAAAGGTTTGTATTTAGTCAAAGTAAAGTAAAAATCTGAAAACGGCCAAGTGTGAGTCACTTTCGAAAATAACGAATGTGTAACTTTGATCCACAAACATAATATATGATAACATGTCATGTCAGTCAGTTGGTAAATCTAGTCCATTTAGTTAATCTAGTTCATTTCTTTGTAAGAAGCATAGTGCATATTCAAAAATCTGAAAGATAGTATAAATGAGACATTTCCTTAACTAACTTAATCATAAGAAAAAAATAAAATAAACAACCTTACAAAAATAAATGAAATCCCACCCAAAACAAGAATGTGAAAGGCTGCCAAGTTCGATAATATGGGAATGCTTCGCCTATATAAGAAGAGAGATCTGAATAAGTACCAAGTTCCATACACATACCTCAGTTAAAAATAATTCCTTTTTAATGATGTTACTTGGCAAGTTTTAATAGAAAATTATATACTTGATTCATTGCGTTTAGAAGGTTTATAACAAGGTGTGTGAAAACTTGCCAAGTAACATCATTAAAAAGTAACTATTTGTAACCGAGGTATGTGTATGGAACTTGGTACTTATTCAGATCTCTCTTCTTTTATAGGCGAAGCATTCCCATATTATCGAACTTGGCAGCCTTTCACATTCTTGTTTTGGGTGGGATTGTATTCACTTGCAAGGCTTCGTATACACGTGCAGATAGATTACCTACATCCATTTTCTCTGGCATCGCATTTAATCAATAATTGACAGCCTCTGTATGTTAATTTTTGGATGTAAGCCTCTTCCATACTCTTCCACTTCTGTCACGACATCCAATCTCGACCTGCGTGTATTATGATGTCATCCTTCCACATCAACGATGGTCTTACCCAGCGGTCTAATTCCCTATAAGTCACATCGCAATAATTATTAAAGGCAAAAGTTTGTGAGAGTGTATACTTATGTGGTTACATCTTCCGCGCAAAAAACTGAACAGATTTTGATGAAACTTGACGGTAATGATAGCGTAAACAACAGAATGGCGAAAAGTAGTTCCCTCAGGCACTGGATGAAACCGCTTGCGGAAGCTAGTAATATTTATTAATTCCTGTTTGTTCGAACACTTATTAACTTGAGAACAGTCGCTAGCCAGATCGATTATCATTTTACTTGTTGGATTTCTCTCGTTACAGAATAGAATGAATTGAAAAACAATGGACGCCGACAAAGTCTACTTTGTAGTGTAAAGGCTACTACACACAGTGCTACTACACACAGTGCCGCCAGCAGGGCCGCCGGGCAAGCCACCCTGCACCCGGTACAGTGACACACCATACGCAGTGGTACAATGCTCACGATGAGTTTTAATATTTAACTACAAGATAACCAAACCACGGTTATGGTTATACTATTCGTGTAACTCACCCTTAGAAATGCACCTACGCTCGTTGCGGTCTCTGACACATGTTGTTGCCGGCCGGCCGACGACATGTTGACGTCGTAGTAATTTTGGTCAATTGTAGCATGAAAACATTTTTATTAAAAGAAGAACTATTCATTCTATCTGTTCAGTGTAATAAAGCACTGAGAAAAGTATCGAATTTATTTATTGTTTGTATAGCCCGTACTGTATATCTACGTTACGCCATAGTATGCGTGAGAAGTAGATCGCTGACGTTTATATCCTAATGATGACGTCGATCAGAGAGTCATCGAGTATAGACTGAAGCCGCCTAGCTTTTAATAGGAGACCGTAATCTCACAAAAGCGGCCCGGCGTCTGATAGCCGGCAGTGCCATACCCCTGTGCCTGGGAGGACATGATAAGCCATTATCCCCCACTTCCAACTAGAGCAGGAATCGTTGAATTGTCCGAGGCCGTCTTTACGACCGTCAATCGGATTTGAGGAAACTCTGACAACTACTAAGATAATGATAAGCACTGGCCTCTGAAGAACTGTCAGAGTGTGCTGGTGCTATTTCAAGTTAGAGAAGTTGAATTGAAATTTTACCTGTACCTAAGTTCGTAAGTCGTGGTGGCCTAGTGGGTAAAGAACCAACCTTTCGAGTATGAGGGTGTGGGTTCGATTCCAGGGTCAGGCAAGTACCAATGCAACTTTTCTAAGTTTGTATGTACTTTCTAAGTATACTTAGACACCAATGGCTGATAAAAAGGTGAAGGAAAACATCTTGAGGAAACCTGGACTATAAAAAGTCTGAAATCACCAACCCGCATTGAGCAAGCGTGGTGATTAATGCTCAATCCTTCTCCATGTGAGAGGAGGCCTGTGCCCAGCAGTGGGACGATAAAAAGGCTGTAACAGTAACAAGTTATGTTTGCAACCTATGTGCATAATACATATCATTTAACATAATCATCTATCATATTTTCTAAACCATCTACAAGTAAGTGAAATCGGAAATCCACTTTGAGAGAATATTGGTTAACGCTCACTTCTCATTCTCCGTACGAGTAGAGCCAGTATGCTCGTGTGATAGGGTTATAAATGCAGATATGTATCAAGAAAACCATAGAATAAAGTGCATTACTAAAGTAATCATGCGCGCAATTAACTGCAATGTTGTTATTTCGAAAATGTTTATATGAAGCAAAGCTTACTGCAGTGGCATATCAAAACCACAACTTATTTATTGGTTTATTTGTGTTTGATACGCATGTTCCATGATTCGGTCATAATTTGACATTGTGAACGCTTCACTAATTTGATTACATTTGATATTCACTTTGTATGTATATCTGGTTTTATCAATTTTATTAATCAAGTTCATAATTATCTCTGATCTCTGATGGATAATAATTAGTTTAGCTGTCGCCAACAGCTCTGACGCAAGGTTTTCCACACAATGTCAAATTTTTCAAGGTTATTCTGGTATTGCATATGCATATTTCAATTATAGGAACCTATCTAATGCGACATAAATTCCAATATGGACCCCGTGGAGGGTTGCCGGTGCTCGTCGCGGTATGTTGTAGCGAAGTACTTTCGAAGGTGATCTTTCAACTTTCCAATGACGTAATATCGCGGGCCGAAGAATGTGTAATGCCTAATTAAATTAGCAAACTTTCATGGCAGAAATGTCAAAAGGACCCAATAACGCCCCCTTTTACCACTTCCTTTCATTATGACTGCAAAGAAGCAGCTGTGATGAAAAAAGTTCCCAGCAAAAGCCTATTACAATTACATTATTGTAGCAAGGCTTTAGTCTTTAATAATCGTTTAATGTATAATACGTACGTCATGTCAATCACTATTCGAATAATTAAAAAAAAAACAAAAATGCCCCATTAACCCAGTGGTCGCAACCATAATGGACGTGCACGACGTTGCTTCGACTCCCGAGTCGGTAAGAAATACGCTCGATAATTTGTGCCAGCCTCAGGGTCCGTTCAGACAGACCAGCTCGGAAAGCATCGGCGCGCATTTTCTTTTCACACAGGCCGAGTCGGCTCCGATCGGCTGCGTGAGATGCAATCGGAGCCAAACGTCTGCGTGACCGAGAAAAAGTACGCGATCGGAGCCGGTCGGCTCCTCTTATTATTTCACCCCGAGCGCCTTCGGCAATTCTTAATGGCAAAAGCAGTGCACATGCAAAAATAAACCTTACTTCGAATACTAAGTACCCAATTTTCAACGTGTTAAGAATTTGCTCTCCTCTCCGAGCCGGTCTGTCTGAACGGACCCTTAGTTGCATGTAGGGCTGCCATCCGTCCGGGTTTCCCCGGATTTGTCCTCGTTTGGAGGCCGTCCGGGGGCCGTCCGGGCGGGGTTTCAAGAAGTGTCCGGGGAAAACCCGGACACTTTTCATGTAAGGAAGCACCTCATTGAATTTAAGTATATGTTAATAGTAAAGGGATTACAAATTAGGTTCGGGGGAAAAATGCGATTTACGCCAAATGTCCGGGTTTTTTAAATGTTTGTCCAGGTTTGGCGAAATTCGAGATGGCAGCCCTAGTTGCATGTCATGTTCTAAGCATAATAATCTCCATGTTCGTAAGTCCTGAAGGTAATATAAAATTCATGCTATTTTTCGTTGAAAAGCTTCCTTACCAAAAAGACAAGAAGCTTGGCTTAAAGCTGGAGATTTTCTGGAGTACATACCTTTGATAGAAAAGAACAATACACACGGTTTAGGGTTCGTCCACACTTGCGTGTTGGATAACCAGCGGCATCGGTCGGCGTACGGTCAAAGTTGCCGTCAAGTCTTAACACTGCGCGAGACGACAATGCACGATGGTCGTCGTCGACGAAGTTGTTATGATGTATTAATACAAGAAAATTAAGATAGACAAGTGAAAACTCTGATTGCGCGCCGGGATATGTGTGTCCACGATTGCAGCGAGGCACGCACTGACCGGAACAAGGAATGGCGGGGAGAGGGTTGCCGGACCCGGCATCGAACAAATGTAAATAGCGTAATAACAGGTGGACCAGCAAGATACGAAGCTAAGTTTTGAAGTAGAAGACCAACTAAAAAAATCTGATGAGATCAGAATCACATATGCTCTGCCACTGAACCCCAAATAAATACGGATTCGAAACCGAAACAAAAAAGAACTCGCGGACGCATCGCGAGATGTTTAAGGGAATCAGGTTTTCAGAAATATCTCACTTTCCACGCTGTAGTAAAATTCTCTTTACAAAAAGAGTAAAATACATTTTTCAAAGTTTTCACGATCACGAGATAAAACCTGAAGAACACCATGTCGGCTGAATGGTTTAGGGGCGCTTTCAATGCTAACTGCCGACTGCAACTGCTTGCATGAAATCGGTCGATATCTGAGAGCGATCGTACATGCTGCTGCCGCTTCGATCCAAAACGGTTTTATATACAAACCAGTAGTGCAGCCGCGGCACATACGGTTGGCAGTTGCAGTCGGCGCGTTCGGCCAAAGATACCTTATTTGTAAATTTTTCTTCATCTAGATTTCTATAGCCTAAAGTTATTCATAACCATGGACTAAATCCTAGTTTAAACCGGTGACAATGTTTGGTTTCGATATTTAGAAAACGCTTCATTCTTAAAAAAATACTTATAAGGTCACACATAAACGTAGGTAAGTTTTTTTTAACCAAGTGTTTGCTATGGGTTTTCAGGTTCAATTTTCAAAACGAACAGTTGTTTTGAAAAAAGCGTGTTAAAAATCTGATGTTTATGTTGTCGGTCACACACTGCTTGCACATCTTTAGGGCTTGGGAGGAAGCTGAAGACTCCATTGGAATTTTCTGCGATCTCTCAAAAGCATTTGACTGTGTAAATCACGAAACGCTTTTGCAGAAGCTAGAGCATTACGGAATCAAAGATACATCCCTCCAGTTATTAAAATCATATCTAAATGATCGGCAACTTAAAGTTCAAGTAAACGGCGTAAATTCACTGGGCTCAATGATGGCAATGGGCGTACCACAAGGTTCCATATTAGGTCCGTTCCTCTTTTTAGTTTATATTAATGATTTGCCCTATCTATTTGATAATCAACCTAGGATGGTGTTGTTTGCCGATGATACCTCTCTTATTTTTAACATTGATAGGCGTAGACGTAACCTAGACGACGTAAACAATTCCATTATCCAGGTTCAAAATTGGTTCAACGCAAATAACTTGGCCCTTAATGAAAAAAAAACAAAATGCATTCGATTTTCATTGCCAAATGTAAAAAGTAGTGAATGTGACATAATACTCAATAGTCAAAAACTAGAATTTATAAATCAGACAGTTTTCCTGGGAATCACTCTTGACAAAAAACTACAATGGGGACCCCACATAACATCTCTTGCGGGTCGTCTTAGCTCGGCCGCCTATGCTATTAGAAAGATGAGGCAGCTAGCGGACGTAGAAACAGCTAGACTGGTATATTTTAGTTACTTCCACAGCATCATGTCGTACGGCATTCTGCTGTGGGGACGAGCTGCTGACATTGAATGCATATTTATCTTACAAAAGCGAGCTGTCAGAGCTATGTACAACTTACGTGGTCGTGAATCTCTTAGGGAACTGTTTAAAAACATTAATATTATGACCGTGCCTTGCCAATTTATATATGAAAATATCATGTATGTTAGGAAAAACCTACATTTGTTTGATAAAATATGTGATAGACATAATTATAACACTCGAAATAAAAATAAAATAGCCATCCCGCAGTTTAGACTATCTAAAGTACATACATCTTTCATGGGATATTGTGTCAAATGTTATAATAAAATACCAGACAACATTCTGGAACTAAATGACATGCGGTTTAAAACTCATATAAAAGCCACACTTTGTAAAAACGCTTATTATAAATTAGAAGATTATATTCAAGATAAAAATGCTTGGAAACATGCTGGTCCTGCTCCATAGGACGCACTGACAGTATCAAATTATTGCGAATTTAAAATTACACCCGCTAGTAAGATTGTGTTATTCTTTTGATTGTTTGTTTGTAACTTTGTACAAAAATATAAACTGATTTGTAAATGTGAACACCATGTAGCATTTTAACCTTTTTTTATTATTATTTATTCTCATATTCTTTGTCTATTGTGATTCTACATGATCTTCGCATGTTATTATAGTATGTATCAATACATACAAACTGTAATACCTATTATTTTTAAAAAGAGTAACCATGGAGTTTCTTGCCCGTTCTTCTCCATAGGAAGCTACTTTTGGAATGGGCAACTAGAATCAACTTTATTTATATTTTTTGACGTTCATAAGTGCTTGTGAAAGCCTAAGTGAAAAAATAAATTATTTGACTTTGGTCAAGTTGAGCTTTCGTTGTTAATTAACGACCTAAACGACAATCAAACTGATTTTTGTGACCTTTTACCATCAATCACTGACCACACAGCCAACATCTCTTAGAACTTTGAAGGAATAAAAACTCAAGACGGAGGTAAGTACTAGGCTTTACTTAGTTGATTTCACCACTGGACTACTAAACTACCTTTTTTAAGTAAGAATAAAACGCGCGAGCGTATTCGTAGGCGCAACTCAATTATAAAATCGGTAAAAATGTTTTCATATTAATTCAATTCGCATTCAGCATTTTTTATTGAATTTTAATATTGCATACATAAATTGCATAAATTATTTCCCAAATAGTTTCGAGTACTGTACTTCATAATTTATTCAAAATGCCCTTGATATGAATTCAATTTGTATCCGAATGTTATGAACCCAATTACGTAAAATTTTATTGAAGCGAAAGTATGTTTGTTACATTATACTATTTTTTATCCGAGTGCGGTAAGTAGTTCTTTCAGAGAAACGTGAATGTTTCAGTATTTTATTAACAATAGAGATAATACTAAAATTCAAACAAAACACAAACTAGAATGTAAAGCCGAATAAGTTCTGTTAACAATGGAATTAAAACTACAATTTGTAGAACACTGTTAAAGCGAAATATGTCACAATTAACATACACGTGTAACTGCACTCCATGCCAAGGAATTAACAGGACTGAAAACGTGAACAAAGAGGACGCTCGATAGGAAAATGCATATCAGTGAATGTATTTTTTGATTGGACCGCAACTGTGAATCAATACGACCCAGTTGCCAGATTTTCAGGTGTTTTTTGTAGACCTGCCTGGTACGTCGTTATGTAAACCGGGATGTTTTTCTACTCCTGAACATAGTCATCAGCCTAGCCTTTTCACAACTATGTTGGGGTCGGCTTTTAGTCTAACCGGATGCAGCTGAGTACCAGGGTTTTACAAAGAACGACTGCCTATCTGACCTGCTCAACCCAGTTACCCGGGCAACCTAATACCTCTAGGTAAGACTGGTTGTCAGACTCACTGGCTTCTGACAACGACTGCCAAACATGTTCAACTGACAGCTTACATCCTTTTTTCTGCTACTAAACACAAACCGCCATACCACAAAAACTTTTAAACGTCAGTTTAACACTCGTCTAAAAAAATGACAGATTGTGACGTTGAAGTGTTGGACACATGTCTAAGTTTTTGTAGTAAGACCAATAGGATTTTCCTAAAATCCATAGTAGATTTTCAACTTTTAAACGTGCTTTTCGAAGCTCAGAAGAGTTTCGTTATGACAGGTGCACCTTTTCACAGACCGACTACGGTAAGCACAGATTACCCTAATCGATGGAAACGTGTGGCTTTGACTTAGCTTAACAGAGCAAGTCGTTATCGCTTAAATAACGCCTTTGTAGTTATAGGTTAGTTCCGTAATAGTTAGTATTTCTTGCAGTTACTGCAATGAAAGATGCTGCAGTATCATTATAGAAATAGTTGGTTATCAATATTTGGGAGAAAAAATAGAAGAATATCATTTGTGAGTAGATATCAGACATAGAAATGAAGACCTCCAATAAAATTTGAAGAATAATGATGAAAGAAAACTTCAATTATCAATACCCGATTATGGTGAGTTCTTAGCCATGGTAGTTTTCACACACGAGTTAGATACAAGGCCTTAATATGCACAACAGATAAATCCGCGGAAGCCGGATCTAGCCGATTCCTGTAATCTACCGAACATAATATTTCCTCGAATTCAGTTAGGATACAATGCGCATTGCAACCACTATGAGTGCGGTTAGTTCGAATCATCCGTGTTTTGATCAGGATTAGCACTATTGGGATTATAGGTATTCTGTAGAGACTTAATTCCTGATCTTCTATCATTAGTTCTCGATAGTAATTTCGGTGAAATGTAAATTGTCGATGGCAACTCAGTTGATCCTTGCTAATAAATCAGCTTTGAAACACATATTATAGTTTAAGGCATTATTATTGACTTCACAATTTTAACAAATTGCACTTAATATTGGAGTACATACTTTAAGCCTTGAAATTATAATAAATTATTTCGCGGAACTACTAATTGCCTTTTCAACGTTAATGCCATGATTGAGTGGCAAGAAAATTTATTTTCGTAGTTACTCGAAAGTATAGTATTAAATTTAATAGCAACTTTTAATTGGACCCTTTGCATGAAACGTTGTAGTACGGTATTGGTTAATTGTTCTAAAAATTCTGAAATAGAACTTCGAATATATGTGGTTCAAGCAAAATGTAAAACAAAGCCGGAACTGAAGTTACCAAATTGCTATGCTCGAGTTTTTGTCGGCCTAACAAGTTTTCTATTCAATTGACAACAATGTTCGTTTCATCAATACCTGGCAGCAGTCTACTCGATTTGGAGTATTTGTCAAAGTAAAGCTTGGCTGGCCCTTTTGCTGCTAGCAACATATTTCAATCATTGAAACCCTTTGAAACATACATAAAGTCCTTAAGACTCAGATTTCACATAGGTGCTCGCTGCAAAAGAGTGTATTTGATAAGTGCATTAGAATACTAACAATCTCAAATTGCAGCACGTGTAAGGATTAATTGTTTCTGCTTTTATGAAAAATAAAACTGAAACAGAGGTAAAATAGTTAGCTGTGTTAATTAAAAAGTAGCTGCTGCATCAAGGTCTACGTCAGATGCATTTATTGTATAAAAGGGAAGCAAATTAAATTTCACGTGAGAACCGATGAACTAATCTGAAACTAATCCGCCGAACCACCCGCGCTCTGGTTAGGGAGGCGGGCGTGGGTGGTGCACCCAGCAATCCTGCAACTTCCGTTACATTGTGTCGCACTATACATTGTCGAATATCATTAAATCTATGCAATTATAGCCAACAAATTAATTCAGTGGAAATTACCGTTTTCCATTAAAACGACAATAGCAAAGCTTAGCAGTATTAGCAGGCCTCATAGTTTCGTGTAAATTCGTGAACTAGATGCTGTTATGTAAGCAATACCCAAACCTCTCGAGAGCCTGCAGCTAGAAATTGCTTTTCGACAAAGCCGATTATTTTGAGGTGTAGGTGTAGGAATTGCAAACGCATAACGGGAATCATCGCTTCATATGAATACAAAGCTCTCCACGTGTTGGTATATTCTGTCTGTTCGATTAATTCAGAAATTGCAAGCATTTACAAGCAGTTCGCTCTAAGAAATAGGATTTGGGTACATGGTGTATAAAGAGGGGTTGCTATCATCAACGCAGGCCTCCCTCAGTGAGCGAGTGGGTTACAAGCGACAGTGTTATATGACGTTGGTAATGGATGTCAGAACTGTCAAGATACTAGCTGCAAGTACAGTTAGTCAATGTCAGATGAGTCGGATTACAAGGAGACACCGACAGGAGGCAACTCGACACGCAACTTGACCATGTCCCAATAGATTGAAGATTCTAACATAAGTCTATGCATACCTATTCTTGCATAGGTTCGCACTGACGAAAAACTAAGAAAAGTTAAACGATAAAATACCACGGTCTCACCGTTTTAAAATAAATAATCACATGTAATGACGCGATATCCATATCGTAAGATCCTCATTCAACGAAGTCATAAATATCGTCAACGACAACGGATCGTCATGTCCCAGTGGCAGCAATGTCGTGTGAAGACTGGCCTCGCCAACATTGGATTTGGAATCTAACAAAGAAATCTTATAAAATCTCTAATCACCTTATAAGCAACATTTTAACTAATCACTACTTAAAGTCTTAAGTAGTGATTAAATGTTAGTTAAAACATGCTTAAGCAACGTTTATAAGTAGGAATTTTCTTAAACAGCCCTTAAGTATTACTTATATTTAATTCACGTTTATAAGTAAGGCTGAATATTTTTAATCCTGCTCTTTATACGATTAAATTTTTTTTTCATCAATACAAACCACAAGCTTTTAAATAATTGCTTTCACTGCTTTCAGGATTAACGTGTAAATCGAATTGAAGTTGTAAAGTGTTGTGATTGCGGGGCGCAATTAATTATCGGATTCGATTTGTCAGATTTCAACAGAACAAACTGAAGAGTCGACTTGTCAAGAGTTAATTTTCCAAATCATGTCATTCAGGCCGTGTCATCCTGTACAGTTGTCAGGTTCATCACCATCATCTCAGCCATAGGACGTCCACTGCTGAACATAGGCCTCCCCCTTAGATCTCCACAGTTGTCAGGTTAATCAATTAAAATTATCTGGGATAGGTTACCCGTAAAATATCAGTTATAAGTATATAGTTAAAGGACTCGATTATCGAATGCAAAAAGCACACTAGATTTGCATATTCGTAATGATTCAAAAAATATTCACGCTACAATGCAATGCAGCGAGGCACCCCCATGCCATCCCCCTTTTCAACAACAGGAACTCAAAGAACGAAAGTAATCCTGCTCGTCCCGGATATGTGCTTAATCAAGAGAACTTTATTTCAAACACACGTAACACGAACTAAAAAAATGTGAAATCCCAAGCTTTTCGTAGAAACACACCGAAGTGCATTAAATTATTAAGGAGAGTAAGGAAAGATGAGCGGAGTTGCCATAATGCAGGTAGGTCAGGCGCTTTTTTCTAGGTCAAATAGGAACGGTGGGCATGACTTAAACGACCGGTTACGAGAGAACTAACGAGGCGTTCGGGTTCTTTCGACACATCTGTCAACGATTTTTGGTAGGTATTAAAAAAATGGGCGGGTCCAAGGAAGGCGTTTAAGGGCGAAAACAGGAACGTTCCTCGTGCCCCGCACACACTTTAGATTTTAGATTTTCCAGATGACACTTCCGCCATTCATTTTGTTCTCCGTGAATGTAACTCTTTTGTAGAGTTAATCCCCACCACGGTGTGGGCGCGTTTCCTGGGATAGCGAGCGCCATTAGTTACTGACCGGCTGGCTGATGCCTGATTGTCTGACTGACTGATCAATGAAACAATGTAACGCTGAAATGGCATGGCCTAGAACAGTGATGTTATTCAAAAGAATTTTTGGAATCACCAAATATGCGTTATTGAAACTGATTTTAAAGAGTTATAGGTACGTTTTTAAATTGTTGTGAACAAAAGGTGCGTATATTGCATTCAAGGTCCCGAGATGTGTGCATAACAAAACTGATAAAGGAATATAACAATTGCACCAGAGCACAAATAGCCCGCCACTCCGTACCTTGATCTATTTCCAGACACATTTTCTTCGGTTGATACGAGGGGGGACTTAAATGGAAACAAACTCTGGACGCGTCGAGAACAAATAAAACAGTTAAGATGCAGACATAAGAGTTGGCACTTACCTGAGCGCGAACCCCAGTGATGCACTCCGATATCGGAATGTACGGGCCGGTGCCATCGGCGCACTCGTAGTGATCATTGAAGGCGGTCGTAGCGGTGGTATTATTTTCATAGGGTTCTGTAGAAAAAAAGCCATCTGAAATAACCACTTATTTTGTATGGACCGCATTCCGACTACGTTTACTTACAATATTACTTTTAGACTTCAATTAAGGCGTATTTGTACTAATCAAGAGTCTAAATGCAGTCCATTTTTCTCTATAAACGCCAAGAACTTACGGAGCTTATTTCACTTACTATATAGATGTAATATAGCATATCGCAAGCATGTTGTAAAACATAACAAAAATAACATAGAAATAAGGAACATAATAGAGACAATATTTTCTTTTCCTTTTTTAATGAAAAAAAAAATATGATCATTTAAAGATTTCTATAGTTAGGACAATCGATAAGAAGTACCTAGATTTTCTTCTTTATTTTTATCCTGTAATTTCTGTTGGAAATAAAATCAACAGTGTAAATGGATATCTCCGCATCTAACAATTAATTAAAGGTGCGCAAAATAATAACAGTATCATGATATAGAGCAAAGTTTAGCTTAGTCTGTAACTGCTTCACCTTCAATCGGATGGACCAGTTTTCATCGGATCGGTTGGATGGAGGTAGGCTACCTTTCTCAACAAACATACAGAATGCGATGCCCGCGGGCGAAATAAGTAACAAAAACAATAGCACGACCAATTTCAAGGTTATCATAATAAATGTGGTTTGTTTATTTATTTGGTAGTAGGTAGTTCAACAGGTGCAGTGCAAAGGATTGGCCAGAAACAATATGCAAACCACACTGTAAATTAATGACGCGAATCATTATTTGATAGCGAACTATAATAGAGGTACAATTAATTATTTCAATGATACAATGTACAATTAATGAGATACACGTGTTCTGAACACGTTGTATGGTAATACAAGCATTTACAAATCTGAATGGTTGTGTCAAATTACCATTGAATATTAGATTAAAGCGTTTAATCAGTTGCAGTGTTGCTGGAGAGTTTGTTGCGCCACTTCTTCTTCCCAGCAAAAACACATAGGAAGTGGTGACGAGTGGACGTTTTGGGGTCTGTCTTATGTAAATTCCTGACGTTCAAAAAGTGCTGTTTTGCAGCCAAGTTTAATAATAAAGTGGCAAAATAATGTTATACCAGACAGCTTTTTGTTTTGTTTTTATTGTTGTAAATGATGGTACTATTAATGGAATTCGCTAGCAGGCTGCAGTAGCTGAATAACCATGAAAACTGAAGTTATATGGGAGTATTGTGAGGCAAGAATGGGAGTTGCATACTTAGCCTTCTTTTATTTCTCAATATACATAGTATAAATAACTTAACTTGCTTCATTATGCGTTGTCATTACTACTATTTTGTTTAGAAGAGATCCACAACACGTTACAAAATCCAAACACCTACCCTACATGGATATCTATACTTTTTGATTAGACTAAACTAAGTGTGTTTTGATGCTTTTTCTGAAAGCAATCACGATAAAAAAAAACTTCAATTACTTATTTTCAAAGTTGTAGATGCATAAGATTGGTATTTATAACTTATCATCTATCATATATTGCTTGGTACGACAAAAATTCTGCCATTAAGCCATTAATTAAACGTACACAGGAAAGGCGCTTCAAAGGACACAGATCTTTTCTTATTAAATTAACTCTACTTCTATTAGCAGACGAGAAGGAAATAACATTTCTATTGAAGCTGATTCAAGTCTATTTCTGTGAAAATAATTTTAAAGAGATATAAAACTCTATCAGATGCAGACGGTAATGCGGAAAATATTTTTCAAGAATAAAATAAATTGTGTACACAGAATCTTATTACGGCGTAGGTTCTCATGTTAGCTTTGATCCTTATAAATGCAACACAGTCTCATTATTTTACTTAAAATAACGTTTCCCGTAAGAACATTTTCTAGGAATACAGAGACTTTTACAAAGCCTTAAAATGAAATTACGGCTTGTTCTAGGTACACTGATGCATATTACATTGCTGTTTAAAGGGGTGAAATTACTAAGTAGGTATGACAGCGGGTAATTTAATTTTGATATACATGGGGAATAGTGTACTTGTTCTAGGTCATATAAACAGTCGCTCAAGGTAGAACACTGCTACTCAGGTCTATCCAGCTGGACTGGTGAAAACAGATGAAGAATATACGAACAAATTGAGTCGATTGATTTGTAAAGATATTAGTAGTATTTCGAGTACTTACAAACTAATGTTAGAAAACTTTAATCGGAATAGCCAAGCAAATAATTTGAACGCAAAGTTAGCCGGTCATAATGCACCCATACTCGACTGACCCAAAAAGAAATTGTAAATCAAAGTATTTTTTTTTACTATTTTTTTTCCTACGAGTTAAAATGCACTCCCATTTGCCTCATCCCACAAAAATCCTACCTAACGAAGTTAAGATGTATAAGCTTCCATGTCACCCACAACATACACATACAATTGTCCACTTATACGCCAGCACAAACAAAATCATGAAACCTATAGCTTCCACAATATGCGGATTTTAAGCTCCTTTGTAAGTTCTCAGCGTTGCAGTTCACTATAAAATTACACAAATATTGCTGATGGCCGAATAATTAAATTTGCTTCAAAATCAATAGCTATTAGTTCAGTCGCTCAATGCTGGTATTTGCGCAGCATCATTCATCATAATTAATCCGAACAGGACACCAAGCACAGCTATGTTACACATAATATAATTAGGTTACTTCAGTCAAATTATGCAACTTATTTGTGACTATTTCATTTAATCATGACTTCACAGTAACAATGTAATATGAATTCGACCATCTAGCTATGTGACGTTCAATGCTAACATTCAAAGCGAAAATAATATAAACGAAAAAGTATGAATATCATATAGGTATATGGGGTGATTCAAATATTACGTCGGCACACACTACATGGGGCAGGGATCTTTGCCTCCGGTAAAGCAAGATTGTTCGAGAGAGATACTATGGCCTTGGTACATAAAGGCAAAGGGCTGGAGTAGGAAGAGATTGATTTTCAGTCAAGAGGGGTGTTGGTTTGGAGTTCATTCCATTTTGGTTTGAAACAAAATAGAAACTTGTGAAACCTTAATAATATCTGAAGGAATAAATATTACGTAAATTCGTCTCATCCAAGACCATACATCATTTGTCACGCTAATATTATAACTTGAATCCAATTTGAATGGACTTTACAGTATCGCTTATTTGTCAAAATAACATGTAACATACTTTCTACTTGGGTGCGGTAAGTACCTAGTATCAGCTATGAATCAGTACACCAATGTTTGCCCAGGAAGGGATATGCAAGATCTTTCCTTATGTTCGCTGACGTAATCATTGAATGAACTTAAGCTAAATGACAATAAGAAACATATGTAAAAAGTTATTCAAAATGAAATCTATTAAAAGGTCCACGTTGATAGATGAATTGAGGTAAAATAGGTATGAGATCACGTCAAAACGAAACATATACCTAATTATAATGAAAATGACTCAACTGTACCCTACATGATAGATGCCTAAAATAAAATAAAAACATTGCATAAATAGAAAACGTGTAAAGTATATTGTTATATTTTCCGAAAATCAATAGCCAGTTTTCAAAATAGCAAGAGCGCATATTTTCATTTCTTGACTAACAATGATTTTATTTTTTGACAATAGTGAATAGGAAAGTGATTCTTGTAGTTGTGAAATGTAGAACCTTACAGTCAATAGCCGAGCAATGTATTACCGTGTGATTGAGTGGCTTTATTCAGTCAAAGGACTGATTTAAAAAACCTAATGCTCTAAAATAAGATAATATCTTTCTACTTTTAGAGGAAACATGGAGACTAAATAAAATTAAACTGCGTTTTCTCTTGCTTTCCATTTTGACAATTGGCCATTAAACAATTCGCTGACGGAATCTTTAAGATGGTACCATATGCTTAAGCAGCTTCTCGTCTATATAACAATTTACTTAATACCTGGTTTTAAGTTAGGTCCTAGGCTTTGCAGCTCTATCGATTCTAGGACAAAATATTTCGGTAGTTAAATAAGTTGCAAAAATATAATCAGGAAATCGGGTTAGATGTTAATTCTGTCTATGCTTTTTTGCGAATCGCTACCAAGCGCAAAGGTGACTTGTCAGTGCTTATACATTTCTGAAGTTGACAGTGGAGGGAAAGCACATCTTCCTGTTTTCTGAGGGAGTAAGCTCTGTCCACAAGTAGCAAATAAGGGTAGTGCGACTGTGCTAATTACATTAACAGTTCGTCATAGTCGCTCGAAATGCCAATCGTGAAAAAAAACAGTCATTTTAGTGCTCCTGGAAGGACTGACAAAATATAACCTTTGCGCATCAAGTGTTAATTGTACAAAGTACAAATAGATATAATAGAAACCTATACAGTGAGATGAATTTAAATTAACTTATTACGTATTTTTACCTTAATAGCATGTTAACAAGGAAAATGCTTTTCCCACATAGCTAAGGAAGAATTTAATGTGACCACACGCGCGCGAAGCGAGTGAAGATTTTACAAACAGTCGGCGTAGGTCACAGATATGGGAAATTTATTTTTTTCCCTATGAAACTAATGTTTTGAACCCCAACTGTTTTATTAGTACGACTTGAACGTAAGGAAGGTACGCTACTGATTTAGATCCTGAGAGTGCAATTATTTGAAAATAATATTTACTCTGGCTCTAATTCCACTGTCACATATTAGAGTGGTAAATAAAAATCAGTCATAATAAAATAAATTTGACAGTTTATAATATGAAAATTATAACTTTAGGACCGATTTTTCAATGGGACGCTATCATCATTCAGCGTTAATTAATTATGGACACAGAATTAGATCATCTAAATTCGGTAAAATTGACGATTTTGCAATAAAAAAGTTGCATATCTTCCTTTTTGTTCTGTGTCAAATATTATTTGCATAGCATAATTTTTCTATTTCATAATCATATAGATTTCTTTCGGCAAAAAATAACGCACTTTGACCTTGCTTACCTTGGACTCTGGTTCTAGCAGGAGTGCGGGTTGCACTTTCCGTGGCGCGCAGACCGCAGACGCGGCAGATTGCATCGACCCACTTCTCCATCTCCTGCTCGCATTCAGCCTCCAAGTGGTAGGTTCGTCGTTGTGTCTGAATCGTGAACACGGATCCACGCATGTTTGTATTGCAGGGGGCCTGGCCCTGGCGTTCCATATGCAGACCAGCATCCACCTAAAACATCATACCTCTATGAAGAATTTGTTTTCTCCAAAATATTTCGGTCAGTGGGTCGTCTTAGGAGCTACGAAAACAATCTACAGTGTAAACTACATATAACGACAATGAAGACTGTGCTTTTTTATAGCGTTATATAGAGTTGGCGTTAAATGGAGAGATTGTATCAGTGTATGGAAAACCAGCTAAAACAACTAAAACCAATTGATTTGGACGATTTAGGGAGTTTTTGCGTTACATGGAGTTTACACTGCATATGTATTTTGTGCTAGGCTATCATGTACTCGGTCGATATCTTAACTGATTTATGAAACATAAAAAATAATAATTTCGAGTCGACAATATACCTATGTATAATCCGGAAAACTCTGATTACCGAGCATTTTGTTGAATTTTAATGGTGATGCAAAAAAATCGCAGAAGCCTTGTTTGTCACTCTAGCGAAACGTCACTGACACTTAATGGCATCTTCAGGGAAAAAAGGTTTTAAGCCTGTGTACAAACTTTTGGCTAGAACTACAACCTCTATGGTTAGAAAAATAAATGACAATACAATTCAAAAGAGGTCGTCTATTTTAGTATAATAAACAGGAAACATATTTTTGTTTGTTTGTACACAGTTTTAACCAAAAAGCTGCGAAACCACTGAACCGATTTGAAAAAATATTTAACTTTTGGGAAGCTAGACTATCCCCAAGGGAAATAGGCTTGATACATTTTGGAATGCAGATTAAACCGCGGAAATCATTTTAACTTAAAGATGATGTATGCATGATGTGTTCTCCTGTAATTGAAGGAGCACAAATCTATAAATAACTTTTTTGTAATTACGCATGTAAGGTGTATCCTTTGTTGGAGTTAATAAAAATTAAACTTAAAACTAAATATAAGAAATACTGGCTCACTGCCGGTATAAAGAAATCTAGTATTAATAAAAGACTCTTAAAAATATTAGTAACAAAAACAAAAGATCCTACATTAACAAATTATTACAAAAAATACGAAAAAATACTGAAGAAAATTGTAACTACAGCTAAAAAACTACACTACAAAAATAAAATGACAAAATCGAATAATAAAGTAAAAACAATGTGGGGAATCATAAATGAACGCTCAAACAAAAAACGTAAAAGTGAGAAACATAACATATCACTACAAGTCGAGAATAAGTTAACGGCGAAACCGCAAGAAGTAGCCAACATTTTTAACAATTTCTTTGCCTCCATTGGTGGGAAAGCTACCACATCTACCGGCAGTACACCTAAAGGTCTACCGACAGCCTTAACTACACAAAATACACTATATCTTAACCCAGTTGATCCTTATGAAGTAAATATAATTATCAAAAACTTAAAGAACAAGAACAGCCACGGAATTGACGAACTTCCACCCAGTCTGATAAAACAGTGCGCTGATGAACTAACCTTGCCATTTTATATACTCCTAAATCAATCCTTTGAAGAAGGTGTCTTTCCTGACTTACTCAAAAAGGCACTCATTAAACCCATTTTCAAGAAAAACGATAAAACTGACCCGAACAATTACCGTCCAATTGCACTACTACCAACAGCATCAAAAATATTTGAAAAAGTTATGTGTAACCGTGTTTATGCCTTTTGCGAAAAATATAGTATATTCAACGACAGCCAAAATGGATTTCGCAAGAACCGATCCACAGTTTTGGCTGTCTACAAGTATATCCAAGAAGCACTTAAAATTATTGACAACAAAAAATACGCTATTGGACTACTATTAGACATGACCAAAGCTTATGATAAAGTACAATTTGATATATTATTAAATAAACTCTACAACATAGGTATCCGTGGAAAAAGTTATGACTGGTTTACATCATATTTAAAAAACAGAGAACAAGTCGTTGAAATCGAACACTACAATACACAAACACAACACATAGAACTAATTAGATCACAAAACATACCCGTAAACGCCTCCATACCGCAGGGAAGTGTTATAGGCTGCCTACTGTTCTTAATCTACATTAATGATCTCCCTAACTACATAAACGAAACAAGCGTATTATTTGCCGACGACATCTCTATTTTAACATCATGCAACAATAACCAAAATTTAAACCAAACCCTAACATCTATACTTGACACTACAACATATTGGATGAGCGAACACAACCTTGAAATTAACTTTAATAAAACAAAAATAATTCCTTTCCACCCGCGACAAAAAACCCCCATAAATATTAATTTTGAATACAAAGGATCGAAATTAGAAATAGTCAATAAATTCACCCTTTTAGGCCTAGACATAGATAGACACATAGACTGGAAACCACACATACAGAAAATAAAAACTAAGCTATCTAAATTTACATATGCCCTCAGAGAAATAAAGAAAACAACAGACCTCAAAACAGCAATAGTAACATACTATGCGTACGCATTCGCTTGGCTTAAATATGGAGTAATATTGTGGGGTAACAGTACAGACGCACCTTCACTATTTACAATACAGAAGAAACTTATAAGAATATTAACCAACATTGAAGACACCGACTCATGTAAACCACATTTCAAAAAACTAAACATCTTAACACTACCCTGCCTCTATATATTTGAAATTTGCAAATTTGTAAGGAAGCACCCACAATTCTACAGTAAAAGAGCAGACATCCAAACAAAACACAAACTTAGACATGGAAATAGACTCAATCTACCAACCTCACGATTAAATATGCATTCCTCTAGTGCGTTTGTTACGTCCATTAAAATCTACAATAAATTACCAGAATACATAAAAAACACTGAATCAAATAATATATTTACCAATAAACTAAAACGATTTCTCTTAGATAAAAGCTACTACACAATTGACGAATATTTCAAAGATAAATACAACTAGGGAAACTAGGATAACTGGAATAAACAAGCAGTACTTAATATATCAATTTATTTACCTTACTCACCGTGCAATACCTTTAATTAAATTCTTACTATTGAGTCATAAATAAAAAAATAAAAAAAATAACTACAGCTAATTTATAAATAAATATAAATAAATAAAATAATTAATAACGATTAATACATAATATAGAATATTTATAATATAAATTAATAATATATAAATAAACGAATATAAATTTAATAAATAATAAATAAGTAAAATGTAAATAAATCTACACAGAAATAATACCTACTCAAATATCTAAATATAATAAGATTTTCTACATTTAATTCAATATTATTATGTTTAAAAAGCGCTCTTCGTCCTCTCCTCTAAAAACTAACTTTGCTGTGCCCGACAGGGTCCATAATTGTTTCTTTTAATTTTACCCACCAGCCTGTACACATTATGGAATGCAATAAAGTCATTGAGTCATTGAGTCATTGAGTTCCTTTTGAATAAAAATAAAATAAAATAAATCAGGTAGTATAACTATAATTTACGGTTAATATGATATTCATACAAAAAGGCTGTAATGACAGAATATAAATGTTAATCGTCACAGTTAAGGAAAAAATGCCCTGAATCGGCAAAAGTAATTCAGATTCTTAATACATATCCATATTATAATAAAATAAATTCATCCTTCACACATGCTTGATGACATGAGTAAAATGAATATACACAAGAAATACGAGTAGTAGCGAGTGTTCATTATAGACATCCAGGGCATTGGAAACAACGTTAAGTAAAAAATATTGATCTTCCTAGTATTCCTGTAACGCTTCCATTGTTAGTTTTTAATATAATATTGAAGGTCAGAAAGTCTTAGAACTATATGAATGTTCCATCATTTTTGCCATGACTCATTATTTATTTAAAATAATACTATTTTAATTGAAATGGCAACTATTGCAAAAGCAATATTTTGTTTTTCCCTTTGATGGTAAAACAATTTACGGTTGCAACACTGCAGAATTATTTACTGTTTTGAAATGAACGCTAACAAATCATAAGTAAACTAAAAATATTTTCAACTGTGTAATCGTTTTATGGCAAATCTTTACACGGTAGGCATTCAACAACTTAAAAAAGTTAATCTAAGATACATGCTAAGTTACAGGTACATGAATTTGTAACTAAACTTTGTGATGTCTTTAAGGGTATGATACAATATGTATGCAATAACACTCAAATATAGAAAGATAAATAGTCTTTAGTAGAATCCCGGACGCAAAGTCAAGCTAGATAATTAAGGCATCACCATCAGACTTTTCATCGTCTGCCTGCAAGGCATTGGCCTCCTCAAACAGAGAAGGATTGAGCTTTAATCAGCACACCTACTCAATGCGGGTTGATGATTTCACATTTTAGTCTAGGTCTCTATGATATGTCTTCTAGATCTCTATGAAATGAATTTGGAATAAAGCATGTATTGTCTAATGAAACTGGGCTATGATTCACCAAATCCAAGAACACATTTTGAAAAATCAGAATTAAGATCAACTTTCTTTCTAGTTGTTAGGCCCATTTTTTGAATGTATATCGTTCAAAAAGTATATTAAATGCCAATCGGCTATTGTATATATTAGGTACATTTATACAGTTACACTTCTGCAATTAAAAGAATTATAGTTATATACTTACATTATAATTTAAATGGTTTGCTTAATTCTTATGTTCTGTGATGGCGAACCATCATCATCTCAATTATTTACACTGACTATTATGATGATGGCAGTTTGATCATTACTTTAACTTTTATTTTTTTACTAGAATAATCTATAAGCTGAAACGGTGACAGCAAGTTATGACCTATCTATCTAAAAATAGTCATCACGGTCATCAGTAGCCAAGTCAGTCTGACAAACGAGGAGATTATCTGGGTAAGGAGGTAAAATACTAGTCCGGTTTGACTGGATACTGAGCCCAAAACAGTTGGAAAAACGCTAGGCTGATGATGATGATAAAAAAATATATCGAAGTCATATTGAATTTTGAATAAGTATTGAACTAATAATTTCTGCGGGCTTTATGACCAGCTATATGTTACCAGTCAACGAAACATGACACTTTATGTAAGATTTAAATAATATTAATGTTATATATTTAAGTATGTTTAAGTTTTTATATAAATATGTGGTATTGTAAGTCATGGTGGCCTAATGGGTAAAGAACCAACCTCTCGAGTATGAAGGTGTGGGTTAGTTCATCTTTTGTATGTACTTTCTAAGTATATCTTGGACACCAATGGCTGATAAAAAGGTGAAGGAAAACATCTAAACATAGTCTGAAATCACCAACCCGCATTGAGCAAACATGGTAATTAATGCTCAATCCTTCTCCTAGTGAGAGGAGGCCTGTGCCAAGCAGTGGGACTATAAAAAGGCTGTAACAGTAACATGTATTGATTTGGGCCTTGATGCCTGAAGTAAATGGACAAGAAATAACAATCCCCTAAAGTAAAAAAGATGTGGGACATTTTCTTGACAAGGAAAAAGCTTTGACTATAAATCAAAGATTCAAATACTGTATAAGTACTTCAAAACTAACTTGATGAATTAACTATGTTTGTGTCAAAATAGCATATGTTTGTAGTTTCGTTGAAATTATACAATTTTTGTGGTTCAATGTGACTAGCCTGTTGAATTTTATGGGAATTCTATAGGCTACAGACAATTATTATGTAGCATGAAGGAAAAAGATGGATTATTTAAATATGTTATGTTATGTAGAACATAAGATATTCTATCAAAAGTAAGAGCTAACCGTCAAATGTAAGAATTCTTTCACATTATGATATAAGCAATCTGAACTGCTGGTTGCACAAATTGCCTTTTAGTATTTTCCAATAAATGTCATGGGATTTGAAAGATTAACAGGATAAAGGTTCTCATGTGTCCAGATGTCTACAAACAATAAACACTTGAGTAACCAGGTCAAGTAAAATGGTAACAAAAACATGTCTAGCATAGAAATCAATATCTTTATAAGAAATGGGAGATTTTGTAAACATATTCACTGGTACTTTTTAGTAATTCGCTACGTGACGGCCGTTTAAGTATATACTAAAGACAGTTTCCACTCACCTGCTCACATTGGTCCAGGTCGATGGTGCCCTTGAGCCGGCGACAGTTTCTATCGGCATAGTAATCTAGGAAATATTGCCCAGGCAGTTCACCCGACTGGCGCAGTGCAAACCATCTCCTTCGCCAACGCTGAATAAGCAAAAAAACACACTACACAAATTCGTCAAGTATCTGCGTTGAAAAGCCATCAAACATGCTCAATTTTATAAAAAAAATTGAGCAATTTTGTTTATTCCTAGCAATTCACTTACTCTGTCAACAAAGGTAAAATGCCAAGCTAAAGTTGAGCTCACCGTTCGCCAAATACGCCTGTTCGGTGGAGATTTTGTTAACCACCCTTCAAAAACTATATTCTTCGACATGTTATCAACAGTGACAGCTTTACAATTAAAAATAAGTTACATATTTAACTGTGTTTTGCTACTGTGAGGCTGAATAAGTAACATTCACAAGCTATAAACGTTCACCTCGCCACTGCCACCAATATTTTTCTATTTTTTCCGTATTCAGTCCAGAACAAAATGTTGCAAGCATTAGCAACCACAGATACTAATCGGTGAATTAACAATCGCCTAAAATTGACCACAGAGAATGTGACTTCTTAATGAGAAGTAAATAATAATTTATTTGTTTTAAACGTGAAAGTTAAAATATGTGGACAATTTAAGAATAATAGTTTGGAGTAAGGTAAGAAAACTACCGTTAACTATTTGTTTGAATGAGTAGAATATAATGTTTTTTATTAAAATGCTCTAAAAGATTTTGTTTTTAGTTCGTATTGACCAAACATTTAAAATAATAAATGTTAACAGATTTTCATGTTTCTTACACGGATTTTTAAAAAAGTTTCAAATAGGCATGATGACAGTAATCAAAAATCATTAAAATAATATATTTATTAAATTAAACTTGAAGCTTGGAATATAAAACGCGCATTGTTTTCTTTATTAATAATGTGATTAATATGTATTTTTATAAAATAAAATTACGAAATAAGGCAATCCGCCATGATATCTTGAACACCAATCAGAGCTCGTGACGTCATCTCTGAAAACAACTCGCGCGAAAGTGCGCGAACGTCACATTTCGTTATTGTGAACTTCCATTGCAATCTTTGTTTTTAATTAATTGTTTATAACACGAGTTATGGAGCCCGGATTTATTAAGGCAAACAGCGCTAATTTGCCTAGAATGGATATCATAATGCTGGGAGAGTTTTTGAAAATCAAATAAAGATTTTTGTTCAGCTGAATTTAGAAATGTTAAAACTTCCATGTAAGTATACTAGTTTAATTAAAAAAACTTCCATTTAAGTGTATTAGTTTAATTAAAAAAACTTCTATGTTAGAATATTAGTTTAATTAAAAACAATTTTAGTTATAAATAATTCCTTAAATAAACACATACATATAAATACATGATATGAATAAAATGCGTAATATAACAGCAATGAGAGATGAAACCTAACCTCGAAATAGTTATTTACATTATAAACTATGCTAGAATCTAGAGAACTATGTAATAACTTACATCAAAGTGATCTTCACAAAAATAAAGTTGTACCCTGGGCAATATTGCTTTTGAATCTCGCCTTGCAAGTTTAAGCCACTTGTTTCGTATTTTTTTATTGTGAGGAACGTACACAAATAACTTATCAGGAGTTGTTTTGAGATGTGTTCTTACACTGGGGGACCCCACAACACCTATGCACTTTCGAATTCATATTTAATAACACAAAAAACTTAATTATTGCACGAGCGTTGTTTACTTGCGTCTTGTAATTTCAGTCGTGACGTCACAAGTGACGACATGACACTGACAAGCGTTTTCGCGCCGGATTCAAAGTGGACAGAGAAAAATGCAATTATTTGATAAAAAAACTTCGCATTTTCTTAAAATTAATAATTTTTCATATAAAATAGACGTATACCTACATCATACAAAGGAATTTAAAAAGAAGATGGATCACAATCCATACAAAATTGCCCCACGTCCTATAACAATGTGACGTATCTCAAAAAAAAGATAAAAATATTAAAAAAAATATGGCATACTCTCTAATTTATTTTTTTTACACCTTCATATGAAAAAAATGCTTTAAAAATTGTTCAGGCGCTGTTATGAAAACATCGTTCATAGGACTATTTATGGACTATTTTACTAAATTATTTTTTTTGTTTGATAGGGTATACCTCACAGGTGGTCCCATAATCGTCAGGTCAGGATCTGATGATGGGAACCCTGAGAAATCCAGGGCAACTTTTGAAAGTTGTAGCCATGCGCAGGATAAAAACTTGACTATAAGGTGTATGTCTTATAACACTATGCAACAGTGAAGATTTGGAGCTGACCTGATGATGGAGACGAAAGAAGGTCGAGGGAACTCGACAACCGAATATGTAAACTACTTCGTGTTAGGGCTTATATTGTTTGTATTGAATAGACCTTTGCAACAGTGAAGGTTTGGAGCTGACCCGATGATGGAGACCAGAGAAGGTCGAGGGAACTCGACAATAAAATATGTGAACTACCTCAGAAGTCGGTGTCTAATGGACGTACCTAAGTTTATTTTCCCACCGACTTCTAGGCCAATGCTCCTAAGAATAGTTTTTTTTTTACTTTTCAGTGATTTTGGGAGTCGGTTTTATTTTATTGTAAAAAGTTTTTTTTTGGATTTTCAGTGACAAGCACAATTGTCACTATCCGCATAAGTGGAAAGTTCTCATCAATACGAATAATATAAGCGCAAACACGAGGTAGTTCACATATTCAGCTGTCAAGTTCCCTCGCCCTTATCTGGTCTCCATCATCAAATCAGCTTCAAACCTTCACTGTTGCAAAGGTCTATTCAATACAAACAATATAAGCACAAACAGGAGGTAGTTTACATATTCGGTTGTCGAGTTCCCTCGACCTTCTTTCGTCTCCATCATCAGGTCAGCTCCAAATCTATACTGTTGCATAGTGTTATAAGACATACACCTTATAGTCAAGTTTTTATCCTGCGCATGGCTACAACTTTCAAAAGTTGCCCTGGATTTCTCAGGGTTTCCATCATCAGATCCTGACCTGACGATTATGGGACCACCTGTGAGGTATACCCTATCAAACAAAAAAATAATTTAGTAAAATAGTCCATAAATAGTCCTATGAACGATGTTTTCATAACGGCGCCTGAACAATTTTTAAAGCATTTTTTTCATATGAAGGTGTAAAAAAAATAAATTAGAGAGTATGCCATATTTTTTTAAAGATTTTTATCTTTTTTTTGAGATACGTCACATTGTTATAGGACGTGGGGCAATTTTGATCCATCTTCTTTGTCATCATGCCTATTGTGTTTATAAATAAAAAGTTATATCAAGATTGTTTACTTTTAGTGGCGAATGCTTCAACTGGTAGCGGGAAATTCAAATATAAAATGTTTTATTTGGTGTTTTCCCTAAGTTAACATTTGGCATGAGGCGTGATCTTATCGATCATAGTAATAGTATACCTAAAAACATTTTTTTAATGTCCTTGTTTCGGAGTAAAACCAGGTACGTGTATACCACAGTATCTCCCAGATGTGTCGCGAACCGCAAAGAGACACAGGTCGACGTGACTTTTTCGGGAATCGATAAAAAAATGGTGGAATTGAGGCGACGATTGCACGACGGCCTCGATTGCAGTCTGCAGTAAGCTACTGCAATTAATACCTCTTTGGTTTCTCTTCAAAACTTGGACTAATCACACCCCAAATGTGGTTCAACTGTGTGGTTCAACAAAGGTGGTAGCTCAACTTGTTGGATTTGCCGGCAGACGGTAGGACAAAAGTACAGGATTACCGGTACATGGCACGAACTAACTTCACATACTTCCCAGTCACACAATTCTCTGTCATACCCCACCATAACAATACCCAAGGCAACCTATCATACGCTTTCGAAAAACACCTTTTGTATTTGCAAACGCCACATGCAACAGCACGTGCATATTCTACTCTCACTCTAACTACATGCTGTTGGATAATGCTGTAAATTCATTAGCAGTTAGGGTCCGTTCAGACAGACCGGTTCGGAGAGAAGAGAAGAGAGAAGAGCAAATTCTTAACACGTTGAAAATCGAGTACTTAGTATTTGTAGTAAGGTTTATTTTTGGATGTGCAATTTGTCATTAAGAATGCTCGAAGGCGCTCGGTGTGAAATAATAAGAGGAGCCGACCGGCTCCGATCGCGTACTTTTTCTTGAGGTTTGGCTCCGATTGTATGCTCTTTTATGGTCGCGCAGCCGATCGGCTCTCCTCTGTGTGAAAAGAAAAATGCGCGCCGATGCTCTCCGAGCTGGTCTGTTTGAACGGACCCTTAGGGTGAGTCTACACGTCTACATGTAGCTGGAGCAAGTTAACATGCGCAAGTGACAACTGACAAGAGCAGGCGGGTGGGTATTTTGCTTTGGTATATGCGCGAGTCGCTAGGACCGCGCGTTTTTAAAATACTGGAACCTGCGCATGTGATACAAAATGCGCAAGCTATTTGCAGCGTGTAGATGCACCCTTAAGCCGACCCCAACATAGTTGGGAAAAAAGGCTCGGAGGATGGAGATACACCCTTAAGGAATCAAGCCACGGTCATAAGTCATCCGGCACACTGCATAACTGACGACAGTAGCCAGTGTCTGCTTATACACTCAATTACTCAATATTATGACAGGATCTAATGAGCCATACGTAAAAAAGTCGACGATGAAGGTAGTTGGGGGGGCTTTGTTTATCGGTAGTTGTCTATAGCTCCCCGAATCTTGATTTGTTATTGTAATATGGAAACAGTTTTGACACTAAGTTAGAGTCAAAGGCCTCGTTGCAACAGTGCATGGTGTCAGGGTCAATTACAAGGTCGAGCTTGAAGAGCTTTGTGAATATCTAGAAATTAGTAAAGCAGCCCAGAGCCTAATAGGCTATCCCTCTCGTTAACTTAATTGCGTTTGTTTTCGCAGTCCTAACTATGTGATAAAATATAGCTAGAGTTACCCAAATCTAATTAAAAATTAATCCAAATGATTAAGTTAATTATTACATAATTTTTGGCGGAACCTAACACTAATTAACATCATGAATTAATTGTGGGCTAGCATCTATTAGTATACCACTTTTAAAGCGTCTCGAATTTTTATAACAAGAAATTAACATTGCAATGAGATGAAAAAGTTAAAAAATAAGTCAAGTGTAGCTCACCCGGAGCCAACCCTCGTCGAAGGGGCTTTTAAATGTCATCCAGCCCTCCTTAATAATTCTTGATTGTGCCATTTTAAACCAGTATTTTTGAACAGACACGAAAAAAAGTCTACATTTTTCACATGCAAAGTCAAGTTCACCGCGCAAAATTGTAGTCGGTGCCCGGAACTACCTGCCTCTGCAAGGAATATTTGTCAACTGTGTTTATTTACTTTTCAAGGCCAAGTTCAAGTGTTGCCAGTGTAATTTCAGCAACAAGTTAAAATGTTTCATTCTCTCTGGTAGCCGTAATCGACTAAAAAGTCACGCACAGTGCACAGTCGACTAAAAACTCGACTGTGGACCTCTATGCATATTCAGAAGTGTAAAATTATGAATGCCAGTAAAACAGCAGGTAATGTAAGTCTGAAATCATCATCGAGTTAAAATGAATACAAAGTTACCACTAGTTACCTGAATATTGACAAATTTTAATAAACATAATTTACTGAGTCCAACTGGAGCCTGCAAGAAAAGATATGGGAATAAAACCAGTTATAAAGTATTTATTATATCTGACTGTCAAAAAATGCTTTTTGAAACTGTTAATTTTATAATATTCGTATTTCTAGTATTATTGTTGAAGGAAAGTAAGGTTGCGTCCTAAGTGAGCGATCTCTATGAGAACGTGCTCGATGAGGATATTTGTATGCACCTAAAGGCACTGAAACTTCTGAACCGATTTGAAAAATTCTTTCACTGTTAGAAAGTTACACTCTTCCCGAGTAATATTAGATCTGAGAATTCAAAACTTCTTTTGCGATCTCTTCAGAACTGGCTGAAAGGACTGGCATGTATTTCGGCTCTTAATGAATCATTTAATAATGAACATTATCTTCCTCACCATGTTTTTTTTTCTCATGCATGATAATGCGGGTTCAAGTCAATGCAGTAAAATAATAGAATAAGAACAAAATTAACTAGAGTCGTCAGGTTGTTTGGTAAACAATAATATTTTTTTTTGGCAAAAAATCTCTTTCTGCCGCATTTGGGTAAAAATGAAGCTTTTAGTGTTTGGGTGGGTGTAGGTAAAATCTAGAAGTCTCTAGTACTGTATATCAGTCTACCTAGTAGTAGGTACTTAACATTATTTGTATTATTGTCACGGTCCCACTACAAAGTTATTATTTTGAAATTTTTGTAGGTATTTGCTTATTTATTTTATTGTAACAGCTCATTTCGAATGTTAATTAAAATAATTACAGCCTTACTACAAAAAGTTAAACATCTGTTGAACACTTGTCCAAAAAAATGGCTTCAAAATGGACCATAAGTCAACATCATAATCTGTCATTTTTTAGATAAGTGTTCAACAGACGTTTAAAAGTTTTTCTGGTACGACGGTTAGAGATTGTCATAAAATCGACTATTTAGGACTCTTTTCCTTCTACTGCACTAGACATTATAGCAACACTGGTCTCGCTGAAATCAATACTGCATTCGAAGTATTCAGGCATATGTTTACGAAACGTCATCTGAACGTAAACAGTATGAACCCTAGGGTTTATTAAACGTTCTTTGGAGATGGAATGACAGATACAACATACGATTAACGATATAGTGCACTTTGATAAGTCAGATTTACTTTAAGGGCCCATTTTCTGTCTTCTATATGTACTTGACAATATACTATGTTAAACTAATGACGTGAATTACCCCTTCCACTCCAAAATTCTTAGGCCCAGCGCACACCGCCCGAAGCGCGTTGGAGCGCATTTGAAGACAACAATTTAAACCTTAACTACCTTGACGATAGGTCTACGGAAAAAATCTCGTCTTAAGAATTAAATTTGTTATTCTGCCTAATTTGATGCAGACTACATTTTTATAGTGCATTATACTAATAGGTAGGTACAAACCTTATATTTATATATTTGGTATATTTTGGGTATATTTTCGAAATTCGCGGTCTTTTCCGTGTTTAGTTACTGAGTCGTGACCGTCTTTTTCTTTTAAAAGCTTTTTTAAATCTATTGCTAACTCTTTCTTTGTCAACAAGATAAAAAGTGACGGCAATACATTTAATGAAGCTTTAACTTTAATGGAGCTTTGTGCAGCTGACGGTTTATCTGCCATACAGACATTTGTGTGTCTTAGAAAAAGTGCGTCATCTTATCTGTGTTGCAGTGAGCGCCATGTAACGGTGTACTTTTTGAGGGGAGATGTGATTCTTGTTTTGCTTACTAGGGATAAGAATTTGACATTACTTCTATCGGGCCAATGAAAAATTATATCTCTTTGAATTATTAATCGTCTGAAATATAGAATACTGGGAATGGTGGTCAATCCCTTAGTTGATCTGCATACCACGTTCATATAATGCTAATAATACATCCGTATCTATCTCGTATTTGGTGAAAGACACAATTCTTTATTACAATAAAATTGCTTAGGTGCCTTCAAAAACACCACATGCAAATATTATATGCAGAACCTACCTCTAAAATAATTTATTCATGTTAGCAACACATTTATGATTACTGTCATCACAACTGTCAGTTTCGTTTTGGCAATAAATTCAAATGCACAAAACCATGATTTGAAACCAATTTTGAAATTAAAATTCCAAGTAGATAGCCATGGAAGTTCAGCATCCAAAAAATCCTCCAAGTAATGTTGCGAAATTTACTGGATACGATTCTGGAAAGTAATTATTGTTTTGCCAATTATCATGCTTACAAAAGAACAACAAAATACTGGTAAGACTCAGCTGTATCAGATTGGAAGCTGAGCTCAACATATTTGGGAAAAGAGACGACCCACTGACCAAGACTTGGGAGATATGATATCATCTCCCACCAGTTTCTTATTTTTAACAAAAAGTATCATAGACTTTTCATAAAGAAGACGGTTTGTAGTCATGGGTATCTAAAACTCCGTAGTCTGAAATGCAGGACTCACCTATCTACATTAAGTAGGTAAATAGGTAGATCTACATAAGTAGATAGGTGAGTCATTGTAGTCAGAGTATGAATGTAGCTGATTCTAGCAGTTCCCACGGTTCCCGCAGCCCGAGGGAAATACCTTAATCGGATAAAAAGTAGCATAGGTATGTCCTGTTTCGGGCTCCCAATTGGCGGACAGAGTTATTTTCTCATTTGCAATATTAGACGAAGTAACAATTATAGTAATCGGTGATATTAGTAAGGATAAAACCAGAACTTAAGGTTATTTTCAGACACATTTGATATTTATGAAATTTTCAGTTATTTTTCATGAGCCCGGTCATAGGTACTCACTGGGTATGCAATGTGATCCTTGTTGTACAGTTATGTTATGTTAGGCACACATTCGTCCACTATCTTACCATCAAATCGAAACAGATGCAGAAGCACCTAATGGACGCTTCTGTTTTAAGTATGAAGTTCTTCATCAACGGTTGTGTGAAAAATTGAGGAATTCTTAAGTAGTAGGTATGGTTAACGGTGGCTTGTGCTGGTAGCTCGTCTTTGTTAACTAGTTTCCTTCTTCCTAACTTCAGGGTGTTCCGAGATTCCTCACGCTGCTCCGCTTCTGAGGATTCCGAAGAAACAATAATTTATACAATATTAACTTACTTATATAGTAATATTTATTTACTTACAGTTATGCCCTTGCCGATGTTTCTCGCACCTTCACCAATGATGAATGTATGTCCAGTTGTCGTGCTCCCTTCTTAACACAGCACAGTATTGCAAAATACCTGGTACCATTAACCAAGGAACTCCAAGAAGTACCACTGAGGTCTTTATACTTATTTTAAATACAACCATAACTCATATTCCATCTTTTCAAAACTGATAGCAGCAGCTAATACTAAACTACTTTATACACCTATAATGAGCTATATAGATTAGATTTTGCTTGGAACATCGTCATTTCGAAGGAGCAACTGTAAGCACACGTTATCTACATGGATTTCATCTCAATCGGTTCAACAATTTAAGCGCGAAAGCGTGTCAAACAAATGAACGTGCTTGCATTTGTGACCTTGAATCTATTAAATTCAATTATGTACTAGTACACTCCTTTTTTAACGACGTCAAAATCATCAGACGTGCGCTGTGGGTTAGCAGCGGTGAGGGAGTGTCAGACACTTGCTGACTAAAAACCGTCGTGTTCCGTCGTAGGCGTTTTATGTACTAGGGCCGCGGTAACTCTTTCGAACTATCCCGAAGCCCCGTACTAGTACTCTCCTCTAAGTTTAATAAATATCATTTATGCGTACAGGCCAACAATAAGTGAACTACCTGATGCAGTGATAGAACATGTTGTGCAACGAGACAAAGCCTTCTGGGTGGATAAACCAGGGCTCAATGACTATACTATACACGATGCCTATTATAATTACGGCATGGTAACCAAAGTTGTGAAACCAAGTAAGAATTTTCTTCTGTAAAAAAATTGAGACATTTATTTGGACAATAAAAAAACTAATAAGAGAGTAGGTATGTAATGTAAGGGAGCACCTCACATCGTCCTGCCCCAATTGGCGGCCTCACGTACCCTAATAGGCGACTTGACAAGCTCTGACGACTGTCTGGCGTTATGACCACCACAGAGCAACTTTTTTGCCGGTCAAATGTTCAATAGAAATTAAAGAATTGATATATGTATAAGAAAATGTGAATTTTCACAGCGCATCAGGACGTGTTTCCTCGTTCGTACCAGTATGACCTGGACTGCGTTAAATACAGGCGCAGCCATGCCTGTGACGGACTTAAACAAGACGGCAGCGAAGAGAGTAAGGTAAGAAAATCTTACCTATTATGCATTATGTTACCCTTCGCTGCATGTAATAGTCCTTAACGCTTCGATCGATCCCGTATGAAAAATTAAAAAAAACAGTTTAGCGAAGGCTATAATTACCGAAGCTCATATGACTTTGAGACAATGTCCACACATTATCTAAGTAGGTACCTACTTACGTCATGCAAGGTTAATCAATATCAGCGTGCAACAAAAGAGCCTTTGTAAGCCTGTCTAACTAAACACCCTTAATGCATTTTTTCAGAAACCCCTGAGTGCCCATTGTCGTGACTGTCGTAATTTAAACATACCGGCCTTGACCGCCTTCCAATTGGCGTGGGCAACGGATCCAGGACAAAAACGTTGGAGGAATTATCCCGATCTCACAGAAACATTGACAGCGCAAGAAATGCGAAATTCTATGAAAGAGTAAGTCTTGTAAAATCAACTAGCAACCAACTATACTTTTTATCAATTAGTCACAAACTAAGAAATGATTTACAGAATTTTCCGTTTGTTCATGATATGTGATAAAAATATGTAATTCTTAAAAAGTCTACAGGTTGGTTTCTATGTATGATCTAATAGAAACCGAGCCAGCTACGACTGAGATTAACCGGCAAAAATTTCGTTGTTTCATCCCTCATATCTTCTTTTAGAACTGGCTGAAAAACAAAGTGCTGAACTGAATTATGTACTCCTCTTATGTACTCTCTTATGTATTCTTCTTATGTACTCCTCTTATGCTGTCTCTTATGTACTCCCTTATGTACTCTCTTATGTACTCCACTTATGTACTCGGTATGGGCTAAATTCCGGAAACTACGGAACCTTACACTGAGCGTGGCCCGACACGCTATTGGCCGGTTTTTTTCTTCGTATGGGTTTAAATTGCAGTTAGAGGGCGCCGTAGAAATTTCGCCGAGGGCGCTCTGGTAGAGTTAAAAAAGGCACTGGCCCTAACTGAAATAACTTAATTTTTATAAATCCATTTTCAGAGTTGGCCGACCGTTTCGAAATGAAGCTTGTAACTGGTACTACAAGAACTACCCTCCGGTTAAATACGATTGCATTATTCGTAAATTTTCTAAATAATATTTTTAAGATAACTAATATTGCTTCATACATATACACATAGTAAAAAGGTTATCTACTAAGAATAAAGATTTTAATTAAGTCCTCTCTTTACTTGAATACCTTGTTTCCCCATATAATAGAAATGTTCTTTACCAGTTGTTCCTCAAGGTTCCAACTGCGTCCCGAGATAACTACTCTCGACAATATCAGTAGCTTTGGAGTGCAAGCCTAACTGACAGAGTTACTCATCATCCTCCGAGCCAGATATAACCGGATTCAGATGAGTACCAGTGATCTACAAGGAGTGACTGCCTATCTGACCACCTCAACCCAGTTACCCGGGCAACCCAACACCCCTTAGAGTTAGACTGGTGTCAGACTTACTGGCTTCTGACTACCCATAACGACTGCCAAGGATGTTCAATGACAGCCAGAACCTGCAGTTTGTATGTATGACAGAGTTACTCTAACGTGTAAAATGTTTATGAAGGATTGCAACTATTAAGCAATTTGTGCCTCTATGGTCATCTCTAGACTACATTTCATAGATCAGTTGAATCGTTCCTGATTTTTTTTTGTATGTAAACACAAAACTATATTAGACTTGTAGTCGCTGTAGAAAAACAAGACCCGTAATCAGTCTATACAATTTTCCTCTTTTAGATAAGAAATAGATTACAAATTACATTAGTTCCATGAACTACTCAAGTGTTTTTCTTACGGCATACTACTCGTTTCCTGCGGTTTCTCCCGAAGAAACTACGTACTACTTTGCTTAAGTGGATAAGAAGTCACCTAAAATTTTCTTTTTCAGATAAAGCTAATTCCATGCCAGATCTCAGCTAAATCGGTTAAGCCTGGTTAAGCCAAAAGCAAGTGTGTGGTTCAAACAGTGGGTTCAAACCATGATAGTTGCTTTTGCTATTCGCTAATAGATGGCGCTATGAGGAATAAATAAATATTCTACTTCGTGATGGTGCAATTCAAAAAGGTTGTTGCACGTCCACGTCATCAGGGCTTGACCAATTAAGATGTGATTTAAAGAAATGTAGTAGCCTGGATACGTTTATACTAAAAATTGCATACTATGTAAAAGTGCATTTTTTGTTTACTTCCAAAATATATATTTAAATATACGGTTCTTTTACGTTCTATTCTACCTAAATGATTTAAAAAGTTACCCAAAAAAAATTACACGTTCTAGGTATCTTCCCTTTATCTCTTATTTCTGAAGATTACTGTAGGTGTCTGAAGCAATAGGTATATTACGATCCGTTCCGACCGTTCTTATTTAGTACATTGGGCATATGTATTTCACAAATATTAAAACATAATATCATAATCTTATAAAACTATATTAGCATGATACCGTACCTTTATCACTATAAATATTTGTTTTTGTGTTTGTCCCCATCTCTATGGTCTATAGAAATACCTCTGTGCTCCTAGCGTAAAGCAAAAAATCTATCAAAAACACTGTCAAAAAAGAGGCTGTCCACTTGAGGTGTCAGGTATTTTCCTTCTTCTTTTGTTTGTACAAAATGTCAAAATTCTAAAATATGTTTGAACACTTTTGAAAAAATATAAAACATAAAAAATCCCATCCCCTTACATAACTTACGATGGCGAAGCAGGATGATGGCCTCTTCCTCCTGGAAGTACTCATCGACAAAGTACTATTTGTGAAAAGTCCCTGCTTCTCTGACAAGGACTTTAGAACATGTGTTACCATAGAAGCACAATCAGTAGAACCACTTGAAATATGTGACGATGATCCCGGAGCGTGCTCAGCCAAAAGTGGAGGGCCTTTTGTTAAGACGTTCAATAGTGGAAAGTCTTGTTTATTTTCGCTTCAAGAAGCAGACATCCAAAAAGCAATGAGTAACTTCCCTATAAAAGTAACAGTATACAAGTCACTTCCTTGCGGTTGCCTACCAACTAAAATTATTATGGGAGAAGCGACTATAGATATGACAAAGGAATTTGTACAATCGCGTAAGAAGTTTTTGGAAGACCCCACGAATGTTAGCTACGAAGCTTTGAAAGATTCATTTCGAATTGTCGGCCCTGACAGTGGAGAGACGGGTGAAATAGTTATGTTCCTACGCATTTCTTGCTTTGGTAAATTAATAATAACAAGATTCCAAGGTACAAGCGGCCCACCTAATCTAAGAGCTGGACAAGGTCCTTCTATAATCGATCGATCTTGCAATCCTCGAAGGGAGTTTCAAACCTTTCGAGATCCTTGTGTTTGTGGCGCTGCTCATGCGGCAGCGACCAGCGGAGCATCTGGTAGCATTGCTCCCTGCAAAACGCTTGGAGGATCAGCTGGTGGTTATGGAATCTGTCCTTTAGGTAAGACTGCTAAGTTGAAAAGAATCGAATTGACTTTAGTGTTGGTATAAGATGTTTCATACGTACGTCTTTTCAGCTCGAGACCCTTACAGTATTAAGCCATGTGAAGATCCAGATGATCCTTGCTTTTGTTCTGGACCAAAACCACCTCCAAAACAACCAATGGTTTGCAGAAATACGGATCCATATTGTTTGCATGTTCCCAAAGGTGAGAATAAAATTATGATGATATTTTAAATTATTGGATCAAAATTCTTTAACTTAAAACAAAATTTGATTCAATAATTCTCATAAATGTTAGCCCATTCCCCATAAGTAGGCCCCAGAATCTATTAAGGATAATATCTGGACGTGATGATTTAAAAGTATGTAAATTATACGGGTTTGCGATATCTGAATGCATGAGAATCCATTTGTTGATGGCCAGGTCCCAGTAAACAATTTGAAGAGATAGGATCGAATTTGGGTGGCAACGAACTAAAGATAAAAGTACCAGCCAGCGCAGCAATTATCAAGAAAATCAGTCAAACCCACTGTGCAATCCAACATCCATATTCGAAAACTCACAGCGATGGGCCCTGCGTACCACCCTGCGGAAAAAATCAAATAAGTATGGCAATACCGTCTGAGGCCATATGTTGTGAAGGTCTGCGGCCACAAGGCACGCAATTTACTTGCACCACAGAAGGATGTATCCAAACAGCCAGGCATGGCCAGCAAGCAGTGTATGCCCGGGGTGATTCCAAAAATGACGCACCTAATAAAGACGTCTTCGTACTAAAAATCGCTAAAACTGCAGTACAGGGTGATAAAAAGAGTAAAATAGAATTGGAACTCGTTACTCCTAAGGGGCCGGACAAGAAGCCACCAGTTCGCAAAGTTAATATGAGAATCGCAACCGAACCAGATTGTGAATGTTGTTCGCGAAGAATAAAAAAGTGTAAAGGAAAAAGGAGAAGATGACGATGCACTAGACTAAAACCGATCACACATCACCAACTTTTTATATTTTCCAAATTAATTATATCTCTGTGTAATATATCTGTATTATTTATCTTCTTCCAATTGCATTACGATATTCCCCCTGATAAATCACCAAATTGTGCAGATTGCTGCCCGCCGGGGAACAAGGTCATATTCCAAATGCCTTCGGACACCTGCGGTATGAACCACAAGCAACGAGCCCACTTTCACTTCACGTCTGACGGAGTGGGAGACGTTGCCCGAGACGACCCTGCCCAGCTCATGCCCACTACGGCAGAGGAATACACCGGAGTTGTGTACGACTTTCCAAATCAAGTGATCAAAATGCGTATTGGGAAAGTCATAGAGATGCCAGGACGAAAATCAAAACTGGAATACCAATTTATCACGCCCACCGGGACGCCAGAAAAAGTAGTACCCGTGATAGACACTCGCACTGCGCAATGTGTAGCCACCTGTCCAGATTGTTGTCCTTCAAAATCTTCCAAACGTAAACAATAACGTTTTAAATTTACGTTATGTAACAACCTAATGATTAAATGTTTACCCAAGTGAAGAGGTTTTGTTTTTCTTTGTCAAAGTAGCTCATAATATTCTATAAGCATCTATAATATTGATCTTGGTGGCTAAAAGATTGTTTCCTTAACTAATTGTTTACATGAATAAAATGTCGTCAACTCATCCTAGGTGCCCTGCCGAGCTTGCCGATTTATCAAGATTTGACGGAAGATCAAATAACGGACATTAAATCAAAAAACAAGGAAGTGACACTACTTCATGTAGAAGACCATTTTATCAATTTATTAAATACAGGATCATCGATACCATGCTCTGAAACAACGACAGTAGTCGATGAGTATCCACAGTCATTTCCAGAAAAACTAAAATTCTCAACTGAATCAATGCAAACTAAATTAGATAACTCTACAGCTTCACTGTGTACCATCAGGTCTAAGAGGCGCAGCGTTTCATTTTCAGACAAAATCGATTACGTATCAAAGTCTTACAGTCATTTCTCAAATTTCCGGAAAAAATACAACAGGGACGCATCAAAAAGTATATTTGGTAAAAAGGAAACTACGGTCTACATGACGCTGTTTAATGATTTCTGCCGTCGTCGAACCTCAGGAACACAAGCAACAGCTTCGGTAAATAAATGCTTACAAGCAAAACGCAGTAATGCATCTAGCTATAATCCTTACTGTACTTCCAACCCTAGTAATAATACCTCTAACTGCCAAAGTTTAACTACGCCAAATCAAGATAGTAGGCGACAGTCATACCAAAATAATTGTGAAAGATACTCTGATGTTTACTATTTCGGAAAAAAGAAGGAGGGGATGGGATCTAGAAGACGTACATCAAGCGTTTCTGCTCAAAATGACGGAATTAAGTTGAGTACGGCATCAGTTCAAGCTCAATCGCACAGTAGTGCTTCTGGTGCACAAACTAAGAAGACCTCGGGTGCAAGCACTAACGGAAGAATGGTTTCCATCAAGGAAAATCCATGTCCAGGTGCAATTCCCAACGCAAAGGGAGAGATGGTTGCGACTGTGTCCCATATAAGAATTGGACCAAAAGATCCATGTCCTGTGCACGGAAGAGAACCATGCCAAGGCCCCAGATGTATTGCTGCTGCAGCAGCCCTATCAGAAGAACAGGAACCTGTCAAGATTTCAACCGCAACAAATCCTCGACGCGGTGTTTTTGAATTAGTAATTCGTAGAATGAATGGAGCACCACTAGCAAGGAATGAACTTATGCTAGAATGGACACCGCCGCCAACTCGTCCATCTACCTGTGGATCGCCGTGTGCGACGCCTTGTATTGCCTTGAGCCCTGTCTGCCGACCTTCAAAATGTAAGATGGTAGTTTGCCGCCCCTCTCCGTGCAGGCCTGCTAGATGTTGTAAAAAACCATGTAAAAAGCCATGTGGAGAGCCTTGTCGACCCCCGCCTTGTAAGAGGTGTGGCAAATGTGGTAAATCATCATGTTGCGGCAAAACGTGTCGACCTTGCAAGCCTTGCAGGCCTTGTGTACCTGCATCACTATATAGGCCGTGCCCACGGCCTAAGTGTAAGCCTTGTTCACCACCACGTTGCAAGCCATGCCCACCTTCGACTTGTAGGCCATGCCCACCGTCGCCTTGCAAGCCGTGCCCACCGTCACCTTGTCGGCCTTGCCCACCATCGTCTTGCAGGCCTTGCCCACCATCGCCATGCAGGCCATGCCGATCTTCACCGTGCAGGCCACGCCGACCTTCCCCGTGCAGGCCATGCAGGCCGTGCCGATCCAAACCGTGCAGGCCATGCCGACCTAAACCGTGCAGGCCTTGCCGACCTTCACCATGCAGGCCTTGCCGACCTTCACCTTGCAGGCCTTGCCGACCTTCACCTTGCAGGCCTTGCCGTCCGTCCCCGCGATGCAGACCATGCCCTCCACGCCCACGGTGCAAGCCCTGCCCCCCGCCGTCATGTAGACCTCCATCTTGCACAGCACCATGTGGTCCACCAAATTGCTGTCATTCGTCGTGCGGGGTATCTTGTAGCAGTTCTCCCTGCACTTCTCCTTGCAAAAGTTCACCATGCTTACGACCTTGCCCCGTGGGATACAAGAGGCCTCGCAAGATACGCAGTCAACCTAAAATAAAGGCGCACCGCAAAATTATATCTCCCTGCTATAATCGCGCAAAAAATTGCCCGGTAGTGCGCTGTCGTAGCGTACCCGAGCCGTGTGTTGGGTGTTGCAGAGTGGCTCCCTGCCCGCCCAGGAAGTGCTATTCGGTGGCTCCGTGCAGGCCTCGCAAGTGCTACCCGACATACCTGTGCTCTCCACGTAAGTGCTGCCTGTCACCCTGCGCACCTCGCCGATGCTGCACACCCGTGCCCTGCGTGCCCAACAAGTGCTGCTCCAAATCCCGCTACAAACTTCCCTATTGTTGCAAGAGTAGCTGCTCAAACTGCTGTGGAAGCTAAAACTAAAGACCCGACCACTTATAAAATAGATTATACCATCACTTTAATAAACATATTTTATGAAGACATGGTGTTTCAAGTTGGGACCCTTTTTTATTTATCTGGTCATATAAGGAATATTAATTTTTGCAAATAAAGAATTGGCACGTTCGGCATGGCAAGCATGGCTTACTTTTGTGTATAATTTGTTTTTTGTTTACTTTTGCTTGCAAAACTTAGTATGGCACTATCATTGTTATTATGTCGTCGCATAAAAAAACAACTTCTTACATAACTGGTCTTGTAGTTTAGTTTTATGTGAGTGTAATATATCTGGCAAGAGCATATTGTTCCAAGTACATACGTCATGTCAACAAAGTCGCTGTTGAAATAAAGGTTTACATTCGTGCATTTCTTCATTTTATGCCAGAGAAGATGATTACTTGCACTAAGGTAACTTAGGTCCGGCGCCCACTTTCGGTCGGCATCGGTGAGGGTTTGCGCGTCTTACGGGGACTTTGTGCGGCTTCGGGCGCCTAAAAGCTGCCTCGGCAGTCGTAAGTACACCTAAGGACGCCGTAGCTGATTTTGGGTAGCCTCAGAATAGTTTGGGTGGCAGAAATGCCCCGAGACCGCCAAACGACGTCGTACGGCGCCCGAGCCTTACCGATACCGACCGCTATTGGGCGCCGAGCCTTAGTAAGCATTTTAGCAGGAGACTCCAACAGCGTGGTGGCGTATTATGGGTAGACCCTAGTAAAAGGATACAGTATTAATTTAATGAAAAACACGACCATCTGGTGATCAGGTCCGGAAATTACATCCTACAATATCACAAACTAACACGATGTTAACATGGAACCTCTTTATATGTATGAAATAAATAATTGACCTTTGTACCTTCTACGTTAAGGTGAATCTACGCTTGATGAGCCCAGCACGAGCGGAGCACAAGCCGAGCACAAATAAGAGATTGTAATATAAATTATAATACAAATAAAATATTTATGAAAATATCTAATAACTTTACTGCCTCGGACAATAAATTGAAGTAGGTTAAATCGGTGCGGTAAGAGCATATGAGTATATCTACATACAATAATGTAGTAGAGAGGAAATTACCGATTTGAAAAATTATTTCACTATTGAAAAGCTACATTTTTGGCGCCCACACAAAACTGCCATGCGATGCGATTTTTTTCAGCAGCCCGTTTGTTACGGTGACCATACTTTCAAGTTAGTCAGCCGTATTGGATGTGTTTTTAGGATTTGTAAGATGGATCGCGAAAAGATTATTGCACTGCTGTTTTTGTTAAATAGATATAAAGAAAAAGAAGATTCTGGATCATCCTTCGTTCCTCCATCGTTACGATTATTAAATCTATATTATACTATTTTACTCGAAAGTACTATGGCTTGAGAACTGAAGTAGATATTTTTTTTTATTATTTTTTAGGATGAGCAAATCTTCATTAGAGGAGCTTTTGAGTCTATTATCAACATGCCCCATGCCCACAAAAACTATACACTTGTAGGTATGATTATCCTACTAAAGTTTAGTAGGGTAACCATAACCATACCTTTATGCCACTTGAAGGCGCGGCTCCACCGCAGTGCACGCTGTGCACGGACACGCGGCGCATTTTAGCTGCGTGTATTCATTTGTTTGACAACGTGGGTCTACGTTTCCACTGAAGTACACGAATATAACCCACGACTATGTATAGCGTGGCACGGCGCACGGGTAGACCCACGCTCACAGCGTTGAGCTACGTAACCGCTTACAACAACTGCTCTGCGATAACCGAGCTGTACATAGTCGTGGGTCTTATTCGTGTACTCCGGTGGAAACGTAGACCCACGTTGACAGCGTTGAGCTATGTAACCGCCTATTCGAGCAAGCCACGCGTGTATCAATGACGTCAATTCATGCGTAGCCTCTCCGTGGGTTGCAGTGGACACAACCACATACATTTTCTTACAAAGCGAAGCTTAATACACGTGCGTAGCCTCTCCGTGCACCGCGGTGGAGCCGCGCCTTGAAGGTAACCATACCTTTATAAAATACTAGCTTCTGCCAGCGGTTTCACCGCATCCCGTGGGAACTGCTTCCCGTACCGGGATAAAAAGTAGCCTATAGCCTTCCTCGATAAATAAGCTATCTAACACTGAAAGAAATTTTCAAATCGGACCAGTAATTCCTGAGATTAGCGCGTTCAAACAAACAAACAAACAAACTCTTCAGCTTTATAATATTAGTATAGATGTGTCTTGAAGGTAAGGTAATATGGTTACCTATATATGGGGACGTTTATTATAGTAACTAAACGGTTTTGAGTGGGAGCCCTATCCGCGTGTACCATAATGCCATATTTACTTGTTCGCTTAAGGACGGATTCGCATTAAGACATCAACGGTTTGGGCGAGATCTCGCACACGTCAGATTTAGGCGCTTTGGTCAAATGTTTTGGTCGATCTTACCCGATCCGGGGCTGTCTGTAGCTATCCGGGTACAATATTCCGTGGGAAAACAGCTACGAAGTTCAAATGGCTTCTGACTACCTGTAACATCTACCAAAGATGTTCAAAGGTAACAAAGTGCCTTCCGGAATCACTGAGGAACTATGCCTATTCACCTCACACTTTCAGGATTTTCTCAGAGTACTCTAATGCGTTGGTTTGATGTCTGAGCTTAAGCTTCCTTTATGTACCTAATTCCGTGATGTTTGTAGTAAGATCCTTCTTAATTAAAAATGTAATTCAGAAAGTATTCATCAGATGAGCCCTTACTGTAACCAAAAAAAAAACAGGAAAATCATACGAATAAGTACCATAGTAAAACCTCAAAAACAAAACCTATTTAAATCAGCTTCTTATCAGCTGTCTATATTCTGTCACAAGCTGTCACCGCAGCAGAATTTTTGAATATTTTCAATACCGCTTTGTGCCTCCATGGCGCTCTCAAAATTTTAAGTTTAATCTCGCGAAAATGGCTACAGATGAAAATATCAGTCCTAAGGGCTCCAAAAGTAAAGGTAGAGGTGAAAGATCCAAAGGACCCTGCCCTTGGTTGTGTAACTTAGTTCCAACAAATGTACCTCTTCCTGGGCCAGCACAGTCTGTGTTGCATCCTAGAAAAGATGTTTTTGTACTAAAGGTAAGCAAATTATGTACTATAAATACATACTACTTATACAAATAAATGTAATTGAAGTATGTGTTTGCAATAGCAAGATAACCGCTTTTTATTATAAGCGCAAGGTGCCAAAATATTAGAATTAAAATTTGCGAGTTAGGCCATTTTTTAACCAAGGTGCTGGAAATAGTTCCCTTTGGACACGAGTGGAAACAGGAGAATTTCTTCCCATACATGGAAAATAGTTAGCCTAGAGGAACGCTATTCTGATTTACAGCCAGATTATTGCGAAGTTTCATCAAAATACCCTGGTATTTTTTTGTGTGAAAGAATAACATACTTGTATCAGTATTCAACTTTCGCATTTATTAGGAGGATTCCCCAGTCCCTTCTTCCAGTCTGATCTGCAACATAACATTTTACATACAATGCAGGTAGCAAAAGTCGGTCCTACAGGTGATCGGCGATGCAAGATGGAGTTGGAACTGGTCACTCCAAAGGGTCCAGAGAAGAAGCCACCTTGTCGAATTGACACGAGGGAGACACAATGTGACCCCGACCCACCACCATGTACCTGTATGAAAAACAAAAAGAAGAAAAAAAATGAAATCAAGCCTTAATCTGTCTTCCAGGAAGATTCTGTTGTTGTATTTAAAATCAATTAATTATAAAATGTAAAATAAACAAAAACTCTGCTTGATTGCTTTTTAAATGAATAATAAAAAGTTAATCCAAAGTACGTAAATACTTTATTACCGAGAACCGTGGACCCCTTATGGTGTTGCATATCGACCACACGAAGCCAGAAGTATATAGTTAGGTATGTTTACTTAACTTTAACTTAGTTTTTTAGTTTTCAATTTTTGGAACCTTCAATCAGGTCAGTATTAAGTCAACATGTTCATTAATTCGTGTATTAAAAGCAGATTTTGAGGATTTCACGTCCCTGATGTGTGAAGGTCTTTTTCTTCCCTGGAGGAAATCCAATACCTATGTTCATTATTTTCACTCATAACAATAGTTGCTCCTACAAAAGGACAGCTGACTCTTTTAGTTCCGCTACTCTTGAGTAGATGGCATTAGTTTATCTCCATCCATACAGTTTGCTGATCTGCAGCCTACAGCAAGCATATGTATTGGGTAAATTAATATGATCCTAAAAGTTACATAAGAAGAATCGAGAGATTTCATATTTAAGTATTTTGAAATAAACAATCATATTTTTTATGTTATATCTTTGCAAAAAACTTATTCTTTCTTTTCTGATTTGGTGCAGTTGAGAATATTTACTTCAATCTAACATCCCAAAAAATATCAATATTTTTTTCAACAGGCTGAATCAGAGCATTAAATTCTGTTCAAGTCATCGTTTGCCAAGTCAAGTACCTATATTATACAATACTACTATATATTTACAAGTATTAAAATTTTGAAAACCAAAGCCAAATATGTAGTTTGCCTAGGAGTGGTCAATCCACAAAAATTAGTTATTAGTTAAACCACCACTGAATACAACATTCAGTGAAATGAGTAGGTAACTAAATTACCAATTGACATTCATCGGTCGTCAAGTGTTCGATACAGCCAATTGTGTTTGATTGTGGACCACGAGTGCATCATACATGCATTTGGTCCATCGTAATTATAGGTTCTGGCCGCCTTTAAACTTGTATGTTTTACCAACGTTAGTAGGTTACGACAAATTTGCAAAATGTTAAACCCCTTCCTTAGTCGCCTATTTTAATTTCTTAGTACTTACAACTTACGGAAGTTACTTACTTACAGCCTTTGTATCGACCCACTGCTGGGCCCAGGTCTCTTCTCACGCGTAGAAGGATTGAGCATTAATCACCACGCTTGCTCAATGCGGGTTGGTGATTTCAGACTGTAAAGTTCAGGTTTCCTCAAGATGTTTTCCTTCACCTTTTTATCAGCCATTGGTATCCAAGATATACTTAGAAAGTACGTACAAACTTAGAAAAGTTGCATTGGTACTTGCCTGACCTGGAATCGAACCCACGCCCTCATACTTGAGAGGTTGGCTCTTTACCCACTAGGCTACCGCGACTTTACTTAGGTACGTATTATGAAAGTAACTTTTTTTTATGGCAATTTCTTCCAGACTCGCGTAGCTAGTGACGACACGTGGGAAAATATTAAACAAAAAAACGTTGAAATTAATGTAAAAAATAATTCCAGCTTTTCTGGTGGAAGATATCGACTCTGCTACAAAATACATACACTATTATAATGAATTTGCTATAACCAACTTAATACATAAGTAATTATATATGTTATGGACCATGTGATTAATTCGGGCATTATAAATAATGCCCGAGCATTATGAATAATGTCTAGCTTTATCGGGCCAAGTGATTAATAACTATCTTAATTTCATTATTTATCACATTGCACGGGCATTATTATATTGCTACATGACAGTTGGGCAATTTGATAATAAAGCAAAAAATTGAAGTTAGTGACGAAAACGTATCCCACGTAACGGTTGCCCGGGTAACTGGGTTGAGGAGGTCAGATAGGGCAGTCGCTCCTTGTAAAGCACTGGTACTCAGCTACATCCGGTTAGACTGGAAGCCGACCCCAACATAGTTTGGGAAAAAGGCTCGGAGGATGATGTGACGTAAACGTATCGCTGCAAAACCGACTCCACGTAGTCTTGTCTGTCCTACCCCTAGAGTGCAATTCAAAACCGCGTAAGTGTGGAGGGGCGAGGCGGCCTGCGAGCTGAGGCGCAGGTAGTTTTAACGTGAAAGCGTGAAAACCATCTGCGACGATAAGCTCGCATGGGACCGCCGGAGCCCCGCAGCACCGGAGCCGTGACAGAAGCCATGCTTGCTGCATGTTGCTTGCTTACATTTTAAACGTACTGAGTTAAAAAATTAGAAGCTAAATAAATAAATTTTATGATGTCATTTAATAGTATTTTAGAAGTTTACTGTTAGAATGCATGCTACAAATTTAGATGCTAAAAAATAACCATCATGCGGAGTTGTATTTAGAGTGGTTTACTTAGATATAACGAGAGAGGATAACGAGTGGCTGAGATAGTATTATTTAGATGCTCGTTAATTGTGGCTGACTTAGTAATTAAGAAGGCAACATACATTATTCGGGGCGAATAATTATATTAAAAAGGAGCCTGTTTAATAAGCACCCTTTAAATATGACTTTCCTTAACTTTTAAATGCAAAAACTAGTGGATTTTTAAGGCAGAAGTCCTTCATAATTAATCCAAATCATGAGGCTGATTATTTAAGTGGTTTAATATTTATATGTTACAGCCTTTTTATCGTCCCACTGCTGGGCACAGGCCTCCTCTCACACGGAGAAGGATTGAGCATTAAATTAAATGGCAATAACAATAAAAAATTGAATATAAATATGTTATTACTTTGCTTGTATTACTTTGCCCAAAAGGTCACGGGCAATATGTATAGTGCCCGGTCAATTTGATTATTTGAATAATTATTATCAAATTGCACTCTCATATTGGGCATTTTTCATAATGACCGGGCATTATGTATGTTATGGACCATGTGATTAATTCGGGCATTATTTATAATGCCCGAGCATTATGAATAATGTCTAGCTTTATCGGGCCAAGTGATTAATAACTATCTTAACTTCATTATTTATCACATTGCACGGGCATTATTATATTGCTACATGATAGTTGGGCAAATTGATAATAAAGCTATATTTTATGCGGTGCGAGGGTGGCAGTTGTTCTATCTTATTCTATCTCTTCATAAATAAATCCTGTTACTTGCTACATATTTTATGATTATTGTTTTAAATTATATGTTCTATTTTAATGGGAAATTATAAGTCTAGCCACAAAATTATTAATTGGACAATTGTCATCTAATTTACTAACTCGGCCTCGTTTTTCTTGATGTCATTTTTCTTGGTTCCTTTTTTTTTATGTTAGAATTTAATTTGGATTCAAAACATTGTATTAAAATCTGAACTTAGTGACGAAAACGAATCGCTGCAAAACCGACTCCACGTAGTCTTATCTGCCCTACTCCTAGAGTGCAATTCAAAACTGCGTAGGCGCGGAGGGGCGAGGCGGCCTGCGAGCTGAGGCGCAGGTAGTTGAAGCGCTCGCCGCCACGGCTGAGGCTGGCCGGCTGAGCCGGCCAGCAAGCCGAAGCTGCGGTGGTGAGCGTGAAAACCATCTGCGACGATAAGCTCGCATGGGACCGCCGGAGCCCCGCAGCGCCGGAGCCGTGACAGAAGCCATGCTTGCTGCATGTTGCATGCTTACTTCCATGCTCTGTCAATTGATATGGGATGTGTTGTGGCTGACTTAGTAATAGAAGGCAACATACGTTTTTGGGGGCGAGTAATGATATTAAAAAGAAGCCTGTTTAAATAGCACCCTATTTTAATTATATTTTCTATGTGACTTTTATTTAGAGAAGCTAAATAATAAAAGTTAATTATGCCAAATAATGAGTCCGATCGCTTAAACTTTAGTTTATTTTGTTTTATAATAATAAGTCATTTGTATAAAACAAAGATACGTTGTAAATTTTTGGTTTTAAATTTAATTATATTTTGTGTTATATTTTTAATATGACTTTCCTTAACTTTTAAATGCAAAAACTAATGGATTTTTAAGGCAGAAGTCCTTCATAATTCATCCAAATCATGAGGCTGATTATTTAAGTGGTTTAATATTTAGTTTATTTTAAGTTAAATGTCAATAACAATAAAAAAAAATGAAATTAAATATGTTTGTATTACTTTGCCCAAAAGGTCACGGGCAATATATATAGTGCCCGGTCAATTTGATTATTTGAATAATTATTATCAAATTGCACTCTCATATTGGGCATTATTCATAATGACCGGGCATTATGTATACTGCCCAATTTATCACTTGGTCCATAACATGTATACTGCTCAATTTATCACTTGGTCCATAACATATACACATTACATTATCATGCCTTTGAAACATATGAAAGCAACTTACAGGTGTAAAGTCGGGGTTATGCCCTAGATGTGTCACTTTATTTAACTTAAGGCCAATTGTTATCTGCGAATAAAATAAAGATCCACTGAGTTGTTTGGTCAGATTGAAACACGTTCAAAGATCGTTCTCGGTGCGTGACTGTGCCAGTAGTGGTAGCTTTCTAACAGGATTGTATTGTAAAAATGGCCGTTATCACGTGTTGCATCCCCAAAGAGCTTATTGTAGCCCGCCGATATCGAAAACAGGCCACTGTATTTTATTTTGTCCATATACTATCTGACTTTTTATTTTATTTTACCAAAACCACTAGCCTTTTCCCGCGGTTTCACCCGCGTCCCGTGGGAGCTACTGCCCGCACCGGGATAAAATATAGCCTATGTTACTCGCAGATAATACAGCTTTCTAATGGTGAAAGAATATTTAAAATCGGTCCAGTAGTTTTTGAGTTTATCCACTACAACCAAACAAACAAACAAAGTTTTCCTCTTTATAATATAAGTATAGATATACGATGGACCAACCATATTAACGGACTAAGCTACTATCATACGCTAATCCGATATACTTAGGTAGTTTGACCCGATATTTGATACGAGGAAGTCTTAATAAAGGGGCCAATTACACAACTTACAAAGTGGTTGGTAAGTACACTAAGGGCCTTATCATACTAGCGGATTGCGAGCGTCTTCAAAGCGGAACGGGCGCGCAACGAACACGCCGCGCATACGCAGCGAATTCATTGCGGACGCGCAACAAATTCGTCGCGAAAAGCAGTGTTTTATTCGTTTGCAAGAAAACACAAAGTAGTCGCTCTCTTCCATTCTATTATTGTTTGAATCCATTTTGTTACTGAGTGTATTGTACGTCGTTAATTTGCTACAAACACGCGACGAAAACATTGCGAATTTGCCGTACGTCCGCGACGTCTTCGCTGAGCAGCCGCAGCGTGTTCGCGTCGCATTCGCTATTCACCCGCTCCGCTTTGGAGACGCTCGCAATCCGCTAGTATGATAAGGCCCTAAATAACTACAATAGGTACAGTAAGTACAGTAAGTTAAAACTATGGTGCGGATGGTGTATCAAGCAGGGTTGCAGAATTGCACTAAGTACTATGCTGAGCGAGGGACGTATTGCATGATTGCCGAGCATATTCTCGCTCTGCGTGCATCGCGAGGGACCCACCATGTTCCTTCTCAAGTAACATAGGCTTTATTTTGTCCAGTTAATGGGAAGAAGATCCCCGGGATGCATGTGCAACCACGGGAAACAGTTAGTATATATAAAGGTCGAACTTAAGAGCCTTTTCAGCCGTTGTTTTTGATGTGCGCTTGAGTTCAATCACCGATGCGAAATGTGTTGATCTCACTCCGTCTGGCGACTGCTTCTGGGAACAGTCTCCGAAGGACGCAACTGCAAATAACAATAGTACTTAAGATAATGGGCTTCTTTCTGAGAATAACGTATTGAAATAATTGATACTTAGATGTTTTATCTTATTGTACGGTGTGCGGTGGGGTGGGGGTTACAGGGTTTGTTGAATGATAGAATGTTGTTTCACTAAAATAAAGTTTATTATACTGATCTACAATCATCCTCCGAGCCTTTTTCCCAAACTATGTTGGGGTCGGCTTCCAGTCTAACCGGATTCAGCTGAGTACCAGTGCTTTACAAGAAGCGACTGCCTATCTGACCTCCTCAACCCAGTTACCCGGGCAACCCGATACCCCTTGGTTAGACTGGTGCCAGACTTACTGGCTTCTGACTACCCGTAACGACTGCCAAGGATGTTCAATGACAGCCGGGACCTACAGTTTAACGTGCCATCCGAAACACAGGTATACTGATCTACAATAACTTCTTAAATGTTAAAATGTTAATAAATACTATGTTACATGGAATGTTAGAAATGTTGCAATGAATGTACCCGAATATCGCTGTTTCCCGATGCACCCTGACTCTATGTTACAATTTTAATACTAATGAAGTAACTGCGTAAGTCGCGTAAGGATGAGCAAGGTGTTAGCAACAATCATAGTTTTAGCCATACTTGTTCATATTGACTATGCTTTCAGCATAAGCTCAGGAGTGCTCAGAGTCATACAACGTGCATGTATATTTCCACTCATAAGTATGGCACACCCGCTTACATGAGATAAAACGACATACATGACGACGTATATGTATACGCAAAAATCTCAAACTCCAAAAAAAAATCTTAACAAACCTGGTGCGATGAAATACTTACGACAAGTAGGTGCACCTGGTGCACAGGGAAAATCATTTCTCCTAAATAGCTATCTACTTATACACCGTGACTTTTTAGTCGTCTTACAACGGCATATAGTGGTATTTTATGTCGGATAGATTGAGTGGGCCACCTTTGTAAGACGACTAAAAAGTCACGGTGTATATTAAATAAGTTTTCAAACGATTTTTTAGAGTGAAATTCTGATGTTCAAGAAGAATTTTGTCCAAAAAATGTCTACGCTAGAGTTTGACCAAAGACTACAGACCAAATAAAAAGCTGTGACAAGATGAATCTTCAAAACTTTCAAACGAGTTATCAAAATTTCCAATGAATGTGTTGGGCCAAAATTTTCGTTTTATGTAGATATCCAAATAGTACAGTATTGTAGCGTCCAATGGAAACTGAGACTGCGGCAGATCCACCTCCTAAGTCCAAAAAACCTTACGAAGAAATAAGTGCTGTTTTCAATGGCAATGAGGTACGCCATCTTTAAATATTACAGAAGCTAGTGAACCGTGAAGAAGCTTGGTGCTTAATGCCTTCAAAAACCTACCCATGTTCTTCGATCCCAGCAACAAAAATTGGATTACGTGCAACATCAAAAGCTTGAAAAATACACGAAAAATAATAAAATCATGCGTGAGGATGTGTAAAATTTGCGTGAGAGTTTGTAAAACATTTGGCAAATTTATCTTTATCAATTTATTTTGAGAAAGTTATATTTAGTATTAATAAATCAGTCTCAAATTAAAGGTACTTTATATAGCAACTTATTTAAATTCTTTATTGTAATAACTTTCCAAACGATCAAACTGGTCTACGATGAAAAACTATGAGAAGATACCCTCACTAGCTAGAGGACGCACTCTAGACCTGGAAGAAAAGATGATACAGAAAAGGTGCTTAAAATCAAGTTTATGATACAGTTTTTCTTGTTTACAAAAGACCAGCTGTTTCCCTAGGTTACATCCCCGTCCTGAGGGAACTTCCCGTGCCTGGGCAAATAGCCGATTTAACATGAGGGTATCTTCATGGTGTCTAGCTTCCCGACAGTGAAAGAATTTTTCTAATCAATTCAGTTCTCTAGCCCACTCAATGCAAACAAACAATCAAATGTTTTCCTCTTTATAATATACTACAGTGGCTATACTATAGGCCGAAAAAAAAACTGTAACCTATACCAGGTTAGTTCTTTTTTCGGCCAGTAAAAGTTACTTTTACAGTGATATATTTCAGTAATCACATAAGTATGGCGAGGAAAAACTTAAAACACCACAACAAGTAAAGTACATTTTAGTACAAACGTTCAGAAGTTCCAAAAGACAGACTCGGAAATAAATCGACTTCCATACTATTTTGGAACTCAAACCCAAAACAGAGAAGCAATTTTAGAAAAACTAGGGGTATTTTGGTATTTGTTTTTGTGCAGGTAAAAATACGGGTCCCTAAGAGTACATCGAAGCCGCCGAAGCTGACTCCTTCGCAGCTGAAACTCCAGCAGAGCTGTACTTGTGATGAGTCAGGGTCGGTGTGCTCAGAAACTTGCGGCATTGCATGTGGCGAAGCGCAGTGCCCTGCCAATAGACTGGACTTTCAGGTAAGGGGTTTAAAAGCCAGATTTGAATTTTTGCTGAAGATATATATCGTTGAAACAAGTGGATTGCCAGTACTAAATAGTCTGCAAAATGGTCATGTTACAAAACGTACTCGCCAATATATCTTTTTTGCGTTGCGTTCCTTTGCCTGTGTGCATCCACGTCTGCAATTTTTTCTTGAAATAAATCAAGGCGATAGAACATGTAACATCTCAATTTTCAGTATCACCGACATTATAAAGCTTTGCTGTAAAGTTAGTTTGTCTAGTAATTTCTTACTAACTACCGATGTAATTCCTAAGTTATTTGACTGTAGATTCCGGACGACATATGCGAGTCACTGACACACAGGACGCCTCTGAACTCAGAGCTGGTCTACTCGAAGACCCAGGGTAACGAGACAATGTGCAACGTTTGTAACGTTACCCCGAAAGACGCCCCCAAAGGTGTGCAAGCGCAGAAGGTTCTTCACCCAGACAAAGATGTTTTCATACTCAAAATTGGGAAGCAAACTGATGAACCGAATAGGACTGGAAATATAGAGGTGAGAAAACTTCAACATTAACTGACTAATACCATTTTTCATTTGCATCATTTATTGGGGTATTAGGTTGCCCGGGTACCTGGGTTAAGTATCACATAGACAGTTTCTCCTTGTAAGACTCAGGTACTCAGCTGTATCAGGTAAAACTGACGAACCGACCCCTGACATAGTTGGGTAAACGCTAGGCAGATGATGCCTAACTAAAAATATCATATACCTACTCCCGCTTGTTTGATTCCTTTGTTAAAGCTGTACTTACATCTGTCTATAACGTCTGTGATCATAGTTCTAACTGTACGCAGCTGGATCCATCTATTTTTAATATATGAAATACCTCAGCAATTTACACTGTCGCTTAAAAATAAAACCCCTCCTTAAAAAAAAAACCTAAACCTCTTCAAAGAAGGTATACAAGCCTTATTTGATATCAGATCAACCAAAAAATTAGTGCCTATATTTACTACCTTACGTACGAGGCTGTAATATTTACCAGAATACGTTCTCAGGCTTTTTGTGATTCTTGCAAATCTCAGACATGCTGTCAAACCGGCCTTGCCATGTATCGGCAGCAATTAAGAAGCTCCACAACTTGTAAGGAAGCCTGAGTATTGGTATGAATGCTTTGTCCAAAATGGAGTCTCGTGGCCGACGTAAATGAAAATTGAGCCGGTCAGTGGCACCGTGTCTTGTTCCACAGGAATGTCATGATCAAGTAGCCTGATTATGTTTGTAATATTTACACACAGTTTTTTAGGTTTATACAATGAAATGATATCTATTTAAATAGGGACGAAAATGGTAAGAAATATGAAAGAAACGTTTGTGCCGTTATCTTTTTTTGGAGTTTATAGAGGATAGAGTTTTATGGCCAAGAAAATTTACAATTTTATCAGACTATTGGTTAATTCTCTATGTTTTTTTATTTAATTCGTATGATAAATTCAGATCTTTTCAGCCACGCGCGTACAGAACACAACACACCCAAGGAATCAAATATCGCGTGTAACGCGGGCAAGTGTGCAAGATACCATGAGATTTCATGAAAAGAATTCAAAAATCGTTTCGTTTGGCTTCGATTAGGCTAGGCTTTAACTGTCAAGACTTTTCCTAATCAGGTTTAATCCATTATTAACTGTAGGTGGAGTTAGTGACCCCTCGAGCTCCTTCCAAAGCACTGCCAGCCACTCACAACTGCATGCAGATCCAGTGTGAAGAGGAAGATATTCCCTGCTGCCTTCCCTGCAGAACTTGCCGAGCCATCACCCCAAAGAAAAGAAAAATTAAAAGGTCTCGATGTTGCCCTTACTAACCCAACCAGTTCGAAGGTCAACAAACACCTTTACAAACTTTTTTATCCAACTTTATCTTTCATACGAAACTATATCAAAATAATTCCAACTAAAAAGAATCAAAATATATATATTTATCAGTATAGAATAAAGTTTTATTCTGTAACAACCATACAGATCCATTATTATTATTTACTTGCTAATCCCGCGAACTTCGTACCGTTTAAACCTTCCCTGGACCTCTACAAACATTTTAAAATCAGAATAAGCCAAATCGGTCCAGCCATTGTCGAATTTTAATCAGATTAACGAACAGCAACTCATTTTTATATATGTATCTATAAGATTAGATTCGTTCTGTGTCAGTAACATCTTACTTATCTCAGGCCGCAAGACATTGTGTCGATGGGTAAATCGTTTATAAAAGTTAACCCTTGATTCTTCTCTGAAATAATTTTCCAACAAAGTTACAGCTAAAATTATAATCCATGTAAAATGACCACGCCTGTCATTGCCAACGCGGCATAAAAAGTGGTTACCTACAGTATGCAAAAAAATGCATCTCACTCATCACAGCTGTTAACAATATCGGTTAAACATTCTAATCAACAGTTTATTGGCCGTATCTAGTTGATATGTTAAACGAGGGACTTATTAGTCCCAGACCCAGTTCGTTTAAATTGATCTAGGACATAGATTGCCTTTATCAAATCGACTTCGTTACTGTTTTAATTGTTTCGTAATTTTACGACTGCTGAGCAGACCGTGGTAGGTACTTGTTGCTTTTGTTGTAAAACAGTCTTTTATGGTTTTCCTGACCTTCAAACAGTATGTCATCAATTTGTAAGGACTGATTCATTCCATCTGTGGTGACAGGTTAAAAATAAAAAATAATACCTACCTATTATCATAATGGTGCTGCCACATTGCCGTTATAAAATGTTTGTAAACATTTTATAACACCAAAACATTTACTAACAAATGTTAACAATTGTTGCACTTTGTTAGAAACTGTTACATGTTATAAGTGCTCCTACATTGATGGAAAATGTTTAAACATTTTATAACATCTAGTATTGGCTCGCAGTTTGGTTTCGCCTTCTGAGGGCTGAGGACGACCTTATAAAATGTTTACAAACAAAAGATAACACATGTTTTATTTTGTTATAATTTGTTTTGTTATAAAATGTTTACTAACATAACTAAACATTTTCTAACATGAAAATTTATTTGTGATTAAATGTTTGCTAACAAATGTTTACTAACGTTATTAAACATTTTCTAACGGCAATGTGGGAGCACCATAACATAACAAAAGTTTGTTTGTATGTGTGTCCTCTTTTTTCTTACAAGAGGGTTTTGTTGAAACTTGAAAGTGATAGCTTACACAAAACAAAATAATACATAGGCTACTTTACATATATACGGTTGAGGAAAGTAGTCGCCTTTGGACGCTGCTGGAATCACGGGTAAGAACTACAATCATTTGATGATTAATTTTTATATGTTAGTAAGTTACAGCCTTTTTATCGTCCTACTGCTGGGCACAGGCCTCCTCTCAGACTGAGACGGATTGACCGTAAATCACCACGCTTGCTCAATGCGGGTTGGTGATTTCAGACTATGTAGTCAAAAAAGTCATGGAGGCCTAGTGGGTAAAGCACCAACTTCTCATGTATGAGTGTGTGTGTTCGATTCCAGGTCAGGCAATGCAACTTTTCTAAGTTTGTATGTACTTTCTAAGTATATCTTAGATACCAATTGCTGATAAAAGGGTGAAGGAAAACATCTTGAGGTAACCTGGACTACCTACATGGATAGGTACAATTAATTTTTCCTAATCAGTTCAACAGAACAACACCAAATATATTGCAACGCAAGCACCAAGACTCACATACCAGAGTAAAAATAAACAGTAAAACTAAGAATAGTACATGCACTATGTTAATTAAGCTATTCCCATGGCAAATAGCTTGTTCCGTAGCAAGTAAAAGTGTGTGTCGAACGTGAGTTGGCATCCATTAAGTTACGTGATCCGTGTAATCAATCAATGCAGCATGCTAAGAGCTGGTGAATGTTGCATCAGCCCAGCACGCTGCATTACGCCCTCGCTTAAATTTCAACGACATTGAACTTGTAATACCTTGTCTCTCCTACATTTTATTACACTAGCTTACTATCTCAAACTGTAAGGCCTTTAGAATGGCCGTGATATTTAGTGTTAGCTGTAGTCCTGTTCGCATAGTTCAATGCTTGTATTAGAATATTTATTCTCAAAGTATGCACCTGTCAAGTTCGTGAGCGAATGGAATAGCAGGGATGGCGAACCAATGGCACGCGTGCCCGTGGTGGCACGCAGCTAAATAATTTGGGCACGCCATTATTTTGCAAGTTTTCAATTGAAATTATGTACTTAATTATGATTCTTCCCATATTCAGAATAGAGCCTATTTTATTAAGAGATCTAAGAATTAATGTTTGGGTATCAAAAACAAGTCCCTTCGTCATAATCTTTTACCTTTTCATGTTAACTATTTACCATAAAGGCACGCCTCTATAATTATGATTGTGTTTTCTATTTAATTTGGCACGTAAGTCAATAAAGGTTCACCATCCCTGGAATACGGTATTCGTATCTATTACTTATTAGTAGTTAGTCAAACAAACAGCAAATTTATATTTTATGAACTCTTCGAGTGTTAGATAGCAAATTTATTCAGGGAGGAAAAAGTCCACTCTTTTCTAGGTGCGCGGAGTTGTAAAGGGACAGTTCTGAAACCACTGAAGGAAGCTAGTCTTATAAGTGGCTAAGTATGCATAACGATAGCAATATGCAAGTTTATTTTAAAGATGTATTATCACAAATTAGTTAAAAAATACCAGTTAAGAGTCCGTGGTCGGTGAACTTACATCATTCATACAAATATTAGATGATAATGAAATAAATAGAAAGCATTTTTAATTTGTTTGTTTGCACCCTAAAATCTCCGGAAGTACTGAACTAATTAGAAAATTTCTTTCTTGTTGGGAAGGAAGTAAGTTGTATGGGAGAATAGTTTATATCAGCTCATCTTAAGGGTACGTAAATGTTCACGCAATTTGTTGCTGCTTGCCAGACCCCAAGATACACTTGTGCAGCGAAATCTTGGCTTTAAGCAATGAAAATATGGGGTTGCTTCAAACTGACACAAATACTTACAGTTTATTATTATTTTTACACAGAAATCGTAATTTTACTCGATACTATACGTTGAAACTCTTCACTTGGAGCGTTTCAGCCAATTTGGAGTAACGCCAAAGTGTATTGAACTCGATGATAATTATTATTTTAGGAATCACAAATTAATAGTACCTTTTATATTTAAAAAATCATTGCTGCAATCCAATGTACAAGTACATTTTTTATAGAATTTACTAACGCATTTTTTAAACCCCTACTCACATCCGGAAAATTACGAAAGTAAAAAGGAATCAGAAAAAAATCACATTGCAAAAAAACTCAAAAGCAAAACATGATTCATCGCAGAGATTAAATACTTATTTTTTAATAGGTGCCTATAGATTCACGGAAGATTCGAATCACTTTACTTAAAATTCTACCTTAAAAATCAAGTACTTAGTACCATACAAACTATCAATATTTTTAGTTAATATACAACATGTAACGTAATTAACGCACACCCTCAAACACCCTAATTAAAATATTATGTTATAATCATAATACATACACTGAATTTTTCATTTAACATGTATATGCATTGTTATTTACTAAATTAGTTATACCAATTCTTGGAGAACTTTTTGGTCATACTACTACGCACGCAAATATCGCGCCGCGCGCCGCTCGACTCGACACCGCATAACAAAACTACGGAAAAAGCCGACAATACACGAAGTCTTATTACTTTGAGTTACGGTCTATTTGAATTTGTTTTGACTGTACAGGGTTAATGTGACAATAATTTCCGTAGATTTAATTATTTTTGGGATAAAAAATTACCTATATTAAAAACTAGCTTCTGCCCGCGACTTCGTACGCGGATCCTGTCCCTTATGCCAGCGACTACGGGGTCAGCAAAATCAAAGATCTGAACCGTCTGATATTGAATTTTAAGGGCCCGTTGACTTGAAAACAACGGAACAACGGAATTCCGTATATTTAAATAATATAATTAATTAAATATCCGGAACATTAGAAACGTTCCATATATTTAATTAAATTGGACTAAACAAAACGCTGAGAACTGAACCGCAATAGGCGTGATCATAGGGATAAAAGTAGTGATTCTAATAAGTCTGCATTTAAGTTATGTGGCAAAAATGTTACACGTATTATTACGTAAAAAAACATTAAATAGATGACAAAGTCGTGGTGACTTAGTGGAAGTCGTGGTGGTTTAGTGGGTAGAGAACCAATCTCTCAAGTATGAGCGTGCGTCTTTGATTCCAGGTCTGGCAAGTGCCTGCCAATGCAACTTTTCTAAGTTCGTATGTACTTTCTACGTATATTTTGGATACCAATAACCGTTATTTGGAGGGGATGTTAAACTGTAGGTTCCGGCTGTCATTGAACATTCTTGGCAGTCGTTATGGGTAGTCAGAAGCCAGTAAGTCTTACCAAATGTTGGGTTGAGCGGGTAACCAGGTTGTGGAGGTCAGATAGGCAGTCGCTCCTTGTAAAACACTGGTACTCAGTTGCATCGTGACTGGAAGTCGACCATAACATAATTGGGACAAAGGCTCTTGAGATAATAACGACAATAATAATGAGATATAGGCACCGCAGGACATCTGAGGCTGATGACGGGGAGTAGCAACCCCGCGGGGCTATACTATATGCTGAGTTCTCCAGGGAGAGTATCCCCCATCTCCGGCCGGTCGGAGTGAACCATGACGGGGGTAGGTCTCACGCCTCTGGCTTGGCTTGGCCGTCCAGAGTGGAGTCGCTAGAGCAGGATTAGTAGCCCTGCTCGGAGGGTAGGTGCCTCATGGTAAGCACAGGGAGCGCGTAATCTGTGTTTAAAGTCCGCCGAGGTATCCTCACGCTTCAGGTTCCCGGGGGCCCAGTAAGTGAGGTGGCGAGTCTCCACCTGCCATTTTTACATGTACCATTGACATCCACTAACATCCCATCACAAATAGCCCAAGTAGTTTCCCTCAATAGTTAGCAATAGTTTAGCACAGAACCGGGGATTGTCTTTTTTTTAACGACGTCCACCGGTGAATGTCCTTGGGTTCATTTCTATAGTGTATAAAGGGATAATCGACGGTATTGTGTCACCATTTCATTAAAGTTGTCTCAAAAGGGCTTCAGCGTGTTGGCTTCGGCCCCACGTTTGCCTCCCAAAAATTCGGAACTCTGTAGTCCCGAGGTCTGGAAGAGACATACAAAATAATAATGAGATATAACGCAACAAAGTCGGAGAGTGAGGGCTCGTGACGCCACGTCTAAGTATGTAAAATTTGTACTAAGCAGTGACTTAACGAAGCGTTGTTGTATCTTCGTTATTATTTGTTTGTGAGAGAGAGAGAAAAGAAAAATACGTGTCCATTATTTTAGGATAGGATTCACCATACCTATTTCATAACATTCATTTCTATACATTTCAAGTGTAGTATTGCTCTTGAAGTTTCATATCAGGTGTTCCAGATCTTCGATGTTTATACATCAATAGAGAGTGCTTATCAGATTGAACCACTTTTGCTAAAACGTCATATCTTCATATGCTATAGTCTAGCTGGACTCCTGGAGTTCCACATCAGGTGTTTTACACCTTCAATTTGTATAAGTCAACAGAGAGTGCTTATCAGATTGAACAACTTTTGCTAAAACGTCATACCTCTATATGCTATAGTCTAGCTGGGCACCTGGAGTTCCACATCAGGTGTTTTAGATCTTCAATTTGTATAAGTCAATAGAAAGTGCTTATCAAATTGAACAACTTTTGCTAAAACGCCATACCTGTATATGGTACAGAGAAGCTGGGCTCTTGGGGTTCCACATCAGGTGTTCCAGATCTTCAAATTTATTATCTCAACTAAAAATGCTCATCACATGAAACAATTTTTGCCATGGCACCATTTTTATATCTCTTATAGTTTTGTTGGTCTGTTGGAGTTCTGCATCAGGTCTTCAAGTTTCGAAGATATATTATAGCCTATATGTTGACCAGGCTTAATACTGATACAACAAAGAAAAAATCATTGAAATCCGTTCAGTAGTTCCGAAGATTAGCGTGTACAAACAAACAGACATACAGACATACAGACATACAGACATACAGACAAACAGACAGAATTTTTTTTTTGGATTTGTGCTCCATTACTGTTTCTAAACCCCACCCAATTATTATTTTTTAAATATATTCAATGTACAGACACAGTTTTTTTACAGATTTATTATATGTATAGATGATATAAATCGATTCAGTAAACGATTCTGAACAAACTAATTTCAGGATGTGCGTTAATTAAGTTACATGTTGTATATAACTTGTTTGTGTGAAAATTACTTAACTTTCCAAAAACCTGATCAAGTACTACCTAATGAAATTCCGTCGCCATTTTGTTTTAAGTATCTCCACCTCCATTCATCAGTTTTACATAGGAATGTGGAATCCGCGTAATATTGGCAGCTCTAGCGTATTTCTTTAAATGTTTAAATAGGTGTTGATACGTGTATGTAGTACAATGTACTTTGGCCTACATACTGCAGGCCTGAGATTTTGCGAACCGTTTGAAACTGTCCTTAGTTTATTTGCTAGAATTTATTGAAGTTTAGGTATGTAACCTATCGGATTACCTACAGCCGTTTGCAATACTGTATCTATCTGTAGTTTTGCTTGATAGATATAGACATTTTCTATGGTGTTAATGTCAAAATTTCTATCTCTAGTAAGCAAGTCAGTAATTAAATGCGAGAAAACAAACAAGAAAATTACTAACAAATATTGCTATAATTACCATAGGTATCTAAACCTTAGTCATGTACTTATTTTACATATTACACGACTATGAAGTAGGTGAATAAATATTTCATTAATATTCCTTGCAGGAAAGGTCTAAATATAAACGATTACGAGGAAATATGAAACAACTAAAACCACGTTGTTATTTAGCGGGTCACATAAATGGGCGCCTGTTATATGCCTACTATCCTATTAAATATATTATAATAATGTCCATTAATTGTTAATTCTTCTATTTTCACCAGACTGCCAAGAAGGTTTGACTCAGGTATAGAAGTATCAAACTGTCTAGCTGACTCAAGTATCGATTGCACCTTCTATTTCATAAGTTTTCAATAAGTCTAGTGAGTGTTCAGCAAGTAAAGAGGGCTTTTTGGACCTCCATGTCAATTTAATCAACATATATTTCAGCGGACATAGGTCTCATGGCACATCATGGTACATAATTTGCCTTTCAGGTTTGGTATGAAAGAATAAGTCGTAAATATGGTCGTATAAAACCATTATAAAACACAGAGACTTGAGTACAATGCTGCACTTTCATTGCATGCAAGCAACAAATGTTCGCAAGCTCGAGTTCTCGTTGCATCATACCTACGCAACGAATCATAAACATAGAAATCTTTAGTATTTTATTTATATTCGTCTAAATGACGTACTTTCTGATTCTAATACAAAGATTTGTATAATCTTTTGTCCTGGACTAGACGTCATTAAGCAAGTTGTTTACTACTTTGAAAAACAGATCCGAAATAGAATTCTTCGCAATTGATGTTAGGTAACATGTTACGTCTTTTTATTTTTATTGTTGGTTGTAAAGGGGCTGGCTGCCTCGTTGATCGCATAGAGCGGCGTCTGTACACGTGGTTCCGGGGTTCATTCCCGGGTCGGGGCGAAATCGCTTTGTGGGTTTGAGTTTCACAAAGCAGCCCGGAATGGATGTTGGTGATTGATACACCCGTACAACAGAGACCACGTTAATACCGGTCTGATCTTTTTACAGCCTTGTCAGATTGCCGTCAAATCGGGCTATGAGAGCGTATACAGAGTGCATCTATGTCTGCGCAAATGCTTCTGCACTATAATATGATTTCCTGCGCTGCTGGCTAGTCTTAAATGAGAACAGCCGGCGTGACTGACAATCGGCTAGGACGTCATTAAGTAAAAGCCCTAGTACTTATTTACAATTTGTTGATTTTGTTTGCTGCAGAAGAGTTTTGTATCTAGATTGACTAAAAACTTTTTAAAGAATGAAATAATATCAGAGTATCGTTTTATATACACATATATTTTTTTATTATATGTTTTTCAGTGTATGTTTCAGTACTCCGTACATTTCTATTACATAATCTTGAACACTTGTTTTCATCTCCTTTTATGGTTTCATAGTTACCGTAGCATAACGACCCACGTGAATAACATGGAAAAACGATTTCAGAAACATGGCTAAATCTTATCATTTTCTCTTTACTGGACGTATTTTTTATATATTTTTTATGACGTGAATCAGATTTGGTAATGCAAAAGATCGCTAGCTTGTATTATATTATCAAAATGGTTTGATACCTACATTATGTTTGAGCACCGATATACCTATTTAGAAGGCTCGCATGACTCTATAAAATGTATTTATTTATGAGAGGAGGCTTCAAAGCGGACAGTAGGTACATTACATTGAAACATCATACCAAACATTAAAATACAGAGCGCCAGGCAAAACAGAAAATAGAGCATTTTATAAGCGACTACATGTTTCCCGCGGCTTCAATTGCGTCCCGAAGGGAAGTACTTCCCGTAGCGGGATATTATATAGCTTACGTTACTTGAGATGCGTGTAGCGTTCCAACAGTGTAAGAATTTTTCAAAGCGTTTCAGTAGTTTCGGAACCTTTTAAGTACAAACAAAATAAAAAAAAATGTTTCCTCTTTATAATATTAAACTGTAGATAAGAACCTAATAGAAGTAAAATGTATACCTACTTATACACACTATGTACTTTATGTTTTATGTAATTGATTATGTATAAGAATATTACATGTACGTAGGTGTACAAATTAGACACACAGGCTGACGCCCATGAATTCTCAGCCTACGACTGAAAATTAAGATTTCACCTTCGTTTAATTTTGAACGTTGAAAACATAAATTCGTTTCAGTGAACTGGACAAAATCGATGCCTAATAGTAATAAAAAAAAAACAAAACATGTTTGGTATTAGTTTATGTGAGTATTAAATTAAGTTAATGAGAAAGTATAAGAATAAGTACTAGTTTCCCGCGCTTTCACTCGAGACCCGGACCCGGCAAAATATACTCGGGGGTAGTGTGTTCAAATTGATTCAGTAGTTTACAAGCCTTTAGAATACAAAACAAAAAAAAAAACATATTTATTATAATAATATAGAAATGTCTGAACTCGACTTTAAAGGGAGAGGACGCTTAAAAAATTTGCTCGGCTAGAATAACTTCGTAGCTCTAATGTCTTCCAAATAGGATAGAAGGAATGTCAAGTACGCTTCACATTAAGGTAACCCCCGCTCTCTTAGCTTTGAGAACAAAGCTGAATAAAATTTCAAGGAGTCCCTTTTGGCTGATGCAACACGGCTCGCAGATTTCAAGGCCAGCAACGCGAGCCGTTAGATCAGTTTACAACAGTAAAACAATTTCGTTAATGAATTTTACAGACCAGACAATTATCTCGCATGAACTACTTTCAGCAGTTCCAAATGACATCTTCTTTCAGCCAGTGGAAATGACTTGCAAGTATTTTTTTTTGTTATCGGACGTTAAAACTGTGCCAACGAAATTAGCACTATGAATCATGATCCAAAAATGAATGGTTCCTATAACAACCCACTGTCAACAAACAAACCGGCGGCATATATAAAAAAACTGTGTGATTACCATGACGTTATCATACGAATTTTACGTAGGCAGTAAGGCAATTTCTTTTGTTAACCAAACGTCACTAACTGTAAACAAGAAATATAACGATTCGCCGTAAATGAATAGGCGTCCGATACGCTTACGCTAGTGTTAAGTGGCGGAATTAAAAGATGATCGTGTAGTAGGGCGCTAGACGAGAAGTGCGGGCGCCGCGAGCCGGCCGGGTTGCACGCTCGGGCGCCGCTTGGCACTATCCGAACATTCGCCGCCGACGCTCCCCCGTGCGCTATGACGCAACAATCGGACTCGCTTGCTTGTGCGGTGCCATGCGTATTGCGTACGTTTGGTCTGGCATCGTTCATCAGTTCATTCTCATTTTAACTCGCGAGCCGGTCGGTCGCGTTCCGCTCGCTAAATATAAAGCACGTGGCCCAGTCCTTCGGTTGTTTCGCTATAACCTATAACCCGTTGGTCGGCAGCCGGCGCAAGCTGATAGACAGGTAAGTGCCGTGTACGTTGTATTATTCAATAAACTGTAACGCGATGCTATGATTGTGTTGACGCGTTTTTTGTTTCCAAGTATTCATGTGAAATATACCAGAGCTTTTCTTGCGTGACATATGGATGTGAATAGTTCTTTTTTACATTTTTATATTTTTTTGCAGACCGTTCACTTATTTTTGTTAGTTCTCTGTAACTTTATTTAATATTTAGTGTGAAACTTATCTTCTGAATATATATTCGTAATTATTATGCCTCGTTGCGATTGGGGTATCGACGTCGTCGAAAGTTATTATAATGTGATAAATAATATTTGTATTATAGTTAAGTATGATACGGTGCAAAGTTGAAAGACAAGTAGATAATAATGTAAATAAGCAATTCGTATTTCCGACGTTATCACAAGAGTTATCATGCGTAGACGTTGAAGTGGCGGCAATGTTGACACTTTGAAAAGGCGCGAACAGTGTTGATGGGCTTGCATTCCTCGTCCACGTTAACTTGACTTTGGGAGGTGCATAGGACCGGTTGGCGCACGCGGCGGAGACGCAGCGGCGCGGCCGAGCCCACATCTGTCACCGGTACTGCGCCGCTACATAAATATACACGTTTATGAGCTTACTTGCAGCTGGCTGTTCCTTGACATTAATACGATAAACCTATTTAATCTCTTATATAAGTTACTGACTTGCCCATCACCTGTATGTTTTCATTCATAATACTTTCGCCTACGTTTAATTAAATAGGTCAAATTGTACATATTTGTCTACTTTTTTCGAAGAATACTACATAGGCATAGGCACAATTAGTTTCATATATTGTTCGATTTTGCAGTGTTTTCTAGCTGGTACTCAGCTGTACCATCCAGTTAGACTGGAAGCTGACCCCAACATAGTTGGGAAAAGGCTAGGCAGATGATGCATTGTTTTCTAGCTAGGTTACCTTGCTTAGCGATCATGTTGCGACTGAAATTACAAGACATGAGACGACGTCATCAAGCTATATTTAAATAGCACACGCCTTTTTGAGAAACTCGTTTATTCAGATGGTTTAACGTTGCCTATAAGTACTGTAAAATCTAGCACTATTAGTAATGAATTACTTCGACAATATTCTGAATAAGATTGCTTACCTATCATTGATTTCATTTATTAACAAAAAACATAAAAATAGAGTACCAAGAAACCAAAATGATTGTACAACCAATTCATCATTATCAATGCAATCGTGTGGTAATTTCTATAAAAATAACCTCAATACCTGGCAACACTCGGTTTCAGTGTTGTAAGTACACTCAACTTTTTACTGGTTTAACTTTCTATCAAATCTGATCGTGGTGTTCAAAATTGGACGAAGTTTTTGCACATAGTAGGGTGGCGAGGTCATTGATTCTTGGCACGGCACCCACTCGGTCACTCATACCTGTCATGGCGTATATACTTTCATTTGTCTACTTTTCAACTGTACTTACAGACTACAGACCAGATCAAACCGGATAACAGAGGAGCCATAAAAAACGTATCGTAGTTGTGTGTGTAACGGTAATTTTTTTACAACCAGCAATCAAATTTGAAATTGTAAAGTTAGTTGTAAAAGAACAATTAACATGCCGTATAACGTTCTTTATATTAACAAAAATTTTGAAAATTCCTCTTGACTGTTTGAGGCTTAGAGCAAACATGAAAAATAGGTTATCATTCTAACAGAATGGCACATGCAGCTAACATCTGAATTATCATATTTTTTATCTAAAAACGCACGCGGCGTACGCATTGATAAAAGCAATTATTTTCCTTTACATTGTTTATTGTAGTGTGTGCCAACTTAATAAAATATTCCTGAAATGCATTACCATCGTGTACACTAAATACAAAATTTTGGAATTCTGAAGTTCGCCATTTGATTCCTTGCGCATTGACTTTCTTACACACACGATTTGCCAAATCATTCTCTTCTGGTGGAGCTGTGAATATATATTTTCCTGTATTATTTCAATGATTACTAAAAATGACGTCAATATCGATACAAAAATTTTCAGAAGTCATATCACAAACGCTGCTAACCCATGTAGTTGCTTTACTAGCATGTAGTTACCACAATTCAAAGATAAGCTCAACATGGCTTTTATACTCGTATTTAAGGTAAATAACATACATCATAAAATCATAAACCAGCTCCTTCGAAACTTTAGTGATCGGTTGTTGGGTGGATCCCTAATTGAGTACTACCTTGTCTGGTCGTCGGGCGCAGGGGGTTGAGAGAAACACGGTGTTCGGATACCGGATATATTTTGCGTAAACCCCCAGATCGAACCATTCACTCGGATTAGTGCGCAGTAACTATCCGTGCCTCACATACCTCACGTTCTCACACTTTTTTGCTTACCTTGCACTCTGCCATACATAGATACTTACATGTGTCCCTAAAAAACTAAACAACAGCCACACGTATTAACCAAAATATTAAGCATAATGATGCCAGTTTATTGGGTTTTTGCTTGAGGAAGCAATTTAAGCCGTATGTTTCAGCCGTTTCATGTTCATCGTTTGCCCGTCCTTTAGAGTACTCAGAAGCTAGAAAGCGTGATAGACATTCTTACCAAAGTGTATAATTACTTACTTTCATATCCAGTTCACATAGGCAGTCGCTCCATGGTAAACAAGGGCACTCTGCATCATTGCTAAATGGCTAGACTGATGATGACATTTACGACTTCAAATGATAGCTCAAACTGTAACCGCACACTTTTGCTGGTGCTCAATATTCCATTGTGGTATCATCATATCGCTACCGACACCTTTATAAGTTAGGTTGTAAGTCTTATTAACCACAAACTATAATCATGATCAAAATAAAAACATTTGTTCATGTAAAGACCTAAATAAAACTTCTGATAAGGGCAGAGGAATAACGAAATGAGGATGACTATTAATTTCCTTTTCAAATAAGTTTACCATCTGAAAATTCTTAAGGTTACTAACCATGTAGTATCTAAAAGTATAATTTAAGAAAAAATAGGTGATTTTCATTTTATAGCGTTGTAAGAATCGTTTAGTAGCTCCATCAACTCTATTTGGTTGCGGAAATGCAATCGCAGAAATTGATTGATGCATGATTGATATGTTCCAAATACAGATGCAGACAATACGTGCGTAGTCCATGATATGCGCCTAGTTATATGAACTATATATTTGCATCATCATCACATAAAAAAAGGTTGAAAAGTTACACAGAGGTAAAGCCACGGAACGCTTTAAAACAAACAGAATTCGTGGCACAATTAACAACGTATTAAATCGTAGGATATCGTAGTATTTAGTGATATGTTTAAACCTTCGTCTTGGACAAAGCTAAAGGTACCTAGCACTAAATCTGGTACTTCTGAAGACCACGATTAAAATATGGGTGCCGGTATCTTCTCATAGCATGTTTTACTAACTGAAGGCCGAAACCCACGGCAGACATTTTAAGCCCACCCAGACAGGTGCAATGCAGAAAATAAAACCTGTTACATACTGATAACAGTCGAGATAAGACCAATAAAAAAAATATTACAATCTCAAATAACGTAGAAGATAAAAACTCTCCTAACGGCTCGCATTGTTTGACGTTACGGCTACCTGCATTCCTTGCCATAAAGTGCCATTTATCATCTCACTGGCTGGCTCACCGGTTCTTAGAACGATATACACAATAACCTTATTTTTATAGTAAGAAGTATTTTGAACAATCAATTCAGAATATCTACAAACACACGCAGTGGGTAAGGGTTGGCGCAGATATGACGGAACTCAGTGCGAAGTATTTTTCAATAACTAACTTTTAATTTGAACTTTTAGTCCACGTAAACTAAACTTGTTTTAGTTAGAATGCGTAATATTTCTACAAACACAGATAATTATAGATAATTTTGATATCTTCAGCAATAGCATAATGATAACTACTGATGGAAAATAAATCAAAACTCGGATAAGTTAACACATTAATCGATAATCTTATCTATAAATTAAAGTAAACAGATTAAAAGGGATGCTCAATTAAATAATAAGTTATTAAATTAAAAATTAAGAAATCCAATCTAAGTAGGAAAAATATATAGGTATAATTAGTTTTGTATCGTGCATCTAAAAATGAATTCGCTAGTCTTGATAATTTCTCGCATATACAAAGACCGGCTGCCTGACCTACATAGAGAGTCGTAGGCAGACTTGCCGAATTTTAAAATATACCAGCAATATGATCATTAGTGCTGTAGCTTACAGTAACTTTTGATTCTGTTTTCAGAACTTTTTGAAAGTAGGTATTAAACTAATTGCACAGTTTTGTAGGATTTTTTACGACATACTACGTTTTGGTAATATGTAAGTAGGTAATTGATTTAGCTAATAACGACTGTTAAATATAATTACAGTTATACGTATTCTAACTAAAGAATTTCTAATTGTACGTACCCGTAATGCATTTTAATGAAACTGAAAACAATTCTAAAATATTTTCAAAGAGTGCAATTCAGGACATGGTATTTCGTGCCACGGTATACTTGCAAGAATTGACATAATTCTATCGATCCAAATAAACTGTAGTGCAAACACAAACTACTATAAGTAACCTGCAATTGACCCAGTAGTGTTTGCCCGACAGCCTGCATTGTTATAAATATTTCAACGAACACAGTATTGGGAACCATGGTTAAAGGTAGTCCATTAAATAAATCAAACTAGCGATCAATTTGGTTAAAAGCATGTACTGTAAAAGCTTAATTTTAAGGCAAACAAACTGTATGTTTTAAGGCAAACAAACTGTATGTAACTGTGGATAAATAAAATATTTTTTTTTTGTAGTTGACAAAATTAAGTTTAGAATAACGAATTAAAATTGAGATAGATAACTAAGAAGAAAGGTTATTCAAGTAAAATTATTAGTAGCACGAATTAAAAAGGTTTATAAAGGCTTAGGCTTATAAAGGTTTTGTGACTTGTCTATAATACTAATATAATAAAAGAGGAAACATTTTTGTTTGGTTGAACCCTAAAAGGTCCGAAACCGGTACACCTATTTTGAAAAATTATTTCACTGTCGAAAAACCACACTATTCCCAAGTTGATATTACTAAACAGAATATTCTATCAGGGTACGGGCAGATGTTCTCCGGGGATACCGCGGGAAAAGCTAGTCCTTAAAAAACACATTTCGATTAGGCCGTTGACAGTTCAAGAGTTCTCTCGAAACTCGATTGGCTCTTAACAATAAACCTTCAAACGGTCAACGCCTCTGGACAATACACAAGACTTATCTCAAGTTTATTTAAGTATATAATACCTACGTATCTTAAGGACAATACAGCTCTATAAATATTGGAATGATAATGTATTTAACCAAGTTCCCGTAAAGAAGGTTCTCAATTTTGATGTTCGTGTGTGTTTTTATGCAATACATAGGTAATGTTATTTATTACAGCGATGTGTAAAGGACCTTGTAGGGGAAAAAAGTGAAAAATGCTTGTTCAAGTAAAAATAAAACTAAGTTTCCTTGCCTGACTGCAAGACTAAAATAAGCTTTACGAGAAGGAAAGACTAGTTTTCGTTTAGGAGTCGCCATCACCGTCAAGTTATCTACCATGCCAAATATTATCTGAATTGGTTCAGCCGTTTCAGCGTGAAAGAATAACTTTATGGATAATCAAATGGCTCGGTCATAGTTATAAGTACTTAAATGGTGCAAGTCACTTGGTGTCTTAAAAAAACGGGAGCGACTTACCCCGGTGCTTTAGGGGGTAAATAACCAATAAGTACCTAAGTATAACTCGGAAAACTATAATTACCCACGTAGCGGAAACGCTCATTAAATCTTTTATTACGAGTACCTATTATCGTCTCCTGTGTCTCCAAGTGCTTTTATACCGTCTTATAATAAGGAAGCTAGAAAATATATTATTCGTAATTCATTTCTGTTCATCGGCTTTAATTGAATAATAGTCCAATCTATATGCGAGAAATGTTTGGGTGGTCTTCTCAGATAAATTATAGCGGTCTTAATAAATCGTCATCCTTTTAATTATAAGATTTAAGTAATCCCTAAAATTATACTTAAATCCCTCTTTCATTTAAAGAGAGTTTGTGCCACTAGTTTAGACTTCAGTACAGTTTTCAGTTCATTTTTTACCAGTCTACGAACCAATTCTTATTTTAAACAAATCATCATCATCAGCGTAGTCTTTTCCAACTATGTTAGGGTTGGCTTCCAGTCTAACTGGATGCAGTTGAGTACCAGAGTGTACAAGGAGCGATAAACTGCCTGACCAACTCAGCCAAGTTACTCAGGCGAACCAGACGTCTGGCTTCTGACTACCCGTAACGACTGCCTTTATTTTTTTTTTTATTATTCAGCCTATGCTGTCCCCCTGCTGGACAAAGGCCTTCCCCATAGCCTTCTATCTTACCCTATCGGTCGCTATTTGTGGCCAGTCCTTGAGGAAGCTGTCTAAATCTTCTCTCCAGGCGTTTCCTTGGTCTTCTTCTTGGTCGCCTCCCATCATCAGGGATCCATGCCGTGGTGATGTTGGCCCTCTTATCCGGGAGCACAAATAAGCAAATAAATAATAACCTTTCGTTCGTTAGTTTGTTAAAAGTATTTAAGTAAGGGTTCCGAATTTTGCCACATAGAAATTGTTTTATCAATGTAAATAAAATAGACAGTAGACAATTTGAAACAGATTGAAGATGCATTGGTGGACATTGCAAGTAGGTCATGAGGGTTTGATTGCCACGCGCATGCGTGGTGTTATACTTAATTGACAAATCATGCGCATAACAAATGATGTAAGCGAATTCACGGCGCGACGAGCGCACTTTGAAGGCTGAATTTTGAAAGTTTTTTTTCATGATGCTAATAAGTTTATCGAAAATAGTTTTTTTTATAATCTTACAGACAGAGACGTGTTGCTGGGGAGTTTCTTGCGCTACTTCTGCCCAGCAGTAGTAACACATAGAAAATGGTGAAGGGTAGGCGTTTTTGGGGTTGTCTTATGATATTCTAAAAGTGCTGTTTTTCAGCCTGATTAGAATAAATGCATTTTGATTTTTTAAGTACCTACTGCTACTTCTGGTAATAGTACTCTATCATATCTTACTACAAGGAATTTCGTTAGATGCGGTTTCACGTACGTCCAAGGGGACTTAGCCACTTTACGCACCCGGATTGTAGTACAAGAGGAAGTGAGAAGCTGGTAAAACTCGGACAAATTGTAGGTACTGTTAATAATAAAAATGTCGAATCACGCTAGCCAAATAATAGTAGTCATGTAATGCAGATTATTTACTGTCACAGTTCCCCTTATCTTCTATCTGATAAAAGGATTATTTCACAATGTTGTGTAGGTATTTCCGATGTTGACCTGTCATTGACTTGCACTTTTTAAAAAACAAATGAAAATCAATCTCAACTCTCAATTTGAATGAACAAATTCAGTATATTCATCATCATCTCAGCCATAGGACGTGCACTGCTGTGCATAGGCCTCCCCCTTAGATATCCACAGGTACCGGTTCAGTATCTTGTTGTAACATAATCATTATTATTAAAAACAAAGAATAAAGTATTAATTCTTACCTAGCTCTGTTACAGTTGGATATTTATTAAGAAAAATATATGCATCTTACCTTTTAATGACAAAGACACAAAGGATAGCACGTACTATTTATAAATAAAGGATTTTACCTCAAACAAAAGTGATATTTTTCCTCGAGAGTCGTCCCTCTGTTGCTTATTAATATGTAGGTACATACTTATACCTACTTATCACATCGGGCTATTTATGTAGCTACTAGCTGTTCCCCGCAGTTTCACCCGCGTCCTTTTTTTTTAACGACGTCAAAAATCATCCCGCTGTGGGTTAGCAGCGGTGAGGGAGTGTCAGACTCTTACTGACTAAAAACCGTCGTGTTCCGTCGTAGGCCTTTTATGTACCAAGGCCGCGGTAACTCTTTATAAAACTTAAGGAACTTTTTACCGCACATGAATAAAGGATAGTTTGTATGTATGTATGTATATTATTCTGATACGTACTTAACTGCCAAGTTTCATTATAATCCATTCGGTATCTTTACGTGAAAGGTACAAACATCCAATGTACTTCTGAGTGCACAACTTTCATGTTACCTGCTTAGTTATTTAAATTACGAAATTTCAAGTTTATAATATTTTATTCGTGTGATAGTGCTTAGACGGTTTTTTCGTATCATTATATTTCACAGGCCAAGGACGAATATTGTTCCAATGCATCAAATTAACTGATAACACTTTGACAGGACAGATAAAATTATCATATTTTAATAGTAAAAGTGTGTCAAAAACACGGATCAATTAGTGTCCTTTACTTTCATACTGTCTAATCTGAATTAGAATGTGTCCCCAATAAAATTGAACGATTATAAGGTACTGCAGTAATTCAAAAAAAACCGGCCAAGTGCGAGTCGGACTCGTGCACGAAGGGTTCCGTAAATTACAGTTAAATCAACCTATCTCAAAAACTATAAGAGATACTTTGATCAAACCAAAAATCGTTGAAAGAGTTAATTAGCATGCATCACCTCTATTTTTTTAGAATTTTATACCCCGTAGTTATAAAAATAGAGGGGGGGGACATACTTTTTACGACTTTGAGAGCTGATATCTCAAAAACCGTTCACTTTAAGAAAAATGTTTTTTAGAAAACTTTATATCATTTTAAAAGACCTTTCCATTGATACCCCACACGGGTATGTACATCGAAAAAAAAAATTTCATCCCTCAGTTACATGTATGGGGGGCCCCACCCCCAATTCTTTTTTTTACTATTTAGTGTCATATTTTTGTAGCGGTTCATACAACACATATTCCCATCAAATTTCATCACTGTAGTACTTATAGTTTCCGAGTAAATCGGCTGTGACAGACGGACAGACGGACAGACGGACAGACGGACATGACGAAACTATAAGGGTTCCGTTTTTGCCATTTTGGCTACGGAACCCTAAAAATGCTGTACCTAACAAGAAATAAAGAATGTCTTTTTCAATGAAATTGCAAATCCGACATAAATAATTACCCATTAGTGTTTATTTAGAGCACAACGTCAAAATCGCAATCTTTGCTTAAAATATAAAATCTTTTTTTTACGTACGCGAAACGCGAAACTTGTATACCTTACCAAAAATAAAATCGATGTTTTGACGCGGTTTTGTAGCGTCAGTAAATTAATGATACACATACAACGATAGTTCAATTACACTTACGTATAATTTTATTCAGCATTGTACCAAAAACACACATTACAATACAATTTGAATTATTTTCTTCGCGTTGACAAATAAATGCTTCAATTCCATTTCAACTTTCTTTTTGGACACGTTAAAAGTATAATAACTCTTAAGATACCGTTGCACCGTTTAACCTCAGTATAAATATATTACCTACTGTGTGTGTACTTTTCATTAAAATCGGTATTTTAACGCCTATTCACTTGCCAGCGTCCTTAGTGACTACTTTCGTAATCATCATGGATTGTTGTGGCGGGACTCCCACTGTCCCCGTACCGCCACCAAGCGAAAGACATTGCGCCAGTGGGATCTTAAGGCGACATGGTCTAGATGTTACATAAAATCAACGGGTAAGACTCATGGGAGCTTTCGACCATGTCATGGGCCCGGCGTCGCCCCTATACCACAGGAACCCGAACACTCGCTCCCCGCCCTACTCAATTCGGGTGGTCATGCGGTTAAACCTCGTCCAGTTCATGTGAGAACCTCTTAGCACCAATGACGGGATGCCGGAGAAAACACCTTCATCTAGCCCGACCAAGCTCTTCAGTTCTTTATAAGAACCGAGGCTCCAAACGCCACGCCAGGAAATAGTGCATGACGTGGCACGGACGCTCTGTTTACAAGGCAAATCCAACAAGGCAGCTACCTTCTCAACAAGTTCATCATGATTCCCGTATTTACTACGTTTCTCACGATGAAGCTCATCGAGGGGCCGCTGCCCAGAGACTACCTGTGCATCCACTATCACGCCCACCCCATTCCTAGACGCAACAATGTCAGGCTTTCTCAGGCCCAGTGAGGTCCTGATATGAGGCTCCTTCAGCACGTTCCACCCTTTGTCCACCATGGCAGAGCTGACGACGTCCACAATGCAGTTATGGCGCTCTATACGTCCACCGTGCGTTCTGTGGCACTGCTGGATGGTATGTGCCGTCGTCTCCCTAACCATGCAACCTGCACGGCAGTTCAACTCCGACAGCATACCCTCCCTGCGCCCACGCGAGTTACGCACCCGAGACGGGAGCGCATTCACGTGGGTGTGCACGAACTGCACAGTGGTATACTACAGTGGTATCTAAGTAGGGCTGCCATCCGTCCGGGTTTCCCCGGATTTGTCCTCGTTTGGAGGCCGTCCGGGGGCCGTCCGGGCGGGGTTTCAAGAAGTGTCCGGGGAAATCCCGGACACTTTTCATGTAAGGAAGCACCTCATTGGATTTAAGTATGTGTTAATAGTAAATGGATTACAAATTAGGTATTATTTTGTTTAAAAAAATCGTACTCCTTCGGGGAAAAAATGCGATTTACGCCAAATGTCCGGGTTTTTTTAATGTTTGTCCGGGTTTGGTAAAATTCGAGATGACAGCCCTATATCTAAGCGATGATTTTTCGCAGAGGAAATCCAAATATTTCGAAAAGTATGTATGTAATGTATGTATAGTTGTATTAGTCCCTACAGGTCCACATGTTTTACCTACGCAATGCAAGTCGTATGTATGTTTAATTCGGTTGTTTTGGCATAGCGCCCGATACGATATAAATTTCAAAAACAAACTTTCTTTGTCTTATATTGCACCTATAATATTGTCCTATTGCACCGTGCACCATTCAATTGGTCCCTGGATGGAACATTCGAGACGCTTAATGTCTTCTTGTCAAAACATGACCTAGAAATTTCTAGAATTTAACTGTCATTTTTCATATATACTTATGCTTTATCCGCACGTGATTTTCATTCATGCTAAATGTTTACTATTTTTGGCAACGACTGGCAGCATTTTCTCAAAGCACAGTGGTTAATGAATAAGTAGATTTTATTTTATCATTGACCAATTAAAAGAAAATGCGTAGCTTCATATGTAGACGTAACTTAATTTTATGATATAATACCTAAGTCATAAAAGCACAGTTTGGTACTATTACCTACTGCAAACTATCAGTCGGCTAACAGTTTCATCGGGCTCATTAATCGGAATAGGGATAAATCGTAATGCTCTTCAAAATACATTGTCAGCCACTAAGCCAAACATCGGGCTTATTATCATTATGTCTTTAAGTCTGTAGGTCACGCCACATAGTAGAAATACAAAACAGAACGTAGAGGTAACTGTCAGACAGTACGAAGGCACGTGCGCAAGAAATGTTAAATGTTATGCCTAAGGCATAGACTGTCTAAGTTATTATAAATTAGATTAACGATACGCATGTGGCCTACAGTCATATTAATGATATTATTGGCAAAAATTTTGCATCATTATCTTGATTTCGATTTCGATAAAAACACACATTTCGATAAAAAAATATAAATAAACACAGTGCAGGCAAGAGTTGAAAATTGCGACTACCAAGCCTTTCACTGCTCGTTGCAAGGAATGGCATAACGAGAGCGTATTAGTGGGTCAATACACCAAGACCTATGATTATACAGTGCATACTTAATTGGAGCCACTGAAAATATATAATAAAAAAAATATAGACCGTAAACTCGAAAAACAAAACACTATTAGGCATTCTCGTAGCGTCTCTTAAGAAACATAAAATGATTTGAGAACTTTTTGCGAAAAACCATATGAGACGGGCACCTAGTAGTAATGGCGTTAGCCGATTTCGGCCACGGCGGCTGTTCTCATTTAAGGAGATCAGCCAGCTGCGCAGGACATATTATAGTGCACAAGCATTTGCGCAGACACAGGTGCACTCACTATTCCTTCACTCTCATAGCCCGATGGGACGGCAATCCGACACGACCGGAGAGAGACCTGGTAGAATCTTGTTTGATAGAGTGTAGATCAATCTTCAGCTAGAAAGTGGCTTGAGTAATCATTGGGTAAACTATATTCTCTTCTCGAAGGTTAGCCGTCAAAGACAACCTCGCTGGAAATCCTAACAAGTGTCTTATTTATTTGTTCAGGATATCTGTCTTTATCTTAATAACTTTATTATTGTGCAAATATAATATACATATCTTATACATTATATGTATTAGTGTACGCTAAAGATACCTCTTATTTACTGCTGTACATAAATAAATCATTAAAAAATTTGAGTTGGTTATCAATTTTGTATATTATATTATGTAAAATTAAGTCGAATTAAGTCTATGATTAGGTTATACCAATCTTGAAAGTTTGAAGTGGTACAAGTAACCGAAAAACTATATGGAAACTGGCTGTCATGGCATGTGACGAATATGTGACGAATATGTGACGAATATCGAACTCCGTTGAAGGTACGATAACATAAAGTAATCAACTTAGTTATCTCTATATTGCAAAGAGCACCTGTTTTGGACTTAACACCACTTATCAGTTTTCCAAAAAAGCCTCAGTCATGAATGGATGTTGTAAGCAAATAAGCTAATAAATACCTACCTACTTACTTATAATAATGTTTCAATTGCTTAAGTAATTATTATTGTACATATTTACATTGATAAAAAAGACAAAAAAAGTCATATCAATTCCAATCTTTATCTATATTTCACGTTTATTTTTATCTGTATCCTATAATCGAGTATAAATTTTATCAGTCATATCTGTGACAGTGAAATCAGCAAAAACGTTATATAATATTACTTGATTTTCCCTCGGTTTCGCACGCGTCCCTTAGGATAATAATAATAATAAATAAATAATCTTTATTGACATAAAAAGGCGTTTACAAGAATAGTGAAGCCCTGACTCCTGTGCTAGGTGTATTACCTGTATTACAAGAGCCAGTGTCTTCTCCCAATTACATGACGTAAATTTTATGCAATAAGAATCCATTTACAATCAGGGAAACAAAGTAAAAACAAAAAATACAGTAACATCAATAGTAAGAACAAAAGTAAAATACAGTGCAATAAAAATATAATGATTAAGTCTGACATTGTCGTGAAACCTGTAGGTACGTATATGTATGTTTAAGTGGTTAGTGCTGGTGTAGTGTGTGTAGTGTAGGTATGTGTTGTTTTGTAGATATGTGTATTTGTGTGGTATGTGTGTGTAATTTGATATGTCTATATACTTTATAATGTAAGTCTATTGTAGTAAGGACTCTGTTTGTGTATAGTCAAGCGTCAGTAGCCATGATTTTACCTTAGTTTTAACTTCTTGGAGTGAAAGTGGATTTATCCTAAGTTCTCTGTTTGTTTTATTATATAGGTAATTAGACAAATGTATACGTTGCCTCCTTGCAGATGTAGTTTGACATACAATCACTGGACATATATTTCGTAGAGTGCGTTTCCTTAGAATAACTTTGTTGCATGGAGTTATAATGTGCTGCTTGATGACCAATTGATAGATATACATCTGCCGCACTGTTAGCACTTTGCACATGTTGTATAAAGTTGTAGTGGGAAATCTGAATGGCCTGAATGTCATTACTTTAAGGACAGATCTTTGTGCCCTTTCTAGGGTAATCATATGCGATTTAAACGCACCACCCCATATCCCAATACAGTATCCTATCACTGATTGCGCCAGCGCATAATATACCATGCGTAGTAAATCTAGATCTGCCACATTTCTTAACTTTTTAAAAATCCATATTAATTTCCTAATACGTGTGGTGGTGAGTTCTATGTGTTGTTTCCAGTTTAATTTATCATCTAAGATAACTCCCAGATACTTCACTGTTCTTGATTTACCCATAATCACACACGAACAAGGCACATTACCGCTGGGTGAGTTACACTCATGATATTTTACGTCTATTTGTTGAGGTTTGACTTTAGAGAAACTGAACTGAACTAGAGTAGATTTCGTAACGTTAAGGGTAAGCAGGTTAGCTCTGAGCCACTGGCTTACCCTGTACAGTCCTATCTCAGCGTTTTGTTTGACCTCATCCCAAGTCTCCCCATGGAATACAAGTGCTGTATCGTCAGCATATGTAAAAATTTTTCCTTTCGTTAGTGTTTGTTGGCATAGGTCATTTATGTAAACCAAGAAGAGACTCGGGCCTAGTATACTTCCCTGTGGCACCCCATATACAACCCGGGCATCCGAGCTAACATGCCCACAAATTTTTACTGTCTGCGTACGGTCTTGAAGGAAATCGCTAAAGATCCCTAAAGCGTTTCCTCGAATTCCAATACGTTCTAGTTTGTCCACAAGAAGAGGAATCGAGACGGTGTCGAAGGCCTTGGCCAAGTCAAGGAAAATTCCAACGCATTTTTGTTTCGTATCTATACAAGACGATAGATGATCTACAAGCTGCCCCACTGCATCTTCAGTGCTCCTTCCTTGTCTAAAGCCAAATTGAGAACCCGACAATATCTTGTTATGTTCTAAGAAGCTTATTAGCCTAGTGTTTAGCACCTTTTCCAGTATTTTCGATATTGTCGATAGAACTGAGATTGGCCGGTAGTTTTCGACATCGTCCTTCAGTCCACTTTTGTAGACAGGGGTTATTAGTGATTTTTTAAGAACTCGAGGAAAAACACCTTGTACAAAACAGAGCTCTATGAGTTTTGTTAGATGGGGAACTAAGATATGTCTAGCCATTTTAAGAAGTTTAGCAGGTATCGAATCCCATCCAACAGCACAATCATTGCTGAGGTTAAGAATTATAGCTTCAATTTCGGCCTCATCCGGGGGTAGCAATACGATTGACTTGGGATTCATGGGTATGTTGTGTTTAAAGCGTAATAAATCAGTAGAAGATAAGGTTGATATATTGTCTGCTAATTTCTTACCGACGTTAGAAAAATATTCGTTTATTTCTTCTAATGAATTAGTGTGTTTTGTGCTTTTTATCAGGTTATCAGCCGTTATATTTTGTTTTTTCTGATTTGTTATGGTTTTGACTGCGTCCCATTTGTCTTTATTGTTATTTGAATTTTGTAAAAGAGATCGTTCATAGTTTATTTTCAATTTTCTTAGCAGTGTATTGCAAAAATTGCGATACCTTTTATAGGAAGTTTCAAGTACGAGGTTGTCTGGATTAGATGAAGACTTTTTGTGTAGCTTGTCTCTATGACGTATGCAACGAAGTAAACCTGGGGTCAACCAAGGTTTAAGTAATCTTTTGCGACTTGGTCTATTAAATTTTGTAGTATTCAACTGAATAGCTGTGGTTATATTTTCAATTAAGAGAGTGGCAGCGTTGTTTGATTCGGCTCCATCGTTTATAAATGAGAAGTCAACTGTCTCCAGATGTTTAACCACATCATCATAATTGGTTTTTGACACAATATTAACTTTTTCACATCTCTGTCTATATTGGCAAATGTTTAATACTACTGAGGCATGGTCGGTGACTGTGGAATCGATTACAAAGACTGTGGCTGGATTTGACGTACTTAGCAACATGTGATCAAGACAATTCTGTAATCTGGTTGGATATGTGTGACCTGGCAGTAGGCCCAGTTCTGCAGTAGTGTTCAGGTACGATTCACTGTTTCTGTCAGTATTATTCGCCTTAATATCAATGTTGATATCCCCAGTTAGGACAATGTTTTTTGCTTTGATAGGGCGTATGATACGATCTAATGAGTTTAAGAAATTATCAGTACAGTATATAGATGGAGACCTGTAGACAGCTAAAATGCAGGTGTCCGGATAAATATTTAATAAAATAAAGCTAGCGCCTGCGGGTTCAGGTTCTTTAATTTCACATTTGAGTTCATGTTTCACATATATTACAATTCCGTCATTTTGATTTTGCAATATTTTTGAATAATGAGCTGAGTAACCATCAATCAATGGGATAAGTTTGTCATTACTGAGCCAGCACTCAGTAAGTATAATGACATCGAATTCAAATGAAAATCTGGCTAGCTGTGCTTGAAAATTGTCCATATTCTTTTGGATGCTGCGAATATTCTGCGTTATAATTTTTAAGGACGTTGTTGATTTGTTTATCTCTGTATTACAGAACTCCGTGTCACAGTAATAGTTTGTAGCCACAGAAATTCTGTCTACTTCGTTTAATATATTGTTTCTATTAGCCATAGATATATATCAATTTATTTATTATGGCACTAGTTGGTGTATCGCTAACAAAAAGCTGACATCTATATAACAGGATTGCGTTAAAGGGTTGTGTGAACGAATAGTTTGCTTGTGTGTGAAGTGTATTTATGCGTAGAATGTTATTGTAAGTTTTGTGTAGAATAATTTTATAATAGATGGTATAGTGGAGTATGTGTTGTGTAAAACAGGTTTTCATTTCCATAAGCTGGTTGTGTATATCAGACAATATCATGGAAAACAAATATAACATTAACTTATTTTTAAACATACAGTTACTTAAAATACTAAAAGCTAGTCATTTATTTTGACGAAGATTAATAAGATCTGCTTCGTGTTTGATAAGTATTTGTTTTTCACCTTCAATCCTTCGTACAAATACTTTACCAAATGATGTCCAACAAAATTTATATGAATAGTCCCTAGCAAAGTTTCTAGCCATGTAATATAAGTGCTGAGCTTTTTGTGTAAGGCATTCCGAAAGATAAATTGGTTTAGGTGGGCCCTCTATCTTAATATGTGACGAGTTTAGCTTATTACCGGCGTTATTTTTGTTAAATTTGCGCACCTTTTGTACGATATTCTCTTTAGTTGCTGTGTTGACAAAATCGACTATGATTGTAGATACGCCTCTACTTACTATACGTACAGAGATAAAATATAGTCTATGCTACACGGGAAGAGCGCAGCTTTCCAACAGTGAAAGAACTTTAAGGATCGGTCCAGTACTTTTTGAGTTTATCAATTAGAAAGAAAGAAAATAATTTTGATTGCGCAAAAATAGACGCATACACACACTTAAAATTAGGCACATTAAACAGAAATAATAAAATAATAGGGGAAAATATGCGTCTTAAAGCGCGCAATACGGCCCTCGCTCAGCATAATGCTGCGACCCGGAACAAGACGGAGTCCCAGCGCTGGTTACATTACAAATTACAAACAAACAAAAAAAATCCTGTTTATAATATTATAGTATAGGAAACAACTATAGTAACCACACGTTCGTACGTGGCCGGAGTTCTCAGTCCACTGATCGACTTATTTATTGGGTTCAATAAACTAAGGCTTGAGTATGATTGGTATTCTCGTCAGGTTTAGGTCGCAGTAGCACCGTATTATGTGGTAGTAACGGTACCCAGTATTTGCATGGCTTCCCTTAGCTACTGATCTGTAGGGCTCATCAATTTGATTTTATCTACCGGACATACATCCAGTAAAATTTGATATTTGGGATACATTTTTTGACTGAAAAACATGCGACAATCGTGCAAACATTTTAACTTTTTTAACAATAATTTATCTCTAACGGCCAGTTTCTTCATCAAAAGTTAAAGTTAAAGTAATGTCTAAAGTAAAAGTAACGGTCAAATTCGTTTTTTCAAGGCTAAAGTGACAGCAAAACTAATAGAAAAATTGAATTTGACCGTTACTTTTACTTTAGACATTACTTTGACTTTTACTTTGGCTTTAACTTTTGATGAAGAAACTGGCTGTAAGTATGATGTAAGTCAATGATACACATAAAATCTTCCATTTCATCCATACACAACAAGAAAACTTATTACGAGTACTTACTTATGAACTTACATACGTACAGAGAAAACATTTATTTTTTCTGTGTTTGGCTTAAAGGCTCTTGGCTTAAAGGCTAAAATCTAAAAAAAAACTATTTTTTATGAAATTCAGAGCTTTGCAAGCTTCTTATTGTATCCCGAATCTATATTGTACAGAACTATTTTGCTGGCGTAGTATACCTTATCCTAAAGAAGGAAAAGTTCTGAAAACCCCAATAGCCTGGTGGCTCGTGGTTTTAACGCGAATGGCAGGGTATTAGTTTCGAATTTCGCCGCTGTGTTAAGTGAATACTGTCGCTTGACTGAACTGAAACGCGATCGTTATTCGGTGGTATGATGATGTATGATAAACGAGCTATTTCCCGCGGACTCACTCGCGTCCTTCGAAAAATCCCTTCTTAGTACATCAACGTCATTCAAGGAACATTGGCAAAATTTCTTAAACAAAACTTCTTGATTTCAGCTGTGCGTTGATCATTAAATCAGTTTATAAGAGCTTTGAAATTTACTTTCTCTGCTTTAGCGTCTGGAAATTCCTAATTATTCTCCATTAGTGACCAATCAACAATGCATCTAATAATTTCTTATCTTGATATAATATCTCATTTGATTGCTTCAAAGATAATATTCTGAAAGTACCAACGATTAGATACGAGAGGTGCTTTTAATCTTTGATTCATAAAATTACTTAACTGATTTTGGATTAACTAAAACAAAGTAGGTAGTTACAAACAAAAAGCAGTCGTAATATTAGGATGATAAAAGTACCACTTCGTATACTTTTTGGGTCCCTGAACATCCTTTTACTAATAAAAAGCCATGTTGTGGGCGAATATCCTAAGGCTATAGGTATTTTATTGGGGTTCGATCAGTACTTTCTGGACACACGGGTGAAACAGCTAGTAGGTATAAATTACAGGTAACAAGCATAAATTACAGTGTAATAACATTGACATAAATGTATATGACAATACTTGCTAAATTGCTCTCAATAAGGAAACACAATTATGTGGTGCACGCTTCAATCGCCCCTATGAATTAATACGATGCAGTATGCACAATTCACATTAACACGAACAAATGGGCGATTCGTTCGCACGATTACCTTTAAATGACGTCAAAGACTCGGAGAAACAAAATGGCTATTTTATAATTAATGTGAATGCTAATTAGTGCTGCTGGATTCCACAAAACTTTTGCAGAACACGTCGAATTAAGGAAATGACGCTCAATTATTGGGTATGATTGGAAGCGTTCAATGGAGATAGTTCTTTAGTTAACGGCCAATTTAAATAAAGAGATACCTGTAAATCCTGAAAAGTTTGTACGGGAAAGTTCACTTTTCTTAATACAGTTTTGACAATAATAAGTCGTTCCGAAGTTTAGTTTCTTTTCTTTTCAACGATTCATGTTATCCATAAAAAGGGACGCTCAGAAGCGACGAGTTTTTCTTTGAAAAACATGAGTCTTTATTCATTTTTAAATATATTCTACATTTATATTCTATATAGCTTGGGAAATTGGGAAGACCCGATTGTTATGATTGGGTTCCTATGTAACAGTATAGAGACTTTTACATGAACGGACAGAATATCCGACCTCCTCAACCCAGTTACCTAACTAAGCAACTGTATTGGTCCCAATACGTTAGACCACTATCTGGCTTCTGACAACGAATTCCAGCCGGAACCTAACAATTTACCCAACGTTCTAAAACAAGAAGGATCTCGTTATAAAAAAATGGTCACCCATCCACGTAGTGACCGCACGCGTAGCTTAACCTTTGAACGATCAACTCGTGCGACTGTTAGGTAGTTAGGCACGAGCCATGAAACATAGGCTGCGGCGATAGTAACAATATTTATATAAATAAATCATTGTCTTAAGCCTAGGTACATCTTCTTTATGTTGATACAAAACAAAATGATGTTTTCATTTATACATAATACGTGGTAAACTGTAATCTGTGATTGTACCTAATTGTTATATTCTAGAACAGATTCAAACAAATATTTTGTTTATTATAAAACTGATCCGCTTTCTGAATACTCGCTCGGTCCAGAATATCCTCCTTTTCGAGTTCGCAGGTTTTTATATTTTTCTTTAAGACACTTGTAGCGTAGTTTTGGGTATGATTCATGTGAGAAAATAAGGCGTATTTAATATGCATACAATATGAGTACGGTCTTTCATTTCTTGAATACAGTTCACACATTTTTGGCAGACAAAATCCGGAATATATTCCTAGATAAACATAGCTAGGGACACATAATTCATGCCTACCATTAGCATACTTGATAATTTGCTACAAAATCATTGAAATTACGTACAAAATCACATATTCATTATGTTATATAATAACGCGATAATATAAAGGTCAATGTCATGTTAGTTTATCTAAGCATGTGTTATTAATGAGTCGTTATTGCAAGACTCGAGTATTCAAGTCTTGCTTCGTCGAATTGCATATTGTCAACATGATCAACAAACAGAACAGTGGACATCCTACGGCTAAGATGATGATCATCTTAGCCGTAGGATGTCCACTGTTGAACGTTGACCTCTGCCATCGATTTTCGAATGTAACGGATGGAAGTATAGTCGTTAATCAACAAACAAGATGAACTAATTGTCTGCATCCCCTAGAGATATGAATCATAATTTACTGAATGATAATAGTAGAACATGATCAATCGACGTAGCTTATAAGCTGCCGAAAATCTACTGTTGCAGATTTAATCTGCACTAATTTAACAAAGAGGAATCATTTTTTTCGTTTCTTTGTTTGTAAAGGCACCGAAACTACTGAAGCGATTTGAAAAGTTCTGTCACTGTTAGAAAACTACACTCTTCCCAAGTAACATAGGCTAGGTATATTTTATTACGGGACGGGTAGTAGTCCCACGGGGAGGCGAGTGAAACGTCGGGATATCGGCTAGTACCTATTTTATAATGGACACAATTTTCTGATTCTGAGTTACTTACCAAGCATTTTTTTTTCCACAAAAATGCATTCAAAAGTACCTACAAACTTCTTTTTGAGATAAAGTTACAATGAAACAACTTTTTAATTTATTTTAGTGACTCATGCTGCGACCACAGAATCTGCTGTGTATGCGAACCGTCATCAACAAAAAATAAATGTTATTAATTATACAAGATGCAAATCAGTTTAGAAGCTGCGATAATTAATGTTAAGTCATCGCGAAAACCTGAGATAATACTGGTAAACACAATAAGATAGTTCCACCGACGCGTAGATTTTTAAATTTAGGCACGTTCTGACGCATACATACATACTTGAAATAGTGAATTCGCTTGTAGAAAAATTTGCTTAGTCATGAAGTCACGGCTCACGTGGGCGCAGCTCATGCCAGGTTATAAATCGATAGCAAGTTCACGTAGACACGTTTTCACAATAGTTCTAAGGCGTATTTACTTAATCCAACGCCAATAGTAAGTTCGCAGTAGGTACGTCTATTATACAAAAAGCCAGGCGTAACCAGATACTTTTACGTGTAATTTAATATGGCAGGTTGATATTATTTTCTTTCTTAGCTTTCTTTTGCTATTCGGTTTCAGATTATGGTACTACAATATTTTAGGAATAAAGAGTTCTTTGGAACTGCTATTACGATTAGAAAAAATCTTTCAGTGTTAGATAGCTTATTTATTGAGGCAGATGTTAGGCTCCTTTTTATCCAGATGCGCGAAGTAATTCCCACGGGACACGGGTGAATCAGTTGGCGGAATCTAGTATCTAATAATTGATAAAGAACCCTGAAACAATATGAATATTGCAGTTTTATAGTAAACTAGCTTTTGCCCGCGGCGTCGCTCCCGTCAACTGACTTCTCTACTTTACCCTATTTTTTTTTTTCATAAGAACCTTCTCCTGACAATAACAAACACAACAAAAAAAAGAATTAGCCAAATTGGTCCAGGCGTTGTTGAGTTATGCGCTTACCAACACATTTTGCGATTCATTTTTATATTATAGATTATTGAAGGAGTATGAAAGCCTTAATTGCTACGACAGTAATTATCCTACAAATAGCTTTCAACGTAGCGTAAAAGACAGGTACATATTTAAGTTAATAATTCAGGTCACGTAGCATCTAATTGCAGGCTTTCATTTTAATTTTATTGACTTACAAGCCACTTTTATTTAGTAGGTAGGTATCTTTTTCAATTTCGCGTTATCGTAGCGATCTACATACTTAGTTTAATACAACAAAGTCGCTTTTTCTGTCCATGTATCCCTACGCCCCGTGTCGCTTAAATCTTCAAAACAAGGAAACCGATCTTCATGCGGTTTTTTTTTAATAGATAGAGTGATTAAAGAAGAATGTTTATATGTATAATAACATACATTAAATAGTGGAGAAATACTGTTAACCCGTGCGAAGCTGGAGCGGGTCGCTAGTTAATATTAAAAATTCGAAATTAATCTTGTGCCTATTATGGTGCTTCTTTTGGAACCTATTTAAACGAAAGTCTAGCCTACGAAAGAACATAATAAGCTTCTTAATATCCAGGTGCGAAAGTAGTTCCCTCAGACACGGATGAAACCGTATACTTCATATAGTACTAACTTCCGCCCGCGGCTTCGCCCGCGTAGAGTTCGGGTAAGTATATCGCGTTTCCAAGAGAATTCTTCAAAAGTCCGGGTTAAAAACTATCCTTTGTTCTTTCTCAAGGTCAACTCTATCTCAGTACCAATTTTTTTTTAAATCAGTTCAGTGGTTTAGACGTGAAAGCGTAACAGACAGACAGACAGACAGAGTTTCTTTCGCATTAATAATATTAGTAGGGATTTCATAAGTACACGTTGTTACCAAGAGTTAATTGATAGCTTCCTTTGTTTATTCGAAACACAAGCGCTCCTCTGTGGGTCACTGAGATAACACATCGCCATTATCAGTTAACGCCTTATCACCAAAACATAAGATAAGGAACATTTGTTAGAGATACCATTCAGGGACCACACAATGGGTTGTGAACCAATTTCCTTTGCGAATGTCACTCAATAAACAAACAAAAGAATTCATTATGTTATTTTAGTATACATAATTAGTGTAATTATCTTTATTCTCTTAATACTAAATATCTATACTATCTATTATCTTTATACGAAATTAAGGTCCAGAGTATTCTGAGAATCAATTTGCAGGCATACATTTCTTTGCTTAAAACTGAACTCAGATCCAAGGAAACTACCAATTTTTTACCTAGAACATTTACAACTAAAGTGGCTTTGTACTAGGAAAAGAACTATCAAAATCAGTTCTGTGAATCCAGAGATAAAATTACAATTATAGGTAAATGAAAATGAATTCTTATATCCCTTGGTCACGCCATCACTGACTGGATCGGTTAAGCTGAATATTAGACGACTGGTAGCTTAGACCCGGGAGAAAGACATAGTTCTGTTCTGTTACAGCCTTTTTATCGTCCCACTGCTGGGCACAGGCCTCCTCTCACACGGAGAAGGATTGAGCATTAATCACCACGCTTGTTCAATGTGAGTTGGTGATTTCAGACTATATACTTAGTCCAGGTTTCTTCAAGATGTTTTCCTTTACCTTTTTATCAGCCATTGGTGTCCAAGATATACTTGTAAGTACATACAAACTTTCTTTTTGGATATATTTCGGGACGCAGGTGAAACCGCGAGCGGAAGCTAGTTAAAATTATAGGTATATACTTACTACACCTTATAATCGTACTTTATCTTTTATATTAAAAACCTGCCCCGGTTTAGGATGTCATGGTCGGTTAAAACTAACCATGACTTTCATATATTGAATTTTTATCACAAATCACTTTGACAGAATTTTTGTCAAGTCATCCGGTATATTACTGTATTATTTATCTGTATATAAATAGAAATGAATCACTATATGTGCTGCAAAACTCAGAAACGGAGATTTACGTAAACTTAGAAGTAATAAGGATGGATTCCTGGAGACAACAATTTTAATACAGGTTTTTTTCTAATATTCGTCGTCTTAAGGGTTTCCTCGGAAGTGCAATTTTGCACAAAATCAAATTATATGTGTAGTAAGATAACGACGCAAAGCACATACTGTATCTTCCTATCGAAAAGTTACTTCTTAGACTTACGAGGCTTTTTCTCATCTCTGATTTGTCTAATAGCGGATTTCTTCAACCTAAATCTGAGATTTGACAAAACGGAAGTACAATTAATGTATTATTTCTATGCGAATGCTAAGCGAATCAACTGATCAATAACCTATAGAAATGTACCAAAACTAAATAAATAAATAATCATTACACTGGTAGACAGAAAAACAGACACAGCTCAGGACAAGTCACTCGCAGTTTTATCGGAATCAAAACCTCACGATCCAACAATAGTTATTAGAAACTTAATTAGTCTTACATCAATTAATTTAAGTATTAATGTTTATTTATCATAAAATATACGAGTTAAATAGTAAAGCCTTAGCAGCATACGCAGGTACGATACGTACCACTTATTTCAGAAACTTATTTCGTGTCCTATTGTGTAAAGTAGGTAATTTACTATAAACGTGAGTTCGACTTGTCACGACGCCATGACTGTCTCTTTAGTAAATTTTACTTTTTAACATGAATAAGTAGACGCGTCCGAAATCGCGTATCAGAGCGTAAAATCTATTGTAAAAAATAAATATCGTGTAGTAACGTAAAAAGTGGTCCTCATTTCAAAATGAGGGTCTCGCAAATCTTTTTGCTGTAACCCAACAGTGATAGGTAGGCATTGCCATCCAACGTAGCAATGCCGCCAGCCTTTTGGATACGCACCCACTGGGCAGCGATGCAGCATATTTTAATTTAATTGTAGACGGCCAGTTTTTACCTGTACATAATAATGTATGAAAATCTTTAAAACTAAGTAGATACCGATAATATGGTTTGTATATAGGTATTTTCCAATTAATGCAACAATCAAAATAATGTTAACAGCATATTGCTCAACATATGTTTCGGATCTTTCAAATTTTCGTTAATTATTTTTAAATACGGGAAATTGTTGCGTTAGCTTACAAATACAATGAACCTTCCATCCGTGTTTGTAATTGTATTTTCGCAAAATACTTCTAACTTATGTATGTAATTAGATACCAACATATATATATAGAGACCAACCTAGCGATATGCTGCGCACGTCACTTTATTTTCAAACACTAGCTAGTTTAACACGTGCGCAAAAAGTCCTCATGTCAAAAAAATGCTAAGCTTGTATATACATAATTATATGTATAGGTAACTGTCTTCTCTGCTAGTATTTAAATATTTAGCACAATAAAAAGTTCCCTCTCAGACTTGCAGACATCCGAAAATAAATCGAGGAAAAATTTTGGGGCGGCGCAGCCAGTTGTCCCTCATTGACTATTTAGAAATATTCTTTGTGACAAGATTTAGCACGTGTATGAATGGCCCAGTATCGTAACAGACGATCGCGAACGCGTGTTTTGAATAACAAAACATCAGTCGGTTCAATCGAGGTGAAAATTCAAGCGTTTCGCGATAATCGATCAAATTCACTTAACGCAACAGTTGTTTACCGTCGTGTATGCCTTGTGGCACTTTGTGCCGATGTGGACTATGCTGACACATTGGATAAACACCACAAAACTGTAACTAAATTAAGGCCACATATTCTTACTTGTACGTCACCTTTTGAACGGTCAATTTCATCGACAATCGATTACGTTATCGGACGGTTAAACGACAACTTTTTTAATAACTTCTTGAAACTTACTTCATGTATAACCGTATTTTGGTAGTAAGTCGTTTCGAAATGTTCACCTTCGTTCGACTGTTGGAGCTCTTTTCTTTAATCAGACGTTTATCTTGTTGGTGAAAATGGGCTGTGACCAAAAACTTGATACCTATACCGACGTTTACAATCACTGTCTCCCGCTACTATTTGGTTTACCTTAACACTGACTTTGAATGAAGATAATCCCTTTTACTCTATATATAATAAAGGTTGTTTAACATATTCTTAATAAATATTCATGGGCCTGTGTCAGACATAATCTGAGCAATGTCAACCAAAACTGAAGCCAAGTACACTATATGCTTCCATTCCATTTAAATTTTAAATGTACACACATCTGCGTGAATGCGAGTTAATATATTCGTCTGGGTACCTATGTACATACATATAAATAGGTACTTGTGTATGTATGTTTTCACCGTCTTCAGAGGGTACATATGTGAGCGTTTCATTCACTAATACAATAAAATAGAATCTACATACAATTTAAGGTTCAAAAGGCGTTACATTCTAATGCCAATGAACGCATTTGATAATATGTAACAATTATTCACACAATCATTCATTATGCTACAAACGTAATTATTCATTATGCTAACTTTAATGTAAATATATATTTCATAACAATATTGACTTGTTTTCATTTCTTCGATGTAGGCTCAATAGTCGCTATTATTCGCAACAAGGTAAATGTTATTAATTGATGTAGTTACGGTAATTATACAAATTGTAGTTACCTTTTTTATGAACAGAATTTATGTGGAATTCGTTGCAGCTACCTAAAAAATACGAGTTTCATATATTAATCATTATTACGTTACGGATTTATTATCTAATGATTATTTAAGCAATACAAGTAGCTTCGCAAATTGTACGCAAAATTACGAATAAAGTTATAATAAATGACTAAAATATATAATATTCGACGACGTAATAATACGAAAATATAAAATTAGGGACCTATAGAAAAATATGGGAAAGATAGATAACAAAAGAAAGGCGGTGTCGAAGCTTTGTTCGTTGTTCAGACGCATGACATTTCACCTTCTCCGCGCGACGAGACTGCACACGAGGTGCCAGTTTTATCCATTATCACAGGTCGGTGATGGCTGCAAACGATTTGCGATAAACGTCGATATGAACAAGCCGAGACAGCTCGCATTATCAGTCGCGGCTTAACTGCTGTCAAAGCCACACGTATTTCTCGAGCTTCAAACCAAGTAAGTCGATTCATCCTCAATAAATTCGTCTTAAGTCAACGTTATTTATTTTAATGTACTCGCAATAACTCATTAATTAATTGGACTTACAACGCGATTGTGAGATAAGTGTTTTTATTTTATTATCGTCGCGTTAACAAAAATAAATTCGCGCTGTCATCTCCGTACAGTTTTTTTTTTACAGTATTAATATTGTTTTCGTAATATGATGTTACTTTTTATGAAGTAGATTAAGCTATCGATGTACTCGCAGATAATTTGTATTTGTTTTGAATATAAAACGAAAAATCATCGCGCGATACATAATTATCACAAAATAGTGACCGTAGATAAATTGTATAAAATGTAAATTGATGTAACTGTGTTATAACTCGTGAACGATAACAGGACGGCCGATAACATTATTTTAAAATAATACGCGGTTTGACTTTTATGGGTTTTTCATACACATAAATAAAGCGAATATAAATTCCCAGTTATAAAAACGTGTAGTGCGAACCGTTAGTAGCACTCTGCACTTGTAAAACACCAGGTTGAAATAACGAAACAGGTAAATTAAAAATCCATAGTAAGAGCTATTTATATATTCATTGGCTAAAGATAATTGTCATAATGACTGGTGTTTTATAAAGACAGTGAGTTATCTCACCGTGCGCTCAGTTCGGCCCACGCCGCCTCACAACCTTGATCTTCTTAAACTCGTATAAAATTTGTGTTACAAGCGTGACTCGAGATTATTTCCTCACACGCTGTCCGATGCTGCATTATCTGCAAAATTCTTGGAATACCATCATTATTTAATAAAAATTACAAGCTTCCTCTAGCAGTTTTCGAAGGAAGTTTTCTCGCATCTTAAGAAAAACCGGCCAAGTGCGAGTCGGACTCGCGCACGTAGGGTTCCGTACCATCCAAACTAATATTCTATATATATTTATGGATAACGAGCAAAAATGAGCAAACAAATCACGTTTGTTGTATGTGAGCCCCCCGAAATATTTATTCAATTCTAGTTTTCAGTATTTGTTATTATAGCGGCAACAGAAATACATCATCTGTGAAAAAACAAAAGTAACTTACTAGTTATTCTGATGTATAAGGTATAACATACTTCCAAATCCAGTTCAGTCATTTTCTTGGGAAAAAGTAACAAACATGAACGTACACAGTATATTAGGATATCTTTCGCTAAGTGCATGGTGGCAAGTACTTAATTAAAAAAATACAAAAAAATATTACTGCTATTATTTAAGTTTTATCATATTTCTGCCATTCTCAGATCCTACAGTTTATTGTTAAACTTGTTTCAGCGAACTATACTCACCGTTAGTAACTAACAATGGCTAATGTTCAGCAATAATTTGTCTTACCTGATGCTTGACGATCGGCAATTGTTTCTCCTATCATTGATAATGTGCACGAAACCGTTAATTATTATTTTACGGTTCATTGTAAAAGAAGACCTCATTATAAATAATATCTGTTATCCTTTACAAATCACAGTATAAACATGTATTAACTCTATGCCCAAACAAATTAACGTTTAATTTATCACAGCAGAATATACTTTGGACCAATTTCACTGACACCCGATTACGTAATCGATTGTTAAATGACAAGTTTTTTTTACTATGAAGCTAGGATTTTTGTCAAAACTGCTTACTGCTTATCCAATCTTACTTTAGGAATCAATCGTTATAGTACAAAAGCCTCGAATAAAATGCCTACCTTCAAGGTTTTAATTTAAGTTACTGCAGTTTTCCTTCATCGGACTTGTTAGTAAAAATAGCCCAAAATATATCAGAATTCATCTGAAATATCTTCTGAGTTCAAAGCCAAAAACGAATCTATTTTTCCTTATCTAACTAAGTATATATAGCGCCTACTTTACGACAATTTGACTACGTAACATTAAACATTTTAAATGCCTATTACTAATATGTGTTACATTTTCCTCCAAATATTTATATTATACGTTCTATATTATAGTTTATGTTATGATTACTTCACCATTATAACACCGTCATTGTAGCCTACAATGACTTTCAGCATGAAATTGTATTACAATAGGTATACTCGCAGGGCACGTTAAACTGTAGGCCAAGGCTGTCATTTGGGCTTCTTCGGCAGTCGTTACGGGTAGTCAGAAGCCAGTAAGTCTGACAACACTCTAACCAAGGGTGTTGGCTTGCCCGGGTAACTGGGTCGAGGAGGTCGCATAGGCAGTTGCTCGTAGAAAAATACTGGTACTCAGCTGCATCCGGTTAGACTGGAAGCCGACCCCAAAAGAGTTGGGAGAAGTTACAATCTTACTTACTAAAGCACAGATTACTAAATAGTTACTTAAAGGTCTATCTATCGGATAAAACGTTTCATATGGATCAGGATGGAACTGCTCTTAATTCAATTTGGGACAGATAACTACACATTACATTATGTGATAAAATACAAATCATACAATGATTTATGACTTCTATTATGAATAGTGTAATAAGAATATCAATTAGCCAACACTGTTTACGTAAGTAAATATTTTGATAATATAGTAATAATGTTGTTTATTTTGTTCGCAGGCATTGAAGAGCACCCTTTATCTCTGTTAGCTGTCGGCGATAATACATCAAAATGGTTAATGTAAGTAATATTTTGTTATATTATTTACAGCTTCCTCAAATAATTCTGCTGGTCAAATCTTGACACAGGATTAACTAGTCTACTTTTTATCCACGTGCGGGAGGTAGTTCCCGCCTCACGCTGGTGTAACCCCAGGGAACATTTAGCAGTACACCAACAAGTCCTAAACCATATCTGACTATCTGTCTGTTCGGAATAAAGTCAAAAACTGTTGTACGGCTTTTCACGCGATTTCCACCAATTTACAGAAGCTCGAAACAAAGATTTCGCAGCAGCATATTAGCTAAAAATAAATAAATGTAGGTATACTAAACCGCTACCTAATGAATGAATAAGTACTTAATCAAATATAGCGTATCAAAATTCGTCATTTGTCACTTTAGTGAGCAATACTAAAAAAGGCTGAGCGCAAAATGAAAAATGATATTTTGCACACATCGTTATGAATGTCACTAGGAAATAGGTAGGTATAAATGTTTAAAATAAACAGTAACTAGATGGTTCTGGTATTAAACCTCTAGCTAGACTGTACTTCAATCTATAAATAGAAAGACTATTAGGTAGATGATGTTTTAGATAAAATTACTTAGTTAAGTAATACACAATCGTACTTACTTAAATATTACAATGTTTTTTTTTAGTAAGAGCTACAAATAGGACCACACATCGACGGTATCTTGCAAATAATCTTTATCCATTTCCTAAATTAATCAAAATATTTAGTTAATAATTAATAAAAATAAATAAATTACTAAATACCACGTAAATATCTACGTTTTTAAATAAGACATAGATTTGATCACAATTACACACGGCTCGAATATTAAATCAAAACTGGAGATTTACTTTATCACCGTCATTCACTGGCATCGGCGCCTGAGCTGTTACGCGTTAAATCAACCAACTAAACAAATAATTATCTTGTCCAAGGTCCACTTAGTGCTCCATTCAAAGCAAACTTGAAATCGAAAGGATTATACTCACTAACAGATTTTTTACTTTATTACTATGTTTTTTTTTTTGTTAGTCCAGCGATGTTTAAAGGTTCTTCAAACCTACGGTAGGTAATTGTAGTTGCATAAACATGCATACCTTATATTATGTATGATAAGTCTTAGAAACATTACATTTAAGTAACTTCAAATCTATTATTATACCCATAACATTTTGTATAGAATTTGTTCTTCAAACCGTACATACAGACATGTATTTTTGGGGAGTTTGTTACGCCACTTCTTCCCAGCAAAACACGGGAAGTGGTGAAGGGTGCGCGTTTTAGGGTCTGCCTTTTGTAAATTTCTACGTTCTAAAGTGCTGTCTTACAGCCTGTTAATGGTGGTTTATGATAATGGTACCTATTATAACATTTGATAGGTAATACTATTTATAAGGAAAATAATTAAGTATGTCATCGTTAAAACCGTAGTTTGCCTTGTCTTAGACTCGACTTAGGAGTGACCTTCAGGCATCGAAGTTTTTGTCCTATGGAATTATTTAATGCTACGTATTAAAAATGAAAGCTTAATAGAATACTTAGTTAATTAAGTGACAAGAGAAAGTTCTTTAAGTTGTTTCGTCTGCGTTGTCAAATTCAAAAGTTAATAAACAGTTTCATTACTTACTTATCCATTAAATTATTGAACACAGAGCTAAAAATAATAATGGCGTCCACGGCCGATTTCGGCCACGGCGGCTGTTGTTATTTAAGGAGCTCAGCCAGCTGCGCAGGACATATCGAGCATTTGCGCAGACACAGCTCACTATTCCTTCACTCTCACAACCCGATGGGACAGCAATTCGACACAACCGGAAAGAGATCAGGCGCAGGACCGACATTTACGTGCTCTCCGATGCACGGGTGAATCAATCACCAACTTCCAGACTACGGGCTGCTTTGTGAAAGCTTAAGAAAACCCACAAAGCTATTTCGGCCCGACCCAGGAATCGAACCCGAGACCTCAAGCACAGCAGCCGCGCTTGCGACCACTAGACCAACGAGGCAGTCTAAAAATAAAGAGACATTGTTTAAAGTGCATGCACCAGCCTTGAGTAGAATTTTCACGTTAAACAAAAATAAATTATTATTTTATCTATATAGGTAACTATCTATCCTACGCTTGAACTTCAATCAATAGGTATCCAATTTGTTGCAGTAGGTATTTCTGAAGGGCTCAGGTATCATCATCATATCACCATAGATTACCTAATAGTTGCTACCGAAGGCTTTCCTGTAGGTACATTTCGGCAATCCAATTTTACTTTTTATGTTTACCATGATAAGAAAATATCACTATCATTCGATTATGATTAAACTGTCTGTCTACAATTCGTGTGGTATCAGCCTTATCCATTTCTTATATCGAGAAAACTTTTGAAATTAGATAATCTTTTCCGATTGCTGAATTAAAGTAATGAAATCTTAGTAGCGTGAATATGAGCTTCTATATTGGAAATAGGTCCTTTGCATGCTAAAAGTACTTTTAGCAGTAATTAATAATCATGTACCAATTGACATACAGTTGTCTTTACAGTATAGGAACGTAAATATATTTTCTTTTATCACCATATCCGCCATTATTTTATTGAATGGGAAAATCATCGTCGCGAATCGCTCCCCCTACCACTTGAAAAATATTAAAATAAATAGGTACTTACCGCAATAAAATCCGTTCAGCTCTTTCTGGGTAGGTGTATCGCAAACATCATCCTCCAAGCCTTTTTCCCAAACTATGTTGGGGTCGGCTTCCAGTCTAACCAGATTCAGCTGAGTACCAGTACTTTACAAGAAGCGACTGCCTATCTGACCTCCTCAACCCAGTTACCCGGGCAACCCGATACCCCTTGGTTAGACTGGTGTCAGACTTACTGGCTTCTGACTACCCGTAACGACTGCCAAGGATGTTCAATGACAGCCGGGACCTACAGCCAGAGCACATTGTTGTATAATAATAATATGGACATATATTGATTATTAGGTTTTAGGTAAGTAGTTTTTCCTACTGCAATCCCCACACTGGCAAGTTTGTGACTAAAATTATTTTTTGTTCTAGGAAGCGAATGGAAATGCGCCTGCGCCGCAGGAACTGGAGACGTTCCTGTCTCAGGATGAGAAGAAGAAGGAAAAAGTCGTCAGCAAGTTAGTATTATTTTGTACCTACTCTCAAATAAAAAGTAGCCTCGAGGTGCTTCTAGGGTTTGCCGGGGCTGCGGGTTTGTTCGAAAGAGTTACCGCGGCCCTGGTGTACTACCATAAACGGCCTACGAAGGAACACAACGGTTTTTAGTCAGTAAGAGTCTGACACTCACTCACCGCTGCTAACCCACAGCGGACTCTTCGTCATTTGATGATTTTTAGCGTCTTAAAAAAAAAGGTCGAGGGTCATGACAATTTTTTTCTCAATTGCAACTCAATAGTACGAAAACACAAGAAATGAGCTCTTATGCTTTTCAATATTATTGAAAAGGCTTTTCTTTTGTCGCTAACCGTTTGTATGCCGCTTATTATAAAAAATAGAAAATCAATTGTGTTTCGCGTAGGTATATCTGCGACGTACCTAAAGCGGGTTAATACATGTGGAAAAACAGTGGAAGCGGCCTAAAAAGTAATGAAGATGAGAGTTAATATAAAACTTAAATCTATCTATAATCTATAATAATATAAAACTTATATCTAATAAACTTTAATCACCTATTTTTCTAATATATTTATTTTGTGTGCAGATACAACATGACGAAAGACCTGGAATCAGCCGATTTCGATCCGTTCACTGAAAGAAAATTGGAGAACCCTACTTCGTAAGTATTTTATTATTTTTTACTTTAAACAAAATATTTAGAAACAATTTTGTACCTCTATGTTTGAATTTCTCTCTCCAATCGTCATTTTCAAGTTTCATCTTTGTGAATAGGCAAAAAGATTTTCAACATGGCGGAAATTGAAAAATTTCCGACTAATTTTATGTCCTCCCTTCAATAAGTACGTACTAAAAGTGTATACTTCTTCTGTGTTACCTGTATTACCTACTTACTAAATAAGTGTATTTATGTTACCTTTGCATATTATAAGCACCTAGATTATCCGTACAATTGACCATCCCCGTCGACGTATTTCAATGCTTGCTGTCTTTTAAATAATTAAAAAAATTCTGCTGCCTACATAGCTAGTACATGAGGTCGGTATTTAAATATAGTAAATACCTAAATGCAGAAAGTACCTGTGTGACCTAGAAATCCATAAAAATGCAGGCAGCTAATACCTTACATGTATTTAAAATAGTTTTGCTCTTGCCACGCGATTTACTGAACATTTTTAAATGCTAATGCGAATTGCTTAATTAGATGCTCAGCATATTTAAAATTAGTCATGTTATTAGGTGCAAGTAACTAGTTTTTATAGAAATTGCTTCAACAGAGTGTAGTTAGCTTATAGGAACATTTTTTATCAATTGATACCATTCCCCTTGATTCCATCCGCATCCCGAGGGACCGACTTCACTCGAGGATAAAAAGTACCTGCGCTGAAGTGACCACCTGGTGTACCAAATTTCATTCTGATCGGTTCAGTATTTTTGGCGTGAAAGCGTCATATAAAGACAGAGTCATAGTAGCCGCTCATCGCCCATGAATTGTCGTTGCAAAGAAATACAACTTCCACGCGGCCTTGTGCAGCAAATATCTCAAAGCTCAGCGAAATTGGATCTTCTAGAAAATAATAAACACAATAGAAGTCATTATTGTACCTACACAACGTGTTACATTGTATATGCTGACTTCGGCTCATAAAAAATGTATCAGCTTTATTTACGCAATGATTTATACCTACCATTTTTCATTTCCACACATCTCCCAGACTTTAAAACTACCTACAGTCCTCGTGTTCAGAAAAAAACTGACCTCATTTGTTTTTACTTCATGCCTACAAACAAAGCATAAATGTTTTCCAGGTACCCTAGGCATAAAAACCTTGTTTCTGTAAAATCAACAATTCCAATGTAAGAATTGAATTACGTCGAAAAGGGGAGATCATGTCGCCTCTTACATATGTAACATGAATAAGGCAGACAAAAATAGCGTGTTTTTCTTGAATCGTATAACGCTCAAGTTATTACGATTCAAGAGCAACTTAGGGCATTTCAAGGTAACACTGAAAGCTTCGCGTCACTTGCAAATCCTTCCTTTCAAATAAACACTGACACTAGAACTTTTCATCTCAAACTTGAAGCAATGGGCTGGATGTTACCGAGGGATTTTGGTAATGTTTCAGAAATATGGACACATTGACCCATCTGCTGAAGGCGTCTCTCGGCACCGGTATCCTGGCCATGCCGAAAGCCTTCAAGTGCGCTGGCCTGGTTTCTGGAATATTCTTCACAATGCTGGTCGCTCTCATCTGCACTCACTGCTCTTATGTTCTTGTAAGTATACGTACTCCAAATCTGCCATGCCATTTTAACTGCAATTTTTGCGAAGGTTTACCTTTCATGGTTTAACAAATAAGCTAAGCGAATTTTATTATACACCGATGCAAGAATTGCATTCTGCGAATTTAATTTGCAATGTTTCTGTTATAAAACACTGTGTTTTAAAATACAGCTATGTTATGATTTTTTTTATCAACAGATCAAATGCGCGCACGTGCTTTACAAGAAGACTAAAAGAACCCAGATGACCTTCCCTGAAGTGGGCCAAACTGCGTTTGAAAATGGACCTGAAAAGTTCAGACCATGGGGCAACGCTTTTAGGTACGTACTTAAGTATTATTTTCATACAATAGCCGAACTATCGGGATACCTATTGATCATCTAGAAAACTTGGTCATCCATGTATTCTTCAGAGCTTTAATTGAGGAATATGAAACCACACGTAAATTAAATACCTACGTTTGATGGGCTAGTGCATTACTAAATCAATGTAATTTCTGGATGGATCTTTTAACATAACGAAACCTACCGCTACTGCTTGAGACAGCAAGCAAAACGAAAATATCTGAACTACTTTCTGTCCCTCTAGGCACAACTTTAACATTCTTTGTTTTTGTTTCAGAATCTTTATACTTGTCAGTCTTTTCCTGACTTACTTCGGAACCTGCTCAGTATATACAGTCATCATTGCCAAGAATATTGTACAGGTAAGCGCAATTCTTTATTCAAGAAATAAATAAATATCGGTAATAGTTTCAAAAAGTACTAAATACAAACGAACTTTTGTCAATGTGATGTAATCATTTACATTTATCTCCACCAGGATAACTAATGAGATTGATATTATTTCAGGTCGTAGCGCACCACATGGGCGTAGAAGAAGATAAAGTAGACATAAGGCTCTTTATCCTCGCACTTTTACTGCCACTCATCTTTATGGCGTGGATCCGTAATCTCAAGTACCTCGCGCCAGTATCCATGGTCGCCAACGTCTTCATGGGAATTGGTCTCGGAATCACCTTCTACTACTTAGTAGGAACTGGAAGCCTTCAGACTGATAAAATTAACTCAATGCTGATCAAAGCACCTGTGGAATGGCCCGAGTTCTTCTCTCTAAGTATTTTCGCTATGGAGGCTATCGGTGTTGTGATGCCACTCGAAAATGCCATGAAGACTCCTAAGGCTATGCTCGGTTTATGCGGGGTCCTGAACAAGGGAATGAGTGGCGTGACGCTAGTTTACATCCTCCTTGGATTCCTCGGCTACCTCCGATATGGCGAGGACGTTAAAGACTCCATCACTCTTAACTTGGAAAACTCTGAATAGTAAGTATATCTATCGAAGTAAATTATATTACGTCAGTAACTAGGCCAAATCCTCCAAACATTTTACAAGGTCTGATAAACGTTAAGTTTACTTAATTCCGTTGAGTCAGAATTTTTTGAAGATTGACAAAGCTTATCTAGTTTCAGAATAGTAGTCGTATTAAAAGTGCAACCCGTTTGACCACTGAGTAAACTAAAATAACACATTCTCTTTTGTTTACAGTCCTGCCCAAATTGTCAAGATCTCCATCGCCATCGCCGTATATTGCACCTACGGACTGCAGTTCTTCGTGTGCGTCGAAATTATGTGGAACAGTATCAAGGACAAGTTCACCAAGCGCCCTGATCTCGCCGACTACATCATGAGAACCATCTTGGTGACCGCTTGCGTACTTCTAGCCGTCGCCGTGCCCACCATTGGACCATTCATGGGCGTCATTGGAGCTTTCTGCTTCTCAATCCTCGGACTGATCGCGCCCGCCTTAATCGAAGTCATTACTTATTGGGACATCGGATTCGGCCCCACCAAATACCTCATCTGGAAGAACATCATTGTAGTGATCTTTGGTCTTTTCGCACTAGTATTCGGCACTAAAGATGCCATTAAAGAAATTATACGTGTGTACAGTCAATAGGCAACACTTCTGTGCACAGCCTTTATTCAAAGATTCTGTGTTAATGTGTGATAGATATTAGCATACAGCTTAGTTAATAGCATAGAATAAATTTACCAGTTTTGCGCGTGATACTTTGAGTCGTATAAAATAGTCGAGTGTCGAGGATGTATTTTGTTTCGCTACCCTGGTACTTGTAAATCTATTTCGACCAAATGTCTCTTGTGAAACGGACCTGAAAATTCTGTTGTATTGGTACACTATGAGTCACGCTGCTAAACTATAATGGTGCTAGTTATTGCATGTTGTCAATATTTGCTCCACATCATAAATTCGAAATTGTTGCAAAGGATATTGTCGCTTTTAAACTGCGTATTTCATAAAATATAATTATGAAATACTATTTTTAAAGGGCATGTTCAAATTATATATAATTGCTATTACATTCCCAAATCAGAACTGAATACTGTTGAATGGTGTAGGTACTTATAAATACTTAGGTATTTGAGTCAACATGTATTTTCGAATGTGTGATGTAGGCACGGTAATGTTGTTAAAGCAATGATTTGTTGGTCCCAAACAAAATGAGCTACCATGTACACGATTATTTAGTGTTTTGTAAAATATACAAAGACCAAATAGCGAACGAACATTTGTCGTAATTCATAGAGTGTCGACAGTACTTAATATCATTTCATGAAACTGTGTTTATGAACAAATGCCTTCATTAGACTAACTTCTATCCATTGAAATGAACATTTAATCTTATTGGTGACTGGGATCTTGCATTTAGTGTTTATAAGCTTAATGTTTTATACATAACTTTAACATTATTTATAGAAAATATGTGTATAGGTATTTCGTAAGTGCAATTTACGATTTCGATTTTAATAAAGTGCACTTAATTATAAGTTATGAAGATTTATACCGAAGAACTGAAATAACAATAAGTACATACACGCAGTCGCTTGTGATATCTAGACGAGAAATATCAGGAACGAGGCCTTGGCTTTATACTTCAAAATAGTGATTGATATAAGGTCCATATCGACTTCTTTACAATCAACATACTTATTCTCTCTGTTTTCAGTGTCAAATGTATTTATAATTATAAAAGAATGGTAAAAAAATCCTAAAATTTTGAGAAAGAGTTATCTTGAGTATAATAATAATAAAACTTAATTTGATAATGTATTTTTAAAGTTATATTTAAAATATGATACTTAAATCAAGTTGCTTTTGCTAAGAATTTTATGAGGGTAATATATGAAATTTTATAAAATCATCTGCTATGTATACAATTTATACAAAATTTATAGGCGATTATTTCGCAACAAACCCAATAAAGTTCCTATTTGTTTTTTAATTATGTAGAAAATTAATTTTAGGTACTTAAACTAAATTTTGTTTTGTTCATAACTACAGCGCACCAAACATTGATAACGATTTATTTAAAATATTATCAGTTATATGATATTATTTTGTAATTTAATTATAATTTTGAATTACGCGAATAAACCATTTATAAGCTCTTTACGTTGATTCATTTCAGTTAAGACCTTACCCTGACCAAACATGTTACAAAGTGCACCCAGCACATGATTAAAATGCGCAACTGCCAGGCAACCACTTACTGGAGGTCTATATACATACATTTATATACGTACACATTTTTTTTTCCTTTATGATTTTGATCTGCTATCAGCGTTAGACTATGATCAGATGAGCCAGTGCCCAATTCTATTTAGTGAGGCAGCACAATGTCGGCTTTCTTGAGTCTCTTTAGATGGTTCTGCACCAGTAGTGACTGTGACAGAGGATTTGGATGGGAGCTCAACCTTTACTTGTATCTGCTGAGATACCATTTCCAGGTTGGCATTTCCAGGTAATGGTGGATTTCTGAGTTCCAAATATACCAAGGGGCAGCTGCTATGATCCTCAAGATGTTGTTTTGGGCTCTTTGAATGCACATAGTGTTCGATTTGCTAGCAGAGGCATACGTACACATAAAAATAAATGACTGCCAATTTCTGATCATGCTACCTCGCACAGGCGAACGACAGAGCTCAAAGTAATAAAGCTGCTGAGTACCAGTGTTTTACAAGGAGCGACTGCCTGTCCGACCTCCTCAACCCCCCCTTGATAGGACTGGTTGCCAGACTTTCTGGCTTCTGACTACCCTTAACTTTAACTTACCAAAGATGTTCGAATGACAGCTCACCAATTTATCGTGCCTTCCGAAACACAGAAGATGGTTAGGGTCACCCATCCAGCCAGTGACCGACCACGCCAAGCGTTACTTCATTTTATGAGCGATAGATTAGCGCGGCTTTGATTTAAACACGAGCTCTAATATAGAAAATAAAAATCGGGCAGTAAATAAAACAAAAATATCGAAAATTATTATATTTATTATGAACAGTGTCTATTCTCGCTAATATTCTCAAGAGAGCTCACTGCTAGCTTAACAATAAAGTTATAATTTTATAGACGTCTTCCAACAGCGATCAACTAAAAAGTTCTATGAACGTACAAGTTCGTATGAGAAATAAAATTAGATAGGTATATTACAAACACGAATGACTTACTTACTTTTGGAGGCGGTAACGTATGGTTGACAGTTCACGTCAAAGGATTACACAATGACAAATGTGCACGCACTACATAAATTTTCAAAATTTTAAATATAATTTCACTTGCTATAATTTTTATTTTGACTTGCTAAACTTCACATTTTCACATGCTATCATTCCACTGTGATCGAATTACTAAGTTCACGCTTTTCTAATTTGTATGTATCACGGTTTAGTAAATTGAATTATAATGAATTTAGCATATTTCCGACTAAATATAGGTAATCTTTGATTGACGGGTTTTATTACCTTGTATAGCATTTTTATTATATGTTCAATAACACCATAAGTATATGCCAGGAATTGTAGCTTAATTACGAACTTTCATCCAAAGGTCGCCGGAAGACACTGGATGCAGGTCGCTTCCAACAGGTATCTGTGGAGATCAAAGGGGGAGGCCTATGTTCAGCAGTGGACGTCCTATGGCTGAGATGATGATGATGATAATGATCCAAAATATTATTGCTTCAAAAATGATTAATCACAGAATTGGGAATAGCATGTGAAATTATATAAATATTAACACGAGGCTTCGCTAAAACAATTTAAACTACCGACATCTTAACATTGAGCTTAGTGCATTGATCGTTCATAATGGCCGCCGCACATATGGCCGAACGTGAAGCGTATTTTAACTGTCAAGCTGACTGTGTATTATCCAGATTGTCCTCATTGAAATAATAGCTAAGATCAATTAACATTAGTGACTTTAAGAGCCTCGAACGGACTACTTCCAAAAAGTTGTGTAGTTGATTTTAGATTTTAATGTATTTCTATGGTACACTTCGCCAGATGTGCGTGGGCCGTTAGTCAACATTGATGTCTGAATAAACGCAATGAACCTCGTATATTAACATTATACTTTTATTGACTCTCAATAAAATCGTAGCAAATCAAATACACAATAAATGCACGTACATATACAACACTCAATTTAGAGACCATTGCATAGTCACAAATCCAAATCTAATTTCTATCCAGCTTGCGTCTCGATACTATACAATTAAATCCCACCGTGCACTCCCAGACATGTTTGCAGCACCTCTTAATAATTAAAATTATACAGGCCTTCCATTTCAATTACGAATATAAACGTAACTCTACTTACGCTCTTTTAAAACATAGACTTACAGCTAAAGTCAAGAATACACTAAATAAATATGATACGAAAATAATACTCGGTGTACAATATACCAAACGAGAATTATTTCTGGTATTAAACGTTAACAATAGGCAATATCGAAAATGCTAACCGTATCCTAGGTACTAACAACTATGTTACGATTAAAAGGGAAGTTAATTTGAATAACAACAAAATTCGTGCAGGCACTATTCTCACTGTAGTTCTATATAGACATGTTTTGGAAGCTGTTACGTTTGGGACATCACTATAATATACAAAGGGCGTGTGACTTAATGACAAAAGACTCTTTAGTGGGACCTATTTTCTTTCACAGTCGAGGTTTAAAAAAAAAAGATTTTATCAATGGAGTTTAGTGCCAATTTGGCGCCAAACGTGACAACTTCCTTGCCAATGACAGCTATGCATACAACAATAAAGTGCTACATTTAACATTTATTTCTTAGATTAAAACAATTCCTGATTCCATTTTTTTATTTAATTACAGATTACGTTCGATGGGTAAGTTAAAATATTTAGATCTAGGCGACTGCTATGCTAGAATTGCGACATTTGACAGTACCTAACACCTACATACCTAGTAAGTGACAGAACAAACGTTCGTTCGTAAACATTGTTATAGTTCGGCCATTCAGAGAATGCGTTCCTGACACGTCGCGATTGAACTGACGACGTAACTTTGCAATGGCGTTGCAGTTACGATAAAAATATTTTTGCTGGTTGTTTACCGTTTTAACAATTGAGGAGCATTAAAACAACATTATTATATCAATAATCAATGAATGTAGTTACGTCGTCAGTTCAATCGCGACGTGTCAGGAACGCATTCTCTGAATGGCCGAACTATAGGTAATTGCCTGATTATAAAAAAAATGATTAGGTAGGTCAAAATATAAGTAGGTACATACATTTTCTATCCTTGAACTCATTCATAGTAAGTATAGTAAGAAATAAAATTAGGTACTTAATATAGTTTTGGAAAAGCTCTGAATCTGAAAGTAGATCCAAGCACTCAGTGAAAAATAATGTTAAGCTTTCTTTTAAAAACACATTATTTCTATTTTGGACTCTTAGCGTTTAATAATTGTATAATACACTATTTTAGTCTACTTTTAATTGAAGTTTTTAACTTATGCGACCTTAACTCTAAGACTAAAAATCATATTTCCAAATAAAATATACTAACTAAAAATGGAATTCAAATAGTAATTAATATATTATTTGGGTAAATAGGTGCGACGGTATTTCTACAAATTAATAATAAAAAGACATAAATAATATCGTACTCTTATAAATTAAGTTACTTATGAATATTTCATTAAATGTATGCAGATCTTTGTTAACACCATGTTATTGTACGTTTATTGCATTGTATATATTCAAATAATATTTTTCATATTCGTAGCCAACTGTCTTTTTCATTTAACATGTTTTCCAGTAGTATTAACAGTTCCACGTCCATCAAAAAATTTAAATCACTATTTAAGAGTTCGCCTTTACTGATACATTACACATTGCCTTTACCATTAAAATATAAGCACTTCCTAGGTAATAATAATCGTCCACGACTTCCTTGCTACATCAAATATACATATTTAACATAATGACTTTTATATCCTTTTCAATTAAGTTCTATATAACTATGCAAATAAATATTTAAATAAATGGCGCGCTTATTTCATAAAGTGAACCGAACAATAGCTTTCAGTCTATAAAAATTGAAAATAATTGGACGGACGTCTAATTTGAGATTACTTATTCCGTTTTGCTCCAAGAAATAATAAAGAAGTGAGCACGAACTTAGCCAAATTATTGCATTTTATTATTAACCGCAACTTTCATTTTGTTTTATTTATTTTGTAGTCGTCTTCGATCGGTTGCTCATAGTCTTATCATGCTAAAGGCGAGATACCATTATAAAAAAAAATATAATATAATATAATAATATACCATTATAATATAATTTTCGCGTAATTGCAATCCTTGTGCGCGACCATAGACACAGTCACGGGCGTAGACATAATATTAGTAAACAGGACTGCGCATATAAACCCAAAAAACGAGCCGAGTGAAACAGTTAGTACGGAGGCTGTCTGTCCCTTTCTAATAGGGTGACTATGAGATTAAGCTATGTGAGACAAATCCGAATTTGCTAAGATTATTAAACACAGATTAGTATTGAAGTTTTAACTTACGCAGTTTGTGACCTTAAGATACTAATAAAGGCTTTTAATAATTAGCGGAAATTAGCAGTATAAAAGCAGGAAGATTCGAAGTGAAGACTGTTTTTTTTTGTATTTCTACTTCATATATAGACTGCTGAGCCATTTATGTCGCCTTTCTTCATTTTTGGGATGCTATAACAATAGTACAACAGTTTTAAAATCCATCACCCATATTTTGACTCGTTACAAGAATTCATGGGCACCCTAGTTGTTTGGTTTACGAAAATGTTATTATTAGCTAACCTGTGGAACGATATATTGCAACCACCATAGGATTCACTTTTGCAAGTAGAAACGCAACACTTTTTCACCATTTTAATAGTTTAAATTGATTTAATACAAAAAAATATAAACAAAATTTTAAATGCTGATTACGCACCAAGAATGTTCAGGGTTACCGCTAGAAAATAAAAAAAAGCAAAATAAAAATTTATGTTGTTTATGTTTTAATAATAAATACGAATAAATTAATGCGATTGTTATTAATTTGTTGACTTACAATTGTTAAAATAAGATAAAAATATAAGTGATTCAATTGTTTTTGGGAAGACAAAACTTTTGATCACAACATTTTTTTATGCTGGCAAGGTGTTAGAAAGAGACAAACAGCCTCCGTTCGAACTATCCCTCTCGGCTCGGATTTGCCTCTGTGTATTATGCAACCAATTTAGTACCTTATTGCGTTAGAATAGAGTTCATTTTCGTAAATATATATTTTGAGCGTGCGCAATCTTGTTTAGTAATATTATATCTATGGTCACGGGTACCCTTTTCGTTCGCTAACAATTTTAGTGGACTCTCGCCATTAGATTCTTTGCCCGAACCACTTAGGGCAAACTTCTCTGATGGTCATCTACATACATGCAGATCTCGTCATAAAAAAAAACGGAACCATGTGTGTCCAGATACTTTTCTCGAATACAGATACAATTGTTCCTACAGGTCACTATTGCAGTATAAAAACAAATTGACATTATGTATTAATATTGCATTTGTAAGTCATCAAGTCATCATAAAAATGAAGACGTGGAAGTGAAGTACTATATATTAAGAATATTCGCTGTCTATTGTCCTTAATATTAGATACCAAAATAAAAGCTTACATAAATTACTAATGCCAATTCTATGCTAAAATACAGAGCATTTACAAAATTATTTGAAGTACAGTCATATACAAAAACATAGTGACTAAAAAAATGAATATCCTTAATTTACAAATGGCACGAGTATTATCGTTTATCGATCTTTAATTTGGACGCCTGATCTATAATTCTATAATTGCGCGTGGTCATGAGAACTGATTTCTTTATTTCAAAAGGTAATATTTAGGTGCCAGATAACAATGGTATATCACAGGATATACAAGATCTTACAGATCTTATCGTCCTATATATAATACACTTGAAATATATATTAACTTTAATAAGGCCGTCTCAGGCCTCTTGTGAGATTCATCCTTGAATTATAGAATTGCTATAAAAACAACCGCCGTCATTAATAATTTTTGTTATAATATGGAAGATCTGTAATATCAATTATTGCGTAAATATGAACTGCATAAACATTCAACAGCTATGGAATATTAGAACGTCATAACAAGGCTGGCGCGAATACTTTAATTATTATTAACATAATATCCCATTAAGAATATCATTGTTATTAATTTACAATGCACAAGGACTCGAACTAAATATATAGTGAACATTTACATCATACATGTATTCAGCGCAAGCCGTCGATGGACACTAAAAATACCTTAACTAGCTTAACTAAAGAACTATTTAAACCTATCTTTATAAATTTTACTTGAAAAATTAAAACCTGACAATTAAAAACGTTAGCAACAATATTACCTTCGAAGCGTGTACAATAATGCTAATATACATGTATATTGACCAAAAACACAGACGTTACGTATTGCTCTTATAACTATTATATTAAATATTCAAGTAACAATTTAACTGACATTATTGCGTTTCTCACTGGAGGTTAGTTATTTGAAGGGAATCTAAAACCTACACTTACTCTGCCTATACATCTAACAGTTTAGACAACAGAGATTACAAAAGAAAATTATTAAAGAGAAAGAGTATAATATATTTACATTTATATAAACTTGAAATACTTTGAACGGTAGAAGTATATATAATAAAAAATGTGGTCAAAGCTACGATATATTACAGAGATATTCTAGCTTACTTAAGTGGCAACACCTTTTTATAGCTAAAGTTCTTTTAAATCTTTGCATAAAATCAGATCTAGGCATAGAAATCCGTACTTTTTAGAGATTCTTACAGTTTTTGCTATACATTAATAATAATTTCGACTGAGACGACTGACGCCTCTCCCTGGCTTTATTTCTAACAAAATATTTAATTCACACATAATTTTTCTACAAATCTAAAAACATTTAGCAATCTACGTACCAACATCAAAAATACTTGAACATACATAACGTGGTAACAGAAGTTTAGAATACGACTCTTTACTTTGAAAATTATTGCAGAACATTGAATAATAGTAGGCGTAATAAGCATATTTATTAGCTCCGTTTGTAAGTACAAAAAAAGAAGAATATATATAATACATATACCTACATAGAATACCTTACTTAGCATGTGCAAAGTTTTGTATAAATAAGGTTCTTCAATATTAAAACCTTCATTTATTTTATAACGTGAACGGTAAATGTATTCCTTATATTATTGTCTATGTGTGGCTTTTATTGTTATTTTTGTAAAATAATAAAAAAAAACCTGAACTACTTAGTAATTGGATAATTGATTAATCACAGTCAATTGACATAAATTTAACGACTTTCTGAATTAAGGTAAGTACGTTTTGAACTCTTGCTGTCGGCTGCGACTGCCGACCGCACATGCCGACTGCATGAAGTCGACCGCAGCTGCACTACTGGTTTGTATGTATTTACATGAAACCGTAAGCTAGAAGTCAAAACGTATCTTGTATTTTTGAACGGCTTTTGCAAGCCCTAATCAAACATAAAAAAATAAGTGAATTGTTTCTGATAACTTGTTTTAAACTATTGTCTATTGATAATGACTATTGTAGTGTATCTAGCGGAGGCTACGACATTTAGTTTTATTCTTTGCTATTGCTACGAATACTTACAAAAAATACTGAGTGTGCAACTTTTGCCATGTCAAATAACTGCACATGGTACAGTTTTGACTGTACCAGTAAACAGAAGAAAATCTTCATATTACAAAGAGTACAGATACATTTGTTACTGACTGTACCATTGCTCTATCTGTCTATCATATTAGCAACATATCAATATCAACGATTGAGATATTCATTATACGCCTTACAAAAAAATAATAGAAAAATAATGGTGACTGTTAGCAAATACTTTGCAAAGAAAAGCATAGACTTTGTTTTTAAAGTGTTAAAAATAATATGCGCTGCAGTAAAACAAATATCGTATAGTAAAAGTATATAGTAAAACAAAGCTGATAAAGGTATTAGACGGACAGCTTGACATACTGGCTAAACAGCAAAATACTTGAATCCGTAATAGATTTTTGCGTGTTACACGTAAATCTAATACCCACTGAATCACTATAAACAAATCCCAAGCTATCCGTGTAAAGCCACACTCTTAAAACAATATTGCTTCTATCTAAAATAATAAATACAAATACTCCATACAGATCCTACTTTGTACAAAAGTTTTGTGTCCAACTAATAGCGAGAATAACTGAATTAAATATAACCTATAATTACAATATTAAAAATAACTGGCCATTACAAAAAAGAGAAATTGTTTACTTCAGATCGTAGATATCCGAATGAGATTCTATGAATCGAGACGTAATAATTCGTCCTGAATCGACTACAGGCGTCAGTAACTCTTCCGATGGCACTTGTATACGGATTCTATTGTCTGATGGGAGGTTTGTTGATCCGTTGCTATAGAAACCTAGGGCGACTGGTTTGTGGTGTTCGTCGTATTTGTACTTGGAAGGGCTGACGGGATGGAGGTGCGGGCTCCCGGCTAGAGGGTTGTACGTCACGTGTATGCGAACCACGTCATCAGAAACTGGTGACACGGAAGGCGGGTGAGGAGTTGCGCGAGGCGTCGAATGCGCGGTAGATGGCGCTCGTTGGATGCTCAACCCGCATATGCCCGAACTGGAATCAAGTTCATAGTTATTAATTCATACTATTCTATATATATAAATCGTGGCTAATATACTGTGTATAGAGACCAAGACGTCAAGCTACCACAATCTGTCAAATTGCTTTAATAAATTTTCAACTTCATCTCTCAAGCATAAGTTTCAATGTTGATTGGGAAGTCTCAGATTGGAGTAGCTGGATACGACTGTCTGTACTAGAAACTATAAGGATATCGTCGCTAAGTTACAAACGCACGGGTTGATACATCTTCTGAATCGAACATGAAAACAAATGTCTACATAACGAATTTTAAGTACAAAGACACATTGTGCAAACTAAGTGAAAATCAAGCTGATACTTATCAATGAATATTATGAGAAATAGCTGTTTACAGGAGATAGCTTTCTCCTTGATTTTTACTTTAAAATTAGGCACTTTACTTATCTGCATAACTGAATGTAAAAATTACGTATCCCATCTAAAAATGTATTCATTATGCCAGCCTTAAAAATAAACTTCTTTATCAGTATTCAATGCCAGCACACATTCACAATGTAAAAAAAAAACATCCACATAAATTATATAGCGGTTAAAAAAGAACATAGAAGATTCTTTTGTTAAATATTAACATACCCTAATCTCTTCATGAATCATAAAAGCCAAGAAGTACAAAAACAGCGCTTTTATCAGCTATCAGAAAAAAGGACGGAATTTCCTATAGGCCGCTATACGAGAGGCTTTTTCAAAAAGAGCATGTGACAGTGCATTCTACATCTACAAAACATCTCACCCATCTGACCCGGTAGCGTCATCGCTGACGTTGGAATGCGTGTCCAGGGAGTTATCCATAGCGTGCGAGCGCCCGCTCGAGAACACGCTCAGGTCAGCCGTACTCGTCACACTCGTGTCGGCTAGGGACCGTCGCGACCCAAGCGCTGACACCGACTCGTCACACCGAATGCCCCCCGCAACTCCGGAGTGTTCTAACACCGAATATTCACATTAACAAATACCCCACAATAACAGTCATATCCCACATATCTGCTCAACTTTCCTTCCCGGAAAAAAGGCAAATTCTCGGGTATTTGACTGTGTAGTGAAATTATTTTTAAAAGTCAGCTAGTAGCGTTTAAAACATAAAGCGACACGTCCATGCGAAATATTAAATCAATGCTTACCTTACTCCGAGCACATAAAGACAAGCAAAATCAATGTGGTGTAACACAAAACGCACATGCAATATTTCTGAGCTTCAAAACAATCTCTGCTCTTAGTTTTTTAAATAAAATCAATAATAATACTTAATAAATCTTCCTTATTTATTGAATAGGTACATATTTACATCGGAATAATAAAAAGGAAGGTATGAAGGTGGATCAACGCCGCAGTTAATCTGTGTGAAGCAACAGAATGCAATTAGATAACATTAGGTAACATTCTTAAATTTTTTTGACTATCTATCTAAAATAATTTGCTCCATAAAAGTAACTGCGTTGTGGATGCACCTTAAAGGTAATCAACGTCGTCGTCTTCTCGTTCTATTGAATCTCCTATTATTTACAAGATAGCTGTGGTGCTGATGTTCAGTAGGGCGGACGGGAGTCGAGGTCAGGGCGGGAGATTGGAGGTGAATGTCCATGGACGCATGGGACGTACGAAGTGGAACGCCGATTTGGGAAGTAAGATCTGAAGAAAAACGTTTAACTGAATTACCACTGCATTATCATAAGCGTAAGGATTTAAATCGATTGACTGAATAAATTGTTTTTTTTTATTATTATTATTGTGGGCAAGTTGGCACGGTATAAATCTTGTCTAGTCTAATTTATAAAAACACTCTTGGTCAACTGAATGTGAGTACGCTTTACCTAAACTGTGATAGCTAAAAAAAGTGGTAGCGTGTGAAATGCTGCAACTAAATCCTAAAACATATTGACTATAATTTTGCCTCAAGCGTTGATAATATTATGCACGTATGGAAGTGTCATATATTTTTATCAAAGTCCAACTTTACCCATTTATAAATAAGTGTTGAACACCAAAAATGTATGTGTTTAGGATTGCGTAAAACATAGTTTGGTGTTGAGAAAACAAGTTTATGTCATTTATCTACTGTAATAACGTTCTCGGAAGAGAATCATTTTAAACGTGATAATTTGAAAAACAACTAAAAGCGACACTGATAAGATATAACAAAATGTGTGCTGTGTCTACGTAATGCACAGTATGTGATGTCTAAATATACGACTAAAACGTACCGTTCATTACAGACTGTTATGTGTTTTGTTTGATTTTTATAATTATTGGCGTTCCTCATACCACCACGGGCGGCAAAACTAAAAATAAAACGTTCAAGTTATGTTTTCTCGGGACTTTCATTTTACCCACAAAGCATACTTTTAAGATATTCGGGTATTAATATGTTTGGGATATTTATTGTAAAAACTTTGATTTTAATTTTTTTATTCGATTTATTGACAACACATGCATTGACCTCGCCCAATGGGATAATATCAGTAACGGAGCATAACACTAAAATACGCATTTGTTTTGAACCAATTTATTAGTTTATCGCTTTGTTCCCATGAGTTCAAACTCAGGTCATATTATGGAGGTTTCTTTACTTAACTTAAAACTAAAGATAATAAAATAAATTATACTTCTGTACCCAATCGACGTTGGATGATAGGGGTGGGTTTATGTAAGACCTTATATGGTACTATGCGAAACAAAATCATGGACAAAAACTTTCGAGCAGAGATTCTTTCAAAGCGGACTTTAACCAGGTAGAAGTTTTGCAAATCAGTAATTTAAAGGCACATAAAAATGTTACATTTAGTGCGTTTTGGGCCAAACGCAAGCCCGACGTTGGTGTTATAATGAGAGTAAATGTTAATAAATGTAAGTAGTATTAAACAGATTACATAGTGGGCGTAGCGTTATCTTATGAGAAGTAGCACAAACAATGCGGGAAGCCGGGGATTCGTCTTAAGATCTGAGGAGCTCGCCTCACACACTCATATCTATAGATAGTGTAAATACGTGTAACTCAAGCTCCTCACATCTTAAGAAATGCCATGTTAAATGCATGTCGTTTTATTCGTGTTAATCATGACATAAACCCACCTCCATACCACCAGTAACATGCCAGTGCACAAGTTTTAATCAAGTACTTCTATATCTAAAACAAAAACTAAAACACAGTTGGCTAAAATGCCACCATTCTGGGTATCAGTGAAGTAGGTACATAAAAATCTGCAAGCCTGTAGTGTCAAACTCGCCTATTGTAACTGTGTGTGGATAAAAATCAAAGTTCAAAATATGCAATAAAATCAAGCCTTGCCAAAAGTTGCTGAACAAGCGACGAGTTTCACAATCCTGGTTGCTGAAAAGGCAAGATTCCACCAGTATGCTGTAGCGCACACAAATGTTTCTTCTAGCACACTCGCTCTAGCATACAGTAACAAATTACGTGCGAATATTTCTAAAATGTTCACGAAATTACAACACATATTTGAGAACTATTCTGGTGGAATCTCGCCACAAGGATACAAACGAAAGGAGCGGCAAACTACAAAACAAAATAATAAAAAATACTAAACTAGTACGACAGTACGATAAATAAAAGATCTACTGACACGATCACCATCGAATGGCAATCTTGAACTTATTACCGTAATATTTCAATAAATTCAAGCATTACTGGTATAAATGAACTTGGTTTGTTAAAAACTTAGCTTTACGTCTCGATTGATGGTCTAGCACACTATCGGCCAAATACTGAAACGCCACTCAATTTTAAGGACTACACAAACATCATTCCGTACGTCACACTTAGCTAAATTACTGTGACAGAAATACTTTTAAGTAGAACTTAAAGTAAAGTAACGTTTGAGTATTTCGAGAGAAAATTAAGTACATAAGTCAAATAAAAGAATTAATGATTTGAGCAGATGTAACCTACTGACGTAAAGACATTATAATTCACAACTACATATCACTGAAGCAGGAAGGGCTATGGATAAAATCGTATACGAAATATAGGGATTTCTCTTGAGATCGAATTTCAAAACCGAATGTGTTAGGCCGGCAATACACAGACCTCTTGAAGCAGTTAGGGGGCGATAGCTTTAAGCTGCGACCGCACAGTGAACTGCAGAGTTCTATGCACCCACATAAACAACCGCTCGAGCAGTTGCAACTGATTCGGGCGGTCACAGCTTGAAGCTGTCGCCCCCTGACTGCTTCAAGCGGTTCTTGTATTGCCGGCCTTAGAGGATGTCATAAACTACGTTCACTTTCAAACATAATTCATTACAAAATTTTGGATGACGTCACAATTTTCTTAATTTTACTATCATAATTATGCTCACGCATAGGTAGTAGGTACGTTAGAAGGTAGCATCAATGCAGATGCTTTAGTTAGATTCACGTTTAATGCTTAAAATATTTCGTCCACTGCCCTTTAAAACTTAAAATCTCAAACAACTAGCTAAACTGTGATACGGTATAATAAATTAAGCTATAACCTACATTAGTACTGCAAAGGCAATTTAAAAAAGAAACCTATCAACACTTGAACATAACCATGATTTGAACACTATTTCGAAAACTCCTACTTTCGGTAGAAGATATTAATATATGTACCTATAACAAAATGTTGAGAAAACAATACGGTGGGTAAAACCGTTTTCAAAATAGTTGTGAATATCCTATAGGAATTTTGATGAACATTTCTGGATTGTATTTTTTATGTAATAATTTGTGTTTGTAATTTAAACCCTCATATTTCTATAACTGTCCTCTGACTTGTTAGTTATATATGAAAATTAATTAATTTGTACTTTTAAGGACAAGGGTACTACACGATTGATTGACTCAACAATCTAGGAGTAGTAATCCTACCTAGAACTATGACAGATATACCTAGGGCTTGACTAAATTTGTGACATAAGAAATGTTACCCTTTGTGAGATTTTTTCATGTTTCTATTGTAGATATTTTTATATGACTAGCTGCTAAAATATTCGCAGTCTAAACATATTGAACTTAAGACTCTTGAAACGTACACTTAATATTTTTCTTGGAATTCACACAACGCAACATCGTCTGGGGGACTTTTGAAAAAAAAAAAAAAATAGTTGGTATTCAAAATTATTTTGGACACTAATTTTGATTCAATAGGAGATCCTTAAAATCTCTTAAAATTAATGAGTAAAAATACTGAGAGATAAAAAAAATCTACATTGAATGTTACTGTTTGAAATATAAATACTATATCAATGATAAGCAAATAACTGTATCATCCTGTTATCATCTATTAGCCGAGTGTTGCTCATTACTATTGGTACAGCCTCCCACTACATTCCGATAAGAATGGGTTAGGACCATTGCTCATTAATGTCGGCCCATCCGCGATTGAACGATGTAGTGTGTCTAGGATAGATATTTTCAGAAATGTGTAAAGGTTCTATGAAATATTTTCCTAAAATGTAAGATATTTTTTAACGCTAAAGTTTGCTCTGGTATGTGGAAATGCCATTTCAAGCAAAGATCAATATAATACTTATCTTTTAAATCAAATTAAAATTGAATATAATTAACCTTGCTTTTGTGCATAGCTTTATGAAATCTAACAGATTTTTCCCCAAGACTATGTTGATTTGTGTGTTAAACTTATCATGACCACGACTCTTCACGGTTGTGCATAATCAGTCAAGAACATGCATGCATGATGATTAAATTCCATACAATGTGAATATCATGCAAATGTGATCGAATGAGGCATCCAACAGCATGCCGAAAAAAAATTACAGCTACGAAAAAGTAGCTCAGAATCTAGACAATAATTTTCTGTATGAATAAAAGCGAATGAAGTAACGAATATAAATAATCAAATTTCCCAAAATGCTTGCTATTTTTACCTTGCTATTTTTACATTAGCACTTGAGATTAACGAAAATACTGACTGATTTACTTTAAAAAGATAAAATCTGAGGTTCATAAGTATTCATGAAAGTGCTTTTAAGTGTGCCAATGTAAATGAGCAAGTTCTATAAATGCGTGAAGTGGTCGGAGCCAAGGCTTTCGTCCGAGGTGGTACGCGAAGTGGGTAGTGATGCTTCCAAATTACCTGACACTGTATCGCTCTGGGAAACACGAAGCTCCTGCAATTCCATTGCGGCTTTTTCGCGTCTGAAACAATTTGTTTGAAATTAGGAGGATGTTGTGCTATTTTGTTTTAAAAAGGACTTTTGTCACCAGCCCTAATGTAGGTACTGATTCAATTGAGAAATCTATGCAAAAATATTTGCCATTTCCCACGGTTTCCCCGAGTTCCAAGGGACTTCTTTCCGCAGCCTCCTCGTGTGAACTGGTTCAGCCATGTAGCTGTTAGGAATATTAAACAAAAAACAAATTAACAATTATTTAGTATGGCTTACCTCAATATCACAGTTGCTCTAGCCTGTTTTTCAGTCTCGGAAAAATTTTCAGCCCGCTGTCCAATCTTGGATTTTTTGTCGGGCTCCACAAACATGCCAAGTTGGCGCTTCGGCAGCTCGTTGGGCGGTGGCGGACCTGGGTAGTCGAGCTTGGCTCGTTTCAGCTCTTCCATCGATCTCTCCAAATGATAAATTACTATATCGTCTTCAAACATAAAGTCTTTATGTAGCTTAACCTAAAAATTTAATATCAAGTTCACTCTCAATACACACAATCTTGTATTAATATCCCGCTGGATATTAATACAAGATTGTTGTCTCTAAATTACGGTTTACACAGAAAATCAGCAGACCTGAATATAATTTACAATAAGATCCATATCATTTAACTTCATGATTGCTTTCTTGTGTAGCTTGAGTATTGTATAAGCCATAGCTGTGACCACCCGCTCTCCGTCTAACAGATATATGTCCCAAACCCTGAGACAAAGGCTAAATGGCACTCTTTCGACAAAACAAACAAAGAACCATTTCAGGGAATAAAGAATGGCGTCTAGACCGAACTTGTCAAAATGATGTTTCAGTTTCGGCATAAACTTTGTGAGTATTTTGTCATGGTGCTCAAGGAACCGTGTTAGTTTAGGAAATCCTTCTATGTATAATCCATGCATGGCATATTTCTTATCTGACAACAGTACGGCCAGCGCCCAGAAGGCGTCTTCTTCATCCATGTACATGAGCAGGACTCCGGCCAGACCAGACATGCCTTGGCAGTAACCAACTTCAGAGTTATACATGCTATAAGCACAAAGTACATTGAATAATGAACATTGTTTTTCTGAGTACCGTTCTCTATAAAACTGATGTTCACGAAACTGTCTGTTCACATCGGAATCTATTTGCCTTACATCGGTGGACCATAACTTGGCCAGTTTCAACATTTCTTGAAATTTTCCAGGGTTAGCAGATTTTATTCTATTAACATCCATCAACTTGCACCATACTTTTATTCGAAGTGAATTTGGAATGCCTTTGTATATTCGCCTATGGAGTTTTTCTTTGGTGGCTGGTGAGTCCCAATTAGTAAGCATTTTGACCCATTTTTTCTCCCGTTCCACTTCAATATTGACTTTTTGGGGCCCTGTTTTCTGCGGCAAGCGCTCATCGTGTATGAATCCATATCTGCAAATACAATTGATATATAAAAGGAAAGTTTGAAATAATGTTTTGTAGGAAAATAATGCATGTTAATGGTTTGGTCAAATATTATGTAGGTAGGTATGAAAATACATAACTTCGCAATTGCTTACTAATAAGTTTCGCGACTGTGAGCAGCGCTGGAATGCTGAGCAATAAATAAAGAATATAATAAAGTGCAAAATACTATTTCATTAATTTACAGAATGAACATTATTTTTTTACTCAAATAGTTAAGGAAACTGTTCTGGTATTTAAAATCATCCTAGAACTTTCAGGGAGTAGGTTCTGAATGGTTGTAATTAAGAATGAAAACTCATGTCTCAATCAACGAAATAATAATTTTTTTAAAGAAAAAATGAAAAAAAAAGAGAAATAGTTTAGCCGCAGATGCAAGGTGAAATGGAAGCGAGCAGCACAATATGAGGATAATATTAATTAATATAATACATTATATTTGATTGGTAAATATATGATAATGGTGTTTGAGAACTGTTACATTTACTATCGCATAGCAGAACCCTGGTGTAGTCTTATGTTATTCATAATTTTAAAATCTTGCCTGAGCACAGTAATTTCTTACAAGATTACCATTAATTCCTCTCTCTATAAACTATAGATAATTTCACATAAAGCTGTAGTTTTTTTTTGTATTCAACTGCACCCTATTTCAAAAATTAGGTCTCCGATTCTGAGTGCTTAAATATTATGTATAAAAATTCAGTTATGAGTCACTCCATTAAAAAATGTGTAATGGCCTTACTTTTTAGTTGTAAAGGAAGTTGAATATCATGAATCACAACTGACAGTATTAACTTAAATTTAATAACTTATAGCACAGCAATTTTGCACAGCTTATTTTCTAACAAGTGCTAGCAATATGCATTAAATATGCTACAGTTTTCTAGTCATACCTATTCTGTACTAAAAGACATGGAAAGATGTGTATAATAAAGAGGAAACATGTTTTTGTTTTTAAGGCTTTGCTAAACTGATTTGAAAAATTATTTTACTGTTGTATGGTATGGGCAGTAGTTCCCACGGGACGTAAGTGGAACCTTGGGAAAACCGCTAGGTATCAGTATTTTTGTACTTAGTAACAAAAGTAGAATGTATATCAGCCTTCTAAAGTCAATTATAATATATTCATAAGGTCAATTATATTTAACCTGATCGACACCTCTTAATTTTTTTTATAAATTTTTGGAATGTGAGTAAATGCCTTAGACCCAAGTCCACAGACAACATAAATGTCCGTTTTTTAAAACAACTGTTTGATTTGAAAATTCAATGTGAAAATTCATAGTTCACAGTAGTTTTAAGAAAACCGATGATTATGTTCTCTGTGTTCTTGGGCCTTATCATCATCCTCCAAGCCTTTCCACCAACTATGTTGTAGTCGGCTTCCAGTCTAACCAGATTCAGCTGAGTACCAGTGCTTTACAAGGAGCAACTGCCTATCTGACCTCCTCAACCCAGTTACCCGGGAAATCCAATACCCCTTGGTTAGACTGGTGTCAGACTTACTGGCTTCTGACTATATGAAACATTCAAAATCAATAAGAAAATCATTATAACTTTTGATAGGTTTATATGATTGTATGCTTTGTCAATATGATGTTTTTTAAGCAGTATTCTCAGTACGTCATTAAAATGTCTTAAATCCGAGTAATCCTCTCTTGCAAAACTCTTCCTGAGCCACACAATACAAATAAACATTATTTTATTTTATATTATTTACTTTGAAGACTTACAGAGATAAATAATCCATGATTGTTTTCTTACTTATTAAACAAAAACAAAAGAATGAATGAGCAGTTTCCCAGTTGCCCAATCTACCAAATAATTCTAAGGATTCTTTAAAATATGAATTATTTTACCCACACATTCAAGACACCTTACACACAAAATTGTATCTGTTGATAAATTGTCACAATCATGAAACTGTGTCATGTTGTAGACCCATAAATAATAACATTTACTATGTAATAACAATGAGTGTTCAGATGCTATGATCTTGATTATTTTCATAATAAACAACACAAATGACTGCCTAAAACTGCATAAATTAAAGTGTGTATAAATGTCAAACTAATAACTGGTTTGGTGAGAAGCTGGGTTCTCTAAGAATATACTAATGAAATGATTTCATTTTGCTATACACAACCTTAAAATATAGTACTGCAAGCCCAGCATTAACTTAAAATTGGCAAGCAATATGCAAATTCGCAATAAACCGTAAAATAGTGGCATACCGATCAGTTTTGTGGTACTCCTCAAACTCGGGGTCCTCCCAAGGATCGATTTGGCCGACAAGGTTCTCTCGACCCCGCTCGTATCGCTGGAATATGCGCTCCCGCTCCTCGGAAGCCCGTGCCAACAGTGCCTCCTCATTCATAACACAGCCTGGTTGTACCACATACCGAAACGCCTACACGACCTACTATCTTTCCACCGGACGAACCTACTGAATACTTCGCTCACTTACGCGTATGACTAACCCGTGTACAGGGCAGCCCAGATATCTTAAACTACTGTTAAAATCATCACGCCCTTTTCAATTGAAAATCTTGGACGCTGTGTGATTTGACGTGCTGTCATGTCATAATAATTGCTTGCTACCAGAGACCAAGTTTTGGGCTGGAAACTAACACACAGTTCACACGAAGAAACTAGTTTACGGACAGCTAAACAACGTAATAGATCCAAAAGTTATGGAACATAATAATTAGCGTAGGTAAGTATGTAATATTTGAAATTAAAATTAGAGAAATACGCCCTCTTTTTCAATTAGAACAGGAAAATTACGAAACGAAACTGCTAAAGCTAACAGAGATTCCTACTCGTTGTGTGCTACTCGTCTAGTTTTTACTCTAACTTTGTCGACATCGTTGCGGAAGCGTAGTTTGGTGCAAAAATTAAACGCAACTATTTTGTAAAGGGTGGTATACACACTCATCTTTGATAGTCCAATTTTTTTTATGTTTATTAAACATTTGTTTTACATTCATTATTGGATTTGTCCACAAGAGAGATGTTTTGATTATTATTTATAGGCGTTTTCTTAACGATGGCAAAAATCATCAAATGCAGCAGCAGCGGTGAGGGAGTGTCAGACTTTTACTAACAAAAAATCCATCGTGTTCGGTCGTAGACCTTTGTACCAGAGTCGCGGTAACTCTTTCGAACAAAACCGCTGCCGTGGAGGAGCACGATGGATAATTAATGCTGGCGTGCCGTGCAATACGACCAGCACTTTTGCAGCATGACAAACCATGGTGCCCGAGGCTGTCGACAGCTTTTGGGAAGGTATTTTGTCATCCGGCATAGTGCCTATATTATGGCTATATAGTGACTGACGGAATAACCTGTAACCATAGTCCAGATTCCCATTCTCCCACAGCCAGCAGGCGAACGCGCTCGACAGCACCATTACACGTATTTAGAAGATCATTCCATGTGATGCTGCAGAGCGACCTATCTCTGAGAGGAGGGGTCACTGGGTAAAACCGTATTTGGGCATGTCATTTTACAAGCATTCAACGCATCGGCCAAACAGGGGCCCGATTCTCCTAATTTTACTTAAGCAACATACGATTCACGTTCGACTCGATTCGACTGATATCCAATCCCGACTCGATTACGATTGAAACGTATGTGGCATTCCGCAATTTTTTCTTTGAAATAAACGTTTTTATCCTTTTCTGTCATTCAATAATGAATCGTTTTGTCTGCAAATGATTTACGATTGCAAAATGATTGTACAGCAAACTACCGTATTGACCAAAATCACCAAAATAGCAGACCAATCGCACACCAATCAAATGTCAATCGAATACGATTGGTCTTTTATTAGTAGCAGAATGCCTGATATGGTTAAAACTGCTATTGCGATCATATTGCGATTCGATTTCTATTCGATTTTGACATTATTAACTTAGGAGAATCGGGCCCCTGGGCCCGAGGCCAAGTGAGGAAGATAGAATTTTTCTAGTGATTCTTGCGGTGCTGTGGACCGAAGAGAGGAATGCCGGTAAACTAAGACTAGAAATTTTGCGGACACCGAGGCCTCCCAAGCGAATAGGTAGTGAGTGAGAGTGAGGTAGTGAGGTTAAAGTAAGGGTGTTCCTGATAATTTTGTCAACTCTATCTAATAGGTTCGCATGTTTCCACAGATGAGAGGAGCGAAGTATATTTGTAAATTTTGGTCCGAAACAACAATATCGAATAAGTGTATGTATATGCCGAATGTACATTAATTTTAAATAACCTGTCCGAAATTTCATTGTTTGAATTTTTCCTCTATAAAAGAAATAAAATACTAGAAACTAAAATACATACCTAAGTAAATGAAAATTGGGAAATGGGACTGAACTCATATTCGGTGGATATAATCATAAAAATACATTTAATTCATTGCAATAATGAACAATTTCAAGAAACAAATAATAAAAATAGTTGGGAAGAATTTGCAAGACGTATGGGATGGGCCTTTATTAAAAACATTAAAAAAGAAATATCCACCACAGATTATAAATCATTGTAAACAAAAAAAAATGACTAAAAGTCAAAAACAGCGGCGCGCACGATAAACTTGCGATAAATAATAATTTATAAGATATTATATAATTCAAATACATAGTTAATCTGATAGTGACGTAGACGGTGACTGAAAGAATTTTGTACCTTTGAACTATACTCTCGTACCAGTTAGACTTGTTATATTGTTTTAACCTAAAAATAAAAAGTTTTACGATAAAATCGCCAAAATGTTCAAAGTAAGTTGGTTCTATAGTTTTGTTTTAATGTAAATCGGCTAGGTAAAGATATTAGTTTCTCCTTTGAAAGTCTCTCCCAGATATTTGTGCTTTTATAACCTAATAGAATGTTGTGTTGCTGATTTTGTTAACACATTTTTTTTTGGATTATTTACTGGCATGGCTAAGTGAGTTTGTCAGCCTTATCAGACACAATATGTGTAAAAAAAGCTTTTAGTACCTACTTTAGTATAACATAAAGGTTGCGTGCAATATTCACAGACTTTATGAAGCTTTTCTGTGAAAAAATATAATTTCCATGCTTTGCTCTAGGGTCTAGTTGGTTTGGTGACTGGCGGTGCCTCAGGACTTGGTCGCGCAACAGTTGAACAACTTTTGAAGCAAGGAGGACGAGTTATAATTTGTGATCTCCCTTCAAGTTCCGGACAGGAAACGGCAAAGCAGCTCAAAGAAAATGTCGCCTTTGTTCCAGTAGATGTAAGTAGACTGGCAAATTAACTTTTATTAATTTATGACCGCACAGGTATGCCCTAGTCATCTTATAAGCTTGCAAACCTGTTTATTAGGATGTAAAAGTAAAAACGATTTGTAACGCCTTTAACCTAATATACGCCGCTAATTATAAAACAGTTGTATCTCGCGCATATCTGCACTCTGGTGTACAACAGGTTAAGTTCGCCCTTGTCTATGGCTTGGGAAACAAGTGAAATCTACTATTGAGGTATTCTTGATTTGATCTTAATCAAATGGGTGCTATAGTAAAAAAAAATGTATTTAATATGTTCGGTCAACCGTTGATTACTAAGTCTCCATTGTCAAAATATTACAGGTAACTTCAGAGCAAGATATCAAGAATGCTCTTCAGACAACCGTAGATAAGTTCGGCCGTTTAGATGTGGTGGTGAACTGTGCTGGTGTAGCCACTGCTTCAAGAGTCTACAATTTCAAAAAGGATCAGCCCTTCGACTTGAAGAGTTTCCAAAGGACTGTTGAGGTATTTTGGTTACATAAACTAAATTATAAAGCTGAAAAACTTTCTTGCTTGGATGCTTTTTAGAAAAAGACGCTGGATGCAGGTCGCCTCCAACAGGTATCTGTGGAGATCTAATGGGAAGGCCTATGTTCAGCAGTGGACGTCCTATGGCTGAGATGATGATGCTATTTAGAAGTGTGATATTTAAGAAGTGTTATAATTGTTTAGAAGCACTAGGCTGATTTGAAGTTTTTGTCTGCGTTTGATAGCTCGTGTATCAAGGTACGCTATAGGCTCCTTTTTGTCCGGCTGTGCAATGTAATTCCCATAGAAAGCCAGTGAAACCACTAGTGGTACCTTGTATTTTATAATTATTTATTAGAAATTGCTAGATTGTTAGAACTTATGGCTAAGTCAAAGCTGTGCGGATCGATCATAAAGTTAAGGAATGCTTGGCGCGGTGGGTCTATGGATGGGTGACCATCTTGTCATCAACTCTAACATACACACACCGGCACAATTAGAGGAACACAAAAAAAAAAGACGTTTTTTTTTATTTCTTATGAGAATATTTACAAGTGGCTCCTTTATTTTATTTATTACCCTCTTATGACATACCCTTTTGAGACTTTTTGACATCCCTCAATAATTTAACAGAAATTGGACCCTCATAAGTGTTTGTTGACAATTAGGGCGTTTAAGTGTTTTGGATAAGAAATTTGTTTATGCAGTCAATGGTGGCCCTAGCTCACTTTGTTGTTGTTACTTGGAGAATTAACATTGTATTGCATCGAAAATGAGTGATTTGCCCGCAACTGATGTCGCCAGAGCTGTGACAATGATCGAGGAAGGTCACACATACCGTTCAGTGAGTCGAAGGTTGGGTGTGTCCGTATCTGTGATCCACCGTAATGTTAAACGGTACAGGCAGACGGGGTCTTACGTGCGGAGGCGGGGACAAGGCAGAAATCGTGCAACCAGTGCCGTAGATGACCGTTTTATAAGGGTGCAAACTTTGAGAAATCGTCGTCAAACTGCAGTTCAGACCCGAAATCTTTTAGAAGAAGTGCGTAATGTGCATATTAGTGAACGAACAGTAAGAAGACGGTTAAATGATGCCGGTTTAAAGTCATACGTGCCAGCTAAAGCGCCCAAGCTTGAGGTATGCCATCGAGTTGCAAGACTAGCGTTTGCTCGTCAACACCAAAATTGGTCTGAAGAATGGAGTCATGTTTTATTCTCTGATGAAAGCCGATTTTGTGTCAATTTCATCGACGGAAGGGAAAGGATGTGGAGGCATCGAGGAGAACGCTACCATCAAGCAAATTTTACCGAAACGGTGTCATACGGTGGAGGGTCCGTTATGGTATGGGGTGGCATTACTTTGTCCGCACGCACGGCTTTAGTCATCATCGATGGAGGTTCTCTGACTGCACATCGATACATTACAGAGATCTTAGAACCCCATGTAATGCCATTTGCCCCATTCATTGGCGAAAATTTTGTGTTTATGCACGATAATGCACGGCCCCATACTGCACGCGTGGTTACCGAATACCTTAGCGAAATCGGAATTACCCAAATGAACTGGCCAGCACGATCACCAGACATGAATCCAATAGAGCATGTCTGGGACATGATTGGGCGAAGGGTAAGAGCGAAAATTCCACCTCCCAGGAATGTTGAAGAGCTAAAGTTGGCGCTGGTCGAAGAGTGGGTCAACTTACCCCAAGAAATGATCGCGAATGTCATCATGAGTATGGGCAGACGCATTCAAGCATTAATTAGAGCCCGCGGGGGCAATACAAGGTATTAATTAAGTTTTTTTTAAAGATTTCCCCCACTAATTTAATTTTTACAATTGTTTAGAAAATTTTAAGATTCTCATTATTTGTTATTTTACTGTATTTTTACCAATTTTATTAATGTTTACTCCTAGTTTTAGTTGTGTTATACGTGTAACATGTAAACAAGCTCGAATTAAGTGAAAAAATTGCATTAAAAGCTATTATTTTAAAATAAAACTGTATTTTTTTTGTGTTCCTCTAATTGTGCCGGTGTGTGTAGTTGAGATGATTATTAGAAATTGCTGCTTTTGCGCTTTCCGTTGTCACGACATAACATGAAAACGGCTGTTAACGGCTTGACCGATTTGGCTGAAAATTAGAGGGGAGGTAACTTAGACCCTGGAGAAGATTTTAGGATAGTTTTTGTCACCATCCGGCTACGGGACGCGGGTGAAACCGCGGGCGAAAGCTAGTTCTTAATAGATTCAAAATTGCAAAATAATAACCTCTCTAATAATTACGTAAGTTGTGTTACACTCATTATATCTTATCAAGACCTTTTCTTCAATTATTTAGTGGGTGGTAGAGATAACAATGATAAGAACCCTCATGTCAATCGAGTTCGTTTTGTAAATGTAAACAGTTTTATACTATAGATATAAATAACTAGCTTCGACCGCGGTTTCACCCGCGTCCCGTAGCCGGATAGTGACAAAAACTATCCTAAAACCTTCTCCCGGGTCTAAGGTCCCCTCTAATTTTCAGCCAAATCGGTCAAGCCGATTTTCATGTTATGTCATGACAACGGAAAGCGGGTTTCATTTTTATATATTAGATTTGATACTTTTGCACAATCGATATATTACATGTCACCTGTTGTGGAAGCTACTTGAAAATAATCAAATATTATTGCATCATTCTGTGTTTAAAATAATGACCCGTTAATTGAAATAAATTCATGTATCATAGTATTTCTGCACAGTATTTTACTGAAAATCAAATTCAAATTGGAAGAAAATTGTATTATCTACTATTACACAGAATGTTGTTTAGAATTTCAAGTATTGTAATGTCTAGAAGAATAATAGTAATTATTTACATGTTAACCACTTCTTGTCCACAATACACACAACAGTTAAACATTTGCAGCCTTACTTATAAAGGTGAATTAAATATAAGTAATACTTAAGGGCTGCTTAAGAAAATTCTTACTTATAAACGTTGCTTAAGCATGTCTTAACGAACATTTAATCAATGCTTAAGACTTTAAGTAGTGATTAGGTAAAACGTTGCTTAGAAGGTGATTAGAGATTTTATAAGTAAGGGGGTTGGTGTGTATCACATATGATTCAAGGGACAATATTAACTTACCTTTTTACAATACAAACATATTATACAGTCCATGCTACTACATTTTATCTCAATTCGAGCTATCAGCCCACATAGACTTCAAAGTTTTTCAATTGTATTGTAATTTCACTTGCATCTTATGATTACTGTTACAGCCTTTTTTATATTCCCATTGCTGGGCACAGGCCTCCTCTCACACGAAGAAGGATTGAGCATTAACCACCACGCTCCCTCAATGCGGGTTGGTGATTTCAGACTTAATAGTCCAGGTTTCCTCAAGATGTTTTCCTTCACCTTTTTATCAGCCATTGGTGTCTAAGATATACTTTAGAAAGTACGTACAAACTTAGAAAAGTTGCATTTTTACTTGCCTGACCTGGAATCGAACCCACACCCTTCTACTCGAGAGTTTGGTTCTTTACCCACTAGGCCACCACGACTTTTATCTTATGATTGTGCGATTAAAATCTCCGTTTTGTTTTTAGCATTTTCATAAATCATCTTTTTATATTTAATTCCAGGTCAACTTAATAGGAACATTCAATGTTATCCGGTTATCAGCCGGTCTGATTGGCAAGAATGCACCAGATGCTGACGGACAACGAGGAGTCATTGTGAACACAGCCAGTGTAGCTGCCTTTGATGGACAGGTAATATCAGTTAAATCACTACATATTTTAAAACAAAGTCACTTTCTCTGTCCTCCCTATATCTCTATGTATGCTTAAATCTTTAAAACTACGCAACGGATTTAGATGCGGTTTTTAATAGTCAAAATGCTGGAACTAACAAAACACTAATCTGTATGCTCGGGGCGTGAAATAGCTAACAGAAAAGTGGCAAAGTTATTTGCAGTAAACAGTAGTTAGAGAAGAATTAAGAGTTCCTTCAGAATGTACTTTAAATTCTGGGGCTGTAATGTCATTTGTGCATGAAGCCAGAAACTGTGGACAGCAAGTGTTATCAAGAGGCAACTGGGTGCAGAAGGTCCGATGCAGTCGCTCCATGTAAAAGACTACTCAACCACACCCAGTTAGTGAAGCTGACTCCAAGATCAGCCAAGATGGTTCATGAAAGGCTGGGCTGATGTTGTCTTAATTTGACATGGAAAATTGTTAGAGTGTGCGGAATACTATTTGTGTATTTTGAATACCGCTGACTAAAAACTGTAATGCCAGAAGGATACTATACTACTATTTTGTTTGCAGATCGGTCAAGCCGCATACTCAGCTTCGAAAGCCGGAGTGGTGGGCATGACATTGCCCATAGCCAGGGATCTTGCCAAGCAGGGCATCAGAGTCGTCACAATTGCACCAGGTTAGTACATATCATATCGTTTATTGCATTCCATAATGTATTTACACATTCATACAGGAATTAATTTTATTCAGTGTGCAAACTTTGTCCACCTACAGTTAAATAAGTTTTAAAGATACGTATATTTTTATTTTGTTATGTTTTAGTACAAAAAACAATTGTTATTGATAGCGAAAGATGTTTATTTAGTAACCGGCAACTCGAAACTTGTTTACTGACGCAAGCGCAGCTCTAAGCGCAAAGAATAGTTAGTGTGCATATTTTATTTATTTATTTAATAGTTCATGTACACAGATACACACACAGAATACAGAAAAGAAGAAAGATAGACCACATAGTACATAGGCACAGCTTATTTCAAGAGAAATTTCTTCCAGCAGGCCCGTTATGGGAGAGTTGGAATAAGAAGAGGTGCAGGTAGTGTGTAAAAAAGAAAGAAGCTATTTTATTTTATTACTGATTTTAGGGTGGATAAACATATGAAAAAAAATTTACTGATGATGAAGGATGTTCTGTTATCGATTCTGAACCACCAGTTTTTTTTGCGCACTGTTTAAAATTCATTCCTGTATAGTACATATAAACACAATAAAAAGCTTGCGCAAATAAGTTATGAGCAATTCATATACATATATGTTTAGGGCTTAGGTTCATTATGGCGTCTCGATCGATTATCAGCCATGTCTTGTTTTGTCTAAGGAGATCAACCATCTGCGTAGGACATATTATAGCGTGCAAGCACTTGCGCAGACACAGTTGCAATCTCCGTTCCTTCACTCTCATACCCCAATGGAATGGAATCTGACACGTTCAGTGAAGATCAGGAGCAGGATCGACGTTCTTTTAGAGACACGGGTGTAGCAATTACCAACTTCCAGACTAGGAAGCTTCTAGGTTGCTTCGTGAAAGGTTCTTAAAAACACGAAGCTATTTCAGAAGTATACCTACTATAACCCAAATTCATAATTTTTTACACTATTATTATTTAAAGTCTCTCAATCTAGTTATTTAGGTTTCTTAATTTTTCATTATTTGCGAAATAAATGCTACATCTGAAATTTTTACTTCCATTTACCGAATGAGGCATGAAGTTCCTAAATCCTTCATAAACTTATCTCTTCCAGGTCTATTCCGTACACCAATGATGGAGATGCTTCCTGAACCAGCCATCAAGAGTTTGGAAGCCACGGTGCCGTTCCCTCCCCGGCTTGGAGCACCCAGTGAATTTGCTCTCCTCGTCCAAAGCATTATTCAGAACCCCATGCTGAACGGTGAAACCATCCGTCTCGATGGATCATTACGGATGCAGCCTTAGGTATGGTACTCTGATGAAATGTAGATAGAATATCAATTTTAAAAAAATCTGGGCTATTAGACATAAAGTGTAATATACAGTAGTTACTTTACATGTTCCATTATGGTAGAGAAATAAACATTTATTTACATTGCATATTTAGTTTTGATTTTTACTCTATTTACTACTTACCTTATATTTACCTTATATAGTTTTATTAGTAGGTTTTTGTAGTGTAGAATCGAGTATTGTACCCTAAGTATTTGATTGGTACGGTCACTCTGTCTATGGATAAGTGACCAAGTCGATCTTTGTATGTAGTATGTAGTTCTTCAATCTCAGGCGTGGAAGGATGGGATGAGGATTTACCAATAACTTATTTCATATTAACTTTCACGTATCAAGATTCAATGTGTTTGAAACAAAGTTCCTTAATATTCTACTTTAATATTCCTATTATGAACAAGTAGGTAACTTGAAAGAACCTTAAATATTAGTATTTGTATCATAGCACAAAATTGTTGAGTCCCGGCTGTTAATTGAACATCTTTGGGAGTCGTTACGTCGACTGGATTGAAGAGGTCAGATAGGCAGTAGCTCCATGTAAAACGCTGGTACTTATCTGCATTTAATAAGATTCGAAGCTAGACGATCCCAACTTATTTTAGAAAAGGCTAGGTAGATGATATTTAAAACACTGCCTCATGCCTATGACTCAAGTGGAAAGCTTGAAGCAGCGAACAGCTTCAGTCAGTTGTTTCACCTGCTTCCAGATTAAACAACTTTCCACACTCGCGAAAAACGTAGCCGATTTGTTATTCTGGTGTATAAGCTATATTATTGCCAAGTCTCATAAAAATCCATTCAGTCGTTTTTGGGTGAAAGAAGATGAAACATCCACACACACAAACACTTTTCGTGTTTGTAAACACACTGCTGGCTGACATCCGAAAGTACATACATACTTAGAAAAGTTGCATTTTTATCTACTTGCCTGACCTGGAATCGGGCCCACGCACTCATACTTGAGGGGTTGATTCTTAACCTACTAGGCCACCACGTGGATAAAACGTAATAAGCTAAAATAATATGTAATAACGAATTCTTCTATTATTTGTGCCGGCTGTACCTAATTTGCACTCCTTCGGCGACTGTAACAGTCGTTACAAGTATTGAGAAGCCAGAAAGGCGGACAACCAGTCTTATCAAGTTATTCTGGTACCCAACATTTCTTACTGGTTTCTGGCTGCATCAATACGGGACGCTAGAAGAAACTATGCTGGGGTTTAACATAGTTTGGAAAAAGATAGGATGAAAGATTCTACGGGATTTCTGCTTATTCAGTTATATATATAATATATTAGCAATGAATCATCATCAACCTTTTTATCGTCCCACTGCTGGGCACAGGCCTCCTCTCAAATAGATAATTATTGGGCGTTAATCACCACGCTTGCTCTGCGGGTTGGTTATTTCGATGTTAGTCCTGGGGGGTTATTCCCGCTCGGTAACACCCTTTCATCAACACTGTTGACGATCGGGAAAAAAAAGTTTCGTTCGTTCACAGTGTTGACGAACGCTTAACATGGAATGGAACCCACACTCATAATTGAGAGCATGGTTCTTAATGAATCATCCTCATACTCCGTGCCTTTTTTGCCAACTATGTTGGGGTCGGCTTCCATGGTTCTTAATATGCTTAACATAAATGTGAAATACCTACTCCCAAAAAATGTTAGGAGGAAATTCATGATTAGGTAAATTATCGTGACACCGTTTATGTTTTTGGCTATTATCATAAGCCGTATTGCGTCTTTGGCGATAAGGAAAGAACATGACCTACTTTAGAGTGTGATAACAAAACATTATCGAAATAACTTTCCGTAATCTATTTGAATCCTTTGTTTTGCATAATTTTATTATCTGTAGATAGTATTTCGCGATAGATTCCATTATTTGGTACCCTGCGAATGTTTTCAGAATAGATACTTTCCATTTTGTTTTATTTGTTTAGGCTTTAGGGTTGTAAGAAAAAAAATCGTTTTCAGGATCACTTCGTGCCATCCTCTTTGTCCCTTTTTTCTCACGAACGCGAAGAAGTACCTATAAAGCTGAAAATACCAAAGTTCTATGTTCCCTTTAACTCGCGTACTAGAGGAATCTTCTGTGCATGAGTCACTTGATCGATTTTATTGTACCTATTGCTTTTTGAAATAAGGTTTCATATAATATCTAAGGATTTCAACCACCCTGGTGGCAATATGGGTTAGCTACTGTAGTAAGTAAACTATCTACAGAAGGCAAAGTGTAACGAGTCAAACAGGTTTATTGATCACGAAGCTGTTTATTAGTCAGGCTTAACATAGTTACAGGGGAAAAATGAAATGAGGATTATTTAAACGAAAATATCATTTATTTCTACAATAACGGGCGGCGGCGAGCGCGCGCCACGCCGCCGGCGCTTACGTGCGTCTCACAATATTTATTAATCACCATGAAAATAAATACATTGAAGATGCTCAGGCGACATCTCACACCGCCTTACATTATCATCTATGTTGCCATCTAAAAATAGATCATTGTGTTTTAAACTTAATGACACCTCTAAACAATAATGACAATAAAAATAAGTTTAAAGATTTAGCGACAACAATAACTATTATTTCGTAATGTATAAAAGACGCAAAATGTGAGGTAATGACACGGTACATAATTATGTGGCTGTGGTAGCTAATGCCGGTTGCTCCACTCTAACTGAACTTCGACGAAGTTGCCATTCAGTGACATTTCACAAGTCTTTCATTGTAAATATTAAATGTCTAGTAGGAAATGTGTGATAATTAGTCGTGCCGTGACAAGTTCACATTTTATAGTTACAAAAAAATGAAAATATTATTTACTATTCATAAGTGATGTTAGCAGTGAGTGATGTGGTGTCCAAACGTCTAACGATCAAATAGAGCTAAGTTACATAGCGAACACTGGTTCAGTTAAAATAGGAGCAGCCTCACAATAAGCCTTCGTGGCTGAACATTAGTGGATGCACTTATTTTATAATAACTATGACAACGGTCAGCGGACCGAGTTGCGAGGGTCGTGTTCCACTCGAGGCGTGGGGCGGCTCGCTTCGGGGCGGGCGAGTGACCGCGTCCTGCCCTCGACTCGTCACCTCACCGCCTTCCATAACCGTAACACATAAATAGCCATACATCTAAGATGGTATCAGTTATTACATCTCATTATTATCAACAGCATATGCGGTATTGCATTGGTATTTGCCAGCCCCATATTTTCAGATACAACAATAACCATTTAAGATGAATGAAAACTGTATACCTCGCCCTATCTATATGTACAATTGATAAAGTAGAACTAACACGGCGCGCGAAACAAAGTTAGGTGCAACAGAAATTATCGCTTAGGTACTTAAAATTTACAGCTAGTATGAACCCTTCAGGCTGAGGCCTGTCGATTCGCTCAAATTCACATCCTCACATAAACTTAACCACGAGAATACTATACACAGACTAAAGTTAAACAACATCGACTGAGATTAATCCTAACTTATCGTTAATGAACAACAAAGTGGTAAACTTACAAATTGCAACGCCTTGTGTATGCGCGTCAGTTAGCGTTACGTTTAGCGATATTTTGGAATGTGTGCGACGCGTACATAGTCATCAGTAACCGATCACCCAACATGTTATTATCGAACAAAGCACGTGATGACGAAACGATTGATGCAAGTGAAGCGCTCGCCGCGGCCGGGCCGGCGCGGACGATCGCTGCCAGCGAATCTGAGCGAAGTAACAGTGCCGAACGCGGCGAACATTACGCTCCCGTGAGCGAGCGGCGCGCCGCCCACCGCAGCGCCATGATCCCCGCTGCGCACTTTGTTTACTATCTATCACTTACAATGTACTTGAACTCAAAATTTACATTTACATAGAACACTTATCGTGTACCTTAAATTTAAAATACTTATAATTTTAAGTCATAAATATAGATATTACTTACAATAAACACTAAAATACAACTTAACGTTGCACATTACAACCTAATCTTAGATGTAAATAGTAGGTTTAGATTTTATATATTCAAATCAATTAAATATTGAAGGATGAAAATGATAGTTGATTAAATCAAATGTTAAGCGGGTGTCAAAAGTCGTAGGTAATAATAGCAAATGAATCAACTAACAAACCTAAAGATTATGAACACTGGCACCTTGATTGTTGAACCGTTTATTGTCGAGATAATGTAAGCCTTTGTATATCGTAGTGTAACGTTGTACTTTAATGGTCGATCGCGTACGGGCAGTGGATGATATTGCAGCGGGACTGACCCCGGCGTAGGTCGGAACAGCCCCGGGGCTGCGATGGTCGCCATCGGAGGACAGCGACTGGCCCTATTCGATCAATGAATGGCACACGTCTAATTTGCGCTCCGACGCCACTAAATTGAAGGGTCACTATGCATACACTTGACAACTCAATACATACAGTATAATGTTATAAGCCATTGATAAAATACTATATTTCAGATAAAATAAATATGCAAACTTTGATGACATTATCACGATGGATTAGTTTATCGCGGTCATTTAGCGTCACGCTATATTTCAACAAAATATCCGTAGTAATATTTAGTTTGCGTGCATCGGATGAACCATTATGAGTCAGCTGTGTAAGGCATTCACTCTTTCATTGAGGAAAGCAATTAATGATTTACTTAGTGCCAATAGTATTATTTGGTGATTGTCAAGAAGTTACTGACAATTACAATTTAGTAACGGGTAGTGTATTGAAGTAAGGTGAACGTACTGGATATACACAAAGCTATCGTCTAATGCAAACAAGTCTCAAGAAATATAAATACGTAAAAATACTATACTATTGTTATACGTGTATTGTATGCATGTAGTACTCATTTGCTCCGCGGCAATATGAAACGACTCCTTGAATTGGAAACGTGAATCTTGCTTGAATAATATATCTATCAAAATAATACTGTATATCTAAGCAAAAAATATCCATGTGACTGATGATAAAATATTAATATTTAAAATGGTAACATGTTTGGTAAAATATTCACGGATCTAATTGAAGAAGTCTAACATTGAGGTATAAACGGCTTCCGAACTAGTGGTGCTAATGTTTTTTAACTTGTCTATAACGATAGTATTAAGATTTCTTAGATTACCGACTCTCAACCTGAACCCAGTCGATAACCAAGGTCTACTTTAAAGCTGCACTGGACAAACGGGTGATTTGATTAACTTGGTCACAATTAAACACTGCACTCGCGGAATTACGAGCAAAATAATGACCCACGCCGTCTAATGTACTTAACTATGTCATACCATCACAGATCAGCTTTGCCTTCAATAAAGCGCCTAAACTTGAGAAGCTGCGAGTTACTTCAATTCACTTTATACCACCGTTGCGTCGGTGACTCGGAATCGAAGTGACGTCATCGAAGAATACTTTGGACTAAGGACGATGTCGAACACAATCACATGAAAAGTGCGTCAAAATCTAATTAAAATCATTGAACTGATTACAAAGAAATATGTACTACCGAACGAACAATCAGCACGTGCTTATTCCAAACAGTTTCTTCCTATCGGAGCTTCTTTATGTACCTAGTTTAGTAGAACATATGCATTAAGTTATAACAAGACGTACACATATGTAAGATTCTGATATAACGGTACTAAATATTTACATAGAAATATGTGGTCGTCGATTATAAAAGTGTAGACGAAATGTTACAATGAAAATGTATTAAACATGCTGATATTAAATACGGCAAATAACTTAAAACTGTTACAGTCGTAAATAAATATTTATAAAACTTTCAACAGTGCTCATTAAAGAAATTTAAGAATTGTGTATATTTTAAAAATTGTACCACAACAACGATTCGAGGAACTTTTTTTAAAGTTGTTTGTTTATTCATCTAAACAGGTACTTGACTGTCCTATTGTACCTTGACTGTATCCCAACTAGTATCAAGTCTATAGAAAGTTAATTCGTGAATTTATAAAACAATATCATGATAGTAAAATTACAGTGTTTCTGAGTGTTCACTGGACGGTATTGTAGATAACGGTGCCATAGTTTTTGTACATATGAGAGCTTAGATAAAAAAACTAAGCCAAAATGAACAAACCATTATATTTTATCATAATTATTTACTCGTTGACGCAACCTACTAGCTAAACATTCGCACTTGGTGCATTGCCATTACGTAAAAAAAATATTGATTAAAACATCCATATTATAAAATAATTAATTAACTCATTCGTTACATATTACGTAGATGTAGCTCTGTGTTGTTCAGCGGCTGCCGCCGGTGGGCGAGCGTACATCGCTATCATCTCGTATCAGATGCCAAAACAAACTGTTATCTACTGGGCAGTATCTTTATCAAATTGACACCATTGTAAAATTAAAACGTTTTCAAATTAAATTTGTAACGTCACTATGACCGTTTAACATACAGTATATGATACCACTTTATATTCAATATTATGTATAATCACTTCCACTTTAAAAGTAGATCTTTACACTTGATTACGTACGCTACTATATTATTTGTTAGAAAAATACGAAATCATGTACTTTCAGTTAACATATTATATATGTTAATAAAGAACAATATGTTTTATATAAAAATACATCGCCTTCCTCGGCCGTCAACCGATAGACGCTAGTACCCATATTTTTAAAAATCTATGATTTTTAAGGCTTCTTGCACGTATGTTGAGACATATTTTACATAATTACACAATCATAAGTCGAATAAATCACTGTAAACGTGCTTATGCTATTTACAAGGATTATATTTTGATTTTGTACTGGTATGGCCGATATTACAATACTTGATTAATTTTATACAACATTCAGATAAACATTTTTTAAGGAACAACTGTAAAATTTTAAATTTGATTTAATTGCGATTAACTATTATTCTTTACATTATATAATACACGAAGACCAATATCAACATTCGATAAAATTTCTTTCTTAACACAATCAAGCCCAATATCTATACTTAATAAAGTTGTCACATTTTCACACCCATGAACAATCACTCACGCCGCGCTGTAAGCTTATAGAACACAACGCTTTATAAGATATTAGTGAAGAAAATTTATTATACATTCAATTATAAAGTGCTTTATAGTCTTAAAAAGAAGATAATCGATAAATTTAATAAGTAACTTCAAAAGAAATAAAATTGGGCATCGCAAGCTGCGTTGCACGACCACAACATAATTATTGTACGTACGTATGGTACTGAATACAACTAACAATTATAATTATATTATACATAATGATCATTTCAACTAACATTAAAAACGGTTTTCAAATTTCTTCGTTTATAATCACAGACACTTTCCTAAAATATGTATTGTAATATTTCCCTTTACTTTCGCACCGGAGTTAAAGAGAACCTAGTAATATTATAATGTACTTACTCAATTTTGAAGTAACACGATATAGACTGCTAAATAAATTAACCATAGCTACACAAGACTGGTGTATAATATTTGTATATTATTTTACAGACATTAGGTAGATAAATATTTGTTTTATCTGTATCGGACTAGGCACGCGCGGCACCACCGGCCGGCGCTCGGCGCAATAACTTAAATTTGATAATCACACACCAAGTTACAAACTAAAACTAACTAATAAGTAAAGTTTGTTGCATATTCTATCTTATGTGTTGTCGGGAGCGCTTGGCGCTTTTGTGGTCTGTTGCTCCTTACTGAGACTTCAAGATCTGAAAACAGAAATGGTCACACATTACTATTTGCTCTCCACTATTTCAACAAAATTAACATACCCACCCAAACCTTAGTTACCGAAGCGTGATATACATACTATTCAAATTATGTAACAATGTAACTAGAGCTTATTTAAAACTGGTTTTAAGCGGTTTACAATAGATATGTAGGCACGTTTCGGTATTCTTAATACCTAATAATTCAAAGCCTTATTTTAATTCTGAACAACGACTTGTTAATAATTGTATGACAAAACGAGGAAACCAAGAAAATCTTTTTCAAAAGAACATTTTGAGATACATAAGACTCAGAATCATTGCTCCCGACGACTTTGTAATATAAAAAATCTTACTAAAATAATTGAGGATTATAAATAAACATAAAATGGTAGAGGCAATATCAGTGAAAAGAAAATAAAGAATAGGTAATTTTTGGGATAATACCAAACACGAGTGAGTTTTTGAATTAGTATTTCAAAGCGATATCAGAAAATATTTTAAGAAGCGGACACATATTAAGTTAAAGTATGTAGAAGGGTGATCTGAGCATAAGTTTAAGTTGGTTTTCATAAAGTTATGCTCATCAAGATCACACTTTTCAATTAAAATTCTTCGTTTCTGATTACACCAAAAAGACTAACCTCAAAAACTCACATTGTTTCAACGATATTATATTTGAGGATGTACGCATAAATAATAATGCGCGTGCGATTTACAATGGATTTCGGGACGAACGCGAACCCAATGACACTTGATTAAATGTGGCATTTGATTGATATCCAGAATAATTGTAGTCTTTCTCTTAGTTTATATTAAAACTTCAAGAGGTATCAATTTATATGAGCCACAAACAAATCTTATTGGGATTAAACACGACGTATCCCCAGAAAATTGTCGAGAAACTTAATATTTTTTAATTTATAAAATCGACAGGGCTGATGTCACCTTTCCATAATCGCGCGTGCATTACAACGTAACTGAGAACTTTGCCTGCCAATTGATTTAAAAACAAGAAAAGCACCGGAATAATTTGTTACAAAACCAACTTGTCAGAAGTATGCCAATTCGCGTAACTAAAAAATAAAAGTAGCTATTTATATTTGTTTCATAAAAATGCTTGTAAACTTTTAATTACAGCAGACTAAAAGTAAAAATTATAATAAATTGCAGTGAAAAAAGTGCCAAAAACATAATTAAGTTTGAAAAGGTGCATGTTGGAAGTGCGAGGATGGTCTCGATGTTTATTAGAATGCTTACTCTATATTGGCGATTGTTGCTCAATCGCGTCGCTAGGCAGGAATCCGCACCTGGTACACACAGAGCAATATCTTATAGTGTACACATCTTTACTTGATACACCAAAAAGGTGCCTGGCGTAAACCTTTTTGGTACTGTGACTTACATCATAAGATATGTATCGGTCGTTATATCTAATACTAAGACTTGCGAGCATCAAGCTTCACAAATTAATATGGTCCTCTACGACAACTTGTCTAAAGAGACCATCCTCTTTTAGATCTGTATGTTTTTTGGTATTCACACTACAATGTGTCAATCAACATTCATTGAAACTGTTTCTTTTACCACGAGATGGCATACCGCGTTGTTAAAACACAACATCAATTTGACTACACAACACTTCACAAAAACTAAAACAATTTCTAATTTCTACGTTATGTTTTGGCGCCTTATTTTCAAATTTCGATCTACATTTTTCTTTTTAATAACCACGGCATTTCAAAAGTTGCCTAAAATAGTAGTGGGTATTATAAAACATACAATACTCTATCGTATAGCGGACTGGCCATATAATTGGTGCTTCGAATTCAGGCATATAAACAATGATACCGTTTTAAATAGTTCTTGATTGGTTTCATATGTAAGTGGCACATAGACTCCGTAAGACTGAAGAAGCCTAGTTTTGCGAGATATTTTAATGTTTTTTTTTATTAAATTGGTAAATTCTGAAGTAATTTGAATGTTTTCCAAAAATATTGGTAGTAATCATTAGATTAACAACCAAATTTTACTACGATTGACTAGCATGCCATTATTTATATCCGACTAATTGAATAAAACCTCTATGTAGCTACCGCTTTATTCGATTAGTGGCGTTCACTACTTCGCACTTAGCATCTTCTAGTCTTTGTTTCCTTTATGTAGAAATGTAGTATTGTCCAATTTATAGTATGTTGGTCCTGGCTGAAAATTTAGCAATTTACCGCTGGAAAAAGGCCCGAAGTCATATCTCAAGCCTCCGGTATCCATTAGGTAGGCCATTTTATCTAAGTAATCACCAATTATGATATTTCTGCGTTTTTTTACTTGCTTTCAATGTGTTAAGAGTGCCAAAATATCTTTTTCTGACCAAAGTATCATAAAACAAATAAATAAGAAATATACTCCCGAGTATAGAATCGACTCCTCTTTGAAATCGGTTAAAGTTTGCCTGAATTTGTGTGAAAATGCACCTCAATGGCTCCTATGTTTTGGTAAATACATAACGTAAATAAATAAAGTCCAAAAAAGTTATTCACTTAAGTATATAACTGTAGATTTATTACTAGTTAACCGTGATAAAAATATTACTTTATCTATGATAGTGATTAACTACAAAAGCATAGTGCAAATAATGGAACAGAGTTGCCAATTTTTTTTTGTCGATAAGATAACTCAAAAACTATCATGTCTAATTAAAAATATTTTCAATTGGCATCTCCTATCGAATATAATAAATAGTAATACATATTATATGCAAGAGAAAGGCTAATATTGTTGGAATTACCGCTATTTAATAATATCATCAAATAAAGTTATCGTGTCTCTAGGTAGCCGTTTTTTGGTTGGATTACTTGAAAAAAACTATTTTAGTTAGTAGAAAAAGTGTGTTTTTTCACAGCAGTTTTTTACTACGCCCAAATGAGAAAGAAAGTAATTGTATTTTTTGACCAATATTGTGCATCTTATCTTATTTATGGTGTATATTTATTCTTTTTTACCACATAACATATTTGATTTAAATTCTCAAATTTTGTTTTTGAAATGAGCACATAGAGACCCGATAATTTCGACACTGTGCGTTGAAGTACCAACATTATCAGCCGAGGCAGTAGTTTATTGCATAAATATTGTAATGTAAATGTATATATAAATGTATAATATTAATGATATGACATAGAATAACATACAATCGGTCAAGTGTCGACGTGTGCTCGGCATTCCGGTTAACCATTTCACCTCCGTTCGGCCTAGAATGAGATATATGTTCCATTTCTCATCTGCTAGCTTTTTCACTTAAATATATGTTTCTCATTTGGAAAATTGCAACTTCAATTTTGAATTATCCGATTTGAAAGGCCAAAACGTTACGTGAATAGAAATTATTGGAGCAAGCTGACTGACGAACATTTTGCTGAATGGGGACATTATAGGGACACTTACTTGCGCTTCGCGTGTAGCATTTCCATAAGAAGTGTCTGTGTGGGCGCCTGGCCTGCACAGTGCCGCTGGTATAGGTGCTCTTCTCCTCGGGCCGCTAAGGCATGGATCTCAGGTACTACCATCACTAATTTGCCGAATTTATCCTGAAATATCCGGTTTAAGTGTTTAATGGGACTTGTGTCTGGTAACAAACTGCTAATCGAAAAATAAAAGAGATTGGAGTGTGTCTGTGATAAAGATCTAATATTCAAATTCTTCTAATTGACTAACCTGTATCGTAGGATAACAGGACAGCGTATAGTCCAGAAGTGCGGCTTGGACTGTCTGATAACCATCTCGGACGCACTTCACATTAACGATGCCTCTCACCTCTGAAACGTCAAGAAAATCCTTCAAGAAAAAAAAAACAACATCGCGTTGGATTGGTGTACATAACTTTTGTAAAAACACAAACGTACAGGTCTGGCATAAAAATAGTTTAACATAAAACAACAACAACAGAAAAATACCATTCGCATCAAGCGCACCCGTAAGACATTATAAAGATTTCAACAGTAAAATGAAACAAATAACGATATAAATAATCAAATACTAACCAGGATTTAAAAGAAGCAAGAATTTAACACATATGTAGTCCGGGACATCGAATTTAAGCTCTGCTAATTTGTTCTGGAGTTCGTTGAAGTGATCAGCCAGGGATGGAACGCCCAGGAGTCCCAAACAGAGGAGGTCGAACTTCTGTCCGTTGTGGAGTGTAGTCTCATCAGGCAGGCCATTGTGCATCCTCTGGTGTAGATGATCTAACACCAGCATGTCAGACCACGAGTGTTGCAATAGCTTCATTTGATCATCGACCTGCAACAAATCAACACCGCATTGCTACACATGCAGGGCGAAATGTTCAACTTTACGCAATAGATTGCGATTGGGTGTTGAGAATCAATTTGTCGTCACTAATCATATTTAACTACAATAGAATAAATACATTAATTTAGTACTGTTTTATTACATATAGAAGCAGTTAATAATAACAATTCGCTCAGAAATTAGTGTGGTTTTCGCTGCGCTATGTTTAATTAGATCGGTATTTCATTAACTGCCCCTATAGGTTCTAATTAGAACTCTATTAATAGTAGAGAATGCATTGTGGTAAACTATAATTAGTGACGACAAATATTAGATAGCTGTTACGATGTGTCGGTCGTCTAAACTGTGCGAATATTGTTAACCTGTCTTAAAGCGCTGCCATATTTGAAACAAATGAAACGAATAATAAAAGAGATATAAAAGCCACGTGAGGTTTTTACATCGCGGCGTTCACAGTATCAAACTAATTCAGGTGTCGTGTGTAATCAAAATATTATCTGACAGTCGCAACCGACGACGTCGTTCTGTGACCTACATTTTATTGAGTTGCATTAGAAAACACGGGGCGGAGCTCAAGCGCGTTAAATTTGCCGTTTACGAAATGTTACAACTGAATTTTAGAGCTCAAAAGCATTGCCACATCGCACGCGGCTTGCTCAACATGATGGATCGAGATCGAATCGATGAAATGCAACTAAAAGTTTATAATTTATTACTTATTCGTTTTCGCCAAATAGTGGCTTTGTTCTGTCATATTTTTTTGATGTGACTTAACATTTTGATATTATGCTCTTTGCTTTCCATTTTTATTTCCACGTTGTTCTTTGTAATCGAAAATGACATTTCCTTCGTGTACGAGCTTAAAAAAACTATATACCAATCCTATAAATACGACATAATGCGCCAACCTCGTTCGCGTGTATACTTAATATTGGATTCTATTTCCATGGCTATAGAACAGAGAATTGCAGAGAATGTCTCTGAGTCATTAGCTGTTTCGGATCTAGTACAGCTAACACTCCCTTCGGGCGGCCATCTTGAACTGAGTTGTTGTGGTAATCGGTAGTGCGCAAAGTAGGTCAAAGTCGCCTTGAATTGCCGCGTGCCCAAAACTTTAGATACCAATGTCGGGAGTCTTATTGGATCTACGGATTATAGTTAGAATTCGTAATGTATACTTGTAACGTGTGTAGTGGATTGTCAACTAGACATTTTACTTTTTATTGAAGTCTAAGCAGTTCCACCAACCTACTTTACTTTCTGGAATGCAGACCACTTTTATGATTTCTTTGCAATTATGAAAGAACTGTTAATGACGATTAAACTGGTTTTACTGAGTCTGAGAGTAATATCTATTAGCAAATACGATGAATAAAGAATTACTGATTTCGGTACTGGTATAATGTGTAAGGGGGAGTTCATAAATACGGGAAACTTCATGAAAAAAACAAAGACGAAATTAAAGCTACCAAAGCTCCACTACTCATATATCTCCCTACTGCTGACTTTAAAAAAAACTCATCAATACCGTGATGCTATCGTACATATCTGCTAACAATCTGTAAACCCAGTTTAGCTATCTGATTAACCGAAATCTTCTATTGTGAGCCAACCGATTCTATGAAAGCTTTAGACATAAAGAGCCGATGCCGTAATTTCAAGTAAAAGGGTATTCTTTAAAACTATATGAAAAGTATCTATAATTTAATTATAATAAAAATGACTAATTAAATTAATTTACGCCGTTGAAGCCGTGTAACTACTATTGTGGTAACCCATATACATAATCTATTCTTAATAACCGACTAGATGCCGATAACCTAAAAATATCTGCGAGTCCGATATCATTATAAAAATACGCAGTAGATCAAGTTCATCGCGCTGTTATGTGACTAATCGCAATTAGTATTACGTAAGAGAAAGCGAAGAAAGGCCACAGAACTTGTTACGTCTCCGTTACCGACGGTTACGCGTCGCGGTAAAAAGTGCTTTCTCGCAGCAAGTCGGCCAGGGGCAGTGTGTCAAGTGCGGCGGCGAAAGTGCAGCGTTGCCGCCCCGCGTACCCGCACCGTTACATCACATCCGTCTGGGGAAAGTTTAGGTCATCAACATCTCCCCGTCTGCTCGTTATACCCCTTCACGCCCTTACAACGCTGCCCGCTATTACATACCTACTTTTTTCAACCTCTCGCCATGAAGCCTAAGAGAGCCTAAAGATAATATGGACCTGATTTTATTTAAGGGACGCAGGTCTATTCTGACACATTTACGGGATATTTATATAGATACTAACATAATATTTACTACAAGAGACTACAAGGATATCCGTCAACAGTTCAACTATGTAGACTAGATATAGTGAAATATCGATGCTTCCGGCAACAAATGTCGTAAACGCCATTTTGGCGAAAATGAGTTAAGAATGCAGCCCTACTTAATTTTTGGCGCTGCGTCGATCTAAAAATGTGAAAAAAATATTGGTCTAAAAAAATACTTTTACACCCAAAATTTTTACTAGTATAATCAATTTTTTTTTTTAAAGAGGGTATGTATAACTCATATTGCTTAGAACCGAATAACCGTGCAGGTCGTATAATACAACGTACAAGCAGCTGTCGGTCGTAAAAACATGAAGACATAATTAATTGTAAATACACCCTACAATCATTTTTAAAACGTAAGCTCTGCTGAGAAACAATTGTCGTAATGTCACTTAGTCTTGGAGAATTGGTTTGAAAATTGAACTATGTAGGTTGTCTCCTAATTTTCATACTAAAAAAAAACTTTTTTACAAAAAAATTTTACCGACTTCCAAAAACACTAAAAAGCCAAAAAAACTAATTTTAGGTGCATCTGCCTAGAAGTCGGTGTCTAATGGATGTTCCTAAGTTAATTTTGCCACCGACTTCTAGGCAGATGCACCTAAAATTATTTTTTTTCTGGCTTTTTAGTGTTTTTGGAAGTCGGTTAATTTTTTTTGTAAAAACGTTTTTTATTTACAGCTTTTCAGTGATACGAATAGCTGTCATTATCCGCATAAGTAGAAAGTTCTCATCAATACAAATAATTTAAGCTCAAATACGAGGTATTTTACATATTCAGTTGTCGAGTTCCCTCGACCTTCTCTGATGGTCTTCATCATCAGGTCAGCTGCAAACCTTCACTGTTACAAAGATCTTGTCAATACAAATAATATAAGCCCAAACACGAGGTAGTTTACATATTCAGTTGTCGAGTTCCCTCGACCTTCTCTGGTCTCCATCATCAGGTCAGCTTCAAATCTTCACTGTTGAATAGTACTTTCAGGTATACACCTGAGTGTCAAGTTTTGACTCTATGTATGCCTACAACTTTCGAAGGTTGCCCTCGATTTTTCAGGGTTTCCATCATCAGATCCTGACCTGATGACTATGAGACCAACTAGCAGCTATATCGAGTCGAACAAAAAAAGAATCACGTAAATCGGTCTATAAACCTCGGCGTAATCGATGTACATACATAGAAAAAAAACACCGGCCGAATTGATAACCTCCTCCTTTTTGGGAAGTCGGTTAAAAAGGGGTCGTATCACAAAAAGTATAAATAGGTTGCATTTAAACCCCGTTAAGAAATTCAAATGTTTAATTTTTCTGAAAAATAAATGGCGCTACTCACTGGATTTCAAGTAATTGTGCTTCAGATATTTCCAAGTTTGTTACATACCATCGCATCAGGTCGTGGCGTTTACACTCATTTTTATTTCAGTATATGGTTTTTAAAACCAAACCCAGAACTATTGTATTTAAAAACTGGTGCATACTTCTAACTTCCGTTAGACAAATTGTTCTCCATTGATTTGTTAGTGGTCGTAAATACCAACTTCTTGAATTTTCTGGGGTGTATGTCCAAGCTAACTTTTAAAATAAAGCTTTGACATAAATAGCAATAATATATTATGAAACACCATCGTATTTTACGTATTTCTTGTATAGAACACAATTTTATAACTTTTAAAATTAAAAAGATGTAAGCCAAAAACGAAATTATTTTTTGTTTTTCGTTGATTACCAAAAGTGCTATTTTGGTGTTTACGACCTTTGTTATCGGAAGCATCGATATATCTTCGTTCACCATCGTCCTAATTCCGAGAATGGGTCGTAAATATGTCGCGTCATTTTAGCACAAACAAAAATTGCTAGTTGTGAAGTGGAGGCTGTCTGTGGGAGTGAGACGACGCGATGAGCGCAGAGTGGCAACGTCGCTCGCCCACATGACCGACTGCGGGTCTTGCGTAAGCGTACGACGACCACGCTGCGGCCGCTACCAGCGGCTGGCTCCCGCTTCCCGCCGATTGACTCTTGCTGATTGATTGAACCCCGCTCGACTAGCGTAATTACACATTGCACGGTCTAAGTTTCCTATTTCATTTTATTGAAACTATTTTTTTGTTTTTGTTCTGGCTATTTTTACTGATGGATGAACTCTATCTAACTCAATTTTTTCAATTATCTAACTAATGATTCCCGAATAATGTTTCGTTTACTCAATCTATGTATTTTTGCTTGAGCAAGTGGCCGTAGTTTATTAAGTTTGAGGAATTGAAGTGCGACGGCAGTGGCAGGCGGCACGCTTGTCGTGGGAACTTGACCCAGTTGGTGTGGCGCGGCGCGGGCGGCGCGGCGTATCGATTGCGAGAGGCACCGCGTCGCCCGCTGCGTCACACGCGCCCCTTACACGCACACAACCACATCGTAACTAGTCACTATCTGTTGGTACGCAAATCACTATAACCATTCGCAATGCTTTACAATAGATTCAAATGAAATATACAATGCAACAGCGCAATGGCATCACAATCGCAAGCAAATTTGGTGTACACCAGGAGATGGGGTTCAGGGATTCGGGACAGGATTTTCATACTTAGCTGGAAATTCACCTTTAGATACTTAAAGAACACGGTGTTTCTCGCCCAATCCACTTGTGAAAATAAGTTTTGGTCCAATACTTTGCACATTAACTCAAAGAGATCGACCTCACACTGATTGTAAGTCTGACTCTGCAAGAGCCCAAATAGCGAATTCTGCCACTCGCGATCATCAATAGTTTGTACGAATTCGCGTATCATGGGTGAGACTCGCAGGGTTTCAGTGCTTGTGGGTTCGGCGGTGCTGGATGGTGTGGCGGCTGCTGTGGCTGGCGCGTCGAACGCGAAGGCGTCCGGAGATGCGGAGTGCGGCGAATGTGCTTCCCACTTGTCGTGAGCTGGCGGCGGCGGCGGCTGTGGTGGCTGCGGCTGGGCAGCCAGTAGGGCCGGCCCTGGCGACGACTCGGGCGAAGACGTCAGAGACGACACTTGTGGGATCTGTATCTCTTGCTTGACTGGAACTGTGGCGTAAGGAGACCCGAAGCCGAGCACGAGGCCGCTGTCACCGAGTGAGCCGCGCAATGTCTGCACTGCGATTTGTCGCTGCCGCATCATCTGCAGTTTGCGGGCACGATCCCGTTTGTACATGGGGCCGAACTTGTTCCGACCACCGCGCATGCGGTCAGCTCGTACAGCTGAAACAAAAGACGACACATTGTTAATGTATAGCTCTTGTATACGTAATAACAGGTGTTATGTGGGAGTAACACAAATCATTTAATCTATATGGTAAAATGTCACAATTTTGATCCTCAGTAATCTTGATACCGTAAGTGAGGACTCTGTGACTAAAGCTAGGTGAACCAATGTATCTACGTCATTCGTTCTAACTACGTATAATTAACATTTCGAAAATTATTGTTTTTATGAACATCTGCCCATACGATTATACACAGTTAACTTTCCAACGAGTTTTAAAACCACATAGGTATTTCAGGTTTATTGCAATCTTATTAGACTGCGCCAGATTGCATAATCGTTTTATTGTGCTCGTTACTGGCTTATAGGGTTTTTGTAGAAAAACCACCCCTGCGAAACCGAGGCAAACTACCACATTGCAATAAGTATGTAACGCTTTTGTTTCTTCATGTTAATATGTACTAACAGTATTTACTATCGTGTTTTGATATTTGCCCACTTGGTAGTTAACCGCTGTAATTGTTTGGCATTCAATAAATATTTAATAACCTGGGCTTGAAATTTAGGACGGTGGCCTAATAACACACGCTAGTCGACCACTCTTTATGATTCTGGCTGAATTCCAAATTCCAAACTGCGCTCTTCGCTATACCAATTCGTGTTTGTTCAGATTCCTTGTATACCGACTGACATCTTTGTAATCAATGTTTTTTATTACTTTAACCTAAAGATGTTTTTAATTTTTAACGGGGTGAATGTGCCATGTTTAACTCGAGTCTGCTGTTTTGGACTATTAAAGTTGAGAACTTTATATAGTTTTCTAGGGTGCAGGAGAAGTACCCAGCATTGTTACTAATACCAGAACCCAGAGCAAATAACGTCAAATGTTTCAAAATTTCTTCATCAACGGAATTCCACTTTTAGGAGAAAGTATTACATTTGGAAAAGCTTCTGGAAATGGCTAGCCATTAAACTTTTTCTGCAGACAAAGCCTGGGCTGCGACATTGATGACCTACTATTTGCAATTTCGTGATAGGTCTCACTTGCGTTTGACTCTACTTTTCCTTTCAATATTTTCATTGGGTAACAAACTGAAGAATTCTTTGCAATACTTAAAAGTACAAACATATGTTTTTCACCTTAATTATTGTAAGAACCTCGAAAATATATTTTCTAGTAAGAATTTGTGACTACCTAATTCAGGAAACGATCAATTTCAGTTTAGGGGGAACTCTTTCCTTTTTTACGTAGAATAGCATAAAGAGTAGTCAGGTAACAAATTATTGTGGGCCTACTCCAAACCTTTACTCCATTTTTTAATTCGAATTAGTAAATTGACATTTGAACTATTGATTGCCAAGTGTAGTGCAATTTTCTTTCTCATAAGACTTGTCGTGATCGGAGAAAGGTATTTTCGAAAGATTTAAGGTAGGCAAAACCACAGGACAGAACGCTTCCATTAGCTTTGCAGGCTCAGAAGCTAATGCAAAACAAAATGGCGACCAAAGATACAAATTCTTTGTTTTAGTGACACCTCAGGGAAAAATAATATAGGTACAGTTACCTATTTCGATTAACTACATATTTAAAATCTTCAGTTCTCTTTTTAATTATAAAATTATATTATTTTGTATCATTTGTCATTTTTACTAAAATCTAATTAATAACGGTCCGTACCTAGCCTTTGCAACTCATTTTTATTTAATTGTAAATTATAATAACAATGTAGAATTGGTAACGATTAGTTTCGTTTTACATTATATACTGATACTCGATTTATTCACTTTTTGCTCATCTTGCCTAATTGGAAATGACTATCTATTAGACGAAAAATTGTATACTTATAAGTTAATCCGATTCTTGTTTTCTTTTTTTCAGTTAAATTAGATAGTTTTCAGTTCGATTTTATATCAATACCTACTTCAAATACTTTTTGGTAAATTATAAGATAAACTCAATTTATATCAAGCTCTTCCTTGTCTAACCGGGATTTCACCCCTCCAAGGAAGTTGCCATAAAATTTCTTTAACTTTATCATTAATTCTTTGCCATTTTAAATAGTTCTCGGGTTCCTTTCACAAGCTTTCACCCTTTGTAGCGTTGCTCACAATAGTGTTATAGTATTTAATAGTAAAACTGCATTATAAACTTAACATTAAACCTGGAGCGGAAAGGGGCTTTCAGTAAGTCGCCGGTCCGCCCAACTCACGAGTTAAAAATAACAACCAGTTTTTATTGTAGACAACGCGCCACTGAGCGATAAAGACAGACTTACAGGGCTTCATAAAGGGTTGAAAGAGACGGTGAGCGTAACGGATTTAAGCATTACTGTGTGCAATTCCATCAGTTTCATATTGCAGCCTGGGTCTTTCACGAAAGGATTGTATGCATTTGTTCGCAAAGAATGGAACGCAAATCTATTATTACTGAATTTTACTTAGCATTTCATGTTCATGATGTCAAAATTACTTGGTAAAGCTCTCATTTCCAAGGCATGCAATTCTTTTATAAATCACGGAAATTAATGATCCTTATTCTATTAAAATAGGTGAACATAAACGCTTAGATTACATCAAAAGTATGGAAGTATGAGTTTTCAGGAATGAGACTTTCATTATCTACATAATCCCTAAAAGTTACTGATATCGTCAGCTCATTTGGAAAAAAAGCAATCGGATTTTTATTACTTGCAGGTTTCCTCGATTGGTAGAAATTGATTTTATCGTGCTTGCTCGCTCTCTAATTATTATAATGATATTGTATCGACTAATGTCTTGTAAAACGTTCGTACATAGGTAAGGCTTCTAGTGTAACTCCAGAAATCAAATTACGAACTTAGTCTAGAGTGGCCCTCGTTTACAATCCAAATATGCGTAAATTGTGTGCGGATGATAGATAAACAAACGACTACAATTTTTCATATAAGACTCAACTGTATTTTTTTCGGTTTTCAGTAGACAGGAAAATACTTGGGAACAGGGCAGGAATAAGAAGATATGCTCTTCTATAGTCTGACCGTCAAAGAGTACCTAAACGTTTACAGGTACCTTCAGGGATTCCATGCCGTGCTTCTATTTAATTTGTCAGTTGACTTTCGCCAAAAAATTAAGTTTAAAGGTGTTTCAAAGCAGACCAAAACAGTTCGGAATGAATGAATAAAAAAACAACGATGTAGGTTATTTTTACCTTGAACTAAATCAAGCAAACAGTGCACCTAACAAAAAAGTGCCATGGTAACGACTGAAAACAAGGAAAACATTGGAAAGCAGTAACAATACTGAAAGTGAAGTTGGAAAAGAAAGTTGGGGAGAGAATGTTTAAATTACAAGTAGAGAGAGTAGGCACAACAAAATCGAACGCAGGGTGTAAATATGACCTCATGGGGTGGCAAGAGCCTTACAAATCAAAGATTTCGTGCGACGTAATTTTTGGCTCCATTAAGGGATTCAAAAAATAAGGCGCAGTTTGTGAGTCATACGGCTTATTGCAAGGACAAGAATTTAGACGTGCAGTCTAGGAATTTAATTAACCACCTATAGTTCGGCCATTCAGAGAATGCGTTCCTGACACGTCGCGATTGAACTGACGACGTAACTTTGCAATGGCGTTGCAGTTACGATAAAAATATTTTTGCTGGTTGTTTACCGTTTTAACAATTGAGGAGCATTAAAACAACATTATTATATCAATAATCAATGAATGTAGTTACGTCGTCAGTTCAATCGCGACGTGTCAGGAACGCATTCTCTGAATGGCCGAACTATAATTCTGCTGATATGGATACAATAAGCAACAATTTATAATTGTTTAAAAATATTTGAGTTTTATTTGAAATAATAAAATACATTCTAAATATTACAGCTAAGGCAACAGCTTACCCTTGCAGACAAACTTTTTTACTTAATTATGCGCGAGAGTCACGCTTCGAAGGTCTTTTATAGTCTGCTCGCTCCGTCTTCCATTTAACACGTATCGTAATTTGTATGTAAACATCGACAAATATATTATTTTAATAGTATAACTGAATCCTTGACCTGTTCAATTTCGCTTTCAAGTTAGCCTTTGTGAGTTTAGATTGATTTTGTACGTCATCCCTGCGAATTCGTTATTACAACGTATTCGTGTAAACGAGTTCCGAAAGCGTCATCTAACAGGCTCCGTTACATATTTACATATCGCTTGATTTTTTAGATATTATATAGAAAAAAATAAATCGTTGAAGTAATTTAAAATATTTTGGAATGAGATCTTCATATCTTCCCTGCATGTTTATAGCAATTAACCAAATGACCTTAATACATTTTTTGTTCACAGACTTAATGAAAAGGTTTCTGTGTCTTTATTCTCAAGAGTTGACGTTTTCGGAAACTTTCATTCGTCAATGCATCTTGCTTTCGGAATTAAGGGATTTGTAGTTTCAGTGAATATATCTTATTTGCCGGTATGTAGGTACTAGGCGTGTTATCTAAGCGCTAATTAAATAATTCATAATCATTATACTATGACAAGGTCAAAACAAAAAAAAAAAATACGAATAGTTGGAACGATACCCGAATGCAAGTGGCATGGCTGCACACTAACTTAAATGCGTTGGTTTAAGCATCTAATGTTAAACTATAATGAGAACATAGCGTATAGCGGCCGATAATGCGGTAAACGAGGTCAGTCGTTTATAACACGACTAAACTAGATCAAGGTCAAGGTCATTTTTACAAATCAAAAACATACGTCGCGGTGACAAACAGCCGGTGTGCAGAAATAGATACATACGTCTGAGTTCACCTCGGATTCTGTAGTTATTTGTAGACCTGCCCCAGTTGTAGATGGGTCAAGGTCGACCTTGGGAAAGAGGTCATGGAAACGCATCATCTCGGTAGTATCATCTGGATGCGGGAATGTTTCAGATCAAAATGAAGATGCATTTAACCCCTTACAAAAGCTAACTACCTGTAATTTCCAAAGCATCGACCTTGGCATACGCGTCAGGGCCGTCAAATGAAGTAATCGTGTCAACGAGATAAAAAAATAGTATGTACCGAAAGGACGGGAAGAGGTGGGGATCGCTCCTTGTACCGACGACTCGGTGAAACTTGGTCAAGGCTGGCAATGCCCCCTCTCTCCCCCGTGTTTCCCCTCCCGTCCGAGTACCGGCGGAACTGGCCGATCGCATCCGAACGCCCGCACGCACCCGATCGCGCGCCCAGATAGCGGCAGCGGCGATCGTTACACAACCTAGATAAATCACCCGCGATGATCCACCGAACTGTGTCAAGATCTCATCAATACGCATAGTACGACCAGTAAGAATCTGATCAGACTTTACTGTATCTCGGATTTGCTACAGCCATAAGACAGAACACCTAATAACATCATTTCTTACTTAACACTCGAGAAATATGCTAAAGAAATGCGGTTGTGCGCATACTTTTGTAACATGATTTTAAGCACCGAAACCGGTTTTTGGTCCACGGAGGCTTACTTGAAGCGCCTGCGCACCAAATCCTTCCAAGATGGCGGCGCTGGTAGAACTGTCGTAATAATACGACAGGTAATGCCTAAAAAATAGAAAGGCCCGGTGTACGAGGCCGCTCTGTCGAAACACTCGATTCGGGTCAAGGCAGCGCGCCGAAATAGTCGGCTGGCGCGCGAGTTTTTATTGTGATCTAACATCTGTCGCTGCCCGCGGCCGTCCAACCCCTGCGTTTTAGCGTTCCGCAGCGTGTTCTAGTGTTCTACGCTCGCCGTATGCATATTGTCATTTATAACCATGGTCTATGTTACCCAGACAACTTTAAACTTATCAGTAAAATCATTATAAAAGAATGTTTAGTATTAAAAAAATCAAATACATAAACACAAATCAAGTTCTGTATTCGAATCAGAATCTAATTTCAGGTAAAAAAATTGTATTACCAAAACATCCGGAATACTTTAGACTAACTAGACAAAACTGAGAAGATTTGACTAGATATTGTTTCAGCTAATTTTCAGTCTGATTGGAATCTTATAAGCAGTCGAACAGTTTCGAGACCTGGTTATCATGATAGTATTTACAAATGATCAAAATTTGCTGCTATCGCGACATAGCACAACCAACAGTCTGGCACTGACAGCAACGTAAAGCTACTATGACGTCATGGGTAAACAGATCAATTCGTTGAACCATGTAAAAGGGGACGTATGGTTACTATTGGATTCGGAATCCCGTATCGCATAATTTTCGTAATCTTATTCATATGTGAATAAGCAATGTTTGTTCACATACCTCGAAAATCGCTACGTTTAACATGTTATGTCGTATTCCAATCGGAAGTTCCTCAAAGCTTATCTAAGTAGCAGTCATGATATAAGAAAAGAAAGCGAAGTATACACGTCCTGGATTGGGAATTTTTCCCAAGTTTTCATTACAAATGTTATATTTTGATTACATAAAATACCAAATGCAGCAGGCCGTGTAACAACGTTGTACCATGATTCGTTGACCATGGTCCGATGCACCATGCCTTCCGCAGTCGCATCACAATGAGGGAAACTGATTAGTATACATTTATTTTATGACTGTTGTCAATTAAAATAAATCACTAATCGGTGTAAATAAACCTGATGGCATTATGTGTCGGCAAACGGTGTCGAATTTTTGTGTCGCAAATGCGCATTCTATGCTGCTTTTGTATGAATTTTACTGTCTATACCGACAAAAAGCTGAAGCATATTACTTTTAACTGCCACGTCCGCAAATATAGTGTAAGCAACTGAAGAACAATATATCGCTTAAAATGGGACACCTAATACTTAGAGAATTTAATTCCACGTTTTATAATATCAACTAAGTAATGTGAAACCCCATATAAGTTGATATCATAAAGTGTGATACCGAAAGTGAGAGAAATGATCAAAAGTTTTCCAAACGGTTTTTTTTTTAATATTTTTTAATAAACTTGCAAGTACACATTTAATTCGGCATATGTATGCACGGATCAGTAACGTGATACGTGTCCAGGTCACATTTGGGTAGCCCATTGCGACAGGTCGACCGAACGTCTTGTGAAACGCCGCTTGCGCAGCGTACCCCACCGACGACGGTCGATTGTGTCGAAACGTACGATACAGTCGCCGCCTCACGCCCGATCCACAACCCCCACTAGGCTGAACTACACAAATCCGACAGTAACTCTTAATCAGATTTACATTGCTTATGGTTCATATTTGTATTCCTATTGTAAACTCTTTCCAGGTGTATAGTAATAGCGAAAAAGACGATCAATTTACAATCGTCGGATATTTGTTAAGGAACGTAGACCCAAAATATTGAATGTGCTAAATGCTAGAAATATTTTCAATACACTTAGCTCTGAAGCCATTATTTTTAAGTTACTTCACTGTGAAGCAACACATTGCAACTCGACTTGTATACGTAGAAGGTGCTTACGTAAGCCACAGGTAATTTCGCATAGATACTGATTAGAAACCAACATCTTATATTTTGGGTGAGTAGGCCAGAAGGCTTAGAATTGTTACTTTATAAACTCAGTACTTCAATGAAACTTTTTGCTACTGTACAGAAAGAAGTTTAAAGTTTCATTGTTCCATACAATATCAATCACCTTACGTTTCAACTACCGTGTGCGTAACTATTCACATTGTTTAATTTTGGGCGGATAGAAATAGTCAAAACGTTCTAAACAAGATCCCAAATACTCCAAACGGAAACAATATCCTGGTGTTGTTTCTTATAACGAGTGTTATGAATGTTATGATACATAAAATAGCATTTAGAGCCCAACTGTTAGAGCCGTACCAGTAACATTGCACAAGGCTTACTGCAGGTCGGGCAGGCGGTGCGAGGCTCTCGCAACACCCATTATTCGGGTCAGGCAACTATTTGTGTGAATTGTGTCATCTGACATACCTATTACTCTTGCGATAAATATTCTTTTTTTACTATTTGTAATCTCCAAGATTGTGTTTTTCTTCTTCTTTACTTCTACATAATAAAATTATATCAACATTTATTTCCGAAACCTTAAAAGTGTGCCTTGAATTGAGCGATAAAATGTTCCGAAAATACACAAATTTTATCGTTGGAAGACCTACTCTTTAATACGTAAATTGTCCTACTTATACGATTCACTCTTCATGCAAAATAAAAATTGATAGGATCCATTCGCAAACGAAGCTGGTGATTCTTTGTGTTATTTTTAATAAGGAATCGTTTTTAGGGTCTTCTTCGTTTTTGGGAAGCTTTGACATGACTTATTTTAATTTAATACTCTTCTAGAATGTTCTACTTATAAGAGTGTTCCTATTACGTTTATTGTATCAACCTTATTAGAAATACAACATTGATTTGGGAAACCTATGGGTTCCCCAAAAAACTATTTCTGAAGTTAAGATTGATAAGAAATTTATGGGTACACATTTTTAATTAGGTCTGGGTTCCCTTACATAAATTTTAGACTATTAGATGTTGCAAACATCACAGCATCTGGCGAAACGCGCAATGGCGAATGGCTCACGCACACAGGCGCGTTTACGTAGCAGTACGCACTAACACAGTCAGCGCGCGCGCCGCATCGCGGCCCCGCTCGCAAGTAGGTCAGGGCGCTCTGCGGCCGCGCGCGTTTTAAATTTAGAACGATCCGCACTTCAAGCTCCGCCCCACGCGATCGCCTAACTACAAGTTAATGTATAAATTACCTTCAAAACATCTACCTGTAACCGCACCCTTGCATCAGGCTATTCAGAGCCAATGGATGTGAACTAGACACGATTTCATTCTTTTATAGGTATTTTAATTTAAACTTATCCAAGTGGTGAATTCTTGTCAGACTACGTTTCTAAACTTATCAGAAGTTTAACCCATATATTGTTTAATAGTTCAGTTGACAAAAAGGGGCTTAGTAAATCGATAACTATTATGTCTCGTGCCAAACAATTGTGGTTTTTGTTTAACAATCAGTAGTGTTAGGAAGTAGGTACTACAATGGATAAAGTATTGGTACATATTATATTAGTTGTGTTGCTGCATGCCCTGTTCCAGGTCTGTGTGTCACCTATGCAATCCGTTGCCTTTTAATTAATTCTGACATCCGTCTCTTTAATTCTTCTACGTCTGATTCTTTATGCAATTTATGTAAGCGTTTTCTTACATATGAGAGCTTTATTTCATAAACACATTCTCAACGACTGTTTTCTTTTTTTTTTTCGATGTAGTAATTGTGAATTTAAATTAATCATACTGCAGTCTGATTTCTTAATAATTCATGTATTCTTGTCCAACGAGAGTCGTAGGGCAGATGCAGCTATGATTAATGTCAACGGTATGGTTAAAATATTTAATGAAATAAATAAACCTAAACAATTAAATATTCAACATGAAGTCGTGGGATTTTATCTACTGTCTCCCTGTTTTCAGCCTTTTATCATCGTTAGTTTCAGATACCCTGCGGCGCCACAGGGTTGACCTCTACTGTTAAGTAGGTGAAGGTCGGCATAGAAAAGGACGTGTTCTTTTCTTCTACTATTTATTTATCGTTATATTACTGTTTAGATAGACTCTATTTTAAGTTTATTGTATTAAATTGGGTTAAATCAAATGATGTAATCCTATTTAGGCCAATAGCTGCGACTGATCGACCGACAAGAATTGCGGTGGACGCACCCTAGAATATCTATACGAACGGCGACCTAAATTGCTTGTATTATCAGCTTTTGCTAATGAATTGTAATTAATAAGTAATGAAAAAGTTGTAACTCACCTTCGAGTTTCATGCCAACATCGAGGCACTTTTGGAAGCGGCAAAATGGGCAGCGTTTCCGTTGTGTTTTGTCTATGTGGCAGGCTCGTTCAGCGACGCACGTGTACACCTTCTTGTTTTGAACGGTTCTTTTGAAGAAGCCCTTACAGGACTCGCACGTCAGTAACCCGTAGTGGTAGCCGCTGACTTTGTCTCCACAGACGGGACACAGTTCCTCGATTACATCCTTGGTGTCTGTCTGATCACACACGGTGCCGGCTGCAGGCAAGTAGGCGCCTGGTTCGCCACCGGCGCCTGTTGGAAACAGATATGAAGCATCCAGATTGGCATAGCCGAAAGATTGCTGTTCAGGGGGGCATTGATACGCGGCGCCTTGCGGCACGTACTGTTGCGATGCACTCGAAGGACCCCCGCCTGAACCAGACCCTTCAGGGCCTGGGCTCAGATCGAATGGGGACATATTGAGGGACATGAGGCCTGTCTGCTGGTCCATCGTCATGCTCGGCCGCTCAGTGCGGCTGTTTATTACAAATCCCTAAGGCGGCGTTCAACCGCAACAACGTTCACACAGTCACCGAGTTCACTAGCGGTCTGGCCGCAACACTAGCTACCGCTCGCGGGCACCTGTTCAAGCACTATTGTAGGAAGCACATAAATCCAATACATTTTGTTCTATACGAGCGGTGTAAGAAGTTTACAGGCGTTAAGCGTCTGTGTCAGTCACCAAAGAAACTATAACTACTGTTCGAACATGTGTTGACAGCGCGTGGTATGTTACGATCGCAATGAGAATAGTTAACAACAAGCGGCACGCGTGCCGCTCGGTAGACGTACCGCGATCGACTGGCGGGTAGCCGGCCGGCGACAACGGCGCGCGTGCCGGCGCCTCCCGCATGCGCGCCCCGCCGCCACCCGCAGGCCCCTGCCCGCTCGCACAATGGAAAACGATTAGGAGCCCATGTAATAAGTGAAAGTGAGTCGGTGACCCACTTTCCCGCGATCCAGGTCTATGTTAGTGCGCGTTCGCGCGGTTGCGCCACCGAGCGGGCGGAGGACGGCGCGGGGGGCGGCCCACTGACCCAGTTGCGCGCAGTGCCGCAGCAGGGCAGGGTTGCCGCGAACACCGAGCTAATGTTTACGTTCGCACTGCATTCGATTATGACTTGTGTTCGCTGAACGTATACGTAACTGCAGCAATACATACTAGCGTAACACCTCCGCCGCCAATATCATTGCTTATCCAACGTCAAGACCAAGAGTGATGCATTCATAATGCACAATCAAATTCTAATTATGATAGTCCAGTAGAACGTACATTCAAATATATTATTTAGCACAAATGCCTCTAACCTTTTCTTTAAAATTTAGATTTATTCCAGAATTACTAAACCATACAATCGGGGAATATTTGTTCTATTTGCATCATATCTTTTTCAAACGCTTTTTTTTGTTATGGTTAGTTAGTTGGTATAAATAATTTACAAAATGTCTACAAAACAACCGCTAATCCCTCTTATTTTTAAGTTCAGTTAGATTTGAATTTATTAAACAAGACAACTATTACATGAGCAGATGAGATGATAGAACTTTTCGACTCAATCTTTTGGTCCATTTCTATGTAAATATCCTGAATAAAGAGAAATAAGAAGAATTTACTCATGAGTAAAAAAACGAAGTATTCGCGCATATGTTTTCTCTTTTTGGAAAAACTACAATCATACAAAAAACAAGGACAAGGTGAAGAAGAAGTAAGTTATCCGCTCAGATGAAACATACCCTAACTATGATCGTAAAAAATGTTTGACATGATATACAATCATCACAGCCGTTCGTTGCCTATGGAAGGATCATTTCTGAATAAGGACTTACTTATTCGAAATGAATACGCCTACCTACGTAGGTCTGTAATTTTCGAGTCATAACGATAGCCTTTCAATATCAAAAGCGAAATAAAGATCTTGACCTGGATTTTGTTAAAATCAGTCAACAGGTCACGAACGAGTGACTGTCTGTGACAGCCTTGTATTCGCAATGTAATTTGATTCGACGTGTTCTACAGCACTAAACACATCGCAAACGGACGACGCCTGACTACACTACCAACTCTATTGCATCTCTTTCAAGCTTATGAATGATATCAGTGTTAAGTCTGTCCACGGTATCCATAGAAAAAAAAAAAAAAAAAATCTCAAAATTAGGAATTAACTTGCAATATAGTCTTATTCTACCCACGCTTGGCTAAATAAAGTATGTCACGCTGAAACAGCACTACAGACATGAGCGTCAAATCTTGCTTCTCAACAAGCACATTTTTTTATATAAATAATGTATCAACTATATCTTCACAAACATAAAACAACAAATCGTGCATAATAAGCCACAATGACTCAATAGTTTCGATTTCATAATCAAGACCTGAATACCGGATGAAAAGCAACGGCAAGGTAGGTATACCCGAAGTATGCCGTTTTCGCTATCGCACAGACGCCTCGGCCTCGTACGAAAGCAAGAGTGCTCGCAGAGTCGCACGCGCAATGCTTTCTTCATGCGCGCAACTGACGTCACACTTTCTCTGGCGATGACGCATGTTGATGTAACGCATCGTAATACTGCGGTAATAACATTGCTATACCAGGCATTATAGTTCGGCCATTCAGAGAATGCGTTCCTGACACGTCGCGATTGAACTGACGACGTAACTTTGCAATGGCGTTGCAGTTACGATAAAAATATTTTTGCTGGTTGTTTACCGTTTTAACAATTGAGGAGCATTAAAACAACATTATTATATCAATAATCAATGAATGTAGTTACGTCGTCAGTTCAATCGCGACGTGTCAGGAACGCATTCTCTGAATGGCCGAACTATAGTGTGTCACCGCGATTTGCCACTATAACCCGTTTATGTTTTATCTATGAGAACTTTTTCACATTGATTTTTGTTTCATTATTCGTTGTGTGTAGGCGTTGTGGCGGAAATTGGGTAGGCTTTTAAACGACAGTGGACTTGATAGGCTGAACTGCTGATCCTTATCGTATAATTTTGCGGCAATGCTGCTGGAGGACAGTTGCTATCAATAAGTTCTCGGCTTATCAATAATTTATGCAAATCCTTCTGCAGGACCACGAAACGTTATTTTTACTAACATATTATATGACAATACACTAAGATAGATTTTCTAATTAAGCATCCTATTTGAGTATCTAAATGATAATCACGGTCTAGAAATGTCATGTCTTAGCTTAATTTACTGCAGCGAATCATTTGCTTTTATAGTAGTCAAGAGTGATTCATACCGGGCCCTATTCTAGAAAGAAAAGTTTCACACAGCTTTTATAGTCACACACGGTTATTTCAGTTATATACGCAGAAATATGAATTTGGAAAGGCACAGGGTCGTTTTATTTTGGATCCTCATGACGAGCCCTTCAATTTGATACCCATATTGCAGAAAACATAAAAAATTCAAAAATATTTTTAAAAAACTATGGCGTCCCCCAGTCGCCAAGTTTTTTTAACGTCTCATTGGTGTTATCTAAAATCATTTCGGCAATCGATAAAATCCAACGACACCCTGATTGTAGTAATCATTCATTTCCATCATTTAAAAGATACGCCATACACATATGGGGTTTTAAGGAATAGTACAAGATAAGCGCGAGAAACAAAACCCTTCTTGGCAGTCGCAGATATGGATCTAAATATCTGAAAATAATGTAGAGTGTTTTTTGAAAATATTGTATAAAATATTTACGTGCCGAATATAAAAGGGTATGAGAATTTAAAGTGGGCGTTGGGGGTTGGGGGTATTGAGGTTGAGGTGGGGAGTCTCCGAAATGGGGGCAACATTTGGGTTTCGAAGCCAAGTGCATTGGGTCACTAGGTCAATGATAACATTCTCGTTCCTGGAATTACGTGCACGCTTCGTGTAATTCTACTACAATATACGTTTAAACTACAACCCTGAATACATATTTATTAGGTTTCAATAGAAGTGGTTATTTATGTATTTAAAATCGATGGAAGTGTTCGTTGTATGTTATTGAAACTTAGACACTTAGTGCACAGTTAAAATCACCTTACGAATGATGACTTATTTTTTGTCAGTCCAAAATGGAGTCATTCCACTGAAAATCTTACATCTTTATTGTAAGTAGATGACTCAGTAGAATATGAACATTATGGAACACGATGTATATCTGAAAAATAGGAGTTGTAATTAAATATAACGTGGCATAGGTCAGTTCACCATGTTAGGAGCCAACGTGTTGTAATTGAAGTAAATCTTGACGTATGTTAATTTTTAGCATGCTTGTTGAGCGCCTTTTCTCCATAATCTGACTGAGCCGTTTTTTTTTGGTATGGACAAAGGTAAGAGGATCCTAGATTATAGTTTTATAAGGGTGAGCAAAGTATTATCATAGAGACGCGGTGAATACCGTTTCAGACAGCTAGTATTGAACAACCTATTGGAAACTCACCACGTGGTCTATTGCATCGCCTAGAACAAATTACACAGAGCATTTATTTTTTTATTTCTCTTTGAGAGCATCAATCGATACCAATTGCATACACAACTTATATTTTCCTATTTTTCATGAATTAACGCCAGAATTTAACACGAGCTTCAATTATTCAATGTCTGGTCTGGAAGGGCGTGCACTCTTTGAATGTCACCCACAAGAGCTTCGCGCATGCTCTGTGTCGCTTGGCCACAAACGAGCGCAATTTTTATTTTCCCTAGCCACACTTGTTCCTTATACCTCAATGGATAACCCAGTTACATTAATAGCTTATTGCCGCAGAGTTTTCCCAATTCTGTCATAAGCTTGTTGTTCTATTTCGTTTAATTTGTGCCAATTTTACATCACTTAAAAATAAGATGATGTGCTAAACGTCGTTTTTTGATAAGTGCACACGTTGCTAAAATCTTTGTACTCCTTCCCCAACTTGTATCACGATCCGCCATTTTAGTATCATCATTAGTCATTTACGGAGGGTGACGGGGAGAATCATTCCCGGCCTAAATAAGCAACAGAGTGAATGAATAACGAAGTAGGACTAGCAGGGCGTCTAGTCTAAATATTAGTTTTTCGCAGAGTTAAAACACACGCGTTTAGTTACAGTTAAGTGGACGCCACATTTACTTTTTACGGTGTGTGAGCAGATTAGCTCCCCAGATTTCCCTGTCTCGTCCCGCCGCAGTTCGAGAAGTTTTCTTTCCTCATCATCATCTACCTAACCTCTATGTTTAGCTGGTGACAACACGGTAAACAACGGATGACATGAATAATCTTCAAGAGGTGATTACAAAGCTGAAGTGAGTCGAAAGCTTTGCAAAGCACCACCATTCCTTTGAAGTTAAGACTCAAACAAGTAATTGATTTCCACAGCATAAAATATAACAGTTCCTTAACCGGTAAACACAAGTAGGTATGTATAATAATGTGCTCCAATATACAGATGGTTGGAATAACAAATTAGGTTACCCAACCCAATAGTTGCAAAGAAACGGGCGACCTGATTCTGAGATGAGACGATTTCACTTCATTTCAGATACATTTCGCAATCATTTAACTTTAAGATAGACAAAAAGGTTGAATGTTGATTGACAGAAATATATTTCTTCAGTTTGGCCATTTTGAATTCGATAATGCTAATTCTATGTTATCATGTGCTAAGAGCGAATAATGTTCTGCTCCAGTTTCAAGAAAAACCTACATTTTAGGAGGAATTTGGAAATAAACTTTAACACAGACAAGAAGTAAGTATAAACTCTGTTTAATTATTTTGCATGTTAACAGTATCTAAGTGATTGCAGTCTTCAGAAATATTACTTTGTTCAAGTTTTTTTAATCCTAAGGTAAAAAAATGAGAACACGCCGCACCGTTGCACATAATAGGGTCATATTTTATTTTCTAAAAGTTATAGAACTCAAAAAACGTAATATTAGAATTAATTTGCATGTAATTTACATCTAACGATTTAATAAAATCTTAAGACGTCCATAATAAAATAATGTACAAAGTGCGGTAAGTTGGTGCTATTTGTTAGTATGTTTTTAATTATTTATCATCACGTATAACAAAGATACCAAAAATCCTTTAAATGAAACCGATTCTATAAAATCACACAATGGCCGTGTGTTACATGGACATGTAAATAGGAGCAAAAGCTTTCCATCCAAAATTAGTCGGCAAGTTAAAACAGATAAATAGACAAAGGACTCGGAAATAAAACGTCGTATCCATTGTGTTCTGAAAAACCGTTAGAGCTTCTACAATATTCAAAGGTTTTCTACAATTGCACTGTCTCCATCGTAAACATTTGGAAGCTTTCTTTTCAAAAAAAGGCTGTAAAATCGGGTATAGAACTTAACTGTTGTAAAACATAAGGGTGAAGTAATTGGGATAAAACAGTAAATAGCCCGATGGCATTATTTGAAGAACACCTAGGTAATTTGGGGCATTCTCTACTTACGATATTAAAAATAACTATAAACTTATCGGTTGCTACTATTAATCGGTATAATGATAATGATTTATAACAGGAATTGGATTCTATCGCTCTTAGATTTTCAGAGATCAGCTTTCGTTTCCTTACTTGATTTATCATCAACGCGAAAAGTTTTAACCTCCGCACGAGTTTGGCAGCAGATCTGATAATTATTCTTCCTATCAAAAAGCTATCCTTAGGTACCTAATTGAGAAATCATATCGTGTGCCGGTTGACAGGAGGACCAATTTTTCGACGTTCTTTAATAGTTTTAAGTTTCCCTTTTTTTTGTGAATATAGATTCAGTATTATTTAGCTTATAATGTAAATGAAAATTTCGTATTATCATCTTTATTATGTTTTAGACAAATTAAAATAATTACCTACATGGTTTATAGTAAGTGCCTGGGGAAATAAACATGAGCGTCACGGCCGCACTCCGCTGCAAGGATACAATCAGGGTCAGCAACTAACTAACTAGATTGACATCGATACGTTACAGAAAATGTGTAGAAATCTAGGAATTTCTAGGAAGTTTAGAATGCCGAGGCCATTCAGGAAATACTTAAAATATTGTTCCAAACGTTACATATTTAATTACACACATATCCTAGGAAATGTATACCCTTTCTTATAAATTGTATGAAATTCATGCTCTTTTTTATTTGAACGCGGTTTACATTTATGAAATCGGTGACACCAAGGCAAATCCGAAGATGTTTGACAGTTAGGGTTCAGAAACAAACAAATGGTATCAAATCTTATCCGTGTATTATGTCCGATAAACTCGGGTACCGTTATGGGAAAGCAAAAACCGTTGCGTAATATAGGACAACATTTGTAAATGATGTTCTATTATGTAGCACGCCGTATATTCGATGGAACCGTTAGATATGAATTACTGTAGCAAGTTGTGAAACAAGAATCCTACTTATTTGCGTATTTCACTTACGTCAATTGATGCAGCCTTGCTAATATATAGGACAAAACGTAAACTGATAAATATAGTTTCGAATTTTAATGCTGAAATACTGAAGACCATGTTGACTATGTTATATCAACCGACTTCCCAAGTAGAGGAAGGTTCGTAATTTGACTGTATGTTTTACGTGTTTATACGTGTTACTTGATTTATCGAAGACCTATTTGGAATGTCTGTGGTCTTCAACTCGTGATCTGACGATAGATTTGCAATATTGACCAATGATACCTTTTGACCTCAATCAAATTAAGCCATAAGTCAAGTGTCAGCAGTATGGTCTCGCATTGAAGGCTTTTAAATCCGCCACCTCTACTTGCGGCTACGATGGGACAGAAGAACAAGCTACTAAGATTGCTCTTCAAAGGTAGAACCACCGAAAACTGCAACTTTTAAGCTCTACAAAAACCCCACGCCATAATAACCTAATGAGAGTACCTACTCAATATTTCTAATTTATATTATTATAGCTGTAAAAATTATGTTCTAGTTATTAACAAGGCTAGTCTTATGACTACATCAAAGAAATTCTGATTGAAGGTACGCAAATAAAAAATACTTAGAAATAATCGAAAAATAAGCGTGTTAAAAATAATGCTTTGTATAATAACACTGTGTTTGTCACAGTGACCTAGTTTTCTGTTAATATAGCTATTACATGTTAATTTGCTACTACATATAAATATTGCAATAAGTATTTTTACGCCTGAACACAGGTTCTATCTAGTTCAGGCATATGGTATTATGTAAAAATGAAATTAATAAACGATTATTTTAATGTAGAAACAAAGCGAAAGCGAAGATAAATTCGAAAATGTTGGTAATAAAGACGTGTTTTTTTTTTATCATAGATTGTAGCTTCAAGAAAAATCCAGAAGCCAGTATCGTAGGAACTATAGAAAGAAAGAAAGAAGCTGTTTAGCAAGTTGTTCTCTGCTTATGGTACAACCCCCTAAGGTATTAAACCTTATTTCCAAGCTATTCTTGCCGTCGACCTTTAACTTTGCCTGTAACATAGTCATTGATGAATATCGAACAAACTGTGCAGTTAAATTTTCCAAAGAATTGATTCTCAAACTTGCCTAACCTACTCTTTGTAGAAGTTGGTATTTGTCTGGATTTCAATTTTTTGTTATTGGTTTGGATTACAGTTTCCAAGCAATCCTAACCTATTTTTCACTATAATATTTTTATTTCATGATGTGCTTTATTTACTAAAGGCTTTTTGTTTTATTCCTCTACTTAAATGAAATAAATATCTTCTTACAAAGTACATTATCTCATATATATTCCAACTTTCATTTTCTCTGTAGGTATTCTTAAAGGTCAGCAAGTTCTGCGATTTGTAGGAACACGGAACAATTATTAGGCATTAAATTAGCGGTTTTATATATTATTTTCTGGGTTTTTCCATCCGCATATACAATACTCTAGTAACTTATCTGTCAACGTACATTGATCCGCTTATCAATAAATAGCAATTTTCTTTATTCGAATGACTTTTTATGAATAATTATTATAAAATTTTAATGGTGGAAAAATTAAAGTGCTTGATTTTCTTCTACTCGGCTTGAAGTTGAAAGGAGAGTGAGACATTGCTGAACAAAATCCATCCATTTTTACCAGATGAATAATGATGGAAACAAAAACTAAAATGAGCTCATCTTGTGTATTTAATACATTTTATGTCTTAGTCCAAAAAGATATAAACACAAAAGAAAAAAAAGCAATTCACTGTCCAAATGTAAAATTACAATAACTAAAATTCTCTTTAAAACTCCTACTAATTAGTTAGAACTTCCGTGTACTAAAGTATGCACATTCACGGCACTCCTTTATAAATAAATAGGCTCAACTGATGTCATTATTATTGTGAATCGTAAGCGTTGAATGCAGTGCTGGAATACAATCACCCAGCAGCATGCATTAAGCATAAATGCATCAGAAGCGATACGCATAACTTGGCACGACATTAAGCATAATTAGGCGGTGACCCACTTTTTTATCAAAGCTCGCGTCGACGATACGCTGCGCGGGCGATTGTCGCACACACGCGCGCCGCGGCCGTAAACACAACGCACACACACAACACATAGATCTACATTACAGCGCTCGATATAACAGATTCAGATAAACATTTATTTATACACATTGTTTGTTATCAAACTTTAAATAGATAATCGCTCACATTGTATTGCTATTTTGATATTTTATTAATATAGAACGTTTGTGTGACCATTGTCTTGCTAAAAGAGGAGGCCTAAGGGTTTTTAGTTTTTTTTTGCATTATAATTATAGAGAATATTAGTTGCGATCTTGTGCTGGGACGAAATATGCACAGTTTTATTAAATGTTGTCAAAGTTGTGGTTGTATACTTTGTATAAAAATTATAATTGGGACTAAACACACTTTATTATAGTGTCAATATACTAGAGGTAGAAAAGAAAATAACACGTTGGATTCATGTAAATCATATACACCATGTGTTTATCTTTTGAATCAGAAAACAAAAGTAATTGCTACGTTTTTGTAATCTGATTCAAAATACATATATACATTTATTCTGTATCTACAAACGATATGTATTTATGAATAGTGAGAACGTTATTTCTCACATACATGTAAATAAGCGGAGCCTTGGCCTGGTTACCACGATTTTAGCGTTATTACAAAATACTCAAGTGATGCGGCGCCCGCGCACTGGAGTGGGGACCACGCACACACAGACTAAACGCCACGGCTCCAAACAAAAATATTATACTGTAATCTAAAAACTGATGTCCGTGGTTTAATTCTATTGAGGGGAAATATCTTACAATTTGCAAACCAATTTAATCATCTTAGGTAGGAGAGCTTATATTTTATTATTAGTTCCATTGCATTTAAAAGGCATATTAATTTTCCGCCATAATATCCTTCGGAGCTTGCTTACTTTTATAATAAGAACGTAATTTCAATTTGCGTACTTTGAGTGCTTAGTACAATTTCCTATTGAAAGCAAGCTGTGATTGCATTGGAAAGAGACCTCCTGCAGGCTTACATATTTATAAACCTTTGAACAGAACCAATTGCGTAGAGCAATTGATTCTTTGGACTTGGCATGGTTTGGCTTGCGGCGGAAAATTTTTATTTGCTTATTAAATACTTATATCAATGTCACGTGAGTACGTCAAATTACCACTGATTTTGTTTTTTGTGTTCTTATACGTGGCCATCACTGTAATAATTTACTGAAAGAGTTTTATATGTAGAGATATATAGAGGATGTTGTCAATATTTTCAGAAGTATGCAATATTACATTTTGACTGGTTGGCCAAATAGGCATTTATTTTTTAAGTTTTGTAACAATTTAATGTATAAGTAATTACTTCAGTTCATAATGAACACGCATTGACGCCTATAGACAGCTGTTAATTGGAGTCCAGCGTTAAACACCTACGTGAGTTCTACTGCCAGCGTAACCTTGCTTTCTACAATGCAATCGTTAACAAATTAGACACTTTAAAAACCACTCGAACGATAGTATACGAAATGCTGAAGGTTCTTCTTCACATGGAACTTTATCGATTTTATGAAAGTACTTTGAAATGGAGTACCAAGGTTTGTTGTTGACAGATAAGTTCACACGTACTTCATAGAAATTTTACTGCGGTTATCCAATGATAAGCTTTTTGTATCTTTATCTTTGAAGTTACTGGTCTGCATTATAGTGGCTACTCTTACCACCTTAGCTCGGAGTTAAGAAACATAAGAACCGCACATATCGAGCGCGGATGGGTGACCAATAATTTTGTGGGGATTTCCAATGTTTTTCGGAAGACAAATTATGGGTTATACAGCTTATTCTTTAACAGAAGTCATGAGTAATCAGAATTCAGAGGGTCTCACAACTAATACTACCGGGGGTATAAAATCTGCTGACTAGGTTGAGCACAGCTCTGCAGATAAGCAGCCATTCCATTCATGCAAGACTTAGCTAGAGGAAGCCGGCCCGACGATAACCTAATTAAATGCTGGGTAGTTCTCTCTCTATCTTTGCGAAAGCTTAATCCATAAATCGATGTAGGTATTAATAATTAATTTCAGGTTTATGTATGTCTCGCTCGTGCTTGAGAACAGAAGAGTATGGTATTTAATATAATGTAATGTATTCCTAATGATGTATCCATGTAGCATAAACTAGATGAAATTCCTAAAAAGCAACTATTTTATTATTTGTTATTTTAAAGAGGAATTGCACCACTGTACAACAGACAGATATACATAATTATGTATAAATGAGCAGTATATGTGGAAGTGGCACAAGGTTGGTTGTAGAAACGGTTGCGCGGGTTGTAAGGAAACAACGCATACCGAATTATTTGCCTGAAAGCACCATTTTTGATAAATCTGAAAAAAATATTACCTCCTCACATAAAGATTGACAAGCAAGTAGGAGAAAAGGTGGAGATAATAATCAAAATCTGGAGAGTTATTGCAATTTGAAGCTAAAAGAAGTATAAAACGAAGGCAAAGAATAAGATGTGCAATATTATTTCAGACATTTTTTTCCTGTAAGAGCTAGGGTAATGAAAGTGCAATAGTTTCAGGATCAGTCAGCTACAGAAAATCCCATGTTAATGAAATCTTCGTGACATGAAACTTGGACTATAAGTACCTAATCAACACGAAGTTGGTATTCATGCACTTACAACGGATTTTGAGGACCTCTCTCCATCATCGCCTCATCACAAAAACATACTGAAAAACAAAAAACAACCATTTGGTGGTCAGGAAAACTTATGTGATTTTTTGGTCTTTTCTTTAATTCGTACATACATACAAACAAACATACTTAGTGATCAAAATATTGAAAACGTGAGTTCTATGTTGGGTTGCCCAACTTTGCAAGGTCATATTATAAGCGATTGGGTAAAACACACGTCAGTCTCAGAAAAATGCTAATAGTCGAATACAATGTCAATTGTTTGGAAACTTAAATCTAAATAGCACAAATGTTTTAATAAATGCTATTTTTTAATTTGACCTGCCTTAAGACACCAGATAGGTCATTCAAATATGGAAATATGTATTTGGGCCCAGTGATGGTATCGAACCTTCATTTCAACAGATCATGAACTCTATCATTTCAAAACTGAATAAAAACATAACCCTTCTTGGAAGTCGGCTAATAAATTGAATCTTCAAATTGTATGCCGCATAACATCTGACCAACTGAATCAAACTGGATGATATTATAAAAAAAAACTTACTATAATTTACCAATGCGAAACTCGTAATGAATCATGAAACAAGTGTTATAAGGGGTACCATACCCAAAGGGTAAAAGGGGACCTAGTTCAGTAAAAGAGTTTGTTTGTGGCGAGACGACAGTGACGTCCTCACATAACACATTCATTGGTGCGCGGATTGCAACATGCTTCTGCGCCGTGTCCTACTTATCAAGATAAATTGATATTCAATTTCGCCAAAGGGCAACAGTTGTAAGCGCTGAGGTAAATTCTTAAATTTTTTTATGATAGCTCCTAAGATATACAAATCCTCCTCAGGTTTCCAAACATATGGGATGTGATTAATGGGTGTGGGTGCAAGTTATTAATAATATTGCGCAATTTTCGAGTAGAAAAGTATTTTGCATTGAATAACGTTTTAGTTCCTTTTACCACACCATAAATTAGTTATTTAGCAAATCTTATATCCGTAGGCGCATGCGCGCACTTAACACGAACGTGGAGTGACGTATTACCAAAATCCTTTGTTCTTCGGATATTCTGGTTGCACCGCGGAGTCAAGTCTTGCACAATCAAGTAACCTTCGAAATGGAAAAGAAACGCACGCGCACAGCCCACGTCGCCGTCGTTCGCCATATTGAAACTCTTTTAAAACTGCTGGAAGGTTTTACAATTTGCAGTCAGATCTGTTATAGTATTTTGTATCTGTTATAGTATTTTGTATGAGTTTCAATGCTTTTGATTCAGTCATAATAATCAAAATTAAATATGTATGTTTTTCAATTAATGGAAGGTAAACAAGTAAATGGAAGGGTTAAATGTGCGCTTTAAAAGTTCACGCTGTCTGCTGTGGTAATTACTATAGGACTTTTAAATCAGGACGCACACTTGAGTCGTTTGACAAAACCAATTCAGAGAAATGGTCTGGGGTTCAATCAATTGTCGTATTCATTGCTATCAATATCTCTTCGCAATAATTAGATGCTGACGTATTGCATATAAATGCTTAACATGTACCTACATGCTGCGTGGGGGTATTAGTGTATTTAGAAAATAGGAACATTAACTTTTTTATTGCCAATTATTACTTTGGTACGCAGGTCTGTTAAAATATTGTAATAACCTAACAAAAAAGCAGGCTCACATAGGCACCCATTATAAGTTACGATAATACTTATGAGAAAAATTTCCATTGTAATGCAGAAGCTTTTTTAAGGGGCTGGCTCTTCCAGCATTGCGGCATCCCACATCGTCACAGTGTCACATGCTTCGAAGTCGCACGATGTCGAAAGACCTGCGCCAAGCAACATGCGCCATGTGGCAACAACACGCGGATTGCCGAGTCCGTAACCAAATGTTATGTATGGACTCTGTACGTCTACGTACCAATTCTGAGCTGGCAATTTAGAATCAGCTGAAGTATTGCATGTTACATTTGTCGAATAATGATTTACTTTCTCGTAATATGCAACGAGACAATTGTAGCTGGTATTTTGCAACAAATTATGACTCCTCCCATGAAATGGTACTTTATGTTATTCATCATTTATCGATTAGGAAATAAATTTTATCTGGCTATGTAAAAGAACGATCCATGCAAAACAATGGCACCAAATAACGTCATCATCATAGTTGAAATGTAGTTCACTTCTATTACAGAGATACCGTAGATGTATGCCAATTTGCCCAAATGAAGCCAATGTTTTCTTGCCAAACAAAGCATCTCCAGCCAGTAAGGATGCACAAACTAAACAAGAGCAGAGCATCATTATTTCTAACAACGCAGACTACACAAGAATCTTTTTAATAGACATATACAATAATTACTCAGAATGCAAGTAAAGCCTCTGAAAATAGTTCATAATAAATGTAAATGTATGACGTCCACAGTAATTGGTGAGCAGTTTTTGCATCGATTTGCAATTTGCCGCGCTGCCGAGGGTAGCAATTCAATATAAGTTACTTCAATAAGACTGCTGTTTTATCAATTCCAATATAAATTGAAATATGACTGGGGCTTCTAGCCTTGTTCTTTGATAACGCAGGTCAACATTCAATAGTGAATCACTTAGGTAGAAAATTAATTCATGGTTCGGTCTGGGAGGCTTCTCTGTAACAACCTAAGTATAAGTGCAGTTTTATCTAGGAGTTAGCTTTATTAGAAAAGATGTTGGAGTAAGTGCGTAAGTATGTAGGTCATGATGTTACGTTTCCCTAGCGTCACGATAATGTGTCGGTCCATACGTCACTAATACCTATGCATTCGTATCAGGCGCTAATTTAGCGTTACACTTACTCTTATCGAGCCTTTTCTTATTATTAAAAATATTAGGCTAAGGTGAACGCTCAAGCATGTCGTCACGTGTATTATACTGAAAATGTTTAAATATAAAATGAGTTCTGTATTACAGGAGCTATGAAAAATGCCAGCAAAACTAGTCAAAAAAATAAATCATTATTTCGTTTATACGTGTGAGAAAATATCATCCGGTTGGAGATGGCCAGAGACATTATCCACCGCAAAATAGTACTTAAAGGTCTAACGAGTTCTCAGGTATGCAACCCATTTCCCAGTCCAATTCAACCTCGACGTCCCGTTTTTAAAGTCTGACCACTGCGATTCTGTGTCTAAATGAATGGACAGATTCGGACGCGATTTTTTTGCTTGAGAGTTTGTTTTCCAGCGGTGATTGTAGACGAATTTCATCGTAATTTTCACAGTCACTTTTTCAATAGTGGCAGGGTTCTCAGATCCAAATAGCAAAATTATTTTGTGCTGAATACGTTTCGAGACATACAATGTTTTACGTGGCTCTACGCGTCTTCCCTTACTCACTCACTTGTGAAAATCACGGATTTTACTCTTTGTAGATAATCCTTATATAACAGTGGTAGGTATATAAGATAAAAAAAAATAGTTGTGTAAATGTAAAGGCATCCAGTGTAGGTATCAGATATACAAGTATTGTTGTATAAAATACAGTAGTTACGCGTGAAATGAATTAAATATATATATTTTTTTTATTGTAAAGTTTTTAAAACAAAGAACTCTGAAATGAGAAATACGAAAACTACCAAGTTACCTAATTCATTTCGAAATTCTTCTCAAAAGGAAAAGTATTTGAATCATGGAGAGATTTTGTCATAACGAAAAATCCAATAATCACTTTTGCTTTTTCAATATTGTGAAATATTAAATAGAATTTTATTTTCTGCGACAAATGCATGCATGGGGCTTGTCTTTACGGGTTATTTAACCGCGGGGAAGTTTGCAATAGTTAGTGCAAAAACTCAAAGCAAGTATTGATTCCGAGTAAGACTAGACTTGACAGTGCACGAGACTGTATCCGCGTCCACGTTTGTTCCGTATTAATCATCGCTATCAGGATATATTCTCGGTAATGGTTATGCCCCTATTATTATCTGCCATTTTGTATCCGCGATACTAACACGTTTTGGGAGTTGGGACGTATTCCATTAATATTTCAGCCAGAAGATCATTAGGTGTAATGATGTCTTTACACTGAAATATTACCTATAAGATGTACAATATTAGAAGACCAGTGTCTTGTATTACTCTTGTAAGAGTTTAATAATTTACGTAACTCTTTAGAATTATATGAAATTGTAATCGAATAGTAAGGGATAGCTGACCGGTGAAATAAAGTTCATTTAAAAATAGAAAAATCTAGACGTTGGGTTTAATATAACCTGTTTCCCTTTACCTTATTTAGAAATTATTGATTTGTTAAATAATGTTAGCTGCAGTCTCTCAGGACCTTGGATGGCGGGAGAGGGGGGCGAGCGAGCGAGGGGAGGGGGGCATGGTCGCGGATGACGCGCGCCCTACTGGCACACTGACACACTTACCCAGTGACAGTGGTACTGCTTTTGGTCTGACGAGGTCGATGCGTCCTACCTACATGTAATCTTATGTGTACGTAGCTAGGTACACTGATAAACTTAGCTCATAGTAAACGCAGTCCCGATTGAGGCGTACTACAGCTTTGCAGCTAACTCCACAAACGCTTGCACTTTAACGAATAAACTTCCATTGAATTGCATATAAAACTGATATTGGAAGATCCTGATAACCTTTTTAAATGTTTTAATCTCTGGGAGATACATTGAGATTTTCAGGTTATCACCCATATTGCCAAATATCACACCTATGCCGCAAAAATTGTAAATGATATTAAAAAGAAGCCATAATTAACACAGCGAAATTAATGCGGAATTTTCTTGTAATTTAACCCGTAAAATATTGCGGGCATTAGGTAAATATCTACTCCAAATTGCATCATATACCACACAAAACACATTTACATAAATTCTGCCAAATTGAAGACCTTATAGAGTTGCGTTATTGTTCTCAACCTTGAGTATACAACTACATTCATATCTGTTATTAAACATTAATTCAATTCACCAACAAAAATAAATCTCAATTTCTATTAATTGACGAAACATTTCTGTGTCAAGGTTGCTTGTATTGCACATAGTTGAAAGGTAAAATCTACATAGTTACTTCAACCTTGCTGAATATGTATTTGGCAATTAATTTTAAATAAATAAAATATTAGTCAGTCATCTTCACTGGAAATAGTAACGCGTGACTTATTAAAACAGCTAAATTGGCTGCTTGTGCGATGCCAAGTCTCTCAACAAAATGATTAGAGAAAACTCCCTAAGAATGTAAAAAAGCTGTTACGTCTTCAATTGATAGTGTATTACGTACCTAGGAGTTTTTTTATCTGCGTTGACGAGATACACAAATAACCTAACATGAATGCTGATAAATCGAGTTTGTAACATTGTATTATTCCGCAGATTGACTACGTAAATTAGTCAGCACGGATAAACAATCTCAATTGATTAGATGATGATCTAATTATCTCAAGAAACACAGATCCCTAGAGGTTTAATTAAGTTACAGCTTGCCCTTGACACGTGATAGTCGATACTTCAATAGAAGCTAAAAAATGATTCATATAAATGTTTATGTTTATGGTTCCTAGGTTCAGAATATAGGTACCTATCTAATTGAAATCGAGAAAACCTTACATCAAATGTAAGATGAATACTTCTATAATAAGCGTTATAAATAGGAATATCATGTCTTTATTATAAAATATCATGTCTTTATTTTAATATAAAGAAAACTAGCAAGAATCCCCGTTTCTCTGTAATTGGAAAACAATGCCGTAAGGCTAAGCAGAAAATTTAAAGTGGGTTATTCCGATACTCGGTAAAATAGGTCAACAAAGCTGTAGGCAGCGCATCCAGGAATATCGGATATCACAGAGAATTTATAACGATCATCCTCGTTCATAGTTCAGTAAAGGCTAAAGTTGAGCGTGTAAGCACATTGTAAGGGAACTTGTTAAAATCATAAAAAAATCTTTATACTTTTGGCAACACCACGCAACTGGTACGAAGAAAATAATTTTATTTCTGTATACTGATCTCATTATGAGTCTACTTTTGTTTAATGAACATAAAATAGTACTGAAGGGTACTATTAACTCCCAGTACGCGACCTCAATCACATGCGCCATATCTATAAAGTTTATAATTCTTGCACGGCAACAATAAACGCATCCATAAGTCGATGAATAGACAAGAGAGAATCTCCCATATTTAAGCAAGTGTTCCAAAAAACTAACCATCTTCCAACCGAGGTTGAAAATAGTAGGTATTGAAACTTTTTCATAGTGCTCAGCCTCATTTAATATAGCCATGACTGAAAAGAAAATAAATATCACAATTCGAAATGATTCAATAATCTAGTTCTCATTAGTTTGTCCACTTATTGATTGTTGCCATGACATATAGTGCAAAGAGCAACCAGCCCTATTATATCGATCCATGTTCATAGAATATAATTAAGTGGTTTCCTCTTGTCTTTCTGTCTGTCCGACTGGCGTATGCTTAAGAGATTAAAACTTCAAAACGGATTTTGAAATTCTGGTAAAGAAAAACCGATAATTCTAGGTTTCTAATGCGGTGTCTTTTTAACTAACTCGCCAAAAAGAAAGAAGAAGGAGGGCAGTATCTATTCGCATATTATTATTTTTTGCTTCCATTGCAAAAGCTGACCACTTTTATGCATTTTCACTTAAAAAAATATTTTTCTTAGTCTGGACCCCTTATTGTTTGTGATTGAAACATCAATTAAAATGGCGGTCAAAGTAAGATCCAATTACGTTTGTCTTTTGGATTAATCGAATTGGTTTATCTTGGAAAGGTAGTAGACCTGGCTATCCATGGACACTATGGTCGTTGTTATTTGAACATAATTTTTCTGAAGGGTCCAAAATATTATAAGCGACTGAGTCGAGGACAAAGCGCGATATTTTTATTGACGTTTTGTGTGTATTTTCGATTCTTTTAGTAAGTGTTTCTTGCTATTTTATTGGAGTAGCTAAACTACTCCATTTAATACGTTTACTGTCTCGGCATACCGCAATTAGGCATTACTGTACGCGAAAATTTTCAGACGACAGTTAATTGGACAATGACTTTTCTATTGGCATCTGACTATAACCAAATTATCACTTTGAAGCCGGGGCGGCGTTAGTGTTTAATAATTCCCTACATTAACCTACTCAGGAGGAATGTCATTAGTTGGGTAAGTATTTAAACCTCCAATTTGAGGACAGCAGTGCAGCTTTCAAATATGCATTAAGATCGATCTCTTTTCAAGTTAACTTAGACGTCCTCGACACAGTTTCTGCAACACTAACAGATTTTTCCTTATAAGATGATTTTACATCCAGACCGAGTCTGAGTCTTTGAAACATAAATTGATTACAAATCGCTTTGTATTATACCTACTTGTTACACGTACTTGATTGTTTTAAGCAAGAAAGCTCTTTACTAAAATGATTTTCAACATACAACAAAGATTTAATTTTCCATCTTAAACATTTACCCATCATTGAACTGATGTCGTTAATGTCGTTATTAAACTTGATGCTTTTCCATAAAAACTAAACACGTACTTAGAGCGTCAATATTATTATCTCCACACTAGAAAATAATTATGCACTTCCTGCACATTTCTGCATTGGACGAGTGTGCCAAGGATTTTCTCGTTTTATTTTAAGAATACCCGTGAAACAAATAATTCAATAGTATCAATCGATCTTAACTATTTAATTTTACTATTGTTTTAAAGTTGACCTTTCTACGTAAGGCTGCATTGTTTTTGTCATTGTTTTAGAAAAAAGGAACAATCTGGCCTTGTCATTGCAAGTAGCCGAGCCGGAAAAAAGTGATTTTAATTAAATGTAATTACTTACTGAACGATAGGTAACATAAAAATATTATTTATCGGTATTTTGTAGGAGGTAATGGCGATGAGAAATGTCAACGAAGAGGAACAATCTACGTGTATTATTTAGTTATTTAGTTTCTATTTGCAGCTTTCCTGGTAGAGAACAGGATAAAATTTAAGTAGGCCACGCGAACCACGTAGTGAATTAATTTATTATTTCTCTTAGTAATTTTGCTATTTATAGAACGTACTAATGATATAACGATCTTGAGAGTTATATTTTTTCCCATCTGTGCAACCTTAAATATAAAAATTTATTCTTTTTATATTTATGTCTGAAGAAATAATACATTAATTTCATAATTGAGTCATTGAGACTTTGGTCAAATCCACGTTAGTTATTTTATAACAACATCGGTGTGAGTAACGTCTGGGGCACTCTGGGGTCGACGTGAATATGGGCCAAGTTTATACGAAACTGGGTCAGGGGGATTTAGACAACAAGAAGTTAACGATCGTTCCTGAGCGGATATTTCTGTACTGACGTTTCGAAATTGAAGTCTCATGTGCGTGATCATAAATTGACGTGTACTTGCAAGAGTTCATTATTTTTCATTCCACAAATGTGTGCTGATTGTGTGTCGTGCTAAGTACGATTGTACTACATAAATTATTTAACGGTCCAGATGAAACAACCGGACGGGTCATGATCATTTTGAGAAGTAGGTCAGAGGGAATCGCATTCATGCTTCCCCCTCGGGCGGCCGGGGAATGGGGCGGGTGGGGGCCAGCTGCGGGCTTAGCCCTGCCCTTGCTCTGCCATCTATTCCAGCCAAGGCTTAGCTTAAATAGAATAGTTAAATCTCATTGACTACTCTACATTTAAATATACAACTGGCTATTTGTGCTTTCTACCGTGTCGTGTAAGCTAATTTTATGAATGCACTGCTAGATTTGAGAATCATTCTGCAACCAACTGTTGCCTGCGATTCAGTTCACGTTGATTACAGTGTAACCAAGTAGGCTGAATATGTTCTTCTGGCGAGGCATTCTTCATTTCAACTTCGCTAGTCATAGAATTTATACCTGTTTTAAGTCAAGAATCTAATAAATGTATTCTGAGTCTGACATACCATGAAAAGAGAAGAAGAGAAATCTTCCCAACTTATTGACCCTGTATTGCAATTTTCAAATCAATCACGTCTAAAATGCACTGAGTGAGTAATCGCACTATCGGGCCTTAGATAAAAAAACATAGATATAAGCAACGCAAGGCATGGCCGCTATTATGCAGCCGTGTTACCCTTGACGTAACCGTGAATGCGTCGCATGCACTTGCACTGCATACGCATAATCGTGTTTCCACCACTTAATAGTGCATTCATGTACACTGTTTATATCATTTAAACATCCATATATTGCCGCAAGTAGGTCAAGTTTATAAAAACCAGGACAGAGGATAACACAAATGCAATGGACAGTATAATGTAGGTCACACAACACTATACATATACACACGTGAATATGTGTAATGTCATTCGTGTTACATGCACACGTATTTCTTAGGTAAATACTTGCTCATATTCAAAGTAGAACTGACTGGGGTAACTGTTCTGGCACGCGTTGGCACATTACGTTGTGTAAGTACATGTAGGTACCTATGTAATGTATCAACAAAATTATACTTTAAAAGATTCCTTGCGAGTGGAGTACAAAATTGAATTCGCTATCGCTTATTAAAAGTGCATTTGTAGTAATTACAGCTGACGAGGAGTCGATAGAGCGGCAATGTGCAGTATCATCAATATCAACACTTGCCCTGTCTAGTGCAGCAATAAATTGGTTACGCTAATTAAGCAGGAAGGAGCTACATACATACATCATGCTGGTTATTATTATAATAACACATCTAAAATCTGTAGAGCGTGGTAACATCCACCGCTGATGATGGGACGCACACAGAAGGCCAGAAATGGTCATGCTATTTGCTATAATTAGGTTCTGCGCTTGACAAACAGAATGGTGTTATTACTTTAGAACCAGAGACTATTTACTGCCCGACAATTGCCTTTCCCCCCCTTCGGGGAGGTGGGGAAGTATCGCCTATACTTAGTTGCGCTTGTTCTTCCCTAACTACACAGCTTATCACAGGTTTGTACAACTTTATTTTCTTTTACTGCCTGTAATTTATTAATTAGAAGTTGCGATCAAAGTCCCCTCATTGTAGTTTGTTTATGCAATATTCAGTTGCCGCTCGACACAGCACTAATTAGAAAAGGGGTAATTTAGTTATTATGTACCATACTTCAATAACTTTGTCATACAAATCTTTTGCTGATAGTTAAAAACAGAATTGTTAAGTAATTGTTTCCTTTAGGGCAGCAGTCTTAATTCGCGTACAGAATGTTATTCAAAGAATCATCATTGAGAGGTTTCTGAGCGTTGGTATCAGGCGTGGCTCAGGTAAGCCAACATATTGCTCGACTTTACGCATGTCTGGCCTCCAGCCGTATGGTCCCTCAAGGGAAATAATGTTCAACGTGGATAGTCAGTTCCACCACCTTCATATAGAATAAAAGGCCAGCAGTTATGTGAGTTTATTCGAAATAATGAAGTCTGCTCGCTCCGCGGTTGCTTAGTGGGGATTGTGGGGAACCGTTCAAGCCGCAGGCGAACGGCATTTGCGCGGCGGCGGGTGGTTTTCATTTATGTACTAATTTATATATACGTTGGAGTTACTTGTATTCTTTGCGTATAGGGAGATGGGGTTTCTATTCAACCGTGGTTCATCATGAAATCGATCGATTCCAACGAGGGCAGAAGTTATTCCACTGTTTGGTGACAACTAATCCCTTCCATCCGACCTCAAAAATTGACAGAAATGTTAATTCTGTATATTTTTTCATATCAGTAATTTTCGGAAATAGATTCTGAAAACCGAAAACCAATGCTCGATCATAAAATAATATCCTGAAAGCAAATTGTATTTGCAAGTGAATTTACTTCTAGTTGCAAAAAGATGAAGTTTCTACTTGTCTGATAGATACTTATGCGTAAATCAAGCGCAAGCATATGTGTACGTTGCCGATTTTGAAACATATCATGTGTCGACAATTTTGTAACATTTAACACCAATAAAACCGAGGGAAAGAGACAGATATAATTGTTTTGAAAAGATTCGCCCAGTTGCTCGATTCGAACGAGCGAATAAGTAGGCGAAGGTCAAACGCCATTGTAGTCGACGTGAATATGGTGACGTTATACCTTGAGACAAGAGATAAGCTATAGTAGTTGCGTGAAGCTGTTGTGTTGAGCCTCTGAGTGCCTCTAATACTGCACGTATGACCATTGAACACCTCTCAAGTAACATAAACAACAATATCAAATTCCAGTGATGAACTTGTAACTGCTGACCGTGTTTTGTCTTAAATGGTTTGCTAAATAGTAAATCGGTGTCAAATAGTAAAATATGATCGTTGAAGACCTACGACAGACAGACGCATACAACGCCATTTTGTGACACCCCTCTTTTTGCGTTGGGAGTTTTCACTCTCAGGTTCATAAAAGGTTCGTCAAGGTAGCGAACTTTTCAAAATGTTGTTCTTTTTCAATTTTGTTATTATTATGATTGTTTGCTGGGATACAGAAGAAACCTTCAACGAAGGTGCAAGGAATGAAAAATAAAGCATAGTTTAAACTTAATTAGGTCGGTCGGGAGCAAACTACCTCCGTTCCTCAGTACACTTTATAAGGCTTTGTAGGGTAGACTAGAAACTTAATTTTCTTTTCTAGACACACAATTTATACAATTTATATGCGCCCTTTATCAAGCTTATGTTTTCATTTAATACAACTGTTCCTTTACTAGCGTAGAGCTAAACTGTGTGCAATATATGAATCGAACTTAGTGATATATATATAGTGATCGTTTTGTATTGTTTATCTGGTAAAAAAACTACTTTTTAGCTCTGTAATGAACACCGACAGTTGGAAAATAATTGAAGAACCTTGATGAGTCAATAATTTATGAATAATGCAAAAGGGCTTTTACCTTTATTTCTTGAAGTAAACAATCTAAAATTAGTGACTTTTAGTTTCAAACATCCTTTTCGGTAAGAAAGAGTCCGAGTTCCTTCTCAAACGAACCAAACATGAAGTACTAAGACGAACTATGGATGTTTCTGGAATGATTTATACTTAGAAGCTTCTACCTTCAGTCAGAGTGCCTCAGTCAATGATAGTGTAGCGTAGGAGGGGGAGGGATACATGCAGGTGAGCTCGAGGCTACACTATGCCAAAGATAGCAGCCCCCCTCTCTAAATATACTATGTTTGTACCTAAATGTAGAATCATTTAGGTACCAAACGTAACATAGCTTTCTCTATTAACGTAAAATGCATCCGCAAAAATTGCAACAGACTTCAAAATGAATAATTTTTTTTTATTGATAACAAAAATTCCGCATTCGCTTTTTTTATTGACGTCTCGCAATCGGGCCTTGCGGCAGATTTCATTACCCTATATATTTATCTGCTGATTAGCATAATAGAGATAGCAATTTGACATTTATTTGTATGGATCTCATATCGAAATTCTATCACTGACACGTAAATCAAAAGATAGACACGTTCGTTATTGAAATCCACAATTAATATGTAAAAAAACGTTATTATCTTGGTAGACATAAATAGATATCTCTTAGCAAGCAAGAGATGCAGTAACACAATAATGCTCAACTTTGCCTTGAATGAAAACGGTGCGATTGTGCGAAGGTTAGTCGGTGTTGGAACTCAGATCACATCACATTGAACATCTGCGCTTTTATAAAAGAAAGGAGTGGGTGAAGGTTTTTGTATTTCTTCTAGAAAAATCTTCGTCTCTGATGTTTATAGGCGTCTTCAGGACCTATCATGCGAAGCTGTAAAGTCCCTAACAATAGTCATAAACATGGTCCTTCTTGGCGATCGGATAAAAAATTATCTATATTGAAAGGTCTCGGTCGGAAAATGACGACTTAATTTTATATTGTATTCAAACACTTTTTATTTCATATCTGTGATGTTATTAAGCGATAGCCTTTCAGAAAATGTTATGTTTAGAGCTAGATAGACCAATTATTAAGGGTTGAGAGTAAAATTACAGTACATTAAAATTTACTGTAAGAATGACATCATCCTCCAAAAAATAAGTGAAACGACTGATTTTGGATAGACATGTACTGATGTGTTTGGAGGCCATTAAAGTAAACAACTCATAAAAAATACGCAATATATGTCTGACATTCTGACCACACACCGTGCCGTTTACCATCTACCTTTTTGCAAAGTGAGTACGACACAATTTCTATGAGATGAGTTTCAATGTTAGTTTTGTTTCCAGGAGTTATTGATCGTAGCTAGCATAGCAAGCAATGTATATGAAACTGCGACTGAGTCCGTACAGTAAATCATGACACTGACACCGTACTGGCTCTCCTCGACCTAGTCTGCTGGTGAGCCATCTAAGGAGAATTATCGAGAGCAGGGCCATCGAGCTCTTAAGGCGCATTGTTGAACGCTTATTTATTTAAATATCAACAAAATCGAAATATTGATTGAATTTTATTTTCAGTGCTTCAGAATGTTCTGGAGTTATAATCTCGATCTGAGAAAAACTTTTCAAAATGTTTTTACAAATATTTAACAATCAGTATTTCCAGGCACACCTTTTATAATATTCGACAGTCGATTAGAATCTCAGTAAAGGCAATTTCGTTTAGTAATCGCCACTTGGCAATCAGTGGCAATATACCGTTACAGACTTGAAGTAATAGCGTGTCGATGCGTTAAGTTCGACGCCGCTGATGTCATCATTTATATCTCTTCAGCACGCTATGACATCAAGTAGCTGAGTAATGCCTTCCACCGAAGCCGAGAAAAGATACATCAAATTAATTTGTAATGTTTCAAAACATAAAACTATTAAAAAAAATACTCGAAAACTACGAATATCACTCGTTGCGACACTGAATCGAATTAATTACCTCGCAACCGGGCGTAGTATTAAAAAACGGTTTGCGCAAGAGTCGATCCGCACCTTGACACAGATAGCACTCAAACTGTCGTTTTGAATACACAAAAACCGGACGCCACCTCACTATTTTAAAGTTACTGCAGTCACACTCGCTCTCTGAGTCGGTATAATATTCGTGCAATTGCACATGACATAATTTGCTTCAAAAGAAAGCAATTTTCATTCAATATTCGTTGCATCACTGAAGTTAGTTAAATCAAAGTCTTAGAATCCTACAGCTAACAGATATTACTAAGTTCTACATTTTCTAAATATGTAGGTACAATGTAAAAGCAATTTCATCATTACTTAAGGTTCAGCAGCCCTAGATGCAATGTAAAAATGGCTACTTTGAATTGAGGTTAAGACATGCTAAGTTATTGGCAAACTCCACGAGACAAAGAAGCTCATACAAATAAGACTACACGTGTTCGGAGTTGCGCAAAAAGCACTCTGTTTAAACGTGGTTATCTATGGATCGCCAGCATATTTGTAGGGACGGACAGGGAACGAGTTGGCCTTCCAGGGATATTACATACTTTAATCTCAACATGAAATATGGACAAAGTTTTCTTCATCACATCCCGGCTAGTCGCAATTTATTAAATCTAACATTCATCCCTATACACTGTTCCCTTTCGGTACCTTTTAAAGGTCCCTTGATTGTAGCATAGATGACGCCAGTATTTAATACGTGAAGTGAATTTTAAAGAATGCCATCATAAGTGTACTGCACCCCGCATGGTACCTATAACTGGATATTCTCCTCGTTGGTCATAAAAAAAAGCTTTTTGTTACCTACGACCTGCAGCGAGCGGAAAACGCTTCCTATTGGCTGAGCTGAACACGTGATCATCATTTAAGTAACGCCCTATATCTCTGTAGGTGCATGGTACTGGCATCCTATAAACATTAATTTCTTCATTAAAGACTAGCTTCCGCCAGTGGCTTCGCCCGCGTGGTGTGTTGATAAAAAGTAGCCTATGTGTTAATCCAGGGTATCACCTATCTACCACCAAATTTCAATCAAATCGGTCCAGCCGTATTTGCGTGATTGAATAACAAACATACATCCATACATTCTCACAAACTTTCACATTTATAATATAAAAGTAAGAAGTAAGATATAAGTAAGAAGTAAGATAAGTAAGATTGGTTCCCTTTTCTACATGTAGACAATAAAAAAATTCATACCTATGAAAGCGGAATTTAGCGGAAAGAATTATGTCAGTATGTTAGATTAGACTGCAATATTTTTTTATAAAACTGCAGAGAATTTAATTTAACGAGTGCATATGCGAAATGCATTAGTTGCAAGTGCAAAGTGTGCATGTCATTTGTGTTTGGTTGCTTTCCGTCCTACATGAGGTTTGATTGAACATAAAAATGTATAGTTTTGGAATCAGTGGCCCCCTCTGATTTTTACAGGAGTTGTAGAGCAAAAGGCGTAATATGCCAGATTTGGGTTAGGTAAGGGATAAGTGCAAAAATATTAGTATGAAAAAACTAGTAAGAACTAGTATCATAGCTCGTAGTAACTAGCACGAGTAAGATATTATATTCTACACGTAGGTCTCATAACTTCAAAATATCACTCCATTCTGGCAAATTATTACGTTACTTTTGACACACCATGTTAACGATGACAGATTTCATATTTCATTTTATATTTCTACCTTTAAACTTTTGTAGTCTGACAAGGGCTTTCCACGTGCCTGGCAATGAATAGTCATAGATAATAACAAGTTCACGAATCTAGGGCATAATATCGATCCCTAGAATATAAAATGACATCAGAAACTATGGTAAGGACATAGCTTTATGTCGGAACTCTTTTCTAGGTATACTGAATAATTGATGAATGTGTTGTTATGAATTTTTATCACTTCAATTACTTGAAGCATCTTCGAGTAAGTGATGTACAAAAAGAGCAGAAAGTAGATTAATAAAAAGGATTGATTCGTCTGTCGTTGCAATGCAAATCTTTTGTCAATTGATGCATTGATTGGTACTTGGAGGGCAACGCGCCTGTGACGGGTGTGCCTTGTTGCACTTATTGCTAATGTTTAACCACCAGTTACCACCATTTTATGCTACACTTTATTTGTATTTGTCTTCAGTTCGATTTTTTCACCCTAGCTTCTGAGGAAGGGCCGTCACTTTGATGGTAGTTGCTTTGAATTTTAACAATTTTGAGATGGTTCGTACCGTAGTCGTTCTATTAGGCTCAATACTAGTATATGTTGAATGTACCTAACTCGTGAAAATACATATTTTTATAAACCTGGCTAATTAATTCTAAGATCAATGTATTCTCTTTTAAAAATAAATAGAGTTACGTGCTATTGGCAGCTACTAGTAATAACATCCGAAATGGTTGAATAACCTGGCCAGTGCTTAATCAGTAATTTTAAACCCATTTTACGGTAAGCGACTCTGTTTTACATCATCTTTTTGTGCAACTGGCTACTCTTACTGCAGGTACTTAGTTTTATTTTTATATTATTAAGTTACATCCCACCGAAACTTGCAATGATAAAGTATTCAGTGGAAACCTTCGTAATAGAGCTCTTCCCACTCGGACTTTATTATCTGCTGTCCTTAACTTAACATTAGCAACCTACACAAATCTATTTTAAATCAGAATTCCTTTGTTTACTAAGCTCTTCCAGGATGTTTGCATTGTCACTCTAGCAAAGCAAAATAACGAAATTATTTATTTGAAGAGGAGTGGGTACGGTTTAAACTGTAGCACGTATTTATCAAATAAAGTTGTTTATGAGTTGACTACGTTTCAAATTGAGCTGCAATGAACAAATCAATATTCGGTAGGGGCCCAATGCACTTCTTTTCACTTTAGTCTATTCTAGATACTTAATGTGACGTGATAAAAGCTCATGGTGATTTTCACGAAAATTAACGTATTTAAAGAAACCAGCTCCGTTCTGCTGAAACCAAAACGTGTTTACCGTCCCGTTAACACAAATGCAATACGCAACAAAAAATAAAATTGTAATGAAAGCAAAAAAATGGATATAGGGTCTTTCATGATTCAATTGAAAATGAGCGACATCCCGCATTTAATGTCGTTAGGCGTAGCTGACATAAGAGGATGGTCCATTTCACGCCAACTAAACGGATTACCGACACTTAGCCGCGGACTGAATCGATATACTGAAAGTTGTATCAGTTCATTATTTATTACGGTTGCCCGCTATGATAACAAATAATCTATAACAATACGAAGAGGTACCGGTAAAAATATAAAATGGTAAAATTGAGCTAGACGAAAGCACACGCTAGAAACACGATAGAGAGATGCAATTCAAATTAAACAATTCGAAGGTGCGCAAAAAACAAACGCGATTTTTACCAGTGTGATTTGGTGGGGTGACTGCCATTAAAGATACAAATCATTCACACCTAGGGATCAAAGTTGATGTTTTATTTAAAAGGTGTTGGGAGGAAATGCATAATACCACTCGGTATTTCCGGATTGAACCTGCACCACGGCCTGTCTATCTTCATAAATGTTTCAAGCACCCGACATGTCAGCGCGGTTATAGGTTGATGGATCGCACTTGATTCACTGCATAGTATTAAACCAACAATACCCACGTTTTTATGTTTCATGATATTCAAAAAGCGACGTGGCTCGTAATTCAACTTCCAAGTGGGGATATGTTAAATCAAAACTTGGATGATGAAGATTTCAAGCTTTGCGATTCGATCCGATTTATCGAGTATTTATCACACGGATTTAGGGAACCGCCAAAGAGACGGACGATAAATCGAATTATGATGCAGATCAATTAAAGGCAGCAATTAATAATAAGTATGTTGTAGACAATATACAAGAATTGATAAAGCTGTAATCCAAGAACAGGGTAGAAAAAAAAACAAAGAGTTGAGTTGACAAAAATGCAATATACCCCTAAGTAAAGACAGTCTTCAATATTCATGGATTGATAGTAATCGGCAAGTTTTGTTTGGCAATAAATAGAGCGGTAATGTCTATGACCATGATGAACTGTATATTTTCTTGGTTTGTCGATTCCAAACCCCATTTAAATAGTGAATCGCAGATCTAATGTAGGTTACTGTTCGATAGAATATTTTATGCTAAAGACATTCGAATGCAGCTGTCTGAATATATCATTTGATTTGTTGTTTCCTTTATAGTTTTTGTGGCAAGATATTTCTATTATTTGTTGTTTAGTAACTATGCCTTCGTTCTCTAGGCCAGAAACCAAGATTACCTAGGTACAGTATGTATGCCACTTGGACAGATAAGTTACATAATTTATTCCTTTATTTCAGGCAACCAGAGCCTATAGAAAATACAAATACATATATCATACATAACAAAACTTACACTCAAATATTTATATGAACTATCACTAACACACATGGAGTGTCGGCGTCGTGTTACTCTTCGTGGCGTCAGGCAGGCTTCCCCGGAATCGCCGATAGACGACCCTTCGGCCAAAAGTATTCCTTGAGGTAGGTCTAGAAGTGACGAGTCGGATCTCGCTCCATAAATAACTTGAAATTCAAGGTATGATGCGACTGTTTTTATATAGGTACTCGAGTTACAAGCGCAGAATATTTTTTCTGAACTTTTATTTCAAATTGACTAATGCGTAGAGAATTGTGAAAATTGCCACTAATTGTTTGTTTACTTGCTTATTTATAGATTTCCGTTAAACCTAGAGATAGTCTAAAGGTTTAACGGAAATCTATAATCATAACGGAAATCATAAATATTTATATCTTAGATACGTCGCACATTTATATTTGTTGTCTTCGCAGGCTTTTTCTAAGATGTCATCATCATCATCATCATCATCATCATCAGCCTATAGCAGTCCACTGCTGGACATAGGCATTTATTTATTTATTTATTTAACAATTTATGTACACACACACAGAATACAGAGAAGAAGAAAAATAGAAAAGATAGTACAAAGGCACAGCTTATTTCATTAGAAATCTCTTCCAGCTGGCCCGTTATGAGAGAGTTAGAATAGAAAGAGATGCAGATAGAGTGCGTAAAAAGAAAAGAAGCTATAACTAACATAAGTAACCAACAACATAACTAACATTTCTAAGATGTAATGTAACAAAATACTAGTGAACTGCTTGTTTTTGAACACGATTAAGGAAACTAAACCAGGTGTACACGAGTCTCAGGTTACGAACTATCAAGGACGTGGACTGCCCATTTCATTGGGAAGCCTTACTGATATGTTATGTACCCACGTAGGCCCAAACTGTGGCTAGGGAACAACAACTATTTTGCAATTGTTTCATTTTTATTTTAAAATATTTTGATCATTTGTTGAAACTGCACGTTCATTTGTTTCCATTCAGATGCCGGAATATACAGAAAGTTAATTAAATTTTAGATAGAACATTCTCTCGCAACTCAGTCAAACCTAGGTTGTTATGAAAGTTAGGCCTTTCATACGTATTGAAACTTGCGTCACATAGACCAGAGTTCCAGTTAATATTTCAGTGACACCAAATGAAATAAGTTTGCTGCTAACTCGCTTGTTGTTACCATCATGTTGAAACTTTGCACCCGCACAAACTCAAAAGTTTTAATCATGGCTGTAATTAAAACTTTACTCAGTGTTTATTTATGAAATGCAGATGCAGTCGGAATTAGGTAGAGGTGGGTACTCCTTGACATTTTAATATCACTTAGAGCAATTTTAATATTATTAGAGTAAGAAATCTTAGGTATTACTCCATTTTATCAATAAGACCTGACCTATAAAACTGGCGATAAGTAGCACAGTGAGTATGCAGCAAAGAGTTTACTCGACAAAAGATGTATTCAGGCTATTCGCAAAGGAAAAGGATTTCTAGAGAAAAGGAAATATGTATGTCAAAGAACATCTCAGTGCGATTATCCATTTGCACCAAGGGGTGTGTAAATCTCTTGCAAATGGAATTACAGAAAGGACGCTTTTACAAAGCTGTTTCTAGGTAAAACTTGCTCTTTGTAACGTACGATACAGGGGATACAACGCCTTTAGGCAACACACCTGAAGCCTTCAGGCGCATAACTTGAAGGCTATTTTTCCTTTGAAAATGATGCTGGACATGTAAGAATTTATTATTTTCTTGTATTTTGTGTAAGCATATTCCAAGTACACAAAAATAAAAATTTAAACAACCAACGAAAACTTGATAAGGGCAAAAAGATTCGACCAATTTCATCAGGAAGATCGCCGGGTCAGCTAGTTCTAGTTTTATTAATAAGAACGTCCAAGTTATAAATAGGTAAGTAGGTATGCATTAAAACATATTTGTAAGAAATTAGAGCACGATTGAAATGAGTTGTTAAACATGTTGTTTTGCATAAGCACAGAGAATTCCTAAAATCATTGAAAGTCGTGTATTTTTCCCGTTCGTTAAATTAAATTTCCTTTTGATAGGATTATTTTAAGATGTAAAATACATCACTGAATACAATAAACGTTGTCGCCAGACACTGTCCTCCATCCAGATAGAGAAACTCTTGTGTTGTCAAGCAGAAAACACTGCAACCACTTTACTACAATACATTTATCCGAGTGCCTGAATCCCTGAGGACGCTCTGGTGAAACCGCGCTTTGCTAGTTGCTCATTTCATTGAACAAATCATTATTCATTAGGTAACGTTTCGTAACTCGCATTTATCAAAGCAAATTTTGATTACTACTCATTTATAGCCTGCATCGAAAGTGTTTTAATAGCATGTTTCGGGTAAATTAGGAATTTCAGCATGAAAAGTATGTCGCAGTTGTTGGCGCCAACTGATGTATGCCAGGTCACGAGGGCTGGTCGTCATCCATATTATTTTTACTGGCAACAACGAACCCACGTTTATTAATTTGCTTTTACTTACATGGTTATTTTCAAACCCCAATATAATAATGCTGCTCTACTTGGGTATTTTCCCGTCAATTGCAACACTTGACCTAATTACGTCTTCACTATAATTATGGTTTATAAAATTTTAATATAATACGAAAGCAAATTACGAAATAGTTTAGTAGTAAATTCGTTGTATAATTTGTTGAAATCTCAGTGTTTTGCCTTGTTGTAGTAGTGGAATACGTGCATGATAAATGTAGTTAAATTCAGTATGAGTGTGTAGGTATTGCGTATTTATTACGAATGTGTGTGTTCGTGTACAGTGTTGGATGTTCGTTTGTGGACGATACAAACGATTGGTACTCTGACGCGTAACTGGGTCACTGGGTCACAGACGAGGTCCACTGATAGTAGAGAGCTGTTGTTTCCCAAACTACATAGGTACAATTTATACCTACTAACAGAAATATATTGACCACATTATACAATATGATCATATTTATAGAATCATGTTTGTGTTGTCATTGACTAAATATATTGCCACACGTGATGTAACTAAAATAAAAAAGGCTTATTAAATCATTTAGTTACATTATTCGAATGAAAATATGCAATTTTTTACTAAACTAATTGTAGCTCAATAAGGCAATTTCAATAAAATAAACACGGATATCGTATTGCCGGTAAATTAATTCTGAAAGGATAAAACATTGAGTCGTGTATAAAATCGAACCTCCATAAAAGATAATTACAATTTTAACGCCAATAAAATGGGATTAATAAATAAATAAATGAAATAGTGTAGTTAGCTCGAGCGCTCCGTACATTGAAGTGTGCGTGCTGTAAGTTATTTGTTCTATTTTAATGTTAGTCGAACGCACCAACCTTGCTCCACATTCAAGATTACAATTAAATAAAAAACAGCCAAGTGCGAGTCGGTGTTTGTTGCATTAAAACTATTTTGTAACAAACATTTTATCATTCATTTTACTTACAACACTAACGGTGTTTTAAAAGGTTTCCTACCTTTGTCTATGGGCAGAATTAATAACAGATTAAGCAAACAAACGCCTATGATGCTGTGTTTAGCGTTGTTTCTGGTTATATTAACATTAATAGCACTTACTTCATGCATAATACCGTCACCAAAATTGGCTAGTTCCTGGCTGTTGAGCCATCGGATTTAACTGTTTAGTATTTTTACGGAACAAATAAGCACTTTGCGTCACTGAAGTCCGACAAATGCTACTCCGGTAGATACATCATATTATGTAGTTTCCTTTCAGCATATAAATGTGTAAATAATAGTTATTACTTAAAAGTTTTTTTTTTACATTAAATATTTCCCAAGTTCGATTAGAAACGCTTAAAAAATAATTTAAATATACGAACAATGCCTTGAAATCAACAATTTAGAGTATTAGGCAACATGATAGCCACCGGTTGTGCAATTTACATTGTTATGCGTTCTTTTACAATACACGAATCCAAGGACCAGCGAAATTGATATTTTGAGGTCTGTTCATACATTTCCATTATAAAGGACAATGCTATTCTTTGTATGGAAGTTGGGCTCAAGAGTTGCCCACAGTAACTGCATAGTGTATTATGTTCCATAGGCTTATAATAGGTCCCAGACCGAAATATTTCGAAATCTATCCCGGGAGTCCTGAGAAAAACTGGTTTGACTCTTATTCAATATTACGAAAAACATCCTTACGAACTCTTAACTATTCCACTTTTATTACCTTAATTGAAATGCATTATAATATTAATCGACAAATACGAGGTATTGAACGAGAATTTTTTTTACCGACTTCAAAAAATGGAGGAGTTTCTCACTCAGTTCGTTTGTATTCTTTTTACGTAAGTACGTGCATATTAACTCCGTCGTTTACCAACCGATTTAAACAATCATTTTATTGTTTGAAAGGATTTACTTTCCAAATAGTTCCTTTGTTATTCGGTCCAGGGTCTGGTGATAGAAACCTTAAAACAATAGGGAACTCTCGGAAATTGTAAGCACATATCGAATAAAAACTTGTCATTCGGGTATATGTCTCCGACACCACAAAACTGTGGAGGTTAAGACCTGACCTGCCGATGGAGACGACAGTGAGACGAGGGAACTCCTCAACGGTAACTATTTACTACCTCGTGTTCGAGCTTATTTAATTCGTCCTGATAAGATTTTTCCATTGCCATTACGGATATTAATTGCATGACGCTACACGAACTTAGGACTGATTGTAGTAGATAGAGACTGAAAAGCAAGAGAAACAACAATTACCTTTAAACGTCTATTTCTGTTATTTTATCCTGTTAACAGTGAAACCACTAACTATCTGAATGTTATTTCAAGAAAAGAAGGTTGTTAGGTTTGTGGCTGCTTAAAATGGCTAGCTAACAATGGCTGGCTAACATGAGAACCGGTTTTTCTCTTGACCTCTGGGACCGATTTCAAAAATATTTGGAGTCCGTCTTAAGAGTGAAGTAAAGAACCTATTCTAACCATTCCCACTACTGGGCAAATGGCTTGGGCTTTATAAAGTGACTGTTCAAGTTTAACATTATAACCGGTTTTTTTCGGGACCTCTGGGACCGATTTCCAAAATATTTGGATTTCGTGTTAACAGTGCAGTAAAGAACCTATTTCGACCACTTTCACTACTGGGCAAATGGCTCAGGCTTTGTTAAGTGACTATCTATGGAGAACATTTGAACCGGTTCTTCTCGGGACCTCTGGGACCGATTTCAAAAATATTTGGATTCCGTCTTAAGAGTGAAGTAAAGAACCTATTCTAACCATTCCCACTACTGGGCAAATGGCTTGGGCTTTATAAAGTGACTGTTCAAGTTTAACGTTATAACCGGTTTTTCTCGGGACCTCTGGGACCGATTTCCAAAATATTTGGATTTCGTATTAACAGTGCAGTAAAGAACCTATTTCGACCACTTTCACTACTGGGCAAATGGCTCAGGCTTTGTTAAGTGACTATCTATGGAGAACATTTGAACCGGTTTTTCTCAGGACCTCAGGGACCGATTTCAAAAATATTTGGATTTCGTGTTAACAGTGCAGTAAAGAACCTATTTCGACCACTTTCACTACTGGGCAAATGGCTCAGGCTTTGTTAAGTGACTATCTATGGAGAACATTTGAACCGGTTTTTCTCGGGACCTCTGGGACCGATTTCAAAAATATTTGGATTCCGTGTTAAGAGTGAAGTAAGGAACCTATTTTAACTATTCCCACTACTGGGCAAACGGCTTGGGCTTTGTAAAGTGACTGTTCAAGTTGAACATTAGAACCGGTTTTTCTCGGGACCTCTTGGACCGATTTCCAAAATATTTAGATTTCGTGTTAACAGTGCAGTAAAGAACCTATTTCGACCACTTTTACTACTGGGCAAATGGCTCAGGCTTTGTTAAGTGACTATCTATGGAGAACATTTGAACCGGTTTTTCTCGGGACCTCTGGGACCGATTTCAAAAATATTTGGATTTCATGTTCAGAGTGCACTATGGAACCAGTTGGAACTACTCCCACTGCTGGGCAAACTTTGAGCCCAGACCCTGGCATTGTCCTTTTATCTGTTCATGCCAAAAACTGAAGTTTAAATAAATAAAGTGTAGCTATAATTTGGGTTCCTATTTATTGAAAAATTTTTGCAAAAATCCTTTGTCAGGTGTTCGTTTATCTCCGAGATCAGTTTCTAGAATGTTTTTAAAACTGCGTAAAGCGTAAATCAGGTACTAGAAGTTGGCATTAGTTAAAAAAAATATATCTAAATCTTGTGTTATTTATAGAAGATAGTTACGTACCTAGATCAGTGCTAAGTACACTATACAGTAGCATTACGAAATATAACTTGATCCTCTCTCTCCCTCTTATGTACTACGTCGAGACATCGGAGAGAGCGAGAGATTCATGTGGACTAGAGAAACTAACTTGCCTTGTTATAAGACCCTGTTTAAAATAGTTTTTTTTATAAAAGGGGGTTGTTACAGAAAATGACTTTCTGAAAGATAAGGAACTAAATAATAATAAATAAAAGTTTAAGCGCAGAAAACCGGATCTACTTAAAGCAATGTAGTTTGAGTTTACCTGCGTGGGTTTTTTATATGTGGTTAAAGAAATCGCTTTAGCTATAATAATGACTCAGTCTGTGTATACGTCTTTTGAAGAATCTGATATTATATTTAAGGCGTTTGAAAGTTTGAAAAGAACTAGAGTTTATTTTCCACTGTACTTATCTACTGATAGCATCATACTGATTAAATTTCTTCATACTCCTAAGATTAGGAATAACCACAGAGCATTCAGTAAAGAAACAAACCTATTTAAACTTAAAAGCATAGACAGGAAATAAGGAGTTTCCTGAATAAAGGTTATTATATTTACAAAACAAAGGTGTACAATTTTCATTAAAGACGGAAAATGTAAAATTCCTCTGTAATTAATGCCGTTGCATGCATTTATGCATAGCAGTGTAAGGAAGGGGTGAATATCGTATGAGACATGCCGTCATGAACTCGTTAGATGCGTGCTTTTTAACGTAAGTCGATCGCCACGTTCACACTTCAGGTAACATTTGGGCTAAGTAGTAGTCACGTATGCAGCAGCCTTACGACTTACGACACTGATTTATTCTCGAAATTAAGACTGTATTTGTTTTGTAGGTATCCCTCGAATTAAACCACAAATGCTCGCCAGATGATTGGACTAATCTTTACTCCATGGAGTTGTTTTATACGTGTGCACTTTAAAAGAGAGTTCCTTTGAATTTGTTTCGGTGTTTCGTCTCAGAGGGCTGAAACATCACTTCATCTCGCTTAAAAAAAATGTTTGACGTGTAAATGTGGTTTTCAATCTCACAAATATTAAATCATCATGTAAGCTACCATATATCAACATGCAAGGGTCCGCCAATTACCTAGTCTATCTGACATGTTGAATTTGGTGCATCTGGTCCACAGCCGTTTTCACAGATTTTCTTCTATACTAATATAGTAAAGGCTCCGAAACTACTGAACCTATTTGAAAAATTCTTGCACTGTAGGAAAGCTTCACTATTTCAGAGTATCATAGGCTATATCTTATCCCGATAAGGTAAGTAGTTCCCACGGGACTGCAGTAAAACGGCTAGTCTCTATTATGTTGCAGCATTGAATGAAGATATTTAGATCTTGAACATAGGATGTTAGTTTCATATAACTGAACATCCCCTTAAATACGACATCACGATCTTTGATACCTATTCTTCACTGGGATAACTTTGTCACAATTAAAATTGTTTTTTCAATGTGTTCTTCTTCGTACAAGCCTTTTAAAAGGTTAACTTCGACAGACATGCTTCAGTTTTTGGAATGGATCTCGTAAACGAGTATACAGGATTTAGCCACTTGTGACAAAGTCCTTCCCTGCACTCAGAGCGGATAACCATCATGCACCACATAATGCACTTGTTCAATTGACTGAGGGGGACATTTGCACATGCCACATGTCTAAATATTCGTAACGAGCGGCCGAGGTGCGCATTTAGCACCTGTGCAAGCAATACAGTTTGTTTTCTTTAGGTACTTTTATTTAGGATTAGCAAACGTTTATTTGGTTCTATACCTTTTCAAAGGTTCATGGTGTGCGGCTGTGGACAGATTTGATAGTTAAGTACGTCCTGATAACTGGATTGATGGTATTTTGTACACCAGTTTCATGAACACAGTTATTACTCAGGCTTTTTGTATAGATGGTCTTATTTTTGATTCGAGAAATTATAAGAATACGGTTTTATTGAGTAGGATGGTAGATATTATAAGCCATTATCGAAAAAGAAACTGACCGAAGAACATGAAAAACCTCAATAATTCTCTTTCATAGTCATGGCTTCCTTCCTTCTCAGATTAAGTAACTTCAGGTGATTTACCTGCATTAATTATTTATTTCTCTTTTCCAGAATAGTCAGACTTTTCAAGAATATGTTAATTCTTTTCAGATGGCAGTTTAAAGGCAGTATTTAAAACATATACCCATTCCTAGTCGAAATAGGTTCTATATATGACCAGACTGCCGTTGCTTGTCTATCACTAGTCTAGATCGGAGACCAAGATATGACTTTTTTTCTTAGTGAGTAATGGACATTTTTCTTTCGACGCGTGATTAACAAATAGTGGTCAGGTTTGAATTGGAACGGATTTCGGGGATGGTTATTTCTTTATTGGCAAATAGCAGATTTACTTTACAAAAAGGTGTACATGAATGAAGATGGATATAGAGGAAGAGGACGACTAAAGAAAAGATGGATGTAGAATGTAAAAGACGACATGATTGCAAATACTGTTACTTGGGAGATGACGTCAGATAGGATAGAGTCCTGGAAGAAAAAGACGCTGCGCCGATCCCAAACAATAAATTGGGATAAGGGCAGAGTAATGATGATAATGATTTACAACAAGATCATAAAATAACCCTGTTATGCGTCAAGCATTTTTTTTTATAAGACCGGTGTTTCCTAACCAACTACCTTGAGAATAAACCGAAACTCAAGTGTCAAAGTCCAGCTACTTATTCAAATGATTGTAGGTAGTTACCATGGATGGAAAATGAATTGTTCTTCTTATGAGGACAGATGTACCTAGGCACGATATTGAAAGCTTTCGTTGTTAAATGTCTATCAAATGTTATTATCTATCAGACACGGTAATTGTGAGCGAATTGGGCTTTATATCTTAGAGTCGTGGGTTGTATAACAAGTGCCCACAATTATTTGGTTTGCGACACCAAATATCTTTTTATTAGCTTAACCTGTAAAAGTAGGAAGTACCTGATTAATTGTGACAAAATCAATCTGCAGACAGAATTAATCTGAGATGAGAGAAGATCAAATTGTTAATGTGATTAGGTAGGATAGGTACCACTATGAGTGGAATCTATCAAGTGTATCGTGTCTAGATGATTATTTCATATAGTATGGTGTAGCAACCGTGTGTGACTTGCTCCGCCTACTCCAGCCCGCTGTCGACTAAACGTGTGTGTCCTACTGACACCAAATGAAATCAAAATGCGTCGTCGCGCCATCCATTGAATACAAAACTACACAGCCATTTGACAGTGTACTTATACATTCAATCACCGTGATGTAGTTTATTATACAATCAAACTATTCTCGAAACACGTTCCGTGAACCACTATTATTCAGTAAGTCTTAAAACACTATTTCACACAGCCGACTCTATCGCAGGATAGCGCGAAAAAACCAATGCGGCGTTGCCACACCGTGCAGCCGAGCGTACGAGCAGGTAGACTCCACAATGCATATACATAATGTAGCCATCTAATCTATGTGCGTATTATTATACAACACTTGTCTTCTTTGAATAGCTAATCATATTCCCTACAGGCATTCATCTCTTAGACCTCATGTCCCCAATTCAATCTTAGTAGACTCTAATTTGAATTCACAGTATTTACACAAAAAAATAATCAGAATATTACATTACAACCAACAATAATCTACATTTACAGATAAAATTAGACGAATTTCGTCTTCCAGCAGTGACAAAATAACTCGAAGCTGAGTAATTGTCATGCTTGAGTACATTTATAAGACATTTCCATGACGGGTACTAAATAATGGAGCATCAAAAAATTGTAATTACAGGATAGAGCATGGTGCACTTACCGCTAGTGGGGTTCACATAAGCAAGTTTTAAGTCCATTTCAATAGTTTGAATCGGTTTTGGTTCAACTGAGTTAATTTCATAATCCACGGGGACATCCGTCACGATCTCACTCTTCGCCTGGCTCGTGGAAGCGGCTAGACTTTGCGCTACACTCATTTTTGGAGCGTCTTCGTGCATTATACACAAATAATTCGATAGGGCGACAGAATATTGCCGCCCAGCGAACTTTTAATATTTCACCTACGCCGTTTATGTATATGATTTATCTCAAAAATCACGCATAAACAGCGATAATACGTTTTAAAAACAAAATGTAGGTCTCTAGGCCACTTCACTTACACTTTGATATTCCGACCGACATAACTCAGGTTCAATGGAGCTACCGTACTCATGACTGACATTGAACTAAGTCGGTAAAGGGCAGTAAGAAAATAACCCAATTAGAAAAAAACTGTGTCATGACCTATATCCCAAATAATTTATTCAAAATAACTTCTTTATTCCTAAAATATAAAAAGTTGATTTTTCCATATGTAATTTGTTGTGTAATATGCTGAAAAACAATTGTTGGTACTTTTTGCGCGTATATTGCAAGGAACTTCTGCAAACTTAAAAAACATGTAAATGATGCAAAATGACTACGTTTGCTTATGAACATGCCGTGTTGTGTAATAAATGACCGTTTCTATTGCACAATCCTTTCACAAGGGCTCCGAATGTAGGTCAATCTTTATGAGCATGATTGCAATGTATATATTTATTAACAAACGTGTGCTAAACTATAATGTGTTAATTAAAATATATTAAATTAGTAATTTTTGCATTCTTTATAATGATTATATATTTCTTTATTGTTGTGAATTATTTATAATGAAACCAAATATTTTTGTGTTTCCGGTGCTCAGTAGCGCCATCTACATCGTTTTTGGAGTTAGATTTGAACTTAATATCAGTTCTGAAGATAATCGCCAGATGTCGTTTCTGTAAGTACGTAGTGGCTGTGGCGACCGTGTAACATCCGAGTACGGACAAAAGATATCATACAATTCTTTACTTTTTTAATCGACTGCTAAGATATCCCGATTTTCAATTATTTCAGTCTGTAACTGCAGTGGTACAAAGTCCTTTTGTGCAAATTCTGGCGCTGCCCGAACTATTTTAACGACAGGCTTGGCTTACCTTTTAGAATTATCGTTTTTCCCACTACAAAAAAATTAAACTTGTAGGAGGAATAATGCAACTTTTTTGCGTAGGACTTTTAGTTTTTCCGAAAATCATGATTAACCAATTTCTATCCATAAGACCCTCTCCCTTCGATTTCAGTTTGCTGGTAAATTAATTTTCCTAGTTTTTGTCGTATTCTCTTCGCTTTGCAATGGGTAATAACTTAATGTTGGCAATTATCGAGAGCATTAATTAATGAGTTACTAGTCTTTATTTATAACAGCTGTCGTTAATATTGTATTCTCAATGCTTCCTAACAATTTTATTTTATTGCTTTCTAATTTAATTTATACTATACTATTTTTATATATTCTTGTCATTGATATATAAATAAAAAAGGCATTATAAATAAAAAGAATATTTATTGGGTATAATTTTCAAGTGTATATAAAACTGATGGTATTTCTTGGTTCTTTGAGCGCAGTTATACTTAACCACTTAAAAACACTAACACGTACTAACATTTATTACATTTGAAAAAGCTCTTCAATACATTTCCACAGTACATACAGCAACACGACCGATATTCGTACATATTTTGACAATAAACAATAGAATGCAACATTTTAAAGGAAACATTTTTCCAATAAAAAACAAAAAAGGTACATGATTTAAATAGAGAATCCTTACAATTAACATTCATTTTTTTCTTTATTCATTTGTTTTTGATGACATTTGTAGTATAATAAAAAAGAGGTTTTAGTTTTCAATGTTTTGTTCAGTTAGATTGCATGGCGTTAGTAATGATCTCCCTTGAAATGATAAGTCTCTGGATCTGTGACGTGCCTTCGTAAATCTGGTAGATCTTGGCGTCTCTCATGAGTTTCTCGACGGGGTATTCAGTGTTGAAGCCGTTTCCTCCGAAAATCTGGACAGCATCAGCTGCAGCCTTGTTGGCGATCTCCGAAGCGTGGCATTTGGCTACCGACGCGAGGACTGTGTTCCTAATACCTGTAGCAAACATCGAATGTGAGAAACTGCATAATTTCAGTAAATGTATAATTTGTTTAACTAATTCTGCACTGGATATCTAGGATTTGTAGCGGATTTTTTATGGTCAATTTCCAGTCTTTGATAGTCTATCAGGAACTTATCTGACAAATAAACTAGAACTTTTGGTTTCAGAATTCAGATGATATCTGACACAAATTATACCCAGTCTTTACCTGGCAGATATCATTAACTGTCAGATAACTAAAGTGTACTGTTGGTAACTAGTGAAATTGAGCCTTAAAATCGTACAGAACACAGAGTGAGTTCATCTTATTTGCGATACAAAACTCTTAATACATAATTCATTGTCACCAAGTCACCTTTGTAAATTTTGCCTGCATGGCCTATTTGTGTATGTTCTGGGACCGCTATTTATTCCACAAAAATTGTGTAACGAGTACTCTGTAACCTACTTTTTAACAAGCTAGTGTCAAAAAAGTAAGCCCCCTGAACTCCAATATGTTTCGTACTGTGACATAGTGTATACAAAGTGAACACTAACAAGTGACAACTAACAAGCTATGTATTCAATAATATATACGTATGCCAATGTGGCCCAAATATTAGGTATTTTGATTTGAATTGTTGCGCACTCAAATAGCATCTTCGTAGTATTACCGTGGTCGTGGATTGGTGCCGAAAGTCTTGCGCTCTAGTGCATACTTTGTGGCCTAACTCTTAACTACAACACATATATATAACTTAACCCCCCTAAAGTCCTATTTAATCACCCTTCTTATTCCCCTAAAACTGATGAGAAGTCATTAGCTACTTTAGGCAAAATTATTTGATTAAGTTGCATATATTACCGTGGTCAGCCATCCAAGCGGCTCTCATCCACGCAAGGCGAGCGGTCTCAACTCCGATGGCCATGTCAGCCAGCATGAAGGCCACGGCCTGGTGACGAGCGATGGGTACGCCGAAAGTCTTGCGCTCTAGCGCGTACTTTGTGGCCTCGGTGAGGGCACGTTGGGCTAAGCCGGTGGCACCTGCGGCTACCTGTAAGGGTTTCAAATAAAAGTGGTTGTAGTTGTGGCTCTCATTTAGGCATCTCTGACAGTCGTTATGGGTAGACAGAAGCCAGTAAATCCGACAACCAGTCTAGGTTGCCCAGGTAACTGTGGGTTGAGGTCAGGAGCCAGGATATTCAGTCGCTTCTTACAAAACACTGGTACCTACTCGGCTGCATCAGGTTAGATGCGAGTCGACTTTTAATAAATGTAACACATTTTTATTAATAACAATAATAACAAAGAAATGGCTAGGCAGATGCTACTAAAACGACATTCAAAAATATGGACAGAGCCAGTCAAATCCAAACAAAAACATTACCTCACTATTACAAGGTGAAACATTATTTCATACGAAAACAACTTGAATGTATGCTAACTAAAAATAGACGAATAAATCGCTTGACCTCAATGTAACAACAGAAAGCAATAAATGCAGTATGGATCATGGAGTAAGGAAAGACCGGAGATACCATAAGGTAGGTCAGACTGGGCTGCGGGATTGTTCGAAAGAGTTACCGCGGCTCTGGTATACAAAAGGCCTACGACGGAACACGACGGTTTTTAGTCAGTAAGAGTCTGTCACTCCCTCACCGCTGCTAACCCACAGCGGGAGAGGTGATTTGATGATTTTGACGACGTTAAAAAAAGGTAGGTCATACTCACAGAGAAACGAAACAGCGGAGATGCCATAAGGTAGGTAGGTCAGACTCCTTCCCCTACGTCAAATACTGAAGGTGGGCGTCATCAAAACGATCAGATACGACTGAACTAACGAGGAAAATCTTTTGGTCTTACAAAAAAATGGGCGGATTCCAAAGAATCTTATGAGGGCGGAGCCATCAACTTTCTTCGTCCCCTATACACTCACATTTCGACTCGCCACTTTCTTAGGAGACTTCGTTTTGACATCTCCAGTCGTAATATTGTTTTCCACGGACAGACATATTTGTCATTGACATCGCGTAATTGCAACCCAGACTAGAACTCTTCACGGAACTATCGATTTCTCGAATGAAAACTCAATTATGGAAGCGAAGGGTGAATGTATGGATACTTTTCAGTCTTTCTTACTGGAAAACTGTTGAAATTGATTGCAGTGTTTGGTATGGAGATAATTGGTATCCTGTTGATTCTTACAGGTTAGTTTTTATTTGGTATTGGAAAGTAGTTCCCGGGAAAAAGTTAGATACTAACTTCGTTTATAGGAACATTATCATCTGTCCAATTAGCCGATGAGTATTGGTACCTACTTAGCCGCGGTTGTTGTTGAAGATTTAACTTTTGAACGAGTTCCCGAAATGACTTTACACATTGTTGTAATTTAAAATTACTTCATTTTAACGATAATTTATTTTTATTCGATTTACACTATTAATTGTAGCATTAAATTACTTTAATTTTACAAATAATTGTCTAGTTTTTTCAACCTTAAATTACTAGCGCAGCGAACTCGACACCATAGTTATTTTGAGCCACCAATGTTTTACTTTTACTTAAATACCAGTATTTTATTTAATTGCAGCGACTACCTATCTGACCTCAAACAGCGACTGCCCATCTGACCTCAAACACACAGGTTCGCGGACACCCTTGAGGTGCCAATATGCATTATGAAGTAGATACGTTACCGGTGGGCGGGTCTTGTCGAAGGCTCCCATGGCGATCTTGAAACCAGCACCTTCTTCGATCAGCACGTTCTCCTTGGGTACGCGAACATCTTCAAATGTGATGCCACGGGTGTCTGATGCACGTTGGCCCATGTTTTGTTCCTAAGGATACGAAAATTGATAGAAATGTTTGGTAAAAATCGTGCCGAAAATTGGTTATTGTAGTTGTATAACACATGCTCATATATTTTGTGTGATGAATAATATAAATTATATTAGATTTATGTAGTTTTATTTTCTTATATACTGTTGTTTGTTTCAGTTGTTTGTTTCAGTTTTGTTTGCTTTGGTAACCGAATAATAAAAAAATCTTTGTTGTAGTCCTACACTATGCCCGGGTGCAATAGGCTATATTTTATCCGGGGCAGGAACTTATTTCCTCGGAAAGTGGGTGAAACCGGCGACAGAAGCTAGTGCATAATTAAACACTACGTATAAGTAATTCCAATCAAAAGAAAAATAAACAATTGAAAACTCTCTCATATCCTTGGTTATTTCAGTCATAGAAACTATACTCCAGTTGTAGGTTAAGAAGGAAGTTCAAGACATCAGTTATGTAGGTCAGGAAATAAATACATTCGTCATTGATATATATTTTTAAAGAAGGTCTTTTTCGCTCTGTATTGAATTATGTAGAACTAGTTTTCTTTAATATTTAATTAACTGCAGGGCTCGTGGAGCTTGCTGTAAGTAAATTAACTCAGAACTCGTGTAAGCTGAAACGTGTTGGAATATGACCACAAACAGGCATAATAGAAATAGAATATAGAAATCTAATTTGAATGTTTTTTGCACGGTTCCACGTGTGACACATTTTCAGTTTAATTTTCATTGTATATTTATTAGTCATTAAACCAGTTATTTTAAATATATTATGCTTTATTTGAACTATAAAATATACCTACATTAAAAAAAATGGTAATTCAGCTACGTTTGAGGAATAAACAACAACAAGGTTACTTCATGTGTATTGCGTTCATATTGTAAAGTTTGTGTGCGAAAATGCGATAGAGGGATTGCCATTGCAGCTTACATGAGCTCTAAATATGTGAATTTACTGTAATTTTAAACAATATTTCCATTTAAAAAAATACTATCGTTCGTAAGTATAATGGTGGCTGACCAACACATGTAGTTGGGAAAAGCTTAGGCAGATGATAATAATGATGACTTTCGTTTGAAAGAATACTATCCATTTTAAAGAGATGTAATTACCTTGCGTCCAGGAGAGACTCCGGGCCAGTCTCTCTCGACGATGAAGCCGGTGAAAGCCTTGCTGGCCGGGCACTTGGGATCCGGGTTGGTTCGTGCCAACACGAAGTACCTGAATTTGTGACATAGCTCTATTAAACACTAAACTAACGGATAAAAAATTATTCTTTATTCGTGTAATCTGCATAACCCGACCACATACTTTTGCAATGTTTTTGGGGATCCCTTTTAGGTATCTAAAGGGTAAAATGGGAACTTTTACTAAGACTTCGCTGATACCATGAACCGTGATTAATAGAACTTCGAAATTTTCACAGGTAAAGTATTTCTGTTGCCACTATAACAAATATTGCAAACTAAATATAATAAATGTTTTAGCAAGGGGCTCTCATTCAACAAATGAGTAGGTACTTTGGCAGTTTCATAACAACTAGCGTCCCGCCCCGGCTTCGCACGGGTGCACGGGTGCTTGCATGCAATGCCTATAAAACTACCTTTTCAATCATTCTATATATTAAAAAAACCGCATCAAAATCCGTTGCCTAGCTTTAGAGATTTAAGCATACATGGGGACAAAGAAAGCGACTTTGTTTTATACTATTTAGTGATGGTACGCAACCCTTGGTACTTAATCCAACTCGCACTTATCACTTCAAAATTGCACAGCACAGCTGTTAATCTAGACATACCAGTTAGCCACTCCTCCGTTAGTGATCCACATCTTCTGTCCGTTGATAACCCACTCGTCTCCTTTCTTCTCGGCGCGGGTTTTGACGCCGGCGACATCGGATCCGGCACCCGGTTCCGTTACACAGTACGCCTGGATTATAAAAAAAATAGTATAGATTGTAGGGCGATGTATTGATAGTGGAAACTTAGAAACGTAGAACACGTTTTGACGGGTGGTTATGATTTGGTTATAGTTATAGTCACATTGTGTAAACCACCCTTTTTTTCAACTAAGCATTCATACAAAGTATATCTTGGACACCAATGGCTAATAAAAAGGTGAAGGGAAACATCTTGAGGAGACCTGGACTATAAAGTTTGAAATCAGCAACCCGCATTGAGAAAGCGTGGAGATTTACACTCAATCCTTCTCCGTGTGAGAGGAGGCCTGTGCCCAGCAGTGGGACGATAAAAAGGCTGTAACTTGATATTGTTATTGGAGAACTGTTTTTATACTTACAGCAACAATAGGTTCCTCAACGAGTCTTCCGAGGTACTTCTTCTGCTGTTCCTTGTTACCAGCAATGATCACGGGCATTTGCTAGAACACAAAACTATTATAATATATTCATAGACTTGGAATAAAAAAAACAGTTACTGACAAAAAAACTACATAAAATGAGATGCCATAACGTAGAAATTTTATAAAAAAAATTAGCAAGTTATTTTATCTACAGGGTTATTTATAAACATTACATATAGGTTTGTTAACTACAATATAGTATAATAAAAAAAGTATTGTTAATATAACACAAAATAAATGTTAATAACTATTTCTATAAGGGTTAGTGTTTTAGTAAATGAATATAACAAACGAACACACGAAAACATGCTAAACTTGTCGTGTCTATATTATCCTTTATACCATTAAATAAGTATTAGTTAATCTGTAATATAGCCACTACTTTGTAAGTTTTCATGGAATAAATTAGTAATTCGATGTATGGTATTAGGAATGAAGCTGAAATGACACTGGACACATTTTCACCTATAGTTGATTACTTAAACGATTTTAGAAGAATACTATTAACCAGGGGATTGGAATTTTCATAAAACCTTATTTTAGTCCAACAACTTTAATTAGGTAATCAATCATTTTGGGAACATTTTTTTGTCACCCTTGATGAAAATGGTCTCAAGTGTCAAGAAACATAATTATAAAGTTAATATCCATGGTCTATATTAACGTCTGACAATGCAACCAGGGAGATATGGTCATGCAAATAAGCCAAAGCTGGGCGCAGAACCACTCACTCCAAGACCACTGGCTTCCATTGCTGTCATTATGCCAGTACACCCGTAGGCCAGTTCCTCAGCTACCATACACCCGTCAAAAACATCCATATTCATACCACCTGCAGGAAACGACACTCATGAGCTCAACGTTATGGGGACGAAATGACGAATGGATACCACGGAGTAGAGATGAACGGAGATGCCATTATGCATTATGTCACATGTAGGTCAGGCCCCTTCTTCTAGGTCAAATACGTAAGGTGGGAATGACCGAAATGGCTGCGAATGAACTAACGAGGCGTTCGGGTTCTTTCAGATACTTGTGAACGCTTTTTGGTATTACAAAAAAGGATCGGGTCCAAAAAAGTCGTGTAATGGTGAAGACAATAGAGTTCCTCGTCCTCCGCATTGGAGTGCTACTCTCATAGGAGATTTTCAGTTACGTATGGCACCTCCGCTAATCAATTTGTTCTTCATGGACACTACAAAATACAATGAACAACATAAATGTTCCAACTTCAGCTTCAATACCAGCATATGCTTAAGTTACACGAACATGTGCACAGTTTCTCAGTACTTAGTTATTTAGAAGTACATAAGACCTATTATTTCTTCGTTGAAGGTATCTAGTACCTACGTTGTCATGTGATCGATCTAATTGCGTAACGATACTAGACATAATACAGTATAGAGTAACGTGTAATACATCCAAACACTATTTATGAAAGTACATAAGCATATTTAACATGAAACATACACAGAACCATTACCATTTCCTAGTGTTACCATACATAGAAGTATCATACAAAAGTAATATAAAATTTATTTGAAGTTAACATTTTGTGAGAATATAAACTTATTAGGTAATTTGTTATTTTTCTGTTTAGGCAGGTATGATACCTAACTGGCCTACTTTTATCTCGTCATCTGCCTTACCTAGATGCATACTCTGTTACATTTCTTAAACGTCGCTACAAAAGATTCAATACTTTTAATTTGAATTAAATTCACAGAGCTTTGCTGCATAAAAGTACCTAATCTTATTCTGATGTTTCCGAAAGTAGTTTGCTGTATAAAATAGCTTCATACATTAAATAAATAATGTTTGCTATAGTTTGTTTTTTTGGTGCATCTTTATACAATAGGTATGCAGACTTACATATTACCTTTGTGTGCAGTTAATTTAGTTTTGCATAAGTATCCTGAATCCTTAATAGATTGTTTAAAAATTAATGCCAAGAATTTTATACTCTATAGTTAGTAATTTTGACTGAAAGAAGAATAATCGTTTTAAGTATCATGCGCTTATAAGCTGTACATTGACTTTTAGAGATGTTACGCCAATATGAAGTTAATGATTTTTTAGTTCCATCAATGATAGTAATTAATATAAGGTACATACAATAATTTATATTCGATACCGTTAAGTTATTAATAGACATTAGAGCAGCCAATTTTTATTTATACAAAACCTATTATGTTTTTGGTACCCCTGTTATTTTATAAACCCGAATGATATATGACCCAGTTTTTTCAGTACCTACACAACCTACGTTGATGGCACCTCAGATTGGTCAAGAGTGACTGACAGAAAGAACTCACTCCTAAGTTCGTGCCTCCAACGGCGGTGGTAATTCCAGTACATCCGAAGGCCATTTCCTCGCCTACAAGACATTCTTCAACCACGCCTAGGTTGCCAACGCCCCCTGGAATTTCTCTCGAAGTTCAAACCGACTGTTCACTTGTAATATGTGTGTTACTCATCACTGTATGATACAGTGATGTTGTGATGTAAAATTTTCTCCTGCGTTACTATTGTATAATAGAATTGAGCGAAAAAATTCTGCAGGAATACATTAATGTTTCAATACCTAGATGAATATTTTATTTCTTAATATATTTATTGTTCTTAACACCTTTAATATATCGTACTTGGGATATATAGTGTTTAATGCTCTTTATAAAAAAGGTTTTAATAGTGTAACCTTCGCAAAGTCATAATTATTCTAAACATTTTTCGGTTACATAATTAAGGATAGGACTTTATATAAAGTCTTGAATCGCGCAATCATTAATTATACAACGTGGTATGCTTAAAACTAAAGAAACAAGATGAGTTAAATATTAAATAGATTATATCTGGTATTACAATACTTTTACAGAATATTTTAATAACTATAGATGAAGGTATCATTGTTTGAATATCTAAGTCTTGTCTAACAGTAGGTTAAAAAGTAGTCAATTAAAATAGCTACATAGAATTGAATGCTTATGAATACCAGCTTAATAGGTAACATTAGTTAATTACCTTCTAGTTGGTTCATGATAACATAGCTGATATTTGATATCGATGAAATAATGACTGAAATGACTGAATGTCTACTTTCTATATTTGGAGATGTGACAAACTTGCCCAAACCATAAGAAATCTGAAGGTTCATGCTGTCACCGTAAAATCACGCACAGAACAATATGCTTACTCCAACATCAGTGATAGTCAAGGCCGCCTTAATGCCCGCGCATCCGAACGCAAACTCTTCGCAAACGAGGCTGCTTTCAAATATTCCTAAACCTAAGCCCCCTGTAAAGTATTCCATCGCTATCAAATATAAAACTAACACACTATCCTACCTAACTGTAAACTCATCGTAACAATATATGCCAACATCCTTCACAAGTTAAAAGCGTTGCATAAATATCAGCCTTATACTCAAATTCTGCGGAGTAAGTTGACTAGATCAAAATAGATAAACTTTTTACGTTACACACGTCAAGTTACTGCGCAAAATGGAATTGTTAAATAATAATAATAAGGTGTTAAAGCCTTATTCCATGAAAACCTTCCAATCCAGGTGTAAGTTTGGTTGTAAAAATAGTTTCCATGCTAAACTTACACCTATGGAACTGACGGTTACTGCGGCAGTTATACCGGCGCAGCCGAACGCCATCTCTTCAGCTATAAGACTAGTTTCGAAAACTCCTAACCCCATGCCTCCTGGAAGGGAGGTTTGAATCATCATTGGAGTCAGTTCTAATACAGTTTTTAGGTGGTCAAAAGTGGACATATATAAAATATTTTGGTTCCCGCACGGCTCAATAGGGTTGTTTCCAATTTTCGGAAATCTATTTAGATAGCTTCTAAATAATTTTAAGATCACCCTCTCTTTCATTTTTCGTCTCAAATCTTTTTATTTTTTATGTATTACATGTTTTTCTATTTGTCTTAAAATATTGCTCAGAAAACGCTAGATCACGTGACTGTGACGTCAACGTTCTCTGTTCATTCCTTTACATTTTAAAGCACATCTAACGAGAAAAAACTAACATACCAACTAATGGATTTCTTAATTTTAATAATGTATTTTTATAAAATAGCTACTAAACTATAATATTTTATACATATAGATTATTTTTATACATTTGAACAAAAATAAAATACCTCAAATGTTTTGAGTTGTGTACGCGGAAAAATGAAATGGTGCAAAGAAACGTAAAGTTTGTGTTTATTTATATTGAGGTTATGTTTGTGTCCGCGTTCGAAAAGATTTGATGCTTTTTCAAAAAACTTAAATTAAATGAATGTCTACAAGGTTTGTGTTGTGCGAGACTGTGGAAATACGACCATTAGTGCTCTAAATAAACTGTTCATCCACGTACCGCTGAATAAAAATCTTGGTTATTGATTGGCAAAGAATTGAGCGACCATAAAAGAGTCTACTCTTGGCAGATTGGAACTATCAGCTTTCATAAATCGTTTTTCCGTAATTTTTTAGCAGTTGTATCACTTAAATGCAATTAACACACAGAACTTCACAGAAGCAAATAAACAAAACATTAATTCTGAGGTTATTTCGATATATCTGTCACTGTCAAATACTTGTCATTGTCAAATATAGAAAGGATGACGTCATCGGTCTCTTCTCGTCGTTTTTAATGGCGTGACGTCACAGGCTCTAAATTAAAATTTCATAAATTAATTAAAAAATATATGGTCAGTTATAAATAATATAATATAGCTTATCGTGTTTCTAGTTTTGTGAACTTTCGGTGCATTTATTTAATTTTAACTAAATGAATACAAGGAAACAACCCTATTCGGCGCTCACCAATGGTCCCCATATGTATAAGGTTACAATGTTCGTACCACCCTAGAACTGGCCGTAATCATTATTATATTAGAGCTGAGTTCCGGAACTAATATCGGTATATAGGCCAGTGCTCGGGATGTCACACTTGTCTCACCAATACGATATGGTGGACTATAGTGCAATATGGCGATTTCAGGAATTTTGTAATATAACCTAGGCCTATTGCAGTCCATAGTTGTCCATAGGCCACCTCCGATGAGCGCCAAATGTCCTAGTCTGCACTGTGTCTGGGACAGTAAGAAGACTGAAGAAAAGTCAGTACCTAACAGAATCTACTTATTTGCTTTATAAATATGAAAAGTGTGTGTTTAACCTTTGCTTCCACATCCTTTGAAATAATTCATGAATACTTAGCAGCAGGAAATTTAAAACGGTGTAATATTTTAGCTCTACTTAAGTTCACTTGACGATTTGGCAACAAATTCTATCTGATTACTGAATGCAAAATTGAAGCCGACCTATCTAGAAGAACCATTCATATTTTCTTCACTTTTGTTGTAAATTGATCGTTAATTTCTTTTTTATTTTATCTTCATAACAGTATTTAAAATAACTTTTTATCTCCATCTTATTTCTCTTCTACAAAATTCTCTATCATTTCTTTTCAATTTCCTTCGGGCTCGTTCACTGAACACGGATTTCCTACAGGCTGTCAGATTCTTGGTAACAGCTTCAAGTATATTTTTATCTTGCCATCCAGGAAATTGACCCATATTTCCAATATGACCTAGTTATTGCGATCTCATTTTTAATTGATTGCTTTAAACTTATTAAAGTATATAATCTTTTTAACCCAGAAACTGTAAAACCCCTGATCACTATTTTTATGCTTATTTTTTTCATAAATCTATATAAATAAAAATGAATTGTTGTTCGTTAGTCTGATTAAAACTCGAGAACGGCTGGGCCGATTGAGCTGATTTTGGTTTTAAAATGTTTGTAGAGGTCCAGGGAAGGTTTGAACGATACGAAGTTCGCGGGATCAGCTAGTTTTAAAATAAATAGGTAACTGCCAACGGTGTCATACTAAAAAACTGTTTTGACAATAATAAAGCGTTCTCATCACTATCTATAGAGGAAAACAAATAACAAATATTATGACCTTGAACATCGAAATTTGGACTGAATCTTTGGCCAGTTCAACCTTTGCACAGCTGCTAAATTGATCGTCATTTTTACCGAGATACTGCGCAGTACATAGTACAGCAATACTAAGATCTGAATCTATTCTAATATCATGTCTTTAGTTACACATTAAATTGCTATTTAGATTGCAGTCGAATATACAATAGAACGGGAGATAGACCTACATTAGACTGTCTCTTTTCCCTTTCTTGCCTTATTTTTATCTGGAATCTGTATCGTACAGCCATCACAAGGAGCGTCCTAATTTTGCCTTTCAACATTAACTTGACCATCCTCTGAGAACTATTATAATCGTTTCTTAGTGTATTTTAATTCCCCAAAAGTCTTGGTTTCTCCCCAAAGTCCCCAAAGGTTGTTCTTGGCGAAAACCTCCATAAAGGGCCTCTCCTAAAATACTAATTTTACTTCTACATTCTTTAGGCTACAAAGAAATGGATATCATTACCGCAGTGTTCGGGGATGTGTCCGTTCATTAGGCCGACCTCCCATGCCTTCTTGACGATGGGCCATGGGTACTCCCCAGTCTTGTCGTACTGTGCAGCTACGGGTACAATCTCTTCCCTTGTGAACTTGCGAGCCAAGTCTTGTAAGGCCTTCTGCTCTTCGCTGAGCTCTGAAAGATATTAAAATAGTAAAGTTATTAGTAGAAACTCTCTGTGGCTACCCGCCCACGTCAGATTTTTTGAAGGAGAAAAATATTGATAGCAAGAGAACGATGCACACGTCTTACAAAAAGTCGGTCGAAAAATCCTAGTCAGGAAGTGATCGGTCTGATTATCGGTCTTGCGAAAATCCGGAGGTGTTCAGCCCGTTTTGGAAGACATTAAGCTGTGGGTAATGGTCATTTGTGTATCTTAGTCATTATGGGTAGACGAGTCAGAAACCCGTCTTAACAAGATGTGGAGGTCGGCTAAGCAATCGCTCTATCTAAAACACTTGTACTAAGATTTATAACAGAAAGCGAACCCCGACGTTGAAAAAAGGCTAAGCAGATGATGATTACAAGCAAACATTCTTCACATTAAGTACAAACATGACATGACGTACATAGGATTGTTACTAAACAATGTACGTAAATTAACGAGTCCAAAGTCTGATCGCGAACCAGTGTCATTACATTATCGTTTTGTGTACGAAAGATAAGAAAAATATTTTATTGGAGAAGATATATATTATTTGTCTTTTTAAAACGTCAAACAAACTTAGTATTCAAGGTCTTTTTTAAAGTCCAAAGAACTTTACCTCTATACAAAAGATTACATATTACTTTACGTGCATTTGCCTTAACCAAAATGTCATTAGGTTAGTGTTATTTAACTAAGAACTCTAAAGCTGTATTACATGTATTCAAAAATAACCTACATCCACCGGCGCCAAGTCAGTGCAATTAAAACTAAATATTTGCCAAACATGGACAGTTTCGCAATAAACTCGTTTAGATATAAATTGACCTGTCCTAAAGGTAATTATACCTACTGGAAGTACTGTTTATATTAAAACATCATGTTTACGAAATACGCCAGTTATTGGTTAACACAAATGTAAACCTTAGGAATACAAAGTGCACTCACTTTTTGTGACAAAGTCACAAGCAAGTCAGTAAGCAAGACGTTGTTATAATATTAATTTAATTACTTTAAAAAAACTTAGACAATAAAACCAGTTTAGTATACTTTTAAGTCTCTTTTAACGTCTTTTACAAAATTAGAAAACAAAACGCGACCGAAAGAAACTGTGCGCTGTAGTAATAATAGAGCAGAAAAATACAATTATTTTAAAAATATTTATCAAGAAGTCTTTTATAAAGACTTAGCAATTTCTAAGTATTACAGAAAATAGGAAACAGTGCAGTCTCTGTTGAATATTATATTTAAAACAGTCTATGAGATGAAATTACGGAATCGTTGCAATAAGCTCTGTGTGGGACGTTGCAATTATTTTATATTTTTAAACATATAATATCATCTATGTAAGATGAAATAAAATAACGTTATGCAATGCAGAAACTACTTTTGAGACGAAATATCACACATACCATTGGGTACAAAGAAATCTAGTAGAACAAGTATATCTATCAAAACAAGAATGGCTATGACAAGATTTTCAAAATTCCTGTGTGCTGCTTAATTACAGTGCATTAAAATAGCAGATAAGTAATTAGCCGACTAGAGATGACTCTTCATAAAATCGATAGGTAAGTAACTAAGTAGCGGACTTTGTATACTAGATTATCAATACCACGCGATCTCGTGGCGGAGTACTTTGGCATCTAGTTACATCCATATTGTCAGTATTCGATAAGAACTTATCGATAAAAAGTAAAACATATAAGCCGCTTGGGTTCAAATCATCAAGCGTGCCAGTAAATCCGGATTATAAAAGATATTGTTAACACAACACTATAAAATTACATAATATCACGTTTTTTATATTGTTATTGAAATAGGTGGGTCACATCAATGTTAACGGCGATTGTAAGCGAAATCTTATGCGTACGTCAGTGTGTAAAATATGTGCATTTGAAAGTAGTGAATAAGTCACCTGAACCTAGCCTAATGCATATATTTCTCTTGTTTAAAACATGTCAAGCCATGTTTCATTGGCACATCGTACTCCATTTATTTAGAAAATGCGCAGTTGAAATACTTTCATTTTCCAATTACATTTTTTTTTTTGAAAAGACGAAAGACTGATTTATCCGTCTCTGTGCAACTTTCTTTGTCTTTTGTAGACGATAAAGTAGTTAAGTGTTCTGTGTATTAACCCTTTTTAGAACTGGGTGTGAGATATGGTATCGAATGAATTCGTGAAATAATTAAAGAAGGCACCCATGGCTTGTCATGAAGCGGTCACTCATAGATCATCTTTCCTGCTAAGTAACTTTTCTACGACATTCTTACTTTATATTTGTATATGGTTGTATAATATAATATTTTATTTTGTCATGTTGACAGCCAGTAGTATTAGGTCGTTTATTAATAGCCATTCAAGTCGCAGAGCTTATTTTTTTTTCTTATTATATTCCGTATATTTTATGTGTTGTAAGTTATGTCATTTGAACATTGAACATCTTTGGCAGTCGGTACGGGTAGTCAGAAGCCAGTAAGTCTGATAACCACTCTTAAGGTCTCTGCACACAGCGGGCGCGGCGCGGCGGGACGGGACGGGACGCGACACTGAGCAGTTGTAATGTACTAGATATTACGCGTCACGTCGCGTCGCGCGGGACGGCTCTGTGTGACGTCGTCCGTAATATCTAGTACATTACAACTGCTCAGTGTCACGTCGCCGTCCCGTCCCGCCACGCCGCGCCCGCTGTGCGCAGAGACCTTTACCTAGGGCTATTGGTTTGCATGGATAACTGGGTTGAGGTGGTCAGATAGGCAGTCGCTGCTTGTAAAAAACTTGTACTTAGCTGCATCCGGTCAGACTGGAAGCCGACTCGGCAGATGATGATGTTTTGTAAGTCATGTCCCTACCTACCTACATATTATATTATTGTGTTTTATGTGTATGGAGTAAAATTTCTTACCGAAGCACATTCCAGTGGTAGGCAGGGGTTTTGCGGCCGCTACGGGAGCTGTGGTCGACAGCTTTCTGTAGATCGGCCTGGTGGCGCGTATCACCTGAAAAGGTCATAAAATTATTTTAAACCCTGCTTGAGAGGGTTGTTTAAAGGGCGAGTTGCAATATTAACGACCGTTCTAATACTCTACCTATCTATTGATTTGCTTAGGACTAGATATAGGAAATTGACATTAGCCCCATACAAGTTGTCCAATTACCATCTCTAGTAAGAAAAACAACAGATAGAGTATTGGGAAGGCTGTTAAACAATATCCAGACAAATTCCAGACGTCAAATAGCCAACCTGACGGCTGGTTATGGTCTGGTTATCGTTATAGTTAAATGGTGAAACTCATCCTTAGGCATTCGCAGTTGTAAGTATAGAGCAAATAATGCAAATAGCATAGGCACGAATATAATATCAAAGACACATCGTTAAAAAAATCGCAGCATTATCACTAGAATATAATTATAAAGTTATATAATACAAGTATTTGAATCCTATTTAACTTGTAATTTATATTTTAGAATAGAATGGATTATTCAGTCTGTGTTTTTAAAAGGAACTTTCTAAATAAAAATCTGAATTCTGTTGCCTCGAAAATAGTTTTATGAAATTCTAGTATAATAATTCTTACATTATAGAGTTTCTTAGAGTTTTCGAAAAACATCTTTTAGATGTTATTTCCTAAGTATTATTTTTGTGTTTATTTTATCTAGATTGCAGGGAACAAAAGATTTTCCCAGGTTGTTATTATGTTAAATAAATGTGATGTCATGACAGTTCAAATGTTGATTGTCATCTATTTTCAAGGACAAGGATTTTCAGATTTACGTTGGTAGGTACTTAAATATTACTTAAGTTATAATATTCTTATTTATTTTCTAAATAGTTCCTTGAAATACGATTAGACCTCGCCGTTTTGATATCAACTTGCGTTAAATGGGGCCAATGATACTTATTGATGTATCAATAAATAATTAACGAACTAGTCAAACAACTAGTAAAATTCAAGATTAACATTCAAAATAGGTTACTTTTTATTCAAATCGTATGAAAATGCGAACATGATGACGTCACAATTTTTTCATATCAAATTGTGCAGGATTTGATACTTTCTTCTATCTGCGATTAGCCATCCCTGGTATAATCAGATTCACTTGATCATTGAGATTTTACACATACGGCGATGCGTCACCTCGTCAAAAACCGATTCACTAGCTAGACCCAGTTAACTACCCAATTTGCTTTGGTTCTAAGTGTTCTAACAGTCAGATTTCATTAATATGTAATATGTTTGTAAACCATTTATCTATCCCACTGAGATAACAATTACGTATTTTTAAACATTACCAAGAACAATAGAATGACCTATAATCCTATATATCAAATATTTTGTCCTTTGAGAATGACTTATGGATCAAAACAACCTTGAGTGCTGGAGCTAGTCTTAACATAGTGGTATTGTATTCATAGACAATTTAATCTTAGTGACTTTGTTTGCTTGTTACACAAACAGGAACCGATGGAGATGGAATTTGGTCTGGAGGTAGCTGGTAGACTTAAAGATGGGATGTCATGACATGAGCACGACAGCTGGAAGGCTTATTTTATGAGTTGAAATGTCATCAAATAAGCACGCCTGTTATGGCTGCAACGGAAGGGAGTGTTCAAGGGAGGGATCAATTAACTAAATCCAACCTATGTTCTTTCTAAAGCCCTTTGTGCACTAAGGCTGCGGTAACTCTTTTGGACAATCCCACTGTCCTGGCAGATAGTTGGTAGAAGAGGCTTTTTTATTTTTTAATGAAGCATAGTTTTTGCATAATAGTTCACAAATACAAAAAAGAAGGCGTCTAGTGTGAGCATGATAATAGCATAGAAGATGTGCATTCACAATTACTAAAATTAAATTCATATCTTCATAAGAAGTAAATCCAATTGAAGATGTAAATATTTAAATTCAAGTTAATTTAAATCGCAAAATTGAGTTTATAGCACAGCTAGGTTTATACAAGTAAAATTAAAACAAATTGCATTATGATAATGTTTGGAAATATAGAACAATCCAGTTAAGAAAAAAGATAACTTAAAACCGGTCTCTAAAATATACAGTTGTTTTTTCCAGTTTTTACCAACTAAAAACATTTTCCTTTATTCATAACTGTTATTTAGCCTGTTAAGATTAAATTGAAAATAAAAATAATCAGCTCGGCCATAATTCATTTCTTTTATTTTATTTTACCTACTTGGTTTACAGGTAATCTTATCTATTTTTTATCTTTACTATGGAGGCAATAAGCTGCAAAGGTAACAATGGAAGAATTTTTGGCATGTGGGTTTAAAGATCAGAGTACAAATATTTAGCAATTATTTATTATTTTTTAATTATTTTAATTACTCAAATATTTTATAAGTCGCTCAGCAAGAAGTTTCAGAACTTCAAATATTGTAGGTTTTATTGACCCTGTGCATGCATGCATAATACCTACAGCATAATTGTGGTAACTCAAATAACTATGGATGAATAAAATAACTGTTGGCTGCTGGAAAAATATGTCACTTTGACAGATTTTGTAAAACTTAACGGACTATTTAACAATCTACCCTTACTGCAGATTTCAAATAATATATTCTTACTAGAGATTTTGATATAGATTCCTATCTCTAGTAAGTAAGTCCACAGTTCGATAGTTTATTGAAAACCATTGCTATTGTATGCCATATACCTACTTATTAAAATCTACTCTAACTCCCAAATGTGTAAAATGGCATTTATTCTTGAAAACATTAGCCTTTGTTGTTGATATCTTAAAATGTCCACTGTTGGACCAAGGCGTATTCCAAGCCATTGAGATGTGCCCATAGTCAGCGTTCAGGCAAATAGATATTGACATTGAAAGTCTATTTAGGTTTTGTGATAGCTTGAATGTAATCCAATGCATTGTCTAGATCAGAATATAAAGTATGTGAACCTATTGCAAGATTAGTGTGTCAAAAACATGCTGGCCTAGTTACCTACTTAACTGTTCTATGTTAATGTGTCATAAGAAATACATTATTTTTTGGTATGATAAGTTTAAAAGAGTTTTGTGGTTTCAATTTTAATGATCTATGGGTAGCTGGTAGTTATGGTTTATAGGCCCCTCCAAACGCCTACATTTTTAAAATACAGTATACATTTAAAATAGCATAGGTATAGACCATAACTAACCTTAAACGCATTGGCAAAACATATTACATCAACAACAATTTCATTTTTATAGGAACCTCAATCTAAAATGTATCTCGATTATATAAAAGTGAATTAATATCGAAAACTAAGAGCACAGTTTTTAAATAATGTTGTAAGTATACATTATCTAGTAGAAAGTTAAAAATATTAGTAGTTACATAGTCTACGCCTTTGGTTCAACTGTTCATTGAACTTTGGACTTCGAACTTCACAGTAACTGAACGCAGTCGCAATTATCTTTCTGCATAAGTTATTCAAATATACATATACAGTTAGAAACATAATCAACTTAATCAAAAATATATAATAAAATACTTCGAATAAAAATCGATTACACAATTAACAGGTCACAAAAAGAAAGTTCACTTACTTGAGTAATAGGATTCATTTTGAGTTTTTCTGCTTACACCAACAATAATACTTTATGTATTTTTATATTACTATACTTAATAAAAAGTTTCGGACTTTGATCTTACTAAATTGAACTATGGCCTTGTTATTCGTGAGACATGAAGACAAACAAACTCCTGCGCCGAGTCGACGTTAAGTGACGTTTATATATAACGCGGGCCAACAGATAACAAATATCAACGAAAGAAGATTGTTTACTTGCTTTGAATAGAAGTCTTTTAGCTCACATGCAACTTCGAGCCGTGATTATATTTTTTTAAATAAATTAATTTTCCTCTGCTCGATAACGATGTTTAGTTTTACTAACGCTACTGTGTTTGTATAATTACGACCAAAAGTAAAACAATAATACAAGGGGGGGGGCAAAAGATTATTTTTGTAACTTAATTAAGAACATATCCTTTATTTTCATGAAATATGTAATTAGCACAATGTTAAAGATTTTCCTTAACAACACTTATTGAAAACAATGATGGCACCCAGATAAATTCGTAAAATCAGCGTAATTAAATTCAATTGTTTACAAGCCCAAGCTTGGAATTAGCAGAAAAGTCAGGTAGGTACTGAATGAAATAATAGTTCTCAGGAATAAGTGGTTGTATCGAATATTGATTTGAAATTCTTATTTACACCACCAACACAGATTCGATTTTAACAGCTTTAGCGTCAATAACTATTTATCGTTACTTATAATGATATTTCTATTAAAATCAAGTCCACCCATCTCACCTGAACACCAATATAGTTCGACTGCTTCGTTCAACCTACATGAGAATCCAACAATTGTCTGCCTCAAGTATAAATAAATTCTTACCTTTTCAATCCTACCTAAATGTTATGCAACGCAAAGCACAATTTTAATTCACAATGCGCTCCGTATATGCTTGGTTACATTGAAGGCATAATACATAATATTGTTATCTGCACAATGGATGCTGCATGTTTTATAATAAGTCGACTTTAAGTTAAACAACCGCGCCATCCAAACTGGTCATTACAATTAGTGGTGTAGCCCAGGACGCAGGGGTCGACATCATGTGGTGCAATTTATTTGTGGTCGTTTTCTTGTTAGTTATAACGACTGCTAAAAGGGCGGAATTTCTTCGAGACAGGCCCAGCGAGGACCAAGAGGAGGAAGGATTTCATATGAAGAAAAGAGTTGATAATAAATTTGTACAAACCACCACTGGTCGATCTGCAGTGGGAGATGCTGTCGTTGAAAAATTTGTTGAAACTCTGATGTCCAGTGAAAGATATTTGAAAATGATAGAATCAGTGGAACGCAAGATGAACCACTTGGATACCACATTCCATGAACGAACTAACAGCATTCTTAAATATTTGTCGGAGATGTTAAGAATGATAAAGGCATCGTCTTCTGAAATGCTGGAGAAAGCCCTAAGAAATGTGAAATTAGACTTAGATAAATTGAAGCAGTCAATGTCAGAGCGGTTGGATGAACACCCTAACATGCGCGGTGAGTTCCTTTATTTTTTATGTTAAAGCTGGGCGTTAATCAGGATTCTGTGCATAAGATAAGGGGGCAATCAGAAGTCATAAATAAATATTATACCTAAGTAATTTCTAAGTAACATTGTGGAAATCGGAAATGTCTGAAAGTGAAATTAAATACTAGGCATTACATTTGTTTAGAGAAAGTGTTTTATTAAAAAATATTGAAATACAAAATACCTACTTAGACAATGTTTTTTAAAATAAATAATTAAAACCTATTAAATACTATTCAAATGGGGTAATGCTACAATAATTATCTTTGGGGACTTGGAAGAGCCATGGCGCCGTTAATCCTTATTACCACTGGTCCTCATCGGACTCAATGACTTCGGACTACCTACTTGCATCAGACCGGGCCGCAGGAAACGCCCGGGTGTTATCTCTGTGTATGACACGATGCTTGCTCCGAGTGGGAGTCGGCAGTCGAAGGCAGCGACCTTTCGGAGCCTAAATTGGTCCAAGCCTTAACTTACATATATTAGTAAAGGAACGTCTAAGGGACTACTCACACTTATTCAGCTCTATTCAGCTTATGTCCATAGAAAACAACGATTTTGTATGGAGACGCGTACGCATCCATTCAGTTTTCCGCGTGTATTCAGCTTTCGCGGCAAACAAGTATAAAATGAGAACAAATGTGTTTATCATGCGAGTGCTTTAGATGGAGATCAGCGCTGATCTGCCGCATTCAGCGCTGTTCCGCCGCGTTCGACGCTGAATGGGGCGGAACAGCGCTGCACACGTATGGTTCTCAACTCCTTGTCGACAAGTTGCAACCTGCATATCTCCTGGATAGATTTGATTTATTATTACGTAATTATTATGAGTATCATTCTCTTTGAATTTAGTATTATTTTGTTTTAATTGGGGTACCAATGTCGCGTATTCTCCAACCAAATTTCTATTTACCCAAAGTGGGTCGACCCACTGTCGTTTGCGTTTTAATTTTTTACGCTTATTTTTTTCTATGTCTTCTACAAGTAACGAAACGACAAAAATATCGCACATAGAACTGTCCATGTTGAGGGCACAATACTAATTGAGTAGCTGACCGTCTTCGCAGCATATGCAGCGCCGTACGTAGTAGATAGAAGCTTTTAGCGGCGATAACACTCTTACGCCGCTGTACGCCGCTGATAGAAGTAGAACTGAATAAGTGTGACCAAAACCGTTCAGCGAAACGCGAATAGAGCTGAATAAGTGTGTGTAGTCCCTAAGGGCTCTGAGTCAATGTCTCGTCCTCACGGGATGAAAATGATGGAGCATCGATGTTTCACTAGTTATCAGTTTTTGCCATATTTAAACATAATTGAAGGTACCACTAAACCCACATTATGACGGGCCTGCTGGATTGTTAGAAGAGTTACCGGGACTTGAATCAGAAAGGCCTTCCAGATAAGGAATATGGGTGGGCTTAAATCAGTGAGTTTGAATCGGACTCAGCTCAGTGGAAAGGTAAAAGCCTACATAGGAAAGATACTAAGATCTACTAGATCTCTAACACACAACGGTATGTTGCTAACAGTAGAGATAACTGCGGCTGTCGACGCGCTGACTGCATCCATTGACGCGTCAACGGCTGCCATCAACATTATAACTTCGAAGATCAGTGGCAGTCGTCGTCAGCTCTCTCTGTCAGTAATAAAATTGGATTATATAGTTGCCAAAATCACTCACAACTTCATCATAAACCGTCATCTATGCTCTATTTTTATTGTTAATTACGATAATTATTCAATTTATAATTAACTGCTGCAGTTAGCAGTTCAGTATCAACTCTATTTCGTTAATGGAACTCATTCCGAAAATCTGCGATGCATATACACTCTTGAAATATTTGCAGTCGACTGACAATTGGAAAAATGGTGGACACAGCTGGCTACTGCTGCAATTTTTTTTAAACTCTTTACTGAACCCACAATATGACACAATACACAGAAGCGCTGTCCCCTGAACTAGGTGGTTAGCCTGTATCTCAGGAAACAATTCCTTCCCCAGTTACAGAAAACTTAAATACTACTACAATTGAGAGCAATTAATATTGAATTAAAATCCAATATCAGTCGATTCAGATCTTTGATTTTGCTGACCCCGTAGTCGCTGGCATAAGGGACAGGATCCGCGTACGAAGTCGCGGGCAGAAGCTAGTATTGAATAAAAATTATACTAATGAAATATAAAATTACAATAATTTTAAAATATTAATAATGATGATTTTTACTAAACACTTTTTTAACTGATTGCGCGCCGTCTAAATGTCGCTACAGGCGACAACAGCAGTTGCATCTGCCATTAGCAACATGCAGCTCCCGTCTTAGAGATCTAACAGGTCTATAGGCAAAGAACTATGATGATTCATAAATACACCTACTCGTAGGTATAGTTACAGGTCCGTAGATGTTATTTACACTCTTAACATTCTATTGTAAATCAAGATTCCCTGAGAATCGGAAAAAAATACACCAGATCATCAGATGTAGACCATTCAGTCTAAGATGAATCTGAGATGTATTCATAACTTCAAATGCAATTATTCCCATAAAAATCAATCAATGACTCAATCATCAGACTTGTGCCGTTTATAAGATTTTATTACAGCGATCGTGAGATAATTTTTATTGATTTCCATAAACAGTGGAATTGAAAAACGGGTTTCTTAATTTTTTTGTCATTCATCCGGTCAGCTACATCCGGTTAGACTGGAAGCCGACCCCAACATAGTTGGAAAAAAAGGCTCTGAGGATGATGACTATTTTTGATTTTATTTAAAGTTATTGAACATCTTAAGCAATCGTTACGGGAAGTAAGCAACCAGTAAGTTTGACTACCAATCTTATGATGGGGTTGCTCGGGTAACGTTTAAGGAGGTTAGATAGGCAACCGTTCCTTGTAAAACACTGGTACTCAGCTGCATCCGGTTAGACTGGAAGCCGACCCCGAACATATTTGGGAAAGGGCTCGGGAGATGATGATATAAAGAGCCCAATTAAACTGTCGACCTACTAAAAGCCAGTCCTTTGGAGCGACTAACTAGTTAGTTTTACTAGACTAGCTGGCCTTCAAATGGATTATTTATCAACTAAGTATAATTCAATTCAATTGGTAGGTAATTTAGATGTATTTTTACAACTGCGGCAATCGAAGGAAAATTATTTTATTATGTTGCTTACAGAAATTCCTCATCTTAGCTGATAGACACTAACTCACACGCAGGCACAATGCTGTGCTTGGCACCACTCGTACCTACGCTTAACATCATCAGATTACCTGTCATCCTCCTGCGCACAGATACTACGCTATAGATACTTTTTCGATTCCTATGGTTCTGCTTTATTGCCAATTTAATTTGGGGTGCAAGATGTTTTGTTCAGCATCTCACAATGTTGGTTTCTAGTCAAATCGACTTTTAGACTACCTAAACCTAATCATTCACATGATACCTAAACTTTCTTTCACACACAACAATATCAATCATAATAGTAGTGACATTTATCCCAGACCTAAATGTTTTGTTTTGTCCGTGGAAAAGACTTTTCTTCCGTGGTATTGTCTTCCATTTAAGAATAGAAAGTATGCCTATGTGTACATCAGTTTTGAGACATTCGCACGCCTAATATTTGGCCTAATGTTTGGCGTGAAAATTTTTCAGTAAATAGAAGCCAGTGACTCTTGCCATTTCACTTTGGCAGTCTTTACAGGTAGCCAGAGGCCAGAAAATGTGACAACCAGTCTTACCAAGGGGTAGCCGGTTGCCCGATCACTGGGTTGAGGAGGTAGGCAGATAGGCATTCGGACTCGGAACGTGGCGCTTTCGCCGAGCGTGGCCCGACACGCTCTTGGCCGGTTTTTATTATATCTTTCAATTAGGATGGAGTTAGCATAGTCATGAGACGTTGCGGGCTCCCTTTCGCAGCGCAGTGTAAAAATATCTTCATCATCATCATCAGCCTATCGTAGTCCACTGCTGGACATAGGCCTCTCCAAGTGCACGCCACTGAGATCGATTTTCGGCTTCTCGCATCCAGCATGGTATATTTTTTTGATATAGCATCAAAAAAATATCTTAAAGTAATGACATTATATTTAATGCTATATCTGGAAAGAAAAGTAATTGTATTAGGTACACCCCGTTTTTTATAAGTATTTTTTTCATCTAGTCGTAGGATCTATTTCTGAGCTTGGCTTGAATATACTTAAGCAAAGAACGTGTATGAGGAAATATACACGACCACGTGTAAAAAATAATCGGTCTTGTGAATATGGGACCCACCATTAGGTTTAACCCCTAAACGTAGCGAGCGATGAGGGCCTCAAATAAAGAAACCACCCATGTCGTATCCTAACTTTTTATAGGGAGCGGGTAAGAGCCTCAACGAGAACCTATTTGGATGTACCTACCTAAATCTAGCCTGTGCGATGATAACGCCAAGTTTATTACTTACTAGCTTTTGCCAGCGGTTTCACCCGCAATATCTGCACGAACCCTGATAAGCCTATAGCCTTCCTCGATAAACGGGCTATCTAACACTGAAATTTTTTTTTCAAATCGGACCAGTAGTTTCTGAGATTAGCGCGTTCAAACAAACAAACAAACTCTTCAGCTTTATAATATTAGTATAGATTAGTTAGCTACTTACTGAATTAAATAATCTACAGCTATGAAACCCCAATAAATCTTCGGCGAATTTTTTATGTTTTGTATGCAGATGATTGTTTGAATAAATAATAATCTGATTCGAGCCCGTGATATTGTTTTACACCTTTTTGGAAACAATGAGTTTTATTTTCACATAGACATATTTAGTTCTTGAGATCAAGCTAATTTATATGTCAGTGAGAGGAGCTTCGTGGAGGCAGCAGGGCCTGGATAAATCAGATAACTTGCGGACACATTCTGATCTTATTTAAAATCGTTATTATCGTCCCACCGGGCTATGAGAGTGATGGAATAGTGAGCGCACTTGTGTCTGCGCAAATGCTTGTGCACTATAATAAATTTATGTCCTGCGCAGTTGGCTAACCTCCTTACTTGTGCGTTGCCAGACGTACTTTTTGGAGATGCTTTTTGGAGATAACTCGATCGTGCGCTCAATGTACGGTACTGAGAACACAAAGAAGGAAGCAGGTAAATGAATCGCACTCGCTCCGCTTGCGCTCTTTTAGTAACTGATTTTGCTCTTAATAATCCGAGTACCAAAAGTAATTGAGTAATTCACTCGGAACGCGAATGAAACCGCTTACTGTGTATCGCTTTTTTATTCAAAAAGTTCAACAATTTCGACATGCCAAAAAAAACACGCTGCTCGTGGCTATTTAGCTGTCGCATCTTAGAGCGACTGCTACGCTCTGGATCTTGGGTTCGATTCCTGGGTTTAGCCGAAATCGCTTTGTTTTAAGAAACTGTCACAATGCAGCTTGAAGTCTGGAAATTAGTGATTCATACCCATGCATCAGAGAGCACGTTATGGCGACAGTGGGATCTCGGCTACAGTGAACTCCCAATGTGCCTTTTGGAACGAGAAAGACAGGGCCACGGAGGGAAAGATGAGCGGTTATGCCATAACGGGGGTAGGTCTGGCGCCTTCTTGTACTTAGGTTCAATTCGTACGGTGGGCTTGACCAAAACGATCAATTACGATTGAACTAATGGCGCGTTTGGATTCTTGGAGACATCTGTCAACGATCTCTGGTATTACAAAAAATGGGCCGATGAGCTTTACATATCCAAAATTAAGAACATAGGATATATTAATAAATAACAATACGTAGGTATATCTTTTCTAAGGAAAATACCAATGACGGTATTTCAGAGGTACGAAAGTTGCGGAGGTGGTAATATAATAACCGTGGCTTAGGAAGCATCTACACGGTGCATGTAGCTGGAGCAAGTTAACATGCGCAAGTGGCTAGTGACTGAAGCACGTGGGTGGGTTTTTTAATTTGGTACATGCGCGAGTCGCTGGACCCGCACGTTTAAAAAAAAAATGTAACCTGCGTATGTGCCAGCTTCTTGCACCGTGTAGATGCACCCTAAATGACTTAGGTCCCTTTCTGGATACACAGGCTTGTTTTCGAAATTTGCAATTTCACTGTGTTGACGCGTTCACAGCGACGACATGCATTTGCTATTATTGATATCAACGTAAGCAAAGATTTAATTAAAATGCTGGATAAGATTTATGTATATACAGTTTCCGTGCTAGGTGATAGTAGATATGTGTGTGAAGTGAAGGTAGAATGAAAACTGTAATATTTTTAAAACCCATAGTGGTCGAAAGTATGTATCAATATGAATAAAATATGTCCAAACACGCGGTAGCTTCTATCAACCGGAGTTGCCTTGTCTTTATTGCCAGGTAGGTACGGTATGGTAGACAAACCACATTTCGGAGTAAAGATCTCGTCTATACTAATTAAATGAGCCCAAACATGTGGTAGTAGCTAAATACCGATGTGGATCGTTAATTTTCTGTCGTCTCTCCATCATGATGTAAGGTCCAAACCTTCACGGTCATATTGACTTACGCTTCGTGCTGACAATTTTCAAGAGTTGCCCTCGATTTCTCAGCGTCTCCATAATTACGTTAAACAACTACGAAATATTCTTTCATGTAAAGAAATAAACTTCAAGTCGGTCCAGGCGTCATTGAGAAATCGAGTAACATAACAGACAAATTGAGAACCTCCTCCTTTTGTTTGAAGTTGGTTAATAAACATCTGCCACTGCAACACTATTTGACGTATCAATGCTTGTTCTGCCAAATCCAAATGCCTATCTGTCTCTGCTCATCGTGAAGAATCCGTTCCTCCTAGCAACTAGGTAGGTACGTTTACTATAACTATATTCCAAGCCCGTGCAAAGAAAGCGTATAATTGTAGTTGTAGTTCATTCATGTTTAGTAAATATTATCAAAACAATGTGACAATTTGTGTCAACAATGGTCAGATGAAATCTGTACGAATCACCTTGCTCGGGATTCACTACTCAAGCATTCATTCCGCGATGTTTTTATTTAGCTGTGTGGTAGTTTTGTAAACTCTATTGGGTGTCGGACCGACGATGAAGTTGTACGCCAGTCGTTTCACATCGCACGTGGAACGCACACCGCACTATGTTCCCGAACCTTACGTTACTACAGATCGCACTTGTCGCTCTCACCACCGTGTCCTGCGAAGTCGCCAGGGACAGACGAGGAAGGCGGAAGAACGACGAACCTGACAAAGCTTTATGGAAGAAAGTTTATGAGGACGAACTGAATGACGCCATGCTGTCAACCAGGAAGCGGGAGAACCACACGCGGGCGGTGCAAAGCTCCGCGCAGAATGACAACGAAGCTGTCTTGGAAAAGCTCATGGAAAGCATCACTTCCAGTGAAAAATATCTCAAAAAAGTTGATAGCATAGAATTTCGGCTCAACAGGCTGGACATTGAAGTTCACGAGAAGACAAATGCAATTCTGAAGGTTCTCACCGAGATTTCGAAAGCTCTTCGTAGTGAAACAGCTTGTGCTCAGAAGATGGAGACCAGTCTGATGTCACTGAAGTCTGACGTGAATTCCATCAAGTTCTATGTGGAGAAGGTTCCTATGCAGCGAACTGGTGTGTCAAGTCCATTAGGTATTTATTTATTTTTTATTGATAACAAAACCGTTTTAGTGGTTAGTGGTTTTGGATAATGTAACTAAATAAAACAATTAACTTATAGCATAAATAACAATTTAAAATTAAAGTAGGTACAATTGGCACACATGGTCACATTGGCAGTCGCTTCTTGTAAAAACACTGGTAGGTGCTCAGATGCATTCGGTTAGATCCCATCCAACCATCTTAAGGTGGTTAAACGTGCTTTATCAACATTTTTATTTATTCGGAGGCAATCGGAGGTCCTCGACACACAGGTGTCTCGTTAATAATACAAAGTTAAACCAAAATATTTGGATCATTCATTGCCAATACTGAGTTTAGTCACCTCGTTGATTCATATTAAACAATGAGTTCAATGGAAGATCAGGAAGTGCACCTGTGTGCTTACTACTACTATGTGCCTAAGTCCCTATGTAATAATTGCCAATTACCAGCGAATTCAGGATGATATCACGAAACTACGGAGTTCAATGGAAAAAAGTCTGGAATGACATTTCATCAAGCACTTATAAGTTTTCTGTCTGGGCTATTGCGTGTCTGCATTTTTATCATAAAAGTATTAAGTACCTCAACGACGAACCTTCTATTAAGTCTTTGACTTGCCTCTTTTGAACCAGCTATTAACTGTCTTTTTTTAAAGTAGGTTTGCAAAAGTATGGCCGACGTACCTAATTATCTTTTTCCCTACATTCATAAAATACTTTCCATGTTAAGGCACTGCTTCATTGCTTCATACATATAAGTTTCCCTTGATAAAAGTGTACGTATACCTTCAGCAGAGAGTGCAGAGTACCGCATGGACCCCAACCTGGACTCGCGACTCACGATCATGGAGAATCATCTGAAGACCATCCAGGGTGGAGTGGACTCCATAGTGACCACTATATCAGAGGTCAAGAACAGACAGTACGCGAGAACGTTCCCCACTAAGTAAGTAAAAAATTTTTAGCTCTTCTGGTGTTTTAGTTTTACAAAATTGTATATGTAATTTAGGCTATATGCTGCATCCAATACACCGCGCCCCGTCGCGTAGTTTGATGGCAGATTCTACCACTGTATGCAAGTATGTCAATTTATATAGAAATCACCCTTAGTACAACACACTGCCGACGGAAACGCGCGGGAAATTGCAAGGGAAAAATCTGCCATCCCACGCTACGCGACGGAGCGCGGTCCAGTGGGTGGACTGCCAGTAATGAAGTCACGGTGATGAACTATAGTTCTTTATAAATAAATTAATAATAGGTTGTAGGCAACAAGTAAATATTCTCACAGTTTGTGAGAATTGTGTCACAGTAAAACAATTGGGTCTCAAGCTATGTTTGTCTATCTAGCTATTTATTTACAGTTTTGTTCTCATCCCGTGAGACATTAATTGGGTCACAAGGGTAACTGATAGGTTCTAGGTTATTTAAACAGCTTCCGTCAGTCCAGTAATCACCAACGCGACTGCTTTACACGGTCTATTCTGAGATTCTTTAAGATCCTTTTACGAAGAGTCAAAGTAAACTCCCGTGCAGGGTGCACATAAAGGTGTACTGGCCATCCATCACATTTGATGTCCGGCCCATATAGCTGATCCGTCAAGAATAGCCACCGGGGCAGAAAATGAGCCTCGTAGCAATTATTATTATGTCTAAACGCATTGTTTTCTATAGGTTTCTTCTAAACATTGTTAATAGATAATCTGATTGTTCTTGTGCCAGGCTAGACAGCGCAGCAGACGGCATGTCCCTGATCACAGAGTTTAGGAAGACTCTTCGAGAACAGAAAGGGAAGAAATGCGAGTGCAGGTGAGTTGTTTGTCGCAAATCCATTGTTAAACATTCGGTACTGCCCCGCACGTGTCTTTGTTTTGACTAATCAAGTATCTGTTATCATAATTGAACCGCTTTTATAGTAATTTTGTACGAACCGAAGCTAACGTAACAATATTTTTGAATTTGTAATTCGATAATCGGAATACTTGAGTGCCTAAACGATTGTTTTAAGTGGTTGTTTGATTTCATTGCGCGTTGCTTATAACGAATTGGTTTTAGTCATCAGCTGCAAATATCACCGGGGCTGCGGGAATGTTGCGATCGCGTTTTTGAAACAGGAGGAAAAGTAGGCGGGTTTTAGACAAAGTCCACCACCGCTTCTGCTCCGCCAACAACGCTCTCCCATTTGTGATGTACTTCTCCTTTCATGAGAACAGCCGCCGTAGCCGATAATCGGCTAGGAGAACATCAATACTTTACGTTTTATGACCAAAATAAAAAAAACAACAACAAGAGATTTAGGTTGAGGAAAGCAACATGAAAAAGTCACTCAAAAATGATGTACCTACGATCTACTGTTCTATATCTATGCCCAAGTCCTAACACTCATAGAAAAACTTCTCAAAAGTGTTAACAGGAGTGGCAGGGTGGACCGGTCAGAGCGTTACCCCACAGACTGCCACGAGATCCAGGTGCAGGGCTTCAACGTGTCAGGCATCTACAAGATACGACCCGACGACATGGAACCGTTCTACGTGCTCTGCGACTTAACCACTGCGGGAGGAGGCTGGACGGTATCATTGTTATTGTTATAACTTTTTGTTATTTAGAAAAAAAAATCGCGGTTAACTACAGAATGTTTATAACATTCTGTAGGTAACCGTTCACCACAATTGCCAGGCAATTATGGGTACTGGTGTTGCCTAGCCTAGAAATTGGTTGTACCTCTAATTTTCCCGGGTGCAGCTAAAAATAAAAGCTACTATTGATACCCTGGATACTTATATATATGTACTATGAAATATATAGAGCCTAAAATGTAGGCCTGTAAATCACAATACTGTAGCCTGAGGAAACCTACGAGAACTTTCATAAATTATAATCTTTTTAGCTCAAAACTGATTTGTTGATGATGCTGTTTGCGAAGAATTCATTAAAGTGGATCGAATCACACAATCTTTTCGACATAAACCTTTTCAGGCAAGACTAAAGGTCCACAACTGTAACCTTTCAGGTGTTCCAAAACCGTTTCGACGGTTCCCAAGACTTCTACAAGGGCTGGTCAGATTACGAGTACGGTTTTGGTAATCTCGCTGGAGAATTCTGGCTTGGGTTGGAAAAGCTGAACTACTTGACTAATCAGAAGCTGTACGAGTTGAGGATAGAGATGGAAACACAGCACGACCAGGACGCGTATGCTGGGTACTCCGTGTTCACTGTGGGTCCTGAACATGAGGGTTACAGGATCAGCACGTTGGGCACTTTCTATGGAACTGCAGGTATGTATAATATAGCCTGACTATCTATATTCGACTGCCTCATTGGTCTAGTGGTCGCAAGCACGACTGCTATGACTGAGGTCGCTGGTTCGATTCCCGGGTCGAGCCAAAATCTCTTTGTGAGTTTTATGAACTTTCACAAAGCAGGCAGTAGCCTGGAAGTTCGTGATTGATTCACGTAAATGTCGCTCCGGACGTATTATTATGTTAACAGTGGGAGAAAATGGGTGATGGTGAAATCTCTAATGTTAAGCTAACGTCCGTGGGTGTGTGGAGTTTAAGTCATTAAGAGTTCCTGTACGTCTTCCAGCTGGCATATTTCCGAAGCGATAAATAGAAACCTGAAAGTCAACCAATCTTATCAAAGAGTGGCCCTTTGTCTTTTTATGGAACCTGTTATTATTTGAAAACTAATACTGAATTTCAGGCGACTCGCTATCGTATCACGCTGGTCAAAAGTTCTCCACTTACGACGTTGACAATGATGAATGGAAAGACGGTGCCTGTGCAACTGAACACGGCGGAGCTTGGTGGTACAAAGAATGTGATAAAAGGTAAACTATCATTTTGTAAAAAATAGTAGCACACAGTATTCATACTTGCGGGATGCCTGAGACCAGGATTACAAATCATAACTGCCAAAACTATTGAACTGATCTCTGAAACGTTTGGTACAAAGATAGCTCGAGATATCCCAGGCTACTTCCTATCCTGGTGAGGGAAATAGTTCCCTCAAGACACGGGTGGATCCACGGCTAACAGTTAGTAAAATAACACAGTTTACAATTCACTTCTCGTGAATAGATACAAACGACAAGATTATGGGTATCTGCGGTACATGCAATTTTATTTCTAGGTCACATTACCATAACTGGTGAATAGATAGTTTGCCTACGTAATATAAATTATTGATCTAGGTAGACGAACTGAGTTTATTTTTGAACAATTTTCCAGGAACTTGTAAATGATTGAGGTGTGATTTGATTTCGTAAGTAATTTCGCCTTCTGTCTAACCCTTTCCTAGTAATTCATTCATTACTACTATTTTCAGTAATCTAAACGGAAAATATTCAATGTCGACTGATGAAAACCGAGGACAATCTATATATTGGATATCGTTCAAGGGTCCTAATTTCCCGCTGACGAAGACCAAAATGATGATCAGACCGCTGCCGGCTAGCAAACCTATAGATTACATGGACCCCGGCAGGGTAATGTAACTTTTGTATATTTAGGTACCTTTTTCCACAGCCAAATTGCCCTAGTACCCATTGATCTCTTGGGCCACATGGACCAAAAAATTTCCTTTCCATGGGACCGCAACGCACAACGGACCTTACTTTATTCACCGGTTAATACAGCCCTGGCTGGATGCAATCAGAACTGGCTTTATACTAAAATACTTGATACAAATAGGCGTTCTTATTTCAATGGAATGGTAAGTTACGCCTCTACGCCAGTGGTGTAGGAAAGGTAAAATGTTACTGCATGCATGCTTATTTAAAATGAATTTATATTGTTCTTACACTGCATACTGAGGATTTTATATTGTTTGCACTAGAACAGAGCCTGAAATGATATTACTTCGGTAGGTACTATAATACGACTGCTCGCCACTGTCTCCTCGCGTTCCCGGCCGAGTAAGTAGACAGCCTTGCTCAGAGAGTTGTAGGGGCCTGGCATGCATTTTTAAAGTGATTGTGGTGGAAATAAAAGATTTTTTAACCTGATTTCTAAGATGAGGGTTACGTTTTTGCGCGTGTCTTTTATGTTTATATGCATGTCATCATATACAATAGAGAACATTTTTGTGCGGCGAATAAAACGTCTGGAGTGTCTCCTGAATTCCTGATATTTTTTTAGGAATGATGTGTGGTGTGATTTGGCTGAAATTACGCAACCAATTTTGGCCTTTTTTGTATCAAGTATTTAACTAACATTTACCTAGTAACATAATATACAATAACACATATTTAATATAGGTACACCTGGACAGTACCTGCTAACCGACTTATGTATTATTATTCTACATATCTAAGTATGTATATTTTAATAGGAAATCGGGATCGGTGCCGGTCGCCAAAAGCACGTAGCTGGTGCAAGCCACCAGATGCCCTATATATCCAGAAAGGCTTGGGGACTTTAAGCTAACTAAACGTGCAACAGCTTTGGAAGATACTGCGCTTGCTTCATTTGGTTTTTTGTACTTTCCTTAAACAGCACAAGAACATGGTTGTACGTAAAAGAGCACTCGTTGACAAATGTAGCAAAAGAACGAACAGCTAATGTTATTTTCAGAAAATTGTAGAAAGTCCGGAATTGAGACCCCTTCCTGAGAAACTGAGAAAGGTACCCAAAAAGGGGGGTTTGCGCACACTGAGTGAGAAGGGCAGGTACGACCTGGTCCCCAACAGCAGTCAGTACAGGTATGACGACACCGCGGAGGCCTACTTCCCCAACTACACGTGAGCGGCGCTGACACTGAAGACCTCCCGGACCCTCGGACCTCTGCCGACCCAGCGCGTGACATTCATGAGGACTTCGTTGATTAGTTATTAAATTGCCCATCGTATGAAATTAACTCCGCTTCGTATATACCAAAACATATACTTAGCAGAGTTTAGATGAACACGATTTTTCCCAAATAGGAATAGGCATTCCCAAATAAAATAAAAATGAAAAAAGGCATCGTCTAGACACTGTTGTCGGCGCTAAAAATAGTCTTCATCTAAACTCAGCATAGCATCGCCTACCGGACTTTCGATCAAATTAAATTTTAGTTGGTCAGGCGTTGGAAAGTAGCGCCCTACAAAATGCTAAGTTAAGCAAGAAAAATAGCCAATTTAAGCCTTTTGAAATGCAAATGAATGCTTATTTAAGTACCTACTGGTGTTTATGATTTTTTATCTATAGTTCAGTTGGGATCTTGTATCAAGCGGTATGATAGGTGTGAATTGAACTGTGATCGAGATTACTTTATCTTTATATTTGTTATCATTATCACCCACGTTCCATTATCTATACCTATTTAAGTTCGAACCTACTAAGGTTATCAATAGGCTTATTACGCTAGTAAATTCTTCGTCAATCGTAAATAAAAAAAAATGTGTACGGCCAAATAAACACACATTTGCAAAAATGCGTTTTAGAATCCTGACAAAGTTACTTATTTTTAGATTTTGTTTTTTTTTTTTATTACGGATATACGGCATCAGGATTACACCAACAATTTTTCGGTTTTATAGTTGTCTATCAACGCCATTTATTGTGAATACTTCAACTGCTGGAGGAAAATTCAAATAATTATGTAAAAATCATCAAAAGCCTTTTATTTTGAATTTGCCTTTATCAGTCGAAGCGTTCACCTTAATGAAGACCGATTTGTTTTTTTATTTCACCAAAAATAAATGACGTTGTCGTCATTTTCAACCTTATATAACAATAGCGGAAGGTTAATGTGCATATTCGATTACTTTTGAAACACACACTTCCCAGTGTAGATCCTGACCGGACTAGTAAATATCTATTATATAAAATATGTATATTATATAAAGTTTGCAGACTTTTTGGTAACTGTATATTTTTGTATAAATGACTCGTTGCGGTGTAATGTCGTTATTTTTGTATTTTCAAGAATGAAGGGACTCAGAAAATCTTACATAAGTATTGTTGGTATAATAGCTTTTATATATAATTTAAGTTTTCGGTTTAGCTTGTTATGTATGCATACATTGCATAGCTTTTTTCAATTTTCTTGTATACGAAGTCGAGAAAGTTTAAGCTATCATTGAACATGGAAATAGGACTAGAATGTTACTTATTTATATTTGATTCTAAAGCAGTTTGTCTGCTTGATCGAGCATCTCATGTTGATCTGTAGAGTGCCACAAACTGCTGGATGAATGACAAATATAACTAGTTTTATTTTGTATTGTTATACTGCCAGAAATATTATATTGTTAGTATGCAGTAAATAAAAAACATATAATATCAGTCTCATTTGCTTTATTTCCCTTATTGAACCAAGAAATAGCTCCTGCACCTTTTTGAGCAGTGTGTTGGACATTTAAACATTCTAATTACTTATATAATTGTAGAATTGTGTAGTCACATATTCAATACTTACAAAAAGTTAGTCGTACTATGTATCAATATCAAAACGTTTATACATCTACTAGATTCTAAAGCAGTAATAATTCTAAAAAACCGTAGGAGTATTCATAACTGACTTCTATGACTACACAAACTTACATAAACAGGCTGACGGTAGCGTGCCTAGCGGCTAACATTGTAGGCAAAGATAACATGGAAATCTCTTAATAACATCGTGCCCATCTTACAATGTTGAGCCACGCGGGCCGCCGACGCCAACCTGATGCGAACTGTACATTTAAACCTCATGGCAGTGATCAAGCCGACTGTACTTTATACATACAAAGTTATTATGCTTTAACCTTAGGTACATTATATAAACAAATTGTGAAGATTAATCTACACTCTCCTACCATTGCTGTACATTATATAATAATCAAATTAAAGTTCTCAGAATTTTACGTAGCATTGTTGGTATACAATCATATAATAATATCCTACTATAATACATTAACATATTAATCATCAGTAAATTAAATATAATATTCCTGAAAATGCGCAGAACAAAAAATTATATATCCATTTAGTAAATTAGCAATACTTAACATTATAACCGAAAATCCTTCTAAATTAAATCCCAGTTTGAAATCACCAAAGCATTGTACAAGTTTACTTATGCTATAGATAATATTACTGACCTGATTTTGGTAAGTGCTAATACGACTGAATATTTACAAGATAACGTGATTAATCAACTCTCTTCTCTTGCATATAACCCAATAAATCTAATATTTACAATAATTGGCCGTGATATATAACGCGATTCCAAAATTAAATTGAACATTATTTACCAACTATGTATTCAAATAACTATACAATAATAATAATTAAATAATCGCTGTATTTGTTAATATATTAGAAATTATCTACAAACACATGAATCCAAGAAATCGTGTTAATATAATGTTTAGCCACAAAAATATAACTAAGTAGCACCATTGATGTAATAAGCTGTTAGCTCGGTCAGCACGAGTGTTTTGATAAATAAAATTTGCAAACAAAACACACTGGCAAACGGGGATCTTTTAAATAATAATACACCAATCATTTATGTTGAATTGCACTAAACTGAACACGAATTAACTATAAAAGCGAATATTGTTATACATTTTGTGTTATAAAAATTTTAATTACAACAACTAACTGTTAGTCTATGTGAAACATTAACTTAGTACCTACTACTTAACGTTTAGAGTTAACCTAACCTACAGCTAGTGAACAAAGTGTATGTGTTGCAACAGTAACGACGACATACAAACTGTGCCTGCAGTAACTAGGGACTTCGGCAGGCAATCGATACTTTATCGATTCACTTTTCAGATATCGATTCTCAACATAACATTTTAAAATCGATAATCGTTGTTTTACATTTCAAAAAGTGAATACGATAAATATAAATGTCGATGACCTGCCGAAGTCATTATCATCTAATCTAAGATATAAATCTATACATTGACATACACCCCTAACACGTTCAAGGTCGAATATTGTACAAAATATTTCTTCGAACATTTCAGACAATTCAAATTAATATTCAAGTAATTTTCCGTCGAATTGACTTAGGTACGAAATGTGTCAATATCTGAGAGGTTTTGAATAGGGTGGAGGCGTCAATCTTACGAGCTTTCTAGATCGTCAGTTTGACGCCCATTTGTATTTTGAAGTGAAAAGAATTTAGCGTATCGGGATTATGCGGAAAAGAAGGAAAACGCCTTTTTCGTGAGAAAAACAAGTATTTCTGGAAGTTATTAAATAAAATAGAGAGAGAGACGAAAGTAATTATTATCTAAGTACGTGCTTAAATAAGTATAACTTAACACTAGATAGGCGGAACTTTCGACATTTGTCCTAAGTGCACAATAGCATTTTCCGAACTTATATGAAACGCGGTAATGATGGTGATACGTGACGGCTGTAAGATAAAACGTGTGGAACATAATGCGAAGGGAACAAATATATCGACAATAACATTCGTTAACAACGGTTGAAAATACCAACATATATTAGTATAGTATTTAAACCTAAATATGCTAGTAATTGAATGAATTGATTCTGTTTTAGTGAAGGCGTTCGTTTAGTTGCTACTTCTACCTGCTAATCCTATGGACCAGTATGTCCAGTGTTGTCATAATAGTTTCGACTGTCAACTAATTTAAGTCTAGAAATGATTTCGGTCATATTATCGCCGCGAAATTGCCTATATCTTAGACTATTTCACAATTATTGTATCTGATATTTTATCAATGAAGTTTGCCATAGTTTCTGGCAATCTACTAATGTTAGTCTACAAATGATTTCGGTCATATTATCGCCGCGAAACCGCCTAAACATTAGACTATTTCACATAGGTTTTTCACAACTATTGTATCTGATATATTATGAATATTTCATCAATGAAGTCTAAAAATGATTTCGGTCATATTATCGCCGCGAAACCGCCTAAACATTAGACTATTTCACGTAGATTTTTAAAACTATTGTATCTGGTGTCTTATGAATATTTCATCAATGAAGTCAACTAATTTAAGTCTACAAATGATTTCGGTCATATTATCGCCGCGAAACCGCCTAAACATTAGACTATTTCACATAGGTTTTTCACAACTAATGTATCTGATATTTAACAATGAAGTTTGCCGTTTCTGGCACTACTAATATTAGTCTACAAATGAATTCGGTCATATTATCGCCGCAAAATCGCCCAAACATTAGACTGTTTCACATGGATTTTTAAAACTATTGTATCTGATGTCTTATGAATATTTTATCAATGAAGTCTACAAATGATTTCGGTCATATTATCGCCGCAAAATTGCCTATATCTTAGACTATTTCACATAATTGTATCTGAAATATCATGAATATTTTATCAATGAAGTGTTCTCTAATTTAAGTCTACAAATGATTTCGGTCGTATTATCGCCGCGAAACCGCCTAAACATTAGACTATTTCACAAGGGTTTTTCACAACTATTGTATGTAATACGTTATGAATATTAAATGAATGACTGGTTAGCATCGTGTATGAACTTTTGGTGTGAAAACTCGATGTAGTCCCCTTACCGTAGCTAAGAACTAACAACTAAACAACAAGTCCTACGAAATTGTCTACTTGAACAGAATAACTCTTACGCGTGTAGTGCAAATGTTCGTCTCAAAGTGCTCTCCGATAACGCAACACTGAAGTTATAAGTTGTTCGCGAAGAACACTGACAGCAAATCTGAAAAAAATAAAAAGAAAATCAATGAAACAAACAGAACATTTAATAGAGAGAGCACATGCGTCTGCGCATATGCTTGTGAAATATACCCTGAGATGCGTGCGAAAATAGCCAGTTATTAATAAGCCAAACTCAAAAAAAATATTCAAATTAGGCTAATAAATCAGAATTTATTGAACATCAAAATAAAAGACAACTCTCAAAATGCCCACCCTTTTCCACTTCCTATATATTTTTGCTGGGAAGAAGCTTCAATCTTACCTCAGTCATGATCATGCGAAGACTGTTCGCTCTCCGGACGCAAGGAGTCGATGCAGGCGACAATCTTGAGGGCTGGTCCCAGTTTCATGGACAGCGCCATGACCAGGTGTTCCGGTCTGATGAGGAGCAGGGCCTCGCCGTCTACTTCCTGCATGAGGAACTCGTCTGCGTAGCCAGCGCAGCCGGGGATGTTGCGGATGAAGTCGCACACTTCAGATACCTGGGGGGAGAGGGGATTAGTTAGATTTATTGTTTGATGTGTTTGGAAATTGATTACAGTGTGTGACGCTCGTGGCTAAGTCACATAAGGATCAATTGATCACAAGGTTAAGCAACGCTTGACGCGGTCGATTAGTAGATGGGTGACCACGATAAATTACTGGGTTGCGGCTATCTTTCGAACATATTATTATGGCAGCTGTGGCAGTCGTTACGGGTAGTCAGAAGCCAGTAAATCTGACACAAGTCTAACCAAAGGATATCGGCATGCCCGGATAACTGGGTTGAGGTCAGATAGGGCAGTCGCTCCTTGTAATGCACTGGTACTCAGCTACATCCGGTCAGACTGGAAGCCGACCAGCCGGCCTCTTTGGGAAAAGGCCAGGTAAATGAATAATGTAATGTATACTCACAGTCCACTTATTAGCGTTAGGTATTTTGGGTGCAGCCTCAGCGCTAGGCTCGGGTGCTTCCGCCTTTGCACTCGAGTTGGAAGCAGTGCTATGAGCCGCGCTCTCGTTCGACGAGCTGATACGACCCACGCTGGGCGAGTGTTCTAGCATCTGCTTCTTACCTGTAGTATTTGTGAAGGTTATTATTATTACTCACATTAATATTGTAAAGGGAAAATAAAAATCTGAACTAGTATAAAGGATTTTAGGAGTGTGTGTTTGTAAGTTACTTCTTGCTTCGACCAATTTTGATACAATTTAGCGTGACGGAAGTTGATACCCTGGATTTACAAAGTTTATTTTTTTACATAAATCAAAATTAAAAATAAAATGGTGGTATAAAAATTAGAAGTTTTTTTTAATTTAAGTTTAAGTAAAAAGGATGCAAGGAGCATGCAAACTGTCAATCGGACGAATATTTGTAAGTGGGTATTTATATATAATCTGTGCCACGACTCAAGTCCAGCAGAAAACTGTATACATCTTTACAAGCATTTACAATACAAGTAGTTCAACTTACGAGGCGGTCCATCATCAGACGAGGGCAGCTTATTCTCCTTGTCCTGTTCCTTATCGACCCAGTCCCTCAGAGGCCGGTTGACCTGCACCAAATTACTCTACAAATCAGTTGACAACCGTGCCAAACGCCCGGAACAAACATATAGGCCCAGGGCAGACAGAGGACACGGTTATTCTAAACCACTGGAGAATCAACCTTTCAAATACGGTATTTGACAGCTGGTCAAATTTAATGAACTGTTAAAAACGGGTACTTTCTATGCAATTTTTATAAAAATGTGATATATGACGTCACAGATTGTTCACATGTACTTACTTGCCTTAAAACAAAAATAACAAAATGAATATATTTTTTCCATTAAAACTATAAATGAAAGTATCACTATTTTAAGATGCTTTTAAAAAAGAATATGATAAAGTCTTTTTTTGGACCTAGTCTAATACACAATTATTAAAATAACAAGACCCGCTTGATAAGTCAGGTTCAATATAAAAGGCAAATGTTTTTTGCAAGCTCTTATGAAATGTCACATTGATTGTACGGGTCCAAAAAGTTGGTCTTTGGAGAAGGACCGTCAAGAACTCCATAGACATTGTTTTAAAGAAAATTGTATGTTCTCAAATGCTCGATTATTCAGCAATAGTAAGCTGATAAATTATGTAATTTCGAACATATTAGTATATGTATACTTAGTTCAGACATATATGGACATAATTTAAATACTGTTAAGGTTGATTTTCTAGTGTGTGATAAAAATCCTCTCCGCTGAGCTTTTCTCTGTCTGCCCCACGCCATACGCAGACATATAAGTGCTTATATTCATTGGATGACGTCATATAACTTTGCATCTGAAGTTTAGTTACTATATTTTACCAGATCTAAATGACCGTCACGGTGAAACTTAGAGAAATATGTATAAGCATGTACATAATAGATATGTAAATAAGCATTGTTTCTTCTCCTGGACATCAATTTGATCAACCAGTGTTGAGAACAGTCATTAAGTTAATTTTTAAAGGAATAAAACAAGAATGCGTATGCGCACGGTCATACAAATGGCTGACTTCAGAGGGGCAAAGTTATTTGACGTGTACTTCACTACGTATTATAATTTATATGTTTCATGACAACAATTGAAATCAAATACATTAAATATAAAAACGTATTAATAAAAAATGGGGAAAAAAGAACACAGATAAGTTAAAAAATGACATAAAAAACATAATAGAAATTCCTTCAAGTCTGTTCGTTCAAACTACACAGCGTTTTTTCCATGCGATTTCCGTCAATAGGTGGAATAAATATATATTTAAGACGTTCAAGTATATATTACATAGTATAATTGATAATACACCCGTGCAAAGTCGGGCAAGTCACATATAGAAAGTAACATTTATACATATGTATATAAAGCATATTTTGGCATACATTTCATATCCTGCCATGCTTCGAAAGAATAATATTATCAAATCCATGTTTATTTTTACGATAGATAATTTTACAGAGCGAGTATTTCTCGGCCATTTTACTCACGACATCAAGACAGACAGAATTAAAATTATTTATACCTTATAATAATATTCCTGATGACGTCGATGTAAAAAATAATTTGTTATTTTTAGTGACATAACTTTGAGTGTTAGGTTTAAAGAAATGTATTGAGAATTAATGGGGGGAAACTCAAATTAAAATGAAGGGTATAGATAAAAACGGAGAATGTCACTTCAAAAAAATTTATATTTGTATCGATTTTTTTACTATGGTATTCAAATTGAGAAACTCGTTCTTCAAAGTCGGCAAAAAAAATATGGTCGAAATCTTTCTCTTTTTTGGACATCTCTGTTTTTTTACTAACCGTTCAAGTGTTTTTAACAAAGAACATGAGACTTACAGCGAAGGGTTCACCAGCTTCCTGAATGACATAGCCCTCGATCACGTGCGTCAATATGTTCGGCTTCACCATCGCTTTGGGAAGACCCTTGTCTGCAATCAAAGAAATGTATTAATTAAATAGCATTACAGGGTTACATTACAATTGCATATATGGCAAAACTATTCATCCTTGAGATAAGACCCTAAAAAACATAATGCTATATAACATGAAAAGGATCTATTGGTTTTTCAAATTCCTATGAGCCTGAGTAATTCTGAGCATCATAGAAGCCAGAAGTCTGGCACCCAATCTTAACAGGGGGTATACCCCTTGATGACTGAGTTGAGGAGGTCAGATAGTTGCATATAAAACGCAGTCGTCGTTGCATATAAAATGCAATCGTTCCATTAAAACATTGATTGAAGGTACACTAACCCCCTCTTTTATCTTTACTAATGTATAAAGAAGAAAGATTTGATTGTTTGAATCGAATAAGCTCCGGAACTAGTGAACCGCTACTCTATCTGAGCTGAACATAGCTTATGTTTTATACAAGTACGAGAAGAAGTTTCCCCGAGACACGGGTGAAACCACGAGGTAGTAGGGTGTATCGACGTGTCATCATCATCATCATCTCAGCCATAGGACGTCCACAGCTAAACATAGGCCTCCCCCTTAGATCTCCACAGATACCTGTTGGAGGCGACCTGCATCCAGCGTCTTCCGGCGACCTTTATAAGGTCGTCTGTCCATCTTGTTGGTGGACGTCCTACGCTGCGCTTGCTAGTCCGTGGTCTCCACTCCATATCGACATATAATATTAATATAAATATCACAGTATACATACCATGAGCGGCTTGTTGGCTCATATGTCTGGGAGTACACTGGGTGCTCTTGAACAGCGCGGTGCCACCAGATGACACGGGAGCTGTGATGGCGGCAGTCATGGTGGACGATGATGATGTTGAAGACGCTACCGTTGTCACCACCTGAGGGAAGTTGGTGTGGTAAATGTAGGGTTGATTTGTATGTATATAGGGTGAGGTTATGAGAAATAGGAGGCAATCGCTAATAGTTTGTTACATGTTGACGCTCAAACGGTGTCTGATGAAACAGTATTATAGATCATAAATCAATCTGTCTGTCTGCCTTTCTGTCTGTCTGTTTGTCTTTCGTTCGGTCTGTCTGACTGTCTGTCTTTCTTTCTATCTGTCTGTCTGTCTATCTTTTCTTCAAGCCTAAACTACTGAACCGATTTGTGAGAAATTTGGTACAGATATAGTTTTGCACTTGAGAAAGGACATTGGATAGTTTTTATCACAAAAAATATAAATTTATTCCGGACATACAGCGCCATCTATCCCGCGAGATCGGGAACTATGTGGGTAAAACCAAAAATCTGCCGTAAGTCTCTTTAACACGCGGACGAAGTCGCGGGCAAAAGCTAGTAATATATATTTTCAAGTATAACTTAAGTAATATTACCTGAGGTGCAACAGGCGTAGTTTGTTGAGCACTGCTTGGCACGGGAGCGGTGCTGGTCGCGACAGTAGACGCTGCGGACACGGCTGGCTCGCTGGTACTGATCTGACTGTCTGACTTCGACGGACTTGACTTCGAAGTCTCCATTGGCGTTACTGAGCCTGCAGTTAAAATGGTTATAAGTGGCTGATAATCTAGCGTTAAAAGTTACAATGTTCAATATCAATCACAATAGCAAAACAGCTGCCTAAAAATTCGAGCGAAGTTCAAAGTTTGAAGTAGAAACTAAATTATTATGATTAAACTAATGAGCATAAAAATGTTTATTTTTGAAAGTTACTTGTAATCATGTTCAAATATCGGTCTATTAGTGACCGATATTTGGCGCGACGACACGGTTAAAAAATATTAATTCTAATTTGTCCGCATTTTAGATCGGTAAAAACTTCTGGGCACGTATTTTAACAAAACTAAACATTCACTAAGTTATAATGACGCAACAAAGGTTGAGAGGATGGCTCGTAATGTTACGTTTATGTAAAATTTGAACTTAGAAGTAACGTAACACAGAATTCAATAGCAATCAAAATAAATAGCATCTCCGTTGATATTTGATTGTGAGAGAAAAGTGAAAAATACGTGTCCTCTATTTGAGCGTTATCAAAAACGGACTTATTATTTTTTTATTTGCCATGCTTGTTACTAGTCGTGGTGGCCTAGTGGGTAAAGCACCAACCTCTCGAGTATGAGGGTGTGGGTTCGATTCCAGGTCAGGCAAGTACCAATGCAACTTTTCTAAGTTGGTATGTACTTTCTAAGTAGGTATATCTTAGACACCAATGGCTGATAAAAAGGTGAAGGAAAACATCTTGAGGAAACCTGGACTATAAAGTCTGAAATCACCGACCCGCATTGAGCAAGCGTGGTGATTAATGCTCAATCCTGCTCCGTGTGAGAGGAAGCCTGTGCCCAGCAGTGGGACGATAAAAAGGCTGTAACAGTAACAGTTACTAGTCATCCTGTATATGTAAGTTTACTGACCAACAGTAGCAGTACTGGTGGAAACAGCAGCATCAGCCGTGGTGACGGTCACGGACGCGGAACTGAAAGTCGTGGTGCAAGCCTCCGTCGCTTCCGACACTACTTGCTGGGCCGGCTGGATTTGTAGCACCGGCGCCTGTAATGTTAAGTAAAAATAAGTTTAATTATGCCGATATTATAAGCCGATTCTCAGCCACAGCGCCTCTTCTCATAAAAGATCAGTCCACTACGCGGGACATATTATAGTGCATGAGCATTTGCGCAGACGCAGGTGTACGCTCTATGCTTTCACTCATGAAGTATTCTGAGTTATCATCATAATCAGATAGTTTTACTGCCCCACATATAGGCACAGGCCTTAAAAAGTTCTTAGACTCACTTTTCAATCTTTAAATCTTTCATCAAATAACTTTTTAGCTCCCAAGTTGGCTAACAGAGTGTGCAAAACTGTGAACATTTACTGGTAAAACTTTATTGCGTATGCGCAAGACAAAATGGCTGCCTTGACGGTAAAGTTATTTGACAAGAAATATAGTGTTTTCTTTTAGTAGTACAATTTTCAATATAACATTATCCTCCTGCCCACCAATTTTATTACGGGTCGCAGCATAATATCCTCTTTCATGCTCTTCTATCTGCCGTCCTTACATTCTCAAAAGGGAACTATCAATATAACAATGAATAAATAGTAAATTCTCACCGTTGTAGCCTTATCATCCTCAGTCTTGACATGTGTGACGAGGGTGGCAGGCGTTTGTAGAGGCAGCACCGAGCCCTGGACCGGCGCAGCGATCAGACCCACCGTGCCTTGCGCTGCTTGCAGAGTTAGCTACACAAGAATACATGAGTTAGAACATTTATGAAGCTGGAACAAGGAATTTTTAAGTCTTTAATATGTTACTTGTAAGTAACCCTGGTTCATTTGGATCGCATCATCGCTTACCATCAGGTGAGATAGTGGTCAAAGATGTTTTTATCATAAAAGAAAAATGTACACTTTTAAAAATATGCGATGTGATTTTTTTGTACTACATTTCAATGGCAGAAGTGTAGTTTAAAATGTCATATTTATGCCCAACAAAAAGGACTTTAGATTTGACTTAATAAATAACATCCATAACATAACGGAATATTTTAAAAATATTCAGTAATAAACATACGTAGATTTATCACATTGCTTAGCCTTAGAAAAATATACATCGAGAAATACTAAAATTCTAAGTTAAATAAACAAATCACTAGAAGAATGATATTTAACAATATTTTCGAACTATCATGCTTACTAAATGAGTATTTCAGTTTATAATTCTACTGAATAAAACATGCATTTATAAAGTTTCATCGACATTAGTAACTATATCTATGGAAGATTTTTGAATAATATGTTACCTAATAGAAACGCATAGACATGCATAAGACATGCATTTGTTTAGGGAAATTCTCCCTTGAAAACTGATAGCTGTCAACTGGTCAAAACATTCGATACTCCTAACTTTATCTCTGCTTTACACATGATGTTGTAAATCACGAAAACGAAAAATGACTCCTGTGACCAAACCACTGAATGGATTAGGTAATTTTTTTGACAATTCCATAGAATATCATAAAGTATATGTGACAGGATTTAATGTGATTAGGTACGACACACCCGATGTACAAGCTACGAAGTTACTGAAGTTTTGTTCTACTAACACCCGTAGGATATACCACCATACTAGTCTGAAGATTCAATTGACATTTAGTATAAATATGATCCTTTACCGGTCTATGCGCTTGCGCATAATTAGTAACGATGCAAACAGTTAATGGCTTCCACTGCGTAATACGCGAATGTTAGAATTCTTTTATAGCACATGCAAATTTATTTCTGAAAACTCCTTGAAAAGCCTATTTTGCTTAATACAATGTTGCTGAATGCCTGATTCCAAAAATATTACAATCTAAAGGTTAATTTGTACTATCCCATTGATATTATTCATGCACATTTAACATGCTATAAGACTTCTAAAGCAAATATCAATTTGAAAGTTACAAAGTATTTAGGACTACAAAGAGTTAAAACCTTTTATAGTTTTGACAAAATAAAACATATGAATAAATGATGACGATTGAAAAATATGTCCAATTTGAATATCGGCAGAACCACGTCAACAAAGTATGATATTTTGATATATTTACACCTAGTTAAAAAAGTTAGCATTAATTTATAAATCGATTTATTCAAATTGAACAACCTTAATGATTACCCTAAAACATCATTTTGGAGAAATGACAAAGGAATTACATAAATAAAGATGGAAAAGATGACAGAACTATCGACCGAAGGGGGTAATTTTATATCAAACTAGCCGTTTTCCCGCGGTTTCACCCGCGTCCCGTGGGAGCTACTGCCCGCACCGGGATAAAATATAGCCTATGTTTCTCGCAAATAATAAAGCTTTCTAATGGTGAAAGAATATTTAAAAACGGTCCAGTAGTTTTTGAGTTTATCCATTACAACCAAACAAACAAACAAAGTTTTCCTCTTTATAATATTAGTATAGATACAATACTTCTTACAGAGCCAGATACATTCGATAGTAATGCCATACAACTACATGATATCTACGTTGATCGAAACCAAAAATTACGATGAACCAACTTGACACTTATAGATGATAAAATAAGGTAAATGTAGTACAAAGATTGAGTGGAAATAAATGGTATTTTCTTGAGGTGGCTACCTCATGGTGCAATAAGGCCGGGGAGACTTGCACGAGCGGCGAGGACAGCAACGAAGCCCCATCGAGCGCGAGCCCCGACTGCCAACGTTTCAACCGCTCAAATATACGGATAAAATACATATACATACGGAATATGTGCTATGTTTGAGAGCCACCGAAAAAGCTGTTCAGTAGGTAAAAATATGAGAGAACTACATCTTTGAATCATCCTTCATATTTGAAAAAAATATATTTATGAAGGTGGGAACTGAGCATTTTACTTAAAAGCATACATAATGTGATTCCCGCACATCATAATTCTCGGCAACCATATTTGTAACTATTGCCAGATATGGGAAATTCAATAACGCAGAAGTCAATATCATATTAACAAAGAAGTTTTGTTTTATGTAAAGCTTTATATAAAAACAAATCACATTTTAGAACAGTTAAGTCAGTGGCTTTAATAGTTAGTCATTCTAGAAATATATTTATACAGTACGTATAAAATAAAATATTTGTAGTTTGTTACCCATTCTAAGTCAAATGCACAAGTCCTGGTACAGCTAAGGTTTTGTAAATGCCTCTAAGTGTTAATATGTAAAGGATTTGCTAAAAGGCATGACGTCGGTTAGACCAACGAGTCGATTGGATCAATGGGTCGGTTGAACCAGTGTGTCGATTGGACCAGTGTGTCGGTTGGACCAGTGTCAGTTGGGTCGGTTGCACTAATAGGTCAATTGAACCAATGGGTCGGTTGTACCAATGGGTCGGATAAACTAAAGTGTCGTTTGAAATATTCGAACTCACCGTCTGCATAGAAGCGGAGTGGTTTAAAGCAGCTTGTTGTTGGACGGTCATGCCAACGGATGTCTGGACCAAGCCGCTACCGACCAGGGTCTGAAATATCATGTATAACCATAAAAGAGTTATTTCTGTAATAAGTTTTATTTAACATGTTTTTTTTTAACTAGATGAGGAAGGGAGAAAAATGGAGTGTATTTATCAACTACCGAGGCTTCCGTCTCCGTCAGGCCATAGCCAGTTTCTACCTTTAAACGATCGTCCTTGCAACACAAAATTTTTCCCTCCCTTGTCCACACATACTTCCAGCCATGCAGACTCGCTGCCTGGCGGGCGCGATAAAATAACTGGCGATTGGTGCGCGTGAGGCGCTCGTTGACGTAAACACGGTGCGGCGGCCCAGGCAAATCGAGTGCATCCGTACTCAAGCCACGACGCACTCGGGCCGCGCGCAGTAGCGCGTCGCGGGTCGCGCGCCTCGCCAGGCGCACCGATATACTCCGCGGCCGTTGCGCAGCGGGGTCAGCAGCAATACTGCCATCCAAGGCAACAACACGGTTGCGGTGCGTAGCTCCGACTCGTTCGGCATGGACGACGTCCCTCTCGTCTAGTGTAATGCCGAGCTTTACTGCGCGAACGTTCACGAGGTGGAGGGTGCTGTCGTCTTTACTCTCCGGGATTCCTGTGATCTCAATGTCGTTGAGCAACAGTTCCTGATCACGCTCGTTAAGCTGGCACTTCAATTCAGCGATAGTGTTATCGACGCAATCGCTATTGGTCGGCAAGATTTTCTGCTTGAGCTTCAAGTCGACTCGATCACGTCCATACGCTCACCAGAATTATTTAGGGCGTCTTTTAGCTGCGCCGCTTCTGCCCGCAATTGAAGGAATTCTCTGTGGCGAAACTCTGCACGAAGTACCTTCATAAACACCCAAAGTTATTTGCTGGTTGATGCTAATCAACAGTAACCAGCACAGGCTAACTTGGCGTCCGAGACGTTACCTCCCCCCCCCCCCCGTGAACCCAACCAGTGAAACCGGGACTTAGTTAATAACTTAGTATACACACCTGTGGTTGTTGCAAAGTCTGAACGCTTTGCGGTTGAGAAGTACTCAGCTGACTGACCAACGTCCCGGGTTGGCCCATACCACTCAACTGTTGAAATAAACATAACAACTTACTTAGTAAATGTTCAAACGCGAACATATTTCAAACAAAGCCATTTTACATTTCGACAGAATTTTGTGACGTTCGTTTTTTTTTTATTGATGTTTTTGAAAAAAAAAATCGGATTTCGAAAAATATGCGCCGGCGCAGATAAGAAATGAAACGCTTATGTTGAAACGTAGAGCAGACATTTTTTTCTTTATTTAGCTATTTCTCAACACTATGTTCTCTACAAACTACATTATATATTAAAAAGCTAAAGTTTGTCTGAATGCGCAAATCTCGCGAACTTGTGGACCGATTAGATCTTTTTTCAATATCATCATCATCATCAGCCTATTGCAGTCCACTGCTGGACATAGGCCTCTCCAAGTGCACGCCACTGAGATCGATTTTCAGCTTCTCGCATCCAATAGCGCACTAGTGCTTTTTTCAATATGAGATGGCCCATTTATTGAGGTTATCCGGGTCCTCTGAGTAGTTTCTCCACTGTAGTAGCAGAAACTGCTGGCAAAAGTTAGTTTAATTTTTATACTGTTTCAATTTAGATTTTTGAAAATAAATGATATCTATTACTATCGAAAAAAATACTCTCGCTCTGATTTAAGTCAGCCGTTTATCTGACATAAAAACTATTTATTTACAGTAACAAATGTCACAAAACCAGCGTAAAGCTAGACAACACATATATTACAAGTTGCCATTACCGTGTAGATACTCACTGGGTGAATCTGTTGTACCATAGATATTGTCTGTGGTATGCCGGCCATCGGCAGTGTTTGGGCTACCGAGCCGACCGGCAGAGTGCCTTGTTGCATGCCTAGAGACATACCTGTGGGGTAAATAGTTGGTTTTTACATAATGCCATAGTATTAGTAAAATTTTATTTATCTACTAGCTGAACTCGCGAACTCCGTATCGTTTAAACGTTCCCTGGACCTCTACAAACCAAAAAAAGCCAAATCGGTGTAGCCATTCTCGAGTTTTAGTCAGACTAACGAACAGCAATTCATTCTAATATATAAAATAATCTATGTTTAAAAGAAAGTCGTGTTAGTAACACTACTTATAACTCAAGAATGGCTGAATCGTTTAAGCGGAAAAGTTAGAGAGGACTGGAACTGGGAGAAGGTCATAGGATAATTTTTGTCACCATCCGGCTACGGGAAGCAGTTATCTCGATCTCGGAACGATGGTGTGAAACTGCTAGTTAGTATTATTTTACACGATTTAAAATGAAATTACTTGGGGTTTTGAAGAGCTGCAGATGTACTAAACTGTTAGAAGAAATAAATGTCTATTGCACAGCCAAAAGTCTAACTACAGACTCGCTATTTTAGATGTACACATAACAGAATAAACTCAAACAATCAATTACTTTATAACAAGAAACCGGATCTCACAGTGCAGTAGCCATTTGAGTCACGATTCAACAGACAATTTACCATAGTTTAATAAATTACAATGAGTTTACCTTGTTGCTGATAGTGCACCATTTGTTGCGTCTGTTGCTGTTGATGAATCAGCTGTTGTTGCTGTTGCTGCTGCTGTTGCTGTTGTTGCTGCTGTTGTTGTTGCTGTAATACGAGATTGTAATCGTTAATGATTTTAACAACCAATGTACGAAGAATATATTCATAAAGGAGCACAGCGATAAACCTTTTTTACTGTCAAACTGCCTGATATTGTACTACTCTATGATGTCAACACCATCCTTATTTCCATAATGTTTAAATAAAACACAGCTTTCGCATACTCTGATGCCCTTCAATTACTGAATAGAATTAATCGCGGTGGTAATTATATTCAAATATTATTCAAATATCTATAACTCAAAAGTTTGACGGTTTCCTATCGATTTAAGACATTATTTCAAAGACGATCTTCTTCTTCTTCCGAGCCTTTTTCCCAACTATGTTGGGGTCGGCTTCCAGTCTAACCGGATGTAGCTGAGTACCATTGCTTTACAAAGAGCGACTGCCCTATCTGACCTCCTCAACCCAATAACTCTTGGTTGGACTGGTGTCAGACTTACTGGCTTCTGACTACCCGTAACGATTATTTAAATGACGATAACCTACATAATTATTCGGCTTTAAAAATGTATGTGCCATAAACTAGATGTTAGGTATACCTGTATAGCTTGTTGCTGCAACAAAGCCTGTTGAGTCGCCATATTTTTCGTCAACGGCTTATCAACGCTGGTGATTTGAGTCATCTGTCCCGAATTCATCACCAGTAGTCTGAAAATTAGGTCCAAGAACGTTAGTGCGATGTCCCATTTTGAAAGTTAGACAATCAAAATAATGGCCGTCACCTTATCGAGGATGTCCTTCTAATAGAACCGGTGCGAAGTGCTCGCAACCAGTTTGCATGTACAAAATGATGGTAAAGTGGGGTAAAACTCTAAAATATTGTGTGGTTGTGTAAAAGCTTGCATGCTGGGTAACAACATTGCTGAACATCGATTTAATTTAAAAGTAACTTCAGATAATTCTCTTCGTATTTTTCTTTTTCAAAAATTAATTCTTATGGTCTATATTTCCATAGATAATGAATAAGATGCATGTTCACGCATGTTACACTTTGTAGACCATAGAGAAAGATCTGAGTTACAGATTTAACATGAACAGTACATATTTAAAGATTTTTATTCTGTGTATGCACTTGCGCAAAACATAATTGACTTTCTTTCTTTCTAATTATCATGTATTTTGAAGACTGAAATTAACAGACATGTGTAGCTAGGGACTTTGTTGCGCCACTTCTTCTTCCCAGCAATAACACATAGGAAGTGGTGAAGGGTGGGCGCTTTTGGGGGTTGTATCGTGTATATACGAAGTGTTGATTTCAGAAAATTTTGAAAAAACGCGTTTTCATTTTGATAGCTATGCTGTCCTTGCATAGTCATTGATTTGCCAAATCGGGTAATACTTGCCAATTCATAGTTCCTATTTAAGATTCTTCCACGCGGGTTTTGCTTTGCTCCATATAAAATGTTTGGCCAATTTGGATGGAATTTTGTGTTTATTGAGATCCAGGATGTTTTTAAAACCGAATTAGAGTTGATAGATGTCGCTGCTGTCAGTGTTTCCTTTGCTCCGGAACGAAGTATCCCGAGAGCTATTTTATTATACTTTTGGTGTCCCTATATCCTTCCTTCATATATACCAGCACGTGGCGTGCCCAGAAGGTAACAGAAAATGAAAAACAATAAAAAATCTTTGAGTGTTTGACGTTGTTAACAAAAAGCATGCGCCGGCGCAGATGTATTTTTTTTTCGAAAATGCTGGCTGATGCACTTGTTTCACTGTACCCATACGCTAGATATGAATAAACATGTATAAAAAATCTCATTTTCCAGCCACGCCACGCGGCTGGCACGCTCAATATACATATGTATACTCCATTTGAGTAGACACAAAATACAACTTTTTACACAATTTAAATAAATAAACTACCGCTTTAAAATATTGATTCAATAAATTAAGTAATAATTTCTATAGATTTTTTGCCACAACTGAACTTTGAATAAAACAATCAAATCTAGGCTGTGTATCTTCTGCGGGATTGTTCGATAGAGTTACCGCGGCCGGTGGTATATAAAGGGTTTAAGAAGGAACATGGTGGGTTTTACTCAGTAGGAGTCTGGCGCTCAGGTAGCCGGGTCATTTGATGACTCCGCACCACAAAAAAAAAGACTGTATATTTTTATATAAATGTCTTCTCAAATGAAGCATAGACATAGTTACTCCTTTATATTTCACAGAAGCAGGGAGGCTAGTGTGTGGGGGTCTATACAGAACACTGGCAACACTGAATACTCACTGTTGTTTCGGCTGTTGTATCTGATGCTGCATCTTGTTCGTTTGATTAGCCGCATCTTGTTTCGCGGCCGGCGCCGGGGATCGGACGCCCGGCTTGCCGCGTTGTTTCGCCTGGAAAAATATAATAAGTTGCGAGTTCCATTTTGGTAATATCCTTACTAAATAATTAGTTTATAATTTAAGTATTTATGAGAATAATATTATTAATAGGTACGCAAATTGCAGGAGCAAGTGTGCACCTTACTTAATTGCCTAACGAATAATGTTTTACTTCTCGTCTCAATCCATTCTAAGGTCCAAATATAGTAAAACTAGCTTTTGTCCGCGACTTCGTTCGCGTGGAATAGTGACTTCCGGCAGATTTTTGGTTTGAACAATTGATGGCGCTACTACTACTTCTTTGGGAAATACTATTTTGGGGTCGGCTTCCAGTCTAACCAGGTGCGGCTTAGTACTAGTGTTTCACAAGGAGTGACTGTCTATCTGACGTTCTCAACCCAGTTACCCAGGCAACCCCTACTAATACCCCTTTTTTTAACGACGTCAAATATCATCAAATGCCCCCTCCCGCTGTGGGTTAGCAGCGCTGAGGGAGTGTCAGATTCGTATTGACTAAAAACCGTTGTGTTCCGTCGTAGGCCTTTTTGGTTAGACTGGTGTCAGAATTACTGATTTCGGACTACCCGTAACGACGGACAAGGATGTTCAATGTCAGCCGGGACCTACAGTTTAACGTGTCATCCGAAACACAGTCATTGGTGTCTAAGATATACTTAGAATTATCATAATAATATAATTAACAGACCTGGTTCTGAGCTTGATTGGCACTCGTTTGCGTTGAAACCGATGAAGCCGGGCCAGGCCGTATGCCACTAGACGGGAGTATGTTGGACAGCGGCCTCGGGGCTTTCGCCAAGCCATCGGAGGAAGCCCGCGGCTTTGAAGTCGTTGACGTCGCACAAGCCACGCTGACACCTGGAAATTAAGGTAAGTACGTGATGTAGAGGAATATAGCTGTCTGATAATCTGAGTACCAGTCTATTTTATGTCATGAAAGCGGGTAAGACATAGTCGAGTGTTTAAGTACATATGTGCACATTTACACACACACACTCACAAGTAAGGCTCATTCGCTTTCGTGAGATAAAACATCTGTGTTGCCTGGGTGCAGTGAGGAGGTTAGAAAACCAAACGTATCAGAGTACAATGGTTTACAAGGAATGATGCCTATCAGACTTCTTAAACCCAGTAACTCGGGCAACACATTAACATTTGGTAAGACTGTTTGTTCAAATTTCTAACTTACTTCATTTACAGACCAACGTATACAAAGTCGCAATAGTTAATTGAATTAGCAAATGCAGTGATAACAAATAAGAAAAAGCTTTTGAAACACTGTTAATAAATCGCTCGGCATTAAAATTCGCGTGAAGATAGAACGCAAACACAAAGTAGAAAAATAAAACGCTAGCAATATTTCAACAGTTTTAGTGAAGTGTATATGTAATAACTATAAATGTGGTCTATTTAAATAAAATATACGAAAGAGGTAAACAAATCAATTGTTATTTCAACTCTTAACATTATTATTTGACAGAATATGTTATTTATTAAAGAATTTTCCAATCCTTTAAACATCTTAAATTGTTTACCTTTTCCTCAAGTTCTTATCATAAACTAAAGACAAAATATACTAACTGGTATGCTGCAGATTATTCTGAGGCGAGTGCTGAATGAACATTGAAGGTGGAGCGTCGGGCTGCGCCCCTCGGATAAAGATGGGGTTAGGAGCCAGAAGGTGAGGGGCTCCGGTGGGCAGGCCGCCAGCCCACACCTGGGGCAAAGCCCCGGATATCTGCCACGGAGCGAACTGCATTGTTTGTGTACCCGCCTGAAATTATACAACAGTCTATATGACTACCAAGTGCGCTAGAACTGACTTTGTGCTAAAGAAAATGCATTCAATTATTTGTGGTAAAATTACTGCGCTAACATTTAGCGCAAGTGCAAATTCTTTAGCGCAGGTTTGCGCAAAATAAGCGCAGCTATTTTTCACATTTACAAAAATCTAGATACTTATGGTGTGTATTATTCACAACCGATTACCGTTGGCGCAAGGAAAGTCTGTATTAACGTGTAAAGTTGAACAAGGAATAAGTAAGTATTAACATGAAAGACGTGAGTTGGCAAGTTTATAAGTAGCTGTGAAACTTTCAGCAAAGACATTGTCTACTGCGCAACTCGTCGACCAACTTTTGGTTCGCCAAGTAACGTCGGTAATCCTTCATTCTTTGCTTTAAATAATACGCACCGTATTGGATCTTTGTAAATATATGCATGCATACGAAAACTTACTGCGCTAAAGTTGCGCAAACGAATATGTTATCAGGTTATTGGCATTTTAAGCCATCTAACAAAATAATATAAATAAGTATCATAACACACAAGCTTTTATACAGTAGAAGTTCTCATGACATGAGATATATGATCCATATATGACTCTATTTTAATGTCTCACGACACATTATCCTGTTTTTTTTTCTTTAGTTGTAAAGTCAATAAGCAAGCGAGAACATGTTATACTTTTCAATAATACATTAAAAAGTATGAATAAAATCGCTTTGCTTTGCAATGCATTTACATATAAGGGTATTCGCCAATGCAACAAAACTATAATACAACAAATTATTCGAGCAAACAAAAAAACGCTTAAACGTATTTGTCGATTTTCCAAGAAAAATATAAATAAATCATTCGTAACAGGAAAATTGACGAAACAAGTTTTACAATTACCATTCCATCTTTGAAGGTCGGAAATTGTAGCAATTAAATTCAAGGTATCTACTATATAAAATAATCCGCCATAGTTTCAGAACTCTTTAGAGAACATTAGTACATATATAAGGTCATATTAAACTAGCTGGAAAACTTTTAATAAAACTTTCAAATGCTTTAACAAACGGCTTAAACACTGATTTATTTAACCAATAATATTATATCTAACTTTGGTATTTTAAATCGAAATAAAATCAAATATTTCACTCATTATCCCAAGTTCAACATGACCTTGACAAAAAGTTTTAGTAAGTAACCACAGCAACGACAAACAAAAATTACAAAAACAAGAAAATAATACCTGCAGGGGACTGATGATCTGCGCCTGCGTCGGTTGTTGCGTGCCCAGCACTGGTTGGGAGACTTGCACGCACTGAGCTTGGACCGTTTGGGTACCGCCGCTGGTTCCTGACTTCCCGGCTGTAGCTTTGCCACCACACTGAAAGAAAACACAGTTTATTCGATTTTGCACACTTTTATGACAAAATTTGGAATAAGAAATAACTTTTGGGGTTTAGTTTCAGTATTTTTGAAAATTATTGGGTTTTGTTACGGAGAAATACTTGTATAAAATTGAATTTAAATAATAATTATCTTGCGGGATTGGAACCTCCTAAGGGCTAAGCTGATAGTGAACCATATATTTATTTATTCAGTAAAAACCAACAATGTTTTTTGTACAGTACTTGGTTTCCCAAAAGCAAATATGTAGATAGATGTTTTCACAAAATCTGACGTACCGATATAACAATTAAATAGAAAAAAGAATTGCTCTAAATCAAAAGAATTTACGGAGCCCAATGATTTACAAGAACACTACCTCTTTACTGATTTCCAGAGCTACTAATACAAAAGTTCAGTTTGTATCCCACGCCAGTTTCATATGACAGACAGATGAAACTGCTTCGCTTAATAAATATGATAATATAGATTTAAGATATCGGTTTCAGCTAAATGTTGCATTCTTGAGTCAGTTATGGTAAACAGTTTCAGGTTTTCAATTCAACAAATTTGTAATAAGAGTACGTTGAAAAATATATAATAGCGAATTGAACTTTAGATAGACATAGAGTTAGGGTTGATTTTTCAATGGTCGTCTTAAAGCAGCCTTTTGTTGGACTTTATTAAGTTATTTTTTGGCTAATACCAATGAGAAGTCCAAAAGACGTCATATGTTTACCTTATGCATATCAGACTGCTTCTGCTGCTGCGAGATGCCGGCGACGGTAGAATGCGAGTGCGCGGGCAGGATGCTCGGCTGCGAGTTGATCACGCCCAGGGGACTGAACACGAACGTCTGGTTCTGCGTCGTAGGTATCGCGGGAATCGTCGTGTACCCCGGGAACGGCGCTGCACACAATACTACGTTAGAAACCTCAACAACAGCACAAAACGTCACTACTGCCGACCACGGGACCCCACAATCTCAAGCGAAGATTTAAAATGAACTCATAAATCGTTACACGTAAAAACAACCAACATGTGACGATTCACTATTATAAAATGCGTGGGAAGCTAATAAAAAGCTGCACTTGCAATGTGAACAGTAAAAAGCCTGCAATGAACTTACAAAACAAATATTTCTATTTTAAGTATAATTTAGAAAAAGCTTCAAATAATTCAAAGTGGAATTGCCAATTAAAGTACACGAATCAAACTAACTCAATGAAAAAAAAACTCCCTCACGAAATCAAATGGACATTCACATTGTCAACCACGAGACTCATAAAAAAAAACATTTTGAAAATTTTATAAACCTTGCTCCTGATATGTAGTGAGACCTGTAAAATTTACTGAAAAACTAAATAGTGTGGAAGTTCTCATGGGCAGGGGACTGACTGGTATTGCATATTTCGAGGTTATATAGGTAACTAGAAATGTGCGCTAATACTGAAATTAACTGGCGAGTATGGTGGGCTGTCGAAGCTTAATAGATATTACTGCGAAGTTCGTAATAAGAAAGGAAATAGCGGTAGAAAGGAATAAGTTGTAGCTGATGCGGTTAACTATAGAATTATCTATATATTTGCTACCGCTATAGAAAGGCATAGTTAAAAACACGAGCGGAGAGTAGCGTTGAGGCACGAAAAATTCAATAGGTAGACCAAAAATAAGTAACTAGGACAACAAATAACTCCTTTATCAAATTAATTTGGTCGTTTTGACATATATTCTTGTCATTATAAGCAGAGTAAATATACGACATGATTTGAAAATCTGTGATATTTTTCGAATTTTCACACAAACTGTATTGAAAGTACCCGTTTTTTTAGTTGTATCGTATTACTTGAAGGTTATGAGAGTTGAAATATTCAGCACTTGCGCTACTCCCCGCTCGTGTATATTTACAAATAAATAATGTATATCTATGAGAATAATATGCCAAATCTAAAAGGGAATAAGAATGAATCGCTCGCCGTGTCAAGTTGGTTCGCGTTGACTCGCGCAGGGTGAGAAAGGCGTATGTTAACATACGCCTTAATCTTCACACGGGTTCAGGACACGCTACTTAAAGTATAACTAGAACATAGTACATACTTTAGTAATAAATTAATTAAACCTTTGAAGTGACAAAATTGTAAACACAATTTATAGGTATTGCACTGTCTTAGTCATAAACTTCCGAATCCGGTTAGACTTAGTCATATGTCTTAGTCATAAACTTAGTTTAATATAAGACGAAAGGTTGTTTGTCGACTATCACTTTAAAAAGTTTTCGACACTGGTAACATATATACCTAATTATAAAACGTGATCTCAAAAAGTACGGGCTTTAGCACTAGGTTTAAACCACAGTCCTGAACAAAGTAAATGGTCTAAACCTTGCACTAAAAGCTATACTTTTTAAGTCCCTGTTTTATCATAAGGTAATTAAAGTTGACTTATGCCCGGTTTCTGAAGTCTCTGGATATCTCTTCGTTAGTTATCGATTCGACAAAGTTACTGAATTGATAAACGCCGTTTAACTTTTGCTACGTTTCCGAGCACCAAACTGCCAGATAAATAGTTAAGGAACCGATACGTACTTACTTAATCTGTCGATAGATGGCTCTTTTACAAATGTACGTTTAAAATTATATAAAAAACGCAATAAAAAGTTGTTCCAACTCAGACCATGTGCATTGAAGGAGCGTAACAGGAAGTAGAGTAGGGGTGATGAATATCATCCAGATGTATTACGGTGTTTTTTTCAAACCGATATCTCTTAAATAAAACTACTTTCACGGATTTATCGTACTTTTGCGATAAAATCCATACAAGTAATGTCTAATAATCGCGTAAGTGTCAGAAATCAACATGTAAAACGACATCTTTTTCAAATTTTATGTAGGTAAACATTTCGATAGGATTTCTCCTGTCCATTATATTCCGTGACACTAATATGAAATATTAGAAATTATTTCAAGCACTTCGAAATCCGATTGTGATGAGCTGCTTGCATCCATATTATCTATATTCATTGTTTGTATTTTTATAAGTAGGCATTTTAATAATAATTTTGTTCACTGGCTTCTAAAACTGACTCGACGCGACGAAAGTAACGTAAAACGTGGTATTTTTTGTGACATCTAAACGTCAAACAAAGTTATGGGACAGATAAACGGCCAAATATGGGCAGTTAAGTTGTACGCCGTTTAAACTGAGTTTAACTTAAGACGCGTAGCTCGGAAACGCATTCGAAGGAGTTATCGAACCAATAGCGCTGACGGATAGATAAACTCTCGTTAAGTGGACCTCAGAAACCGGGCACTAATACAGTATGATAGAGTGGTCACATTTTTACATGGAAATCTATGATTTTTATGCGATTTGCTCATTATCATGTATGCATGCATAAACCAGTGAAAGTGTAGACCAAGGAAACTGTTAATTATAACTGAATCATAATTAACATCAAGACTTTTTGTAAATCGTCTGAATACAACAGTCTTTCAAGAATGTATAACCTTATTATAAAACGTGGTTTAAAATAAATACTAGCTTTAGTTCTAGGTTAAACCATCATCTTAATAAAAGATAACGGATTAAACCTAACACTAAAGCAAGTCATTTTAAAAAAGATAACTTAGACCTGGTACTAAAGCAGATACTTACTTTTAAAACACGTTTCATAATAAGGTACTGAGGGGTTAAATTACAAGTATTTTATTACATAACTGGATCACTATAACGTAATGCAGTTGGTACAAGCTCTTGAACATAATTTTACTGTGAGTAAAAAAATGTACAGCTGGCTTTTATTGATGCGGAGTCAACGAATTATTAACCTTTACTTTATACACATTGAACTGGATAAGGGTGTTAGCTTGGGCTTCCCGGGCTCGTTCGATAATCGGTGACCGATTTTTTGTAAGAGAAAAATAGAACACACCGATAGAAATAGTGCAACAACAAAATCGGTCCGATTTTATATCTGTTCTACATAAAGCTTGACGTGGGCGGGTAGTCATAGGCCGGCAATACACGGACCGCTTGAAGCAGTCAGGGGCGACAGCTTCAAGCTGAGACCACCCGAATCAGATGCAACTGCTCGAGCGGTTCGTGTATGTGCGTCCATAGAACTCTGCAGTTCACTGTGCAGTCGCAGCTTAAAGCTGTCGAGCCGGACTGTTTCAAGCGGTCCGTGTATTACCGGCCTTAGACCCAGGTACATCGACAACATAAACGTCAGTTTTACGTAAAACAAATGTTAACTTTGACGTTTCAAGTACGAGAAAAGTCACAGTTGTTTTGGAAAAACTGACGTTTAAATTGTCAGTGAACTGCGCCTTATACAACTAACATATCTTCAAATGAGCATGATATTAATCCAGTGCGTTTGTATAGCGTACATTAAAATATACACATATAGAATAATCTAGCTGATTTAATCAACTTTCCTAGAAGACATTATTTTGGAAATTGGTTCAGCTGTTATTAAGATCTAGCGAGAATCACAGCAATTTTGATATACATATAAGAGCAGAAGATTATCAATAGATAAGGGGCATTTTTTTAACTTGCATGCGTTTTATAGAAGGTTCTAGAAGTAATGTTTGTGAACTCACCAGCCTGGCCTTGTAAGACCTGTTTGCCTTGAGTGGTGAGCATGTGTGGAGCTAGCTGGTTACCCTGGAATGGCTTGCCGGCAGCGATCACCTGTATAACAGTATTTTATTATACAATGGACAAATATAAAATATATTTGAAAATATAGCTATAGAAGTCATCAAAGCCATCACTTGCGGGATTTTTTACTAGACACGATTAAATTTAAAGGGGAAGGGGAAAGTATAATGCAGGCACTTTCAATAAATCTTTTACTTATGAGGCAAAATGAGAGAAACAGTTTAGTGAGTAGATCCGCAGACTGATTTATTTATTTAATTGATGAAGTCTACAGATCACGTTATAACGACGGAGGTATATCAATCTTTGATTTTATATCCACATTTTATAGTCACACGGGGATCAATAATTTTGGCAAGGAATCGTTTTACTTTTTAGAAGGACAAAGTAGGCATTACGTTTTATTTGGCTTTTTATTTTTGGAAATTGGTGCTTAAGATATGTGTTAATTACCTGTATCTGCTGGGAATTGATCCCGGGATGCAGTGCAATGTTCCCGGGCATCAGCAAGGGTCCCTGAGCGTTGTACAGCTGCTGCAAGTAGGTACTGTTCTGCAGCGGCTGCTGAATCACTTGCACGCGACTGTGGCCCCATTCCGCGCTGTTATATACAGTTATATACGTTTATATACATGGGTTATACAAGTAATCAAACTTATATTATAAATTGGAAAGTTGGTGGGAATGCATGTGTGTTTTTTACTCTTTCACGCAAAAACTACTGTAGTAATATAGGTTATATATCAGAATAAAATATTTAGCATCCATGTACGTGAAGAAGTTCACTTGGGACGTGGGTGAAATCGTGGGCTGAAGCTATTCATACATATATATCAATTGTTATACAAGTATACATACACAAGTTTATAATTACACATACTACTATGTATAAATACTACGGGATAAGTTGGCAAATTGTTTCTAATAGGTAAGCAATTTGATGGAAAACAATTTAATAGGAAAACAAAAAAATCAATATTTCCAAGAAGATACGCGAAACAATCTTCATATTCCTATAGTTAACAAAGATTATACAAATACAAATATATAAACAATTCTAATCCAGTATTCATATCGACGTGTATGTTTTTCAGTCAGGAAAAATACGATTCTAATACATAAATAAACAAATACATTTGTTGTGTCTACGCTGCATCCTTTGCTGTCGAAGGGTCAAACTGGATTCATGAATTTTTTAAACTCTATAATTTTACATAATGTGATAAAACCAAAAGTATTTTTTTGTAACATTTAACTTTATTGAACGGTTTCTTACAGCCAGTTTCTTCATCAAAAGTTAAAGCCAAAGTAAAAGTCAAAGTAATGTCTAAAGTAAAAGTAACGGTCAAATTCAATTTTTCTATTTCTTTTTCTGTCACTTTAGCCTTGAAAAAACGTATTTGACCGTTACTTTTACTTTAGACATTACTTTAACTTTAACTTTTGATGAAGAAACTGGCCGTAAATCATTTTAGGAAATCTCTACACTTAAATCAATTACTTGATGTTCTTCTGATAATGAATGAATAAGGTAGATTTAGACGCCAAAAAAACATATTTTATCAATCAAAAGAGTCAAACATTCTCAACAGCATCACATGGATTGAGTTTAGTCTTAAAAAACCTAAAAGCTATTACAACCCACCTAAGCTAAATAGTCCTAAATACGACTGAATAGTCTACAATACATTCAGCCTAAAACTAAAGATATAAAAATGAATACATTGTACTATAAATTAGGACCCATGATATAATAAATTGGGGAGGCCTTTGTTCAGCAGCGGACGTCCTACGGCTGAGATGATGACTATAAATTACCAATTCTACTCTTTGTTATTTACCTGATCTGCTGTGGATGTTGAGGGTTGGTCGGCAGACTCTGCAGGGGCGGCATGGTGGAGATACTTCCAGCTTGCTGCTGGATACCACCTGTTTGTTGCTGCTGCACCTACGTCATTACAAACACTATAATATATAGCAGAGCCACTTTCACAATAATTTCCAGGGTCTAATTGGGTCTCAAAAGCCACTATAACGATTATCAAAGTTTTGTACTCTTATAAGTTAGACCTAAGACTAATTGATCTGAAAAATTAATGACCTGAAAGTTCGCTATTGAATTGGGAAGAAAATACGGACAAAAATAGATGATAGATATGAAAGGAACGTAAGGCCATTTTATTTTAAAATTATTTTTGGACACACACACCGAGTTTCGATTGTAAAAAGCTCAAAGACAGTGAGATGTTAAGATATTCTCTGAGTCGATAATCTAAACTAAAAAAACACAAAAGCCAAATCAGAACACCGAATCTCTTAAGAAATCTACTGTTAGCAAATACCTCACCTGTTTCGGCACATTTGGATAAGTTTCAACTACGATCACCACACAATTTTTGGTGAGGGAACATTTAATTTTTAAAATCAACATTTTAACCAAAATGAACCAGACTACAATCAGTGTTGGTCGACTGGCGTATACTAAAGCAATAGATTTTTTCAAATGAGCTAAGCAGCTGAATTCATTTCGTTTTTATGTCCTAGGTCTTTTGGATACATACATACATGTTTATTTTATAGATATTTTTTGTACATTTTAGTGATTCTATTGTCGAAGTTTAGCAATCCATGTCACATGAATGTTACAAGGTGGAAGACCGTAAGTATTATTATTCAATGGGATTCTACTTATTTTAAAAATGGAGTAACTATTTTCTTATGAAAATTAATACAATGATTTGTGTAGAATGTACGGATAACAAAACTGAATGTGGAATTGTGGATTGTAAGAGATATAATACTAAGTTTTGGTTCACAGGTCAATAGAAAGAACAATGTTTTCAATTAATAAATGAATCAATAACCACTGCACAGACTAGGCCTACCAGTGTACATGTAATCTGTTACGCTTTATTAATCTCTTCTTTTTTTCTACCTTAGGGTGCATCTACACGGTGCATGTAGCTGGAGCAAGTTAACATACATAATTGGACAAGTGACAGGAGAACACGGGTGGGTGTTTTGCTTTGGTACATGCGCTCGTCGCTGCACCCACACGTTTTTAAAATGCACCGTGTAGATGCACCCTTATATCCAAATTATATAGACTCAGTTTAAGGTACGTAGGTCTGTGTGCATACCTGATGCTGAGCCATGGAGCTGGGCATGGAAGACACGACGGTGACGGTCTGGTGGTGCTGCGGCGTCTGCTCGTGCTGAGCCATGCTCATCTGCTGCTGAAGTACTTGTGTCTGACCGTCTACTATCTGTTATAACAATTGGAATACAAAGTTAGTTATAAAAGCTCTTTCGAAACGTTGACACTAGTTGCACTTATAATTGAATAGGTCTTTGGAGGGAAAAGCTGTCTTTGAGAATAGGTATAAAATTATAAGGTCGGGTCGATTAGATTAGCAATAATCATTAGGGGTGGTTTTCCTTTTTCCTTCTCAGGTTCAGAAGTGACTAAACTGTGACGTCAGCGTCCAATCTGAGACGATAGTTAACTTATTTGTCTTGTTAACATATGAAGAGCATCCAATAATAATTGACCATACAGAAACGGGATACTTAAAATTATTATAATCAGTAATAATTTAATCGGAGTATTTTACAGTTTATTATTCCTACTGCAATAATGAAAATTGGCGTCTCCGGCTGGCGAACGACACTTCAAATAACTGGCTTCCAAAAGGCTCTTAAAATAGCATAATAACCCACGCTGTTCAACCGCAATAATCCGAAAGCCGACCTGGCTGTCAATGTCAAAGTGAAAATTCAATTTATTTTGCAACGAAACAACATGCGGCCGGAAATTACAGTATCAGGCTACAATCCACAAAGTGGTTGGACAAGTCCTTTCTGTACGACCAATAATAGCATATCAGCTGTGATATCCCTCCCCCCTCTCCTCTCATATTCCCCTACCACAAACGAGTGGAGGGGGTGCCCTTTGTATCCGGGAAATTGAAATAGTTATTTCCTGACGTTCATGAAGGCTTTTGTTGCCGAGATATTTTATTGCGATGTCAAGTAACAAAAGGGGATTTCGAAAAGATTAAATTCTTTGAATAAACTGTTTTTGATCTCTGAAAAATAACGTTAAGTATGTTTTAAAATTTTAAATGATTTAAAAATTCCTTGTACATTTTGATAAAAAATATCACGGTGTTGCTTCACATTTGCTGCAGATTTTTCGACAAGCTGGTTATAACAAAATAGAAGCTTTAACATTCTATGGCTTTACTTGATAATCGTAGGTAAATATTCATCATCATCTCATTATCAGCCTTTTTACATTCCCACTGCAGGTCAAAGGCCTCTCGTACAGAGACCCATCATTGAATATCATCATGGCAAAATTATTATGTATTCAGGGTTCTTTGAAACTTTCATATATTCAACATTACACAGCTTATACATTCAACATTAAAATTGAAATTGTTTGTCCCTGTCCTATAATCGAATTGATCGAAACAAAACAAGAGATACTCGAACCTTCTTCAAGCAAAACATCTTACAATTGCAAAAGGCGTTAACATACGCTTTGAAATTATAATATAGGCCTAAATTCATGTTGTTTAAATTTAAAATGTGTACCCAGAATAATGTTTTTTTCGCAATAAACCTTACTAAATATGCATCCCTTGATGTCATGAAGGACTACATTAATTCAGGATAAATGAATATTTTAAATTATACTAGGTCATAATTTGCGTAGCTTTTTCACAAAATATGTTGGAAGCCGACCCTTCCAGTCTTAACCGGATGTAGCATCTGCCTATCTGCCCTCTTGAACCCAGTCACTCGGGGAACCCGATCCCTCTTTGTAAGACGAATTGTCAGATTTTCCGGCTTCGCCTACTATCCATAACGTCTAACAAAGATCAGTATATCTATGAACTGCTTTTATTTGCAATTAAAAAGTTTCCATTCGTTTCTCGAGATAGAAGTTTAGGAATTGGGACATTTCTAGAAGATCAATTGAATACGAAACCAAACCAGCTAGCAGAAAGGTTCAAACGCCAATGCACCCAACATTTGAAAAGGAATCTGTAGCAGCAGGTGTATGTAGCTGAATTAAAAAGGCTTAGTAAGTACTGTGGTCTTGCCGAAAATCTTCGAGATCAATTTAAATGCGAGTTGTCCAATGAAGATATTCGTCAAAGATTGTTCACCGAAGGCAGCATATCGTTTGACAAAGCCTTAACAATAGTGATGTCCAAGCTGCGGAAACAAACCCTGCATTGATTGATAGTTATACCAGGGCTAAAAGTGCAGGTGACAACGTACCAAATGCAATTCATTTCGTGGGACATAGTAAGTGGCATAAAAATGGCAATAATAAGTGGTCCCGGGACATGACACAAGCGTCGAGTGATCCAGCCGCCGGTGACAGCGGTGGTGGCCTAAACGGCATAAGCGGAGCGAGAAGCGGTAAATACCGAACGAACGCTAGTCGACTAAGTAAGGAGACCACAGGTCAAAAGGCACTCATGAAGAACTTACGTGCATATTCAAAAAGTATGTAGGTAGAGTGTACAACGAAGATGGGCTTTGAAGAGGATGTGCCCCAAGAAAGTACATCATTGCATAACATACCACTACTTAGTATAAAACAAAGTCGCTTTTTCTGTCCTTATATCACGATGTCCCATTGTACGCTTAAATCTGCATAACTAATTAATTACGCAACCGATTTTCATGCGATTTTTTATCAGATAGAGAGTTCAAGGGCCTTCCCCTTGATAACTCTATATGTATAATAAGATCCAGTAAATAGTTGGGAAATAATGTTATCCCGTGCGAAGCCGGGGTGGGTCGCTAATATGGAAATAAAATAGTCTTAAATAATCAGCGGCAGTGATGGGCCATGAGGTGAAGTATTGTAATAATTATTCTATAAATACAAAAGACTACAGTCGCAATTACTTGGACCATACACTGTAGATGTTTGCGTTGAGAGTCGTTTATTAAACATGGAAATTGACACCCGCAATGCTATTTCGTATATAACTTATGATTCTTATAGAAAGCTCGTTGTTCATTGTAAATTAATAAGTAATTTAGAATTACGGTACTATACAGGTGAAGCCGTGATACCTTTGGGCAAGATTGAGGTCAAGGTAACATTTAAAACTACAACTAAATATTAAAATTGTATGTAATAAAAAGTGGGATAGCTAATTTATTAGGTACATGCTGTCTTAAAGAATTAGGTAAACCTGTACGCAGTATATAATTTACTTAAAACAGATAATTGTTTAAACCAGTCACTTAGTTCGTAAGCTTTTTGCCCTGGCTGGAGGCCTAAAATTATGGGCATCCACAGCGATTTTGACATAAGCAGACAATAGCCTCCTAAGGCTGAACTGCAAGATGGCAAACAAAAAAAAGTGATTGTTTGAACAAAGTTTTTATGTAAGGCAATTCAGTCCCAGGTTGTCTGCAGTTTTCAAGGATGGCTTGGGGCGTTTCACTGGTGGTCAACAAGGTCTATATTCCAGCACTGCCGGCCGCTCGCATTTATAAGCACTGTGGGAGCCCGTGGAACGAGAACGAGAAATCGTGTGTGAACGAGAAGCTCTAGCTATCATTTATAGCGTGCAAAAAGATGTTCCAAATCTGGCCCCTGTACAGTACCTCGAAAAATCCAAAAAACCTAAGGAATTCGGAAAAATAGAGGTAAATAGCTTAAATTCGTACTTTTCTTGTAAAAAAATGTTATTCATTAATGAGTTTTATTGATCTTAAGTGAGTTGCAATCTCAAATTAATATTTTCGTGTGTTACTGCCAAAGAAAACCCAATTAAATTAATTCAATCATTAAAAATGGTTTTAATTATTTTTCCCCGTTTTTAATAATAGTATACAAAGAATGGGTCCGTGCTCCATATATTTTGAAACACCTCATCATCTTCTATTTTCGAGGTACTGGACATATAGAGGGCCAGATTCGAATCATCTCCTTTCATCAATACCTATACGGGCGAAAATTTCTATAAAGGACGGACCATAAGCCGCTTGTAGCTAAGCTAAGCTGAGTGCTAGCCAGGTATACCCATCACGCATGCAACGTTAGGAAATTATTTTAGCCAGTTCTGACTACACAATAGAATATGTGCGTAGTCACAGGAAGCAGACGTTTTGTCTTGTTCACCAGAACAGAAACGGGATGATCAACTTTAGCTATCCGAAAACCAAAATAATAAGAATAACTATACTTATGCTATAAAAGTATTTCACCAAAAAAAAAAATTTCAAGCCCAATAAAATAATTTGACACAAACAGGTCAAAACGACATCCAATAATTGCATAAAACTAACTACGAAAAAAAAAGAAACTTATACAAGTCTATAAACAGGTCAGAAAAGTAGTAAATGTAGAGCATGCGAACTGAATTTCCTAGGCAGGTGGTATCGGTCCGAACTACCTTTACCCCCCTCCCTACTCCCCTTCATACGGCGCTCGCCCTACCGGGGTTAACGTAAGGCTAAGTACTTGTACTTACTAGTGTTGGGTCGTTACTATGTCGATAGTTCACCTATTTATTTGAATCGAACTTTAATATAAGTTTGCTCTTGCTAAATTAGATGAGTTATTAACAGTCACATGCATCGATAGTTTCTGATAAGTCAAATTAAATTTTAAACTATTTTAATTATTTTGAAACTAAAATTTTGACACCAAAAAGTATGGTAATAACAACATGTTTGTCGCTACGCACAAATCATCATAATGGCTAATATTTGTCGATAAACACTGTCACTTCACTAGTAAAGACGGATGAGCCAAGGATGCCAAGGATTCAAAATATTGTGATCATCGGAAAGCGCAATATATTCTACAAAATCTAAAGATCAAAAACATGTAATGTGCATCAGCCATAACCTTTCAAAAAATATAGATATACATATTAGAAAGTAGTTCCCTCCGGACGCGACGAAAACCACAGACGGAAGCTAGTATATTAATAAGTATAAAATAATTTGACGTCGCAAGGAAACTAAATCACAGTAACACCGGAAGAATGCACAAAAAACTTACAGGTGTAAACCAATCGAAGCGTTTAACACTAGTACATTCAGTATTGCCTGACGTTTTGTGCAGTTGAAAGCCGTCAATCAATACAAATAACGGTATTATCCTTAGAACTTGACAGCTGTCAACTGCACATTGTGACACTCAAAATCAAAAATCGTTTATTCAAGCTTGGCTGCAAAACAGCACTTTATGAACGTCAGAAATTTACAAAAGACAGCCCCCAAAACGCCCACCCTTCACCACTTCTTATGTGTTTTGCTGGGAAGAAGAAGTGGCGCAATAAACTCCCCAGCAACTATACTAATAGCGTTACATGAATACGCACTTCTATTCTGCGTAGAGACCATAACATCTGCGTGACATGCATGATAGCAAGATGGCGCTAGCGCCCCCAAAGAAACTTCGGAACTAAAGTCTCTATGGCCAAAATGTTGCCATACGTAAAACCCTAAACAAAATTCACTTCAGTCTACCCTTGTATTCATAAACTGGATGATTATATAGTTTCAGTAGATTCAGTCAAACAAATTAGTTTAGAAGTCGAAGTAAACTCGCGCCACTACTCGTATGCACAACAAGAAGCCGCGGTGTCGACTGAGAACTTTATCGATGCGCTACAGTAATAATGTAACATAGTTTATTGAGTTCCTATGACATAAAGTACATACATTTTTAATTTGCATTGGCCCAACCTATTCTTAGACCTAGAATCGAACGCCAGTCTAAGCCAGTCAGGACTTTATTGATTGTAGTGCATAAGACAGTTTTCACTCGTTAATTTATAATGACCACTTTTACATGGTGAAGTCTACGGCCTGAAATGGGGACGGCAATCGACGCATCTACTTAGGTTATATGTAGTTTAGTACTTGGTTCACGTCTTACAAAAAAAACGATTCAAATAATTTAAAAATAATTTCTCAAGTTTGGCTAAGTTTCCTACATAATTATCAAATATCATCCACAGCGTGAAATATACCACTTCGTTCAAATAACCTTACCAATAAATTCAGTCCTGGGCTTACTTCTCGTTTCGCTATTTTGAACTGCTTACATTTTGCACCACAACAAATCGATACGACAATATAACTTTCAATCCAGATCTTGGAGGATTTCAATAACCTATCAATGTTACTTAGCTTATCTAGAGAGATCTTTCTAGAAATGCCTCCCTATCTTTAACAAGCAAATCAACTCAAAAACCCTCACAAAATCAAACAGTTATTGAAATCCTAAGTTACTTATGTTCATCACTTCATCATCATCATTATCAAAAAGATTTGTATGTGGTGCAAAACTGATTCATTAATGAAGTATAGACTTACTTGTTGCGGTTTGATCTCTCCGCTCATCGTCTTCTGGTTCTTTTCAAAAAGCAGGTTGACGTTACTCTGAGGAGTCGCCAGAAAGCTGAGGTTGATCTCCCCAATGCCGGGCACGTTGAACTGCGTGTGCACCGGCTAACACCAAAAACAAACACACTCAAAGCGGTATTCCCTCATTACCTCTCGAAGAAAACATGCACTACACCCGCCAATTGCTTTCCACTAAATTAAATAAAACATGTCTTAAACTCCCCTCACGAAACTTCGTATCGGCGTAATAAATTCTAAGTATCAATTTGAACATTAAAATGTCAGAATTTTACAGCGACGTTCGTATGAATACAGTCTTCGAACAGACAACCTAAGTGGCACCGCTTCCTTTGCAAAAGTACTATAATGACGTAAAGTGCCATTCACTAAGGCTTGCGTGCACTTATGGCGTATTATAATGTGCTGCATGACATCTTATTACGATTGGCAGATGAAAATAGCAGGACCAATGAGAGAAGCAAGGGTCTAACTTAGCAGTGGGTTAAATCAGGCTGTGAATGATAATGATGATAAATATAAACTAAGCGCATTACACTAAATATTGGGCGATATAACGTGACTATGTATGATGAACCAAGTGTACCGTACTTGGTCGATGAACGGAAGCACGCATCCTAATTCGATCGTATGACGTTTTCAATGTGAAGAATAGTTACTTTTTATATGTAACAAGATTGTGATTGTCAGATAAATATAAGATAGCAATAAACTGTCTGCCTATAATACTCCTAAAGATAGGCAAAATATAAATAATTGTATTGTCCGTACACAAATAATAAAAACAAGCATTTGATCTAAAAAAACTTACAGACCAGAATGTAAGGCCTATTGTATGATGTGCAGCGGTCGTGAAAATGACAAGTTTGTAAAATAATCTTAAATCAACACATACCTGCAAATACTTTTGCTGTTGCTGATCTCCTTGCTGAGTGACTTGCAACAGCTCAGTTTTCTGTTGCTGTTGCTGCTGTTGTTGTTGTTGCTGTTGTTGCTGCTGTTGCTGTTGTTGCTGCTGCTGTTGCTGCTGCTGTTGTTGCTGCTGAAATTGCTTCTGCAGCTGTGAGGAAGACAAAACAGTCAGTTAATTTGAGTATGGGCTGATTCCATAGCAACTTGTGTCATAATTCTGAGAAAATTATAGATGAATAATACCTAGTTTAACATAAATGCAAATAAAATTCGTTATTGTTATTGTAATTTATAAACTTAATCCTATTATAAATGTTTGCAGTAGACTAGTTAGTTTCTAAGAATGGTATGAGTTGACTCAGATTTTATTTTCATATCATACTGACTTGTTGAATAATGGAATACCTAACATCAAGTTCTAGTCATTTGGTCATAATCTTAGTGCATAAGATGGAAAAGAGTAAATTATATTAAATCCTTTATTCACACTTGGGTATTTCAAAACTTTCTTACAAAATTTCTAAACGATTTTGAATATGGGGAATCAATTAACTTCTGCCAGTGTTTCCCAACCCATGGGAACAACTCCGCATACCTGGATAAATGGTAACTAACAACCTGTCTCTATAAATGGGCTATTAACACTGATTTTTTTTTAAATCGGTTAAGAATTTCCTGAGATTAGTGCTTTCAAAAAAACACTCTTCAGCTTTTAATATTTGAATAGACTAGCGACCTGCCGTAATGTAGGTATTTATACAATAAACCTTCCTCTTTAATCACTCTATCTATTAAAAAAAAAAAACATGAAAATCGGTTGCGTAGTTTTGAAGACTTAAGCTTACATAGGGAATTAGGGGAGGAAAAGCGACTTTGTTTTATACTGTATAGTTATATGTAATGTAACTCACCAATTCCTGTTGATCCTGATGGTTCTTTATATGCTGCTGTATAGCTTGTTGCTGCTGCCGCTGCAACGCTTGCTGCAAGGCCTGCTGTTGCTGCAACTGCTGCAGTTGTTGCTGTTGCAATTGTTGCAACTGTTGCTGTTGTTGCTGCTGGATTATTTGTTGCTGGATCTAGTTGCAGTAAAAAAAAAATATTAGCTGTACTTGTACATCAAGAAAGTGTGATAACTTGTGATAATTAAACAATTTAAATCATTTACTGTAAGTATAATATATGTAAACTGACCTGTAATTTGTCATCTTCCTCCTTTTGATTCCTATATCTATATTCCTCTAGCTGATTATGATTATCTGGTTCAGACTTAGGTGGCTTCAAGTCTGGCAGTCTCCTATTATTAGTATTTTGTTTGTCTAAAGCTAGTAATGTGTTAGCAGCTTCGTACTTATCCTCGAAAGTTATACCAGCCTTCTCTGCGAGAGTCTCTAAGTACTGCAGAGGCCTCTTAGCTGGCTTTGCCTGTGTCTTCTTTTCTCCCTGACTGCCACCCGGCGACTGCTTTATCGCAGTCTTAGTTATTGTAATACTGTTCTTGTTGCAGTCATCCTTTTTCTCATTTTTAGGTTCTAACGTGAAGTAATTTTTATGGTAATTATTGTCTTTGTCCTTGTCACCGTTGACGTTACCGTTTTCTATTAAAGTTATTGTCGTTGAGTTGGCAACCTTTATTGACTTATCTTTGGAGTCTTCTTTTGTTTGAGGAGACTGGCCCAGGGTGTGGGTGGGGGACAACAACTGCTGAGCGGGCACATGCTGCGTTACAGGTACATTGACATTTGGCACTTCTGCAGGATGTAAGGACTTGTCAACCGGCTTCACAAGCTGCTGTTGATAATTTGAAATTTGTGGCTCCTTCTCCTGATCCTTTTTCTTTTGTAAGTTGTCTAGGATTTCAGACCTAAAAAAAACATTTAAACATTATCGCTCATGTTGAATTAGATGATTTTTACTTATAATAATGTTAGACACACAAAAAATGGGTTAATCTTTGTAAAAAAAAAACACAAAATTTAATAACATTACACAACTTGGATGAGGTAAACTGTCTAGTGCCTGTGGATTTAACTACTACATACATGTTAGTATATGAGGACTGTCCCTACATAGCAATAACAAAAGAACCAATCGTATTTTGTGACTCAAGAATGCGATGTTAAAATAATCACCTGTGCGGCTGGGCCATATTGATAAATATAAGTATCTAACTAATTCAGTCTGTGCATTTACTATGTTCAATCAACTATAGCATCATACGCGAGTTCTATACCGATTTCTATGTTTTAGAAAGATTAGTAGATAAACAGAGAAACTTTAATTGGAGTTTTTATATCAACTCGTTCAGTAAAAATACTTAGAACATAAACCAATACTTTTGTATAACACTATATTTTAACTCAAGTAGGTATTAAAAAAACCAACCAAGCCTTCACTTCACTTTTTTTTCTTCCAAGCACGGTGTTTCAAAATAATCTCGCTTTCTTGCTTCTGTCATAAATGTCATCAGAAATCAATTTGACATTGACAGTTCACTGATAAATTACCAGTATTTATTAGTATGTTACCAGAAATAAAAAAATACTTCGAAAGAATAACAAAGTTCTTAGGATTATCTAAATACTTTTTTTTACAGAAGGCTGTTATTATAATGCGTAATAATAAAAGATGCATGTGAATAAGCGACGAAATAATTTTTCATAGAATTTCATTGCTTACTGGTTATGATCATTGAGAATGGCGTCGGGGTTAACCAATTTATGAATTTCCAATTCAAGTATGGTTACTTAAATGGATAATGGAATAAGCAGTACATATGGTATAGTATAATAGGTATTCATACGAATGTTAAAATAAATATTCGGTTAACTATAACTTTAGTACTGTTCCCTTTTCTGTAACTCTATCCTATTTAAATCTGCGTGCGTGAGTGCAAAAGAAATAACTTATAAGAATTTATAAGAGTTACATTATAAAAGGTCAAAATCTCAAAATGAGAGTTCGTTGCTAGTATTGAAATCCCTAAACAATAAGGATAAAGCGGAATTTAATTATCACTTTAATAGCTAAATAAGATTCAATGGGTAGAGTGGGTAAAACAGTAGTATTCATATAGTAATCAATTAATTATTATTTTGTTCTGAGCTTTAACATTTTATTCGGTATTATTAAATCGGCCAATCCCGTCAACAGGTGAGATGTAACCAGCGTAAGTGCAATATGAGCCTGCCAAGTGCCTGGATAAATTGTACACGCAGTAATTAACATTATGACGTTTACTTGCTTGGTTCGTTCCACCAGGCCAATGTCATAGTTCTAATAACTTGCACTTTACTAGTGAGATTAATAAATTATTAAGAAGAAGAATGCATCCGAGTAGCAACGATCAATTTTCTTCTATTAATCTTTTTATTAATGAACCTGATTTTTCAAATGTTTTTCTACTTAAGTAAATCATTTGATATTTCTTGAACAATATCAAAATTTTTAAGAGATATAAAGTTTTTCGAGGACCAAAGGGGGAAATTTATCTGGATAAGTTATTATTATTGGAATGGATGTATAGTATAGCCATGTTATATTTAATATGAAAGAATATTATAGTACGCTAAAATGATAGTTCCCTCGGAACACAGCTGAAACCGCGTCTACTTTTACGGAGTGCAGTCCGTTACATCCAGAGTTCTGGCTTATTCATACATAATAATTGATTGTGGAAGTATTCAATAAAAGCTAGTATCCAAATATGGCCATGTCTCTCTGTTCCACCTAAGTGTAAACACTGTTCTTATATTGCAAAGTTCGATCGGCAAGAAATAATGTCGACTAAAAGACTGATCACCCAAGTATGTATGTTTGTGTGTTGCTCAATATGTCGACCCTTTACTAGAGAATTCAATCTTTAAATGACAGAATAAATACCCCGAAATACGTGAGCTTTAAAGATTTTAGCAATACTTTGTTTAGAGTTGTTGTGTTCTGCTATTATAATTATTTTAGTTTTCCAAGATGCTGTGTTCAGTGAATAAAGTGAGTAGCCAAAGTTTTAACTTAATCAGTTAGTAACAATGGCAGCAAACATCCTCCTATATTCCCAAACTGCAAAGAATGAATCATTTCGAGGACCGACTTCCGACTTCTGGCAAATTGGTCGATGAAATACATTTATTTTCTCACACGCATTCAAACCGAGGGAGCACGAGGGTCGATCATTGTTTATAGCGGATCATTGACATTGTTGAAATAAAATTCAATGATATCAAATAATAGCATCTTGAGATCATGATATCCTTATCAAGATGCAAGAGTCAAATGGGGAAATTGGTTTATTGTGAACTGTGGGCGACAGAGTGTCACTCCTAATTCAGAATTCGCTCTGGCTTTCTGTTGAATATCAATGAAGCTCAACCAGTGCATTCAACCCTACGAATGGGCTGCATATCTACAAAGAATGGCACAATTTATTGCAATAAATTGGCATTGGTATATAAAGAAATGTTCTAGACATCAGGGTATGTATCCTTTGCTATAAATTCCATTAATTGCCTAGGAATTATATCCTTAGGCTGTGATATTAAAATTCAATACAATACCGATTTTAGGATTCCAGAATTATTAGAAAGTCAGGTAAAACTAGATCTTCATTTATTTAATACTAGCTTCTGCCCGCGACTTCGTACGCGGATCCTGTCCCTTATGCCAGCGACTACGGGGTCAGCAAAATCAAAGATCTGAACCGTCTGATATTGAATTTTAAGGGCCCGTTGACTTGAAAACAACGGAATACGGATAAACATTAGAAACGTTCCATATATTTAATTAAATTGGACTAAACAAAACGCTGAGAACTGAACCGCAATAGGCGTGATCATAGGGATAAAAGTAGTGATTCTAATAAGTCTGCATTTAAGTTATGTGGCAAAAATGTTACACGTATTATTACGTAAAAAAACATTAAATAGATGACAAAGTCGTGGTGACTTAGTGGAAGTCGTGGTGGTTTAGTGGGTAGAGAACCAATCTCTCAAGTATGAGCGTGCGTCTTTGATTCCAGGTCTGGCAAGTGCCTGCCAATGCAACTTTTCTAAGTTCGTATGTACTTTCTACGTATATTTTGGATACCAATAACCGTTATTTGGAGGGGATGTTAAACTGTAGGTTCCGGCTGTCATTGAACATTCTTGGCAGTCGTTATGGGTAGTCAGAAGCCAGTAAGTCTTACCAAGGTATGTTGGGTTGAGCGGGTAACCAGGTTGTGGAGGTCAGATAGGCAGTCGCTCCTTGTAAAACACTGGTACTCAGTTGCATCGTGACTGGAAGTCGACCATAACATAATTGGGACAAAGGCTCTTGAGATAATAACGACAATAATAATGAGATATAGGCACCGCAGGACATCTGAGGCTGATGACGGGGAGTAGCAACCCCGCGGGGCTATACTATATGCTGAGTTCTCCAGGGAGAGTATCCCCCATCTCCGGCCGGTCGGAGTGAACCATGACGGGGGTAGGTCTCACGCCTCTGGCTTGGCTTGGCCGTCCAGAGTGGAGTCGCTAGAGCAGGATTAGTAGCCCTGCTCGGAGGGTAGGTGCCTCATGGTAAGCACAGGGAGCGCGTAATCTGTGTTTAAAGTCCGCCGAGGTATCCTCACGCTTCAGGTTCCCGGGGGCCCAGTAAGTGAGGTGGCGAGTCTCCACCTGCCATTTTTACATGTACCATTGACATCCACTAACATCCCATCACAAATAGCCCAAGTAGTTTCCCTCAATAGTTAGCAATAGTTTAGCACAGAACCGGGGATTGTCTTTTTTTTAACGACGTCCACCGGTGAATGTCCTTGGGTTCATTTCTATAGTGTATAAAGGGATAATCGACGGTATTGTGTCACCATTTCATTAAAGTTGTCTCAAAAGGGCTTCAGCGTGTTGGCTTCGGCCCCACGTTTGCCTCCCAAAAATTCGGAACTCTGTAGTCCCGAGGTCTGGAAGAGACATACAAAATAATAATGAGATATAACGCAACAAAGTCGGAGAGTGAGGGCTCGTGACGCCACGTCTAAGTATGTAAAATTTGTACTAAGCAGTGACTTAACGAAGCGTTGTTGTATCTTCGTTATTATTTGTTTGTGAGAGAGAGAGAAAAGAAAAATACGTGTCCATTATTTTAGGATAGGATTCACCATACCTATTTCATAACATTCATTTCTATACATTTCAAGTGTAGTATTGCTCTTGAAGTTTCATATCAGGTGTTCCAGATCTTCGATGTTTATACATCAATAGAGAGTGCTTATCAGATTGAACCACTTTTGCTAAAACGTCATATCTTCATATGCTATAGTCTAGCTGGACTCCTGGAGTTCCACATCAGGTGTTTTACACCTTCAATTTGTATAAGTCAACAGAGAGTGCTTATCAGATTGAACAACTTTTGCTAAAACGTCATACCTCTATATGCTATAGTCTAGCTGGGCCCCTGGAGTTCCACATCAGGTGTTTTAGATCTTCAATTTGTATAAGTCAATAGAAAGTGCTTATCAAATTGAACAACTTTTGCTAAAACGCCATACCTGTATATGGTACAGAGAAGCTGGGCTCTTGGGGTTCCACATCAGGTGTTCCAGATCTTCAAATTTATTATCTCAACTAAAAATGCTCATCACATGAAACAATTTTTGCCATGGCACCATTTTTATATCTCTTATAGTTTTGTTGGTCTGTTGGAGTTCTGCATCAGGTCTTCAAGTTTCGAAGATATATTATAGCCTATATGTTGACCAGGCTTAATACTGATACAACAAAGAAAAAATCATTGAAATCCGTTCAGTAGTTCCGAAGATTAGCGTGTACAAACAAACAGACATACAGACATACAGACATACAGACATACAGACATACAGACAAACAGACAGAATTTTTTTTTTGGATTTGTGCTCCATTACTGTTTCTAAACCCCACCCAATTATTATTTTTTAAATATATTCAATGTACAGACACAGTTTTTTTACAGATTTATTATATGTATAGATCATTCATAGATTTTTTTAATCATATTTAAACCATCTTATGAATGAATCAAATTAGATACCTACTCAAGTTTTATGCTGTGCTTTGTCTTACGGCAACAGAAAGAGATTATCGCTTTTTAGATATGTATTTGAGTAGATGGATGATTTTCCGAAACACCTGAACCCTATCTTTCTAAAACTCCAATCAGTCACCCTTCTTCGATCAGCGACCTTGACTCTCATTTGCTAAGTTTGTCCTTCAATTTTGTGTGTATTCTGATTTAGCCGAAAGTATCCCCAAAGAGAGCACGTGCGATCTAAACTGGACCTCTTGATGAAATGTTAAATACAGCAAAAGCTAACAAGTCAAATTGTGTCATGTGAGATGAGAATGCTTGATTGGTTTACTTAAATTCCCGCTTATATAAAGTTTATCAACTGTGTTAGTGAAGCGATAATCCAATCTAAATGGGTAATACCGTACGATCTTTCACAGACGATATTCGCCACATATACGCTACCTTTATATTTGCTTGTAGAGAAGTCGGTAACTACTTGAAATAAATATAGCAATAAACTAGAAAGTGTTAAGAAACCTTCGTATCGTCAGCTGCATTTCCGCTGTTGGGATAAGTAGTGATTTTCAAGTAGGCACTTAAGCAGTAAAAAGCTTGATCCTGCCAGACCACTATTATATAGGCTTTTGGATGGCAAAGGAGGGGTGGAAGCCTACGCACTGACGCCTTTGTGAGACAAGTTCAATGAAATGGTGATAACGATTAGTCCTAATTATTGTCTTTTCAAAAAGTTCCAAAACATTTATCATCCGTGCCTTCACGTCAGCACATGTAACTGTCACGTCTTTCGATATTACATCTGCTTTCTTCCGAATTGATTGAATTCAAATGGCAATAATAATTCTCATTTAATTCCCCCGAGCTGTTCAGACTGGTCACTCAATCTACCTCGACTCCAATTCTACGGATGCCGTGAACTTTGATTTCATCGGTCGCGCGTAATTTCATTTCACGTAACTGGTTAGCAGTAATCGGTGCGGGTGTGCCGTGAGAAACTCATAAATATTTGCCTAACACCTCTACCTTATCCTATTCGATAAACTGTAGCTAAGTATGAATATACCTACTGTTGGTTTTCTTAAACTTTAAAACAATTATACTGGTCTTGAAAATTATGAATTTCTGCAAATATTTTTAAGTAGGATCATACTAATTTATCTAAAAATAGTGGGAAGTCAAAGTCAAAGTCAAAAAGTCAAATCATTTATTTCATTTAGGCTTTCACAAGCACTTATGAACGTCAAAAAATATAAATAAAGTTGATTCTAGTTGCCCATTCCAAAAGTAGCTTCCTATGGAGAAGAACGGAAGAGAGGGAGTTTCACATAATTTGTATAATTACGCGAATACTGCTTCTATCAAAGATAAAAGGACAGGTTAGGACTTGAAAAATAATGCATAGGTAGATCGTTCAGGTAAGGGTTCACTACTTCAAGCATTAACGCAGTCAGAAGCTAATAATGCGCTAGGCAGAAGGTAGCTTTTTATAGGGTTTCGCAAACACCGCGTGATTTTATGGGTACGGCTACGGTGTTCTACAACTTGTGGGAAAAACACGACTTGAATGGCGAGGCTCAAGGGCAGGGCGCAATCTATTGATCAAACGAAAATCAATCCGGGGTCACAATTGCTCTTACATACCTACATAGAAAGGGGAGTTTTTATAGAAGTTACGAACAGTTATTATTATTATTGAGATGATAAAAAACATGCATTTAGTTTAATTTTGACCTATCAATGATTGTCGTATGTGCGCTGAGGTGTAGGAAATGTATTAAGTTAGGTACTGATTTTCTATGCCTTCTTGGTAAATCGACCGTGTTATCTGCGATCATAAAGAAGCTTCTTAGACAGTGATGGGGGTAATTAAACTTATATTACTCTTCTTCGAGAAGAAGTATTAAAGTCAAAATTGCAGGAATGAAGTTTGTTAAAACCTATAAATTCCAGCACTCAGTTTTCTGAGAAGAACGGGCGGGAAATCTCACTCGCCCAGTAGCAAATATTTTCGCGTACCGATATTAAAGTCTGATGATGTGTCTGAATATAATATCTTGTTGAAAGTATCTTGTAACTTCTTTCCATTAAACTATCATGCTTTGCCCTGGGTACATCAGCTCTTTTAAAACATTCATCAAGTGTAATATAGAGCTTCCAAGGCTTGTTAACAGCTTTTCTGAAAATGCAGAAGACTGAGAGACTAGAGTTTGACTCCTACAAACAGTCAATCCTGATGAGACTATATATGTATAGAAGTGAGTCTAATATAAAATACAAAATTGTAGGAAGTTGTGCGGACGGTTTTGAGGTCATCTAGCCAACCAGGTGAAGTTACTTTGCAAACTTCAATTTCCTACTCTAGACGCTTTGATCACTAGTGATTAGTCCAGGAAACATGTAGAGATGAGCCAAAGTAAATTAAGTTTGGCTACTTCCTAAAAAGTTTCGAGTTCTTACAACCTACAGCGGATGCGTAACATAACAGTTCCAGAAGTGCAAATAGGTATTAAGAAAGTTGTTTGTTATTGACAATCGAACCTTGCCACGTGTTTTCGAGTTACTTACCTTTGCTGCCAGAGGCATTAAGCTATACACCTATAAAGGGACAGACACCTAAATAAAAACGGTCCGTCTGGTATTATTTCACAAGGGGAAGCAAAAAATAATGAAAACGTGCGAGTGAGAGAGTGTTATGCGAACGCGTGTGGCATGACAAAGAGAGAGACCATAAAAGCCCACAAGGGGAGTCGGAGCGCGAACCGGTTCTGCATGTGTGCAGACAGACGGCGCCCTCCCTCCCCTCGGCTGTCGACCCTCGAGTGCCTCGGCTGAGAGCCTTACAATGTCGGCTTTTCGCCGAAGCGTTGCAATAATAATAATCACGAAACTTCACTGTCAGTATTACAACAAAGCCTCGAGATTGTTATGTATTATTCAAAACATTATGTGACACAGGTAATAAGTAATTGTGTTAGTATTCTATACCGATATGAAACACTGAGCAGCACCCTTTCTCCTTCACTTGTGCATAATGAGCCGGAGTCAACTTAGTTCGCTAATATTGGCACAATTATATTGCTCCATTCCGCTGCGATGACGAACCAGTGCCCGAGCAAGTTTGCTCACCATGTATAGCCACACGCGACGCACTCACTCACAACAGATCGCAATCAGAAATTAAATAAATAACATAAAATACCTTTTGGTGTAAAAACCATAAGAACAACGTTCCATCGTTTCAAAATAAAAGGTTAACTGAAACGTAAGCGCCGTCCCATGCGGCAGTGATTAAAAGAAAAAACAAACGAAAAGGTGAGGATCGAGACATTCGCACGGGTGAAAGTAAACACAACACTTATTATCGACGAAAACGACATACAAACACACTTTATCGATAGTCCGGTGCCCGTGTCATTGTAACAATAACCTTCTTTTCGAATGGCGAAACACGACTGCGGCTGTGTAATGTGCGCGCAGTACCGGCGCGCCGCACCCATGCCCCGCGCGGCCCATAGCTGCCCCGCTCAGCCCCGAGTCGCGGCGCTCTCTATCACCCGTCGCCAATGGTACGCCCGCTGGGATCCGAGCCTCCTCATTGGTCCAACCGTTTTACGGCCGTTCCACAAACAAAACCGGTTGCCAAGAACGACTCGAAAGGGCGCGAGGGACGAAATTAGCGTATGCGCGATTATTATTATTGTTACCAGTTCTTTCTCTTTCTATCTTGTTGTTACAAACGAAACAGAAATAGCAGTACTCGTAAAATATTAACTCGTCGTTGCACCGCACCTTTTTATCCTGTTACCGACCGTTTTTTTAACAGTTAAGTTGCTTACAATAAAATTACTAACCCTGGCTGTTGTGTACTATGTTGACCCCCCGCCGTTTATTTGTAATGTTCATGATAATCTTTATATGAATAAAAAGTAACACAAAGCTTAAGCTTAAGCTAAAAAAGTCAGACCATCGTTTACCAATTGGTACCAACTTTACTGAAAATTTCCTACCAAATGCAATGTGGTTACACAAGTTAGGTACATGGTAGAGCACTCAGGTATGCAGAAGCCGTGTAATGCTACAATATCTACCTAATACTGTTTAGGTATGTAAGTACTTAAGTAAATGTGCGAAGGTATTTAGCGTGTTGCACACAATGTCTTCCGTCTGGATGGTCGGGTTTCAGTTTATAACCCTAATACCTTCCCCACGGTTATAATTTCACCCGTTCGTCATTGGGGTCTGGCCCCTATTTTGTTAATACTGTATACCATACTAGCGTGCTCCCCATTGTCCCCAAGTTCCTACCCTGGCTACATAATGAATGAATGACATAATAATACATTATGCCTATGTTATATAAAAAAATATTTAAAAAAATAAAAATGCCAACCCAGCTGGCATTTATAATATAGGTTCCTAGTGACTAAAAAAACTTTATCTATTTTCTGGCTACTTAAATTAGGTAATAGAGAAGGGCACATACCTGTGTTGTATATTGTGTCCCTACTCTCCCACGAAAGATTTTTTTTGGAAATGGCGGCTGAACGGAGTACTCTAATTTGCCTCTCACTCGCACTTACTATGTGGCAATGTAATTTGTTGAGAACACCGTTTCGCGCCAAGTTAATGCCTATAATAGTGAAATATTTTATTAACCTGACAATTTGAATACCATCCATCTTTCAAATAAAACTATTTAGTTCCATATTAAATTATTTGCATTATTATTGTTTCCGAATCAATACAAACACATACAACAAGCAAAAATGGTTTAACGTGTTTATCGTCATGACAGTTATGTTTATAATAATGTGAGTATGTTAGTTACTTTTAAGTAGGTACTTTTTGTAATACGAATACAGGTAATTACCCAAAAAATATAATTACAACAACTAATTTAACTTGTTCATCCCAAGTTATCTATCTCGCAACGCCATCTATTGAAAATCTTAAGAAGTTTAGCCACCAGCGCCATCTTGGGTTCTTAACATTTGAACACACTTTTGAAAACCGAGCGCCAAACAAAATTATTTCGGCCATTCAGAGAATGCGTTCCTGACACGTCGCGATTGAACTGACGACGTAACTTTGCAATGGCGTTGCAGTTACGATAAAAATATTTTTGCTGGTTGTTTACCGTTTTAACAATTGAGGAGCATTAAAACAACATTATTATATCAATAATCAATGAATGTAGTTACGTCGTCAGTTCAATCGCGACGTGTCAGGAACGCATTCTCTGAATGGCCGAACTATAGCTTCAATAGTAATTGAACTGTGTAATTACTCTGTATAATATAAATCCTGAACTGAACTACTGTTGTAGATAGGTACTGCTGAAGCGATCCCCTGCAGCCTCACCTACTTCACAAAGGTACGCCCTTATGTATTATGCATAAATAAACGTTACTCTACGCATAAAAAAACCACATTAAAATCCACTTAAAAGCTCTAACTCAAGCACTCTAAAAACTGATGAAAACTTAGCCCTACATCTAAAGAAAATGATAATAAACTCTAGGTGCGAAACCATAGAGTCTATTTTAAATTGAGCTTGCATATTCCAATTTAAAATGCAGGTAGCTGCATAATGTATTTTGTTTGGAAACCTATAAAATATTCACCTCGCCATTACTCAATATACAAAAAAAACGATGCTTAGTTCGCGATGGATTCCTACTGATGGGATACCCAGACGTTCTGCAATAAATTCCTGATTTCGAATTGCTTGTCAAATTATTTTAACACTTATGAAGCTGCAAATAAGGTTTAAAATGCCTGTGAGGAAACCTACCCTAATTTATATGGTTAATTCCAGCCCTTCGGTGGCGGGAGAAGGCGTCGCCTCTGTAAATTATGGGACCCTTTTCAAACGCAATGGTGCTATACCTATGTTACCCATACATAGAAGTATACCTATCTTATCTACCCATGTTCAACGGTGGACCGAGTAGGATCTGATGATGGTGACGTTGCAAACTCTTTTTACGACACAAAAAACTATAAAGAAATAGGTAAGTAAATTATCGAGAAAAACGTCCTTTTGGATTTCTACAAATTATCTATCCATTTTTTTGTTATAGAAATTGGACATATTTGACATGTAGAGCTAATATCAAAATTCAATCTCTGATCGCAAAAGCACATAATAAAATCAGCTTTTATTAAAGTAAGTCTCTACAAAATGTTGAAAATAACAATTCTCTTTTTTTAGTTTATCAGAAGGCAAAATAAAAACTGCAAATAGGTGGAAAAGAGAACGAACGAGAGAATGGGAGAAAGAGATGAATATAGAAGATAGTGTAATGGGGAAGTTTCAACAGATGTTTAGGGGATCACCTAAACACGGGAGTAAAAGAGATACAAGGTACAGGAGTGAAGGAGAGAGGAAATATCAGCTGCTTTGAGTTTTGGAGAGAAGTTTATCGGGAGATTTGTATGAAAGTAGGTGACAATGACACCATAATCTGTCGGCAGCTTTAATCACGTGTTTCGCACAAAACTAATAAATATATAATTCTGTCCATGGCTTGTTTTACTTACCAGAGATAGGAATATGATAGCACTTGTATGGGGCTAATTTTGAAAATTCTATCTCTAGCAGATAGAAAATTAAGTAAGTACCTACCTAATTTGTTATCGAAACATATCGAAAGGTGGGTTACCTTTTGTTAAATAGTCAATGTTTTAATAATAATCATAGAAATCTTAAAACTTCTAATACCTAGCTATACGGAAATTATAACTAAGATTACCTATTAATAAATGATAACTAATAAGACAATATTGACGATAAGAGGCCATATAGCACCTCAGTAGGTACTTGGTTTAGGTACCTACTCGTCACCATTCCTTATACCTATTTAAATCAAACTTTGATTAAGCCCATTTTTACTCATACCATTTGAGTCTATTGTTCAAAGAGTGATCAAAATATATCGAAAATGAAATGGTGTTCCTAACTGAGAAGAACTTTAAAAGCGATAACAGAGTAAGTCAAAGTTATTATTAATTATCATCATAATGGTGGCTCAAGGCCATTGGTTGGAACAAAGCTAAGGCCGGCTACAAACGAGTTCCGTCGCATAGTTAGGCATGGCCCCAGTTTGTGATCACACGGACCCTTAGAATATACACACACTACAAACTTTTAGGCGATCGAGAGTTTGTTTGGGCTCATAAATCAGCATGAAGATGATTGGTAGTACACGAGTAACAAAGATCATGCATTTAGCCGGTGTCAGACCTAGTGAAAACTTTGATAGGAATCAAGATTGTGCTTAAAAGTATTTACAAAAATCGCTTGTTCTGTCGGCCGATTGTTTAGTCTGCAAAGTTGCAAATTGATATGAATTTGGTCTTAGCACTGATGTCAAGTGATTGCGATGGCTTTTCGACTATTGCTGATTACAGTTGTCAATGACAACTTGTCATTTAAATCGACCTAAAAATACGGGAATCGTGTTTTTAACAAAAATGTTTTATTTTTGACGGCGTAGGTATTTGTAAATCTTGGTACCTATTTGCGAGGTGCTATATTTTTCGTAAAAATAAGTAGGTATGTTCACTGTTGTAAATAGAGTCTTACAAAAATAATTGGTAGGTACCCAAGGTAAGTACTTAGGTACCTAAAAAAGTATATTTTTATTTTAAAGCTCCATGAAAACCGCAATTTACCTTGGCCACTCAATAAAGCCATTATTCATTCACCTTCAAGGTACTTACAGCCTTTAGTTTGTACCTTCTGAACTTGTTGTATGACATTGTTCATGTAGGTACCTACTTGTATTAAAAAAATAAAGAAAGATGTTTAAAGAAAGATGTTTATTAAGTAAGTAGTATCCTGAACAATAGTAAGTATTCAGTCTTGGTGTGATTTAGAATAGGTACCATCAACTGTACCTAGACTTTTTAAGGGCGCTTGATAAGTATAGTGATGTATGGGAGTACGCAGATATCAACAATTAGGTATTTGACCGGTATCAGATCGACTAAAAACTTTGATTGAATTAGGCTTGGAAATAGTAGGTATATGCTCTATCTTCGCTGAAAGAGTTATAGTGAAATAATAATGTTTCACAACAACAGGATTTAATTTATACGTAGTAAAGAGATTGCCCCGAACTTCGTGCCTGCATTGTCGTGAGACGAGGGCGACACCCTCTTTTGTTTAATCCACAATCCCAAAAATGACGGTACCCACTCATCCTGCCTACTGTATGACGTATGACGGTATGTATATGTGGTAGCGAATGAAAAAATGTAGGTGTTCGACTGTCTACTACCTAGGTATTTTATTTTAGACATTTACAAAATTTACAAAAAAAAAAAAACCATCCAAGTAAAAACGAAAAAGCTTAATAAACAAAAAATCTATTTATTTATTTCTATGTATTCGTGGCTCATATAGAGATCTTATAAAAACTCTTTAAGCATACTCTTATAGAACACACATTATCAAACGCAGTTTCTTGCTTTATAGGTATACCTTCCCCCTCTAGTTTCTATAGTTAATCAGAAAGTCCAAGGAAACCATTAATTAAGAAGAGTCACTATAAATCGCAGTGTTACCGAAGATAAAGTGATAGACAATATTGACCAGGTCACTTGGATGAAGGTCGAAAGGAAATTAATTTAACCCTTAAATCTATATCGGTGAGAGGAAAAAAGCTTCAAAACATTGTACAACGGACGGCGTAGCTACTATCGCTACGCGTGCTACAATTTTGCTACGAATACTTTTAGAAATTACAGTATATTTACATAATATGAAACTATTTGCATATTATTATGAATGAAGAATTGTCAATCTTTTCGAATTCTGCCGTTAGGACCCGTCCTATGTATTTGTGGGTCCCACCTTACTCTATATGTATTTTCAAAATAGTCAATCTTCATCATCCTGCTCTGTTCCCGAGTTATTTGATAACGGCGCAATATATTTTTACTTCCATATCTCTCCATCGGACGTCATACTAACCGGACAACCGGACACATCGGACCACTCCCAATGATGGAGTGGATACTCCATTCTCATTGGGAGTGGTCCCTTCCTATTTCTCTTTCAAGCAGTCCGTCCATCTTTTCCTAGGTCTTCCTCTTGCTCTCCATCCTTCTACATTCACAAAGCACAATCTTTGTAGCTTCTGTTTTGTCACCTTCTCATCACACGATGGGAAGGTGGTGAGGGCATGAGCCCATACCAAGAAAAAGGCAAAGCTGACCTCTGATTTTTTCTGTCACTAGTGCTACTATCAGCTAGCTAGGTATTTCAGGCTGCTTCTGAATTCTGATATAGGTACTTATTCCTCATCCTATTTTTTGACTGGAAGCCGACTCCAAAATAATTGTAAAAAGGCTAGGCAGATGATATGGTCTTACAAAAACATTGGAATCCATATCACTTTACAAATCATACCATACATGTACTGACTCTAACAGCGTTGAGGTTTTATAAAGCATTTAAGTTTCAGCAGAAAATCGATACATTTTCACTCGTTTTTTGACGATTTTTCACACTCGAACCCCTCAGAAATGTAGGGAAAATATTTGCTTATTTGACATTGCGACACTTTTTAATCAGAACCAACCGACACACCATCAGCAATAAAAACAAGTCAATTGAAATATTCCTTTTGACTCCATATTCCATGCAAAGATTTAACAAATATTTATTTTATGCAGAAAAAGCTTTTGAAACGTTACACGGTTTTCAGAATCGTTAAATTTATTTTCAGCTCAGTAATTAATTGGCAATTGCTGGAGAGAGAGCTGAGAGTGTAATAAAATCAACAAAATGTATTGGTCTCTACATATTTTCACATTGCATCGAATATGCGTAAAGGTAAATCAAAGAGTAGGTAATTATAATTGATCCTGCAATCAAAGGAAGTCTTTAAAGTGAATGTAACTACTGACTGTAAATGTTATTTTTATTCAGACCCCGTATCTATATTTATTTTTCGTCCTTTGCACCTCTTTGTTATGTGGAGCTCTAGGTCCCATTCGAGTTTTTTTGAAGTTGATAGAAAAACTGAAAATGGACAAAATCTCAAAAGGCCACTGTTTACTTGAGATCAAGTACACGTTTATAGTTAGGTTAGGTGCTCATGTAAGTTGTAACAACATTATGCAACAGAGCAGTGTGACATCTACCATTATTCAATAGTTATTCCATTGTTTTACGAAAGCGATTAAAGGCGTGTATTATGGTGACAATCATTAGTTAGATGCGATGTGCAAAGCCGGCCGTTACGCGATACAATCACGCGCCTACTAACGCTCCTTCACCACTCACTAATTGTTATTCACCAAACGCAACATTTTTTGTTCCATCACTCCTCCAATATTCCACTCCATCTCATCCATTCTCATACACTTCCATATCCTCTGTCTCACTCACTCACCCGCGTGGGTGTCGGCGCGCCGGCCAACGACCCCAACCGTCACAGCTGTTTTACTCAAAGAATAATTAAAGGACACACTAATTGACTAAAAGTTGCCTAAAACTTTGTTGACACACAGCGGAAACATTATTTAACAGCGATACTGATTGTAAACAAATATTGATAAGGGATACCACATGTTATCAGAGATAGCTACGTGATGATATTCCACTAGCTCGGTGATAAAAAATGTGAATGTATAAAAAGTTTCCTTATGATAATATATGCACAGCTTGATAGACACGGTCGAGCGGGAGGACTGCTCGATGTTATGTTTCCTCACAGATAATGCTGTTGATTGAAAGGAGAAACCCGTTTCTGGCTGATCTAAGTTTAGTGAGCTACCAAAAAATCTTAAATTGCTCCTCATTAACCCATTAAACATTGACACAATGACAATGCTCGAACGAGTTTTTCATGAATTTATTTTTTTATGTCACCACACTAAATCGACTTTGTAATTGGTTGACTTGGACTGACCCTAGGTTTAACATCATCGTCCCCGATTTATCCTATAAAAAATCATGAAAATTACATTATGAGAATTCTTCCCATCTAACGCACTGTAGCTCTATCTAGGGCTTGCTTGTTAGATGTCCCCTGGGCCAGAGTAAGAGTTTTTAAAAATCCACGTAACGACCCAACTTCTAAAAGGTGCCAGGTGGAGATGAGGCACGAGGGTGTAACACCGCTAATTACCAGACTACGTACGAGTTTTTTTAAGAACGCCGACGCATGCGAACGGGCAAAAGTCTCTTTTCGATAAAAACTTAACTCCTACGTTTTTTTACTTAAATCTCCTCGTTCTCGTGTTTCGCAAGGCACGTTGAATTTGTGGGCCCCGGCTATATTTTCTACATATTTGACAGTCGTTATGCGTAGTCAAAGTTAGAAATTCTGACCATCACCTACCAGCCTCACCTAGGGGTCTCGGGATGCCCGGTAACTGGGTTAAGTAGAGAAAATGATCTCTAAAGTATGTAATGGGTATATTTACAGAACGAGTCTATTACAGATAGTCTAGTAGTTTATGGTGAAATGAGATCTTTGCTAAGTCCTTGGAGTTCGGGTTTCATTTTAAGTTGTTATCAGAGAAAAACGATACCTTCCGGTTCTCCGAGTTATGTTTGAGTTTAACTCGGACTTAACGATGACTTTCGCTCATAAAATTATTTTGAATTTATTATACTCGTACCGACGTGATGACGGGAAATAATATCCGGCTGGATCTTATTTCTTTTTATCAATTTCGAATCTAGTGGCATCAAAACTTCGAAGATTATTAATACAGACTTCAAAGGTTTGGATAGTTTTTTTTTACCTTTTTCTAGACGTCAAGAAAAGTTTTGCAAAACAGAAAAGATTACTACAGAACAATGAATTTCTCGTGTGAATCCGGGGCGGGCAGCTAGTGTAATAGATAACAGTTAGGCAAGCATCTCTGTGTCGTATATCAGGAGGGCAGCAGGGACCCAAGCTGAATCGATCGGAGGGTTGGCCAACCCCTCGGTACCCCGGGCTCGGCGCGCCCATTCATTCGCGTAAAGGCTAAACTTTCCGTCTTGAACTCGTAAAATGACGTAGCGGACATTGACCGAGGTTATCAGACGACTTTGAAAGTATAAGCTAATGTGACGTGTAAGATAACTTGAAACTTGGTAGCTGGTGACGGTCGCAAAAGTTTTGCACGGGAGGTTTGGAGTTCAACATCGTAGAACGTACTTAAACTGTAATTTGCGTACACGATATTGCTAAACAGATCTTTGTGCCTCAAGAGAAGTTGTCAGATTTTTGAGAACTATTTGTTTTACTTGGTTGTGACTAAGATTTCAGAACCTCCCTTTTTTGGAAAGTGTGTTAAAAAGCAAATTAATTCTGCGAAATATCAGGGTACGGTCCGGAAGTGCAACATCTGTGCTATGTATCAACATTTTATCTATGCCCAACATTAAAAAAAGCTCGACGCTTAAAATGAAAGCTCCGTCATTTCACACTTTTACTCAAGAAATTCATTTAGCGCGAATGCTGTCCCAGTTTCCTAGTTTTATTTTAATTACAGTTTTTGCTGAGAAGCAAACCTTCGAGAAGGTAGCGAGATTCACAAACTTAATAATCAAGTAGTGAGAATTCTCGATGAATTTAATAAACTTAATGAGAATTCTCGATGTATTTAGTTATTGTTTAAAAAGAAAGAGCCAAGTACCTACAGATCGCCGTCAAATTAAATTGTGAAGACTTGAATTTCTGAAGTGCAAGTCTGAAGACATTTGAATCCTTGGATCTTCGTACAACTAAAGCTTCACAAGGTATTGTCCGAAGTAAGCAATAGACTTCGCAATAGTCGAAAGGTATGAACAACCAAACGCTTCGTACGCGTGGGACGGCAAATGGCTAACTTCAGAATTGCAAAGATATTTGGTGCAAACTTTAAATTATGATGAGATAAAGTCAATAGAATGCTAAGATGCTCTTTTCTATTTCTTTTTATTTTCCGAGAATCGTCCTTCGACTAAAAACAAAAGGGCAAGGAGAATTTCTTCGAACAAAAAGATTTTAAGGAGCTTAGAATTATTAAAAACTGGGATTGGAAAAGATTATGGAAGCTCAGACTGTGATATTAGCTACCTCAGACTTAAGATTATTTAGTGCCCACTAATAACTTTACTCTTATACTTAACAAAGCCTTTAATTACCTTGTAATTAAGATGATTACATGAAAGTAACAGTCTGTTATAAGTTACTGCAATTTTCAAATTCATAACTTCCAAAGAATAATTTCCCTTCAATAATATAAATAATATTATGGGCATGTAATGAGGAGGGATGATACGCATGCAACAAAGTGTGTGCTAAGTATGAATGTAGATGGATGGAGAGGAAGAGGTAGACCAAAGAAAAGATGGATGGATTGCCTGAAAGATGACATTAGTAGGAAGGGAGTGAGTGTCAGTATGACGAGTGACAGGGGAAAATGGAAGAGGATAACAGTTGCGCCGACCCCAAATAAAATTTTGAACAGGGCAGGACGAAGAAGAATATGAAAAAGAAGTATTAAAAAGAACCTATAAGTAAACAATCGACTCCTAGACGGTAACTTCAATCTGGCTGAAGCTGAAGCCACAAAAATCAGTGGAAAGGTAAATGTTTTAAATACATTAGTTGCAACGGAACTTAGCGACGGCGTCTACGAGATTTGATTTCGATTTAAATCAGATTTCACTTAATCAAGAATTGATTTAAATGGCGGCAACGTTTACAGGCTTAAGTTTAAATCAATTATAGTACAAAGAGTGGATGCTTTTGCAGTATCTTCTTCTTTGGATGAAACTAAATTTAAGGGAGGAGAATGAAGAAAAAAAGAAGATTTTAGAGTTTTCATGTACTCTCTATAAGTCAATAAACCTGTATAGGTAAGTAACATGACATCAAATTATGAGCCAACTTTGTTACATAAGTTTGTACTCGTCAACTTAGAAATCTCTACATTTTTGGAGAACACTAGCGACACCGGATAACAGTATTTCCCCAGAATATTATTAAGTATACATATTTAATAAACCTTCTTCTTTAATCACTATATCTATTAAAAAAAACGCATTAAAATCGGTTGCGTAGTTTTGAAGCGTACCTACAAAGGGACATGGGGATAGAAAAAGCAACTTTATTTTATACTATGTAGTGATAATCAAAACCAGTTACCCAGATCTGATAGCAAAACCATGTTTTTTTATAAAACTATATGAGGTTCCTACACCCAAAGCCGAAACATAGCAATACGTATAACATAGCAGAGGATCTGTGGTTTGGGGTGCTACCATGGCAACCATCGGAGCATGAACGATTGTGTTAGCCCCCGAGCTTACAACCCAGCATCAAAGGACGAATATGCTTTGATCAGCTAGAAGACTGAACAGGAAATAAAACTATATAAAAATACATCAAAAATATCTTTGTTAATGATATTGAGCTTACAGATAGTGGCAAACAGTCCATAGGATCCCACTATATGGTCCAACCCCTTCAATTAATTTATTTGTCAGACTAATGGCCATAATGATATGCGCAGTTGCAGAGTTGACAAAAAGTTTGTGACCGGTGGTACTATGTCCTATTACTTTATTTGCCACAAGGGTTACTAGGTACCACTTGCAAGTAACAATCGTTTGGCCATACTTAGACCCAATTTTACCAGCAAAATAAACGTCGGTTTTCTTAAAACAGGTAGCTGAGTTGAATGAAGCGTCAAAGAATTAGTTTTGGATTAGTTTCGCTATATAGAGCTCAACAGTTTAGGTCCTAAAAAGCTTAACATCTATCTATGCTTGCTTTTTAATCTCCAGCCAAAATATCCCGTTCTAAGCCCGATTAAAAAAAAACTCCTAACAATAGTTTGAGGCAGGTAAAAAAAGGGACGCTCTGAACAAAATCCCAAATCTAGCTACTCATGGAAGATTTTGTTATGCGATTTGGCAACGTCGCTGTCACATGGCAGGGGTGATAAGTCTGGCAACGTCGCTTTGCCATGCGATCATATCTTACGTCACATTAGGATAGGACTACTGGGGTTATGTTATATCTATGACCTTGTTATTCTTCTAAAAAAACCTTTTCTAGACCATTTATGTGTTGGGGTACACCTGTGTTTAATAATGCTGTGTAATTATTGTGTTTACCCATATTCACGGAATTCAACCTTTAAGAATGGCACTAATAAGAATTAGTTGCTAGGCAACGCGATATATTAAGATTCATAAACAATTTGGCGTTTTAATCTATTTTCCACACACGGACACTGGAGATAAAGCTCATATTTTGGCAATTATGTAGCCGCTATACGTTTTTAATTAATGCCATTCTTTGAAGAGCCTTTTTCCCAACTATGTCCGGGTCGGAGCTGAGTAGCAGTGTTTTAGTCAGTTCTCCGGGCAACCCAATACCCCTAGGTAAGACCGGTTATCAGACTTGCTTCTGACTACCCGTAACAACTGCCAAAGATGTTCAAAGGACAGCCGGGATACCCTACAGTTTATCGTGCCTTCCGAAAGTCTCTAAGTAATATGTACTTTAGTTTGGTGTCACCAAGTTAACTTTTGCCCCGTGGGTTAAGCGACAAACGAAGCCAATTAATGTAAGCAGAAATTATAAAATATAAATGAAAAATTACGTTCAACACGTTTTAATAATTCACCTGTAAACTGGAATTTTAAATGGAAACCGAAAAAAATGTTTTCATCGTGATTTGTAATTAGTATTTTTTTACTAAGTAGTAAGTAAGTATGAAAATGTTGATCTGCCAAGTGTTATTCTGACTAAAATTTTACTTAACTATATAATACTTATTAAGTGCCTACTACCTACATTAGTCTTACGACGACGAACTCGTCGAACGTCTTCTTATATTGAAGTGAGAAAGGTTTAAACCTGGTTAAGGCGCTGAATGCCCAAATTCGGTTGTCTCAAACAATTTTTGACAAATCTATACCTACAGTTTTTTGCCGTTGTTAAACATTTGTAAACACGTTCTTGAAAAGTTTTCTCAGTACAAAAACATTGAAAACTTATCTCTTAAAATGATCTGTAATGTAATTTCATACTTTAGGGGAGGTAGGGGAGCGATGGGCACTTTTTCACATTTATTGCATAAAAAATCAGATTTTACAGATAATCAACTTTTATTGCCATTTCTTATGTTTGGCTAGATAAAATCAAAGAGCTATCCTAAAAATTACAATCAGTTTCAACATTACGAGATATTTAAACGGTTTAAATAAAACCGTCGACACGTCAAAATTTTGTTTAGTCTGACATGCTTTAGTTGGTACTTACGTAGTGTTTAAAGTTACTTTTTGCTTTTTATAGGGTTTATCGTTTATAACATTTTGTCATAATAATTGCGTACTTTTTTGGGTCGGGGGTTTTTTTTAATTTATAATTTTATTTTATTTCATGGTTTTTTAAAGGAGCTCCTTAATGTTTCCTTCTTTTTATGATGGGTTCGCTAATGCGATCTCAGCCAAAGGAAGCTGTTTAACAATCCTCATGACAAACTGGCTCTGGGAGAATTGCACAGATTGAGAAACAATAAAGATGGACCTTTGTTGATCCAGGGTTATATATCATTCTAGGGTTTCATCCGCCACATCCCATTTCCAGAATTAGGTTCTCGTCAATTAGAAACATGAAGAAAACTAGTCAAGACAAATTAAACGAGCCCAAACTCGATGGGTTTACTAAAAGGCAGTTCAGGGTTACCTATCTTCGTGTCCTAACAGCAGACCAGCTCAGTGGTTCCAGAAGACATTAGTATTTCAAATTTTAGATCCCACATATGCTTGCAAGTAAACTGAGCGTGTAACATTCCTATCACACCTAACAAACGAGCTGATGACCTTGATATACAACACCCCGTCGTTTTTGCGTCGGGGGTTAAAAAGAATGGTTTGCGACGGGAAATTCCTAAAGATTTAATATAACGAGCAATACAAGAGGTATCAAAAGGTTAAAAAATAAAATTAACAGCTGATAAATATGGAGTCCCTAGATCAAGTTGGCAAAGGTACCTGAAACAAGATTCTATAAAGGATTTTTAGCGCAGATTTATAACCTCACAAATTTTCACTGAAGAAGAAGAACAAAAATTTACAAATTATACATTACATGGTATGTCCAAGCCTCCCTACCATAGGGAGCATTGGACACTTTTGACTTAGTTTATAAAAAAAAAAATCGGTAAAAAAACTTAAGTAAAACGGTTTTATCTTATGTGCACTGAAAACTAGAAAATAAAAAATAGTTACTTACCTGTCAACCTACGTAGGTGGTTAGTCCCGGTCATATTAGACTAAAATAAAAACGTGGGGCCCATAAACTATTGCTGTAGTACCTCTTCTAGAGGTATAATAGGTGTGGATTGCATCGACTTACTATAATCGTAACTGGAGATTTTGACAATCAATCATTAATAATAGAAAATACACATACCTTTCATTAGTTTTCTCTTTATAACGATCCGAAACCGCAACAAAATATTTAAGTACTTTTACGAGTGTTTGTTCTTGACAACTCACAGAAATGACAGATAGTCTATGGATGAACACCGTTACCAGTCGGTAACGTAAACTACCCAATAAAAAAAAAAACTATGATCAAATCAGAATAAAAGGACCCCCCCCCCCTTTAATCTGATTTGATCATGTCTCCCAACTGCCCATCTCTCCCCTACCTCCCCTATAGATAGACAGATTTTGGCAGATCTGTCAAAATCTCGACTTTAATTTAGTTCAACTTGTCAACACGCTCGATAGTGAAGCGCTAGTGTAGTTTGACAATGTCAATCACGAAACTTTAAGGTAGAATTCCGTGGGTCGCGATTGTCGCAGCCGCGCGCGACAAAAGTCAACCTATGAAAATGTATGGCACCGCTGTCGAGGGCCGCGACAGTCGCGCGCGGACGACGAATTTCGTGAGCCGCTGGCGGCCGTACGCTTCTCAACATGGTCTAGCGCTTAATAACATCTATAGAATTTTAGTAAAACCAGAATTAAATTGTTGACAATGCCACGAGCAGCTTACGAAATTCGTCGGCCGCGCGCGACTGTCACGGGCCTCGGCAACGGTGCCATACATTTTCATAGGTTGACTATTGTCGCGTCCACGGAATTCTACCTTTAGATCGAAGTCGAAGTGAGAGTGATGTCGAAGTGAGTTATGATATTTTATAGAATCGACATGCTGCCAACAAAAATATATATTATTAATTATCAACGTACGTTGATAACATTTGTAACACGAGTCCGGATGTAAATAAATACAGAACTTGGTTAATTTTATTTGGCTACTAGCTTCTGCCCGCGGTTTCACCCGCGTCCCGGATGGTGACAAAAATATCCTATGTCCTTATCCTGGCTCTAAACTACCTCCCTGCCAATTTTCAGCTTAATCGGTTCAGCCGTGCTTGAGTTGTAAGTGGAGTAACTAACACGACTTTCTTTTATACATATAGATTCATTAATATGTAGTATGTTACGAACGTTACGAACGTTACGAACGTCGCGTCAAGAGACTTTTCTCTCTTTCTCTCTCGTACGTTGATACATACGAGAGAAAGAGTGTTTTGGGTGCTGTCTCAAGCTATAAAGGACACTCCAAACAAAATATATTAAAAGTACATAGAAATATATTCCGATTTTTCTCGACTTCTGGTGCAGTCAAGTAAAAAGGCTGAAGCTCGTTTGCAACATTTTCAATTCGTTCCCTATTGCGCACAACTCTTTCAATGATGTTATTGGCATAACGATGGGAAAGATTTTTCTAGATAAAGTTAGCATCCAATTATACTGTCTGGTGAGATGAAGAAATAAGGCAACATCTCGCCATCTTGAAATCCATCTATCCAGGACTTGTAAGTTGTACAATTTGATCAAATTCGTAGCCGGCTGCGTGACACCAGTCAGCGAAGTACCTACGACGCCGACACTTCGTGTGCATTCGTTTTAAGAATATTTATATTTTTATAATATGCTTAAGTATTTTAGAGATATATATAGGTATAGCATTGTATACAAAGTTTGTCGTACCTAATCACATTAAATTAAATAAGTACGTTAATATATGTCGATTAGTACAAATAAAAAAATAAAATACGTAAAAATAAAAAAAGAATTTTTCAAACAATGTAAATAGAAAGAAAATGTGCGAGAATTAGAACACCTTATATATAAGATTCAGTCATTACGTCATTACAAATTCTCCATTGAAAACTGACAGCTGTCAACTGGTCAAAATATTCGATACTCCTAACTTTTTCTCTGCTTTACACATGATGTTGTAAATTATGAAAACGAAAAATGACTCCCGTGGCCAAACCACTAAATGGATTAGGTTATTTTTTTACAATTCGCCATAGAATATCATAAAGTATAATGTGATAGGATTTAATGTGATTAGGTACGATACACCTGCCCCATATATTGATAGGAATTAATGAAATTATATAAATTCGTTACGACCAGGTCAATATACCCATGAAAAGCAAAAAAGGAGTCATTCAGATTGACTTAAAATTGGGCGTGGTTGTTTAAAAACGTTTCTCTGCTCAACTTTGGTGAATAGCTACAAAATAAAATAAAGCTAAAAATTTTAAAGAGCCTTGAAAGTTCACCAGAAAAGCTCCAAGTTTTTATTTTCAAACTTACCTAGTAGAGTAGCTTTACAGTAAGTACAAAAGAAAGTAAAAATTGAAACAAGCCATATAAGTTCTTCAGAAAATCGGCTTATTGTCAAGGTTATTTTTCAAACTTTCGTTGGTTGAGTAATATTTTGAAGCCCGTAAAAGTCTTTTGAAGTTTTCTTGTATTTAACCCTTTTCTTGCTATCGAGTTGTTTGGATCCAAACAGTGGCGCAATAAGTGTTTTTAATTTGGTGAAGTGAATCCATACGAGTTGAAGTTTCATAATTTTCCTCCTCGACTCTCTTGCGTAAGCTAGCTTAGATCAGTAAGTGTAAGTAGGTACTTTACCTACCTATAAGACTAGGCACAATAAATTATTAGGTACCTGCGGAAAGCTCTCAATGTTCAAAGAGCTTCAAGTCTACAGTTGGTTCAATCGCCAAGTATATTGAATTACTCGTGTTTATCCAAAATTTCAAATTGCATAGAAAGTTCTCGGGTTACCTACACGAATATTTTTTTTTGCAACTTTAACCCTTTCTTCAGAAGTTGACGGCATTTGGCTAACATGCATATATCTCACTAAGTTTAACAGCCTCCAAAAATGATTTAACAATTAATCTTATCTGTATAAAAATCGATATTAATCGAATGACTGCATCTGCCCGCCCTGCGTCAGACCCGTGGCTAATAACCCCCTCGCCTCTAGCTAAAATTTACAGCGCAATAAAACTATTGAACATTTCAAAAGCATTCTCTCGTATTATATTCATATTTTCAGTTGGATGGCTCCACGAATTAATTACTACGAACATGGAAGCAATTGATATTTGTTTTGTTAATTAATAGCCTGTAGTTAGTTACGGGAATATATTAATTTACGTGTGCAAACCAATCTGTTTCTAGGAAGCCGAATAATCAATGCACTGCAGGATTAATCAAATTGTATCTGTACTTCGAATACGTATTGGGTTTTTATTGGTATAGGAATTGTTTGTTACTGTATTTCCAATATTAAATATATATAAAAAATAAAATATTTCATTTACAATTAATATGATGCGAACATTGCTTTACAGTGTATCAATACATTTCACCTTACGTCATGTAAAGTGTAAAAAAAATAAGTTATTTTTGTTGAACTTGTTTACAGACTAAAGTCTTTTGACTTTAGTCGATACCTAACCCCTGGACTACCATACGTAGGTACTGTTGGGGTCACTTCCGCCTGACCATCACGTCCATCACTGCGTTCCATTTTGCTGAATCATTAGAAAAACAACACTTTCTAGCTATGCCCTTTCTGACTTTAAATAGTTAAGCGATATTATACATTACAAGAAGGTTAAATCTGTAAAGGGTTTTCTTTAAAGAGCGCCGTAGGATTTTAAACGTAAAATCTCAACACTGGTCAGTCGGTCTGTAGTAGGTAAGCTACATTTCTATTTGCTGAACATTGAATTACTAACTTGTGAATATCTATTAAGTATTCTCCATACTTATTAGGAGCTTAATCCTAATATGGTTGGATTAATTTGCAGTCTGCGGGGTTCCTACATTATAATTTGGGCACGCTTGATTATCTGTTACGCAAACCTAGATGCACCTGACATTATTGATTAATATAGCAATTAACTGCATAATTGTTTAGCTTCAAACACAATTTAGGATTAGAGAGACATATCTGTGTAGGTAAATTCATATTCTAGTTATTACAAATATTGTAGGATAACTAGATTCTGCCAGCGGTTCCATTCCACCCGCATCCCGTGGGATTCTCTGTACGAATCCGGATAAAAAGTAGCCTACTTATAGCCTTCCTTGATAAATAGACACATAATAACACTGATATATATATATATATATATATATTAAATCGCGTTCAAACAAACTCTTCAGCTTTATAATATTAGTATAGATATAAAACTAGGTACTAATACTACTAATTCAATGGTGTTAGCTCTAGGGTCCAAGCATTCATTCAGCTCCCGATCTCAGCGCGGTCTAACATGCCCCGAGCACCTTTTTTATTGAACAGGGTTAACCTAACAATAACCCAAACGGGCAACGGCGTAAAACCCCTCAAATTCGTACACAGGGTGAGTGTGAAAATAAAACTGTGTGAAAAAGTACTAAGGGTTCTGTATAACATTTCACAACACCGTTTTGCGAATGAAACCGATATTTTCCCAATAAAAGTTCGGCCCCGTTTTGACCTTTTTTATTTGCACGATAAAATCTAGGTATAACATGTTCCAGTATTTTTATTTTAGTCAGTTCATAGCGTCTATCTTTTCTGCTTTTTGGATTTTGAATAAAAATTTGATTGGAGATGTTATTTTGATATTATTGTACTTTGTACACAAAACACATTTATGCTCAATTACTGAGGTTCTCAATTATAAGTTTATCAGCTATTTGTGGGTGAATAAGTATCATCTTTAGACCTAATCAATAAACACAATTGAATTGGCATTCGAACCTCGTTCGTTTCACTCGTGTCTTAACACACGATGCCCAACACTGGTGACCCCGACGTGATTGATTAAAGTTATGAATAGGTTTACGACTTTGGACTACGAAAGCGTTTCTGAGTTACATTTCGGTATCTACTGACGGACGCCTGCCTGACGATACACCAGTTTCCAATAATTACTTGAATCCCGTTTTGAATGGAATGGTGGTTCGATAAATCACATCACACACACAAAAGTGGCTCAGAAAGTGACCATTGATGAAGTACTTACATTACATATTCATTTAATCAGTACTTTATGCTGTTCTAGCAAAACAAAAGAAAACACTAAGATATAGGCAACTAAAACTTGTCAAAAAATTCATCCCCATCGCTGTCGACTGGGAGCGTACCCAAGAGGCTGGCAGCATTACCTCGTTGGATGGCCATGCTGAGCCTTTGTCCGAGGTTTACTAGAATAGTTTATTTATATGTATTGTAAACATATAAATCTATGTAAATAAACACGTCCTGGGAATTTAAAAACATATCTTTATGTTGTAACATAAAATAACTGGATCAAAACCCGATGTATAAAATAAAGATCTCATATTACCTTTGCGAAACCCTAAATTACGAGAGGAAAAAAAAGAAAGGGTCGAAATTAATGGCGCTAGGGGTCGTAAAAAAGATTCATTTATAACCGCATTTCTGATCAAAGGGACAAATCGATTTGGCAATGCTGGGCCGAGACTTGCAGCTGATTAACAATCAATATGAATTGGTTAACTGTAATAATACTGCAATAAGCATTGAACATAAGGAGTGTTGCTTAAAACAATTGCCGCGGGAGATACGCAGATAGGTGACCATTTAATTTAAGCGAGTTCCTAAGAGTGCACTAAGTACGAACTATTGCAGGCCGATAGTTTGTTTGGGCTCATAAATCAGAATGAAGATGAATGGTAGTACATACCTATCTACGCACAGTACAGAGGTATTTAGCCGGTATCAGACCAACTAAAAATCTTTAAAAGATCGTTTTGCCCAAACAACAGTCCACTGTCGGCCGACTGTTTAATCTCTTGGTATTGACCTTATGAGAGCTAACTTCTGTAGTAGCCGTTACCTACGCCACGGGTAATCAGAAACCTGAACGTTTGAACACCAGTCAAAATATAGAGTATCGGATTGCATGGGTTGAGAAGGTCAGGCAAGTAGACGCTCCTTGTATAACAACTGCATCCGGTTAGACTGGAAGCCGAACCCAACTCACGGCCAATCAGTCCCAATATTCGATCAATCTATTTTTTGTTTATTTTTTGTTGGGGCTAATGTCAAAATTTTATCTGTACCTAATACATAAAGTTAGGAGGAGGTATTGAATGTTTTGACCAGTTGACAGCTGTCAGTTTTCAAGGGAGAATTTCAGTTATTTGTAATGACCGACTTTTATATAGTGTTCTAATTTTCTCACATTTTTATTCTATATACTTTATTTGAAATTTTTATTTTTACTTATTTTTCTTTTTTCTTTGTGTTAATCGACATATATTAACCAGTATATTAACGCATTTCATTTAATGTGATTGTGAACGACACTCTCTGTATAAGATTATCAAATCAGCCATCAGACTATACTTCTTATTCACAATAACAGATCAGTTAGTAGAATTGAAACAACAAACATCTTCGTATCTTATGCAGTTGCAGCTGATTCCATTGGCTCAGATGTCAGATGGAACTGACAGTACGAAATTAGAAGCCATGGATAGGTACGGGTGGTCTGCACCTCTATTCATACCTATACCTACAGCAACTCCGAAGAACTGATAGACGTGTGCTTATTATTAACTGGCGACCCGACCAGGCTTCGCACGGGGTAACAGTATTTCCCCACTATTTAATGGATGTTATTTTACATATAAACCTTCCTCTTCAATGACTCTATCTTTTAAAATACCGCTTCGAAATCCGTTGCGTAGTTTTGATGATTTTAAACATACATTAAGTTAACATAGATGCAACAACTGTATTGGCACTGCACTCAACAAGTATGAAATCCTTTAAAAAAAAAAGACTTGGACAGAAATGACGCTCTGGACACAGACTCGACAAAAGGCAGGACTACACCATAGATATAATATTACTAAACAAGATTGCGCACGCTCAAAATATATATTTACGAAAATGAACTCTATTCTAACGCAATAAGGTACTAAATTGGTTGCATAATACACAGAGGCAAATCCGAGCCGAGAGGGATAGTTCGAACGGAGGCTGTTTGTCTCTTTCTAACACCTTGCCAGCATAAAAAAATGTTGCGATCAAAAGTTTTGTCTTCCCAAAAACAATTGAATCACTTATATTTTTATCTTATTTTAACAATTGTAAGTCAACAAATTAATAACAATCGTATTAATTTATTCGTAAAACATAAACATCATAAATTTTTATTTTGCTTTTTTTTATTTTCTAGCGGTAACCCTGAACATTCTTGGCGCGTAATCAGCATTTAAAATTTTGTTTATATTTTTTTGTATTAAATCAATTTAAACTATTAAAATGGTGAAAAAGTGTTGCGTTTCTACTTGCAAAAGTGAATCCTATGGTGGTTGCAATATATCGTTCCACAGGTTAGCTAATAATAACATTTTCGTAAACCAAACAACTAGGGTGCCCATGAATTCTTGTAACGAGTCAAAATATGGGTGATGGATTTTAAAACTGTTGTACTATTGTTATAGCTTCCCAAAAAATGAAGAAAGGCGACATAAATGGCTCAGCAGTCTATATATGAAGTAGAAATACAAAAAAAAAAAACGTTGTTCACTTCGAATCTTCCTGCTTTTATACTGCTAATTTCCGCTAATTATTAAAAGCCTTTATTAGTATCTTAAGGTCACAAACTGCGTAAGTTAAAACTTCAATACTAATCTATGTTTAATAATCTTAGCAAATTCGGATTTGTCTCACATAGCTTAATCTCATAGTCACCCTATTAGAAAGGGACAGACAGCCTCCGTACTAACTGTTTCACTCGGCTCGTTTTTTGGGTTTATATGCGCAGTCCTGTTTACTAATATTATGTCTATGGACTACACGGAAAATGACAAAGTAATCTTCACTGAACATCGAAAAGGACTCTACAGACACAGTTAAAATAAATCCTCTTGAAACAGTTGTGAAGCTATACGCCTAACGTTTGTAACAATGTCATTCACACACACATGTGCTCGATGCGCGACACTCAGTACTGACAGTACCGATAGCTAGACTATAAAGTCTGAAATCACCAACTCGCATTGAGCAAGCGTGGTGATTAATGCTCAATCCTTCTCCGTGTGTGAGGAGGCCTGTGCCCTGCAGTGGGACGATAAAAAAGGCTGCAACAGTAACACAACTGTTTTCAAGAGAATATATCTAAACTGTGCTTCAGATTCGTGCATTGGGACGTTTTTAGTACGAATTTTGGACGGAGTAAAACCGCTATGAAAATCCTAAAAGGAAGGATTATTCTGCCATTGCTCCTACCAGGTTTTAACGAACGAGTAATTTTGTCTCGCAAACTTTTATGTACCTAAATTATTTTTTAGTTAAGTTACTATTTACTAATATTGCATTTGGTTAATCCATATTGTAGTGACAGTAACTAAATAAATAAAACATGTTTATTAGAACAAGTCTAATGAGCATTCTTATATTTTCCCCGTAAATCAAGTTACAAAAATAACTAAGTAGATATCAGTTACTTATAAAGGAAAGTAAATAGAGTGTCCTTCCCCCGGCATATCGTATTAGTGGCCAATAATGACTGGGTCGATAATATCGTAGGAGGCCGAGATCGATCTGGGGCCCGATTCTGCTAATTTAACGAAACCGACATACGATTCACATCCGACTGAGATCCAATCACGACTCTATTACGATTGAAGCGTATGTGGCATTCCGCTTTATCCTTTTCTGTGATTCAATAATTAATGATATTGTCTGCAAATGATTTACGATTGCAATATGATTGTAGAGCAAACTATCGTATAAACCACATGGACCAAATGAGATGTCATTGGAATACGATTGGTCTTATATTATTAGCAGAATTCCCGCTTAGGTTAAAACTGCTATTGCGATTCAATTTTGACATAATTAACTTAGCAGAATCGGGCCCCTAGTTTCCAATGACAACAGCAGCCTACATTCTTGTAAGTATTTCTGACGTGCCCTGAATGGGCCTCTAACCCTATTGTTCAGGCTACAGGTCGCGCTAATGTACACCCACCTTTGTGTCAGCGTCTTGTAATATCTAGAGTACTAAAGAAACGGAGAATGGATCTGAAAATGCACTTAGCAGTTTTCTACGACATAAAATATTAAAGACATTACATTAAGTTGATTGAACGGCTTAGTTCTAAAGATGATAAAGGAACATTGATGTTATTAGCACAAAGAAGGGATTTGGAATGCCTAATAGAATCGGCTCTTTACCAATTAGGGTTTAGAGCAACGTGAAAGCTCCATTGATGTCGACTAATTTTAAGGTTTCGCCCGTAAAAAGCAGTGACCAAGCGTGTGAGGAGGAATTAAAAAAGTGCCCGTTCCCGTCTGTCTCGCCGTACTAATGAAACCAGCCAGTCAGATCAGATCAGTAAATGATTTTAATAAACAAATAACTCGGAATCAAGCGAGTGGAAATACGGACTGAGTACGGAATTAATTTATAGCTCGACGATTTAATTTTATTATAACTAAAATATGATTTACAGATCTATTATAAATAATTTAATTAAAACTTATTATAACAGCCACTCTCTGAGGTAACTACTTATATCCCTCACCCGGATAAAGTTCGCCTGTATGTTACCTATTTTTATCTTATTTCTCTACCACTAGGCTAATACCTAGGCAAAAGGTATTTTTAAGAATAATACTCCCTAATGCGTGGAAACCGGCTGTCATGGTATGGGCTGTGATGCGGTGGAGTGAGAGTCATGTTGTGAGGAAGGTGATGAGTATGAACGTGGACGGATAAAGTGGAAGAGGAAGACCAAAGAATAGATGGATGGATTGTGTGAAAGTAGATACTTATGGTAAGAAAGAATGTTACTTGTGCAGCCCCGGATCTTCAATTTCTTTTAGGCGGGGCAAAATCTGCAAAATGCCGCCCCGCCTACCTACTTATGTTTATTTTCACCTTTATCATCCATATAATTTTAGCTATCAATATGTAGGCAGGCAAGGCCGTCTCTAGCTCATGTAGCGCCTGGTTGCAATCATCACCCAAGCGCCATCTATGTATTGAAGTACTTAGAGTAGTTACAAGGAATATAAATAAGAACGTTCGAATGAAGTGCACTATTTGGTAGGTAAAGGATTTCAAAAAAATTGTCCAATTCATTGTAGGCTCAAACTGTTGGCGGTCTAAGTTATGAAAGTCGAGACAGAACGATGTCATTGTAAAAAGCAGCGCGAGCGAAGCGAGCGCGCAAATTTTTTAATTTGGGACACAAAAAGTTAATTAGTTTAAAAAAGCGCTGTAATAAGCAGCAAGCAAACTTTTTTGTTTTTGAGGACTCCATAAATATATATTTTTTACTACATTTGACCAGTGGCGGCGTAGCATCGGGTGGCACCCGGGGCGGACTACTTATCGAGCATCCCCCACCTCCCCAAAAAAAACGACAGAATATAATCACGTAGTAAAAAAAAACCTACAGTGAGCCCCAGAAATGTTCGAGATGTAGGACACAAAAGATCCCAATTTAAAAAAAAAAAACGGTAAATGAATCCGCGAGCATAGCGAGTGCGAAATTTTTGAGTTTGTTAACACAAAAGTACCCAAACAAGTTTGAAAAAAAGCACTTCACAGTCACGTGAAGAAGCCGCGAGCGTAGCGAGCGCGAAATTTTTGAGTTTTGGAACACAAAAGTACTCAAACAAGTTTGAAAAAAAAAAACCACCGGAAAGTGAGGCAGCTGCGCAAAATTGTTTGGATGTGGAATACCAAAGTCCTCCACCTCCGCTTACAAATAGCGCCTAAACAACTTAAAAATAACCACTGTAAAGTGAATTTTTTTAATTGTTACTTTTGAGGACTGTAATTTAACTCTGAATTAAGCACAAATAAAAAAGAAACCGTGACTGAAGCGAGCGTCAGTTGTTTTTGCTACTTCGGTGCTTTAAATTTTTGTTAGATTGAGTACTCAAAAAGCAAGGGCAGAACAAAACAGAAATTAAGAAAGAACCGCGAGCGAAGCGAGCGGATTTTTTTTTTCTAACTTTGAGGAATTAATTTAAGTAATCAGATAAAGCAAACATATAAGAGAGGGGTGACAGTCGGACTGAGAGGGGTGACCGCCTCGATATCTCGCGCATGCTCTGTCGTAGTTTTGTTTAAAATTTGAATATAAATAAAATGAAACAGTAAATGGTAGTGAACCTAGGCTTCACAGATAAGAATGTGACTTGTCCCTTCTGCCCGCGCCATCCTGGTCATGCAGATATGTGTCGACCAAGATGGCACCCCCCGAGATGTGGTACCCGGGGCGGACCGCCCCCTCCGCCCCCCCCCCTTAAGCCGCTACTGCATTTGACTTATAAAAGTTAAGGCAGTGTGGACTTGACTTATGAAGTCATTGACGCAATGCATGTATAATATTGCGCGAGCGAAGCGAGCCCGAAATTTTTTGAGCCCTTGACACAAAAGTACCTGATAAAGGACATTGTAAAGCAACAAGTAGCCGCGAGCGTAGCGAGCGCGAATTTTTTTAAATTATTTGTTTGAAGACTCACAAATTAAACTGGGAATTATGTACAAATAAAAAGAAAACGTGATTAGAGACTGAATCAATGACCGACGACCGAGTCAATAAAAATAATAAACAATCAGAAAAACAGCCGCGTTGTCATTTAGCCGCGAGCGTAGCGAGCAAGAATTTTTTCACTTAGTTGGAGGATGTTAAAAGTAAAAAATAATCAAAATGATCAATCAAACAAAGCGAAGGCGACTTTTTTAGAAACTTTGCTTGTCAGTATCGAAATGTAATTTCATCGAAATTTCCTGGTGGTGGGGCGTCCCGTGGCGCCCCTGAGACCGAGCAAGGCGCCCGGGTCATGCGCACACCCTGCACCATAGGTTAAGATGGCGCTGTAGGTACCTAACCATTACAGTAATCTGTGATGTAGGATTTAAAATAAAAATAAATATATGCGATAAGCGTTCCTGGCTCATAGATGATCGCAAATAATTTTTAATCAGTTTTAGTTTGCTAAAACTTCGCCTCGTGAATAATAAATGTTCGTGCAGTGGTGCAGGGTATCGCTCAAGTTGATATGGCCATCAAATTGCTGTACTTGTGCTATTATTTATTCCGTGGTCAAAGTTAAATAAATGATGAGTTATCCATCTATCTACTACTCTGAACCTACAACACGTTATCCATTGGTCTGTGAAGTGTGAATTTGGCAGCCGCCTGATTTTGCCGCCCCCTGAATTTGCCGCCCGGGGCACAGGCCCCGGCTTGCCCCCCCCTAGATCCGGGGCTGTACTTGTGAGATGACGGCATAAAGAAGAAAACATGCTGCGCCGACCCCAAATAAAATTGAGATAAGGGCAGGATCATGATGACTCCCTATATAGAGGTTTTTGTTATTCTATGATTCTCAAACTGGTCAGCTACGCCCTCTAGCGGCACGACTTGTGTAACAATTAAGTTTATGAATATTGAAAGACAAAGATATTAAAATATGGTTGAACTATACACACACTGATTCTTTGTATCAATAGTTTATTGTATATTTTTTATATATTGGGTCTGTCGTACCTACCTAATCACATTAAATCCTATCACAATACTTTATGAAATTCTATGGCGAAATGAAAAAAAAAAATTACCTAATCCATTCAGTGGTTTAGCACAGTAGTAATTTTTCGTTTTCATTTTACAACATCACGTCTAAAGCAGAGATAAAGTTAGGAGAATTAAATGTTTCGACCAGTTGACAGCTGTCAGTTTTCAAGGGAGAATTTCCGTTTCTCGCACAATCGTGAAATCGTTCATTTTTAGTCCATTTATCATTTTCTTATTTTTACGTATTTTTTTCTTTGTGCTAATCGACATCATTCATCATTCTCCGAGCCTTTTCCCAATCATGTTGAGGTCGGCTTCCAGTCTAACCGGATTCAGCTGAGTACCAGTGCTTTACAAGAAGCGACTGCCTATCTGACCTCCTCAACCCAGTTACTCGGGCAACCCGATACCCCTTGGTTAGACTGGTGTCAGACTTACTGGCTTCTGACTACCCGTAACTACTGCCAAGGATGTTCAATGACAGCCGGGACCTACAGTTTAACGTGCCATCCGAAACACAGTCAGTGGTGTCTAAGATATACTTAGAAAGTACATACAAATTTAGAAAAGTTGCATTGGTACTTGCCTGACCTAGGATCGAACCCGCGCCCTCTTACTTGAGGTTGGTCCTTTACCCACTAGGCCACCACGATTCCTAATCGACACGATTTGTGCTAATCGACATATAACCAGTATATTAACGTGTTTATTTTAATGTAATTAATTATTAAATAGTAATTAGGTACCACACACCCGATATGCATAAATCGTTACTGAAATATTTTTTTGATCCGTGTGGTAAGATTTCGGAAACTAATAAATTCCTTTGTGCCAAAGGAGAATGGGTTTTTTGGTCTATAACGCTCTTAGATATAGGTATAAATAAAGATTTTCATTACACTCGTAGAGAAACTAACGTCATGATACCGAGAACTGTAGTTTCTTCATTCCGAACAATGTTACATAACAAAATAGTTAACACCTGCTTAAGAAATTATGACTATAAAAGCTAGACCGATTCCTAATTCACCTCTTTCTTTCTGGTTGGAAATACATCCAGTATGTTGTACTTATAAGACCTCATTTTAAGTATGAGAATGCACCAGGCGAAAGGTACGCAAAACCAAATATCAGTTCACATTAGGAAAACCAATAAAAAAACTCAACCAGTATCAGTTCACATTAGGAAAACCAATAAAAAAACTCTTTTGGAGTTTTGGTGGCTTTGGAGCTTCCTTACATCATGGCAAAACATCAGATAAAATCTTTTTATATAGCCTACAAGACGCCGTTAAGAGTACCCGCACCCTAAACAGATGGCCGACAGTTGACCCGGTGGATACCAATTTTTTTTTTAAAGAAAATCTTGATCCCCATGAAAGTTTTCAGTTGTTCTGATACCTCTTAAATACCAGATTTTTGTAATGTGCGTATTACCTCATACTCTCTAACTCATTGATTTTTCCAAAGTACAACAGTAGGTCATGCACACATACACACTTTATGGAAGATTAGCTTCTGCCCGCGGTTTCACCCGCGTCTCGGACGGTGAAAAAAACTACCATGACATCGGATAGTTTTTTTATACCTCTAATATGCTACCTCCCCCCTAATTTTCACGGTTAAACGGTTCAGCCTCTCTTGAATTTCTTTTATATGTATACCTAGATAAGGCACACGTTTGTTTTTTTTTGTTTCTTGGCTTTAACATATTTTAGTTGAGATATTTTCTCGAATAAGGATTCTTATATGGATCTCTACCGTGTAAGTATTTACTAATCTCACTCAGTCTGGCTATAATTATATTGAAACTTATAAGAATTGTCCAGATGAGTGCCAATTTCTATTTTTATGATCCATCATTACAAATAAGAAGGTTATTAGATATGCATGATTATAATCACTTGCCTAACCTTTTCCCACCTATGCTGGAGTCGGCTTGCAGTCTAACCAGTGTTTAACAAGGACCGACTGCCTATCTGACCTCAGCCCAATACCCCTTGGTAATTAATTAGCTGGCTTGTGAATATCCTTTATTAATATCAAAAATGTTCAAATGACATGGTCGTCACAAAAAATAATTAAGAATAAAATGTTAATTTTGTTTATTGCCAAGTAATATAGTAATAATGTAATAAATGAGGAATATCTGTACTATTATATGTCATGTCATCAATATAATTGGCTCTACAGGAAATATCCTTGATCATTATTATTAGTCATTTCGTACCGCAAGTGGCACGGACCGCGGAGAGAATCTCACAAGTACTATTTTTGAATAGCTATGGATACTGGTAAGTCTTGTATGCTCTTATCTCAGTCACTTTATTACACGATCCCTATTCTCTGGTAAAATAAACATGTAATGTAACACATTTTGTGTAAGAATGCATAATTGAATAGCTCCGTAGCTTCGAGTAGGTCTGTTTGCTAATGGAGGGTGTTATGAAGAAACAATGAATACTTATGGTTGACGTAATATTGAACGCGCGGTGAAGTGTCGTTGCTCCACGGATATTGACGGAAACCCGACCGTGTTTAGTCGCGCTCTCGCTTGCTAATGCAACAAGACTCCCCATTGTACCCGCGAGCGTTCAACTCGAAATCCACGCGATACATTGACGGCTTAACAGAATTGCACCCCAGTAAGATTCCTATACGCCCAGCAATGGATTATGTGCATACTGTTTTGGAATCATGAATGGAGTCGTGGTATGAAAGGCGAAATTCCGTTCCGCTGGCTGGCGTTAGCGTCCCCTAAGGGGTTTCCCGACACCTGTAATAATATGTGAGGTTTCCAAAACTTCCAGCTGATGAAGATTTTGGTGTTGAGGGTTTTGAGGTAGGTAGTCAAAATGTCAAGTTCGTCGTAATTGCCCAAAGCACGCGAACCTGCATAAAAACTATGTAGGTAGGTATGTCAGTCCAAATTTTTACTGAGATTAAATTGTAGAGCCATAGGTTGAGAAACAATTCTGTGAATTTTTGTAATAAGTATCTATGGGTCTCTTGATAAATAAAATTAAGTTAAATGGACGAGATGAATGAGACGGAAAGGGAAAGGATATTTAATTTAGTTTGTATGACTTGTTTATCTGAATACTGTGATAATAATTTATGAGTGGTGTCTACTCAAATACCATCTTAATAATATATATGGGTATCCTAAAATCCGAATTAATCGTACTAATAAAAAATATTTCTTAATGGTAACATTGCTCACCGTCCACTTCCTTCAGCTGCGTAATGTCATCATAATACACAATGTGTACCACAATTTGTCACCCACACAAGCTACTGGTTTGTGTGCAGACTAGAACTCACGCCCGATAAATTTAATTCACGCGCCACTTACCCACGCCGAACTAACTCACTTTTTATGAGAATACTTATAAACAACAGTGCACGCATTCTGATAAAGGTTGACACACACGATCACAATCACCTAGTTCAATGACACGGTCGTTCAACGCGACGTCTAACGCCATCTTTTACCACAATTAGGAAACAACAAAAAAAAATAGAGATTACAATACTCACGTGAACACAATCTAGAGTATGGTCAACATAACTTCCGACATCCGCAAAAAATGTCATATGCAAGTGAAAAACACATTTGTTGACAAACAATCTGCAACGCATGCAAATCGTGTCACCAACACGATCGTTCGCAAGGGCCCTGGACGGACTGTCCCGGCGTCACTGCGGCGCGCGGTCCCTTTCGTGCCTAGGGCGAGCGTGCAGCGGCCGCGCGCATTGGCCGCGCTGCCGACCAATCACGCCACGCGCTGCTCTCCTTTGCCACTGGCTGACATCGTCACAGCGGAAAAAGCGGTGGGGAAAACTACTGACGAATTCGTCTGTACTGACTTACTCTTCTCCCGCCATTCGTTTTCACACAAATTTGTGTGCGAGGCCACACCGCTCTGTGCGAGACACCAATCGCCTGTGGCCGAAGCCTGCCGATGAGATCTCATACACGCTATCAATGTCAGTGACAAGGAACCATTAATCGTAATTGCGAAGTAGGTATAGCATCTTGATTATCAAGTACCTAACACGGTCTGGGAATACATCAGCAAGTTTTATTTCCTGCACCAACATCGACACGTAGATCTATATGATGCGTTGCACTCAAGGAAGCCACTAAATATAATAATGAGCGTGCCTCCCGTGTCCAATATATTTTTTTTCTATCATCCTTAGTAGGTATCATCTAAGTAAATGGGCACCGTTTGTGATGGACTACGAGAATTAGAAGAGTTTTGAACAGAACACAAGTAAATTCCCTCGCAGTTTTATGTGCTGTAGCTACTGTTGAAACGGATACCTACTCATAGAGCGGATCATTTTACCAGTGGAGACTCTACACACACCTTAACAAACTTATCGAGATATTTCATGAATTTATACTTAGCCCAACAACTCGAAAAACGGATACTTACGTAGGTACATTGAAAACAGAGATCACTGTAAATTATTTAATTCAGAAAACAACGGTCAAATGATTTATTTAAATACCTACTTCATTTAAGGTAACTACCACAGCATCTACAACGTATTTCATTCGCTATCATTGTAAGTTTGGAGCGAGATGAGGACTAAGTAGGTCTGGTATATAGGTACCTACCATTGTATATCGATAACCAAAGATATGATAGGTAATTTAACCAAGCTACAGAGTTGTGTCAACATCAAGTAGGTATCTACTCAAGAACGCGCTGGGGCTTGATTCTGCCAAGTTAGTAAGTACCTAATATGACGATTGGATAACAATGGAATCTCAATCGCTGTTTTAACCTTAGCGGGCATTCTGCTACTAATATAAGACCAATTGCAATTCAATTGACATTTCATTGGTTTGCCATTGGTGTGCCATTTGGTGTAGGGTAGTTTGCCCTACAATCATTTTGCAATCGTAAATCATTTGCAGAAAATATGATTCATTAGGTACTAAATCACAGAAAAGGATAAAAACGTTTAAGTATTTAGAAGAAAAAATTGCGGAATAAAACACCTACCTACGCCTAAATCGTATAAATTGAGTAGTGATTGAATCTAAGTTGGATATGAAACATTTTCGCTTAAGTAAAATTAGCAGAATCAAGCGTGTATTATCTACTATACTAATATTATAAAGCTGAAAAGTTTGTTTGTTTGTTTGTTTGAACGCGCTAATCTCAGGAACTACTGGTCCGATTTGAAAAATTTCTTTCAGTGTTAGATAGCCCATTTATCGAGGAAGGCTATAGGCTACTTTTTATCCCGGTACGGGAAGTAGTTCCCACGGGATGCGGGTGAAACCACTGGCAGAAGCTAGTTTTATATATGCACCTACACCTAAGGTTTACTGAATTTTAAACAAAGCCGTGACTATGTATAAAGGTCGATCATTTAGGAAAATGTAGGTACCATATAATCGGAAGCTACAACTACCTAAGTAGCTTTGAAAACTGGTTTAGGTAAATATGACTCAAATTCGCAATACTTAATCAAATCAATTTACTGCTACAGAATCATTCTCTCGTATGCAACACAATATGATTGATTATTGCAATAATATACTTAGGTAGGTTCTTACAGACTGTTGGACGTAGGTAGTCTGAGTCCGGTATCGTGTGACAAAAAATATTTCACTGCTACATAGGCCATCGAGGAAGAGTTTTTGAAGAATGAGGGTGAAAGCCGCACTTGCTGATCTAAATCTAGATCTCTACATACATATATTTGAACTGTGTCTAAGTACCTAAACTAAAGTACCTACCTACCTAAAAGATTTTTTCGTTTGTTTGTCAAGGCACCGAAACTAATGAACCGATTCGAAAAATTCTTTCACTGTTGGAAAGCTAGTTTAGTAGTTCCCACGGGACGCGATAGGAACGGCGGGAAAACGGCTAGTGTGATACAATATCGATAGCGAAAGCCACTTTTTGGTTTCACGTCCAAATACTAGACACTACACACCAAAACAGGTATACTTAGCAGTGGCGGATTTAGAAATTTGCCGCTAGTAGGCCATTCAATTTTTGCCGCCCCTAATGATTGTGAACTTAATGATATTTCTGTCAGTTACTCTTACTAGATTATTTTTGCAACCCGCTATGTACCAAAGAGTTTAATGTTGACCTAACAAGTTTATTTGACAGCGACTTTAAAGCGGAAAACTTCTGTAACTTTTAAACGGCTCAATCGATTTTCATCAAACATGTCCGAGAACATTCGCCCGTAAAAAACCTGTAATAAAAAAAACTAAATTGAAATCGGTTCATTCGTTCGGGTGCTATGATCAGTGACGGCGTAACATCAGGTGGCACCCGAAAAAAAAACGACAAAATATAATCACGGACTAAAATTGTAATTGAAGTACTTACTTAAAAAACGTGTAGAAATCATTAATGGTGGTTTTCGCTGGGTTTAACATAAACAAACCGGAGACAGATCACTGCAAACTTATAAAGCTCTAGCTATTTTTATAAGAACCAGTATCAAGTGAAAAAGCCGCGAGCGCGAGCGCGTTATTGTTGAGTTTTGGAACAGTAAAGTACCAAAACAAGTTTAAAAAAATCGCCGTAAAGTAAAAAAGTCGCGAGCGTAGCGAGCGCGAAATTTTTTAGTTTTGGGAAACAAAAGTACCCAAACAAATGTGAAAAAAAACCACTGCAAAGACAAGAAGCCGCGAGCGTAGCCAGCGCGAAATTTGTGATTTTTGGGACGCAATGATACTTAAAGAAATTAGAAAAAAGTCACTGTCAAGCGAGCGTAGCGAGCGCGAAATTTTTGAGTCTTGGAACTCAAAAATACTCAAACAAGTTTGAAAAAAACCAGTGTAAAGTGAAATAGCTGCGAGCGCAGCGAGCGCGAAAATTTTTGAGTTTTAGTACACGAAAGTCCTCCACCTCCTAAACAGCTTAGAAATCGTCAGCGTAGAGTTTGCTACTTCGGTGCTTTAACTTTTTGTTAGATTGAGGACTCAAAGTGCGCAGAATAAACCAGTAATAATGAAAAAACCGCGAGCGAAGCGAGCGGATTTTTTTAATTTATTTTTATTGAAACGCTATTGGAATATTTTAAAATTCATGATCACATAAGCCTAGGTATATGTTACAGTGCGTTTATTAATCGTTTATTTATTGTGTACTCATATAATTATATTTAAAAAATCTGTAAAAAAATGCTAAATTTGCCGCCCCTCTAAATCTGCCGCCCTAGGCACTGGCCTACTTGGCCTATTGGTAAATCCGCCACTGATACTTAGGTAACAAAAAAGATCAAATATAATTATTTCGTAATTTATTAAATAAAGCATAAAATAATACAAATCTAACATGCTATCAAGTAGGTCCCTACTGAAATAAATATCACTCATAGGTACTGAAAATATGGTCCGCAATCCATAAACTGATTTGACATACCTACTTACTATGCAACCTACGTCTTAGTACGTTGTTAAAATCTGGACAATATTCATTAAATCAATAAAGAAAGAAACTAAAATCAGCGCCTACTGCTCATGTCCCAGACATCTGGTTGAATTATTTGATTGAATGACTATACCTCTATAGCGCGTTAAAAATTGCCACTGCTTCGCTTGTAGTCATTAAAATCAATAAGTATGGCGTCAAAGAACTCGCACAGAGAGCCCTCGATTAAGTTTACTTTAAGGTGCGTATTTTTTTATGAAAAAGTGTGATAACATGGACTTACCTATCATTAAAACTTGAGACGAAACTGGCTGAATACGAACAACAAAGTCGCCCACATCCCATTCAAAGACTTCACAGAATGACGTTTAATCAAGACATTGAACGTTACATTCAACGACTTGATGAGGTGGCCTTACTTAATGCAGTCATCCAATGAAGGCGCAAGTCGTTCAATCAAAGAGCAGCTTCAACCTGATGGCTGCGACACTTACAAGAAATCAAGTAACCTAACATTTAAACATATTTCAACTATTTATAATGCCTATATCACGTAGGTAGTAACGAAAGATGAGAGGAGATGCTATAACGCAGGCGGGCATGACCAAAACGATCAGTTACTAGTGAACTAACGAGGCGTTCGGGTTCTTTGAGACATCTGTCACCGATTTTTGGTGTTATAAAGGCGAAGACAGTTACGTTCCTCGTCCCTAGAACACCTTCTTTCCACCACACCTACTTTCTTAGGAGATTATGGCACCTCCGCTAGTCAATTTATTCTCCCTGGCCTAAATAAACGGTCCATCTGTGACGCTACCACCGACGGAGAGAGTATCTTCATCCGCGCAGACGCATTTCATGATCCTTCGTTCAGCAATGGTGACGGCCGTGCTGGCCGCGTTGTTGATCTCCCACCAGATAGCACCGCCGAGCACGTTGCGGAAGTATGGTGGGACACTGCCTTCGCGAAGAAGGTACCTTAAAATAAAGATGAGTTGCTGAGAAGCAGTCGAATCTATTTGCTTGCTACGTTAGACTTGTATATGTGAGTGAGGTTTAATAAGCTAACAAACCTGTGTCAGAGTTTTCACAAAACTGCCTATGACATGGTAAATAAAATGAAATAAAAATTGTGATATCGACTACAATATTCGGGGACTTTACGTGCAAGCGCAACATCGCCAACTTCCAGACTCCGGAAGAACGTACAATTCTGGGACTTAATTCTGCTAATGTAGAATAGTGGTGATTGGATAACAATTGAATCGCATTAACAGTTTTAACCTTAGCGGGCATTCTGGTATTAATATATCTAAGTTATAACTCATATTGTTGATATATTAACTCACAATTATTGCAATCGTAAATCATTTGCAGACAATATGATTAATTATTGAATGACAGAAAAGTAAAGTAAAATAATTGAGTCTTGATTGGATCTCAGTCGGATGTCGCTTAAGTAAAATTTGCAGAATCGAGCCCCAGTTGTTACTCACTTATAGAATTGTTCCTCCTTGAGTTCCTCTTGACGACGTCGCCAGTATTTCCTGAGCGCTGGACTCATGGGCTGGCCCTCTTCAACTTCTTTCAGGATACTCTCCCTATCCTCTTCTATATTTTTCGTTTCATCTATTGTATCTGAGAAGTAACATGAAAAAAAGCAGCCATCATTTTCCTCGTAGGAACGTGATTTATTGAATAACTAGATTCTGCCAACGATTTCATCCGCATCCCGTGGGAATTTCTTGACAAACTGATCAATGAAGGCTCTAGGCTACTTTTGATCTGAGTTTGTCAAGAAATTCCTAATACTGAAGGAATCATTCAAATCGGACTCTAGTATATCCTACTAGCTTCCGCCAGCGGCTTCGTCCGCGTGGTGTGTTGACAAAAAGTAGCCTATGTGTTAATCCAGGGTATCACCTATCTACATACCAAATTTGAATCAAATCGGTCCAGCCGTTTTTGCGTGATTAAATAACAAACATACATCCATACATACTCACAAACTTTCACATTTATAATATAAGTAGAAAGTAGAATAAACGATCAGAAATACATGAGATCAGCGCGTTCAAGCAAGCCAACAAACTCTTCAGCTTTATAATATTACTAGCGACCCGCCCCGGCTTCGCACGGGTGCAATGCTGATACTAAATACCGTATTTCTCCACTATTTAATAGATATTATTGTAGATATAAACCTTCCTCTTCAATCACTATCTATTAAAAAAAACCCACATCAAAATCCGTTGCGTAGTTTTAAATATTTAAGCATACATGGGCGTCATACGGACAGAAAAAGTTTGTTCTATACTTTATAATATAATATATAATAATATTATAAAGAGGAAAACTTTGTTTGTTTGTTTGGTTGTAATGAATAGGCTCAAAAACTACTGGACCGTTTTTAAAAATTCTTTCACCATTCGAAAGCTACATTATCCACGAGTAACATAGGCTATATTTTACCCCGGTACGGGCAGTAGTTACCACGGGACGCGGGTAAAACCGCGGGAAAACGGCTAGTATACTTTATAGTGATAGTACCTACCTATAGATTGAACGAATTTGTAGTATAAATGGTTATGATTCATAAAAGTAACGCGTATGGACAACTGTTTCCGGGGTAGGACCACCTGGACCTTTGTCCATCAAAACTCCTCAATGATCGGTTCATTTGCAAATGATCTGAACCGATTGCTCAGTGCGACTGTATTGTCAGAAGCTTTGTTTAGTTTAGTAAAATTTTATACAGTTATTTTAATTAAGTTTAAATAAGACTTGATTTTAATTGGCGCAATATATCTACCTACTTCTTCCAAATTAAGTTGTTTACCTTCGTCGAATTCTCCCTCAACGGAGAGATCTTCCGGCTGTTTGGCTGGCCTCGAAGTGATTTCTGGCTTCACACGCTTCTGAACGTCTGCTGCCACACGAACCTTCAGATCCTCGTAAATTCTGGTAATCGATAAAAATACATAAAATGGGTTCAAACAGGGTGCATGCCAGGGTATTATGTTAATTCTCCATCTATCTATTAGGAATTTATTTCTTTAGTTTACTTATTAAACACAGGAATTTGGAATACCTACCTATACGTCAAAATTCTATCTTTAGTAAGCAAATCAACTGATACCAAGATATCTTATCGAAATCCGTCGTAACTAAAAGTTAAAAGAGAAAATTGTTTAAAGAATTCTATTGCCTGTATTGGATGAAAATAGATAGGTAACTGCAGAGCGTGCCTACCTACATGTAACATACACAATTAAAATTGTGGACTAGGACCTCAGTCTATTCAAAAACTAAATTAAAGTACTTTCAAGTAGTCTGGGACGTGCTTTGGGACAGTCAAAATCATGACAGAAATAGAACTTCAATATTCGCGCCCTTTGATTTTAAGTTTATTGGGAACAACGCCATCTACCGCAGACATTACGAATCTTCTGCCGCGGCTGTGCTTTCATGAACTTTTCACTAGTCATACCAATCTATGCTGGCTAGCCTATCTGATGCATCAAGGACTCGAGAGGGTCAGAGAAATATACCTACATTTTGTTTGTGTTCAATTTCCCGATAACTTTTTTTGTATGTTAGGTGTACAATATACATAGAAAGGAGTGTTCATTTTTTGTCTCTTCTAGCACTTCTAATCTCAATTAAATAGATGGCGCTTTGCGAAGTTCACTAATAATATTCAATGCAGTAACTAAATCGCTGATTATTACCTGTCTTACCTGTCTATGAAACGAAGATTAGGTACCTTCGTAGCGTAGGTACTCAGAGAAAGACCTAATGTTTACGGTCGATTACGGAAATACTAAATAGCATTGGCTGAGGTAACTACACCTACAAATAAATACATACGTAGGTTCTATTTGGAACCAGATGTTTTGCCACCCTAAGTAAGTCTAAGATTAAGAATAAAAGTAGTATACAAACTTATGCGCTAAAGCCTGTATGATGTCATCGATCTGTCTCTCGTCTTCAGTCCTGGAGTCGATGATGGGGATGTTGAGAATGGTCTCGCTATCCGCCTCCATGATGCAACGGTAGCGGAGTATGGCCCTCAGCAGTTCTCTGCCACCCCTCAGCTGTTCGTCTTGCTGCTCGTCCCACTCTTGTTCCAATATCCTGTTGGTAAGTCACTAGCAAATTACCATATACCTAGCTACTTATATCTTGAATTTAAAAAAAACTAATGAAAAAAAGTTTACGCACGCAAGTACTTACATACTTCGACTTTCTCCTTTTCTATGATTTGAGTGAGATTCTTTAGTTAGTAATTTTATTAGCACAACTAAATTTAACAAAGGGTAATCAAAACTTAGAGCAGTCACTCCGTGGATGGTCGAAACACGTCCACTGCTCGACAAAAGCCGCTTAACTGCTGGGTTTGCCCATACTCACGCGTTGGTAGTTCGTGGACTTAAGGTTGGCCCCTGTTGCCAACCAGGGTGATCGAAGCCAAAAAGTCTGACAACCTAATCTAACTAACAGACTTGGTAAGATTGGTTGACAGACATTCTAGTTTAGGGTGTACAGCCAACTTGGGTGAGGTCAGATAAGCCGGCACTTCCCCTGGTACTTAAGAAGTACTTAGCCAGCCGGTTGCATCCCTTTAGACTGGAAGCCGTCACCAACATATCTGACAAAAGCTTAAGTTGATAAAATTAATTTAAAGAGGTTGAACCTTAAGATATATGCTCTCGGCAGTCTCTCCGGCAGAATGTTATCTGGTTTCATGGGCTGAGATACGAATCTTTCATAAGGTCGCATCCAATGATAGAAACCTTTCCCGGTATCTTTTTTCAAGTCCTTATAAGTAAGAAACTTGGGTTTGCTTGCTTGTTTTGACTCCATCACCCATTTCTGCAAAAAGTAGGTACTTCTCAGGCACGCAAAATACACCTACCTTATACCCTACTTTTAGACCATTTTTATAGCGCAGAGAAGTTCCCATGTGATGCAAGTGAAACTTCTGGCGGAAGCTAGTACCTATCTTAATATATTAGTGTAGTTTCAAACCTCAGTCTCCGTTAAATGGACGGGAGTGAGGATGGTGACGAGGCTGCGATGATCGCCGAAGGTATCGTAATGGTTGATGGAACACCAGGGCTTCCACCGGCACTCGCGTTTATATTGTTCTAGTAACGCCCGGTGAAGTAACTCCGCACAATTCAGCTCACTAAACGAATAATGACAAGTTGTTTTTATTTGTTTCAATTCTAAAATAGGAAGAAAGCTTCTATACGTACCGTTTTAAAATGAAAAATCTTACGTTCTTGGCTAAGTACATCTCTCTGCATTTTGCATGAGATACGACGGAGGTCTCAGATTTTGCATCGAATTCTTTCTCTTCAGTATTATTGGTTGTAACTGTTTCATTTGGTTTTGAGGGGGGTGCATTATCTGTGTGATTAGTCTCTGAGACTGGCGGTGTCTCTGGTAAGCTTACACTACCTTCTTCATCAACGTACACATGTCTGTTGAACGAATCCGTCATTTTTAACCAGATTGGTTCTACATTAGTGAGACTAGCAGTATTCTCTTTAGTCAAAATTTTTACATCGCAGGTTGTGAAAGCTCTACATTCTGAGCAAGCTTCGAAAGAGATATTCAAGTTTTCGCCATTAAAAGTAGCTGAGGTTTCAGAATCCAACACAACTTCATAATTGTTATGTTTATCAATGAACACTACAGACTTATTTGGAGATTCCACAGAGATTTTATCAGTAACAGTATTTATTGAGACGGTACTAAAATGAGAATGTTCAATAGTGTATAAAATATGAATTAAAAGATAACCATCTGTTCGTTCGGTTTCTTTAATTTCTTCCTCTTCGATTTTTTTTGAAAAAGATGTTCCACTACTTCCGTAATAGTCACCTGTGTCACTTTTTTGAGATACTGAGCCTTTGGATCTGCCTTCCATCGAGTATTGAAATAGTTCGAAGTATTCTATCTCTACGTCAGACCATTCTGGGTATACTTCTTCTTCATCTATTACATAGGTCGAAATTATTCTGGTTTTATCAGGAAAAGTTACAATGTGAAGTCCATCCTTATTGATCAATGAATTAGTTCCATCCATTCGTCTAGAAAATACCTCTCCGATATTGTGGTCCGTGGCGGTTCGAATAAGAATCCTTTCTATATCGAAAGGAATATTTTGAATCCACTTTTGTCTCAAACCGTTCGCTTCTATAATTTCAAATTCATCGACTATTATTTCATATTCAATTGGTTTTTCTTCCGAAATTTTATCTTCGTCACCCGCAGCCACTTTGGATGATTTTGAAGATGCTTTGCTCAATTTACCTTTACTTTTTTTACCTTTTTCAACTGCTGGTGGTGGTTCTTCTTTGACTTCTTCAGGGACAAGCGGCGGCACTACAGCTTTATAATATTTCAGTATTTTAATGAAGGTTCCATCAGGTTTAAGTACTTCAATATCGCCATTAGGTTTGAAAATAATGACTTCACCATTTAAGCTTATACATCGCATTTCTTCATCAAGATAAGGCATTGGACGTGTGTGATATTGCTTAATGTGTGAGAGTGTTGGAGAATTTTCCTCGTGTACTGTCTCTGTTAGCATACCATTGGGCCAAGTAACATAAAGTGAGTGAAAATATTTCGTTTCATACATCGGTGTCAAAACTGTGCTAACTTTTTCGGATAACAACTTGGGTCCGGCTTTCTTATCACTCGCTGTCGTAGGATCAGTAACAGACAATGAAACGCGTTGTTGGTACATCTGTTTTTTAATGTAAATCATGACCTGATCTTTAGTTGTTATACGAAAAGATTCACATGCGTCTCTGATCTCTGGTTGAACAGTATCGCCTAAGGCTTTATGCATCCAAAACTCGTTATGACTGTTGCCAGGTAAAACATTTAATACGATATATTCTAAGTTAAGAGGTATTGTCAAAGTATACATACTTACAACCTTAGTGCCGTCTTTAGAAAAGAACGTTGCATCTTTACCGAATACTTCAACCCTTCTATCTCCTAAATCATAACCAAGGAACGGTTTCGCGGGCAGCTCAACCGATGCTTGGCATTCCCCATTTTCATGAAACGAATGTGCTTTTGGTAAAGATGCTGATTTCGTTTTTTTGCTACTTTTAGAAGAATCCGCAGACGTTGGCGAAATCGACCTTCTAGGCATTCCGTCATCCATCAGTTCGTGAGCAGATTCCTCAGGCGGAACCATTTCTTGATGTTTAAGAGAACCTTCCATTAATAAGTCCGTTTCAACATCAGTAGTTTCTAAACAAGATTGCAAGGCATGAGGATCAATAAAATCTTTTGAAATTGAACGTGCTTCTGTTAAAAGGTTTTCATCATAAATTTTTTCTTCGTTTTGTATCCAATCATAATGTTCTTCTAATATAAAATCAAAAAAATCTTGGAGACAAAGTGGCGTTGCCAAATGACAGCGCCATTCTTCACGCGCTATTCCATCCTTATTGTGGCTGTTATAAAACATTAGTATAAAACAGTCAGTAACCTCACAATATTTATAATCGACACAGTTAAATTTATTGAAAGCTTCACGTAAAATCTGAAAAGAACAGATTCCGGCAAAATCTTCAAAACTGTCGAAGTCGTCGGTGATACTGTGTTTGACTGGCTCGTTATTTTGAATTTCAACGGCCGTTACTAATTCACTTATATCTGGACATTCGAAAAGAAACTTTAATCGTTGAACTTCGGGATCAGGATCTGAATTAGAACATGCGTATTCATAGTCGTTGTCACTTTTTGTCATTGATGGGAATGAAGGAGACAGGGCGTGACCGCTTGCCAATGAAGGGCACGTGGGTAAAGGTTCCGCCATTACACTGCGCTTCAAATAATTTTTCTTAAATTCTGATATGGTCGACGTGGGCAAGTGCCGCTTCTTCAGTGAACTCCGATTGTTATACAATTTGCGACAAGCCAATACATGAATCAATCTACTAAGTTCTGCGGTTTCAACATCATCTCTTTCAAAGCATGACAGCAACACATTAACATGAAAATTTATTTTTGCTTCTAGTTCACCAGTCGGTCGATTTTGACTACGAAAAAGGTTATGAATAGGCATACCAAGCAGTGCCGAAAATATAATGTTATCTAAGTTAATATTTCCTAGATGAAAGGTGTTATATTTAGCGATATCCCCATAATTTATCACAATTGGATCCTTTTGATCTTCGTATTCCTCACCGTATGAAACGCGATATGTTTTCTTGCTAGCGTCTGTATTACACAACGTATTGAAGACATTTCTTACTAAAGTTTCCGCATTTTCTGTCTTATGTTCTTCCGTTATTTTCTGTGGTCCATTCAAAGTAACAGCTGTCGACAGAGAAGATCTACTAGTTTCCTCTTGTAATTCTTGATTATTGCAAACTATTTGAAGAATGATGTCTAAAACTGAATAAATGGTTACGCACTCCAAAGGTAAGTCGTGTATTTGTTGGTCGTAATGCTTAGCAGAACGTTCATTGTAGGTTTCTTCGGGTATTTCTATAATAGACATATTATGTTGGTAATGAAGATGCTGCCTGGACAAGTCCTGAATGTCGTACATCAGGAAACAGATTTCATCGTATATTTTATCAGGATTGCCCGAAAGGTTCTCAGAGTTCCAGTATGGAGGAGCAAACACAATGAAAGCTGTGTCTTTGAAGTAATCAGCAGAGTCCTTATTTATTCGCAAGAATTGCAAATCATCCCAAAATTTTGATGATTTTTCTGCCAACAGTTCAGTTAGACTTTGTCCCCTCTTCGTTTGTTTTAACAGACTTGATGGAATAGGAGTAGTGTTAGGATCTATTCTTATTTGCACTACAGCTGTTAAAGGTATTCCAACTTTAACGAGGCACCCCGGTAAGTAAGGTTCTACAAATCCAGTCACAGCGACATACAGGTTTGGCCCATCGGTGGGATAGTCATCGACGTACACCTTATCTCTCCACTCTTCACCTCTCACTCGGAGTAAGGTATTAAATTTTTTGCCTTCCGTTAGGTCAGAGCCTGCACTCACTGGTTCCTCTCCCTTGCCTTTTGCCTTAGCGGCGGGAGGAGGCACTTCTGGTTCAGTTGGCTTTTGTGCACTGACAGAGCCTTTTACTTCTTCCTTATCAATCATTGTTGCAGATTCCCTTTGCACACCTTGCTTTACTTCAAGCCTTTGCTTGCTAATATATAGGTATTCGTCTTTCATCTTCAATATTAGATGTTTAACTACTAGAGCTAACACGTCTGCTGGGATGTCCTTCTTATCTTTAAGATACGACTGAGCCTCTTCGAAAACTCGAAGGTTATCATCTTTGACTTTTTTCTCGGCACCCAGTTGGTTAATCATAAATATTGTTTCAGTTTTGCAAATATTTTTGATGACAAATCTCTTTTCCTCTGCAGCAAATACTTCGAACTTGTTAAGATACATCCGTTCCTGGTCGCTGCCAGCGGATTCGATGAGGACTACTTTCACCTTCCAATGTTCTTCGTCCAATGGAGCTTCTTCGATTACCGTTCGCCATGCGTTTTCATCAAACACGTCCGATTTCTTTTCCTTTTTAGGAGCCATTTTAAGATATTCCTCGTTGATTTGATATTTTTCTTGTGTATCTTTTCAACAAATTGCATTGATGTTATAAAAATTGACATTTACATATTTTTTTAATAAAAAGGTCTGCACAAAAAAAGTTTACATAAAACAAAAACTTAACAAGTACAACATAATATAAATAAATAAATAGCTATATTACTGCCAAGGTTTGTTAGAATACCTGTACTACTACACTTATATACTGCACTTTGAATTCATTGTCAGATCTGATGTGGTGGTCACAACATATTTCGCTGCAAAGATATTATCGTCGATACGAATGAAATGAGCCCAAACACTTAATATTTCCCTTGAGTTTCTGACGTCTCCTTTATCCCTTTATCAGGTTAGGTCCAAACCTTCACGGTCATATAGACTGTTCTAACATACCTACACACGAATATCAAGTTTTCACCCGATGCGTGCCTACAATTTTCAAGAGTTGCCCTCGATTTCTCAGGGTTTCCATCATTCGATCCTGACCTGGTAACAACTGCGAGTAACTATACCTACTCGCTCCTTCATACAAAGAAAGATTTTTGCAAATTGGTCCAGGCGTCTTCGAAAAATCGAGTAACAAAGCCAAAAAACAGATGAATTGGGGACCGGCCTTATTTTGAACGTTTCTGCACACTTACCTCGTTTCCTGCGGTTCTTCAGAATCAGTTTTACTCGGTATTTCTTGATTGTTATTAGCTTCGCATAATATCGAAAAACAACGGATCGGTTATTTCCGCAAATGATACTACAGGGTGATACGAAACTAGAAAAAAATACAATAATTTGCTTTCAGTAACAATTTAATAACAAAGTTTGTATCACAATCCATGCAGGTTCTTTGATTTTTTTTTACATATTCTACATAGAAAACAAATAGATATTAAGCTTAACAACAGTACTATTCCGTAAGTATAAACGGATAATTTGTAACTAAAACAAGAACAGATATAAAAAAATATATAGGATATATAAAAATATAGAATAGATATAAAAATTAAAGAATCATAAAGTCTAGAGATTCGCATCGGCTACACATGGATATCAATCTATTAGTCAGAGGAAACATTTTGTTTGTTTTTATCCTAAAGGCTCCAAAACTACTAAACCATAGTAGAAAACACATTCAGAAGTTTTGTTTCATCGCGAACAGACAGACAAAAGAACCCTAGGACTTGAAGTACGAAATATAAACTAAACTATATTATAAGGTCCCATTAAAATGGATGGACATACAGCTATCCAAACAATTTTTTTATAGTGTTCATATTTCCGGCAAATGCTTTTCAATCCAATCTTTAATAGTTCTCATGCCTCGTTTGTTGAGTGAGTGTCCCAACCGCTCCATAGTGTGAAACTCTCCTTGAACGCCCAGTTCCTTCAAAGTCTTAAATGTCCCGTGTCCCCATTCCCAGTCTACCAGATCGTCGCTGTCGCCGTGAATTTGAAGTAGTGGTGGCACTGCAATTTAAAATTTAAAATATTTATGTTTAAATTAGCTTCTGCCAGCGGTTTCACCCGCATCCCGTGGGAACTACTTTCCGTACCGGGATAAAAAGTAGCCTATAGCCTTCCTCGATAAATGGGCTATCTAACACTGAAAGAAATTTTTAAATCGGACCAGTAGTTCCTGAGATTAGCGCGTTCAAACAAACAAACAAACTCTTCAGCTTTATAATATTAGTATAGATTAGTATAGATAAAAATGGGCCGGTATCGAGCCACGCTCACCACGCCGGGCTCTAGAAACTACGGAACCCTACACGGGTTATACTTTAGGGGTACCATACCTAGAAACTCAGAAAAAATCATAACAGCTCAAAGTTCAGCAACATCTTTCGGCAAATAAATTATTAAAATTTAGATATAATCTAGGGTTATGTACGTTGGGTTTACAGCAATAATTTTGGATTCCGTGAACCGTGAACCATTGTTTTATTTGAAAGAAGATACGACAAGGATTTTAAAATATGTAAACATACTATTTTTTTTTCTAAAAACTATACAATAGATGCTGAGCGGAAGTGGCTATACCTAATCATAGTAATCAATCATTGTGTACAAAAAATTAAGACAAAGTTAAAAGTGAAAATAAAGATTCTTATTCTAACACATAACATTTAATTTCTCTGAATTTAATGAATAAATACAAAGTAAATTAATAAGTTTCGTTTCTGGCAAGTATGTGAATGTACACATGCAAGCGATGCAGAGCTCATGTTACACCCTATACAATATATATGAGAAACATCCAATTGGCCTAATTCGTTTGACTAACACGCAACAATCGCAAACACAATAAATAAACTATTAGCATAAGAATGAGTACTTACGTCGAGTCCCAGAAGCATTTTTAATTTCATTGAAAACAGCCGAGTTGTTGTTTAAAAATGAGCTGAAGGCAAATGCTGCGGCCACGTTCCTATCCCAACAGTATGCTGAGTGAAACGCCAAAGCACCACCCATTGAAAATCCACCTGTAAGCACAATTTCAAGAAATTATTCATAAGTTGTATTTGTATCATTTATCTTCTATATGTATAGCAGAGATAACCTCAAAATATCACAAGACTAACCCTATGACATGTGATTGTTATGTGATATCAACAACATTTAATAGTTAATGCCGGTACTTCTAGCTAGTATATCCTAAAAATATTTGTTACAGTTATTTCACTTAAATGAAATGAAAATATACAAAAGTATCAGGTTCATCCTCCGAACCTTTTTCCCAACTATGTTGGGGTCGGCTTCCAGTTTAACCGGATGTAGCTAAGTACCAGTGCTTTACAAGGAGCGACTGCCCTATCTGACTCCCTCAACCTAGTTACCCAGGCAACCTAATACCCCTTTAGGTTAGACTGCTGTCAGACTTACTGGCTTCTGACTACCTGTAACGACTGCCAAGGATGTTCAATGACAGCTGGGACCTACAGTTTAACGTGCCATCCGAAACACAGTCATTTGTGTCTAAGATATACTTAGAAAGTACATCCAAACTTATAAAAGTTGCATTGGTACGTGCCTGGAATCGAACCCGCGCCCTCATACTCGAGACGTTGGTTCTTTGCCCACTAGGCCACCTAGACTCAAAAAACAGTACACAAAAGTATACAGGTTGCAGGAATGTATGTAAAACTACTTCATATATTTAGGCACGTAATTCCGCTCGGCTTTGAGTGTCACTCACCAACTATTATCCTATTGCTCGGTATTCCAGCACTATTCTCCTTGTTAATGAGTTTCTTAACTTCCATTTCTATATTCGCTATGGAGTCCGACTTTTCAGGCACATCAGGAGTTATATCAGCACGGTCAAACCAGACATTACTCATTGCCCCTCCAGCCGGAGTATATGGCTGCAGTGGTGCTGTCGGATACATCACCTTCAGATGAGGAAATGAGAAATTTGCTACCATTAACCTGACCCATTCTTTTATATCAGCACCTGAAGATCCTGAAACACCAATAATTACAACTTTCAATATGACAGACTTTGATCAACTAATGCTAAGACGACCCACTGACCAATGTTTTATCCTACTTAGAAAAATAGGTTTAAACACAACGGGAGGTTTCAAAATAAAATATCTTACAATCCAGAAAGCAGTGGTACTAAACACATACCAAATAGCTAGAAAATTCTTAACAACATAGTCTGTAAATATTAGAAAAAATATGTAAATCTATGATGAGGTTATTGGGGTTACTTACCTGAACCATGAAAGAATATAACAGTTCCAGTATGTTTTGGTCCGGTGTGTTGGGTCAAATGTAAGGCACCTAATCGCGACATGTTGCACAAATGACTCCAACCAAACTCCAAGTACAGAATATTAATTATTATAAGACTAGAATAATCACTCAAAAGTCAAATGTCAAGACTGGTCAAGACCAAGAAACATTGACCACAGATTACCTAGTGCAGATGGGTAGCATTAGCATAGAGTACAGATATGGTACAGATAGAGCATTATAGCATCTACAGAAACCATAAGCAGAGGAACTACAAGTAAAAAAGTTCCACTCAAGAATTTTCGAGAGATGGGGTTGTTGGTTTCATGTTCCTCTAGACAAAATTCAGAACTCTTAGGTAAATACATGGAATAAGGAAAGATAAGCGGAGATGCCATAATGCAGGTAGGTCAGACGCCTTCTTCAAGTAGTAGGTTAAATACTTTACGGTGAGCATGACCAACGGGATGTTCGGGATCTTTGAGGCATCTGTCACCGATAGTTTTTATTAAAAATATGAGCGTTTTCCAAAGAACGTAAAAAAATGGAGGCAGAAGCGTTCCTCGCCCCCGCACACCCATTTTGGCGCGCTACTTTATTATATAGGACATTTTCTGATAAGGCACCTCCACTAGAAATTTTGCAATTATGCCTTATGGTTTACAAAGAATTTCATGTAGCGCTAGATGAAAAAACATTTTACACCCGCTGAGGTTGGGAGAATTTTTATTTACTTATTTCCCACCTAAATATTGAACTAAGTACCGATGCTTTTTTAACTATCGTTTCATAAACTTCGGTTATTTGTACACTATCCTATCCTATCCTACATACTATAAAACAAAGTCGCTTTTTCTGTCCCTATGTCCTTTTGTACGCTTAAATCTTCAAAACTACGCGGAGGATTTTGACGCAGTTTTTTTTTATAGATAGTGATTGAAGAGGAAGGTTTATATGTATAATAAAATCCATTAAATAGTGGGGACATACTGTTATGCCGTGCGAAGCCGGAGCGGGTCGCTAGTTAAATATAAAAAACCGGCCAAGTGCGAGTCGGACTCGCGCACGAAGGGTTCCGTACCATTGTTTATAAAACGTACAAAAAAATCACGTAAGTTTTCAGTATTTGTTGTTATAGCGGCAACAGAAATATAACGATTCATAAGATACAGCCTGGTGAGTGGTGACAGAGGGACGGACGGACGGACAGAGGAGCGGAGAAAGGTCTTTAAAAAATAATTTAAAAACAGACCCCCCGCCGGCATCAATCGTTTTCGCATCGTCGTATTACCTCACATAGCGGGCTAGAGGAATTATAGGAGTGGCTTAAATGTCAATAAATTATGATAGGTATTGAAAATTATCTTATCTATTATACATATAAAAGAAAATCGTGTTAGTTACTCCACTTATAACTCAAGAACGGCTGAACCGATTTAGCTGAAAATTGGCAGGGAGGTAGTTTAGAGCCAGAAGAAGGACATAGGATAGACATTTTTGTCACCATCTAGCTACGGGAAGCAGTTATCTCAGGACGCGGGTGAAACCGCGGGCGGAAAGCTAGTATAGGTATAAAAATGAATTGCTGTTCGCTAGTCTGACTAAAACTCGAGAATGGCTGGACCGAATTGACCGAATTGGTTTTAAAATGTTTGTAGAGATCCAGGCAAGGTTTAAACGATACGAAGTGTGACATATTATAAGCGATGTTTAACAGAGTTGAAGAAAAAAAAGAGGCGAAGTGCGGAGCTACGCGGATGTTGCTGTTCACATAAGCAGTTACAGATAGTTACATAAACTTGTTTATTTAAGTATACAATTTTTATTTCAAGTAAAAACAAACATCTACAAAACAAGATATAAACGAGCAATAAATGTAGTTGGATGGATCTATCATCGAAAACAGTACCACTGTCTTTAAATCACAGGTACTTAGGTAAAGGATATGCATATAAAAATGAACGTAACATTTTTTGTTTCGTTTTCGGTTTGGTTTCCTCCTCTTTTGGCAATTCAATCGTTTTCTTAACCAATTCCGTTTTAGATTCTAATAAGGTGATTGATTTCTGTAATAGCGTTTGTTCACGTTCTTCTAGGCTCAATACTTTTTTTGGCTTTGGCGGTTCCCATTGATGTTTATATTGATTTTTTAAATTATTTTTTAATCTTTTATTGTGGGTATTTAAAACTGTTTCAATACCATCTTTCCTTTTATATTTATTTGGCGCTGGAGTTTTGTAAGAACTCGTTGGAAAACGTTGAGCACGAGATAGTGATCCCCGATTAACCGCATTATTGCACCTTGGCTTGTCTAAACAGTAGTAGCCCGGGCCAGGGACGACGAGCGCTCCATGCACAGGTATCCAGTTATGCCAGGGCTGAAAACGTCCCTCAGAACTGAAAAACGGGGCAATGTACTGTGTTTCGCGAGATCTTACTACATGTCTTTTAATTTGAGGTAAATCGGCCGGGCCCGGTTCATCATGTTTTTTGACTAATGGTTTCATTCGTATAGTTTTCGACTTAAATTCCCATGTCGGTTTGATGCATGGTTTTGCCGCCTGTTCATCGATTTCTTCATCAGCAAGGTCAAGGCTATCACTTTCTTCACTTTCTTCAACTATGTTATCTATGAATCTCTTGGCAGATGAACCGAAGGGTGCGGTTCTGCAATGGAGATAATTACATACGCTATACCTGACATCATACGAAGCTGGACTTGGTCCTTCTTCACGTTGAATTTTGAATCTATTTGTTTTTGACCCAAAACATGGAGGTTCAGGTAGAGTCGCATGGCAAAGTGCATCATGTTTTATTGGGTCGAAATCTCTCCGCAGCTTATGATCTGCAGGACCTGGACTCACCTCTGTTTTTGGCTTTGGAAACCGTTCATCTTTTGACAATGTATTCTGAAGTTCTGTTCCTTTGGGTAACTTAGGATCGTATGTTGTAGGACCCGGTGGATTATCTAATAGATTTTTTTTTTCAATCAAATCCATAAAACGTAACTGGGCGGTCGTTTTTCTTTTAAAAGCGCGAATTTTCTCTGCACATATTTCATCTGCAGTAGGCTTTCTTTCGAAGGAATAATCAGCTGGACCAGGCCTTACTTCTAGACTTTTTTGACATCGTTTCGAAGTTCTCTTACTCCATTTGCAACCTTGGTAATAAGCTGTAGATTCTTTCACTCTGGCATCATAAAACGGTGGACTTTCATCTCCATATTCATCCCGCAGTCGAAATTGATTGCCCTCGGATGTAATTTTAAAACCATGATCTCTTCTTGAAGGAGTCGACAAACCTTCGTCACCCAAAACGGAACGAGGAGTGGGGCCTTTAAATAAACGTCTCTTAACTTTCCCTTGACAAATAATTTCCTCTTGTTTTTCTTGTCCTTGTCCAGTAGGGCATTCGCAAGGACTTAAAATCCCGCATTTACATAATATTTCCGCCAAGTCTTCTGCACTGAAAGCTTCATATGGAAATCTTGGTTGCTTTGAAAGCATTGCTGAACAATTTGGAATATTTCTTGGTAAAGTCTGGTCATAATCAGCCTGGGTCCATAATTTACTTCCTGTATGCGTGTTGCGAGGTGTCCTCGATAGAAACGGAGCGACATTCTGTTTTAGTCCAACTTTCTCATTTTGGTATGCTCCAGGATCAAGAAGTGTAAAATATTTTTGAGGTTGTGAAAATCGAGGAGCTAAGTTATAAGCCATGATGACTGTGTGGGTATCTTTTACACATAAAGATACCCACACAGATATATTTAATGTGGTACCTACTGAATACCAGCACAGTAAACGTTGCTCAAAAATATAATAACCATAATAAAAAGTAAAAGGTAAAAGATGTTTCTTTTTTTTTGTTTTAGATTAGCTACACCTATTGCTACTGTCTATGTCATTGTCAGCAGGTATAATAACCTTAAATATTATGTAATGACGTGTAATGACATAATATGACATTGTAATCAATAACGGTTTGGATCAATGGTTTGGATAAGCAAGAATTTTGGAGTGGGAGTGGAGGAAAGACCATCACAGACAAGAACACTGAGTATCCATACCTCAATCCATATCTTTGTATCTGAATACTTCTGGTAGCGGGAAATTCAAAATAAAATGGCCTTTTCATGTTTTACTTAAGTTAACAGTAGATACGAAGTGTGATCTTATCAATCGTGGTGATAATAGATAAAAATAAAATATATTTAACTAAATGTGGAAGCATTCACCTTAAGGTAAACGCACACCTATCAGAATAGACCGCGGCGAAAGCGCTAAACCAATGAATTTATAAATTTTGTTTCATTGCGCGCGGGAAATTGCACATTCGCATTAAGTATAGGAGACGACTCTGTATTCTATATTCTGTTCTCTAAATGCTTGATATTATTTGTGCTTTAAATTGTATTTATTTATTTATTTATTTAACAATTTATGTACACAGTGAACATATAAAAAAGAAATAGACATAGTATAGAAATAGTACAAAGGTACTGCTTATTTCTAAATCGAAATCTCTTCCAGCAGACCCGTAGTAGGAGAGTTAGAATAAAGAGAAGTAGGTAGATAGACTGTGTAAAAGGACATAGTAAAGATATATAAATTACACATATATATATATAAAGCAAAAGATACATACATACAAAAATACATACAAAAATACATACAATAATATTGATTATATAAGTAGCAATATGTTGACTAGGGCATCTCCATATACTTCGTAGAATCGTCCCGAGTGACGGGTATGACGCGATGCGCTGCGGGCCAATCACCGCTTTTGCCCGCCCCCTCACCTCACTTCATACCACAAAAGGGACCCAATAAATTATTTCTGCGCAGCTGAAGGTGAGCGCTCAAGGTTCGTGCCGATGATTATACATACTATAATACCTCCGTGGCTTAGTATTAATTTATTTACATCAGAGTATAATTTTAAACTGTGGTGTGAATGACGTTGTAAATTGTAATGGCTGATTTACATTGAGTCAGTAACTGACGTCAGTCCACTGACAAGTCAGTGCTGACCCGGCACTGCCATCGTGTAAATTGATTTGAAGTCAGTACAGTACTGACACGTCAGTACTGACTTCAATATACGAGTTCGCTCCCCCTCCACCCGCGCCAGTGCTACTGACCGCGTGTAAATACGCCCAAGTCAGTGAAGTCTGTCGCTGCCGCTCTATTGAATAAGGACCACGCTTCCTCATTTCGAAAGGACATTCCAGAAGCTAAAAATGTCAGCGTAATTTCGAGTTTCACTTTGGCTGGCAAGGCGTCTCTCATAAATGTGTCTTGACGCTGAACAGAGCCTGATAATAACATAAGCAAATCGTCAAAGTTTTTTGGCGTCATTCTTAAAGCCAGTTTGTATTCTTTAGGATCTTCAGTTCTCAACTGGGTTAACAACAGAGAACCCCCAGTTATGTCTCTGTCCTCTATCCATTTTCTAATCCAAATTCGTTTCTCTTTAGATATCTCTTCTTCACACATATCACTTAGTTCTTGCATCATTACTGAGGTACATTTTCTTAACAAATTATTAACTTTTATTTTTTGCTGTTTTCGAGAATTCATTTTTCCGCACTGACTTTACGAACGTGTGTACACCAAAAGAAATATCCTCGACTACTGACGAAACACTGACTTCGTGTAAATAGCACGCGTCAGTTTTCGGCGCCTACACTGACGTCAGTTACTGACTCAATGTAAATCAGCCTTAAGACTTGACAATTGACGGTTGACATTTGTTGGTATGTCAATGTTTGTGACTTGTCACTAGACTGCTGAACATATTTTAACTTTGCTTCTAGTTTCGACAACAAACCTCTTGGTTTACGTGCCGGCTACAATTTTGTTTTTTTAAATTATTAATCATATAAGTATTCAAAAACATGTTCATATAATCATTGAATTCATTATAACGTTAGGAGAAATTACATGAGCGATTGAAGTTACAGTGAAGTGGATTAAAAAATAATAATGCGCTTTCATCGCCGTGGTTTACGGAGTTAAACATGGATTCGAAGCTTTTTAGAATTATTATAGGCGTACTCTATTTAGTACTGTTAGCCTCTGCGGATGAAGAAATAAACGTAGATGGTGTGTGCAATTCTACAACATCTGAGCGAGTACATTACGAATTCAATTCAGATGTAGTCAGTAGCGAACATATAATAACTTACAAGGGTTACTTCCCACGATCGACTCGAGAGAACTATGTCAGCGCAGCTTTGAGGAATGCAGGGGTGAGTTTATCAGTTAAACTTTAAACTTATTTTATACATAATTTTCCAATCATCTTTTTCATTCAGCTCCATGTAATTAGACGTATTAAGTGCATTTGCTAATCCAATAACACTATCCTATCTATTAAAACTAAAAAGGCCAGGCTACATATCCCTCCACCTTGAAGACCCTATCAAATTGACTGAAATTTCAATTTGCGTGCTTGGGACTATAACAAAAAATATGGATTAATATTATCGGTTCTAATTACTTAAATAGTTTCATAATGTTAAAAGTTAATAACAATAACATTTGTTGTCTTTTTTAGCCCTAAAGTATTCTGCCGTACAGTTGGTGTTTTATCTCTATTTCTGGTTATGACATCATCCTAAATATATAGCTTTCCACCATAGGTCCTACTTTCAAAATACCTAGCTTTTCAGCCAGGACCATTTTTGATCACAGGAATTTTTCAAATGCCACATTCAATTCAATTGTTTATTTGCATTCAATATGTTGTACAAGTGGTATTTTTATAAAGTTAATACAATATATTGGAAACTATATGGACTCGGTAGGGCACAGCATAAAGTGGTTGGAGAGGTTTGCACTTTGCAGTACATATCTTATTACCTAGTTTACATTCACAGTATAAAACATTGTCCCACATTTCAGAGTAGAAATGACTGAGAAATGGTGTAATTTTTCGAATTTTGCACTTTAGAAATGTATTATGCAAACTTGGTAAAGATAGATAGACAAGTTAGATAATCTTTTTAAACAGTTGTTAGAAAATTGCATTTGTTTTGATGATAACATTTTATCTCAATTTATCAAGTTAATTAATTTCATAAAAAGTTATTCTTTACCGTATACTCAGTAGATAATAAACATTATCTATTTCCTGTGTTTTTTCTGATAAAAGAGAATTTGCTTCACACAACCAAATAAATAGGAGTACATAACCTATCAACTTTTGTAATAAAAATGTTTCTTTGAGTACTTCATTGAATATCAATCTTGTTTTAGTATTACCACTGTACTAATGTTGAGTTGTTTGATTATTATTTATGTTCCACCTGAAAAATAACTACTGAATTAACTATTTGTATTATCACATCATTGTACAACATCACCTACATTTTTATAATAAATACATTTTACAAATAATAAATAGCTGACTTTGAGAATAAAGTTATCTTAAACTTGATAGATATTTCAACAATGTTTAGGAAATACAAGCTTGTATATACTGCAATATGAACACCAATACTCCACTTTGAGTAGGCACTTAACTGAAGGAGAACAATCTTGAAATGGCTTGTAACTCTCTCCTTTGTGATCAGTAGAGACCCCTAACTTGTTGCCAATAGGACCACATTTATCTGTCTGATGTCATCTTACACATAACATGCCTTAGTCATATTGTGTAAGGTTGACACTGAAATATGTACTGAAATTTTAGTTTCTTTATTTGAATATACATATAGATAACTGGGTTGAAGAGGTCAGATAGGTAGTCGCTCCTTGTAAAGCACTGGTACTCAACTGCATCTGGTTAGACTGGGAGCCAACCCCAACATACTTGGGAAAAGGCTAGTCAGATGATGAATATATTAAGTATATCTTGGACACCAATGGCTGATAAAAAGGTGAAGGAAAACATCTTGAGGAAACCTGGACTATAAAGTCCGAAATCACCAACCCGCATTGAGCAAGCGTGGTGATTAACGCTCAATCCTTCTCTGCGTGAGAGAAGGCCTGTGCCCAGCAGTGGGACGATAAAAAGGCTGTAACAGTAACAGATGGCCAATTTTGGTAACAAGTTACTAATAATTTTTATTGTCATTAAATAAATTAATTGTTATTAGATATCAAACTGGACTTTGTTGCGACGTGACAATCCGGCGAGAGAGTATCCGAGTGACTTTGATGTGATCATCCTTGAAGATGGTGGCCGACGAGCTCTAGATGCTCTCAAAGACCATCCAGCTATCCGACGGGTTACAGCACAGCGACAAGTCACTCGTACCATCAAATATATAAACGAGGTAATATACTACTTATTTACAGACTTATACAGTGTTGGCAGTCGTTATGGGCAGTCAGAAGGCAGTAAGTCTGACAGTCTTACCAAGGGATATTGGGTTGCCCCGGTAACTAGGTTGAGGAGGTCAGATAGGCAGTCTTCTTGTATTATAAAACACTGGTACTCAGCTGCATCTCACAAGACTCGAAGCTGACCACAACATAGTCTAAATTCTACAAGCTGAGCTTTTTGTTAAATTAGCTGACTAAAAAGCTTTAGTTAATAAAAGAAATGCTGAATTTTCTGTGTATTATAAGTGGGACTTTAAAGGAACTACAGAATGTTTATAATAATGCATGTTTTTAAGTCATTAAACGCACAAAATTTGTGCGAAACCGCTTGGTTGGTATGTACTTAATTTTCAATAATTTTCTGTCTGCTAAAATACATATAAATATCTCCAAAGCTTTGTTCTTGTTAGTATGAATGATATAATTTACAGATTTTGATTGTTTTATTTTTTGACGTTGTTAATAATGGACTTATGTTTGAATGAAGATATTATTGTATTGCAGTACAATGTGATAGTGTTTTCAAAGTGTTCTTGTTATGTAGGATGATTGCGGTCCAACCGGGTGTTTGTATGCGGGTTGGCGCAATCATCGTGCACGTGCTCTGCACTCCCTCAGGCAACCGCGCGAGGTGAGGACTTTATTCAATGTCGCTTGTTATTTTTTCTTAGTGCATCTTGTCAATGAATTACCCAGGTTCTATAATGCCCATTTTCGCCAAGAAATGCCTAAATTTAGGGATCCCCTAAGAGCATTTATGGAACACTTAACCCCTTGAATGCCGGTGCGCAAATCCACGCGAGACACGATTAATTTTCTATTGTTCTCTAATTAGCGGCATTCAAGCAGTTAATACGAATTTCGTTTTCACCAAAGTTTAAATGTCACTTATAACCTTTAAGTATTGGGGGAGACCTTATTCTAAGTGACACTTAGTTAGAAAAACGTTAAGAGATTTTTGGCGAAAACGGGCATAACCCCCGCATTCATAGACATTTAATGGTTATTTGAGCTATTCCTTAGTGAAGGATTTCTTTGACAATCCGTCACTAATGATTACTTAAGTCACTCCTTAGAAATAATTTTTCATATCGGTTTTGTAGTTTCAGAGCCTAGTTTAGCGTACAAAAAAACAAAAACATTTTTCGTACTTTTTATTTTATTAGTGTAGATTAATTTTAAATTATCCAAACAGTGATTTATTAAGATTTTTTATAAGAATGGGATAGAGGATATATGTATAACTGTGTGATATTCAACAGAATGGTGGCTACACTTCTAGGAAACTTTTGCGGACAGTTCCACGACAGATAACGTCGGTGCTGAAGGCAGACCTACTGTGGTCTCTTGGGGTCACTGGTCAGTATCACTGTTATTTATCATAGCTTAGAGTACTCTGCAAGTGCTGCGGGATTGTTCGAAAGAGTTACCGCGGCCTTGGTACATAAAAGGCCTACTATTTGTATGAACATGTGAAATAAGACGTCACATATTGTGCACATCAAGCTGTGTACTAATGAACATATTTTGTTGTCAAGTGTAATTTTTTTAACACGCTTTACCGAACGAATATAATAATGTATTTTGTTTTGGACCTAGTCAAATCCTCAATTGTTTTGTCACCAGGCGAGGGTATAAGAGTGGCGGTGTTCGACACGGGTTTAGCTCGAAATCACCCGCACTTCGGCCGCATTAGGGAGCGAACAGACTGGACGGGTGAGAACACACTAGACGACGCTCTTGGCCACGGCACATTCGTCGCGGGTGTCATCGCTTCGCGGTCCGATTGTCTCGGCTTCGCGCCCGACGCCGACCTGCATATATTTCGCGTCTTCACCGATAATCAGGTATGTTGGTACGATAGAGAAATAATTATCTGACGATCGCTGACTGCTGCTGTGAACTGCTGACCGCACATGCCGCGGCTGCAATGTATATGCAATAATAGTTTACCCCGCGAACTTCGTATCGTTTAAACCTTCCCTGGACCCCTACAAACATTTTAAAACGATCGATTTCATTCATGCATTTCAGTAGCAGTAGCTAGCTTTCAAAATGCACCTGAGGTGTATTAAACACCCGGGGCTGCGGGTTGTTCGAAAGAGATACCGCGGCCCTGGTACATAAAAGGCCTATGACGGAACACGACGGTTTTTAGTCAGTAAGAGTCTGACACTCCCTCACCGCTGCTAACCCACAGCGGGAGGGATCATTTGATGATTTTTGACATCGTTAAAAAAAAAGATGTATAAAACACAATCATATATTTCCTAAATCTTGGTAAATATTTCTATTGACACTTTCCCCTCGACGCGCGACGGAATACCAACACAATGACCGTATATCTACTAGATTTTGTCGGTGACTTCTTTCGAGTGGACTTTTCACATTTTCCGCGATCGTTCCACTGATATGAAAAGCACAATTATTTTTTTCCTTAATCTAGAATTGATAGATCGTTTGTTTAATGGAACTGCAAAAATTGAGTCCGATACGACTGCGATGTTATTTTTAAGATTTCGCGGAAAGTGCATAAAAGAGTCGATGACCTTATCATATACCTAATTAATGTCATGTTTATACGTAATTGCTAGAAATAGATCGTGTTCTGGGAAAACACGACTCTAGTTTTAACCTTACAATAGGAGTGAATATTTTTTATTAGCTATGCCTCATTGCTGGAGAACATAACACAACGTTATATATGTCACCGTAAGATTACAAACATCGGTAGATTACAATCTATCTCGAGAGATTGTAAACTGTCCAATTATTGTGAACCGTAACATCTGATTGCAATTTAACGTATTATTTTTCGCTATATTATAATCTATCAATGTAAAGCGGTCAAATTGTCAACTGGCGTAGAACGGAATGCATTTTGCGCGCTGATTGGTAGAACGTAATATATTCCTGACATATGGAGGGAACAAATTGTAACGAAATATTTATTCTTCAAACACAAATTGAAATTGGAAAATTATAAGAAACTTTTATATAAAAAAAAAAAAAAAAACAATTAGGTAGTTTGTCTTCAAACACAAACAAATATTAAAAAAAAATAAAAGGGAACTCCATGGGAACAGAACGGCTGGTCGTGATTGGTCGATCTTACAAAAAGACTGACCAATCAGGGAGAGCTTTCGGACAGTTGACAATTTGACAATTTCTCATCGATAGATTATAATATAGCGAAAAATAATGCGTTAAATTGCAATCAGATGTTACGGTTCACAATAATTCGACAGTTTACAATCTCCCGAGATAGATTGTAATCTAACGATGTTTGTAATCTTACGGTGACATATACATAGGTATCTACATATGTACATCAATTTCGTGGAAACACTGCGCGGCTTGTCGAAAAGCCGACGATTTTAAATATTTTTAGCTTCAACAACATCATTGTATACTTATTTTGTTAGGTATAAATACCTTTTCATAGCATAAAGGCTGGGGTACCACAAGGATCCGTTTTAGGCCCCACTTTGTACATATTATATACTGCAGATATACCCACAAGTGACAATGTTCTGTCTGCAACGTTCGCTGATGACACAGCGGCACTCTGCAACCACAAAAACCCTACTGAAGCATCCTTGGCCCTCCAGACCCACTTGAACAAAGTTAATTCTTGGATGAAAAAGTGGCGAATCAGAGCCAGCTCCAATAAATCAGTGCATGTCACTTTTACTTTGAGACAAGAAAACTGCCCTCCAATCAAGCTCGGAGACGATACTCTACCCCATCACGATTCAGCCAAGTATTTGGGCATACATCTTGATAGGAAGCAAACCTGGAAAATCCACATAAAAAAAAAACGCGAAGAGTTAAACGCACGACTCAGAACCCTAAATTGGCTGGTAGGCAGAAGATCCTGCGTCACAATGGAAAATAAGATACTTATTTACAAAACTGTCATCAAACCCGTGTGGACGTATGGAATTGAGTTATGGGGCTCAGCAAAAAACTCAAATGTGGAGATTCTGCAACGGTTCCAAAATAAAGCACTGAGAATAATAACCAATGCACCACTGTTTATCAGAACAAATGAACTCCATGAATACACTGAAATGAATATGGTCAAGAAAGAAATAGAAAATAGAGTTAAAGCTTACAAGAGTCGCATCGACGCTCATACCAACACACTTGCATCAGCACTCTGTGAATCGTTAAAGGACAGAAGGCTAAAAAGACAACACACATGGGACGTTCTTTGTTGACTAATCCCAATCTAATATGAGACGGTTTCCTCGCTGGAGGAACAGTTCTCAACTGTCAATAAATCCTCACAAAAAATCTGTTTAAGGCTGGTAAAGCCGATCGCAAGATTATTGAAAAAAAAAAAAAAAAAAAAAAAAAAAAAAGGTATATATACCTGTGTGTTATTAGTTTATTACCACGGAGGACGTATGTGCGGACTTAGATAAAATACGACTGCGCTGAAATAAAACGCGCATTTACGCCTTAATACCTATTCCATGTCATAGGCAGTAAACCTGTCGTCTGAGATTAATTTTTAAGGGTGCATCTACACGGTGCAAGTAGCTTGCGCATGTTAAGGCACATGCGCAAGTTACATGCATTCGAAAAACATGTGGATCTATTCGACTCGCGCATGTACCAAAGCAAAATACCCAACCGCCTGCTCTGTTGCGGGCGCGCTGGTCACTTGCGCATGTTAACTTGCTCCAGCTACATGCACCGTGAAGACGCAGCCTTTTTTTATCGATGACAAAAATCATCAAATGACCCCTCCCGCTGTGGGTCAGCAGCGGTGAGGGAGTGTCAGACTCTTACTGACTAAAAATCCATCGTGTTCCTTCGTAGGTCTTTTATGTACCAGGGCCGCGGTAACTATTTCGAACAATCGCGCAGCCCCGGCGGCTTGACGCACATAAAACGTTATTTTGTTCTTTCCTCAGGTGTCGTACACTTCATGGTTTCTGGATGCCTTCAACTACGCTATAATGCGGAAGATTGATGTACTGAATCTGAGCATCGGCGGACCAGACTTCATGGACCATCCCTTCGTAGATAAAGTGTGGGAGCTCAGTGCTAATAAGGTAAGCTATATTGAAAATTATGTGCTTGGTATTTACACCATGTCATGAGATTTTTACTAGAGTAATAGACCATTTTTAGAATTTTCTGTAATTTTAACCAGTTTTGTTGTGTTTGTTAAACTAAACACTTCTTTTGCGGTTTCATGGGATAATATACTCGCCGTTTCTCTTTGCACCCGCATCCAGAGAGATCTATTTAACGTACCGGACCCGGATAAAATATGACCCATATTAATTGGGGATCAAAACATTTCAAAGCCTACAATCGGTCCAGTATTGTTTTGTTTATTCGTTATATAACACATATTTTCCGCTTTAAAATCTTCAATATATTATTTACGTATATTATGTCAACCTCCTTGAATTTGACACGGATGCAAATCAACAGTTTTTTTTGTGATACCGAGATTTCATGTTCAATTGCATTGTTTCTGGGTGATAATAGGCTATAGGTAATGACGGTCCCGGGTCGGGCTGAAATTGTTTTGTGGATTTTATAAACTCTCACAAAGTAGCCCGTAGTCTGGAAGTTGGTGATTGATTCACCCGTGCAATGGAGAGCGCGTTATCGGTCCTGCGCCTGATCTCTCTCCGGTGGTGTCGGATTGCCGTCCCATCGGGCGCAGAGAGTGAAGGAATAGTGAGTGCACTTGTGTCTGCGCGAATGCTTGTGCACTATAATATGTCCTGCGCAGCTGTCCTTATCTGAGACATCCTCCGCGGCTGATATCAGCCTTGGACGTAATATTATTTTAATGTAGATTTAATGTTCAATTGCATTGTTCCTAGGTGATCATGGTATCGGCTATAGGTAACGACGGTCCACTATACGGCACGCTGAACAACCCGGCGGATCAGATGGACGTCATCGGCGTAGGAGGCATTGGGTTCGATGACAGGATAGCGAAGTTCTCGTCCCGGGGCATGACCACGTGGGAACTGCCGCATGTAAGCAACTATGATTTTTAAGACATTTATTAATTTTGTGATATCTTGGTAGGGATTTAATATGTAATAATAATGTCAGGACACCTTTTCACACACGGTTGGTTAGCCCCATGTTAATTTATTAATTAACTTGTGTTATGGGTGCTAACACAACAGATAAACTACATATAGCTACATATGTACATATATACTTTGGTAGCGATATAGGCAGTTAAGGCCGCGTTTCCATTGACGCGGAGCGGGGCGGAGAGGAGCTTAGCGGTGCACAAATTGACCAACGACTATGCTTGAAATCTCCGCTCCGCTTCAATGGAAACAGTACGAGCGGGGTGGAGCAGAGCTGAGCGAATATTCATACATCGAGGCGGTGCAGTGCGGAGGACAGCGAGCATTGGGGTGCAGAGCGGAGGACAGCGGGGCGGCACGGAGCGGTGCGGAGCGGGGCGGTGCGTGACTCGCGTGCAGTGTGTCAGTTGTCCTCGTTACGTCACTAGGTGCATTCAAAATCTTCATCGCTCTTCTCCGCCCAGCTGCGCTCCTCTCCGCCCCTCTCCGCCCAGCTCCGCTTCAGTGGAAACACTGACCACTTTTCACCGCTCTTCTCCGCCCCTCTCCGCCCAGCTCCGCGTCAATGGAAACGCGGCCTAAGAGATCAGAAAGTCTGAAATCCAGTTATACCAAGGGGTAATTTGTTGCTCGGGTTTGGATTCAGGACATCAGATGAGCAGCTCCATGTAAAACTCTAGTGCTCAGCTGCATCTGGTAGACTGGAAGGCGACCCCAAAATAGTTGGGAAAAGGCTAGGCAGATAATGATTCGCTTAGTCATTACTTGGACGGTTTAAATCAAGATGCGAACAGTTTTGACTTACATTGATTTGTTTAATAAAATGAAGTAAGACAATAGTTCAGTTTATCCTTAGCACCGACATCAAACATATGAATAATCTCTTCAAATGATACAAATATTGATCGGTAGACACTCTTTGATTTGAAACAATTCTACCATAACAGTTGTACCTTTAAATTGACGAGTAAATCTGTACTTTGAATTTATAAACTGCGTATTTTAATCATGAGATCATCAAAAGTAGTGGAACAAATCAGAATCTTCAAAAATGCATAACAAAGTAAAGAGTCATTATTTCTTAAAAACAAACGCGAAGCCTGACAAAAAGGTGAAGGAAAACATCTTGAGGAAACCTGGACTATACAGTCTGAAATCACCAACCCGCATTGAGCAAGCGTGGTGATTAACGCTCAATCCTTCTCCATGTGAGAGGAGGCCTGTGCCCAGCAGTGGGACGATAAAAAGGCTGTAACGGTAACAATCGCGAAAATTAACTTATCATCCTAATCTTCTGAAATTATGATTTGTTCAGATGTTGACTAGTATCGAGCAATGACATGTATGACACACCTTAAGAAAACAATTTGAGACGAGATAATCGATTACAATAAGGTCGAAAATCCGCATTTCCTGTAATGGATGAAGTCTTAATTGTTTTGACTGTTTCGAGCTATTTTTCGACAAAGTAGGTCAAGACTCATGATTCATGAATGTCATTCATCGGTAGTTGCTATGCGACTAAGATCGATGTTTACGTAATCAAAATCTTCAATTTGTATAATAAGTATATATGTATGACATAATAATTAATCTTGAGCTAAATCCTTTGATTTCATGCCAAATAGGTGTTCATTGATTTTAATTCTCATTTAAATTATGTAATACTTTTGAAACCTTTTCACTTTTTTTTTCATTTTTGAATGATTGGGAAGTTGACTTAGTCAAAAATAAATTATCTTTATCATATTCATGTGGATCACCTTCAATCTTGAAAACTACGCAACCGATTTTCATATGGACTTTTTTTATCAGATAGAGTGTTTCAAGAGGAAGGTGTATGTGTATTAGGGAATGCAATCCCGATCCCGCGGGATCCCGATCTCGCGAGATCTCGTGTAATTTTTCGGGATCAATCCCGACGCATCATATGACGAGATCCCGTTAGAGATTGACGGGATTGGGCGGCAGTGGTCAGCGAGGCAACACACACACAACCAAGTCCTTTTGCACGTATATCTACGTTCACAAGCTTAGACAAATTAGAATCTACCATTAAAAAAGAAATGGATTTGTTTGAGTGTGGAGGAACAAGGGGGCGATTTTTGCAGTTTGCATATAATTGCTTCGCCACGCTGTTGCCAACCAGCGTCAACGCTTCAACGCGAATGCCTTTCGGTATTAAAGGGCATTCTCAGCAGCGGGGTACATTGCAACGGACATTAGATGCCGAGGAGTCATTTTCAAAATCACTCTTTTTCCTAATTCCCTTGAAATAAGCTTATTGTTTTGATTACCTAATTTACCTACGTTAATTTCCTTACAACCTGATTATTATTTAGTTGGTAAGATTAAAGAATAAAGGTTTTTATTTTCTTTCGAGTAATATGTTATTTTAATTAACCTCACTATCACAAACAAGCAGTTATTAGCTTTTTCAGTCATCTGGATTCAATTATTTTTTTTTTTTATTAGACGGGATCCCGAATTTGCAGTCTCGAGTCGGTATTGCATTCCCTAATGTGTATAACACGTGCATGATATGGTAGAGAAACACTAACCGTCGTACCACAAAAACTTTTAAACGTCTGTTGTACACTTTTCTAAATAATTACAGATTATGACGTTGAAATAAGGTCCGTTTCGCATCCACACTTTTTTTAGACAAGTGTTCAACAGATGTTTACGTTTTTGTAGTAGGGCTGTTATAATTTTAGAGGTAACCGAAGTTTACCGAAGCGAAGCGAAGGCGGGCCACTATAGTTCGGCCATTCAGAGAATGCGTTCCTGACACGTCGCGATTGAACTGACGACGTAATAACATTCATTGATTATTGATATAATAATGTTGTTTTAATGCTCCTCAATTGTTAAAACGGTAAACAACCAGCAAAAATATTTTTATCGTAACTGCAACGCCATTGCAAAGTTACGTCGTCAGTTCAATCGCGACGTGTCAGGAACGCATTCTCTGAATGGCCGAACTATAGTGTACTATACAGGGTTACTGGTAAGTAGACCGCATCCTTTCAGGAGGTGATAGTACTGGTCAATACGGACAAATTTGACCCTGGGATATACTGGGCAAAAGTTAACCCGTTTCAAGATAATCGAATTTTAAGATCGATTCTTTACAAGTCGTCTAGGTACACGTATACATTTTTATTACTAGTTAAAAGTCTCGTTTTTGCGAGTTTTTGTGTATTTTGTGGCTTTTTGGATAGCTAGACAAATGTAGATGTTTTTTAAGTATTCTGCACAAAAAAATGAAGAGTAATATTTTTGAGAAAATATCTACTAAAAAAGTAATTGCTGTTCGCTATAATTTCCTCTGTGATTTGTACAGTTTTATGGTTTGTTATTATGAAATGATTCATCTTCTATCCAAAAACACACAAAAGTCCACAAAAACGAGACTTTTGACTAATAATGAAAATTTATACGTGTACCTAGACGACCGATCTTGAAATTCGATTATCTTGAAACGGGTTAACTTTTGCCCAGTGTATCCCAGGGTCAAATTTGTCCGTATTGACCTATACTATCACCTCCTGAAAGGATGCGGTCTACTTACCAGTAACCCTGTATATTTGTACTATATAATTCTATATAATTTGAATGTCTGTATGTCCGTAGGGCTACGGTCGCATGAAGCCGGACATCGTGACGTACGGCAGCGGAGTCCGGGGCTCCAGCGTCACCGGGGGCTGTCGTTCACTCAGTGGTATGTATTCAAATACCTATCTAAAGTTTTATTTCGAACTTTGTCCCATCTTTTCAGAGGAAAATTACATTTCTTGACAATATTTATACTAACACTAGCTTTCGCCCGCGTTTTCATTCGCGTCCCGTAGCCGGATGGTGACAAAAACCGTATCCTAAAACCTTCTCCCGGGTCTAAGTTACCTCCCCTCTAATTTTCAGCCAAATCGGTCAAGCCGTTTTCATGTTATGTCGTGACAATGGAAAGCGGGTTTCATTTTTATATGTATAGATAAAACTGAAGAGTTTATTTCTTTCTCAAATTAGTTTCATGATTCAAAGAGTATCTGAGGTCCTATGTTGAAAACGGATATTCAAATTTCAATTTAAACATCAATAAGTATGTGTATTCAATCACAAACCATCATAATGAAATCATGTCGAATTCTTACGCGCCATCAATCTTCGTACGCTAGGTCATTCACCCCGACTATGATGACTTTTTATCAGTTAGTCTTAAACGGTAAAGTGTATTGCTGCACAATAATATAACAACACTTTCTAAAGATTGTTTTAATATTATTTTTGTGTAAAACAGGTTTTGATATCATTTAATCGCTTATCGATAGTAATATAATGAAGAGGAAATTTTTTGTTTGTTTGTTTATTTGCATCCTAAAGGCTCCGAAACCACTGAACCGATTTGAATAATTCTTTCTCCATTTGAAAGCTACACTCTTCCCGAGTAATATAGGCTGTATTTTATCCCGGCACACGCAGTAGTTCCCACGGGATGTGGGTGAAACTGCGGCAAACGACTAGTTTTTCAATAAGGATAACATTTACCTATATCATTGAAGCGCGCCAAAATGCGGGTGTGCGATTTACGAGGAACGTAACTGCCTTCGCCTTTATACGTCTTCTTTGGACCTCGCCATTTTTTGTAATTCCAAAAATCGTTGACAGATATCTCATCCCTACTAATATTATAAATGTGAAAGTAACTCTGTCTGTCTATCTGTTACGCTTTCACGTCTAAACCACTGGACTGATTTTAATGAAATTTTGTGCAGAGATAAAAATGACCTTGAGAAAGGACGGGATAGTTTTTATCCCGGACTTTGAAGAATTCTCTTGGAAACGCGATATAACCGAACTCTACGCGGGCGAAGCCGCGGGCGTTAGCTAGTCTCTATATATGATCGTTTTGATCATGCCCTGTATGTCATAGCCGTAAGCCATAGCCCACCATAGGTACATATCTATTTGATCTAAAAGGTGGCGCCTGACCTACCTGCATTATGTCATCTCCGCTCATATTTTGTGGAGAGAGCAAATTCTTGGTAGCATGGTGAGTAAATGGGTATTTACACGCTGCAGTTCGCTGGCTTAAGTTGATGTCACTGTCAGTCAATGTCACTATCAGGTGCACAAATTCTTTCAATTTTTATATCCTTCAAAGATTCTCGGAATGCTACCTTCAATCTTGTTAATCACCTATTTTTAATGTCGAATATAAAAATTGGTTTTCTCCAAAGTTTGCTCGACTCCGGCGACGTTGAGTCATTTCGTGCATGTAGCCGCTGTAAATTGTTTCATTTTTAAGAAAATGCTGCTATGAATTTAAAAATTCGTACATTCAGTTCTCAATTAAATTCTAAGAACTAAATTCTTCTGTACATTTCACGCACTGTTACCTAAAATTGGTTCTGCCAACTCGCACTGCGTTCCGTGACGATAAAAAGTTAGGCGCCATCTATCTATATCTATCAACAGTCGACTATCAAGAGTTCGACTGTTGATGACAATCTCGGTTCAAAGTGTGTTCCGATTCAACAAACCCAATTATTTTATCATTTTTCATGCACGGTATTTTTCTTGGGTGACAAATTGTATCATATTCTAGTTCACCGACAACAAAATCGACAGTTTTCGTAAAACAACTGTTTACTTTGAATTTATGCGCTAACCGTCGTACCACAAAGTCTTTTAAACGTCTGTTGAACACTTGTTGATGTCAGATTATGATGTTCAAACAAGGTCCGTTTTGCAGCCACATTTTTTAGTCAAGTGTTCAACAGATGTTTTAGTTTTACGTTGCTTCATATCCAATATGTAGTACTATATGGTTCACTTTTATAATATTTACGTGTAGTATTTTCTAGGGGCCTTATCACCAATTATCATGGCTGTGTTTGGCTTGTTAGAAAAGTATTGCAATGATCTTATGTCCATTTATAAAAGCGTGTTACGGATGGTACGTTAAACTGTAGGTTCGGCTGTCATTGAACATCCTTGGCAGTCGTTACGGGTAGTCAGAAGCCAGTAAGTCTGACACCTGTTTAACCAAAAGGTTCTGGGTTGCCCCGGTAGCTGGGGTGAGGAGGTCAGATAGGCAATCGCTCCTTGTAAAACACTGGTATTCAGCTGCATCCGGTTAGACTGGAAGCCGACCCCAACATAGTTGGGAAAAGCCTCGGAAGATGATGTATTTTCTATGGGCCTCATTATCTGTGTTTGGGCTTGTTAGGGAAGTTTCGTAATGATTTTTATGTCCATTTATAACAGCTTGTTTTTTTTAATGATTAATTTATTGTAAAATCCAGGTACATCAGTAGCCTCCCCGGTAGTGGCAGGTGCGATTGCATTGCTAGCAAGCGGGGTGCCTCGAAATAACTTGACGCCGGCGTCTGTCAAGCAAGCGTTGTGTATGACGGCGCTCCGGCTGCACGGGCCCAACATGTTCGAGCAGGGCCACGGGAAACTCGACCTTATTAGTGCTTATCAGGTAAACTATAGTCAAATTACAGGTTTTTTTCAAAGTCAAAGTCATTATTTTATTTCAAATAGACATATAAAAGCTCTTTCGTAACTTCAAACTAGTTGCACGGTTCCAAAGAAGAACTGGCATGAAACTCCATGGACACTCTTTTTAAAATAATTTTAGATATCCGTAGGTACCTATCTACAGGAGTTAAAACGAGCTACTGACTTCACTACCCGTTTGAAAAGGCTGTCTCTCATGAATCATCTACGTTCTGTTCTAGTAATTCATTCTATTTCTTTCTTAAATACCTACTTGCAGAATGCTCGAAAGATTTGCTCTGGTTATTCCCCTATACTAGGCTCAGTGGTCCAAATAATAACCAAACAAAGTTTACATAACATCTACATATATCTATATGTATAGTGCACCTGTGTCTGCGCAAATGCTAGTGCACTATAATATGTTCTGCTCAGCTGGCTGATCTCCTTACATGAGAACAGCCGCCTTGACCAAAAGTGGCTTTGGATGTATTATTATTACAATTATTTATTACAACTCAAGTAGGCTTCAAAACTTCCATTTACTTATTATTTAACTTCCAGTTTCTCCGCAAGTACGAGCCTCAAGCATCGTTGAGCCCGAGCTACATCGACCTGACTGAGTGTCAGTACATGTGGCCTTATTGCACGCAGCCGCTGTACTATAGCGCTCAGCCGACTATAGCTAACGTCACTGTCATAAACGGACTTGGCGTTTCAGGGAGAGTGGTAAGTGATTAACTAATATTCATTAGAGTATTTAAAAGTATTAATAAGGGTCGTGGGAGGAAGACCTTTTCCATCTAAAAGATCATGATGAGAAGAAAAGATGGATGGATTGCCTGAAAGATGATATGAATAGGAAGGGAGTGTCAATATGACGAGTGACAGTGAAAAATGGAAGTGGAAGACATATTGAGCCGAGGAAGAAGAACTAAAGTTCGAGGGAATTACTTCCCACCTGGATGAACAGTAGTCTACGAGTGATGGTGTAAAAGCGATATTACGGCTAAGTTTCAACAAAAATTGTTCAGAAGTTTGCGCGAGCAACAAACACGTCACACAAACTTTAGCCTCCATGATTACCTCTATATTAGTGTCATTCAAGTAAAACGCGGTAGTATTATTGCGTTGATTGTATTTCATTAACATGTAATCTTTTCTTTAAAAAAATATGTTTTTTATACACCTTCAACGAGGTAATTTTAATCTTCACGCGTTTTACTCAATTAGGTACGCCTATCGCATTATAATTATAATTTCTTATATGGTTTCTTTAACTACTATTTAAACAGTTTCATAAAATGTTCTATTAGTTCTTTAGGAGGAAACAATAAAACTCATTTCACAGTGCACAATTTATGTTTATTACTAATGTTAATTTTGTGTATTCGTTCCAATAATGGCTGTTTTTTTTGCAATAGATAGGATAATACACCTTATCTATAAAAAAGCAAATATTTCTCCATTGAAAAATGTGACTATCTGAATGTTTTTTATTTATTTGTTCTCCTAAATAGTTTGACATATCATTTAATATCAAATTTGTATCCGTCAAACTGTTATTTTTTCCACTTATACAACTATAACATTAAGCAAACTGTAAAACATTGTTGAAAGGTTCGTCTAACCTACAGACAGACATGTGTTGCTGGGGAGTTTGATGCGCCACGTCTTCTTCCCAGCAAAAACACATATTAACTGATTTTCGATAATTGATTGATTTGACTATTGATTACTGTTACCAACCGTGTAAATGAAAATGGTGTTCACCGTAACAATCGTCACACAATTAAAACTTGCATCTGATACAATGTTATGTGTTTACAGAAAGAGGTGACGTGGCACCCCCACCTTCCCCACGGGGTCTTGATGTCGGTGTCTGCTGAATACAGTCAGATCCTCTGGCCCTGGTCGGGGTGGCTGGCCCTCAGCTTCTCAGTACTCGAGGAAGGCGCCGACTTCGATGGCATCATTGAGGTAAAGAATCGTGATTTTTTAAAAGAGATTAAACTTGTGTGTGAACAAAAATTTTCCTTCTGGAATACTTAGGCTTAACACCGACAATACTAACGTCCGGTTGTTTTGAAATCAAGTGTTTACTTTGAAAATTGGATTGCAAAGCCATTGTTAATAGTTATTTTAAGAAAAGTGACACAAATTTTGTCCGTGAGTCGTGAGAAAATTTCTAAAATGTCCACGAAATTACAACATTTGTGCGCGAAAAAATGTGAGTACATTACATCTAGTGCCAATAATTAATAACCAAATAAAGTGCCATCTTAAAATGTAATATTTTGTAAAATTTACGATGAGGTTCAACAAACTCCGACATAATTGTTATTTTTGATTACAACAGCAAGTTAGAAATAAGTACACAAATATAATTACTGGCCATTAAAACTAATTGAGTGTGACGTGTCATGGTGAATTGTCGTTTGTTTAATATTTGACAATTTGACAGGGCCACGTGAATGTGACGGTTGAGAGCTACGACGACTCGGGAGAGAAAACTATGAAGAATGCCACACTCACGCTGCCTATACGGTAAATATACATGGAGAACAAAATGAGCGGAGATGTCATAACGGAAAATCTCCTAAGAAAGTAGACGTTCGGGGGACAAGAAACGTTACTCTTTCCGCTTTCTTTGGAACCCGCCCTTAAATTGAAAAAAGCTAACTCCGCGACTTACTCCGAACGCCCGGTTAGTTCACTCGTAACTGATCGTTTTAATCACACCGACTGTACGTACGTACTTGACCTAGAAAGCGCTTGACCTACCCGACTTATGGCATCTCCGCTCACCTCTCCTACCTCCGTGGTAAATACACAACAATTTGAAAATAACGCGTAAATAATAGGCCTTTGCGAATTACTTATCATAAAGTTGTGATATAGCGAATTTACTAGTTGTACTTTTTTCCACAATACTGTATTTGAAGCCGGAGCGAAATAATATGATATGCGAACACTGTTGATGCTCAGAAATGTTTTAAATCAAGTTATTATTATTAATATGACAACTTATTACATTTACCTCAAGTAATGATTCTTTGAAATTGAGCGTCTAACGGGTGCGATTTGTATGAAAACAAGTCAACGTTCGTATGCCGGACAATAAACGCACCGTTACCGCATCGCGACTGACACGAAATGTACAACTTGAAAGAACCCTACAGATTATCGTAAAGGAACGTTTTGAAAGCTAGTCGCCGACTACAAATGTCACGCACGTGCAGGGAATACATGAAATCGACCGATATCAGAGGGTGACTGCACATGCTGCTGCCGCTTCTATCCAAAACGACTTCACGTAAATACAATGTAAACTCCATGTAACGTCCCTCGATTCAACGACAAACTCCCTAAAGCGTCGAAATCAATTGACTTTAGTTGGTTTAGATAGTTTTCCATACACTGATACACTCTCTCCATTTAACGCTATAAAATGCACAGTCCCTTCATTGTCGTTATATAGAGTTTACACTGTACCTACAAAAGAGTTTACACTGTAGATACAAATCAGCAGAGCAGCTGCGGCATGCGCGTTCGGCAGTAGCAGTCGGCAGCTCGCTTCCAAAACGTACCTTAATATCGGCCCAAAAGCTTTTTACAAAGCTGCGCGAAAAAGTTCCTTAGAGGCACCCAAAAAACTTTTTATAAGTATTTCTGTATCATGCTAGCCCGCACTGCGAGATTCAATCCGCCATTTTTGTATTGCCCTTGTTTTATAAATTCAAAAAATAAACAGCAGAAGTAACCTTCAAAAATGTATTAAAATAATCTATCAACAATTTTTTAATGTAATGTAAATCTTATCCTACTTCCTACTTATATTATAAATGTGAAAGTTTGTGAGAATGTATGGATGTATGTTTGTTATTCAATCACGCAAATACGGCTGGACCGATTTGATTGAAATTTTGTATGTAGAAAGGTGATACCCTGGATTAACACATAGGCTACTTTTTATCAACACACCACGCGGGCGAAGCCGCTGGCGGAAGCTAGTATGTATATAAAATTCTCTTGTCACAATGTTAGTAACTTTACTCCGAACGGCATTACTGATTTTTACCACACATTTTATACGCATATCCAGTAGGTCTGAGAATTGGCTACTGGCTATTTTTCATACCCTTAAGTGGCACTAGAAATCCCTACTTACTATAAATGCGAAAATAGCTCTGTCTGTCTGTCTGTCTGTCTGTTAAGCTTTCACGTCTAAACCACTAAACTGATTTTAATAAAATTTGGTATAGAGATAGAGTTGACATTGAGAAAAAACATAGGATAGTTTTTATCCCGGACTTTTGAAGAGTTCTCTAGGAAACGCGATGTAACGGAACTTGACGCGGGCGGAAGCTACTTACCTATAAATAATTTATACAGCAAAGTTTGCCGGGTCAGCTAGTGTATTGAATATTTCCATTTGTTCAGAGCCCGAGTGATACCTGTACCAGTTCGTTCTCGGCGTCTCCTCTGGGACCAGTTCCACAGTCTCCGCTACCCTGGTGGCTACTTCCCCAGAGACGACCTTCGAGCCAAGCATGATCCTTTGGACTGGCACGCCGACCATGTCCACACTAATTTCCGTGATATGTACCGTCGCCTGAGAGAGCATGGATTCTATCTTGAGGTTATGGGTAAGTTAATCAATGTATAGCATTACTTTATTTAACTCTAAAAGTAATTGTGGCCTAGTGGGTGAAGAACCAACCTCTCAAGTATGAGTGCGTGGGTTCGATTCCAGGTCAGGAAAGTACCAATGCAACTTTTCTAAGTTTGTATGTACTTTCTAAGTATATCTTGGACACAGCCATTGCTGTTTCGGAGGGCATATTAGAGTGTAGGTCCCGGCTGTTTTTATACAAGGTGTGACTAGTTACGTGACTTCCTCAACCCAGTTACGCGGGCAACTGAATACCCTTTGGTAAGTTGATTGTCTGACTTTCCGGCTTGTGACTACACTACACGACTGCCAAAAATGTTCAAGTGACAGCCTGGACTCACCAATTTAACGTGCCATTCAAAACACATGTTTTACATAACTTCAATTATAATTTAGGAACATTTTTTCCTATTTAACGTGCCTTCTAAAACTCACGATATATATAGCTAGCTTCAGCCAGTGGTTTTACCCGCATCCCGAGGGAACCTCTGCACGAACCCGGATAAAAAGTAGCCTATAGCCTTCCTCGATAAATGGGCTATCTAACACTGAAATAATTTTTCAAATCGAACCAGCAGGTCCTGAGATTAGCGCTTTCAAACAAATGCTTCAGCTTCATAATATTAGTATAGATTTCTGTACTATTATGCTGAGCGAGGGCCGTTCCACGCGGGTGTGACACATATTTCCCGTAATGTACCTTCTTCACGTGTCGTGTGTCTTATTGTAATTCGTATTTTTTTGTCTATTTTTTTTTCTGTTTTTGTCCTTGTCTCACTCGCGTGAATAAAATGTTTTTCTTTCTTCTTTACTAAATTAGGCACTAATTCTATTGCAGGTTGTCCCCTAACCTGCATAGATACATCGTTATACGGGGCGCTACTGCTAGTGGACCCTGAAGACGAGTATTTTCCTGAAGAGATGGCGGCTCTGAAGCGAGCGGTCGACGCCGGCATGTCTCTGGTTGTCTTCGCCGATTGGTACAACGCGTCTTTATTGCGACACGTCAAGTTCTACGACGAAAATACTCGACAGTGGTAAGTTTTTGTTTTTAACGGACTTCAAAAAAGGAGGTTCTCAGTTGCATGTGTCAAAATCAAAAATCGTTTATGTCAAACAGCGCTTTTCGAACGTCAGAAATATAAATAAGTTTGATTCTAGTTGCCCATTCCAAAACTAGCTTCCTATGGAGAAGAACGGGCATGAAACTCCATGGTCACTTTAAAAAAAAATAGTATGGTATTACAGTTTATGTATAGAGACATACAATAACAACATGCGAAGATCGTGTAGAATCGCTAAGAAAAGCATATGAGAATAAAAATAAGTAATATTAATTTTGATTTCAGGTGGATACCAGAGACGGGTGGCGCCAACGTACCTGCTCTGAACGACTTACTAAGCATGTACCAGGTAATAATGAATAAGCTTTACCTCAAAATAATGTTCATATAGACTGAAGTCTTACATATGATATCCACGACGAGGACATAAAAAATATAATTTTACTAAAAGTAAAAAGCTATCTTCGAGAACCTAACTAAAATATAGTACAAAAATCATAATATAATCTTCAAAATTCTGTGTTCCATACCGCAAAACCTTTTAATATGCCTATGTTAAATGCCTCGTTGATCTCGGGTTCGATCCCCGAGACGGTCACTCCTTAGTGACAGATTCTCATAGAAATTCTGCACTAAAGAACGGCTTAAGTAACCATTAAATGTCTCTGAGTGTGCCCATTAGACACTTTCACTAAGCAGCCCCTCTGGTAGTTGACGGTGTATCACCCCTGTGTCTGGGAGGGCACGTAAAGCGAGCGACCTCGAACGCTACTCAGTCGCAATTGCTGTTACAATTCCACGTTAGGCCTTCAGGTGGGTTTGAGAAAACTCTGACACTGGCTTGCTAGATGATTAAACCTGCAGCTCACTCGATAGGAAGAAGATCTACATTATGGGCCGATTGCTCAATCATCAGTTAACTTGTTTAATGAGGAATAACTATGGCGGCTTGACATATTTTCTATACGAAAGCTGTCAAAATTTTAAACACATACTTCAGACAAAAGTTATCTGACGATTGAAAAACCAGCCCTAAAAACCATAAATAATATTGGACCAGGTAGCACTAGGTGACCGCGTGTTCGACGGCGCGTTCCGACTGGGCGGTCACCCAATGTACTACGCGAGTGGTACCCATATACACAGCTTCCCCGAACACGGGATTTTGATCACTGCCCCCCTCAGCGATCAAGGACATCAGGTAAGAAATATTTTGTTTAAAAGCCTCAGAAAGACCAATGCAGGTGTTGTATAATCTGTGCTAGTTCAGGGACTCTAAAGGTCATGGCACACATGAACTCCTAACGCTCTTAACTTCTCATTAGAATTTGAGTGTAAAGCAAAGTCTCTTTCTCTGTCCCTATATCCCTATGTATGCTTAAATCATTAAAACTACGTCACGGAATTTGAAGCGGTTTTTTTAAATAGATACAGTGCTGAAGGAATCAGGACGGTTTATATGTATAATAACATGCAATTAATAGTGGGAAAATACTGTTATCCCGTGCGAAGTCCGGGCTGGTTGCTAGTATCTCATATAGAACATTTTATAGCGATAATATAAAAAGCCAATGGCGGGTGACAGCAAGCTCTCGCCTACTTAACAAGAGCCGTGCTGAAGCTGTGTCGTGCCGTGCCATGATCTTAAGTCTGTCAAAAAATAGAAATTGCCTCGAGATTGCGTTAGTTTTATAATGTAATAAAAATATTTTTATAACGTAATGGCAGGTGAATATTTCCTTCATTCTTGATACCTTCATAAGGATGCATCTACACGGTGCAAGTAGCTTGCGCAGGTTGATTCACATGCGCGGGTTACATGCTTTTTAAAAACATGCGGATCTAGCGACTCGCGCATGTAGCAAAGCAAAAACCCAGCCGCGTGCTCTCGTCACTTGCGCATGTTAACTTGCTCCAGCATACACCGTGTAGATGCACCCTTAATGTCTTCTTTGTATTTTATTGGTCATTATTGTTTTTCTCTAGATAATGTCAGGCGAGAAGCCGGGAGGAGGGGGCGGCGCGGCGGGTGGCGGGGAGACAGTCGACGTGCCGATATTAGGCCTCCTACAAACTGATGGCGAAACTAGAGACTACACCAATGACACCAGCGATAAGCCCAGGGTCTGTATATGTAAATTAATTCATATAGGAATTAATTTTATTTAGTGCGTAAACTTTGTCAACTTATAGCTAACGTATGTTTTTATTTGTTGTGGTTTAGTACAAAAAAGCATAGTTATTGAAAGCGAAAGATGTTTATTTTGTAACCGATTGTACGGTCACAGTCGTCATAGTAGGCACCACGGCAACACCAAACTGGTTTACTGACGCAAGCGCTGCTCCAAGCGCGTAAGAATAGTTAGTATCCATATTTGGCTGATTTTAGGGCGGATAAAAAAATTGACTGATGATGATGCAAATATGTTTTGTTGTTAATGATTCTGGACCACTATTTTTTTGCACTGCTTAATTTTTTATTCCTGTATAAGTGATAATAATCATCACCTTCCGAGCCTTTTCCCCAACTAAGTTGGGGTCGGCTTCTAGTCTAGCTGTCTAGCAGTGTTTTACAAGGATCCTAGTTTTGAGATAAACACATCATAAAAAAAATGATATAATTTTCACATTATTTGTTGTAATAGGAAGGTTCTTTTATTTATTTTTTCAAGAGATAAATTATGAATTTATTTTTAACTGGCGTCCCCGCCGGCATCGAATTCGGTTATATCGCGTTTCCAAGAGAACTCTTCAAAGTCCAGGATAAAAACTCAACTCTAACTGTACCAAATTTTATTAAAATCAATTCAGTGGTTTTGACGTGAAAACGTAACAGACGGACAGACAAAGTCACTTTCGCATTTATAATATTATAGTTCGGCCATTCAGAGAATGCGTTCCTGACACGTCGCGATTGAACTGACGACGTAACTTTGCAATGGCGTTGCAGTTACGATAAAAATATTTTTGCTGGTTGTTTACCGTTTTAACAATTGAGGAGCATTAAAACAACATTATTATATCAATAATCAATGAATGTTATAATTTTGTGCCAAACTGAGTGTCAAATAACTTGGTAAACAATATTTTTCTAAATCTATACTGCGCTATTACAAGGTTATGTCAGCGGTTTATATTTTGTAGTGCTGTGCTAAAAATAACAGGCAAGTATCGTAATCTGTTCTTATACAGTTATAATATAAAATAATACGTTTTGATTTTCTTTTTAAGAATTGGAAAATAATGGACTATAAGACTTAATTATAACTTTTATGAAATATAAAAATAAAACTATGACCAAACCGCATTTTTATACTTAGATTAAAAATGGTAACCCCAAATGGCGTTATGGGCCGCCATTTTGTGACGCTAAAACAGTCGTCCGTTGTCGTTTCGTGCGCATAGACCACGTTTTTCAAGTGTTTTCGATCTGTTTTTATTTGATTACCCGGCTTTTGTTAGACCGAGATATCAGGATTGATTCTGTTATTGATAATAATATAATTATACATGTAGGCGAAGATGATGATGAAGACACCACCTCCTCAAGCAAATCGGAGTCTGATTAATATTCTGTTCGCACATTCAATTCAATGTACTTGTAACAAAGAATAAATAAAACAATTTTATTATATGAATATTACCTTTTTTTGGTTTCCACTTAAATAACTAAAATATAAAACAAATGATTCCGCCAATTTAAAACGAAAATAATCTTAAAATAATGCGGCGGTTCATTTTGAAGGAACGGTAACGAACTCAGTGTTATGTTGTGCCCATCACTAGTCGTGACTAACTGATAGGTGTCAGGAACGCATTCTCTGAACGGCCGAAGTATAGTAGGGATTTTTAATCACCCTGTCAGCTAGATATAAAATGTTCTTGTCTTATACAGTCTGGGCGTTTAGTTGTCTACGGGGATTCCTCCTGCCTCGAAGGGGGGGCAGCCCGTAGCTGCCACTGGTTGCTGCTAGCGTCCCTGCAGTATGCCCTGGTCGGACACCTGCCGTCCTCCCTCAAGGACGCTGCCACGCCTCGCCAACATCGACTTAGAGATGTACACATTATACCTTCAGGTATGTTATACCGAATTGTAGAAATAATAAACGTATCCACTCAGTGGTTTACATATTATAACACCCAGACCATGGCCAACAAGCATGCTCATCATAAAAATGTCGACCGAACTGGGAATCGAACCCGGGACCTCAGGAACCACAGGTTCGGCAGTCATGGTGACCATTCCGCCATAGAGGATTCGTCATCACAAATAAAAAATACTTATTATTATTTTCGTGTCTAATTTTAAGTTTGTGGTATGCGTCTTTGGTTGCGCAATAAAATTTATTTTCTTTCTTTCTTTATAAATGACTCCATCACCAGAGTTACCCCAACGCGCGGAAGGTGGTCGTCTACACGTGTACTCGCGGGTCCTGTCGCCCGATGGCAGTGGGCCCCGGCCGGTGCCCGAGTGCGTCACGCTGGTACCCCTGGAGCCCCACCCTATTCACGCACCCCCGTCGGCCAGGACATTAGCTCCAAGGCATCAACCCACCGACCCTAAGAGCATAGGTAAGTCAGTTCAATTCGGACTGCGGGATTGTTCGAAAGAGTTACCGCGGCACTGGTACATAAAAGGCCTACGACGGAACACGACGGTTTTTAGTCAGTAAGAGTCTGACACTTCCTCACTGCTGCAAACCCACAGTGGGAGGGGTCAATTGATGATTTATGACGTCGTCAAAAAAAAAGTTAGTTCTATTCAATACTAGCGACCCGCCCCGGCTTCCCACGGGATACCAGTAGTTCCCCATAAATTAATGGATGTTATTAAACATATAAACCTTCCTCTTCAATCACTCTATCTATTTAAAAAAAACCTTTTGAGGATTTGAGCGTACAAAGGGACATAAGACAAAAAAAAACGGCCAAGTGCGAGTCGGACTCGCGCACGTAGGGTTCCGTACCATCCAAAGTAATATTCTATATATATTTATGGATATCGAGCAAAAATGAGCAAAAAATCACGTTTGTTGTATGGGAGCCCCCAACTATTTATTTTTTTCTAGTTTTCAGTATTTGTTATTATAGCGGCAACAGAAATACATCATCTGTAAAAATTTCAACTCTCTAGCTATCACGATTCATGAGATACAGCCTGGTGACAGACGGACGGACGGACGGACGGACGGACGGACAGAGGAGCGAAAACAATAGGGTCCCGTTTTACCCTTTGGGTACGGAACCCTAAAAACATTATTTTATACTATGTAGTGATATGGCCAGTTTCACCGCTAGGTACTGGTCCGATTTAGAATATTCTTTCAGTGTTGTATAGCCTGAATGGCTATAGGTTTTTTTATCCCGGTACGGGCAGTAGTTCCCACGGAATGCTGGGGAAACGGCTGACAGAAACTAGTACATATATAATATTTGAATTATGAGAATCCTATATGTACTCACTTATCATCGGTCTGTATTCATCGTGCTATTCCTTTTTTTGTGACGTGATCTGAGCTCCATATGACTAGGGCACACCACCATAGTGGCGGTAAGTCCCCTCTTTGAGGAGTGGCTCGGGAGGAGTCACGGCGCCCTCACGTATCGCATGACGCAGGTCCTCACCGGACACGGTTGTTTCGGGAGGTACCGAATCGGTCATGAGGAGGCGCCCAGGTGTCACCACTGTGCGGACAGCCCCGAGGACACGGTGGACCACACAGTCCAGGAGTGCCCTGCGTGAGAAGTGCACCGCCGGGTCCTCGTCGAGGCTTTGGGCGGCGGCGACCTCTCGCGTCCGGCCCTGGTTCAGGCCATGGTCCGGGGCGAGAGGGAATGGGATGCCGTCGCCTCCTTCTGCGAAGCGGTCATGCTCGAGAAGGAGGAGGCGGAACGCCAGAGACTTCGCACCTCTCATCCCGGCCGCCGCTCTGGACCCGGTAGACACCATGGGCGCCGGGTGTCGCGAGATGACTCTCGGCCACCGGCGGCGAGTTCGGGTGGCTCATTGTCTCTCTGTCTGCTTAGACGACAGACCCGTGTCGACGGCGCGCGTTGTTCCACGCGCTCCTCAAAGAGATGTCAGCAACCCCAGCGAGGCCCAGCAGGGCTAAGGCCTGCTGGGGCTGCGGGTTGTTCGCAAGAGATACCGCGGCCCTGGTACATAAAAGGCCTATGACGGAACACGACGGTTTTTAGTCAGTAAGAGTCTGACACTCGCCGCTGCTAACCCACAGCGGGAGGAGTCATTTGATGATTTTTGACGTCGGAAAAAAAAAGCTCCATATGACTTCACATCATATACCTCAGATTATTCAGGGATAGATATTGTAATTTTCCACCAAATTATTTTTTATGGGGAACTAATTTTTTTGAGCTGCTATTTAAACATTTGAGCTGTTATTATGATCAGTTAAAAACATTTCTCTGCTTAGTGAAGCTGCTTAGTTATAATGTTTAACTTACCAAAACTGCTATTTATAACAAGGTACCACTTTAAACCAGTGCCTTTTGTAATCTGTTCAGTTGTTTCAAAGATTACATCATACTTACCTACAAAAGCTTCGTTCACTATATTTAGAGTAGGTTTTAAGTAATCGAGATAACTTAATGGAAAATTCAGTATTGTTATCAGTTTAAAAATATATAAAAACTTGCGTCATTCTATGTGGTAAGGGTGTAGTCACATCTATTTTTGACTCGTGTGTTAATTAATCACGTCATGAAATTAACTAAGAATAGTTGTTGCTTACGTGACTTCCTAAATTATACAAGCTGTTAATTTGCATCGTGGTCAAATTTCAGGAGGTTGACATGAAATACGTAAATAAATCAACTGAAAGTACCGTATTTTTCTCAACCCAATACCCCTTGGTTAGACTGGTGTCAGACTTACTGGCTTCTGACTAAGTACCTGTAACGACAGTCAATTATGTTCAATGGCAGCCGGGACCTACAGTTTAACGTGCCATCCGAAACACATTGGTATCTAAGATATACTTAGAAAGTACATACAAACTTATAAAAGTTGCATTGGTACTTGTCTAACCTGGAATCAAACCAATACATTCGTACTTGAGAGGTTGGTTCTTTTACCTACTAAGCCACCGCGACTTTTTTTTGGCTGATCAGCATGTGAACGGATAGATAGGGAGACGATGACTAAAAGCTATACAAAACCACGATGTAGTAATACAGATTAAGCATATGAATACTCTATATTAATAGAGAGTATAGTCATCTCAAAGGGAGATTAAGGGAGCCAGACAAAGGGTTCGGACCCTCGTGTAACGTAGGGAAGAGGGTACGATCTGCGAGGGTCGGTCTGACCTTCGTACATACCAAGGTCACGTGCTTTATGCAGCAAATGTAAATGACTCAATAAAATATTTTCACTTAGATTACACTTCAAATGTTAGGTACGTTTTTTAGTTTTATAACTGTTTTTTATAAGCATTTATTTAGTTTTACCTGTCCAAAATTTAGGACGAAGTTATAGGAACTAGTTCTCTAATATCTCTTAAAATCTAGTAACCTCTGTGTGAAAGAAGAAAATGCTGATCATGACGAATATATTACTGTGTTAGCCGCTGATATTTAGAACCAAATTCATATAATTTAATTAGAGGCCTACACTTCATCGTTGTGGGGTTTGAGTTAATATGCAGACCGTCTTTCTTCTTTCTTTCTTAATGCTTATTTTTGGCATGTGTAGTCTGAGTACTAACATGGATTGTGTTGACAGGTGCGCTAGAGATAGAGGGCACAGAGGCGGCGCCGCGCACATGGCGGGGCGCAGGCGCAGCGCCGGCGCGGGCCCCCGGGGAGCGCGAGGCGGGCCCCTCGCTCGGCAGCCGCGCGCTCTCGCTGCTGGCCATCGTGGCGCTCGTCTACTGCCTCAGCGCCGCCTGGAAGCGCTGCAGCCGCAAACTCCGCCGCCGGAGGCTCATGGCGCTCAACTAGCATCAGCTCAAGCCGCCCGCGCGGACTCAACAGACAAAAACTTAACGAGGGGCCAAAAAGTATGACTGAACAAGTTCAACTTGTCTCAACAACTGTTTTTAGTGTGTCAAAAGTGACATACTCATGATCACAATATGTAAGTGACAGCAGTGTAGTGTTTTACAATAGTCAGTGCATAGCCGTCGTGAACTATTTATTCTTATTGAACGTACAGCAGTTGCAAAGTTACATTAAGCTTATACGCATTGAAATTATGTAAAATATATTTTAGATCAATTATCTTGCGTCGTAAGTTTAATAGGATATACGTATGGAGTTATGAATTATAATTTTCTGACATAGTAAAAATAGATTCAAATAATCCCCAATTATTATCAGAGAAGCGTTTTATCATATTATATTATACTAAGAGATTAAAATAATTTAGTAAAAGTTACTTAATATTATATGTGTACAGTATACGATATTTACGATATTTTGTACGAATGAAGAGTTTACTTTAAACTTTCTCAAACATTTCAAAACCAAAATTAACCAAATCTAAACAGGTTTTCTCAACTGTTATCGAGAATAACGAACAGTGGTTCATGTTTGTATATAAGTTTACTAAAATTAAAATAAGAGCCTAGTATTGTAATAAACTAACAACATAGGTAAGTGTCCATTAATTAAGTTACCAAAATGTACCTCATAACACTGGAACTTATTTATAAAACTAAATGAAATTATTATTTATTTCCTAATTATCTTAGCAAGTGTGAAGTTACGTTTTGATCTGCACAATAGATCATTTAGAAATAGAAATGAACTAACTTCATGCACACCAAGCTACTTTAACTGAACTGTACATAGATATTACTAAGAATATAAAGGCAGTGAATGTTAAACAATGTGTATAGAATAATATAATACTATTATATACATGGTTTTCTCTTAACCAGGTAGAAGGTTAGCATTTGTTGGAAGTGCAGCAGTGAACAGCAATTGGCTGATATCATGATATCATATATACATATTTGTGTTATATATATATATATATATATTATATTTTTATTTGTTATTACTACCTGCGATGCAGTTATTTTCTTTTGTCTCAATACATCCAAAGGTTGACTGTAAGAGATCGCTTTTAGCGATAAGACCACCCATTGTGCCACCGACTTTAAAATCTTAAGGCTAGTTTTTTTGTTGTATTTTAATTGGTGTACATAATAAAGGGTATATCTATCTATCATCTGCCTAGCCTTCTCCAAACTATGTCGGGGCTGCCTTCCAGTCTAATCAGATGCAGCTGAGTACCAGTGTTTTACATGGAGCGACTGCCTATCTGACCTCCGCAACCCAGTTACCCGGGCTGATATCATGATATAATAGTATTATATTCACGAAGATATTTAATGTAGCTTTAACCTCGAGTATCTTATTCGTCCTCTAATACAGTAAAGATATATAAATAAGTATTGTTGCTTAATATTATTTTTGGCTATTTATTGTATCAAGTAGTAAAGAAGATTAATTTAACAACGGTTCTAGTAGATTTTGTACGTAATTATTTGTTTTAAGTCAGTCAAAATAGCCGAAAAATATATCCCATCGAGTCCACAGTTCCAGAAATAGATCAATTGTCAAAATGCACGAACATTGGCTCAAAGTTAGTGTGAATATTTTTTTAATTGAGATTGTAACTCACCGACACCCACCGGTCATTAAATGTTACTAATCACGGTTCCCACCTTGACGTCGGTAAAATTGTCGGATAACGAAGGAACTATAATACCTACAAAAAAAAATAAAAGACACTCCGAAGAGGGCAATCCTCAGTAAATTAACAAATATTGAATGCTTGCTAAAAAAACGTTTGTCAGAAAAATAGGTGCACTTTCATTTTTGCGAAGTTGACAGCTGCCATTTTCAAGGGAAAATATCACGGGAAAATTGCACTTTTATACGACAGGATCTGAGGATGACGCTGAAGCAGCTTAACGACGGCGACGCGACACTGAGCAGTTGTAATGTACTAGATATTACAGACGACGCCACACAGAGCCGTCCCGCGCGACGCGACGTGACGTGTAATATCTAGTACATTACAACTGCTCAGTGTCGCGTCCCGTTCCGTCCCGCCGCGCCGCGCCCGCTGTGTGCAGAGACCTTAAGAACAACAAAGCGCCGGGCGAGGACGGAATCACTTCAGAGCTTCTGAGAGCGGGTGGAGCACCGGTACTTAAAGTCCTCCCGAAGCTCTTTAATTCCGTCCTGTCCGAGGGCAAACCACCTGAAGCATGGAGCAGGGATGGGGTGGTGTTGTTCTTCAAAAATGGTGACAACAACCTATTGAAGAACTACAGACCCATCACACTTCTAAGCCATGTTTATAAGCTGCTTTCAAGGGTTATCACGAACAGTCTCGAACACAGGCTTGATGACTTCCAGCTTCCCGAACAAGCCGGTTTCCGAAGAGGTTATAGTACCATAGACCACATCCATACGCTGTGGCAAGTTATACAGAAGACTTGCCATTATTCTTAGCGTTTGTGGACTATGAGAAAGCCTTCGATTCGGTGGAAACATGGGCGGTACTTGAGTCACTCCAGCGATGCTGTATTGACTATCAGTACATCGAGGTGTTGAAGTGTGTGTATAATAAAATAATAACGCCACCATGTCGGTCCGAGTACAGGAGCATAGCACGAAGTCGATTCCATTGAGAAGAGGCGTAAGACGGGGACGTTATCTCCCCGAAACTGTTTACCGCTGCAATGGAACACGCCTTCAAGCTCCTGGAATGGCAAGGACTTGGCATCAACATCAACGGCGAATGCATCACTCACCTTCGGTTTGTCGATGACATCGTAGTCATGGCAAAGTCGACGGAGGAACTCAGTATGATGCTCGATGGCCTCGACCGAGTTTCACAACGGGTGGGCCTGAAAATGAACATGAACAAGCCAAAAATTATGTCAAATGCCCATGTTGAGCCCACCCCCCAGTCTGTTGAAAGCTCGGTACTCGAAATAGTCCAATTAGGCAGGTACAACTTCGAGAAAGAGGTTCGGCTGGGCAGCGTTCGGGAAACTACGCAATGTCTTTTTGTCCGACATATCTCAGTGCCTCAAGACGAAAGTCTTCAACCAATGTGTGTTACCAGTGATGACTTACGGCACCGAAACGTGGTCTCTCACTATCCGCTTCATCTCAAAGCTCGAAAGTCGCTCAACGAGCTAAGGAGAGGGCTATGCTCGGTGTTTCTCTACATGATCGAATCCGAAATGAGGAGATCCATGGACGAACTAAAGTCACCGATATAGCGCACCGGATTAGCAAGTTAAAGTGGCAATGGGCAGGCCATATTGCTTGCAGAGCAGATGGCAGATGGGGCCGAAAAGTGCTGGAGTGGAGACCACGGACTAGCAAGCTCAGCGTAGGACGTCCACCAACAAGGTGGACAGACGACCTCCAACCGGTATCTGTGGAGATCAAAGGGGGAGGCCTATGTTCAGCAGTGGATCCTATGGCTGAGATGATGATGATGATGACTGACAGGACGTCAAACCATAAATATTTTGTGCATATTTTTTTAAATCTTTGCCAATACAAATAGTTTTCTTATTATTTTGACTGCACTAACTGTTTACCTAAACATAGTGTTATATGACAATATAAATTATATTGTAAATTCTTTATTTCCTGTTGTGTTTCCGTATCGTATGTGTACAAAAAATCATTAATTAATAAATTCTGACTTTGTATAGATATTGTATAGATAAAGTTTTGCGCCTACAGCGGTATTGGTTAGGCTGCGTTCAAATCAAACTAACTCTCAGCGTAGCGTAATAACGTATTGTCGGTAAGATGTCAACGACAAAGAGAATATGTATGGGAATACAGTAAACTGCGTATCATTCGCTCACATTCGGCGGCTAACTGTCAGTTTGGTTTGAACGTAACTTTATACTTGTGTATATCTTGTATTCGATAATTATGTAATGGGTCATTTGGCTTAAGCCCCCAATTCGGTAAATTTAATTAATATCAATTCTCGGGGGCTACCAATAATTACTTACTATCATCACAGCTATTTATTAATCAGAGTTAAAATACTTTTAATATTAAATACATTCTATATAGTCAAATTATATGGCGTTATGACTATTCATTTAATTTATGAAATAAAGAACAATTTCAATTTTCAATTACTTGATAAGTGCAACATTTAGCGTTGTTTTGTAATTTTTAAACGTTTTAAAGACAAATAAATGGATCATGACTCCGTTGATTTGAGCTGTGCAATTTATTTTGCTCAAATTAGAATAATATTGTAGAATATCTCTCACTGAAGTAAGCAAAAATACTTAGACCCGGGAAAAGGTACGTAGTTTTTGTCACTATCCGGCTACGGGAAGCCCCTTCTATGGGATGCCAACGCATTCGCTAATTCTTAATTCATTTAATGGCAAAGGGTGTTTCTAATCACAACAACAAAGCACAACTTTCTTCATATCGATGTTAAAAAATGATGAAATTACAAGCCGACGTCCACAATTTCAAAAGTTATTAACCTATTTTGTTTCATGACTACAATTTTGGTTTTAGTCAGATTTTGTTCAAAAATATCTAAAGTTTTGTCATTTCGATGTAAAAACATGTATATTTAGATGGTATTACTGTAGAGGTTGAATTACATAATATCGAGATTATGTACCTCATGGTAGCTTACACAAGAAAGACTGGTCATCACGTACGCTTTCGCGAATAATTATAAGTAATTATTGTTAATTAAAAAATATTATTTGTTACGGCACTTGTTTTATTATAAAGAACTGTTTGTAAACCTAGTATTCGATAATTGCTAGGGAAAATTTAGCTCTCCTTCTGAAATCATCTGCCTAGCCTTTTCCCGACTATGTTGCGGTCGGCTTCTAGCCTTACCCGTGCAGCTGAGTACCAGTGTTTTACAAGGAGCGACTCCTTATTTGGCCTCCTCCACCCAGCTACCCGGGCAACCCAATTATCGTTTAAAATAATTATTATATGATAGGCCTTAGTAGCCTTATTTGTTGTAAACATTAACGCACATAGATAAGAATCCCATGGTCCGTCAAATCTGCCAGATATAAAAAAAATATCCAAGTCACGGTCCAGCGTAGGTACCTACATCCAGAAATAGCATCACTTATTGAAATCTACGTCATTCAGTTAAATTATTGTGAAATACAAATGCTTATAGGTACTTAAGATTTGTTGCCGGTAAACATGAAACATGATAACCAAAAATAGCAGTAGGTTTCTAGACAATAGTTAAAAATAACTATTATCTTATAATGATGATAATGTGATGACGTGATCACGGGTTCTTGGGATCAAATATTGAACTTATTTTTCATTTTCATTTCGTGTGATAAGGATTTTCTTGTTAAGTTTTTTGACACATTTGAAGGATTTTTATTTTGTATAATATTTTGTTTTTTTTGTTTCTAGTCCGAAAACTCAAAAACAGATATGTACCTACCTGCTTGTAGATACTTGAATATTATAAGAAATATAGTCTCTAGGTGAAAGGGACATGAAAATCTGCGAAGTCGAAGAGGAAGATGTCCTGGATAGAGCGAAGTGGAAGAAGAAGATACGGAAAGCGGACCCCGTCACAAGACGGGATAAACGGTAAAAAGAAGAAGAAGTGTCCCTTGGTGTTTCCCAAAATTTTACTCGCATCCAGAAGGTAGTAGTTTTCTCTGAAAAGTCCCAATAAAGTGTATGCAAGTGTAGTTTACCCAGGTATGATTAGTTCTTATCCAATCAAAATAGTAAACAATGGTTCATTTTCATTTATCGCTTAAGTACAAGCTGAAAATACCGGTAAATACTCATAATAACAGTTTAATTAAAAAGTATTTTTATAACTGAATAAATATTTTACACCATTGTCTTTAAATTATGGGATTAGGCGTTTTGTGGAAATCCGTGATGTAGAATGCTAGGATAAAATCATCATCCTCCGAACCTTTTCCCAACTACGTTGGGGTCGACTTCCAGTCTAACCGGATGCAGCTGAGTATCAACCTTTATGCTAGGAAAAAAATTGCAGCAATAATTCCGCGTGACAAATCGAGGCTCGGATGAAAGATTTGCACTGCTTTCAGCATATGCGTATGTAGCAACAATGTTTTTATAACAGCGCCTGAACAATGTTTAAAGCATTTTTTTGTATGAAGGTGTAGAGAGTATGCCATATTTTTTATAGTTATAGGACGTGGGGCAATTTTGTATGGATCGTGATCCGTCTTCTTTCAGCTCAGTCGGTTGAGGGCAAGTGCCTTAAAATTGAGTTGTAAAATTCCACCCGAACACACAACATACCTACATACATACTTCGACACCTCCTACGTATAATATTTGTACCTAACCAACAAAATGACGATTTTGCTTATTTTACATAAAACGACTTATTTTTATTTCCATTTATTTATTTTTAAACATATATTTTACATTTATATAATATTTATATAATATAATATTTAATTCCATTTATTTATTTTTAAAAATATCGACTTATTTTTATTTCCATTTATTTATTTTTAAAAATAAATAAATGGAAATAAAAATAAGTCGTTTTATGTAAACGTACACGTAGGAGGTGTCGACTTACATCGGAAGTTAAAAATAACAGCTTTTAATAATTAGTACTATATCCTGCGTCCTAGTCGCGCGGAATTAACCCTACATATTTTTTCCTAACTGTCATCTACACGGTGCAAGTCGCTTGCGCATGTTGAGGCACATGCGCAGGTAGGTTACATGCATTCTAAAAACATGCGGGGCCAGCGACTCGCGCATGTACCAAAGCCAAATACCCACCCGCCTGCTCTTGTCACTTGCGCATGTTACTTGCTCCAGCTACATGCACAGTGTAGACGCACCCTCACATTTTATACCATTTATTTTGAAATATGGGTGGAACCTCTGGGAACCAAACAATTAATTCATATTTTAATTTTCTTTTTATTTCATTTCCTCCAGCTAACTTACCTGAAAGATCAAAAATGAAGGATCACAACAGTTACCTACTTATATCTTTCTCCCGACGAATTTCAAGCAAGACTGGAACCATCCCGAAACCCCATAGAATACTGAAACGATTATTTGAAACATCAAGATTGAAGTTGCTTGCGTAAGAACGAAGTTACTGAAAAAGTAAAAATTTCAACCGACTGCGGCTGAAAGGAGGTAAGACACTACACTTTACCTTTATTCCCTATTTCTTCTCCTTAACATAAAATGCTTAGTAAAAACTTTTTTACTTAAATAAAAAAAACAAAATACTTAGTCCTATGAAAATATTTTTTTTCGGCAACAGGATTACGACTATACGCCTAGGTATTAGGAGAAATTAAAAAAATGGCTCTAAAATGCATTTGCGTCCACAAGTGCTTATAGCAAATTAACTTTTCAAAATACCTCTAGTACGAGTACTTAACCTTCTCTCGCTAGTGTTGTTTTTCTACTTACTCCCTTAATTTATTTCAGCTTGAATGGCTCATAAGCGCGACGAAACCTAAGAGAAAATCGTAAGGGCAGTTTAGGCGTCGGTTTAGTCTTTTTGAGCGCGGCGCCCATTTTCCGCGCACGCGCAGTGCATGCGTGCGTCACCGTGGTCGCGGTTCCGGGCGTGCGGCTGCCAAGCACCGCACTCGAGCGCGCTCCCGTCGCTGACAGTCGGCTTTGTAATCTCAGCCCGCGCGCACGCTCGCCCCGGCCGACAGTTAGCTCTTTGCGCGACACCGCAGCGCGACATTTTTCGAAATGTCGCGCGTTTACGAGCCGAGCGACCATGTAGTCGAGAAGTCTCTGCTGCCTTCCTTCGAGCAATACCAAAATATGCACAAGGAATCCCTCGAAGACCCCGAGTCATTCTGGTCGGAGCTAGTTAACGAATTCTATTGGCAAACACCGTACCAACGCGGTAACATCGTCTCGTACAACTTCAATGTAAACAAGGGGAACATATTCGTCAAGTGGCTGGAGGGCTCCAAGACCAACATCTGCTTCAACGTGCTGGACAGGAACGTGAGGAACGGCCATGGCGATAAAATTGCATTCTACTGGTAAGTTATTTTCTGTCAGTTTGCTACCAAAATCAATAGACAGCTGAGCGGCAATGCACTGAGACGGCGCGCGAACTTATTGATTTTCGCGAGGCTAGGCAGGCCACACATTACACCGCTGGGAAACGCTTCCTAATGCTCAAAATGTATCATTGTGTTATGTAATATTACTTCAGGCTAATTGCATAGCGAAATCTTATCGTTGGGCATAGATCACTCTTGCAATTTAATGAAAACAAAGCATTCTGTACATATATTATCATTTACTTAAACCTTTGTGGATGATGATACATTTTATGTAAATACATAATTATTATCATAAAACTTAGATATTTTTGAGAACTAGGTACATAATAAAATATACTCAGCGCCAATTAGGTACTTTCCTGAAGTATCGTTAGTTAGAAGGTCCGTTACAAACTAATTACATTAATAAAAAGAACGTACCTAATTAAAACGTGGTAAGTTCTATATTAACGTATGGGACCCCATTGCTTCGGTTACATAATTTGGAGATTGCTAAGAATTTGTTTTTTTTTTCTTTTACCAGGCTTTTAGTCATCGTGCTGTATGAAAATACGTATTCATGTCATGTCAATATTACCAAAATGTTCTAGGATCGGGCTTAGAGCTTTCTTTATGTTTTTACGTTAAATTACTGTCATCAAAATCAAAATCTTTTTATTTCACATAGGCCTTTGCAGGCACCCATGAAACGTCACATTAATTCATCAAGACTATGGTCTGTTCTACTAGATATCCGATTTTGTATAGGTACTAAATATGTTTAACCGACTTCCCTAAAAGGATGAGTTCCTCAATTCGAATATTTAAATGTTTAAACTTTCGCGAATAAAGATTATTGAAATATACTTGTAACAATAAGGTCAAGATTAAGCAGTTTCCTTTAGAAACGATATAGTTAATACTGGTCGCTTTGTTACTCTACCAATCATGAAAAGAGAAAGACACACATAAAATGATTGAACAGGAAAATGAAATCGGTAATTTCTATATTTAGTTCAGGCAAACTTTTCAACCATCTGATAACTGTTATCTTAGGAATAAATACAACATATTGACATAATTTTCCATACAAAGGTGTCAAAGAGATATTTATACTTTAGATGAATCTTATCAGATTGTTTGGTAAATCAGCCCCTTTCGTGCCTAACTTTTCTCCAGAGCTGAAATCTTGCAAAACGTAGCAAGTAGAGGTACCTAGTTTCTGCACATTGACCTCTGCGCTGCATTTGCGTTAATTGATTCCCCGGGGGTCGAGGCGCGCGCATTGCAACTAGTGTACCTATTGGCTGATACAAGATGCGTCCTACCCTCGACCGGCGCAGTTCCAGCCTCCCGCTCAGGTGTCTAGACGAGCTATAAATCAATAAAGCTGATATAGCTCGCCCAGCCACAGGACTAGTTGCATCTTAAGAGTACGCATGCCCCATACGTTTACGTTTTGTCGAGCGGGTCTGTCTGCAGCATTCAATCTCAATTATGTAACCCTTTGTAATGAAACAAATTTTGAATTGAAATAAAAAGTAGTACAAACTTCAAAACATCGAAATGAGGAAAATTACTTCTAAAGTTCACTATAGCGTCCACCACAGTCGGGTAAAACTCGACGTGATTTTATTTTCCCACCTAAAGATATTTGTATAGGCTAGGAATGACGTCTTTGCACCGTCTTTTTGTGTTCTACTCACATAAAGTTACTGACAGTTTACCTATATAAATTTTACAAGTAGGTTTAAAATAACACTTTAGACGTCTGACATCTATAACTTGCAGTATTAATCATCCGTATCACTGTAATACAGATTATTACTATGTCTCTAATATCGGTAAGTTTTTTTAAACGAGATGAGCTAATAAGTCCTATTAAATCTAACTGAATACATTGAGAAGAAAGGCCGAAACAAACTGATATCGATTATGCAATTTCTTTATGTCATAACTGCATCTAGAACACCTTTGTTAAGGTACTTGATAATAAGGACTGTTAAGTATTTCAATCAGTCTTTAACTATGTCTGATAATGACAGGTAAGCCATTATTGCGAAGACATTAGATCATTTCTATAGCAACGTGGATTATATCTATTTATTTATCACTGGTAGATCACTGATAGATAACTTGAGAACATCGGATCATGCGGGATCATAAGTGGAAAGATAATTTTAAAATGTAATCAAAGACTTTATAATTTGAGTAACATCCTATTAACAATGTTTGATCGCGTTAGTACCGTCCCGTAGGGATCCGAAGCTGACTTTATATCTACTCTCTACAGTCTGGATATATTGAAATTAATCCATCCATATATCCCTCGGTCACGCCATCACGCGTGAACGGCTGGACCGATTAAACTGAATGATAGAGGGACGGTAGCTTAGACCCGGGAGAAGGACTCAGTATAGGTTTTGCTACCATCCGACTACGGGAAACAGTTTTCTCGGGACGCGGGTCAAGCCGTGGGCGAAAGCTAGTATATAATAATGAGTTATATTTGGTAATATAAAAAAATCGGGTTCCTTCGGGACGGGAACTTCGGGGTTCGGGCAATTTTTGACTTAATTTTTTTATATCAAAAAGTAACATTATACTAAACCAATATAAAGAGCAGGCACCTGAGTAGGTATGTAGTTTTTTACTTGTAGTGATTATCTGATATCTCACTTCTTCGACTTCTTGTTGAGCATGTTGTCAGGCTTCCCGGCTTCTGATTAGGTACCAACCAATTCATCAAATTGATGGACTTTGCTAATCTTAGGCTATCTTTAGTAAAATTAGATTCTTCGGCACCTAATTTCTCGAGAAGTAGTTTTATTCTGGATTTCTAGACTGACACTTTTTCAGAGAATCTAAAAGTTCGGGACTCATAAAATCTAATATCCCCGTTGCACTATTCTTGTACTTTATTGCTTCTCTATTTAGCCGTTGTTTATAATTTCCGTTTCACTGTCTCCTTAAATGTATGATTGGTTCTTGAGCATACCATTTCAATCAGCTGCCCAGGCCTTTGACCCGGTAAACCCTTATGTATTCTACAATCCATTTGCGTCTTTTTCCTTAATGTATACAAATATTATAAAGAGAATAGCTACATTATCTGCGAGTAACCTAGTTAAGCTTTATTTTGTTCCGGAACGAGCAGTAGTTCCCAAGGGGCGCGGGTGAGCCGCGGGAAAACGGCTAGTAAAACATTAACAAACGTCTTAAATCTCTGTAAGATTTTCCGTATCATTATCATCGACAGTTTCAAACCTTATTCTAACATGACCTCACATGTACACACTTAATAATAATAATTATCAATGAGTATGATAAGCTCGTCTTTGCATCTGTAGTGCTGTACGACATATTAGCACAATATACTATCTTACTCACTAACTACACTCAGAATCTTAAGTATTGATAAACACAGCGAGATAAAACTACTCGCTCTGATAATATTTAACTAAAACGTGACATATCTTAAAAAAAAAAAACAGACTAAACTCACCAGACGAACCGTCAAGAAATGACGATATCACACACGTCTTTGATAAAAAATGTGTAAAAAATTGTGATGATATTAATTAATTACCGCATGAAATTACTTAATAGGTTCGTGATATGTGGTTAACGTTATCTACTTGTATAGTTACATTGTATGTCAGAAAACGAGAGCACACCGTGTAAGATGTCTATTCAACTCAAATCGTACGGATAAGTGGCATTCCATTCAGTACTCCACAGTTCTGAACACAGAATTCATCTGGGTCAGTGAACCGACGAAATCAATGTGCGAATTGTAAGACAGTTAACTTTTTGTGTTCGTATTAAAATAAGAAAAAATGCTTGGACCAACAACGAACTCGCTCAAATATGGTTTCCAATTGTTTGGAATTTAAACTGTTATGTATCCAGCTTTAGCGATTGATGAAATTGCCCTGTGAGCTTACTCTGCAAGTAAAGTGCATCACTGAGATGCGTTGCTTCACGTAAAAACTAAAGAGAAAATATTACAGATTTTTGACGCCTGTTGTATAAGACTTTTAACACCTGGCAAAAATCTGTTTAACTGTTTTATACTGGTAGGTACTGGACCTACATGACCTGTACTTACCAGGAAAGCTTGCGCTGCGCATGAGTTCCTTTTTGATGAACGTAAGCTCAAGTTTTACGCTTACGCAAGACAATAGGCAAAGTAAAGTGGCATTTTATCTCGACCACACATACCGCTTGCCACAGCAATGTCCAGCAAAATGTTGCTGAGCAATACCTAGCTAGAGAGAGGCATCTCGGCTTGCGCAGACGACGCCGAGTGGACATATTGCAAGCTAACTTGATGATCTTGCTTGTTTGTCCTGCGTGCAGTCGTGATGCGATCATATCTTGCGGTTACCGCTTGTTTTTTCTCAAGAGCGGGAAGCTTTTACAACCGCAATTTTTATATTTTGCCTACTTATTGAAGTTATCGATATTTAACATGATTTTTAAGAACTTCGCAAAAATAAAGGCTCATTGGCAACTAAGTACTACTACTGTACCTATATAGATCCGAAAAAATACAAAAGTTCCTGATTACATTTTAAAATAATCTGATTCATATTATGGACATGTCGGATCAGGTAGTCGCTCTTTGAAAAACACTGCATCAGGTTAGACTAGAAGCCGACCCCAACATAGTTGAGAAAAGGCTAGGCAGATGATGATGATCCATATTATCCGTATGATTATGGGAAACTATTTGTTTATAAAAATATATAGTTTTCTACAACATTCAAGAAATCCAGCGTCACTTCGGTAAGACACTACGCCAAATCTTAATTTCCTAATGACGTAGGAAGTCGTAGGTAACTAGTTACAGGATGATTTTCCGTAATTTTCTTTAGACAATGTACATAAGGCGTCATTCAGTGAACGTTTTGCGCGTACATAATAACAAATAAACGTAATGGTACTTAGTAGGCCTTAAGGTCGGTCACTTGGTATTGTCAAGGTTACACGCCAAATTAGTGGCACAGACCATTTACTAACATAAATCATTTATATGTACTTCTATTTCATTTATTATGTCACTCGTGCAAGTTAGTGGTTGCACTATTTATCTTTATGAGTATGAAAAGGTACGTATATATTGATAATTCAAATCATATTAATGCCCCGGACCGTGGAAATATCATAGTAAAACGTCTCCGGAATTTGCATTTTTGTGATGTATCGGTGCTTATCATTAGAGAATAAAAGCAAATATACATTAATGTGTTCCGATCCGAGAAACTCAATACCTACCTTACTATTATAAACATGTAATAATATAAGTACCTAAGTATCTTTACTACCGAGAGGTAAGATTTATCACATTAATGGCTAAACATTTTATACAAGTCAAAGTTAAGCATTAAAAGGTAAATTATCTCGACGAAACTCCTGCCTATAACCATTACAATAGAACAGAGAAGCAGAGAAAATTAAAACTAGCTCGTAAGTACCTGCGGCAAAAATACCTCGTCTTTTATTTAGGACTATTCCCAACAATCCCAACATTCTATCTATCTCTCAATTTGGTTACTAGAGATAGACATTTTACATTTCTTGTAGAGAGCTAACGTCAAAATTATTTCTCTGGTAAGCATCGATAGAGCATCAAGTTAAAGAAATATTTCTCCTTCCTATTGAACTTGAGAGGACAAAAGATTATAACATGATTATATATTATACCTTCGTTTATTCAATACTTGACAATAGGCTCTTGTTCATAAACCATAACGATGAATATTGCAGGTAAAGACTTCTAGACTAAGTGCTCTAAAAGAGCTAAAGTACTGTTAATGTTTCCTTAACCAAAGATGAAGGGTTTAAGAATAATTATACAATAGATACGTCATTGCGGTAAAGACCTGGATCAAATTATGCAGAACTTGATGATTTTCATCTCAATAATTACTTTAAAAAAACCCAGTTTGAGAAATAGAGACAGGACATTAGTCTAAACTATATTGAGCGCAATCTATCTGGTTTAGTCATATCATATCCCAGATCCCCTTATCTTAATAAGTAATGCCTAGATGTATGATGTAATCGAGTGAACACTGAACAATAAGATTGTATATAGCAACAAGCTATGCCTTGCTTTCCATTCATGCTGACACGAGGTGATACTAGTCTTGAACTAGGTGGAGGTGCGCTAACTACTGTGTGTTAACCTCGACTCAAGAGCACTGCAAACTTGCAGTCGACCGGGCTCAAAAATCAGTATGGAATCATAAACTATGATCAGGCCAACTATAGGCTACAGTTCTGTTTGCAGTATGCAGGAGCTCTTATACGTCACGTTTCAATAAAATATAGGTAGGCAAGTAAACAGTGACAGGCGTTAAATCTCTCAACGTTCATGTAATCAGTGTGATCATTTGACACTTTCTACAAGTTTACGTATATAAATACCTTTGTTATCGAGATTGTGTCGCTCATACGGATTATCACATGCTCTTCAAATACAAATATAGAGACGGATGTTAACTTTATGTAAAACATGGCAGCTGGGATAATAAAATAAATAAATAATAAATAAAAATCTTTATTTTCTCTTCAATTACAGTGTTAAGTACATTACAATACAGGTTGCTTTTGTAAGAGAATGGTGTCTGTTTAAGGTTACCCCTGTGTTACAGATCACCATTTATCCTTTTGAATGTTATACAGCACATTTTGTAAGGAGAGTGGCAAATAAAAATCCTAAATACAACTATGTCTATTATCATAATGCCAGTATCACAAATAATTTAATGATGGGATGGGATGATTTGTATGTATGTATAAAATACCAGACTGTCTAGCATTTAGTGTAAACAAACCAAGCACTCTAAAATATCAATTCTATAATCCCTTGTTTGCCTTCCATCATCTCCCCTTTTAGCCAGCTTTGGGCTGGGGGCCTACACAGACTACCTAAAGCCCGCCCCCTGGATTAACAAATATTTGCCACATGTGAGCCTCCGATCAAAATGAAAGTTATTAGCAAAATGAAATTCGCGATTGGAGGGTACCTCCCCTATTTTAATTAAGCCGAGGGGTGCTTAATGGAATCATGCCTAACAGCCGATATGGCTGCATATTCTAGTGTTCATATTATATAGTACTGTAGCCATTATTTTGTAATATCGTATATCTGTATTATACTTTAGCGTTATGTTTTCTTAATTCCTTCATCTGAAACAGAGCGTATCCAATTAGTTTCTACAATATATTGTCCAAAGTTCAAACTTCACACAATCACCAACATTCACTTTCTCCACTTTGCCGATTACATCCAAGGTTCTAGAAGTTGAGAAGCCTTTTGGTACATACTGTTGGAATTGGAACCTCTATACCCTGGTCTTCATGAAGGATACTTTCCTCGAGTTCAATATCGTTTTCATTTGTTTGTTAGGGAGGGCAATCACCCAGAAGATTACAGCCGCATCACCTACATGAAGTTGATGGACCTCGTGTGCCAGTTCGCGAATGGTTTGCGCGAGCGAGGCATAGGCAGGGGAGACCGGGTCTCTATCTACATGCCTATGATATTGGAGACAATTGTCTGTATGCTCGCGTGTGCCCGAATTGGCGCTGTCCATTCCGTGGTGGTAAGTTTCAAAATCATATCTTCGTGTTTGCCATAATAGATGTCTATTGCTTTTCTCTTTAGTTATTGAACTCGATAGTAGCCATTATGCCCACGTTCTTTATTACCATCTATTATCATACATCTGAGACTACGAGCTTTTTTCAGTTTGCGGGATTTTCCTCGGATGCGCTGGCAGAACGGATGTCCGACTGCAAAGCTAAGGCTCTGGTGACAGCGGACGGCGGCTGGCGTGGAGAAAAGTTGCTTGTACTTAAAAATACATGCGATGAGGCACTGCAAAAGGCCAAGGCCAAATATGATCATGCTGTGGAAATGTGCATCGTAGTACCCCATCTGGATAGAGTGACCCCTTGCGGGAAACTCCCAGATGACGTCAGACAGCTCGTAAGTACTCTATCATTGACCTCATTGAATATTACTTGTAGATAAATCTTATATGTTAACGTATGTTTCCAGTATAAATGGAACTCTGACGTGGACGTTTGGTGGCATGAGATCTTGGAAGGGCAGTCGACGATCTGTCCTCCTGAGTGGATGACGCCGGAGGAACCGCTGTTTATGCTATACACCAGGTTCGTTACGCTTACCAAGAATTGATGTAGTTCTATTGTATGTTATTGGAATGATGCAGTGAACGGCAATAGCTTGATGTACCATGCTAAAGTATATGATGTGTTGTATTAGCGGTTCCACGGGCAAGCCCAAAGGGGTGGTGCACTCAACGGCAGGCTACATGTTGTATGCAGCCGCAACCTTCCGTTACGTGTTCGACCATCGCGAGAAGGACATCTACTGGTGCACCGCGGATGTTGGCTGGATCACCGGCCATACTTACGTGGTGTATGCGCCTTTGGCTAATAATGCCACTTCTGTTATGGTGAGTTCCTAGTCGTGTTTTGTTCTCCCAAGGAGTCTAAAATATCTAGGTAGATCTGGTTTACCTACTTACATTGAGTTTATTCGATAGACTCTTATCTCTTTGCGAGTCGGAATCCTAATCAACATTATCCTGAAAATGACACATTCTATATTTTATATAGTAGGTAGGTACGTACTTAAATCATTGTCTAACGTGTTCTTGAAGAACGTGCTTGTTAAATGTTGGTTTTTAAATCCGTGTTAATGATTTCAATAAATAAATAGGGCGCATGGAACTTGATCTCTACCGTGTTTGGAAGTACGAATCACGTGACTTGAAGGTCACCTTCACTGAATAGTTTTTGTATCAGGTCGATCTTTTCCTATGCTCTAATGACCTTCATATAACTGCGTTGATTAGTTTCTTGATTACACACGGGGTCATCGCTCTATAATTACTATTATGTAAACATACCTTCATATCTTCACCTATTTACGTATTTAGTGTGTATTAATGAATTAATTTCCATTCAATGATGAGCCCTGCTATTTCCTGCTTCTGACACAAAACTTTCTCAAAATACATATGCACTGAGAGAAAATAATGCTGATCACACAATTTTCTCAGCACGTGAATTAAAAAATTATATATTCTTATACCTTTTTTTCTTGGGCATGCCAATAGCCATCGGTCTAACTAAGGCCATAGAGACATATTCGTTTTCTTCGATGATGGCAAGCGAACTTTCGAAAATAGAGGTTTAGAATGGACCTAGATAGATAATGACCCTGTTTATTCGCAAGGTTACATAACTTACTGTCCTTCCATAGTCAATGTCAAGTTGAAACTCGATTATCCGATATATCGATCATTCGGTCGAGACTTATTTCGCATAGAATATCCACGAGCGACCTAGAACGAGCCTACTCGATACCTTGTCTATGAATAATCAATTATTACCATATCAAAGGATACTATTTTGACTACTTCTTGCAGAAATGTAAAATCTCATGTTACAAAATTAAATGTTGTTTTTATCAGTGATGTTGTACATTCAGTATGACAAGTTCAATTTTAGGTCATAGATTAAAACCGTTAACTTACGCTACTTTTATCAACTATTTCATCTTGTAACGCTACGATCATACGGAGACAACACCGACTTCCCTTTTTGTAGTATACATGTAGTTCAGTCACAATAAATATAATTTATACTATGAATTCACACTTTGGTTGGCCGGGTAAGTGGGTTGAGGAGATCAAATAGGCAGTTGCTCGTTGTACAACACTGGTACCCAGCCGAATTCGGTTAGATTGGAAGCCGATCCCAACATACTTGGGAAAAGGCTCGGGAGATGATGACTATGTCACTAATATCACGCATCAAAAAAACTGAGCATTAGAAAAAATGTTAGCATTGCAACTTGGCTTAAAATTATCAACCAAGACAATCCAAACCTGGCACTAACCTGTTATAGTCTTTTCTATCGTCCCACTGCTGGGCACAGGCCTCCTCTCACACGGAGAAGGATTGAGCATTAATCACCACGCTTGCTCAATGCGGGTTGGTGATTTCGGACTTTATAGTCCAGGTTTCCTCAAGATGTTTTCCTTCACCTTTTTATCAGCCATTGGTGTCCAAGTTATACCTACTTAGAAAGTACACACAAACTTAGAAAAGTTGCATTGGTACTTGCCTGACCTGGAACCGAACCCACACCCTCATACTCGAGAGGTTGGTTCTTTACCCACTAGGCCACCACGACCACACGAAACCTGGCACTAAAGCCGGTACTTTTTAGGACCGTGTTCTATAATGAGGTGGACATTGTTTAACTATTTTGTCTGCATCATAGACAGAGAAGTGTTTAAGAGTTTGATATGACATTTTAATTACAGTTCGAGGGGACCCCATTCTTCCCTGACAACGATCGCTTCTGGTCGGTCTGTGAGAAGTACAAGGTGACGCAGTTTTACACCGCGCCCACCGCAATCAGGGCGCTCACCAAGTTCGGAGAAGATCTAGTCAAGAGGTAACATTCCACTTTGTTCAGGTACAAGATTAGAGCACCACGAGCTTGCTAAGTATACCTACAATAGCAATTTTTTTCACATTCTCTTTGAAGGATCTATATTTTCGGTTTACTTTACTGAAACTGGGAGTAATTTAGACGGCAAAGGGCAAACTTATTTTTTCTTTGGACTCCACAGATTGTAATGCAATGCTAAATAAGTACAGTATAAACATTAGCTTATTGACATTGGACGCATCCTGATTCGCGTACTTAGGGTCACAAGTATTGAGAGGGTCGCCAGTTGAACAGACACGGTTATTGTCATCATCTGCGAACCAGCTTCCATCTATTCTATTCACATTTTCTATAAAGATAGCATAGTACACAAAAAAATCTAAGACGCTGACCTTTTCACACAATTTCTTACTTTGTCAATTTTTTACTCAACATAAATACAATTTTAGTACTTTCCTACCTTATATAGTGACTTTTCTATGTGGTCAAAGTTCTTCTTTAGTTACTATAGGTAATTAACATTCCAATTGATACTCGGTAAATGTTTAAATTAGAAAGTCATTGATCAAAGTCTACTACTTATTAAACTGTCTTCTGCCGACCTTTGACCACACGCCCAAACGAATATTATTTTAACTAAATACAAACTTGCGGTTGACGACAATATTGTTACAAACATTTATTGCAAGAAAAATTGATTGTTAAGTCATAACTGCATTATTTATTCGAGTAAATAAACTGACATTTCAACGTAAATACCACACAGTGTAAATTCTAGAACGAAGTGACGTGAACTTGACATAATTGATTGAAGGGACTAAACTGCAGCAAGCATTATTTATTTAGAAAGGGCACAGCGTAGATCGTCCACTTATCGGATCAATACAAGATTATAGAACAACTTACAAAGTTTAATGTTGACTGGTTAAAGTTTAAAGGCCATTTAAGCAATTGCATGTACTGCAGGTTGTCCTCATAAGTTGTATTCCTACTAATAATTTGATATCTATTTTACAGACATAACCTGGACAGTCTCCGTGTCCTGGGCAGCGTGGGAGAGCCCATTAACCCTGAAGCCTGGCTGTGGTACTACAACGTGGTCGGCCAGGGTCGCTGCTCCATTGTCGACACCTTCTGGCAAACGGAGACCGGAGGCCATGTCCTCACCAGCCTCCCAGCTGCCACGCCTATGAAACCTGGTGCTGCTGTAAGTAGCCTCTTTGTCTTGCACGCTGTAGCCTAGGACCCCGCGATACAGAATACTGAGGGACTGGAAATTTTTTGGCTCTCGTAATTCTCCAAACAATCTTGTCTGTGCACAGAGCACTCAAGATTTTTTGTTATATGTATTATTAGATTTCTCAAATCTTATCAATGAATATGTATAATTATGTATTTTATACTTTTCTCATATTCATGCATATTGTGTCACAGGGTTTCCCATTCTTCGGCGTGGAGCCGACAATCGTGGACGAAGACGGGCACGTGGTAGAAGGCCCAGGAGAAGGTTACCTGGTGTTCTCCCGCCCCTGGCCCGGCATCATGGTCACCCTGTACGGCAATCATAGCCGATACGAAGATGTGTACTTCAGAAAATTCCCAGGATACTACTGCACCGGCGATGGTAAGATGTCCTTTAATAGTACCAATTTTTTGACTATAATCATTTACATCAAACTTCATTGTTATCAACAAATATTATTCTAATGCTCAAAATATTATACAACTTGTACTTACGTTGTCTATTAGCTTCGTTGATGGTTTGAAGCACATACAAACATCTTTGCGGTAGGGAGGCGAATGGAGTCGTAGTTTAATATACAATGTGAATAATTTGCAGGGGCTAGGCGAGATGAGGACGGCTTTTTGTGGGTAACGGGTCGTATCGACGACATGCTGAACGTATCAGGCCATCTGATGTCCACATCGGAGGTAGAAGGCGTTCTCACGGAAGACCCGAACGTGGTGGAAGCCGCCGTCGTCTCCAAACCACATCCAGTCAAAGGCGAGTCTTTGTACTGCTTCGTCATTTTAAATGAAGGTGCCAAATTCGATGCGGCCTTAGTCGATGCGCTGAAGAAACGTGTACGCGGCCGAATTGGAGCTTTTGCAGCACCAGATGTCATTCACCACGCGCCAGGGTTGCCGAAAACTCGTTCAGGAAAGATTATGCGACGTGTGCTCCGCAAGATCGCACTTGGGGACAAAAATATCGGCGATACTTCGACTCTGGCCGACCCCTCCATCGTCGATATGCTCTTCAAGACACGCCCCTGAACTATCAATATATAACACGCTGATTTTTTTCGTTCCTGTTCAAATGCATGGCCGTATTTAATCCCGATTATTTTCCGCTAATCTCCAGTCCAGCTTAAATATCCGTCCGCGACACTTGACAGGCCTTGCGATTCACTTACATTCAAAATTGCTGCTTTATTGTCACTGTAATGTTTGCTTCTAATGTACTCGTAGGATAACAAAACAATTGTGTGAGGTTTTATACATGGGTTTAGCGTAGGACACAAGCCTTCATCGGCATAGCTCGTAGGTATTTGTATAATGTACTCTCATCATTGACTTTTCGATCACTGGATGGATACATCTACATTTGTTAGAAGTTTAGCAATAGACAGGGTGTGTCTACCGAAATGGTTCAAAATCTCGCACAGTGCGTGAGATCGTCTGTTAACGATGCTCTATTTATACCTAGATGTCAAAATGACGGTCGGATGTCTATGACGAAAGTGATACAAAGTCAATGATATTAATTTAATTAAACTATGTAATAATTAAAATATTTTGTTACACTACAGGGTGTTCCCATATTTTAAGATTAAGTACATTACTTATATTGTTTGTTAACGTTTAGCATTTATATTTTGTCAAAAATCGATTGAATCGGTTTTCTTTATATCAGTTAACTGATTGTGATATAATAATAGGCGAGTTTGGCTTAAAAAATCAAATTCTTATTTATATGTCGTATCTGGTAGTACCTACCTCAAGATAAAATAAATATATTTCTGCATTATTTTATAGTTTGTGTCATTCAATGATACTGTTTTATTCACCACAATAAGCCTAACAATTAAATTGAATTATTATGAATGTACCCTATTAATTTGAAGTTCAAATATTTATCGATATAATTAAGTAAGTAGTGCACCGCTGACGATGCTTGGATAAAGAACCTAGGTAACGGTATTCAGTCATTCCATAATATGTAATCTTTAATGTAGAGTATTTTTTGCATAGTACTATATGTCAAAATATAGCCCAGTGTTAAGTATACAAGATGCAATCTATCGTACTTAGTCATAGTAATCATATTTAACCGCGTAATCATATGTTTAGAATACCACTGCTCTTTACCTGTGTGTAGATAAATATAGCCGTTTAGAAACTTAAACCTGAATCTATGAGACATGTGCTTTTAATTAACAATTTAATTTTATTCCTAGACTGAGGATGTTTTGTACACCATATATAAGTTTAGCTAGCTGCATCAGATAGATCTAGTATTTATTCCTGATTTTAGATTTAATTACCGGGTCGATGCGACATGCTTGGGACTGGAAGATCCATGGTTGTCTACAGTTGTGCACCAACGAAAGCAATTGCACTTTATTAGCTACTTGTCTATTGCCAACAGAAATGTTTGCTTTCCTATGTTTTTTTTTAATGGGTTGTGATATATTTTATCTACATTATATTTTTCCGTAGGGCGTTTTTTTTCTGCACAAATGTTGCGATAGAAACAGTAAATTGATATTACGTACATTAATGTTAAATGTATTTGAAGGCACTTATTTGTGATGCACAATGTTGAATTAGAATAAGGCGTAGTGTAACTTGTGTACCTAAATAGGTTCTAGGTTAAAGCGTAGGATTATCTATTGCCTTTCTGTGGAACAACTATTATTAGTTATCTCGTTATTTTAATTTAAATACTTGCTTTTAGAATTTTGAGTCTAGTATTTATATTTTAGGTAGGTATATGTTGCCTGCTACTTCAGAACTTAATCTGATGTATCTTGTTCCGAATATTACTTTATTATATTATATTTATTGTAACTTCAAGTACCTATAGAGCATGTTTTTTGATGACTGTTATCTGCAGTACCTACATGTGTTTACCGACTAATAAATATATACAATACAATAGCATAATGTATAATTTGGTATTCCTGTCAACATTTTACAACGATCTGCCATCGAACCAAATAGTTTTCTGTAAAACTTTGCTGCTATTTGTCTAAGTAACGGGTTGTAGTCAACTCAAAAGCTCACAAGTCTAAAAGCATTATTAATTTTTATATCTATCAATACTTTTATTTTGATTTGTCAAATTCTTCGTATATCTGCGCGGTTTTTCTTATACATTCTTACTTGGTATGTACCTAATATAAATTATATGACTTTGAAGTCGTTCAGTAATACGAATATGCTAGCAAGTAAGGGAATTTATGTGATTACATGTCATATCATTAAATACAGTGATTAAATGATATTCAGAAATTGGTTTTCAATCATTCATTAGTTTAGGCTGGTTTCCAATTTTCGCAAATCTATTTAAATAGCTTCTAAATAATTTTAAGATCACCCTCCCTGTCATTACTCGTCTTAAATCTCTTTACGTTTTATGTATTTTTAAGGTTCCGTAGCCAAAGTTTTCGCTCCTCCGTCCGTCCGTCGGTCACCAGGCTGTATTTCATGAACGATGATAGTTAGAGAGTTGAAATTTTCACAGATGATGTATTTCTGTTGACGCTATAACAACAAATAAATACTGAAAACCAGAATAAAATAAATATTCTGGGGGGCTCCCATACAACAAACGTGATTTTTTTGCTATTTTTGGTCGATTAGATAACGGCAACAGGTAAGTAGATGGTTGAAATATTCACAGAATATGGAATGTATTATAAATATATTATAACTATGGAACGTTTTATAAATATTAGTACGGAACCCTTCGTGCGCGAGTCCGACTCGCACTTGGTCGGTTTGTTTATATTTTTCTTAAAAATTATAAAATATTGCCCAGACAAGCTCGATCACGTGACTTGTGACGTCAGCATACATTGTGTTCCTTTTCATTTTATTGCACATCGAACGAAAAAAAACTAAGATACCTACTTATTAATTTTCATAATTTACCTAGATACGAAAAACTAAAATATTAAAAAAAAATATTTTGATAAACGGCATAAAAAAGATGCCTCAAATGTTTGGAGTTGTGTAAGCGGTAAAATAAAACGGTGCAAAGAAACGTCAAGTTTGCATATTTTGAGGATCGTGGGTGATTCGAAATTAATTAAACTGTCAAACGGTTTTAGTATAGTGCGTTTTTCTGATTCTGCACGTGTTTTGTCTACAATCGAATATAAAACATTTGTTCACTTTGAAGTGAATTCTACGTAATTGAGTTAGTAGGTAGTGTTATTAAAGTTTACTTATCACAGTTTAGTATTTTGTAAAAACACGATGTCTCAACAGCAAACCAAAAATTGTATCACACTCCAAGGGTCTGCACAAATAATTTGCGAATATCTGAGTAAGTTCGAAAACAATGCAGTTTTCATTTTTACTTCTTAATTTTTGTTGAACTATTTACAGCCTGCTCGTCACATTAACAGTTTGTGTTCAACCTTTTTACAGAATTCGCCATAAATTCAGTTTTATTCCAAAGAGGTTTATGTTCTCCAGAGACGTTCAAAACCGAACAACAATATGGAATTACACTTTTACTATCGGAAGACGCTGAAATTAAGAGCTTTTTAACCAAAGTCTTGGCTCAAACTGAAGGTAAGCATTCTTATTTTTCAAAACATTAAGTAGGTACTCTGCATCACACTATGAAGCAAGTCTGAACTTGTTTGCTAAGTTTAATAAAGGCATAACTTAGTTACTTGCAAAATAAGTGCTAAAGTTTTTATTGTGAGCAAATTGTTTATTATAAGTCGTGTTTGTGAACATTCTGTAGGACTTTGTGAACCCTATCTAAGATTTTTTTTTAAATTTGTCTTTTTACAAACATAGAAAACAGAAGTTTGGCACATAGCTAATTACTATCATTAGGGTTTTCTAAAATGGCGTCCACGAGGTGGCAGCACCGAGTCGTCAGGTCCAGGGGCCCGATTCTCCTAATTTTACTTAAGCGACATACGATTCACGTTCGACTCGGTTCGACTGAGATCCAATCCCGACTCGATAACGATTGAAGCATATGTGGTATTCCGGGCCCCTGGCTATTTTGGTGATTTTGGTCTATAGGTACGGTAGGTTGCTCTACAATCATATTGCAATCGTAAATCATTGGCAGACAAAATGATTCATTATTGAATGAAAGAAAAGGATAAAAACGTTTATTTCAAAGAAAAAATAGCGGAATGCCACATACGCTTCAATCGTAATCGAGTCGGAATCGGATCTCAGTCGAATCGAGACGAACGTGAATCGTATGACGCTTAAGTAAAATTAGGAGAATCGGGGCCCAGACCAATCACAGACCAATCGAATGTCGTTGGAATACGATTGGTCTTATATTAGTAGCAGAATGCCCGATATGGTTAAAACTGCTATTGCGATCATATTGCGATTCGATTTCTATTCGATTTTGACATTATTAACTTAGGAGAATCGGGCCGCACCTGTCAAAGCGCCTATACTACGAACCGTGAACGATTTTATATTGATTTTTTATTGTAGAATTAAAACAGTCCATTATTGTTTTACAATTAAAATGCCGAAGATAAAAAAACTAAATCATATTCTGTAAACAAATTCTAGTACATTACGTTATCTACCTTTCAATGAACTTTTCCTTAGCACCAGTGACTTTTGCACCCCTCTTTCTTTGCTTAATTTTTAGTTCGGAAACCTTTTTCTAAACGTAGTCCATAATAAGATCAATAACACTTCCAATATAACACAATTTCAATAAACAATAAGTTCGGCACCTACAAATCCTACAATTCCATACTATTTGACAGCTGTTTGGACCAGACCCAGACGCAAACGTGGCGCCACCCGGTGGCAGAAAAAAGAGAGAAAACCCTCATTAGAGCGTTACTTACGTCCTATGGCAGGTCTATTAATTTTTACTTCTTGTCTATACCTAATCTAATATTTATTTATTTTCAGAATGGATACTCAACAAGAAAATAAGCAAGCTCTCCCTCGTAATTTTCAATGTAGCAAACGAGGAAATCTTAGAATGCTGGGATTTCAACTTGCAGTATGAAGATGGTGACGCAGCATTATCAAAAGAAAATAATGAAACCATAGGTAGTAAAGACTTGAAACAAATTCAACAGAAAATTAGAGAGGTCATGTTGCAAGTAGCTGCAACAATATCTTACTTACCGTTCCTAGATAGTAGGTGCTCATTTGACTTTTTTGCAAATGTTAAAGCCGATTGTGATGTGCCTGAGAACTGGACTGTATCAGAGCCCGTATTTATAGCCAACGCACAAAACGTTCCATTCAAAATATTCTCCACTAGCCTTCACAAAATGGAAACTGTAGTTAGTTATAAGTTTGTAGATTAGTGTAATGTAGGTAAGTTTACTTTCAGCATTTTGTGTATAAGGGTGCTTACATAAAGAAACAGGTTGCCGGTACAGACAAACCTGTATGGGTGGGTACCGATCAGGGCAGGTATAATATTTCAATACAATCCTATTCACTCACTTATAAAGAAACAGGTTGTAACTTACCTGTTTCTTTATAAGTGAATCAATAGGATTGTATTGAAATATTTCACTCACTTATAAAGAAACAGATTGTAACTTACCTGTTTCTTTATAAGTGAGTGAATAGGATTGTATTGAAATATTATACCTGCACTGATCGGTACCTACCCATACAGGTTTGTCTGTACCGGCAACCTGTTTCTTTATGTAAGCACCCTGACTTTTTATAGCATTTTTTGCTTGAATAAAATTGTCCACAGTACTTGCAGTATTAAATTTAATTTTTGATTTATACTTTGTTTTCTAGTTTGTATGATTTTTCCACCTGCAGAACACAACATTACAGTATATTAATATAAAGAATTACTTTTGTTGTCTTTTAGCAATAAAAAGGTTATAAATATAATTGTGATGTTGTGTATTCAGGCTCAAGAGCAACTCACTCATATTGTTTGTGTAGTAAAAACAAACACAAAATAGTCTTCTACTTATGTATACTTACATAAATTGTTAATAATCATACATTACATGTCGTAATCATACAGTTCTCGTTGTAATGTTCACTTGCAATTAATTTCTGAGCACAGATGCTGAGTGGTAGTCAGTGTCCATCACGTAGGTACCATTGTGTCCCTTCTACCTGGAAATGGTTTCTACAAACTGTTCCAGGCTACTATTACATTTTGCATGAATGTAATTATGTCTTGTATGAAAATAAAATAAGTAAATATTTAGGGACAAAAAAAAACGTCCATTCTTGAATATTACAATAAATAGGTAACAAATTTGTGTTTATTATGTCTCATATCGTGCAATAAAGCATGTAGGTGCTTTAAACGAAAAAATGTAGTAATCTAAGTAGGAACTTCGATTTTATGGCACACATAGCCTTTTTGTTAATAAATTTATCCAGTCTATAATAAAAAGAAAGAATTATAAATGATGTATTTTTATTTATTTCTCTACATACATTTATCATTACAGGTTACCCTAATGCGATAAATGCGCCTTAATTACAAATAAATTATTTATACTAAAAACAGACACGTCAAACTTATGACACCCCGTCGTTTTTGCGTCGGGGGATGGTCAGGGGTTAAAAACTAAAGTCTTTATCTACTATCTATAACTAATCATAAACAATGCATTATAATTCTAAGCTCGATGCAATGCATAGGTACCTTGTGAATTCACTCGACTCGGAGAACAATAAAATAGGTCCGTTTCCCTAGCTATGAGGTTGAGCATTGTGTGCGTTCGCGCAGCGCAATGTTGTTGAATTTAAAGATTTTAATTATGCAGATAATTAGTGTAAGACGTTCTATAATTGTGTATGGTAAATAAAAATTTGTGTATGCAGCCATTGTGAAGAAATTCACCAAAAACTGATTCCGCTGGGCGAACGTTGTCCTGGCGGAACTTTTTTTAATCCATAGACTTTAGAAGAAAAGAGATGTGTCCAAAAATTAGTGTATACCTATTTGTGTATAATTACACTAGTCTACAAATTTTTCTTTTTTTTTATAACCAAGGTGAAACGTATAAATTTTTGCAGATTATCTATAACATAATCGAAATCTAGAACACAGGACTGCTCTAGCACGTCTAGTTTTGGAGAAAAACCAATCTGAAGATGCTTAAAAACGCTTTTTTAACGATATTTAAAGCCATTTTTCTACAGACACTATTTTTTTTCGTATTTTCTAACTAAAGAATCATTTAGTACCTACTGCTCTTCTCAATTCAAATCTAGTTTACTTTACATCAGTACGAGTCGTGATATATTTTTTCAGCTACGACGTACGATTTTCCTTACATTACTAATTTACATTTTAGTATGGACAAAACACACCGTAAATGTAAAATGGTATATCTTGAGAAAGAAAACTCGTAGTGATGTAAAGTAAGCTGGATTTGAATTGAGAAGAGCAGTACTAAATGATTCTTTAGTTAGAAAATAGGAAAAAAAATAGTGTCTGTAGAAAAATGGCTTTAAATATCGTTAAAAAAACGTTTTTAGGCATCTTCAGATTGGTTTTTCTCCAAAACTAGACGTGCTAGAGCAGTTCTGTGTTCTAGATTTCGATTCTGTGATAGATAATCTGCAAGAATTTATATGTTTCACCTTTGTTGCGAAAATGCTGTTGACAAGTGTTATTTATGTATGAATGAAATCAGTGCATGCAACTTCGAAGAAATTCAGGTTTCCGCTACGCGAACGTTTGGTCATTAACTAGTTTTCATATAAAGCGCTTACATAGAGGGCTGTAGATTTTTACATACGTTGTTTTGAATTTGTTTATAGGTATTTGTTTAAAAAACAGATTTAGAAAAAGTCGAGGGGTTTGAAAGATAAAAATATAAACGTAAAGTACACTTATTAGGTCTTAGTTCTTAAAGTATGCAGTTTGGGGTCTAGATTTTCACGTTTGCACAAACCTTGTATGTGTCTGCAACATGTTGCCAAGTATCAATGATGTTCCGTTAGTAATTAAAAAGTTATAGGATAATTTACCATGAATAGATCACTGTTTACAAAGCAGTCGAATATCACGACGTTCTAAATGAATTGCATGGTAAAATGTACGCCAATAATTTGTTTAATCATTCAACTATTCACTTGCAAAATTTCATGTCATTAAATTCAGAAATTAAAGAAAGATAATTATAATACTGACGAAGCATCGAAAACCTACATAATCCGACCAAGTTCGGATAGCTATAAAATAGCGGGAACTTGAATTTCTCCGAAGTTTATGCATGCACTGATTTCATTCATACATAAATAATTATACACAAATATACACTAATTTTTGGACACATCTCTTTTCTTCTAAAGTCTATGGATTAAAAAAAGTTCCGCCAGGACAACGTTCGCCCAGCGGAATCAGTTTTTGGTGAATTTCTCCACAATGGCTGCATACACAAATTTTTATTTACCATACTTACACAATTATAGAACGTCTTACACTAATTATCTGCATAATTAAAATCTTTAAATTCAATAACATTCCGCTGCGCGGACGCACACTGGGGCCCGATTCTCCTAATTTTACTTAAGCGACATACGATTCACGTTCGACTCGATTCGACTGAGATCCAATCCCGACTCGATTACGATTGAAGCGTATGTGGCATTCCGCTATTTTTTCTTTGAAATAAACGTTTTTATCCTTTTCTGTCAGTCAATAATGAATCATTTTGTCTGCAAATGATTTAGGTACGATTGCAAAATGATTGTACAGCAAACTACCTTATAGACCAAAATAGCAGACCAGGGGCCCGATTCTCCTAAGTTAATAATGTCAAAATTGAATAGAAATCGAATCGCAATATGATCGCAATAGCAGTTTTAACCATATCGGGCATTCTGCTACTAATATAAGACCAATCGCATTCCAACGATATTCGATTGGTTTGCGATTGGTCTGCTGTTTTGGTGATTTTGGTCTAAACGTTAGTTTGTTCTACAATCATATTGCAATCGTAAATCATTTGCAGACAAAATGATTCATTATTGAATGACAGAAAAGGATAAGAACGTTTATTTCAAAGAAAAAATAGCGGAATGCCACATGCGCTTCAATCGTAATCGAGTCGTGATTGGATCGCAGTCGAATGTGAATCGAATGCCGCTTAAGTAAAATTAGGAGAATCGGGCCCCAGTCGCACACCAATCAAATGTCAATCGAATACGATTAGTCTTTTATTAGTAGCAGAATGCCCGATATGGTTAAAACTGCTATTGCGATCATATTGCGATTCGATTTCTATTCAATTTTGACATTCTTAACTTAGGAGAATCGGGCCCCAGGGCGTAGGTAACCTAGAAAATATTTTTACATATGACGCGGCAGCTCACCCTGTGATATTGTGTAGTAAATACTACCTTAATCACAATCGCTCGGCCATTTCATCGCTGGTAGACTATTGTCTAGGTTATGGGTTGAGGCCTTAAGCTAGACAAAAAAAAATCGTTTCAATTCATCACGTAAGATGGATTAGAATACATTTTTTGTACTGCTGTAGATTATAAGTGTAAGTAATTTTAAATAAAAGAATTTTAAAAACATTGATGTTTAAATCGTATACTATACTATCGTATGTACTAGGTTCAATGTTGAAGTCGTGCTGGCATAGTGGGTAAAGCACCAACCTCACAGTTGTGTCAGGCAAGTTATAATGCAACTTTTCTAAGGCTGTATGTGACTGTGTTTCGGAGGGCACGTTAAACTGTAGGTCCCGGCTGTCTTAGCAAGGGGTATCGGGTTGCCCGGGTAAGTGGGTTAAGGTGGTCAGAAAGGCAGTCGCTTTTTGTAAAGCACTGCTGCACTCAGCTGCACCCGGTAAGACTGAGCCGAGCATAACATACTTGGGAAAGGGCTCGAGATCGAGAGATGATGATGATGTACTAGGAAATGATAAGATTTTAGTTGAGTATTTTAATTAATTTTATTGATGCATCCACAATAAGCTTAGAATTAATTTAAAAAACATGCATGAATCAACACTGGGAAAGTTACAAGTCTGAAAAAGCTCTCCAATAACCATTAAACAACAACATTTCAAATGAACTTAACTTTAAACTTAAAAATAGCTGTAAAAAGTGGTCTTTGTTCAAACCCTGCTATAAGTAAATTTTCAAAGTCATTTTAGGTATTTATATATATTTTTTTTACTTTTTCTTATTTAGGTATAAACTTAACAAATACAATTTTCAAAAGAATAACTTCATGCATTCTGTAAATATTTCTAAACTTAACACTAAACGTATTTATACAGGGTGGCCCATCCATAGGCGTCCAAAAGAAAAATTTAGAAGCTCTAGGCTATGGGGTATCCGAATCACCCCCATGTATGTTCAGCGATTTTTTGTACTTTAGGAGCTAGAATTATTTTTTTTTCCGTAATTTTCATTTCAACATTGTTTTTTCTATTATATCTTTTTTTTTATAACGTTTACAGATGTTTTTTTTTTTGTGTAATTAATCATCATGATAGTAGGCCCCCCCTTCTAAACATTCTAGAACTTACATAAAATTTTATCTGAAGTTCAAAATAAGAAACCTGCTTAGAAACCTCTGGCACCCCTTATTAATTTTTTTTAAGCATTTTTGGCTACTGAACTCCAACAGTAATTTTGAACTTCAGATAAAATTTTATGCAAGTTCTAGAATGTTTAGCCAAACTGCTTTTTTTCAGCAGCAGTTATCATGATGATTAATTACACAAAAAAACAATCTGTAAACGTTAGGAAAAAAAGGTAAAATAGAAAAAACAATGTTGAAATGAATATTAGGGAAAAAAAAATAATTCTAGCTCCTAAAGTACAAAAAATCGCTGAACATACATGGGGGTGATTCGGATACCCCATAGCATAGAACTAAATTTTTCTTTTGGACGCCTATGGATGGGCCACCCTGTATATGGCATCAAAACTATATTGCTCTAAACAAGACATTAGGAACAGTGTTCTATAACATTCAAACATATACTTTGACTTTGACTTCAATTCTGATTAAAAATATGTTACAGCAAGAGATATTATTCTAGATATAAATTCTGGTTCCTCGCCTGGTACAATGTTTTGCCTAGCTTGTTCTTGCTTGCATGCATCTAAACGTTATATGTCACGAAATTAAAAACGATTTAAAACTCGACGCAAACATTACTATTAGCGCTGAATAAAAAGTTGTAGGTATATTGTTTGATGTATCTTAATAACATGCAACAACGTAAACGCATTGGTTAAGACTAGAAAGTAACTTAATACTATTGTTACACACAAACTATATACTTGTTTGATATTTTTCTATTTTTATTTCGTGTTTACAATAACATACAACTTTTAAATACATTAGCCAGCCTAATAAGGTATTTTTATTTGTAAGCAAATATGTTCACAGTTTATTTATGTATAACGATTTATAATTGTATGACCATAAACTTTGTTTTAAACAAAAATCATTATAAAAAAATATAATAAGTGCTTATTGATGTTACTACCTAAAACAATATATGAAAAAAATATATAATCTTACAGCATTCATCACAATAATTTGCCGTCCGTAAATATTTAACTCGAAAATATATATTAATATTTTATTTACCATGCATTTCCTTTTCATTGTTGTTAATTAACGGGATTTGAATACTTCATGATTCCTGTTCATAGGTTACTTACCGTCAGTTGCACAAAGCTCCATTAAAGTTAGAGCTTCATTAACCTCCCCACTCAGAGACATTTAATGATTACTTAAGTCACTCCTTAGTGACGGAATGTCATACAAATGCTTCACTAAGGAATGGCTTAAGTAACCATTAAATGTCTCTAAAGTGGCAGTAACCTCCCCATTACTGCCACTTTTATGTAGTTGACAAAGAAAAAAGCCGCAATAGATTTAAAGAAGCTTTAACTTTATTGGAGCTTTGTACAATTGACGGTTAGCATTAAATAGCAACAATGATTTACAAATAATCCGTGATTCCTAATTAATAAATACAAAAATTTAAAAAAACAAAAAACAAAATTGAATGTAATGAAATTGCATGCAAATGATATTTAAATCTAACAAAAATAGATACAAATATGATATTTAATTTTCTTTAGGTAAACCCCTGTGATTGTGACTGCACTTGACACACACTTGTGGGACTAAGTTTAAATGAGGACACTTATCTACTGAATCCGGTCCATATAGTGCTACAGGCGATGTAACTTACATCGTTACATCGTTGCGGGATTCTGCGAAAGGCCTTGCGCAGGCGCCGGCCGGCCGGCAGCTGGCTCTGCAGGGGCGCCGGCTGCATCTGCTGCTGCTGAAGCGGAGCCTGCAAGTTTACGCCATACTATAAGCATACCGTAGACATCATACTTTTCAAATTAATCTGGTTGAAATTGTATTTGGCACTCTAATGCAGTCAGACGTGTTTATAGTTAATTATTGAACGGTTTCAGACTAAATTATAATAATTATTTACCTGCTGTCTAAATCCAAAAATGCTAGTCGACTGGGGTGTATCAAAGTTGAATTCAGGCGCCGCCGGTTGCGTCAAGGAGGGCGCCTCACAAGAAGGTATGGATGGGTTCGACACGGTAGTGGCGGCAGGCGGCTTAAACAGGGGTAACGTTGGGGCACTGGTAGTCGTCTCAGTAGTGGATTGTGTTTGCTGCGTTAACAAGTTCAGCTTGGGAGCATTTACAACAAATGAGAAGGTTGGTTTTGGCTTCTCTGCATCGGGCACAACCCGTGAAGGCACCGAATTGACCGCATCAGCTGCTAGCGGGTTGAGTGAGTTTACAGCAGGTGGTAAGGTCCTGTTTTCATTGTCTGTGACTAGAGAATTTAAGTCAACTGATGGAACTTTTTGCGCATTTTCTCCAAAATAGAAAACAATTCCGACAGGTACAGACATCAAGAAAGATGCGGGGTCCTTGGAGTCTGTATCTGTAGGAATTGCTTTCGGTATAACGAATGTTAAATTAATTTTAGCCTCAGTTAACTGGCCTTTGGAATCATCAGCTTTTGTATCCACCTGTTTAGTGGGTAAAGTAAATGTGAATGTTGGGGTCTCAGCTAATACATTGTTTGTTCCAGATTGTTGTTTGGCGTTAGATTCTATCGTTGTATTAACTTCTTCTTCTTTTTGTGCGATGGTAGCCTCTGGATCCTCTACTTTTGGCGTTTCATTTTTGCTTTCTTTTGCTGCTCCACAGCATGCGCATTTATCTTTATCACTCTCATCGTTGACTAAACAGCTGGAACATTCCCATTTATTTGACTTTGGAGATTGAATAAACGTTTTGGATTTATCGTCACTAGATCCGAAGAACGACGACGTCTTACTGTACGTCACATTAGCGGGATTGTTTTGTTTGACGCCGAGCCGGGCCGCGCCACAGAGCGCACATTTGTCTACAGTACTCTTATTAGAGATCCAGCAATCTTCGCATTTCCAATCAGCATCCGTTTCTGAGATGTCTGTCAAAGACACAGTGCAATTGTTGGCTTCAGGTTGAATTTTAACCCAGCCGTCAGAACATTGCACGTCTTTTGACACAGTAGTATTTTCGGGAGTTTTAAAGGTGTATTTCGAAGGTGTCTCCTCCAGACACTCTTGAAGTGGGTCACTCGACACTATTTCAGGATTGGAATATTTGAATAGATCGACTGTAGTTTTAGGCGTAGACGTGTCCCGTAGTTTTAAGGCCGGGGTACTGAAAGACGACATAGGTAAGTTGTCCTCATCTAATTGAAGGCTGCCCGTGGGCAGTTCCACTGGAGTCGGTGCATCAACCTCTTCTATGGTAGTCATTTCGTTGGGTTGCTCTTTCTCTGGCTCTTTCCTAAAAATAAACATGACAATTAAAATATCTCTAAAAGTTGAGTGATGAATTAACTAAAACTTTTCACCAGAGTTCCACCAACTTTTCCACGCTTACAATCTGACTCGATTCGGATATAGAAAATATAGAAATAGTGCTGTCACCAAACTGGATCAGAAGCAGATATTTTGATTCAACAAAACCAACAAAAAATTAATCCTAAAATAGACATTTACAGAAACCTTTTTTTTGGGAGAAATCATTTAATGTCTCCATCCCACTATGGGTGAGTAGCGTGAGAGAGTGTCTCAGACTCTCGCTGACTAAAACCCATCATGTTCTTTCATAAGCCTTTTGTACAATCCCGCAGCCCCGATAACTACAGAAACCTAACAATCACTTCAGTGGTTTTGGTCAGTCCAAAATAAAAGAATATGTAAGTCCAGTAAGAAGAACCCAGCAAGAAGTGGACCAATAAATATGTTCAAATTACAATAAAAGAAACTTTATTAACATGCTTATAAATATTATTATGTAAATATTATTATTATGCTTCACTTGTAACTATGTATGTAAGAAAATCTTGGAATCTTAATTTGACTCACTTCCTGGTCTTCGATTAAGATGAAATTTGCCACACGCTCTGACTTTTAGTTTTTTAAACTATTATTTAATGTTATAATAACTCAAATCAGTCTGAAAACTTCCAAATTAGTTCTACTGCCACCCAAATCTCAGCAAACCAGGCAAACAATGTACATGAGAACACATCACCCTTCAGCTTCATCCGGATACAGAGGATAGCCCCGTAATCTGGGCCGCGACCCAGGGGCGAGTTTCTTGCGGAGTCGGCGCAGGAACGGCAACTCAGCCGCGCATGGCTTGGGTTTCTTCGACGGCCCATTCTCGGTATCTCCTGCAGGACGCTTTTGTCTGGTGCGGGAGGACCCTGCAACGTAACCTGAAAATAAAAGTAATTCCGAGTTAAACAGTTATTCCATTTACACTATTTGGTGAACAGAACGTTTCCTGGCCTCATGTTGTTTATAATGATACTGCCAGTGCTGCTTCATTGTGAAACCCGCGATGCTAGAGGTTAACTAATGTAGATCAGCGATACGTTAAATTCGTACGCGTGTCCTTTTGTTCTGGATATGCTGTTATCTGATCTGTTTGCTTACACAACACTGAGTCAATGACTACAATAAAATGAACAGGATTCATTACTCAGTTTCTTTTTACAGACCATAAAGCCAGGAAATAAGTACTACGCCATATGTAAGTTTAGTTTGCTACTTATGTGTATGTAGAATATTATTCTTATTATAGTTCTCATTGTGCAGTGGGCGAAAATAATTATGTGTGGGGATTAATGTAAAGGAAGCTTACCACTGCTGCTTGGGCGAGGTAACGCATTATAATTGGCGTACGCACTGAAACAAAGTTAAATTTTAATTTACAGAACTAAAACTATTTATCACATTAGTTATTATGTACAACCTACATCAATCATATATTTTGCTTTTCAGTGTTTTTGGGAGTCTGTTTTATTTCTTTGTAAAAAAAAATCTGAAATCGATTAAAAACCTGCAAAATTGACACATCACAAGACAAACATCTAACTAGGTACCAGCTTGTAAAAATAGTTATTTGTTATACAAGAGTGCAAAGTAGCTTTTTAACCGCGGGCTCAATTTTGATGACCGAGCAAGCCAAGGATTCTAAAATTGAAACACGAGCGTAGCGAGTGTTCAATAATTAGAATCCTGAGCGACAGCGAGGGAATCAAAAGAGCACAAGGTGAAAAATCTTTGCACTCGAGTGCAACACGTAACTTTTCATCCCACCTCATCGAGGAAATATCTATTCTAAACTCAAAAAAAGAAAATGGCACGCACGTCACACATGGCAAATTAAAAATATGTACCTGTTATTGATGCAAAAACTCAGTTTAAAAATGTAATGGGGTTTAAAATCGACCTCAAAACAATAAAAAATAGTAATTTAATCCCACTTCATCGAGGAAGTTACTAAATGCAAAAAAAAAACAAAATGGCGCGTACATATGAGTATCAAATTAAAAAGAAGTACCTATTAAAGTTCATTTATTTGAAAACTCAGTTTAAAAATGAAACGAGGTTAAAAATCTATGTAAAAACAATAATAAAAGTTACTTTATTAATTGAATAATTATTTTAAGCAGTATTTTATTTGTTTAATATGTATTTGTTTGAAAAGTCTTATCAAGATTGTCACCGATGTTCTAAATTCAAATAACTTTGCCGCTCTAGAGGATAAAAACGGCTTTTGCGCTTAGATATCAAAGGGTAAAACTACTCTTTCCGAGATGGTGGGATGAAAAAAATATGAAAGTTCTAGAACAAGAAAATTAAAACTCCCCATTATTAGCTTTGACGGCTACTTACTTGATGACCTTCTTGCCTTTCTTGTTTCCTGTCATGTTCGTCATCTGTTGTCCAGTCCAGCACCAGCCCTGCTGAGACGCCGCGCCGATAATAAAAAATACATAAAATTTGTAGACATTCTTGACTCTTGAATGGTAATTTTTTTTTTTAAGTTTGACTTAAGCAGAATAATGTCTAATTATAGGGTCACAACAAAACCACAGAAATGAGAAATAATCACTAATAAGATGCATCTCTTCGTAAAGTAACTATAATTTTTATTTGCTACCTAAACTAATAGATAGGTAATTTAATAACGGTAACCGTAGTCCGTCCGTCCGTCACCAGGCTGTATCTCATGAACCGTGATACTTAGAGATTTGAAATTTTTACAGATGATGTATTTCTGTTGCCGCTATAACAACAAACGTGATTTTTTTGCTCATTTTTGCTCGATATCCATAAATATATATAGAATATTAGTTTGGATGGTACGGAACCCTACGTGCGCGAGTCCGACTCGCACTTGGCCGGTTTTTTAGCCCAGAGTAAGTACTTTGGCATGCAATTATCTTTTTTTGAAGAGAGGGTAGCGCGAAATATGGTAAGTGCAATACTGTGACCTAATAGTTAAATTTGCCATGAAGACTACAATATAATTAATGGGTCACATTTGTTACTTAATAAATATGCTCATTAACCAACTATTAAAACTATAATTATAAGGGGCAGGCCAATATTCAGGATTTTTTTTTTTTTCTTATTAGGTATAAGAATATTACGATGTTGATAAATTGCAACCCCAAAACAAAACGAGTACAATCAGACGACATAACTCGACACCAAACAAAAAGCTCGAATTATAAAAATTGTTAAGATTAATAAAATGTATAAAATCCAAAACACTACGTGGAATCAGGGGAAAACATGTGCATTTAAGCACGAGGTGAGTGCAACGTGCCTTGCATGAAGAAGACTTTCAAACAAATCAGGGTGTCTCACCGTTTTCTTTACAATTATATTAGGGAGATTAGGCACCATACAAGTTTGCAATTGGATTACAAAGCTAACATAAAACTAGGTGCAAAAACCGTGAAAAAATAAGCTGCTAAGTTTTTATCGGAGTACCTACCTACTTAATAAAAATTTGTAACGGCCGAGTAATATAATTCATTTGCCTTGAATGCCGTATCTTAATCATGTTGGAATTAATTCTATTAGTAGATTTGTTAATGTTAAAACTTTTAAAAAACTTTTAACCCAGTACTCACGAATATCGGTTGAGGTTGAGGCACTGGAGTTACTTTACTCCGGAATCCTCCAAGCAGCAGCACAGCTAAACTAATAGTGTATCATCTTATGGATGCACCGATGCGATCTACGGCTGAATGGCGAGGTGTCTATGGTCGCTCGTTTCTGCTGCCCTCTATGTAGGTAACCACTGCACTGGCAGCTCCCAATATATTTTTAACCATCGATATATTTATATAATTATGTACTACATACTAGATAGAACGTTCCCTCGAACGAACCTTCTAATAGTATTATATTGTATCAGTATTTATATATTTCATATAAATATGATATGTAAAGTGTACATAAAATACTTGTGTAGTAAGTTGGTTCTAGTAAATTCATTAATACTATGTATTTAGTTGCAGGCTCAATATCTACCACCAGAAAAGCTGAATTTATTCTTTACTTTAATTTATATATTTTTTTTGTTTTATTTCATATATTTTCGTATTGTGTCACTCTCTCACGCGAGTCTTTGGCTCTTTGGTCTTTGGCCGGCAGATTGCCATATTAAAAAAAAATATTTTTGTGGAAAAATATGTCTACGGTTAGAATGAAACTGTTTTAAACTATTTTCTTATGAATACACACATCGCGCATTTATTCCTTGTTTTTAGACAAATGTCTTAGGTACCTGCGGGTATATTTTTACTTTCCGGAAATCAAAACATCTATGCCGTTAACATGTTTTTAATGTAAAATAAAAATATATAATTACATAAGTTGTTTACCTGCGTTCTTTAATTATCTATCCATATAAAAACACCGAAATGTGGCTGTTTATGGTATGTTATTTCCATAGATATAATATTACTAAACAAGATTGCGCACGCTCAAAATATATATTTACGAAAATGAACTCTATTCTAACGCAATAAGGTACTAAATTGGTTGCATAATACACAGAGGCAAATCCGAGCCGAGAGGGATAGTTCGAACGGAGGCTGTTTGTCTCTTTCTAACACCTTGCCAGCATAAAAAAATGTTGTGATCAAAAGTTTTGTCTTCCCAAAAACAATTGAATCACATATATTTTTATCTTATTTTAACAATTGTAAGTCAACAAATTAATAACAATCGCATTAATTTATTCGTATTTATTATTAAAACATAAACAACATAAATTTTTATTTTGCTTTTTTTTATTTTCTAGCGGTAACCCTGAACATTCTTGGCGCGTAATCAGCATTTAAAATTTTGTTTATATTTTTTTGTATTAAATCAATTTAAACTTTTAAAATGGTGAAAAAGTGTTGCGTTTCTACTTGCAAAAGTGAATCCTATGGTGGTTGCAATATATCGTTCCACAGGTTAGCTAATAATAACATTTTCGTAAACCCAACAACTAGGGTGCCCATGAATTCTTGTAACGAGTCAAAATATGGGTGATGGATTTTAAAACTGTTGTACTATTGTTATAGCTCCCAAAAAATGAAGAAAGGCGACATAAATGGCTCAGCAGTCTATATATGAAGTAGAAATACAAAAAAAAAACAGTCTTCACTTCGAATCTTCCTGCTTTTATACTGCTAATTTCCGCTAATTATTAAAAGCCTTTATTAGTATCTTAAGGTCACAAACTGCGTAAGTTAAAACTTCAATACTAATCTGTGTTTAATAATCTTAGCAAATTCGGATTTGTCTCAAATAGCTTAATCTCATAGTCACCCTATTAGAAAGGGACAGACAGCCTCCGTACTAACTGTTTCACTCGGCTCGTTTTTTGGGTTTATATGCGCAGTCCTGTTTACTAATATTATGTCTATGGTTATTTCACGGTAAATGATAAAACGATAAAACTGACAAATGTTGGGATTTTTTTTCTATGGTCGTCAGCACTCGCAATAGTGCTATCTCATTTGTCTATAGTTTTCTCTGTCTACGAGTCGACGGACGGTTACTTTCCGACTCTTCAGCAGTTTTCTGCTAATTTTGGCGCGTTTATAAGTTTTTGTCAATAGCTTAATTCAGTCCAAAACAAAGATAACATGTGTCTCCTGGAATTGTGTGAAAAATACTTCCAAACCACTAATCTATACGAAGTTTTACAAATTCCCGAAACTGCCTCCGACAAAGAAGGTAGGTAGCACTTCAAAATTTGAACAAATATTTTATTTAGCTACTTATTTATTTTTACAAAGAAAGTAAGTCTTTGGTCAGTGGGTCGTCTTTTTTCATTATTATTAAAATTTAAGCCGAAACAACCACAAGATAAATCTTTTTAGCAAGTACCCTCCAGTAAAATAATAATAATTTTACTTATATTACTGCCTTTTAAATCCAAAACTGCTTTTGCCCCTGACCCCGTTGTCAATTTCACAAATGTGAAAATACTCAACATCTGTAAACAATTTTTTTTTTTAATTTCAGTGAAGAAAGCATACCATAAGTTATCACTAAAAATACATCCCGATAAAGTTGAAGAAGGTGAAAGACTGGAAGCAACTGAGAAATTTAAAGTGTTGAGAAGTATTTATGAGATCCTCATGGATCAAAAGAGGAGATCCATTTATGATGCAACCAAATCTGTAAATAATGATAACTTTCATGTCATCATTGATGATGGTTGGGATTGGGACGTGTACTGGCCATGGCTATTTATTATGTCTTTTTTACAAATTTAACTGATGATGAGATGGAGTATCTTGGTAAGAAAGAGTTCACCATAATCTGAAAATATAGGGTGGCTAGTAATTAATGACCAGTACTTGAACATGTGATTCTATCTAAATATATTTATATTGATAAAACTAATGAGAATTAAAATAATTTTCTTTTGGGAAAGTTGCTTGTAATCATGGGTAGAATGACATGTTCAAGTGTCAGTCACCCAACATTAATCAATTATAGTTACCGGCACGGATATTGAGCTCTCAGAGGAAGAGTGGGGAGCGCTTTGCGCACCGTACTCATAAGGCAATAAACCAATAAATCGCTTATGGTGGTGGTGGTGTTGGTGGTGCGCAGGTGAAGGTCAGGGCTCAATATCCATGCCGATATCTGTAACATGTTTCACATGATGAAACAAAGGTTTTGATATTTAATAATATGTGTAATTTTATTTACAGGATCAGATATAGAAAAACAAGATATCAATAAAGCTTATTTAGCCGGCCTGGGTGACATGAACTACATAGTTATTATAGTTATTATATTATATATATTAAGTTTGTAAGAACTGACCAAGAACCAAGAATAAGAGAGATAGTAAACGTAAGTGCAATTAATAATGTGCATGTTTTGTGCTTAGTTTTAACTAAAATACTAAATCAATTCAAATTTTGTTTTTAGTAACTGATTAAGACTGATGAAGTGCCAGATGACATATTTGTTCACGAGCCAGCCAGTTGACGTATAACAAGGGAGAATAAGGAGGCTTTACTATCTGAAGAACTGTAAATAGAACTAGGACTTGGCTCACATTTTTATTCTATTTACTTTGTTTGAAAAATTCACATCAACAAAAGTAAAAGGAGGAAATTAAAGAAATAAAAATTGTTACTTGATCTCATTGTTGTTTAATATGTGTATGTTGATTATCATATAGATTATAGTATCCTCCTTGTACTTCTGTGACTTGCTTCCTCTATTGTGTAACACAATTATTGTGTGTTTCATAGGTACGTGTTTGTTGATTAAAAAATTATGTAATTTTTTTCTACCTCTCTTGTTATGAGTTTTTGTATAAAGATAGGTTGTTGTTGCCACACTTTTTATATTAAAAAGTTAATACCTAGTTTATGTTTAGGTAAAATAACAGATTCTTCTGTTTTCGTTTTTTTTTTGTAATTTATATCCAGGTTGTGCTCAGTTAATCTTCTAAGAGTCTAAATAAATACATTATATTGTACATAAAGAATTTTTATTCATGGACAGGGTTCATTCCAACCTTACCTCTCACAATCTTTCTGAAGCTTCGACTCGAAGTTACCTAGGTATAGCAGTCGCTCACTCTTTTTATCTCATACACAAGGTACTGAAGCTACTTTCATATCACATCATAAATATAATATCTATTTCAGCCGGTTTTTGCCATTTAAGTACCTGGTGCTAGTTATTGGCGGCTTCACGCATGCGCAGTAGTTTTGGAATATCGTGCGAAAACAGCAGCCAACTTCAGACAAGCCAAGTTGCTTGACAGCACTGTAAAGATTTGTTTATTTTTGGCTACTATTTACAATGAGGGATTTTCTTTTTCATTATTTTCCTAGCCGATGACTATATGGAGCCGACCTAGGTAGGTACGTGCATGCAAGGAACGGAACGTCAAAACTTATCAACGCTTGGTCTTGCTTGCTTGGGTATGTTAGTAGAGCTTTTTTTTTTATTTGTGTAAAGTGCGTTTTTTGCTTGTCCCCCGGATTTGACCTAATTTCATTGTTAAACCCATTAACTATTTGAGTTTTTAAAGATACTGGACCAAAGAATATACATTTAATTTTAATTTATTATATTAGTTTCTGTTCCAATTATTCATTATTTTGTTTTAACAGCATTTAAATAAACAGGAGTAGGCTTTTTTTGCTTGTCCCCAGCTGAATTCGTATGATTGGATCAAGAATATTTCGCGATTTTTCTACGGACGATATACTTTTTTTAAGGGGTTTAGTTTCTAAATGTCATCATTTAATAATATTCATCAATTCATTTGTAATATTTTGGCTTATTTACATAAAAAAACGTATAAAACTACGATGATGAAATTTTGATCCATCCTGAACATTCAGTATTGTGACCGCATTTTATAGTACTTTAAGCCACAATTTTTGGGTCCTAATACTTTGAAACAGGCACTACTTAGACATACTACTGGTTTTTACTTTACTTTACTATTAAAGTCAAGAGGATTTTGAGGAACGTAGACGTTTCGTTGCTGGCTCCATACAAGAACGGAATTTATGTTCAGATTTGTGTTTGAATTTTACTACAGCGTAACCAAATATTAGGATTGCTGTTTATTTCTAGAAACCGCCATTTCTTTAAGTTACTGTTTAAAATGACATCAAATGGAAAAGAACTACAAATAATTATTTATAATTTTTTTTTAATCGGCAAGTATGAAAATGTGACTTCCGTTTTGTGACCAAATCTATGGTCACATACGGGCTGAGCTCAAAGTCACAACATGACTGATCCTATAAAATTAAGTTTACATGGAAACAGTGATGTTGTTTCAGAAATTCAGAATAATAGTTTTCTGTGGGGATCAATTTTATTTTATTCATGTTTACAATCTTTAGGTATGTAAACGAGGTACAATATTTTTTTGTTATTATTTGTTCCATTATTGAAAAGATATAGTATTTCTTGATTATTATTAAATGTTGATCTGGAATATTACATAATTATAATAATAGCGTCCATGTAGATGAAGCTTTATACTTTTCAGACGTTCAGTTGCGTGACTGTCCCTGTTTTCTATTTGAAACAAAAAAATATTTAAAATTCTTTATAAAATACTGTTTTGTTCTGTTTTCGCTCGATGGACAGGAATTTAATTTTGATTCATAACTAGGGATCACTGCAGAAATATATTTTTATTATAGCTTAATATTTTAAAAAATAATATCCGATGTGCATCAAAAGTCACATAATTGAAATTGAAGTTTGATTTTTGTTATAAAACGTTCAAAGAATTGTCGTGTATTGTGTTTTTTCCTTTTGACAAGATTGTTTTCTTTAATTAGTAATAAAAATATTAATAATATTTTGTGTAGTTTTTTGTCAATATCATACTCAATAGAGTCACATTCTGGAAGTGATCACGTAGCTTTTTCCATTATGTATTCGGATATTTATTATTCTAGCTATATTTTTGGCGTTCCGACTTAATTTTCGTTAATTTCAATCTATACACTATTTAAAAATAAAAAAAAGTTGCCATAAATTAGACTTTTTAAAAAAAACTAAGTTTTATACATGTTGACACAAATAAAAAAAAAGCTCAGTAGCAGAATCGGGCCCCTGTACCTACACAACTACCTACAAGTTTCAATGTAACATCATTACAAAATAAGTTAAGCTTTTAAAAAACACAGGTAAGATTCACAAATTCATTTAATTATCATAAAAATAAATTAAAAAATGTCTTCAATGTAACAAATTATTCAATAAACGATCACACTGAGCACACAATATTGAGTTGAGAGATCCCACGATATCGAAATATGTAATTGTGTACGTTTTGGCTCACATTGATGGAAAATGAGTCGAGTGTTGAGAAAAAGACAGAAGGATGGTAATTTAAATTCAAATATGTTCCCATGAAATATTTCCATATAACAAAAAGTGCATAGTTTACACATTTGTGTTAGGAAACTCGCAAAAACTTGATCGAATATTTGTTTTTCATCGACTGCACTAAAAATAGATAGGTATAACCTATTCAAAAGTTTATTTTTTCTTGAGTTTCTTGGGAGCGGCTGCAGGGGCCCCACCAGTCTTGAAGTATAAGCTGTAGAACACTCCAGAAGCTACCACGAGGATTGTAGAAAGCACGGTGATGTATTCAGCGCGGTTTCTGAAAAGTAAAAATGCATTTAAAAGGAAACCGTTAACGGGTCATGTCAAACGAAGAGGACTACTCTTACACGAACTAATGCATTCTTCGCTCGGTTTTTGTCGTTCGGAATACGAGCATAAAAATCCTTTAGGTCACTGCATTTACATTTAAATGTAGTTATACCTAACTCACTGCATAGGAGTTACACAAGGTCAATTTCAAGTCTCCGGGTTGCTCCTGAATAGTACTGAAAAATCTCTATATGTACACCTATCTTGTCTACTGAGAAATTAGACTGGCATAAAAAATATTATTGGCAAGTAAGTACTTACTCAAATGGTGTTCCGCACACGACGTACCAGGTGGCTCCATTTTTGGGCAATTCCTTGACGCAATGGAAATCGAAATAGTCCTCATTGTAGTCCGTTGGGCAGAAATATTTACGTTTCTCCAGCACCTGGTAGGGGAACACATTTTCATGTTAATTGTACCTACCTATTAAAGTAAGTCAATTATTTTAACTTTATAAAGAACATTTTTTTTGTAATTCGAAAAATTCTGTCACAATTTGAAACTAACTATCCCATAGCATTAGCTATATTTTATCCGAGTGAAACCGCAGGGAAACAACTAGTGATAATAAGTAAGTAGGTACACCACAGATGACTGTAACATCTTGTCTTTCTGCAAAAGCTTATCAGATTAGTAACAGGTGTCCGTTATACTTATTATCTAATAATCTACTCTAATTAAATCTTAGGTAATTCTTATCGCGTTACACGATAACTATACATATTTGAACGATAGTATAATTCTTATTACTTAGGTACCTAAGTATTTTAAAACTATGAAGAAAGGTAAGCTGCACTAACCCATTGTATGTCGAAACGCGGATATACAAAAGACAATTGATTGTCTATTGCTTTGTATTACAGGGACTTGCAAGCAGTTAAGAGTAATGTAGTAGTAGCAATGGTGCCTTGCGTAAATTTTAACTTGCAGCAAATTAGACTCACCTGTCCGAACGGTGTGGTGAGCGTAGCTACTTCATTGCACGGCCCCACTGGCTCATGCAGTCCTAGCGACCACTCCTGCTCAGGGTTGAAGAATATCGTGAAGCTCAAGTACAGCAGGTAATGTACCGCCAGCTGCAGGATCAGCACGTAGTCGATTGCTGTTAACCTTGAAACGAAGAAATTGCAAGTGAAAACACAGTGAATAAGTAAGAATGAACTGAAATTATTACACAAACAATACAACCTATCAGCTCGAGTAAGAGACTTTCGAAAATAGTCACTGCTAGATTGAAACAAAGACTAGTGTTTTTTTCAACCAAACTAATAAATAAATAGGCCGTTTATCGAACGAGAGGTGGTTTAAAATCCATCCATAAGCAAGAAAAAGTGTTTTGCTTACTTTTTGGAAGTCTTCTCCCTGTCAGTCAAGAGTCCAGCAAGCACAATGACGGCGAAGATAGCGAACAGCAGGAAGAAGGTGACTTCGGAGTGGATCTTGAACACGTCATGTAGGGGGTGGTAGATAGGGATGAACAGGAGCACTCCGCCCGGCATGCCCAGCAGCGACGAGATCAGCAGCGCCTTCCATTCGGACTTCTTGCTGTGAGACAACGTAAACATTATTAGCATTTGTATTAGCACTACCTTCTCTGTTCCTCCTCCCCTCCTGTCCACTTACATATAGGTAAGCACAGGTGAAAGAAACACCTCTGAAATTTTTTACCTGTTCAAAGTCAAAGGGGGACAGGCTATATTTTTGACTGCAAGTCTTATTTGGGTCAGGCCAGAGTGTGCGCGGCAGCACGTTCACAGGCCTCCAAAAGTCCAACAAACTATAACTTACTCAGCAGAATCCCACTGCGCAACCTTCGGAGCGAACCAAGATCTGCTCGCGATGAAGAAGTAGTAGAAACTCGCAGCAAATGCAGCGTGGAAGTAGTAGGAGTTCCATGGCACCCAGTAGTGGCGGTCATATATGTTGGGGTCTGTGTCATGCCACGTCCAGTGGACGAACTTCACGGCTGTAATGTCGTAGGGGATGTCCACTAGGACCGTCACTAGACCCACCGCGAACGGCTCCGCGTATTTAGGGAGATTCAATCTGGAGACTGCGTAGACGGCATGGTATATGAAAGCGGGGTCTGGAAGATAGGAAGGTAAAAATTAGGTACTCATTCTTCACCATGATGTTTTTAATGTCTGCAATTGTTGTAATATCTTATGGTTTAGTTTATAAAACTGGAAAAAAATATATAAATGGATAAAATGGCTGGGCCACGGTAATTATACTCACATAAAAGGATAATATGAAGAGGCAATCTTCCTCCCAGGAAGATGATAGGTGTCTGGGAGTGCCAGAAGTTGTCGTATTCCGGTAGAGCAAAGTGCCAGAAATTGTCTGTGAAGACTCCGTGGAGGATCGTGCCCAACCAGAGGTACGGCCATCTGCCACCCTTGCTGAAAGCTAGTATTTTTATTTTATTAATAACTACGACACCAAACAATGGTAACAAAGATTTCATGTCTAGTAGAAACAACCTTTAAAAAAGGGGTACACTTCTGGTTATACCTAGTTACCTACTACACAAATAGCCACGTACATTACTACTAGGTACTATGTGCTAATAAAGGAGCGTTTGCAGCGTAAAAGTTTATTACGCCCTTCCATATAGATCTTTGAAATGGAGTGTCCACAGTTTGAAGTTTAGACCCACTCTGCGCAGTTTATAGCGTAACTGCTAGCCATACCGTCTTACGGCCGTTCTCAATATTCTATCTATCTGTAGACACAGTTAAAATATCTGTTGATTTGTTAGGATATTGGGAACAGCGTATAGGGACAACGTGTGCTAGCTTTAAAAATAATAATAAAAAATATGTAATGAGTGCCGCAGTCACTAGCAAGCCAACGACGTGTTGCGGTAGGTATATATTAACATTTAAAACAAATAAAGATACCATAAAAAGGCAGTGATTATACTTCGTCACGTTAACATGTCTAAATGCCTACATGTTAAAATACCTACTTGTAGTACAAAAACTTCAACTTTTATAATCATCGGCAAGGATATTGAGCCCTGACCTTCACCTGCGCAGAAGTGATTTATTGGTTTATTGCCTTAAGTGTACCTACAGGGCGCAAAGCGATCCCCACTCTTCCGCCGAGAGCTCATTATCCGTGCCGATAACTATACTAAAGATTGAAATTATATAAAAATCGCATAGGCAAATTAAACTTCACGGATGTTTGTATAAAAATTAATAATAAAATGTAGACATACCGTGCCACAGTGTGACTAGTCCAGCTATAGTGTAAACCGCCTGCGAAAGGATGTATGTGGGTTGCGCTGCCCACAGTTGCTTCAAATCATTCGTTTGCACCAACCATTGCAACCACTGTCAATAGAGGTTCACAGTTAGTTATTTTTGGAGCGTTTAAGAGGCTGAATGCACCCAAAACACTCTTTCTCAGAAAGAGAGAGAAGCCTGTTGACGCGACGTTCGTAACATAGGTGGTACATAATATTTATAAATTAATAGCTTTAAAAGAGTTGAGTAATCTAAAATAAAAATTAAACATATGGGCTCGTTAATGTTACAAATTTTATCAATGTAGGTACGTTGATAAGTAATACAGATATTTTTGTTGGAAGATCATTTTAAGAGGTAAGTTTAAAAAATGTTTGTATCGAGAAAACATTTCGAGTTCTGTCTTGAAATTAACAGGGTTCTCAGAAATATGTTCAAGATTAATATAATATCGAACCCATAACCCTCATACTCGAGAGGTTGGTTCTTTACCCACTAGGCCGCCACGACTTATCACTACTTCTATCGTGACATATAAAAAGCCCTTTTATGATTTGTTTACCTTTTGGCTCATGGCTCCGTGAATAATGTATAGATACTTAGTTATGTATAAATTTAAAAAAATATCTGATAATTACTGGCCAGCTGTTAAAATCAGAGACTAAAAACTCAACAATGTTAGTATAACCTTGTAAGTATTAAATCTCTGATCTCATTTAAAGAATTCGCATAGCAAATAATAATCGCTTAACAATTACAAAAGTCGATATTACTCTAAAATGTTTGCAAATAAAATTAAAAAAAAATTACCGTATCGTATCCGCCGGCTGTCGCCATGTCGATAGGAGCGCGTGCGCTGCTCGCGAATTTGGTCGACTCAATGATTAAACCCTACGGCTTAACTTTTGAGGCACGATCCAATGCGTTTGGATAGTTCGATATCATTTATCGCCTAGCAGTGTTATCGAGTTATCAGATTTAATACATATAAGTGATTAAGCTGTTTTATAATACACAATTTTGTTAGTAAAAAACTCCTAACTACAGTGTGTTCAGACACAAAATAAATTTATTTTGTGTTTCAGGTTTAGTTTGTTATGTAAGGAATTTCAATAGTAAGTATGTTATGCCACATAAAATGCTACGTAAATTTTAAAATATTTAATTTTAACACCTATATTAGAACTTTGTTTATGGCCACACATATACCTACATTTCTGTTTGGATCAAAAGGTAGAAAAAATATCACGCGTCATAGCAGCTATGAATAATTTACACAATTAAACTGATTAATTAAAACAAATGAAAAAACTTATACAATATATCTTGGTTATCGATTTGTTCTATCGACACTCGCCATCTCTCGCATGTTATCTATATCGGGTAGCACGCTACGTGTCTACAAATGTGCCAACACGGGTGCCACATGGATTTGTGTACATTTCGTGGAGCCGGCTTGTAACACCTGTGCATAGAAACATTATAGTTCCACTCACGGTGTTCCACTATAAAATCTGTATAATCTATTGATAAAAAGCATGAAGAGCGATATATATTACCATGATTTTACCTATGTATGTTATATTTATATATTTTTTTTTTTTCATTTCTTAGCTTCCACGACAAAATGGCAAATTAAGGCAAGATATAATTGATGATTCATAGATTGGTAGGGAGGTAAATATAGTCAGAACATAATAGGTGTCGGGTCTACCTGAACCTAGCCTTTGGTATTCTCGGCCCTAAGTCAACCCGCATGCATGTAGGTATACCTACCAGGGGCCGATCCTGCTAATGTAATAATGTGAAAATTGGATAGCGGATAATATTATCGGGCGGAATGCCACATACGATTCAATCGTGATTGAATCTTAGTCAGATAGCAATCGTATGTCGCTTAAATAAAATTAGCAGAATTGTGCCCCAGGTACATATCAAGTACCTACATAAAGATAATACAGAAAATAATGGGAGTAAAGACAAAATAGAGGGATATATTTATCAAGAAAAGATGATTTAGGTATCCTATATCTTCTCCTTGTAAAATTACAAAAGCGGAAGAAGTAATTGGCTGAAATCGTGCATTGCTCTTACTAAAGCAAGTTGTGTTGATTTTACTAAAGTACAAAAATTTTAATCGGTGCGATTGACCTATTGGTGCGATTGACCTATTGCTACGAACACCGGCTCCGTTGACCGTGAACTTGTGACAACAATATGCAGTCCCATTTCTATAAACAACTCATATTTTTACTAGACTATAATTAACGTAGCGTAGAAAATAATACATAATATACTTCTGTTAAATACTAAAACAAAAAATTTGTATTGAAATGAATTATGGATCATTTTTCATCAAAATATTTAAACCACATCTAAACGCATATTTTAGCATAACCTGTGTTACTTTTGACAGTGTCGATTTAACTGTCACCGTCTGTCAATTTCAAATGACATAAAATTCTATTCAAAATCTATGGAGACTGGATTTTATTGGATATTTAATATTTAGATTTCATGTAATTTTCCTACTATTTATTGTTTACTTAATAAACTGTAAATATAATAAGATGTCCATGATGATTAGGAACTTGTGCAGAGGGTCACGTTTTATTATGTCTAATTCTCACACCAAATGTCCTAATATTTCAATAAAAACCACGATACGATTGAATACATCTGTTGCAAATGCTCTGAAAACGTACAGAGTTAAACCTAAAAAGGAGCCTGGAGAGGTTTTCAAGTGGATATTATTGGTTCGTACTCAGTTTTTTAAATTACATATTAACCATTTTTCATCATAAGGTTCCTTTTTGCTTGTGTAGCTCTATTAATATACTCTACAGTAGCATGTACTCGTTAAAAATCATTGAGCAACTTGTAGTTTGTTTATTTAATTTTATTATTTAAAATATAGTTTTCAGATGGCAAAAACGTGATGCTAATTGCAGTTGTCTAATTTCAGATGATTCCGGTGAGCTCCTTTGGTTTGGGATGCTGGCAGGTCTACAGGTTGAATTGGAAACTGGAGCTGATCGACATCATGCAATCTAAAACAAGCGCAACACCTAGGCCCATGCCTAGCGAGTTAGTATTTCATGTATTATGTAATTATTTTGTATGGTGTTGTTTGTATGGTATGGGCATGTGATGCAGAGGAAAGAGTCATATTGTGAGAATGAGGGGAAGAGGACAACCGAAGAAACGATGGATGGATTGTGTGAAAGTGGATATGATCAGAAAGAATGTTACTCGCAAGATGACTACAGATAAAAGAGTGTGGAAGGATAAAGCACGCTGCGCTAACCCCAAATTAAATTGGGATAAGGGCTGATGATGCTGATGTATCTCTCTTGACTAAATATAAAAATAAAACAGGTTTTCAAATTAGTGTTGGCCATTTTTCAGGGCCATGGAAATAATTTATTTGTTTGATTTCAATCTAATAAAACAGTTCAGCAATTTACACATTCAAGAGTAGTTCACAAAAAAGTCTGTAAATATACTTATTACTGGGTGTTCTGAGCACTCATTGTCTAAGATGTTTAACTGAAGGAACTTAAAGTGTGTTTTGAATGCTTGCTGCCAACTACAACTACCGACCGCATATAATAACCGCACATAATCTTCTGATTTGTACGTATTTACATGAATAGTTTTGGGTCAAAGCAGCAGTCACCCTTAGATATCAGTGGTTTTATGCAGTCACAGCATGTACGGTAGTTACAGTTGGTAGCTAGCATTCATAATGTACCTTGATTTTGAGAAAGATTGTTGAAGCTTATGGTAGATTAATCTGTGTAGATGTGTCTTAGCCATAATCTCCTTGATAGAAATAAGGTTAATCTTCTTATGCCTGGTCTGACTGTTAACATTCTTTATAACAGCTTTTCAGATCTTGAAAAGATGGAGTACACGCCAGTAAAGGTAAAAGGAAAGTTTCTTCATGACAGAGAAATACTCATTGGGCCAAGAGCATTGATAGAGCAAGACTCACCAATACCCAGGACTGGGTCCCTAGTGTCTGATCCAAAAAGAAATCAAGGATGGCTTGTGATAACTCCATTTATGTTGTCCGATACTAAGTAAGTTTCTTATTGTTTTGTACCTAATGTAAGCCTAAGATGTAATGTAAATTGGTAACTGCCCAACAGCTAAGATGCTGGCCTGGCAATGAAGAGGTCTGATTATTAGTCATTGCACTATTAAATCCCTACAACCACAAACAAACTTAGTTGGAGGTTTTAACAATATAGTAATGTAGTCTTAATATTGCTGGTCTATTATAAGACTAACCCAATCTGCATTCTCAAATTTGTCATGTTCTGTATTATCTGCCTAGCTCCAGCTCCCAGCCTAATTGCGAGCGATTGCCTATCTAACCCTTTCAACCCGGCAAGTCCCTAAGTAAGACTGGTTGTCAGACTTACTAGCTTCTGACTACCCATAACAACTGCCAAAGATGTTTAAATGACAGCCGGACCTACAGTTTTACAATGTATGTTCTGTATTAAAAGATGCTATAATTTTATAACAGGGAAATAATCCTGATCAACCGTGGCTGGATTCATCAAAGTCTGCGACCCAAAGAGAAACGCAAGCCCTCAATGATAGATGGGGAAGTGGAGCTCGTTGGTGTGGTCAGATTGACCGAAAAACGGGCACCGTTCATGCCTAAGAACACACCAGAAAAGGGCTCATGGTTCTCCAGGTAAATTGTACAAATAAATACCTTTATTATGGCAATCTACAAACATACATAGTTACGTATTAACATAGAAATCTTGAAATCCTTTTAATCAATGCAGATACATAGGAAACTCATGGAAGTTAATTGACACAAATATTAGGAAACAAATTCTTTTATTAAATGAGTCCAGAGGGAACTACTTGTCTTAACTTGATACAAAACTGATTCCCATTTTGTGTATTGTGTATTTATCTGCTTACTTTTATCTTAATAGGTTTATTAATTGCCAAGTTTCCTGCTGAGCAATGCCTTTTTAAAGCATTTAATAGATTTGTCATACTTATTAATATAATAGTATATGATTAAATAAGGTTAATTTTGTTTTGTTTTCCAGAGATCTAGAGCAGATGAGCAGCTATCTCGGCTGTGCTCCCGTCTGGCTGGACGCTCGAGGCATTCCCGACCCCCCCGAAGGATGGCCAATCCCCAACCAAACTAGAGTGACTCTCAGAAATGAACATCTTTCTTACATTGTAACTTGGTATTCCCTATCAATACTAACAGCAATCATGTGGCACCGTTATTTTGTTAAGAAGTTGCCTTTAATGTAAATAAGATGTTTATGTCATAGGTGCCATCTATACGATCAATTAAATTGAACAATATAACGATAAAAAAAATTGTGCAAAAAAAATGTTAGTCGCTCAAATTCTTTACGGAATTTTCAATATTATCCCTCCAATAAGTTGGCACAGTTCATAATATTGTGCAATTCAATTGATCGTCTAGCTACCGTGCAGTAAATTGCATTTTTTAAGAATAATTAAAACTGTATTTAAATCTGTGTACATATAAAGTAATCATAAGGATTTTACGGTAGATTGTTTTTAAATAAATATTGTAGTAAGAAGTTTGAGTTTTATTATTATATATCTATGTGTTTATTTTTATATCTCAAAGGGTATTTCTGAAAAAGGGGAATGTATTTTGTTTGTAAGTTTTTTTTTTAAAATTGTGTACTATTTTTGTTTCCCAAACAAAGTAAAATATTATTTTCAGTCGAACATCGACATTCAGTTTGAGAATTCGTATACCAACTACGTACGAAACATTTGAGATGGTTTTACAATTTTATTGTGCATAGTGAAAGTCATCATCTGCGTAGCCTTTTCCCAGCTATTTTAGGTTCGGCTTAGTAAGTCCCCGAAATAAATGTCAACTGATGTTAGTGACTATACAATTAAGATCACTAATTGCAGGCAAGATCCTCTGACATACTCTCAGCATGACTCACTGATTACCCACCTAAAGTACCAAGCGCCAGGAGTGTGTCACGGAGGGTTTATGTCAAAGGAGTTTGGGAGTCTATGTCCATTCTTGTCCATTCGAACGTTGAGGTTGTAGTTTTATTCTCAAATGTTTTTCCATAGATATAGAATGTACCTATGTAAGCGCAGGGCGCGAACCTATTTTAAATCTATGGTTTTATAACATTACATTTTATAATATTATACTAGCTGTTTTTAGCCCCCGACGCAAAAACGACACGGGGTGTTATCTTCACCTTACTCAGGAACAGTGTGCTTAGGCACCAGTGAAATAATTTTTCAAATCGGTTCAGTAGTTGCGGAGTCGTTTAACTTACAAACAAACAATTTCTCGACATTTTATACCAAAACCTATTACAGAGTGCTTAGTGCGAGTTTTCGTGAATTTTTTTACGGACTCACATGAGAGCGCGTATACTAAGATTTGTATGCAGTGTTGCCAACTTAGTGGATTTTCCACTAATACTGGTGGTTTAAGTCCCCTATTTAGTGGCGAAATGTTGAAAGTACTGCGGGTCAAGTAGCGAAATGTAAGTTTTGTGGTACAACTTTAAGGAGTTACTATGGAGATTTGAAGTCTCACGGAATGTCAAAAAAGCATCTACAAAACAAAAAGGTGAACGACTACTATATAATTATATTAAGTACTCATTCATTGGTCAAATGCGTAACTAAACAATTTGTGAAACTACTACGCCGATTATAATTTGTGAAGGATTCGGATCGGGTCGGATGAATTGCTAAACAGATGTAATGCTTTGTCTGTTTTAATTTTCTATCGTTGCCGAGTTACATCTTTGGATGATTAAATTGTTTTAGGTTACAATAAAATATAAACAATATTTTTTTAGTGGTGAATTTGGTGATTTTAAGTGTGGGATAAATTTTTGTTAGTGGTTTTCTGGTGGTTTTAAAAGTTGACTCTGGTGGTAAGCTTCTACAACTGTTGGCAACACTGTTTGTATGGAACAAAAACAGGTTCCAATTTTTGACACTAGGTGGAGCTGTTTTTGTTCCATACAAATCTTAGTATACGCGCTCTCATGTGAGTCCGTAAAAAAATTCACGAAAACTCGCACTAAGCACTCAGTTCGTAATAAAGATTTTGAAAAAACGCGGCTTACGGCTATCAGACGAACTAATGCCAACCGCCATCTTAAAATATCACAATAACGTTATAATCGAAAATGTTACCAGTTAACAGATATCTACCGGAAATCTGGTGCCTTTGCATAATTTAGTGATAAATTTTATTTCGGATATTTTATTACTATTCGCATAAACATTATCAATGTGAAAGTATTTTTTGTGGCACTACCTGGATAATTGAGCATCAAGCCGGGTCACTACAAAAAAGTCCATAAGCAAAGTGTTAGAAACCACATGAAATAGACAGTGCCTTGATAAAACAAAAATCTGTGAGGTGGTAAGATGTAATGAAAGAGACTTTTTTCAATAAACCGCTTAATTCTTTATATTAGATGAAACGATAGTTACTTGTAGGTTACAGCATATTATCAATACTTGGTTAGACTTAAGCCTCCTTTATTATGGTTCCTAAAATTACATTTGTTTACTTATAATAATATTACATTTAATTATTTAGTACATTTTTCGAACTGCATTGGATCGAAATCTCTAAATTGGCAACATTGACGGCGTAACTAACTACAAAATACAAAATAGCGCGGGCCCAACCCAACCCTGCCCAGCCCTAGCGCCCGCCGCGACCCGCGCAGCCCGCAATACCGCCGCCCGGCCCCGCGCAGTCAGCGACACAAGTTAAGCAGTGGGGAACGCGCGTTTCGCTAACTTGCATTGCAGTGAATTATAATTAAAAATCTTTAGCGTTGCTCTTTTGTGTTAATTAAAGTGCGCGCGATAACTTATTAGAGACGGGTTCAAAGCATTTTGCCTGCAAAATGGCCACAGAAGTAATAAATAACGTTCCTGAGAATACCGAGAAAGAAAAGGAAGCGAAGGAGGACGCGCCGGTAGACAATGGACAAACTAAAGAAGATCCACCGGCAGAAAAAGTTGAAGAAAAAGCTGAGGAGAAGAAAGTAGAACCGGCTCCACCTAAGATCACGGTGCACAAAGCTAACTTCGAGAAAGACATCGTTTATTTGTATCAGTTCTCGCGGACTCCTTTGTTGCCGTCGACGTCGCCCTACTGCTTGAAAGTTGAAACATGGCTTCGTTTGGCCGGCATCAAATACGAGGTAAGAGCATTTACTGCATTTATTTTAAGTTGCTAGCGTGTTTTTAATTCATAATTTTTAGATTCATTTATATTTTCTGTCATAAATCTTCCATTCGCTCCGCTGTTGTCATTATTTTGAAAGTTCATGGTGTTCATATTCATTTGTGCTAAATTAAACAACTGAATGTGAAACCACCAACAATTTTTGATGAAAATAATTACGGCGAATTGGCTTTGCGATTCTTAATTTAAAATCGTTCAATCGTAGGGAATAATTGGTCAAAATTAAGGATAAGTTATTATTCATAAAAAATACCACGCTTTGGTACGGATGGAGTTACGCTATGTTACAATAGTAATTAATTATTTTTTGATATATCCTGGTTCGGTATAGACCTCCATGATTGCATTACCAGACGTCCGTCCCTAGCCCCCGCATCACGCCTGCGCAGTGCATTCATGACGCCGACTTGTCGAACCCACGGACGACGCCTCGGCGCGTGCGTCGACCATATTTCGCGCAAAACAACTAATTAACCAAATAACTTTTATTTTCACACTTACACCAATTAGACAATTTATAATTATGTATTTTATTGTTTGCAAGATAATTACTTAATTATTATTGTTTCTTATGGCGACGATTTTATTTATGTTAATGTAGTATGCTTTTCAGTTAGCTGTTATTTTCTATTTCTACTGGTTTTTCAATCTCCTATGATTTACTATGTCATTAAGTATGTCAGAATTTCAACGATTGCTAAAGATGTTCTAATGACAGCCGGGACCCACCAATTTATCGCGCCTTCCGAAACACGGAAGGACTCTTCATGAAAAGATGGTCACCCATCCATGGACCGATCGCGCCAAATGTTAAGTAGGTATCATCTTTCTTACTATTTCCAATTTAATTTCAAAAACTTTCCATAAACGGATTTAAATACACCAATGATAAGTATGAGGTTTTTCTTTGCGTCAAATGAACATGATCTTGAGTTTCGAATAACCGTCGCTTACGTACTTCAGCCGGGAACAGTAATTGGATATTTTTATTTGCGTTATTGAAATTTGTATCAAGGGGCGGTATCTCGACATAGTGTTTAGGAACGGAGTCGTATACCTACTTCAGGACCACCAGAATCTGCCAGGGCTGCGGGATAGTCCTATAGAGTTACCGCGGCCCTGGATTTTAGTTAGTAAGAGCCTGACACTCAACAGATAATCGTCAGAATACCTGAGTCTTCCGATCTTACTGTACTCGGTGGATATGTTGAGTCCGCAGTTGGCTTCAACAGAATAGTCGTATAGTTTACTGCTATGGCAACAAATCTAACTGATTCTGGCGGACCTGAAACTTACCGATTAGTCGTCAGCTCACATTGGTACTGAACTTCGTTTCTTGAGATAGGAGTTTTGTTCAATATTGCCGGACTATACTTGGCTAGCTTCTAGCAGAATATACGGTTAGCTCATTATTTCTCCTCACTAAACCATTCGCACTTTCGAAAACGCACATCGGCATAGATAATCCAAAAAAGGTCAATCGTCGGGTGTTTACGTACGGAAATCATATCATAGACAATTCGTATCCTCCTTTCTTGATTTCGCTGTTCAATAAAACTGGCCCTAATTCTTACGGCTATTGCTAACGGTGATTACCAAGCCTGGATAGGAACGGAAACGTTGGGTGTTCCGGTACGATATTCCATACGAATGATTGTTCACTATCAAATATTACCACTAAGCTTTAGACATAGAGTTTGAGTTTCCTAAATCCAACTCATAAACGCCTTAGAGTGAAAACTTCGTAAGTACAAAAGACGTATCTTCCTAGAGAGTAATGAGGTAAAGAGCAAAAATTTATTTCCGAGGTTTTCACTCGACGTTAGACAGAATAACAGTTCACTATCAATTTGATCTCGTTTCGCAAGCCTTCTTATAATATGCTATGTTAATTAATACCGACTTGGTTTTCGCAAAAGACAATAAACTGTTACGAACTGAGAAGGAAAACAAACAAATATTGACAACAATATATTCTTAGGTAACTAAGCATAGAACATCTCTTTTAGGGAAAAATAGAATAATAATTGTAACACAATATAAATTAATACGTTGGTTTATAACTAGCAACTGTGGTTTCACTTGTGTCCCGAGCTACTAGGGGATAGTGTAGTTTCCCAACAGTGAAAGAATTGTATAAATGGTCCAGTAATTTTGGGCATTAAAAAACAAACAAACAGAACATGTTTCCTCTTTATTATATTAGTACAGATTAAATAAATATGTACAGTATTTTAGTAAAATTTTCTGAGTACACCGATCAAATACGTTGGATGTAATAATAATAGACACGTTATAATCATCCATGTGTGGTGTAGTCTCGTTAGCCAGAGGGAGGGTGTAGGACGTGCTGTATCCGCCCGCGGCCATTGCCCTATAGTATTAACCTTGTTCATACATACTTACATTAACATACCATATACACTACTGAACAATAAAACTCGATAATATGTCACAGCCACGCCACAAAACATTCGCATAATTAACTAAATCGACTTTCATTTTAGGCTCGTCACTTATAGGCTCTTATAGGCACTTTTAATAATTCGCGTCACTAATTTGGTTGTAAATGTTATTAATACGGTAAAAATATACTGTTATCAGGACACGGCCTTGATATCAAAAACTTAATGTATTAGAAAGCAGTTGCTTGTTAACGAACTGTTTAAATACAATATTATTAGAATGATATATCTAATAAATAAGTTAATTGAATATAATAAGTATTCAAATATGTTAAATACAGCACAGGACTAACCTGCTTCGTAAAACTATTACAAAATTGTAAAATTAATTAGTGTGACAAATCGGTATGAGGACAGGACGTGAATAAGGTAACCATAGCGTTATTGGTGTCCAAGTGACACGGGAGCTTACGTTTTATGACAATACAGAGATATTTTAGTACGCATTATTGCTTTTCAAGATGGAGGAGGGAGAGCATTTAACGAGTCACCAGACTTCTGGAGCGTTCAAATACGCCAAGATACCCAGGCAGACATAATTAATTGTGTTCCAAGATGTCTTTTAATATGTTGAGGTCAAGATAAAAAGAGAAGCTCGTTTAATGTATGTATTTAATTGGCTAAGGCGAGTCGACTCACGAACCAATGGTTCCGTACTTTTTGCTTTAACTTTTAATAGAAACCGTAGACTTCGATGATTAATGCTTAATCAAATAATAATTGGTGCTGCTTGAATGCATCCTTTGTTAAGGTACATGGTATTCTCTGCGATTAGTCACTCAGACTCTCATATTGAAACTGAGAAAACAGATTTATCAATATTCTAACTTTACAAAAAAAAAAAAACGGCCGACTATCAGAGACTCTTGTGCATTGAAAAACCGGGACACAAATAAATAAACCTACAAAGATTCAGTCGAAATCAAAACAAAGACAGACAATAACTTCTCTGAAATGCGGGACCCTAACAAAAAAAAAAAACAACAGGCCCGCTGAACATGTGTTCTCACTACGAAGATCTGTAAGTACTTTGACAACATGATGCGCACTGAATGTACCACGGGCTCGCCACTCGCCCAAGTAGGCACAAGATAGAGTAGATAACACAACTTGTAGGTAAGTAACGCATGATCACTGCGGACTAGGGTCATTCAACTCCAAAGCTCCGATGGGCGGCGATTCAACAAATAGAGACCCACAGTTACACATTAATTTTCAAGATAGACGATAGTGAAATATTTGTTTAATATCACAACGTGTTCTTTAAGTTACAAAGAAATAATAAGTATACCTATTTTCTCACGTATCATGTTTTATTTGTAACCGACGATTTCATTTTACATGGTGCGTAATTGTAAACTTTGCTTGCGATTGTTTAAGCTTACACCCGATTTGTAATACTCAGGAAAATTGAAATTATACAATACCTAAATAATAAAATCTCGAATCGCATTTAATCTTTAATCAGCTCTATAGAACATGGTCTTAACAGAATCACTTAACGTCATAAAAAAAATATTTAAATAATCTTTAACTATCCTTCAAACTGCAAGTTCAAAATAAAGTTTTGCGTTTATACCAGTTTTCGCGATGTTGCCAAAATTGGGGGTATACTAGTTTGATAAATCGGATCATTTATGTATTCAAACTGTTCTCCCTTCGCTGTAAAACATTGCGTGTTGTTCTCTTAGCATGTACATAGTGCACCTATATTAAATAAATGCATAATAATTCAAAATAAACAGCTTGTTTGTATGTCAGTCTCGACTCTTGATGGGTGACTTATGTTCGAAGAATTCAAGTCTGCTGCGTCGTTAACGTAAGGTCACAATTACTAAGTATATACAATACTATGTATTGGCATCGGGGCAACTTCCATATTAATTGTTTGATAAACAGATTTTACAAAATGGTTATACATGAAGACCGTAAACATCCTTATTTAACGAACGCTTTGTTTAACTTTAAACTAGTTTACATCAGTTCTGTCCTTTTCATGTTTATCTTTTCCAGCTTATCTAGGTTTGAGTAGATATCGATGAGCTTTTGTTTCCGAATTCCAAATACGCACATCATTGCGGAGCTTTTCAAACTTTCTTTCGGCTATTTATATAATAGTCCGTGTGCTCTGGCACTGTTTTAAAACAATTACAAATAATAAGAAGGTCCTTGTGACCAGTTCTTTTCTTTTTGTGACCAGTCATAGCACGACTATGTCGTTCATTCATATTCTTATCATTCTTCGTTTTGGTACACAGCTTCGTCATGTTGGTTTTAGAAAATTTTTAATTTCATAAGAGACATTTGACTTGTGTCAATTATGAACTACTATTTTTCCAATGTCCAGAGAGGTTAATTTAAGGACGTGAGTAGGTAATTGCATTTAGGAAAACGCTTTGAAAACGCCGAGTCTGCCAGTGCCAACAAGCACTTAAAACAAACATGTGTTAATTAATGCGACATACTTTCATTCGAGCGCTATAGTTCTACGCGAAGAAAGTTCCTATTCCTAGCGAGAGCGAAGAGTTGGCTATAGGTTTATTCTTAGTATATATTTTGAGGGAAACATTCGCTATAAGGCTCTCTGAAAAAGTTTGACGACGAAGTTTGCGGAACTCGTTCGTCTATGTAAACTTTTTTTTGTGTTTGCGAACGAAAAAAAATTATATACTTTCTAGTAACTAATAATGGTGGAGGGGTGGAAGTTCTTTTTTTAAACAAAGTAGTACCTACAACTTGTCAGTACTTACTTAAAGCTGGTATATGCACATAGATAATTAAACGTGGAATAGTGCGTTGTATTGTGTGTAATCGATTTCGCTTGTGAGGCATCGGCAACAATGCGTTTATTATTCCCGCTGAGCGTCGTGTTTCATGTTACGTATTTGGTGGAGGAATGCGGCCCGAGGCTCGAGCCCTAGCCGCGACGCACGACGGAAGTGCGCCTTGCTTAATACTACTTTGCAAAGCTGTCTGATTCGTATTCGAAACAGATAGGCTCTATATTAGTAGTACTAACTAGCACCTGCACCGTTATAGTCCGACCTTCATTAAGCGTTATCGCAACGCTCCCCACAAGGAACACAGCAGTACCATATTTTTCACTGTGACCTAATTAATGAAAGTAGACACGTAACTCATAATAATTAGTTTGACTATTGTAATCTTTATTATTTGAAACGCGTTCCTAATGCAACATTAATTTTACGGGTTTGGGATACTGTTACCCGTTTTATGCGTCCAGTTAATTGTAGATTTTTGGAGCTCTTTTCCAGGCTGAAATAAGGCTTCTTTAAAGTTATTAACGATTTAATTCGTTCCATATGTTTTTCTCTAGTTATTTTGTCCTCCGTGGTTTTTCTACATCGGACACAAATTCAAAACAATTGACACGTATTATTTAATTGCAGATGTTGTAAAACCGAAAACTTTGTCTAGAACACTATGATTCAAATTCGATTTGAGTAAGTCAAATCGGTAACACATGTATGTTGCAATGTGATCGAGAAACCGCAGCAGCGAGTTAGCCAGTGAGCTATGAAATCGTGCTGCCACGGTATGTCGGCTGCACTTTCTCAAGTTCCGGCCAACACTACTTGAGACTATTATCATGAGAAGCTAGTCACTTACTGCCGACATCATAATGCCCAGGTCTTCACGTTCGTTTCTTAATAAGTCGGTCGTTTGCTAATATAACATATGAACTGGTTAACTGAATCATGTACAAAGCGATTGTCTTACTATTGTATCTGCAACGCGGACGGAATTGGTTAATTTTTAACAACCAAATATAACAAGGAAGTTGAAGAACAATTTGACACATTTCAAAACTTTCTTTACTGTATCCATGCCATGTTGTTGACTCCTAGCTAGTGATACAGTAGAAATAAGCCAATTTTCCACTGTCATGACCGTGCTTACACCATGAATAAAGGATGGTGGCTAACGGACCATGACTTGTAAACATTTCACTGCTGCACAGGAACTGACCTAATATAAAAATGACGAGCGGTAATTATCAGGTGTGTGTCACGTTCATGGCTCAAAACTACCTCTACTGTGGAATCTTGTTTTCATTTTAAAGTCTAGGTGTATATGCAATCAATGGAAGCAGGTGAGCCGGTTATAAAGTTGTTTATATCTTACGTACAACTAGTGTGACGTTTCATAGGAGCCTGCAAAGGCCCATTTTGAAATTAACTTTGGACTTTGAGATTAGCTTGCCACAGGCTTGTCATCTTGCCACTCTGTATTTGAGAATTACAAGAAAAGTTTTGCAATTTTATTCATATACAATTTACAATTCTGAATCGATAAAATAATGGTTATCTTTTGTGTGGCGTACAGGATAAGGTCTTAGTGGTTTTGGTTAGTTAAGATTAAGATAAACTGATTTTTATTCTTTTAATATCGGGGTGTTCAGGGGACGATGTTATTCCGAGACGTTCGTTTGATAAAGTAATTCTACCACGAATTCAACAACTGCTAGAAACCGTGATACAATGCATCAACGTTCACCCCAATTCAATATGGGACCCTACGATGATAATTACATTCATTAAAAAGTCGTGGTGGCCTAGTGGGCAAAGAACCAACCTCTCGAGTATGAGGGCGCGGGTTCGATTCCAGGTCAGGCAAGTACCAATGCAACTTTTCTAGGTTTGTATGTACTTTCTAAGTATATCTTAGACACCAATGACTGTGTTTCGGATGGCACGTTAAACTGTAGGTCCCGGCTGTCATTGAACATCCTTGGCAGTCGTTACGGGTAGTCAGAAGCCAGTAAGTCTGACACCAGTCTAACCAAGGGGTATTGGGTTGCCCGGTAAACTGGGTTGAGGAGGTCAGGCAGGGCAGTCGCTCCTTGTACTCAGCTACATCCGGTTAGACTGGAAGCCGACCCCAACATAGTTTGGGAAAAAAGGCTCGGAGGATGATGATGATAATTACATTCTGAAGTGTGAGTCAGTCATGAAGCTGAAAGTTCATCTATGTAGAAACATCTGTCATAGCAATCGGAGAGCCGCAAATAACAGCGACGCACACATACCTATTGACGCGCGCTTAGATAACAGGAAAAATATATATGAATGAAATATACGATGAACTGTTCATGCTGATGACTACGGAACAGTACCTGCGTGCACCCACGCGGACACCAGTCCTTGTACAGGAAAACGCCTCTTAGTCACCCCTTAGTGCATACCTAAGTAAACAATTGATGAGTAACGGTAGACGGTTTTATGTTAACCTTTTTTTGATGCGTAGGTTGGCATCTAAAAATTGTTTGCCAATGTCAGAGCATAAAGTGGAAGTCTGCTGGACTTTTGTTATTTACATAATCTACCTCTGGCCTGAAGAATTCTATATAACTATTCATCTAGTTCTTTAGATGGCAACACGAAATGAGAGGGGCAATAAATGTTCGTCATAATTCAAATCTTATTTGAATAAGGGTCGTATTGCTTGTACAGGGTGGCGCAAAATTAATCACCCCATTGAATTTGGAAGTAACTATATATTTTTTGTAAATGATTGTAAAACTCAGCTTTCTCATTTATAAAGCAGATACAAAATAAGGCATTAATTGATATTAAAAGCTTTTATTGTTTTGCTCAAGAACGCGATATTATAATATAGTTTTGGTAATTGTTACTGGTGGCGGTGCGAAACCACTCAGCTTAGCCTTTTTAGAATTTCTGGATTTTTCTTGTAGTCATAAACCAAGCCAATAAGCTTGAGACTCTTGAAGTTTACAAAGAAAGATTACCATGAGAAATACAGGAACCGTGCACTGGAATCTCTGGAAAGACTGTTCCAATTCATTCCAATTAATGGAAATAAAATTAGACATCTTTACATAATCCAAAAACTTTTAATTAATTACAAAAATAAAGCTAAATAACATTAGGTGAGCAATTTTGCGCCGCCTTGGTATTTACTGTACAAACGACTCGACGTAGATCACCATAAATAAGTTACGGGAGTGTCAGATTAGCCCGACGGACATTGTTACCATACGCATACACCGATACATGACCACTACCCCCATTTCCACTATCACATTTCATTCCTCGATGAGAACTCATTCATAAGCAGCATGCACTCGCAAACAGCATTTCTTAAACTTGTTGGTATTCGCAAAGTCATTTATAATGTCGGGACACCTTTTTCACACACGGTCGGTTAGTCCCATGGTAAGTTATTTATTAACTTGTGTTATGGGTGCTAACACAACTGATAAACTACATATAGCTACATATATACATATTTATAAATACATATCATAACACCACGGCCAACAAGCATGCTCATCACACAAATGTCGACCGAACCGGGAATCGAACCCGGGACCTCAGGTTCGGCGGTCCGGCATGATGACCATTGCGCCATCGAGGTCGTCAAATTTATATTTATGGCTATGTTATGCTACTACCACTTACATGTTATAAAAATGTTTTATTAAGCTTTACGAGTACAGCCGGTGTACCAGTATAATGAGTCAAGAACAGTATTTCTGAAGGTGAGCTAGTTAAAATATATTCCAGTCGGACTATAGGCCTTCGCAAGGTTGTTAAACCCTTATCACGTCCGCAGTAAAATATCTCCGTCTCTTTAGTACATGCTTGCTGCATTTGAGTCGCAAATGACTACACATGCAATATATGTCACTAGTAAGATACGAAGCTCTTTGAATTGCAACGTCATAAAACATAATTATTGAATTCCTCAAATAACTGTTTTCATAGTTATTTGAGCATGATATGTAGATGATACATGTAGTAACAACATCGCGTCTCAAGCTAGTACTTGCTTACGTCAATCAATAAACTGAACACTGAAATTGTAGTACAATGGCTGGATCGTTCCCCGAACGATACTGTTTAAGTAACGGTAGCATTGGTAGCACATTGTGCGGTGCGCCGATGTTTACACTTAACACACGATACTTAACAGTAGCGTACATTGTTAAAATTAGCCGTAATTCAATGAACGTTATTTGTTCTATCTAGCTGCTAGTTCACATATTTAGACAATCTGTGTTAAATAGCAGAATCATCGCTTTGAATACCTTTGTTGAGGGCCAACCCTCTCTCGCCGACCCAAGTTGAGAACAATCAAGACTTTTTTAACTTGATAATCGAAACATCCAAGATAGTTAAGTACCGGAGGCACTGCCGAAGGATTTTTAAAAGAAACCAAGGAGTCTTGACGACAGTTTTATTCAGACTAAAATAAATCTAATACAATGTTCCTAAGTCCTTTTCTCTACGGATGGCCGTCGCCGGGCGCTAGCTACCGCGAATGCTGTATCAGCGTAGGAAGCCCATGGCGGCTACGGCTAACAAGATGTTATAATGTTTGGGACAGATACTGCATGCATAACTAGATAGGTCTTGTGATTATTACATATTTAGGACAATACGCGTAACTTATTTCAAAAGATTGTTTAAAAAATGTTATTTTCAACTCCTGAGATGTTTTGTAAGCGTCATCGCGCCATTGTCATCTATAACTAAGAAATGTATCTGAAGCTTATCTTATAACAGTACGTATTAATTTCTTCACCCATATCTTATTTAGAGATTAACAGTGCCCAAATAGGAGTGAGTCTTGGTCTGTTGAAATTGTCATGATTAGGTGAGGGAACGCCTAGACGCGGGGGTCGGCAACCGCGAGGGCTTCGACCTGAATCTGATGGCGAGAGCGCCTGCGCGACCCCGCCCGGCAACACGCGGCCCGGCTGGCCATCGACCAACCCCGGGCCCCGCGCCCCGGCCCCCGCGGGGTGCGCCTGCCGCCCGGCCCGGAGCCACGAGCCCTCTACTCCAACTATACTTTAATACTCACTATTTATCTGTGTATGCCAACACACAAAAAATGCCCTGCCTCTAAGTATACACTGATAACGACCCCCGACAGACAGCTTATTTGTTACTTTAATAAACTAAGCTCATTATCCTCTACATTGTAGCCATTCGAACAATGTCTTTCTCTGTACGAATTTTGTAAGAATTATTTTCAGCTTATCATATTTTTATCGCCTGGAGTAGATAAACTTTTACTGTTTGCAATATGAACACTCTGTGTCAACATTTTATTTAACAATACACATAATTTTTCACATTATACATTTTTGTACATTTATACAACACTTTCTCTTTTGTATTATAAGTAAACAAAGCTCACGCAAACATGTAACAAAATTGCAGTTTTGTCCAATAATTTTCTTGTTGCTTGGCGAATGATAATGGCGAATACTGGCAATGCATATTTTATTTTATTGTTGATGACAAGTGACAACTATGTAAAACCTAAATGACACATGTAAGAATACAGCCAGGACTCACGTGTACAAAAATATATAAAAAAATAATTATTATATCGATGAGTCTATAATGTTGTCTCCATTTACTGATGGCCGCTCTTTGTTAAAAGAAGGATATCTAAATATGGCCTGGCCTCAATAAAATCAATAATTTACATTTTGCTCGTAACGTACAGAGGCATGTCATAAATTATTACACATGTCATTATTATCGAGGACAATTTCATCCATACGAGACCCTTATATGCATATACATATTATGAATAATAGTTGGCTCTTGATGTAGAAGATTTAATTCATCTATAATGATATATGGTATGATAGGACGTGATTGATAATAATAACTGATAATGATGGCCGGGGCTCAAAGTGATGAGAGGCGCGACGGGCGGGGCCGCTGCCGGCCGGTGAACCTCGCCAGTCGAAATCAATACAGCTGCTCTCCCCGCTGTCGGCGGCCCGCGCGAAGTCTGGAGCCCGTTGTCATGGATACCGTGCCAGATAAACCAAACGGTTACACCCCGCCGCTCTCACCCCCGCCCTCGCCCCGCCACACCCGCGCCGCCCGGCCCTGTCCCACCGAGCCCTATACATATTTAACTCTCTGTGGTTACAACTAACAATCCCAAACTTTTTTTGACTTTATACCACGTGGGATGAAGTACAAAAGACATCATGAGAAATCTTACAAATTATAAACTTTAACAATTTGAACAACATTGTTCGAATAGCAACGTGACCGCTCTTTGTGTGAAGAAACTTTACTCCCCTGATTAAAATATTATTAGAACCCGGCAAAGTAAGGGTCAAGTTGGAAACCTCATGAATTAAGAGTTTATGGTAAATAACAGCCGCACGGGTCGATCGAACACAAAGTTAAGCAACGCTTGGCGCGGTCGATCCGTGGATGGGTGACCTATCATGGTGAGTTCCTCCATGATTCGAAAGGCACGAAAATTGATGGGTCCCGGCTATCATTTGCACATCTTTGACAATCGTTACTGCTAGCCAGAAGCCAGAAAGTACTAAGAAAGAGTAACTGGGTTGAGGGGGGTCAGAAGGGCACTCAATTGCATCCAGTTAAATGGACTGAAAGTCGACCACATCATTGTTGGAATAGGAGGGATTGTGATGAATCTAGAGTAGTTATTTCATTGCTCTAAAATTGTTTTGATGGTGACAAAGATGTGATAAGAAGGGTCTTTACGTAGAAGCGCGGTAGAAGGCTTAACATAGGATTTAACGCAACGCCATAATTTACTGTTTGCCCGAATGAAGATGTTATCATAATTTATTGCCGTTTCTGCATAATTTTGGTAGATCGGATCTATATATGCTGGATCGTTTGATTACCATACCATTGGGTGGAAGTAAATATCTTTATATATATAAATGTATTATGTACATATTTATTTATTTATTTAACAATTTATGTACACAGTGAACATATAAAAGAAATAGACATAGCATAGAAATAGTACAAAGGTACTGCTTATTTCTAAATCGAAATCTCTTTCAGCAGACCCGTAGTAGGAGAGTTAGAATAAAGAGAAGTAGATAGACTGTGTAAAAGGACATAGTAAAGATATATAAATTACACACATATATATATAAAGCAAAAGATAATACATACATACAAAAATACATATTTTATAAAATGACTCTATGAAGAAGAGGAGGACAAATAGTAGCTTTTGAGTTTCTGTTATAATACATAATTAAGATTTGTCCAGATTCACACCACGAGTTTCGTCCCACACAGAACTATTGTTTAGACCCACATTTTATTACTTTTCGAAATAATAAAAGCGAATTATAAATTAATTTTACTCTTGTTTAGCCCCATATTTTGTTTATGACTCCTCTGTTGTTATGAAACATTCCATAGTATCAAAGAAAGTTATCTTCTTGTGTGCTTAAATCTTTAAAACTACGCAACGGACTTTGATGCGGGTTCTTAATACATTGATTAAAGAGGAAGGTTTCAGGGATATATTTTTTAAAATTTTAGCATTTCATCCGTGCGAAGCAATATATAAAATGTTATTTATAGAAAAGTAGCGACCGGGCGGGTCATGTTACAGTGTATAGACGAGCATAAAAATCATTACAAATGTTTTGACTTATGTTGCTTTTCGCAAGGTTTTATTCATGTTACTTTATAACATAGGCTTTACAATTTACATTCAAAAGTCGTAGGGTTTAATAATTTTTTTGGTGTCTACCGATGCAAATTTAGTTCTGCTGGTACTTAGGAACTGCTGCGCAGCTAAACAGCTAGTTGTAAAATCTGAAACAATATAGGTATATGAAGAAAGCATTTCATAAGAATAATATAATGCTGGCTTGCCTTCCAAAAATCCGGGACTCTCCGGGTCATTTTGACTGGTGGAGACAAAATAATAAATTAATAGTAAAAAAAAAAACACTAGAAAAGACGCCTGTATAGTAAAAATAATTACAAGACTTTAGCAAGTCCGAATACAGCTGTGATACGGTATTATCATGAAGTTCCAGTTCACATCTTCCGGCTCCATCATCAGATCAGTTCGACGTTGCCATATTATTGTATTGTAGTATCAGAACTACATACAGCTGCCAAATTTCATAGTTAGTTGAACATCAGGAAAATAAGTTAATAAAAGCTTACATAGGAAATTAATTTATCAGCATGAGTCTTTGAACATGTGTGCTGAATATTTTTTATTACTACGTATTAAAGACTTGGAATGAACAGTCATATCAGAAAATCATTGAAAAACTTAAATAAAACAAACTCCACAAAGCTACTGACGGTGGGCAGATGGTAGGAGAGCCTGAATTAGTGAAGACCTCGCTCCTTTATGCCTCTTTGAGCTGCCGTTTTCTTTCTGATGCTACCAAAATAAAATTAAAAAGAGACCTGAAACCGTATAAAATAAACTTTTTTTAAAGACCGTTAGGGTCCGTTCAGACAGACCGACTCGGAGAGGAGAGCAAATTCTTAACACGTTGAAAATCGAGTACTTAGTATTTGAAGTAAGGTTTATTTTTGCATGTGCACTGGTTTTGTCATTAGGAATGCTCGTAGGCGCTCGGTAATAAGAGGAGCCGACCGGAGCCGACCGGCTCCGATGGCGTACTTTTTCTCGGTCTTGCAGACATATGGCTCCGATTGCATCTCACGCAGCCGATCGGAGCCGATTCCGGTCTGTGTGAAAAGAAAAATGCGCGCCGATGCTCTCCGAGCCGGTCTGTCTGAACGTACCCTTACGGCCCTTTCACACGGCAGTCCAGTTTTTTGCAGGATACCGTTTTTTGCAGGATCCCGTTTGATCGCAAAAGATATTATATGCTAGTGTTCACACGAGCAAACCGCATGCAGGATCCTGCAAATTGCTGTTCCCGTCGTAATATCTTTTGCGATCAAACGGGATCCTGCAAAAAACGGTATCCTGCAAAAAACTGGACTGCCGTGTGAAAGGGCCGTTAGGCCGCGTTTCCATTGACGCGGAGCGGGGCGGAGAGGAGCTTAGCAGTGCACAAATTGACCAATGACTATGCTTGAAATCTCCGCTCCGCTTCAATGGAAACAGTACGAGCGGGGTGGAGCAGAGCTGAGCGAATATTCATACATCGAGGTGGTGCAGTGCGGAGGACAGCGAGCATTGGGGTGCAGAGCGGAGGACAGCGGGGCGGTACGGAGCGGTGCGGAGCGGGGCGGTGCGTGACTCGCGTGCAGTGTGTCAGTTGTCTTCGTTACGTCACTAGGTGCATTCAAAATCTTCATCGCTCTTCTCCGCCCAGCTGCGCTCCTCTCCGCCCCTCTCCGCCCAGCTCCGCTTCAGTGGAAACACTGACCACTTTTCACCGCTCTTCTCCGCCCCTCTCCGCCCAGCTCCGCGTCAATGGAAACGCGGCCTCAGAATACCCGCTGCACTCAAACAGTCGGCCGACAGTTGGCATACAGACGTTGATATGATAGGTAGACAGCGCCTACGTCAAAAGTACTACTTTGTATTTCACTGACAACTTGCAAATTTATTTTTGCAAGGCGCAAAAACTCATTTTTTTAAATTTTATTAATTAACTAACATCTGCCAGCGACTTCGTCCGTGTTAGATTTGGACGTGCAAAAAGAGGACGAAATAATAACCAGCCTATCCAATTATCTAAATCTATGCGTACATACTACCTAAATAGCAATAAAATGTAAACAATTAATAATTTGAAACTTAAACAAATATTTTTAAACATTGTCAAAATAACTAATACTTGCCTATTTTATAAAATAACAACAAAAGATGGTAATTTTAAGTTTGATGAAGATATGTCTCTATAGTCGTCAGTAAAATTATTGTCGGTCAATAAGGTTGAACACTCTGAACGTCTTAGTTCAAGTTCGTTGCTCAAAAATGATCCTTATAGCATGACTCCATATCCACGCGTGATGGCTTATTACTGTATTTCGTGTATAATTTTGGTGTTCCTTTACCGATTTATATGATTCTTTCTTTATTGAATAAGTACGAAATAATGTTAACTTTTTTTAATTAGTGTCAGTGAGAGTATTATATACGTAATAATAGACAAATATAAATAGAAAGCTTCGAACTGATAAGCTATCGAGAGTTACAAGTGTTATTGTGAGCCAACCATAAAAGTTAGACATATGCTGCCATGGTATATGTATGTTTTACATAATTTTAAGGAGAACATTTCCGTCATACATGTTTTCGGTGTAGCTTTAACCATAACGGCTGCACACGCGACGAAAGCTTAAAAAATGGAGTAACTTCTCCCGTTTTCCCAACATTTCCCTTCACTGCTCTGCTCCTATTGATCGTAGCGTGATGAAAAGTATCCTATAACCTGCCCAGGAGTATGAAGAAAAATTAATTGTACCAAGCTTCGTCAAAATCCGTCAAGTATTTTTTGTTTCCATAACGAACATACAGCCAGGCAGACAAAAATTTTACTGATTACATTTTTGGCATCAGTATCGATCACCCCCTAATAATTATTTTGGAAATATATTCAACGTACAGAATTGACCCATCTACAGATTTATTATAAGTATAGATTAATAAGGTAGCAACTCTGGGTGAAAAAAAAAAACTCAATACTTTTGCGCCTTTTCTTCGCACTGAATATCTTCAAGTAGCAATTCGTAGCAACTAATGGTAGCTGGTAGCAATTAGGTTGCAACTCTCTATATGTATTTCGAGAGGATCGGTGAAGAGTGACAGCTAACTACACTTTCATACATATATCTTGACATCTTAAAATAAATACCTGATCTTTGTACACTTAAATTTTTATGAATCCTAACAGTGGTCGCTCATGTGTTTTTATTCAGATGACGGCTACTTACGTACTTTTACATTCCTCCCAAAACAACGAATAAAATAATATAAGATGTGGCGTTCTCGGATCTTTTTTCGAGAGTTTATCAGAACCAGATATAATTTGTTGAATAGACGAAAATAGTTAAGGAAAACGGCATGAACAAATCGAAGTCCCCCTCCCCTCCGCGTGCTTAGTTCGCACTTGACCGATTTTCTCATATAACAGGAATATTGGTTATTAAAAATAGATAGCAATATCCGGTTTCAACAAGTTTTCTATTAAATGCTTTCCTACCTTAACTGTTTATTGACTAGCTTGGTCTTATAATAAAATATTTGCGAATAAAAGTACCGTTTTCTTTCATAGTGACTTGTGGCAAGATTAATTCATTTTTCTCTGCCTTATTCATTATGTAAGTTTCAGTTAGTTATTGTATTGTACACGTATGAGTTATGGTTGTGGCACGGGAATCTTTTGTCATGTGATAAGTAAAGTAAAACTGATGATTTTGATGAATTTTGCAAGCGTATAGAATCACACGCATCATATCGCAACGTATCTTAACAGGTGCAATATGAGCGCGTATATTTTCAAACAATGCCGCGAGTACCGTGGTTGTAAAATATTTAAATCATCAGAAATTGACACTGAACATAAATATGTGTGTTCAGATTTAAAGATCTTCAGCTCTTGGGCTTACGTGGTTATCGTTTACGTTTTCTGTTATATCAATTTCCCTTGAGTCGTAACTTAATATATAAAATATTGATTTTTTTTTTTAATTTTGAATAATGAATATATGTTGCCGTCGGGTTACCAGCCGTATTAGAACCAAACGGCTTGGCGCGCGACGACGGTAAGAGACCAGACGGCATGTCGTTATTCCCTTGGAAGATGGGTAGGCCTTTAGTATGGGACGCAACCTGTGTCGATACTCCTGCGCCATCACACCTTCCAAGTTCTGCGTGCTGTGCTGCTGCTGTCGCTGCGGCTGCGGAGAACCTCAAGCGGCGGAAATATAGTGGCCTTGTCGGAAACTATATTTTCGAACCGTTTGGGGTTGAAACCCTCGGGTCATGGGGTCCGAATGCCCACATTCTATTTAAAGATCTCTCTAGGCGGCTGGTTGACGCTTCTCGTGACCAGAAGGCTAGCTGTTACCTCGGACAAAGAAACAGCATGGCGATCCAGCGAGGTAATGCTGCCAGCCTCTTGGGCACGCTCCCAGTTGACAGCGATGGGGACGAATCTTTTCACGCTTTTTAGTTTTTTGTTTTACTAGGATAGTTTTTGATATTTATTGTAAATATGTATTGTAAATATCTATATATAATAATTAGGTATTTTTGTTGAATTTTGTTACTGTCATTATTTTTATAAGCGAACACTATAGCTGAGTTGTTAATGAGCATTGCATCTAGTGCGAATTTTTAATATTTTCAAATCATAAAATGCGACTGCATTTCTCTTTACACAATCTAAAATTACCACACTCGCTAAGACACAATTTGATAATGCTTATAAACGACTATATATTTTCTTTACAGAATGTGGATCACAAAGCCAAATTTCGATCCAAGAAGGGCCAATTGCCTTTTGTGGAGCTGAATGGAGAAGAGATCGCAGACAGTACCTTCATTATCAAGCAGCTGTCAGAAAAGTTCAATAAAGACCTCGATGCCGGTGAGTAAACTATGAATAAATATCATCTTAAATACAGAATCCATCTACGAACGATAGATCATCATAATCAAGTATAAGTTCACCATCATTGATATAAGGTGTTGTAGTATAAAGCATTTGTTCTTTGTTTGGTCCCCAATATACATATGTTTTCAACAAACTTTAAAGTTTTCTCTATGTAGTATATATAGGTAATTAGGTTGTTACGTGCGTCATCGATGGAGGCTGGCCGGGGCTCGCAGCTCAGTATTGATGTTTATTATATTCAGCGGAGGCTAACAGGAATTCCGGCCGGGCTGAGTCCTAGTTCCCTAGATATTCTGTGCCGTCGCGCATGTGCATAGAGGCTAGCTGTCCTGCTTGATATGACCTGATTGTTATTCTAGCTCTGACGCCGGAGCAACGTGTCGTGGCTCATGCTATGATCTCTATGGTGGAGAACCATCTGTCTTGGGTCGTTCTATGGTGGCGCGCTAAGTATCCTGAGAGTGTCATCAAGGGGTATCAAGTGAATCTTCAGAACGCGCTCAACACTCGGCTTCCCAACCCGATACTGAACTTCTGCTACAAGCTGACGGCTGCCCGAAAGGTATCTACGCTTACTTATCACTTTATTGTGTTTGTCTGTAAACAAAGAATGTTACGCATCGTGTCTTGATAATTCGCTAATAGATAAGTTTGAATTTTAAAAAATTGATTTACAATTTTTGAGGAGATTTTACGTGTAAATAGGTCACATCATTATTAGAACATTGAGATGTAACGTTTGATTGATTAATTAAATCAAATGATTAGCAGAGTCTTTGTTACCACTAACTAAACCTGGTTGACCTCAACATACAAAGGTTGACCCAATTAGCAAAGGATGCTCAAGGACGATCCTTGAAAGTGCAGCAACATATCCCATTCTTTGTTTTTCCTTCAAGTAGAAGAAAGCAACAGTTTTCTCATTTTTCGGTCATTGTGCGAAATAGGTCAAAGGTCACTTACTGCAGCCAATGTTTCAAGCCTTTAACGCAAACCAGTTGCTTCGTTATTACCAAAATAGTATCTTGGTATGTTTGACGTTGTGCGGATCTTTGTCTTGAGAGAGAGGGCCGCCTTTTACCTGTCTTGGCAATTTACAATAAAAGGGGTCGTCTTATTAGTGGATTTGTAGGTGCAGGAGGTAATTCAGGTTCTAGAACTATACGTAGTCTCTATCGATCGCTGGCCCCTGGGCAAGTAGACAAAGCCCCAATAGACAAAGGGACCTAAGTGAAGGGTTAGGGCATACCTTTATATGTGGTGAGAGTACTAATAAGCCTTATTGGTTTTTTGCTAGTTACATATTGTCAGAAGCCACATCTCTTAGAACAAAGAGATGTGACCTCATTTCTGTTCAGGATCTCACAACATATCAATCGTAGGTTTAAGCTTAAGTTTTAGGCGGCTAATAGGTTTGCTTAATTTATCAGGGTCTAACGTTACGCCATTCATTTTTTTCAATACTGGCCTTTGTTTAAAAGTTTATGACCTATTTCGGCCATACTAACGATCATTACTGATACACTTGAATTCATATTTCTATAACTATTAATATTCGAAAATTATGCGATGGAAGAGATAAATTAGTTTACATATTATACATATATTTACAATACATTGTACCCAGTAGTAAATTAAAGCTTCTTCTTCCTTTACTGGACAGTAAAGACGACAAGTGCAAGTATTGTCAATTTAATGCTACGAGCAGTTTAGTTTCTGATCTAAATAAATCCCGTACTATATGACTATATACTATATACTATATCAAATCTTCCTTTGTTACCCTGGAGACTGATGAAAAAGGTCTTTGTACGTTGATGAATGAAATCTTGATAATCTGCCGGCGGTGAAACTCTATAAGGGCTAAAACAAACGATTGTACTTGAACATAACTTGAACCATAATTAAATTTTTCTTTAAAAAGATCTGACGTCAGCGCTTTTTAATAACGCAGTGCATTTTATTAAAAGAAGCTCTTTGATAGTAAAAAGTCCTTTGACTAGTTTTCTGCACTTTTTATAGCTTCGTTTTGCCTTGTACTTTGTTACTTTCTTTTTCGATCTAACTTTTAATATTACATATTTCTTTATTTTCGGGCTGATTCTCGTAGTTTCACCCGTGCCTCGTGGAAAGTACTTCCTGTCCCTGGATAGAATATAGATACATAGAAGAATATACATAGATAAACCAAATAACCTGGGATAATAGTATACTGCTTCTCAGCCTGGAAATAAAATAAATCGATTCAGTAGTTTAAGAGCTTTTAGAGTACAAACGAATAAATATTTATAATGAATATTTTGTATATTACTTTCAGGGCATGAAAAAAGCCAAGGCTCATGGCATTGGAGTGCACTCCCAGGAAGAGATTCTTGAGTTTGGTAAAAATGATCTGCGGGTTCTTTCGGATCTTCTGTCAGATAGACCTTTCTTTTTCGGAGATGAGCCGACTCTTGTAAGTATACTCTACCTACATACATACATACATAGATTTATGTCCATAATGAAAAAAAAAAGTCTAAGTAACTGAAACAATTATGACAATTATGACCAGTGCCATCTGTTGGGCCTGCAAACCAACACAAATTCATCAAACTACAGATGGCATTTTGCAACGTCACAGTAGTTAACATCATCTCTTCCCAACTATGTTGGGGTTGGCTTCCACTCTAACCGGGTGCAGCTAAGTACCAGTGTTTTACAAGATGCGACAGCCTATCTGAACTCCTAAACCTAGTTACCCGGGCAACCCAATACCCCTCGGTAAGACTGGTGACAGACTTACCTGCTTCTGACTACCCGTAACGACTGCCGAGAATTTAATGGCAGCCGGGTCCTACATTAACTAGTAAACATATATTAATAAATATTTTTAAATGTGAATAGTGAAGGGTGGGCATTTTAGGGGCTGTCTTATGTAAATCCTTGACGTTCAAAAATGCCGTTTAGCAGCCAAGTTTGTATAAACGATTTTTGATTTTGATTCATCTAGCTGGACGTGGTTACGTTCGCCAACCTCGCACAAGTCCACTTCATCGACAAAGAAGTGCAGCACCCATTGCGAGATGCCATGAGCGAGATGTTCCCCAACCTGGTGGGACTGGTGTCCCGCATCAAGGAGCGCGCCTACAACGACTGGGATGATATCTGCTCCACCCTGGATCTGAACGCGCATCTCCCGAAGCCGGTCAAGGAGGTGAAGGAGACGAAGGAGGGCACCGGCCCGGCTGAGAAGCAGCCCCTGCCCGATGAGCCGGAGAAGGGAAAGGTACGTTTCAATACTTTTTTTTCTAACCTACGACTTAACTATCTGTTTCTACATTTCACCAGGCCTCTGTCACTCTCGGTACTTGCGCGCGATAAATGCCTACCGCTCGCTGGGTTACCGGTAGCCCCACGCGGCACAGGGCGCACAACAGTCACACGCGCCGCGCGCGCTCCAATATTATTATTTTTATTTCGTGGCATGTTATGCTGTTGGTTTTTATTAGGTTTTTTAAGCTACCTCACAAACTGATGGATTATTTTGAGTTGTGTTGGTTTATATGCGACTATTGTAATATTTAGAAACATTTTATATGTATGAACTTATCTAGTAATTCTATTTTTTTTAAAATAAATTATTACTTATCTACTTTATGATTTTAACAACAGAGATCATTAGGTACTTATTTTACTTTAGATACCTACTTAGTTATATGAACTGTATTGTGAGTTTTGTAGCTCAAAACACATCTCGAGTGTAAGTAGGTATAGTTCTGGTCTAACTTAATGACGACTCGGAACATTACGCGTGTCGCTACGCAGAAACCAATTTTAGGTATGTATCAACACTCGACGGAGTTGTACCATATGGGGTATGGCATTTGTGCTCGAAAAATAGTTGAAAACCGCCTTTGATTTTGACGAAAGCTTTACTTAAGTACTTACCTATGCTTACGTATTAGGTAATATTTAGTAATATGTACCCATCCTCCATTTTAGTAGGCAATACAATAGTTAACTAAAGAAAAATATTCTTGATATTACTTTTTATTTAAAAACTCAGTTTTAAAAAAGGCTATTTTAAAATAAGCGTAACTTTGTTTTCCTACTTAAATATTAAAAAATTGTAAGAAGCAACCCTAAGCACGGCCACGGCACGGTTGCGGTCACTGAATAACAATCAAGCGCTCGAGCTTTTAAGGTTCATTTTATAACGCAGCTAGGAATTTGTAGGTAGTTGTGGAACTTGTAGGTGCTTATAACAGTAGGTATGGACTTTTTTGTATGGAGTGATTTATCTGTTACGTAGTAACTACATATTATATAATCTGTGATTTCACATCAGAGGAAGTGGATTAGCTGAGATGTGTCCCCAGAGGTACCATTCTCAACTCTTGTCGGCTTTCTTGGATAAGGATAAAAAGTTATGACTTGGAACATAGTCCAATTTCGTTGACAACATGACCATCATTTTTTTTGTAAAGTAATTTTTAAGTTGAAAATTGGACGTGATTATAGTTAACAATTGTCTTGAGAGAAATTAATGTTTATTTTGGCCGCGAATTTGGGCCTAAATACTACAAAAATGATGTTTTTTGAGGTGAAACTTGTTTCCTAATCAAATAATAGTCTATTGGTCATGTTTTCCGTTCTGATTGAGTTCTTATCATTACAGGGAGATGAAAAAGAGAAGGAATTAGAAAAGGAGGCCGACGAGAAGGGCAAGGAGAAGGACAACGAGAAGGAGAAGTAAACGAACACCCAGTGTACGGCGCTGCAACTCATATACCGTAATAATTAACAAGTTGAATTATACTCTTAAGAGTCAGACTCGTAGATTCTGTATATTGTAAGTGTGTAAATCCATTTGTCTTTCCCGTTACTTTCAGTTTAGGCGCGCAGATGCGTCCCCATCGTAATATTATTGTGGTCTCCATTCTTATATATTATAAAGAATTCACTTATTGTGTCGAATATGTAATCGTTCCGTTTCTACCTATATTTACGAATGTAGTTTGTGTAGTCAATGCTCTAAGTGTTTAAAATAATTCATTAAATGTTTGGATTCAAATCAATATTGGAATAAGTACTGCAGTTAGGAACTTACAGAATTAAGCAAACATGTAATCAAACGGTTTATAAAATATTGTCATTACTTGGAGCTAGTCCAAGGTCATCGCCTCGTCGTCTCAGGTACGGTATGATTGGAGCCGGCGTCAGCAGTCTGTTCAACAAAAGTACTGTGTCCGAAGTTCTCGTAAAAGATTAGGGGGAGAAGTATAGTGCCAAGTTGTTTCAACATTCATTACGTTATTTTAATAATGATGAACTATTATGTTGTTACCATGAATTCGCAGCAAAAGTAAAACAGGGTCTTCGCACCCACAAAATTTGAAATCTGGGCTTCAGGCCAAAGCTCTCTTTCGTGAAGCGTCGTATATTCGAGATGTAATCACAAATCTCATTCCTCATTAATATTTTGGCGTCTGTCCTGTACAACCTTATATCATTTACTCTACTTTGTAAGTCTAGAATATTTGATACCAAAAATTGGCTGATTTATATAAATTGGTATGAATACATTTCTTGAAAACATAGCTCTTCAATTCTATAGAATGAGCTTATGTGTATGATTAGACTGTTTTGAGATTCTTGTACTTTATTGGTTTATACAAATAAAAATTTACAATTTACAAATTTTTGATAATCGAAAAACCTGGAAGACTGTTTTTCATGTAATTAATAATTCATAGTCCATAAAGTTTTGATATTGTATTAATTGTTAAGATTTAGAAAGAAATGTACTCAAAATTTATAGGATTTATGATGAATTGCATTATGATTATTCAGTCGATGTCTATGGCAGTCTTCGTCAAGATACGATAAAGGCGCACAATGTACTAATAGTACTCAACTAGGCACAAGTCATCGTTCACCATCTCTCACGACTGACGAGAAAGGACCACTCGTGGTCTATATTATATTAACCTCGTGGTATCTTGGCGTTTGTTACACACTTATGACACTTCTTTCTCGTTAGTAAGCACATTTTTGACATTATATTATATTTTTTTTATTATAAACATTATGTTTTGTTATCAAATACTCAGTTAAGACTGTTATTCATTTTTTTTCGTTGGTTTGGTTCAAGCCACTACGACTGAATAATTAAATGATTGAAAAATTCTTTATTTTCAGAAATGTTTGTAATCTAGGGTGGACTTGAGGCGTTAGGCACTGAAACAGGCTTAAAGCTAATTACTAGATTTAAATAATTAAAGTACATTCCAGTTTCAGACTACATTGACACGACTTGTATTGATCAACATCTCAGTACGCGATGAGTCGAATGGTTAATTTTAACTTGTAATATTAATAAATGGTTTTCGCATCGTGGCTTGATAGTAGAACGTCGATTTTAGTCGGTTTGTAGACAAGCACAGGGTTACCTGTACTTCTAGTTCCATCTTTACATCTCGATTTGATGTTAGGGTTAATTCGTAAGATAGGTTTTGAAATTGCTACATGTTAATGTCATATAAATGGTAATTAAATAGATTAATAGTTATTACACGTAATCAATATTACGTTAGCGTAAGAGGAGTCGCTGTTGCCGAAAAGGCCCGCTCCGCTAATAATAATAGAGAGAAAAAAAAAAACACAAAAAAGACAAAAAAAAACTTTTTGTTTCCGAATTTGTTTGTATTATGAATACTTAATTTGAATTACCGGGGTAAGGTTGACGTTTTTTGGTCCCTCCCGCAACTGCTGACCACCACTGCCATTAGGAAACGAAGTAAGGAATTAGGGAGTAAGAGTAGAGTAGAGAGTGATGTACTACACCAGCCGTCGCGTGCATTCGACGTAGTTCGCGGCAAACCAGCCAGCGAGGTGCTGTGTGGCCGCGTTCCATCAACTCATTGTGTAGATATAATGTTATAATGTTTTTTAATAATAAGGCTGAAGTTTTATCCGACCATCTCGAAAGCCTGTTTCAGTGCGATGCGATGTGAGACGGAGCTGGCTTGCGCTGTTGAACTCGAACCTCGGTATCGAGGCTCGTCCTGTCTGCGTAGTTACGGAACTTCTGAGGGTAAATTCAAAATGACAATGTTTGCAAACATAGCGATAGGAATAATAGTTTAAGTATCACCGTAATATTATTATCATAATCTCATTGTAATGTGTTTAATGGGCGAGACAATAAAGAATGCAAGGATTTGGTTTACAACGGTTACGTTAGCAAAGTTAAGTAGCTCACAGAGATGGATCCGCAGACTAATATACGTTGAAGTATTCATAAGGATGCTCACTTTATTGTCTCTTCATAGAATATAATATGTATTCGATATTATAATCGTCATTACATTATTATTCATACTCATATTAAAATATTGTTGTAAGTTAGTAACAAATTAATCGTAATTACTCTGATATATAATTTTAAGTATTTCAGGTATATATGTTTATACTATTAAGAAGTTTAGGAGACCTTAAGTAAAAGATTGATTTGTATTATCTATAGTTACGTTTTTCTGTAATGAAAATTCATTCACTTATTATAGTATTTGTGGTTTTCAATTATTGTGTCAATATTTAAACTTAAGTATAAAGTAGATAGAATGGTTCGCCATAAGAGAAACAACTGAGCTTCGACGCGACAGTCGACACAATACTTTAAGGATTTCAAATGTAATACCTATTTGATCGCCATTAAATGTATATCTACAACTCAGATACTGCAAAGTGACCCGGTGTGACATTATCTATTTCATATCGAGTTATGGAGCAGGTGAATTTTATTATTTCTCTCCTAAAAATATCCTTTATCCAAAGTTACCTATTCTAGATTCCTGCGCAATTTATTTATTATTGATGACTGACTGAAAATTATTTTCACATGGTCCTGATTCTGAGTTTATGGAGTTAGGTACAGTAGGTGTAGTGTGGCTACTAGGCCGATAGATATTTTGCTTACCTTAGGTACCTACCATCATTATACCTAAAGGTCTTACCATTATTTGCTGTCCCTTCAGATAATATTATAGGTAGTAGGTAATTATACTTGTGCCAGCTGTTATACCCGCTTCCTGAATCAGGGAAAAACCTTATGGAGTTTCTTGCCGGTTCTTCTCCATGAGACCAACTCTTTGGGACCGTGCATCTAACTTTGATGTTTCGAAAGAGCTTTTATAGGCCTATTTGAAATAAAAAAATTTGAGTTTTTAGTGAGTTTGACCTGGAGCACTATTTTTCTCACACGAGGATTAAAAATAGCCCGGTACCCCATTAAGCTAAGTTAAAAATGTCAAAATTGGAATAGAAATTGAATCGCAATAGCAGTTTTAACCTTAGCGGCATTCTGTAAAATATAAGACCAATCGTTTTCCAATGACATTCGGTTGGTTTGCCATTTGGTCTAAATGATAGTTTGCTCTACAATTATGTTGCAATCGTAAATCATTTGCAGGCTGTATGATTCTTTATTATATCAAAGAAATGGATATAAACGCTTATTTAAAAGAAAAAATCCGGGATTCAAGTGGAACGATAAGGTAGGTTTACGTTTCCCTAGTAGTAATGTTTTTACTTTTCGGTTCTACGCCCGCAACCCGAATATCGAGATGCTTGTTAGGTCTTGAACACAGCCCAGGGGCGGCGGGAGTATGTACTGCATGGACCCTGGATCCGCCCTTGAAGAGAAGTTCACAATTCTATGAAACGAGATTTCTTTTTAGTTAAATGTAGTAGTTGCAAAATATTATTGCCTAAAGGCGTGAATCACGAACACACAATCAAACCCTTTCAACTTTCACATGTATATATGAATCAGTATGCTATAGAAAATGAAAGCTTTTTCTTAAATCTTTCAATATCTATTGAAAAACTATATTTTCGGCGGTCAGTGGCGCCCTCTAGTGAATGTAGCAGCAATTAATTCTATCGGAGCTTTTCCCTAGTTGAGTAGACTGGCTGAGGAGGTGGAGGAGGTGGTGGCTTACTGAAATGGTCTCTGAAATCTGCAGCTCACACTAGATGGCGCCACATGCCCGTTAAACTGAGCGTACAAAAGTTGAAGCAAAGCAAAATAAAATAGGTAAGTCAGTACAAAATAAAATAGATTCAGTAATTAAAATTGTTGCTATTAATGAAATCCCACTACACTGTGTGTCCATATGAGCCGGTGGCCTAATGGGTAAAGCACCAACCTCTCATATATGAGTGTGTGGGTTTGATTGATTCCGTCAGGCAAGTATCAATGCAACTTTTCTAAGTTTGTAGGTATGTACTTTCTAAGTATACCTTAGACACCAATGGCTGATAAAAAGGTGAAGGAAAACATCTCGAGGAAACCTGGACTATACATATAGTCTGAAATCACCAACCCGCATTGAGCAAGCGTGGTGATTAACGTTCAATCCTTCCTCCGTGTGAGAGGAGGCCTGTGCCCAGCAGTGGGACAATAAAAAGACTAACAAAAATACAGTAAAATCGGTGTCCGTTACCCAGGCCAGATGTTGTCGACAATGGTCATTTGAATCTTATAGATAATTCGTTTTGTGGCTTCTGTAATTGTTGCGCACATATATAAATTTGTTGCGCTTATACTTAGTTTTTTAATTATTTCACAAAAACATTTCCTGCTGGCGTAACGTTACGCCAGCCAGACCTTTTTCTTTCTAATGGGAATATTTAAAAAAATTATTACCTATAAAATTAGTTGTCTAGATAAAGTAAATGTTGTGTGCGTTCGCGCAGCGGAATGTTGTTGAATTTAAAGATTTTAATTATGCAGATAATTAGTGTAAGACGTCCTATAATTGTGTATGGTAAATAAAAATTTGTGTATGCAGCCATTGTGAAGAAATTCACCAAAACCAGATTCCGCTGGGCGAACGTTGGCGAACGCTGTCCTGGTGGAACTTTTTTTAATCCATAGACTTTAGAAGAAAAGAGATGTGTCCGAAAATTAGTGTGTATAATTGATTATGTATGAATGAAATCAGTGCATGCATAAACTTCGGAGAAATTCAAGTTTCCGCTACGCGAACGTTTGGCCATTAGCTAGTTTTCATATAAAGCGCTTACATAGAGAGCTGTAGATTTTTACATACGTTGTTTTGAATTTGTTTATATTTGTTTAAAAAACAGATTTAGAAAAAGTCGTAGGGTTTAAAAGATAAAAATATAAACGTAAAATACACTTATTAGGTCTTAGTTCTTAAAGTATGCAGTTTGGGGTCTAGATTTTCACGTTTACACAAACCTTGTAAGTGTCTCCAACATGTTGCCAAGTATCAATGATGTTCCGTTAGTAATTAAAAAGTTATACGATATTTTACCATGAATAGATCACTGTTTACAAAGCAGTCGAATATCACGACGTTCTAAAGGAATTGCATGGTAAAATGTATGCCAATAATTAGTTTAATTATTCAACTATTCACTTGCAAAATTTCATGTCATTAAATTCAGTAATTAAAGAAAGACAATTATAATACTGACGGAGCATCGAAAACCTACATAATCCGACCAAGTTCGGATAGCTACAAAAAAGCGGCCGTGCCATATGTCTAAGAAACGTTCTTAACTTGGAAGGTTAGTATATTTATTAATATGGTACAGTTGCGTACACAAGCGTTAGGAAAAAAATAAAACAATTGCATTTCTTGAATGAAAAATATTTTTTTAATAATAACGCCACTATGGCAGTGGACAGAGGACTCACCCCGCTGTCGTTGGCAAATGATAACTGGCGCAAACCTGTCGTACTAACTACCCACGATCGCAGGGAGGTATGGCAGAGCAAACAGCTACACGGACGCTTCTTCGGGGCTCTTCATGGCCCCGATGTAGACTTCAAAGCGTCCGTATCTTGGCTACGCTTCGGTTACTTGTTTGGAGAAACCGAAGGGTTTGTATGTGCAATTATGGACGAAGTTATCCTTACGAATAACTACCGGAGATATATCGTGAAAGACGGGACGGTTGACATATGTCGGGCATGTCACCATCCGGGTGAGTCTATCAGACATATTATATCTGGTTGTTCTCGTTTGGCTAATGGTGAATATGTGCACAGACATAACCAAGTGGCCAAGATCATCCACCAGCAGCTTATATATATATATTATACGACTTTTTCTAAATCTGTTTTTTAAACAAATATAAACAAATTCAAAACAACGTATGTAAAAATCTACAGCTCTCTATGTAAGCGCTTTATATGAAAACTAGCTGATGGCCAAACGTTCGCGTAGCGGAAACTTGAATTTCTCCGAAGTTTATGCATGCACTGATTTCATTCATACATAATCAATTATACACACTAATTTTCGGACACATCTCTTTTCTTCTAAAGTCTATGGATTAAAAAAAGTTCCGCCAGGACAACGTTCGCCAACGTTCGCCCAGCGGAATCTGGTTTTGGTGAATTTCTTCACAATGGCTGCATACACAAATTTTTATTTACCATACACAATTATAGGACGTCTTACACTAATTATCTGCATAATTAAAATCTTTAAATTCAACAACATTCCGCTGCGCGAACGCACACGTAAATGTTGTGCCATATTTTGTATTTGTTCTTTCTTCGGTTGCGAAGTTATTCGAGATTTTGATGGGGTAACGTTTTTGGTTTTGCTAGATCTTTGAAATGGTTTAGCGGATTCTTATCACTTACTCACACACTATTATTATTAAACCAGTCGCCAGTCGGCTTTTTGTTTTCGTAGTGAGAAAATATGTATCATTTGTTTGTTTTGTTAATGTAAATATATAGTTGTACATTTCAAAGTTTATTCCTCCTACATACAAATAAGAGGACGGAGCAGTGGCGAGGCGTCCTTATAAGCCGATTCCCATCGGCTTCCCTTTCGAATTTCAAGAAAGAAGCATAGGTATAAGTTATAATATAGGTATAGGTATAATTAATATAATCATTTAAACCACACAATATAAATATGTAGGTATAACAAAACGCCTACCACCGTAAAAAAAATTGTCTATAAATTACTTGAAACATTTTGCTCCTACTAAATAAGCCGCGGCTTCCTCCTCCATACAAAACTACGCTTGCGTGACGTCATCCACGCCGCGCCGCGCGATGTTCGCAAAATAAGGGCGAGCGGTAAGCCGGCTCACGGAGCGGCTTCCGCCAATCAAAACTCGCGAGTGAACGAGAAAGAACGCGTCAAGAGTAGAGTAGCTATATCTGTCTACGCGCGAGTGACAGCGCTTTCTCAAATATGTAAACAAACAAATCAGACAAATTCACTCTCATTGTTCTTATTTTGTTTTAGATAATAACATTAACAATTTGTTCTTTGTATTACTTAATTGAATTTATTAGTGTGTGTATCATTTGGAAATAACATAGTTCGTGTGTGTGTTTTAGTTACATTATGTCAACATAGATGGCGTTGTGCATTTTTATGCAAATCCTGAATCGCGGTGTTAAGATTCTCCGCGATTTAATGACCCTAGTTGGGAATTTATTTATTTTTATGAATTCACCAAGTATATAATTTTGATTAAATAGTTGGCAGTATCATTACTCCCTACTAATTCCCGCGATCGCACTGTGTGACCTGGTACTCAGTACAAGTACAGTACTACAGTGTGTGTACCTAGTGAAAATAGAGATATCTACGTTAAAATGATGTATTTTGATACGTAGACAGTTGGCATCAGGTTTCTTTTTAATGTACCTATAGCATTTATCGCATTAGACTGTTTTCCGATCCGACAGATTGTTTACTTTAGGAAGGAACTTATTTTTCAAGGTTAAGTTTTGAGAATAAAAACGTGTTATAAAACTCGGGTACGCCGCTCGGGTGAATTACCTACCAATATTACGTCTATATTAAAATTACTAACGTCCTGACGGATAAATACCTACGATAAATATCAATGGCTAACAGGCCGTTGTAAATTAAATACTTAAAATGTATTGTTTCTAGTGCCAAGTTTTCTCAGATTCTAGTACCTAGTTAATATACCTAACTAAAGATAATAAAGTTTTATAGATATTAATAATCTGCCGAATTCCTCGAGAAAACATGTTCAAACTATCAGTCTCTCAGTCAGTGCTAAAAGGTGGACTGAGAAATTACCTCCATTACCTCTCCCCCCCCCCATCCCTGAGTACTCCCCCCCCAGTTTTTTTTTTTGCTGCGGCTTCCCTATTTCATTAAACCACCCTTCGCCACTGGGACGGAGTATGTTATATGATTCCACTCCATCGCTTCCTAATTAATATTAGGTTGGTTAGGAGCACCACTTCTTCCGATCTTGGATTCTAATTAGTCACATATATAGGAATTCTGAGTTTAGTCAAGTGGGAGTAGGTAGTAAAAACAAACTACATATTTAAGGAAACGATTAAGGAAGGTTTAGCCTAAACTAGAGCAACTCGATACCCATGGTACTAGTGGTTGTCAGACTCTCTGGCTTTCCTACTACCCGTAATGATCGACTAAAGATGTTTACAATTAAGGGACAACCGTGAACCACCAATTTAATATGGCTTTCAAAATGGTTTAATTATATATATATCACTAACTAGCCGTTTCTCCGCGGTTTTACCCACGCCCGTGAGAACAACTGCCCGTTCCAAGAGAGAAAATATAGCTTAAGTTACATTTTTCAAATCGGCTCAGTAGTTTCAGAGCCTTTACAAGGAGTACCAACAAACAAGAAATTGTTTTGTCTCTATTATATTAGTATATAATATATAAAGAATAACTGTTGTTTACATAACCTGATTGCACTCCACATGTGTAAAGCAAAAGCAAAATACGGTCGCTATTACCAACTGACTGGATGCAATTTAGTCTCAGAGCATTTAACCAAATGGAGAATCAATAACTGTGCCTTCCCCTTTGGCGAAGTTACGAGGCAGCCTGGCCTGCATATTGTGTTTCAAGCTTAAGTTTGTGTTTGTACATTTTCGTACGCGTAACGATCATTATTTGCCTGTCCCTTTCCAATCTAAGCTTTCAGTCTAACGAGATGCAGCTACCAGTGTTTTAACTGGACTGCCTTTCTGACCTGACCTCTCAGCCCAGGTACAAAGGCAACCCTGGTTATCAGATTTCTAGCTTCTGAATACCAGTAACGACGAGATCGGAAGTTCATGAGTGAGCTAAGCTCTCACTATTTGTTGCCTCGCCCCCGCATTTACATCGGCAGTGTTTTTTGCACGTCGGTTCTTGTTGTTTCGATGCTCTGAGAGTTTAGCCGTTGCGTTGCGGTCGAGGCCGCCGGCGTGCACCTGCGTCACCGTCATTACGTCATCGTGTCATCAACAAGCCGACAGAGCACATTGCGTTTCATTTGTATCGCGGTTATTGCTATGCGTCTCACTAGTGACTGGACGAGGTTAGGTTTGTTTATACATTGTTTTTGGACTTCCGACTTCCAAAAAAGCATCCTCGATTCGAATGTTTGACAAATTACGTGAAGAAAATAAAGATTTAAAGTTTTCAGTTTCATTTTACTTGATTGTTTTAAATAAAACTTATTATGAAGGTGACGAAAATAAGGATTTAATGTGTCCTTCACTGCGTATTTCATTGATCTGAATAGGACTTCTCAATTTTAGTCGGTTGATCGTCTTTTGTTCAAATAAGAATATGAGCAGTTTTGTAAAACATTTTGTTTTAAATTAGAAAATGCTTTACAGTGCCAATGTTTGTGAGGTTTTAGGCAATACACCTTCCTTGCAAAAATTAGGTAACTGGTTTACTGTGGAACTGACATTGGACATTACGTTTATTAAAAAAAAAACGACTTAGTTCAAAAAAATAACTTTGTTTGATACCAAATCCAAACATTATTTTTTTAAAAACCTGAGTTTAATTAAGACGACAACCATCACTTACAAAAGCTACCTTAAATCAAATTCCAAAACGTTCAAAAAGACAAGGCGTAGGTACACAGTTAAAACAAAATTAATGTAACTTTACGCAAATGCAGAAACGGCTCAATCGTTTTAAGTTGGGACAAATTAGTACCTAGCCGCGTTCGTCTTTAGCAACAACACTTAAGGATGATATTAAAATCCAAACAGTTTGGTGTTGGGGACGTTTGAGGGTGAAGGAGGGGGGGGGGATAGGGGGTAAGAGGTGAGCATCGTCTTATCGCAAGTGTTTCTCTGCGGAAACACCGCGACCACTCGGTCGCATTCGCGAAACCGTGGAGTTGTTATTTTAACATTGATATTATAATCAATGAATCATTAATTTTACACAATAGTAGGTATTAGGTATGCTTAGTGAGTAAATTGATTTGATACATAAGTAGGTACATTGATTATCTATACTAATATTATAAAGAGGAAAACTTTGTTTGTTTGTTTGTTTGTTTGGTTGTAATGGATAAACTCAAAAACTACTGGACCGATTTTAAATATTCTTTCACCATTAGAAAGCTATATTATCTGCGAGTAACATAGGCTATATTTTATCCCGGTGCGGGCAGTAGCTCCCACGGGACGCGGGTGAAACCGCGGGAAAACGGCTAGTGTTAAATATAAATACAGTCATTTTACTCTACTTTGGTCAATAAAAAAAACACGCCTTTGCAATGTCATTGCAAAAATATTTAATTGTTAGTAGCTAGGTAATTATACATACTTATTACTTCCCTGAAATAATTTCGGATTACCATCAAGCATTACTCATTTTGAAAACTACAAAAAAGACTAGTAAAACATCTCTTTTAACAGTCGTTTCAACATATTTCTCTGTCCAGGCTACTCACTTTTTAACAGCGTTAATAACGGTGGAATTAAGGCGCGAGAGGCCGCCGAGGACGATTTAATTAAACCTTAACGAAGATCCCTCACTAGCCTCCCAGGCTCCCAAGCTCCCAGGCTGGCAGGCTCCCAAGCCCCCACGATACCTGGCCGCTGTTTTATTTAATTTTTGAATCTGTTCTCTCTTATTTTTAAGTTGTAATGTCAACTGAACGAGGTTTGTTGTTTTTTGTTGTCGTTACGTGTCCTTTTTTTACTTTTTATTTTATATTTAGTTCTCAATGACGTAGATGGAATAATATGACGTTGTTGGTGCCCTCTTTTTTACATATCGCACGCCAAGATTTAAACTCAATAATTTAGTTTTTTTGACTTATGCATACCATCAAATTCCTTACACGAATACTCATCGACCAACTGATTTACTCTATGCGACTTGGACCACGCACAGGGATGGAGAAAACAGTTTACCATCTTTTCTGAAAAAAAAAGTACTTTTTGAGTTAACCCTCTCATTAGATATATGTGTGCGATATGTTTACACGTAAGTTTTCGTGCTAGACCCCAAATCCGAGTCATGTCGTCGGAATAGTAAAGTCAATTAGGCAAGGTACGCACGACCACTGTCGCTTGTCGCAGATAGCCATGATCCCGCGTGATTTACTGCCGGTCGCTAATGTGCATGAGGCCTTACCGCAGCCAAGATGTTACACCCTTTTCATAAGGACTTTAGATACCGCGGCCACGAATTAATATACAACAGTGGCTTTGTAAGGGATCCAAAGTTGGTTATTTGGTATTGTTTTAAAGGACATTGTTCCGGCTCCATACATGTTCTGCCTAAGAACCGTTCGAATGGAAAGTGACTTCTATAAACTCTTAAAATTATATGGAATCCTATGAAATAAGTTTTCACGAACGGACACTTCAGGAAACTAAAATAATTACGAAAAAAGTTAATATTTTGAGGTTATAAATAAAAAATAACCAAGCTTGCGTGAAATATCAGAGTAGTATTATCAAACTACACTATACAAAAAATCAACAATACTATGTACAGCTCTATATGTTCTCTTCTAGATCTAGGAAAAGACTACTCTACTAGATACTAGGAAAAGAGATAGTAAATAGTCAAGTTTAAGATAATTCTTTGACAATGATCATTTTATAAAGTTGCATTTTCTGTCTGTCCCTTTGAATGCTTTAGATCTTTAAAACTACGCAATGGATTTGGGTGCGATTTTTTTTAATAGATAGAGTAGGTCAAGAGGAAGGTTTACACCAAGGTTTTACATTGCCACCGTGCGAAGACGGGGCGTGTGACTAATTTTCATAAATGCTTAGAATTTTTATGAAAAACAACTACCTAAACGCTTTTGCTTTCAACGTTACGTTTCTTAATATATAGTGAATCCACTTTGGATTTGTGATAAAACGCATAAGTTTCCAAAATGGAAGAGTTCCATTCACCACAATTCATAAAATATCGATATTATTACGATGGAGAATTATTTATTTAAATGATTGTTACTACTTTTATATTAGACAGTTACCTAGCTATCTACATGCCATAAGGCGGGAATCGAACCCGCGGTCTATTACCAAGAAGGCACAGACCATACTAAAAATGTCATTACCACACAAAATAATTTAACAGTTAAAGTAAGGTTTACCAATAACAATGAAAGAGGTTTTCGAGGATGTGCAATAAAAACAATATTTATATTCAATTAAAGGTTTTTAATCATCAATATTTCTCAATAATATATCTAAGAACTGAGCTTTGGTATCTCGCCCAGCTTAAATACCAGATAATAGTCATTATGTGGGCACAACAGCCCACTGTTCTACGCCCAACGATACAATTGCAACAGTATGCCTGATGGTAGGAGCTTCTTACAAAGTACACAATTGCGTCCAACAGTGCATTGCATCTTATTATGCTCGACTGCTTCAGACCAACACGTCGATATAAGGTCATGAGCTTCAACCTGTAATAATAAATACAAAAAATCATTAGTAAATATCAAGTAACTTGCAATTGTGGCAATTGATTTGAAAACCGAGAAATTGTGTGCTTATGAAAACATAAGTAGGTAGTAACATTCTTATCAAAATTAGAAAAACACTTTCGTAGACCACTTACCATACGGGGAACAGTCCATTGTTGTATGCAACGAAGTATATCTTCGTTTTCTAATACCAAAGAACCTCCAGCAGATCCACAATTTATACAATATACTATATTCTGCATCCATTGTTGTAATTATAATATAACTAAATTCGATCACAGACAGAGCAATATCCGAAAATGCTAGTAAAATCCAGTTCTTTACACAAAGCCGAGTCTACCAAGTACGCAATCTAATCGGAGTCCGTAATCAAGCCAAAGTTGTTAGAATAAAACCATGAAACGCATAGAAAATCACAAAAGAAACGATAGTCGCAAAGCAATCAAACCAATCAAACTGACTTCTAGCAAACTGACTGAAGTACACCAGTGTTGCCAATTACGAAAACTATAATCCTACTCGAATGCCAAGCTAGAAATTCGCGATTCGCTCAAAACCATCTTAAAACATTATACAGAATACTAGCTTTTTTCTAGCTAGTCAGTTTAGGTATTTAAATGAATAAAGTGTTACCAACTAATTTTAATAACCGACTTCGGAAAGTAGGTTCTCAATTCGATCCGTATTTACCGAAATCCCGAAAACTTCCGAAACTGGCAGCACTGGCTGACGGAAACATTTTATAAGGCATCAATAATTGTGACCCTACTTTTTATTTGGAATTTATTTATTTGAAGTGTCCGTGGAATACTAAAATATGTTTCAAACAATATAAAAATAAATAAAAATTATAGTATAATTTATATTCACATCGGTTCTTAGGCCAAAATTGAACAATGTCCTTTCTTTGTTGAGTACTTGGATTTTATTGCTATTGATTTTGTTTGACCATTGTGCACTTGGAATGTTGTGTTGTGTATTGTCGGATAGTATGAAAAAAAGTGCCCAATTTGTTATTGGAACATATATCCCATCGACATAGCTCTTATCTGCGTCGGTAAAAAAATTGTAGCAAGCGGCTATAGTTGGACAGACAAAATTCTGTATTATGATGAAAACAAACAGAGCGTCTAAAAAATATTAACGTTTTCATTAAGGTGAGACTGTTCATTTGCAAAATGATAAATATGGCATAAATTATTTCATTTAATATTCAATTCGGTTCTTTCGCCGTGGCTTCAAATATTACGGGTAACGAGAAGCTACTTAGTCGTCGACACCCTTTTTTTCTGTTACGATACTGTTTGCTCACTGGCTCTTAATTTTGTGTTTAAATATGGGGGAGATACGTTCAAAAGAACACTCGACAAATCCTAGTCTAAGCGCTTGGCTTCACCTGAGCTCTCTGTTGATAGCAACCTTTTTAGTCATCATGTAGTGTGTACTTATAAAAACAGAATACGTACCTATGAACAACGTAGTGTAGCGTGCCGGCATTTTCACGATATTAAAGCTTGTCTCGAAATCCTTAAGTCTGCCGCGTCAAACAAGGATAGTTTCAGAAATTTATGAGCTGTTATATTATAATTTAGTGTCGCGAACCAGCAGTAAAATCGGGCTTAAAAGATCAGGGAGGTGGTGGCGAGCGGCGCCGCGGGGCGTCTCACACTCGACACGCACTTACAACGTTATAGTCGCCGAACAATATCTATTGTTTTTATTAGTCATTGAGAAAATTCGAAAACGTTTGGTCAATTTGATTTTTTGGAAATTAGCTTGTGGTTAAGACGTAAAGGTAAGAGATAAGAAACTTATAATGAAAATAAAAGAAAGGTTTAACCTAACCGCGAGCACCCTCGTTGGCGTTCGGCTTTGCCATTTTCCGCCGTCGGCCGGAGCGTCGCGACGCTGCGAATTTATGAAATTTAAAAAGTTTTCTCCGCCGCCGGGGAAAAAATGTGATTAAATATGTTTTGTTCAAGAGCAAGACATTAAAGCGATGTTAAGGGTGTGATAATGAGGGCGTTGATAAGCGTTTATTAGCCTGGCGGGCCGCGCCGGCGATCTCAATAATAGCGCGCCTGTAACGCTATCAGGGGGGAATTAAATCATTTTAACGTAGTTTGCGAGGAGAATCCTTAAGAAAAACTCGGTGATACGACGATTATTTGGCCTTTAAATTGCACTGTTTGTTGATACCCGCGGCGAGTCGCGGGAGTCGCCTTGTTTTTAAAAGTAATTACCACAGTTAGTAGGGTCGCGGGGGAAGGTGACAATTGTTTTGTCATTTTAGCAAAGTAATAAAGTTAGTGTAACAGAACAACATTTGTAGTATTATGTACGGTGTGCATATGGTTTAAACTGATTTACAACCAATTGATCTTTTGCGTATCGTTTCACACAAGATATCAAAACAACAAGCAAACATAGAAGAAGAAAAAATCGAATAAATAACATAACATACAAAACCCTTCAAACTTTTTGCCACAACAACTTGAATAGTAAGCTATCAGTAAAAGTAATGTTCATATTATAATGAGCAGTATTAGCAGAGATTACTGCGGCGTTTGCGCCGGGCGGTAACTTCGGCTAGGCGCAGGTGCGAGAAGGATTACCGTCGCGGTATTGATAGCCTTTCCACACCGAACGAGACATGATTTACACGACAACTGCACACAAGTACACATGTTCTTTACACACATATACATACAGGCATCATATGCTTCAAATGATGTCGGTTTTTTCCTGTAATCGATGTGGTTATGGTGATGCCGATTGTACTTATAATTTTAATTTGGTTGCTGTTCTTTAAAATGAACTTATTCTATATTAATATTACCAGCTTTATGGAAAACGAAAGGGCCCACTTATAATACATATTTAGAGTTAGCGCGCACTAGTTATTTTTTCAGCGTGACTTGATAAGAGTGACAAAATTGACACGCTGACAAAAGTCAACAGTTCGCGTGAACGCAAATGTTCACTTAATCAGCTAGAAAATAAACATCTTTCAGCATTTATTTTGGACACTATTGAAACTGAATAAGCCAGCCAGGTACTTAAACACAGACTTCCAGGTAGGTATAATACCCAAAAAGGGTTACACTACAGTTGAGACATTAGCATAAAACAAATATAAAAAAATATGCAACCACATCATAATCCAAAACATCAGCTTCAAAATGTCTGTAATTAAGCGAAGCTAAAGGATCTAAAATAACATAAATTATCTAAATATCAAAGGGTTATGCGTCGCCGTTTAATCACGCAAGCGTCATTGGTTGAACCGTAAAACATGTAGCAATTAGTTGAGTAAAATTGCAATTTGATTGGAGTAATTGCATCTCTTTGGAGGCAGCCTGCCACAGTTGTTATTAAGCGCTCCTAATTTAATATAATTTGCATAGGACGCGTTACCTTGCCTATATCGTGCGGTTTTTAATGATTTTTGGCGTTCTAAATATTCGTATTTTTTGGGTCATTTTTAGATCAAATTAATTGTATGTTAATGCACGTGTATGCATATTCGATTTCTATAAATATCAGAAGACTAACGAGTACGGTTACTTTTATGAAGGTGCTTGTAAAAGGGGTTGTTAGTTGGGCAAATTTATTAAGTAAAATGAGCGATGATCATCTAAAACCATTACAGCACATTACAAAAAATATTAGCATATTAATTGTGCGAAGTGTGGGGGCCCGGGACGCGGGACGCGGGGGGCCCGCACGCCCCTGTCACAGATACAAATCGCGCGGATTTACGCGCTCTCTAGCCCCACTGGAATTTATCTGACGCTCCTATTTACGTATCCTTTTATTTGTTTCGCTCCTATTAGTCCCGATAGAGAATTTTTATGTTTGCATGCTCCCGCCGCTCGCCCTCGTAAAGCGGCGACTTGTGAACGCTTTACAGCGACGATAATACAATTTTCGAGCTTGCGATCTACGTTTATCGGATTATATGGCAATAACTTAGCGCTGTTGACTCCAGTAAATATTTTCGTTTGCACCGCGCTTGAGCCTGACTAATTACGCCCGTTTGTTGTCCGTATACAGGTGCGCTGACACGCGTAATCCCACGACGCCGACCGACTCACTTCGACTGAACCTCTGAACCTTAGGACATAAGGATAAACTTTCCATAGGCCAAACTTTCTAGCCCTAAATCGAGTCTAAAACGAATTGGTAGCCATCCCATATATCAATACATTTTGGTGAATTCATTAAATAGCTCGTTGATCAGTATCGTATATTTACGTGGTGGGGAGGACGGCAATCCGGCGCGCAAACATTTAAATTAATGTTATAAAGAGCTGTGAAATACACGGATTCCGCGGATCCGGGGATTAGCGTAGCGCATAGCGGCTACAGCGTAGCACTCGCTACGAAGTTTTGTAGAAAGCGAATACAATTTGGAAAGCATGGTTGTACTCGTAGCAACTATATCAGTTTATAAATTTTCAACGGCACACAAAAGGTAAAGCTTATTCTCAGAATTTATTTTTTAGGTTCTATCATTTTCTATACTGAAATGAAACTTGCCGTTTTACATGTAATATCGCATTCACGTTAACATATCGAGGTATCACAATTAGTCAGGCAGAGCCTTTGGCCAATAAACGATCAGAATCGGCAAATTGCGTCCGTGCGATCATAAATCGAGCTGTGTCGGGTCGGCTTAGCGACGGTTAAGCCCCACCAGATAATGGGGTTAGCACGTCGACACGACTTAAAAGTGTTATTCCGAGTTACAAGCTCACACCTATTCCAAACGATTATCATAATAATGGATTCTGTGTTATATTGTTTATATAGTAATACGTGTTTTACTCAACAAACAAGGCATTCTAGTTGTCGTTATCTCTATTCTATGCAAATAAATGTTTCTTTCTTTCTAACAGGTTGAAGTCTTAGATTTCCTTCATACCGTTTTTTATTGAAATGCTCTTCTAGTCCACCGGAATGCAGCACGGTGCTATAGTAGTAGTGCACAGTTTTACCATTCTGCCTGCAGCAATCTACAAAATTAAAAACGTATTTTTAGCAGGATAGGAACTTAACAGTACCTTTTTCCCTTTACAGTAGAACTCATTTGTCTTCCTAGTCATTCTATATATCAAGGAGCTAATCGAGTGAACACAAAATGTGTTCGTCATATTCGTTTATTAATAGTCGCAAAGTTTTTGAGTGAGGAGTGATCGGACGAAGTGAACAGGTGGCGAGGCGTGTCACGTCCCTAGCGCGATATTGCACAACTTCGTCGGCAAATACGTGACCGCGGAAAAACCGCTGACACCCCTACAAATGTACATAAGTATGTACTTTAATTACTGTAGATGGAAAGTTTGATTTCTTTAGATTTACAGCCTTACTTATAAACGTGAATTAAATATAAGTAATACTTAAGGGCTGTTTAAGAAAATTCTTACTTATAAACGTTGCTTAAGCATGTCTTAACTAACATTTAATCACTACTTAAGACTTTAAGTAGTGATTAGTTAAAATGTTGCTTAGAAGGTGATTAGCGATTTTATAAGTAAGGGGGTTAATGTTAAAGAATCCGTCTTGAGTTAACATGGTGATTAACGCAATTTCTTTTTGTGTGAAAGAACTTGTGCGATGTTACAGAAGAATATATTATGGTGATGCAAAAAGTGCAAAAAAATGAAGATCAAAATAAGTAAGCATAAATATTTTAATTACATCAACACCTAAATTATACGGCGATAAATTCCACATCAAAAGGAAAAACATACATCATAACGGTCTCATATGTTCAGAGGGTCGAATAAAACATTCCAATCACGTTGGCTCGCTTGTTTTACAAACCGATACGACGCGGCTTCCGGTGACTTCGGATTATCGTCACGGGATTACAAACCCTAATGCTGAAGTTATAAAGTCGAAAGTGTTCTCGCTAAGTCGTGGCCAGTAGACATGACAATGCAATCAGCGGTGACCGGGCGGGATTTGTTTCATACATGATCGGATTTGCGGGACGAATAAGTTTCGACCCCACAAAATAACAAAGCGTTATTGCACGACGCGCCTTTTATAAGGCACTTTGCAAAATTCTTCCCTTTCATCTGAGATCGCTTTATGTAAAACTATAAACAAGACGTAAAGGTGTTTGTGTACTGTTGAAAAATAACGGCAAGATTTAACGTCTGTATAGGTACGTATGTGGGTATTGTGTGAGTGAAGTGTGTTCTCATCAAAAGCCGGACACGGATGAAAACGATGGGAAACCGCGATTTTAGAACAGGGTTTTTGATTGCTTGCGTTGTGGAGGCGTCGGCCGGCGGGGTGCGGGCTGCGGTGGGGGACGGGGGGAGGGGGAGTCGCTCTGCGGCGACAGATTAATGTCGTCGATCTAATATTCTGACAGGTGTGGTCGCGCCGCTCGCAAGCACTCGCCAGTTGTGCTGTAACCGCTGGTGGATGTGGCGTCTGGCTGCCGATCACCACACCGGAGACACAGATATCGACATGACAAATTACAAAAATATATATTCCCCTAGCTTGATTTATATATACTTGCCATGTGTCTACTTAATTAATTTATCGATATCGGTTTAGCAACTCTGAAGTTTAAGGTTGCAAAGCTCACCAGTATATTTTTCCAAGAATATATTCGCCCTGATGGCACATTGTAGGTCACACCAATCTTCCTCGTTTCACGTCTGCAATAAATAACATATATTCGTGAGCTATGACAGCTGCTACTAATCGTACCCCACGCTCTCCCTGCATTAGTGGGAACGCGGCGAACTAAAATTTTCTCTTGGCGAAACTTTCCAAACACCATTAAGTCAATCCGGTCGTTTTACAGATGTTCTGGTGATATTAAGCTCGGTGGAGGGAACCTCGCGACTTTTTGGGTCTGTATGATATTCTCTATGAACCGTACAGCCTACCTACAGAAGGATTGCAAACTCATTACGGTCTCATAAGATGACAGGATGATTAAAAAAAATCGTGAGGTAAAATATTTGTAATTGAAGGACATATAGAGAAAAAAGAATACCCAATTTGTTGCAACAATAATAGTATAGTGTGAGAGATAGTTCGAAAAGAAAGATCTATAATTATTTCATTGATATCAGATATCTAACGCAAAACCCATCAAACAAAGTATCAATTTAACCTGAAATGTTCAATACTTTATTGCTTTTAATGATAATTGTAGGTTCACGAGTTATTAATAGCTCGGCGTCGACTGATTTGCGGCGCACGATGAATAATTAACGATTTTGTTTTAATTAATAATTTGTGACCACCCCGCGTCCGATGTGGGACAAAAACTAATTTGCAAATGCTTGATTAATCCGACAGTCATCAGTCAACCATTTGTAATTATGACTGCAATACCTTAGTTTTGCTATGGGCTGTTATAATTTTTAGATCAAAAATCACGGATGTGTCATCAGATTTTTCAATAATTGTCATTATTATGTCTAACTAAAAGTGTGTAGACTAGTTGTAAATTGTAGAACGTTTTCTTTTTGTTACAACAACAACCTTAGCAATCGAAAAAAGCAACTTATTGACAGACTTTTCAAAAAGGAATAGATTCGCAATCAATAGTAATAGTTATTTGTTATACAAGAGTGCAAAGTTGCTTTTTAACCGCGGGCTCAATTTTGATGACCGAGCAAGCCAAGGATTTTAAAATTGAAACACGAGCGTAGCGAGTGTTTCAATAATTAGAATCCTGAGCGATAGCGAGGGAATCAAAAGAGCACAAGGTGAAAAATCTTTGCACTCGAGTGCAACACGTAACTTTTCATCCCACCTCATCGAGGAAATTACTAAATGCAAAAAAACAAAATGGCGCGCACATACGAGTATCAAATTAAAAAGACGTACCTATTAAAGTTAACATATTTGAAAACTCACTTTAAAAATGAAACGACGTTAAAAATCTGTGTAAAAACAATAATAAAAAATACTTAATTAATTGAATAATTATTTTAAGCAGTATTTTATTTATTTAATATGTATTTGTTTGAAAAGTCTTATCAAGATTGTCACAAATGGAGTATTGCACACGATGTTCTAAATTCAAATCACTTTGCCGCTCTAGAGGATAAAAACGACTTTTGCGCTCAGATATCAAAGGGTAAAACTACTCTTTCCGAGATGGTGGGATGAAAAAATAGTTTTTTTAATATCTGGAAAAAGAATTATGCAAATCGGTCGAGGCGTCGATGAAAATACGTAAAAAAAATTATAACAAAAAAACAAAGATCCCGATGAATTGTAATTTTGAATTTTAAATACATATGGTATATAATTCTTTGTTAAGTTTAGCACAGTATATTTTCACTTACGTTGGTAGATATGGTAGGTTCCCGCACGGGGAGGCATTTCAATTCTTCTCGCGGCGTGCTCGTCAACAACTCACTTATTTACGAGATCCGACCCTAACGACTTCAGCTGACGGTAAGAATACTCGCTTTTTACACCCAAAATATCAAAATGAATTTTCTTTTTTTTTCTCACAATTTTTTTTTGTTGTATTTTTTAATTTTTAACATTTCTCAAAAACTTTATATAGTTTTTAAAAACTAAAGACGCTTTCTAGTGTTAGTTTTGTTTACTAGGATAGTTTTTAATTTTTATTGTCAATATTTGTGTTTGTTGTGTAAATATATGCATGTAAATAAAAGTTAAAATTTAAATATATTTTGTGATTTTTGCGTGAAAGGGAAACACATTATTTACAACTATTACGTACTTATAGTAGGCTGACATAACATTAATTGGAAAATAACCTAAATAATTCTATGAAACTAAAAATCCAGTCACCAGTCACAAACAAAAAAATATTTGCCATGTCAGAAATAAGTTTTTAATTCTGTACCGTAGTACGTAGCTCGTAGCGGCTACGGCGTAACCGCGGCGGTCGCTCGTAGCACCAGCTGCGTTGAAATTGCTTACGCTCGATAATGGGCATTTCAATTTGCAGGGATTTGCAACTTGAGCTCCGAATAGACGTCACTATGATTTATTTATTTACAAATGCATTTATTTTTTTATCATAAATTTTTGTTTTTTATACTAGTAAAGTATCTTTCGTCATCCAGCCCAATGTTTACGTAAGAAGGGGACAAAAAACAGAATATGCAAACATCATATTAACTTGTACGATCCACACACAGGTTTTGTGTGAAACACTCTGATACGGATAATCCGTGCGCGACATAACAGAGATTGTATTACGGCAATAAGTCCGCCTTGGAGCCGGTTATACGGGCCCTTAATCCCGCTAAGATTTTTTTCACACGTCCCCCGCGAACCCGGCAGAATGGCTGCCGCGGGGAAAACTAATAAAGAAACCATTTCGTAGTCAGCTGAAGCTTGAAATGTATTTTTTATATAATTTACCGCGAACTGATTGTGCCACCGACACATCTGAAACCCTCTCTATTTTGTGTTTGAATAAATCTATACGTTTTCGTAAGTTCAGTTCGGTACAGTTAAATTTTACTGAGTTTGTAAGATTTATTTCTAATGAAGAAGTCTTTTAACTGAAATAATGGTCGAATTTCTGTTTCAGAAATTCTAATATAGTAGTAACTATAAGCATATTAATTTTTGACGCCACGTTACGATTAAATAAATTAATAGTAGTAAAAAAATAACAAAAATACAAACCCAGTCAAACCTCATTTGCGCAGACAATTTTAATACTGGCAACACAGTAATGAGCATAAACAATCCGTATCTATGACGTTGCGGGCACGCTGCGCGCGACAGTCGCCGACCGGCGGTCATGCACTAATTACCATCACGTGTCACGGCAAAACACGTCGTCACGCGCCGGACGGTGCCGGACGGCCGCCGGATGCCGTACGCTAGGTACGGACCCACCGAACCATCGATCAAACATTTTCGGGTTAGCTTTGCGATGCTCATTTATCAAACGTGACCCAAACCGACAAATATGACTTCTGCGAACTAATTTGAGTTGAATCTGTAAGAAGTTTAACTAGCTTGGATGTTTTGTAACGTATGTATTGCAGAACTGCTAATTTACAAATTAGGTTCAAATAGGTATAAAAAATTACCCTCGTATTTAAAAGAGAAACATTCCTACACGACGAAAAAATTACGTGAATTTTCAAAAATCCTTTCCTCTTCCAATTATCGTTTGAGATCGTCACAAATGGTTAGCTTGACAAAACTATTTAAAACTACCTAAATACTTAAATTGCTTGGTTAATTTATTGCGGTTAACATTACACCTCAAAAGATTGAAACTGTTATTATTTATTCATTATCTTCTGAGCCCTTTCCCAACTATGTTGGGGTCGGCTTCCAGTCTAACAGAATGCTGCTGAGTACCAGTGTTCACAAGGAGCGACTGCCTATCTGAACTCCTTAACCCAGCTATCCGGGCAGCCCAATACCCCTTGGTAAGGTAGTTATAACCTTACTGGTTTCTGACTACCGGGAACGACTGACAAGGATTTTCAATGACTGCCGCGACCTACAGTTTACCGTTAGTAACTATTAGTTAGTACTATAGTAGACAAAAATAAAAGAAAATAGTTTAAACTATCACACACGAACACAACACTAGTCAGTATCGGACATAGGGCGCGGTTTGGGGTGTCCACAACGCGCGCAGCAAAAACGTCGACAAAACGCAACCGACTGCCCGCTGCACTACTCGACCGCAAACTGTCGCACTTGTACAACACTATTTACATGCGGAATATTTGCGTGTGTTCCTTGTTTATTCGTAACTAGCCGAACGCCCTGGCTTTGCGTCACAAAAAATATTATTATTATTCTTTGTTGGGTAAATATGTGTATTTAACAAATCATCATCATCTCTCGAGCGTTTTCCCAACTATGTTATGGTCGGCTACCAGTCACAACAAATAGTATTTAACTATTTGTAATATGTATAATGTAATTATTTGCTAAGTAAATCTTGGAGACCAAGGACCGTGTTTCAAAGGGCAGGATAAACTGTAGGTCCCGGCTGTCATTGAACATCTTTGGCAGTCGTTACGAGTAGTCAGAAGCCGGTAAGTCTGACAACCAGTATTATCTAGGTAGGGGTTGCGCGGGTAACTGGGTTGAGGAGGACAGATAGGCAGACGAAATAGATAGGTAAAACACTGGTACTCAGCTGCAGCCAGTTAGAGTGGAAGGCGATCATAACATAGTTGGGAAAAGGCTAGGCCGATGATGATGAACAAGCAGGTAATGCATCCGTTTGGATGTTGTATGATCTCACCAGATATTTAAGAGCCATATCAAATTTTCAATTATGGCCCAGCAGATCCGGAGATTACAATCTACATAAACACGTACAAATTAATTGAGTCTCATTTTTGATAATTCATTTGAATTTGTATGTGACATATCCTAACTGACCCTACAATGGGTTTTATGTCATTAATTTCTCGACATCTAAATGATCTTACGCTCCGTATTGAATTTTGAGATTCAGGGCTTTTGAACAGTACTCGCTGGAAGTTACTGAAATTTCCGTTGAAATCTCCTCCTCTGAATGAGTGGAAAAGACAAACTTACCTAGAAAGAGGGAAGTGGATGGGAAAGAATCTGCCAACAATGGAGCACTCGATGTCGACCGGCCAGCGGGAAACTTCCTCCACACTTTCTGCAATAATGTCTTCCCTCGGGTCTAGGTCACACAGGCACTAGCGGACAACACTTCTTTCTAGGGGTTTATTCTAGTTTTTTTTTATCCACGCGACGGACCGCGGCCGACACGAATATTTTGACAGACAGAAGAAAAAAAAAACAAAAGCGAATCCCGTCATGGCAGGAAAAAAAATAAAGAAATGAGGAATGACCATGAAGTTTGTACAGCTTTTTCTTACAACTTTATTCGGAGTATGAATTGACCTCTTGTTAGTCGCTAATTATAAAAAAATAAACAAAAACAATTGTGTCTCGCGTATATTACATGCAAGGGCGGATCCAGCTTCGGTGCCAGGGGGGGGGTCACACAGTTGTGGTCAAGTCACAAAAAATATTATATTGTAGCGTATACTTCAATACTTCAATACTTCAATACTTTATTGCACTCCATAAGTTTCGTGATGGTGTTACATAATTATGTTGTTTTGTTACATTATGGACCCCGTCGGGCACGGCAACGTAGAAGAGAGGAGGAAGCTAGTTTTATAAATGTTATTATTGTACTATTTTATTTTTATATTAGACGGAATGTATGAGTTAAAATTTTTATTGCTTATTTCATTCTGGTTGTACTTATTTAAGTAATTTAGTTAGAGTGATGCTTATTTTATATATTATTTATTGTTTTTATTATACCTAAAGAGAATAGATGTGTTTATTATATTATAGTACTTGTATAGTTTTATATTAGGGGTTTTGAAATTATTATTATTTTATATATACATATATATCCAAATATATTGTTTATTTATTTATTTTAAGTTTTTATCATTCATGTACTCGTTAATATTATAGTATGCTTTATTTATGAGTATTTGTTTTAACTTTTTAATAAATAATATATTACTAGTTACTTTTTTTAGGGTTTCTGGAATCTTATTATATATTTTTATTGACATGACATATGGACTATTCGAATGTAGGGTCATGTTTGAAGTAGGTAACATTAATCTGTTTCTATGTCTTAGAGATCTGTTTGTATGCTTGTCTCCACGTTTGGTAAAGAAAGTAAGGTTGTTTCTCACAAATTTACATATTTCTAAAATGTATATACATGGTAAGGTAAGTATTTGGTGTTTTTTGAAATAGGGTTGGCAACTGTCCATTTGGTCTATGTTAGTTAGGATACGGATTAGTTTCTTTTGAAGAGTGAAAAGGGAAGGTGTGTCTGTGCTATTACCCCACAATATTATTCCGTAGCTAAGCCATGCGTATGCGTAGGCATAATAAGTGGTTAAAGCTGTATGAAAGTCGGTGGTCTTTTTGATTTCCCGGAGAGCGTAGGCGAATCTAGATAATTTTGATCGAATGTTTTTTACGTGCGTCTTCCAGTTTAAGTTTGTATCTATAGTTACTCCTAATAATGTGAATTCTTTGACATTTTCTATTTTTGTACCATTAGTTGTGAAGTTTATTTCTAAGGGAGATTTTTGATATGGATAGAACGTGATTAATTTAGTTTTCTCATAGTTGATTTCGAGATAATGATCTTTCATCCATTCTGCAATTTTATCGAAGATGTTTTGAAGCCGCTCATTTAAACCGACCGTGTTGTCGCATGCAGTTAGCAGTGATATATCATCCGCGAATAGTACACATGGTTCTTTTGTAATCTTCGGGAGGTCGTTGATATAGATTAAAAAAAGTAGGCATCCAATGACACTGCCTTGAGGTATTGATGCGTTTATGATTTTTTTATCAGATCTAATATTTATTATTTGTTTAAGGTCAGGATTGCAACTTTCTATTTCAACATATTGTTCCCTATTTTTTAAATATGATGTGAACCATTTGTGTGCTTTTCCACGAATCCCTATTTTATATAATTTATCCAGTAGAATGCTGAATTGGACTTTATCGTATGCTTTAGTCATGTCCAGGAGTATTCCGACCGCATATTGTTTTTTGTTTACTATATTAATGGCTTCCTGCATATATTTATAAACAGCAAGGGTTGTTGAGCGATGTTTACGGAAACCATTTTGGCTTTCATCTAAGATTTTGTATTTTTCGCAAAAATTGTATACGCGGTTGCACATGGTCTTTTCGAAAATTTTAGAAGCTGTGGGTAATAACGCTATAGGGCGGTAGTTATGCGGGTCTGTTTTAGAGTTTTTTTTATGTATCGGTTTAATTATGGCTTTTTTAAGTAGATCTGGGAATTTGCCTTCTTCGAAGGATTGATTGATTAATATACAGAAGGGTAATGTAAGTTCATCAGCACATTGTCTAATAAGGGAAGGTGGAAGTTCATCAGTACCGAAGCTTTGTTTATTTTTAAGGTTTCTTATGATATTATAGATTTCGCGGTAGTTTACTGGTTCCAGAAAGAAAGTATTTAGAGTTGATTGTAGTGTAGGCAAGTCTTGAGGTGTATTAATTGGATTATGAGCATTTTTTTCCCCAACCGACGCAAAAAAAATTGTTAAATTCATTTACTATTTGATTAGGGTCTGAAATTAGGGTGTTATTTATTTGAAGTTGAATGTTATGGTGTTCTTTACTAGATTTTTTATTAGTACGTTCGTGTATTATGCCCCACATAGTTTTTGTTTTGTTTTGCGACATTTTGAGTTTATGTATGTAGTGTAATTTTTTGGCTTTGTTTACGGTAAGTTTTAAAATTTTTTCATAGTTTCTATAATATTTATTTATAATTGGATTATTTATTTTTATAGTTAAGATTTTAAGTAGTCTCTTATTTTTGCATGAAAGCTTTATTCCTTTGGTTAGCCAGTATTTTTTACATATTTTTTTAAATTTTACTTTTTGCTTTGGTATGGTTTTATTAAGTATAGTTTGTAATATATTATTAAAGGCTTCGTAGTTTTGGTTTATATTGTTATTTTTAGTAATTATATCATTCCAATTTACTGTTGTTAGTTCTAGTTTAAATTTATTTATATTATTTGTATTATATATCCTCTTTTCGGTATACCAGTTCATTATTTTTTGTTGTTGTGGTATGTTAAATGTTAGTATAGTGCCGCAATGGTCTGAGAAACCCATTTCCTGTACATGTGTGTGTACATCTTTTGTGTTGAAATTAGTGAATATCAAATCTAGGCAAGTGGCTGTGGTTTGTGTTATGTGAGTAGGATCTTTTATGTGTTGTGTTAGTTTGTATTCAGACATAAGGTCCAGAAAGGTATTAGTTTTTAAGTTATTTTTAAGTATGTCTATATTTAGATCTCCTCCGATTATTAATTTTGATTTAGAGTGTTTTTTATTTAAATATGTTAGTATTTTGTTGAGTTGACAGAAAAATGTTTCTTCCTCTCTCCTATTCCAATATATTGTTACTATCAATAAATTTTCTTTTGGTAATTCAGTCGCACAAACTTCTACTATGTATTCTATTGACATGTCCGATATTTCTTTTCTTTCTATATGGTATAAGTTTTCTTCAAGGAGGATGCAGACGCCGCCTCCTCCTCGGCTCTGTCGGCAATAAGACGCTGCTACTTTATACCCGTTGAAGTGAATCATATTCAATTTTTCTTGAGACAACCATGTTTCGGTTAGGCATATTACTTGGTGCTTCGGATTTTCGTTTAAAAATGCTTCAATTATGTGTTGTTTGTTATGTAAACTGTATACTTCTTTTAACATTAAAAGTAGTAGTATAAATACAATAAGCGCGATCGTAGCGAGCTCGAAATTTTTACGAATGTTAAGAAAAGTGTTTTCATGTAGAAAATGGCCCGAGCAGAGTGAGCGCAATTTCTCGTATATATACTACATACACGTGTCAAACAAAAAAGCGCGAGCGAAGCGAGCGCGAAAATTTTTGTTCAGGTCGAGGACTAAGGTTAACAAAGTGTTTTTATGTAGAAAATGGTCCGAGCTGAGCGAACGCGATTTCTTGGACATAAACAGAGACCCGAAATTGAAAAAAGCGCGAGCAAAGCGAGCGCGAAAATTTTTTTTCAGTTCGAGAACTAAAAGTAGATGAAAACGCTTTCTTGCTGTATAACAAATATACAGCACAAATACAAGAAAGTGCGATCATAGCAAGCGCGAGAATTTTTTCAGGTTGAAGACTAAACGTTTGAAAAGTATTGTGTACAACAGTAAAACATTTTCTGTGAAAACTTCAATTGTCTTACTATTGGTAAGGGTTCATGAGATCAGGGCTGTCTCTCGCTCATGTAGCGCCTGGGTGCAATCATCACCCAAACGCCACCTATGTATCTATTGAAAGATTTTGAGTAGTACATATTGATCGACTACTTTACAAGGAATATAAATAAGAACGTTCGAACGAAAGTCACTTTTTTGGTAGGTAAAGGACTTTGTTGGCCTTAAGTTTTTTGAGCCTATGACACAAAAGCTCCTGATTAAGTAAACTGTAAAGCAACAAGTAGTCGCGAGCGCAGCGAGCGCGAACTTTTTTAAATTATTTGTTTGAAGACTCACAAATCAGACTGGGAATTACGTACAAATAAAAAGGAACCGTGATTAGAGCGAGCGCCATTTGTGTTCGTTGATTCGGTGCGTCAATAAAAATAATAAACAATCAGATATACAGTACAGACATATTCATTTACTCGCGAGCGTAGCGAGCTAGAATTTTTTCACTTAGTTGGAGGATGTTAAAAGTTAAAAATAATCAAAATGATCAATCCAACAAAGCGAAGGCGACTTTTTTGTCAGTATCATGATACAGTGTGGAACTGGTGTAATTTCATCGAAATTTCCTGGTGGTGGGGCGTCCCGCGGCCCCTGATATCGAGGCGCCCGGGTTATTCACACACCCTGCACCATAGGTTAAGACGGCAACCCGGACAGCGGATTCTTAGTAACACGGTCCCGTTTCCTCCTTTTGGGTACGGATAAAAAGTAAATAAAGAATAGAGAGCGAGCGTTGCGAGCACGAATTCTTCAGCAAAACTACTCTACCTGTAACTATGTAGGTATCTATACCTATTCACTCGGAATAAAAATTATCTTATACTTATAACAAAAACATAAAACATCGTGTTTAACCATTTCAATTATTGGTCCTCTTAGGTCCTGAAACTGGCCCAGGGGGAGGTCATGACCTTGTGACCTACCCCCTGGATCCGCCGTTGATTACATGCAACGGGTTAATAGTCTCCTAAACAAAATCGTCAAAACTTTGTTGTTCCTCAGTGATACTTAGCTTATTTTATTACAAAAAAACAAGCTACATTTTTAAAGGGTTGTATGCCTGATACAAGGTTTACGGAGAGACAGGGGTGGCGGCGCCGTCGCTTTGAAAACTCTCTCAATCGCATTACACTTGCACATACAAAGGTTCCCGGCGAAACTGTCTTTTTATGTCCCGATAACACTTGTGCGCTGGTAATTACAGTTGTAGCTTGTTTCAAAAACATTTCTATTTTATATTTTGTAGTTTTGATTCAGTTTTTAGCCTTTCGAAAACGTACTGTCGTTTTATTCGATGGTGCAAATGAACGTTGTTAAGAACATCATGTTTGTCACAGTTTTCGTTAGTAAAGTTTATGGTTATTTTTAGTAATTAAAAGTATGTATCATTTTCTACAATTATTCCTACACATTATGGAGCACATTATTTAAAACTCGCTTCTGCCAGCGGTTTCACCCGCAGCTCGTGGGAACCTCTGCACGAACCCGGATAAAAAGTATGCGTTGTGCCTTGATGCCTTCCTCGATAAATGGGCTATCTAACACCGAAAGAATTGTTCAAATCGGACCAGTAGTTCCTGAGACTAGCGCGTTCAAACAAACAAACAAACTCTTCAGCTTTATAATATTAGTATAGATTTCATGTCATTGCTTAAAATCATCTGAAATACATTTCAGTGCTCCGTTTAATTTTGCTCATAAACCCTGTGGAAATATAACAAAATCTCAGTATCAATTCGGTACCATTCCAAAATTCGTGTACAATCCAGTATGTTTACTTAACGTCTGTTCGTATTAATTCGGTACAATCTCCTGTCGGGCAGTCGGAACTGATTCAATTATGTCATTTTTGGAGTACAGCCGTTCACGCGAAAGATGGGGAAAAACGGAAAAATGTCGGCATTAGATCGTGTTGTTAAGTGAATGACTTTTCGCATGAGTAGCTGTCAAAGAGTACCCAGTGAGGCGCGACCGGGGCGAGTGACAAGCGAGGCGACGCTCGGTCACCAGTCGGGCCGACCGATAAAATGCTCAACATGTTATTCGTTTAATTCATTTGCGTTTTATACCCAACAACAATTTGTAGCGGAGAAATGTCGGATTGGGAAAACTGGTATGGAATATATAACTGTGCAAATGTTTTAGCGCTTAATGCTTGCAACAAATGATGAAAAGCGGCTTAAAATCTATGATCTGAACTTCCAAAAATAATACAGAGTCCAAAAGTTCAAGGAACAAGCTATATGCAAAACATACATGTTCTTTCCTCATTACATTGAATAGCTTTCAAATTATATCATAATGGGAATAGATCGCGAGTTGCGATGAGCCCGTTAGCCGAGCGCTCGTAACGCAAATCCTTCCTAAATTGCGTGGCGCGCACATGTCGCCGCCACGCCAGATATGTCGATATTTTAAAAGAACACGACCGTCGCACGTAAAAAAAAGATACGCGAGTTAGGACTTAGTATCCATTTGCTGAAATTGGCCTCGTTCAAGATAACAACAAGTTTCGCACCCTCCCAACTAAATGTGCAATTCATACGTGTGTAAATTTATGGCTGTACGTGGTATTATGCACCTTTTTGTGAAGGCAGTAAGATTTGAATTGCTGTGACTTGGTGTAGTTTTAAGCATATGTCATTGCGGATGCTAAGGTGGCTTTATCAGATCTCGTTGGACAACATGCGGTGAACATCAGTCGTAAGTTAAATGGTGTTTGAAAAGTTATTTAAACTCGCGAAAATTATAACTTACGTAGTATGTATTGAAAAATCCTTTTTTAAATAATAAATATGAAACTATCTCTTTCTTTCTGTATGTCCAGCATTGAGAACTTTTCTTCGGGTCGCGGGTGGAACCGTGGTTACAGCTTGTAAAATACAATATTAAACAGGTAAGCCCGTAAGTCAGGCAACTTCAGAAGGTAACACAGACGGATAGTTTAGCATACGTGATACGATTAGCAACGGTCCGTTGCACAAAGAAAACTGCCCGACTCTGTTCGAGCTATTGCATTCTTTACTTGCATATTAGACATAGAGTGCACACTGCAAACTTTTAGCCGGCTGATAGTTAGTTTGGGCTCGGAAATCATTATAAAGGTGGTAGTACGCTCATTACTAATATCAGGTATTACGCCGGTATCAGACCGAGACTTTGATTGGAATCAAGATTCTCTTATAAAAAATTTAACCACCGAGTCAAGTGTCGGTCAAGTTTTAATATATTTTGCCTAATGTAATATTCGGTTTTGAAGCAATTGTGAAATTAATGAGTAAAGACTCCGGAAGTGTGAGACATTTAAAAGTCCGATAAACTTTATAATGCAGAATATTACAATGTTTCGGTTGAATAGTACGAACAAACAAGGTTTTGGATTAAAGAAAATGTAGTAGCAATAGAAATGTAGTGAAACGCATATGTAGTGTAGACCTTTATAATTCAATAGAATGTGATGATATCTGAAAGGGAGGACAACATAACATAAAGAATGGAATATCGCAATAAACGAGTTAACAGGATATCTCGGGCGGGGTACGTTCATAACCCTCCTTCGAATACCGGGCCTTTTTGTATAACTGTCAGCTTGTCAAACTGTAACGCGCCCGAAATCCCCACATTTCCATACAGCCGTATTTTACGGCTCACCAGAGAAAATAAATAACAACGATAATATAAATATGAGAATTTTCCGAACCTTTAAGTTTGGAGGTATTTACATATCAGTTGCTGACGGAAAAATCCTTTAAGGAGTTAATAGTGCTCGGGGAGTGTTATGCATGCTGGCACTACTGACATGCTTTAACTTCATTTTTAATCAATATTTGTTCATTTATTGATCCTTATAAACCCGTTGAAAAAAAAAAGCTCAGAATACATTCTCACGCATGCTTGGCTAACCCTTTTGATGCTAGTAACATACTTCATTCATTAAAACCCTTTGAAATATACGTAAAGTCCTTAAAACCAAGATATCGCGTAGCTGCCCGGTTTTTTGCAAAAGAGTGTATAATATGTGAAATAAACTCTGTGTATCTGTATACATATGTGTGTGTATGTGTCTGGATTTCACGCTAAAACTACCGAATCTTTTAAATGGTTAAAGATACACAGGTCAGATAGAGCGTTAGAAAAGGCATGAGCTACTTTTTATCCCAGTGCAAAAAGTAGTTCTTTACTTGTATTGTTTACTCTGCAACTCGCCGTATTGCCGGCAACATATTGCCAGCAATATGTGTGATGCAACTTTATTTATAAACAAACTAGCATCCGCCCGCGGCTTCGCCCGCTTAGAGTTCGGTTATATAGCGTTTCCAAGAGAATTCTTCAAAAACCCGGGATAAAAGCTATCCTATGTTCTTTTTCAAGGTCAACTCTATCCCTGTACCAAATTTTATTAAAATCAGTTCAGTGGTTTAGACGTGAAAGCATAACAGACAGACAGACGGACAGAGTTACTTTCGTATTTATAATATTAGTAGGGATGTTTACTATGAATACGGGGCTTTAGGTAACCGCAAAGTCTAGTCTAGTCTTAGGTCTGTGGGGTGGCAACGGCTTTCGATCACGTGATGGATGCCGGCGTCGGGGCAATTACCGACCTCCACCGTTGACCCGTCAATGGCGTGTCACTATCATATATATCATACATGACAGTTACCAAGGAATTTACGGATGTTCCAACAAGGAGGGTCAAAAATATTTACCCACAGGTTTCTTAGACTTTTTACTAAGATTGTTTTTAATTTTTATTGTTAACTAGCAACCCACCCCGGATTTGAAATTTGGTACAGAGGTAGAGTTGACCTTGAGAAAGAACATAGGATAGTTTTGATCCCAGAATTTTTAAGAATTGTCTGGGAAACGCGATATACCCGAACTCTACGCGGGCGAAGCCGCGGGCGGAAGCTAGTACATGTATATAAACCTTTCTCTCCAATCACTCTACCCGCATGAAAATCGGTTGCGTAATTTTCAAGATTTAAGAATACAAAGGGACAGAAAAAAAACCGGCCAAGTGCGAGTCGGAATCGCACACTAAGGGTTCCGTTCCATTATTTAGAAAATGAGCAAAAAAATTACGTTTGTTGTATGGGGGCCCCCCAAAATATTTAGGGAAATTATAAGTCTAGCCACAAAATTATTTATTGAACACATGATTAAACTTCTAACTTTTAACCGACTTCCCAAAAAGGAGGAGGTTCTCAATTGGGCCGGTATGTTTTTTTTTTTTTCTATGTATGTACATCGATTGCTCCGAGGTTTATAGACCGATTTACGTGATTCTTTTTTTGTTCGACTCGGAATAGCTGCCAGTTGGTCCCATAGTCATCAGGTCAGGATCTGATGATGGAAACCCTGAGAAATCGAGGGCAACCTTCGAAAGTTGTAGGCATACATAGGGTAAAAACTTGACACTAAGGTGTACGCCTAAAAGCACTATTTAACAGTGAAGATTTGGAGCTGACCTGATGATGGAGACCAGAGAGGGTCGAGGGAACTCGACAACTGAATATGTAAACTACCTCGTGTTTGGGCTTAAATTATTTGTATTGACAAGACCTTTGCAACAGTGAAGGTTTGGAGCTGACCTGATGATGGAGACCAGAGAAAGTCGAGGGAACTCGACAACTGAATATGTAGAATATCTCGTATTTGGACTTATATTCTTTGTATTGATGAGAACTTTCCACTTATATGGATAGTGACAACTATTCGTATCGCTGAAAAGCTGTAAATAAAAAACTTTTTTACAAAAAAATTAAACCGACTTCCCAGACACTAAAAAGCAAAAAAAAAATCTTATTTTAGGTGCATCGGCCTAGAAGTCGGTGGCAAAATTAACTTAGTAACATCCATAGACACCGACTTCTAGGCCGATGCACCTAAAATTAGTTTTTTTTTTGCTTTTTAGTGTTTTGGGAAGTCGGTTTAATTTTTTTGTAAAAAAAAATTTTTATAACTAAGCAACGGGGAAATTACATAGCGTCTTTTTTACAACGCCAACTAAATATTCTATAGAAAGCTTCAAGTAAAGGTCATCAATTATTGTGACTTGTCCTTCTTATTTATAAGATTTAGAAGGCAACATACATTTTTGAGGACGCATAATGATATTAAAAAGAAGCCTGTTTAATTAGCACCCAAATATATTGATAATATATTATAATATATTGTATTCTAGTTTTCAGTATTTGTTGTTATAGCGGCAACAGAAATACATCCTCTGTAAAAATTTCAACTCTCTTACCTACTATCACGGTTCATGAGATACAGCCTGGTGACAGACGGACGGACGGACGGACGGACAGAGGAGCGAAAACTGTTAGATTTTTGAAATGGCTTGTTTTGTAAATGCTTTGATGATGAAGGGCCGTTCTCAATATTTAATTAATACGTTGATAGAATTCTGACATACCCCCTTATGCGCAGTAACATACCCCCAATGTCAAATTCTCATCTCTAGTATGGAAAAGAACAGATAGATACAATATTGAGAATAGTTTTTTGTTCGACTTTCCTATCCTGTATGTCTGTCTGTCTGCATGTCTGTCTGTTACGCTTTTACGTCTAAACCACTGAACTGATTTTCGTACAATTTGGTATAGAGATAGAGTTGATCTTGAGAAAGAACATAATTAGGATAGTTTTTGAAGAATTCTCTTGGAAACGCGATATAAGTAACCGAACTCTACGCGGGTGAACCCGCGGGCAGAAGCTAGTTTGGAATAATTTTGCGGAACACTGAATTTTAGGGAAACCTTGCTTAATTGGAAATCAGCTTGATGGTCAGTCTCACCGGTTACTGATATATAGGATTGGCCATTCTTGAGTTATAAGTGGTATAGCTAACACGACTTTCTTTAATATCAATAGTTTTTTTACGATATAAGACACACTATGGTAAGGCTTTTTTATAAAAGCTGTACTTTGTTATATAACGCGTTATAATTTGAGTTGTAGTTACATCTTTGGTTAATACGCTACGCTCGATAGCTTTATATGGTTTTAACGTTAACCCAGTCAAATGAGAAGGCGCGATCAATATAAGGGAATAGGAGTAGCAATATTTGAATGCAGATATCTCGGTTTTACGTTCATCGCGCGAGGGCGGGTCTTTCCACTGGGCGGAGTTTGGGAGAAAAATAATACCGCCTTTCTGACGCCACGCCCACCTCCATGCGACCATTTTACTTATTTTCCTTTTATTGTGTCTTTCGTATGAGCTTAGCCGGACACACACACACACATGCAGACGTTAACTACCAAGTGGCGGACTTCACAGCAACTTGAAATTTAACTCAACAGCATTTACATTTCAGCTAGCTGAATCAAACAGGACTAATGTACAATATGATGTTGGAGATTGCTCATCTAAGCTTCTGTGTATGTAAAAAATAATGTCACTATTCGTTGTAGTTTTATAACTCACTAGCCGTTTTCCCGCGGTTTCACCCGCGTCCCGTGGGAGCTACTGCCCGCACCGGGATAAAATATAGCCTATGTTACTCGCAGATACCTAATATAGCTTTCTAATGGTGAAAGAATATTTAAAATCGGTCCAGTAGTTTTTGAGTTTATCCATTATAACCAAACAAACAAACAAACAAAGTTTTCCTCTTTATAATACTCACTTTGCATCAAATGTTTAGGCTGTATTCGGTCTATTTAGTAGATGGTTTGTGTGAAGTTTTCACAAAATCGGTCGAGCGGTTCTTCATCCCATATAACCATTTTTGCGAACATAACGTAACCGTTTCGACACTTAGCGTCGACACTGATCTATCTCGAAACATAATCTCGTCGACGTTCCGTGTTAGCGCCGTCGCTGCAACTAAAAATGGGGAAGATCTCGACACAATAAACAAGTAACATTTGGTTTCTAATTTACGTCGCCGTGTCGTAACATTGTTACCATATTTTAACCAGAGTTAGCACTAATCATTCAATCATTCATTCGTTCGATCAATTTCGTTGGCTCGTGCGTGAGTGACACGACGAATACAAAATACAAGAAATCCCATAATGATGGTTTACTTACCTTGAGTTGATGAACTCAAGGTAAGTTAACAAAGTTTTAGTTTTCATTAATTAATATGGTTTATAATGCTCAAATCTTATTGGGAAAAAAAGTTTACTGTGTAATTTCTTTGAATATGTTGATATTTCCAACGCGCCACCGTAATATCATGTTTTCATAATTCTGGCGAAAGAAAAACTTTTGTTAAATAAAATAAAAATATAAAATTATGCACATCGAGTGCTTAAAAGCTTCCATTTAAATAGAATATCAAATATTTTAATCCTAATACAAATTATTTTAGCAAGATTTACTCATAAAATTGATAAATAATGAACTATGAAAAAACATTTTTGATGTTTGTTATGAAAAATATGCTCGTCGCAACTAGTCACAAAGTTACGATAATGTGTCGACACGTGTCGACATGTTACGGTAAATTGTTACAAAATTACTAGATTTTTAAGATGGTTTCTCTTAATATTTGGTTACAGTGTTTCCCAAAGTTTTTATCAAGTCAAAATGCCTTTTTTCATTGTTCTAACCAAAGGAGGCTCATCAGAATTAATATCGCTTGTGCCGAGTACTTGAGTTAAAGACGAAGACGTCTTGTTTTGGCCGAGAAAACGAAAAAACAGCGATTTGGAGCTCGAAAGTTGAAACTTTGGCACTAGGGACTATACCACTAAGCTCCTCCACTAAATTCCGTACTGTTTTCCTGTAAATGGCCTAGAAAATAATAAGTTTTAAGTTCAATAAAATGGGTATCCGTCAATGTGCCCTACCAACAATGCACATCATGAAAAAAATATTAGGTATTATAATAAAAAAAAACTTGTGTACGAGTACAATTAGGCACTTGAGATATTTTGGGACGTACTTATTTCTTTTACTCTTCTATAAAAAGTTGAAGTCCATCAGAATTTACGTAAGGTTTTTGGTTGTTTACTCATTTTAAATTTCATTAAATGGTTGATAATGGCAGAAAACATAGACAGTTTGAGAATAACTGGCTCTCGTCATGTTTTTATATATGCAAGTTATTGTTAAAGTGTTCTGGAACATCGACTACACATGTTACTACCCAGTTACCACACAATTGTGTCAACATTGCACACTGGTTACAAACCAAACGCAAAGTTTCTAAAATGTGTGGTTACAAATTAAGCTGTAAAGTATCGACACAGCGACCACACAAAGTTACTGAATCTAGTTTCCGTCACATTTTTACTGAACCGTTACAACTCATAAAAGCTAATCCCTACACAGTCACGTTGTGTCGTATCAGTTACGAAACTGTTGCGACTTGTTACATCTTTATCATATCTGCGACCAAAAATGGCTGTATGTATTACATTTAATACTTAGCAAAGCATACACCGTGCCGCTAGTGCAGTATAATATGGATCAACTGCTTATAATTTGACACTGCTAAACATGGCCGTTTCGTATATCGGAACTAATGTGCCTTTCGGATAAAACTTAAAACTGCTCTGAACTTACTGGTCACTCTCCCATTTATAGTCGGTGTTAGAATTTTTTTATTTTAAGTCAAGACTTAAAAAATATGCCTAACTCCGTAGACTTAAGAGAATGCGCACACTACAAACTGTTGGTCGGCCGATAGTTGCTTTGGGCTCATAAATCAGTAGATATTGAGCTGAATGGAAGAACACAAGTAACAACGATAAAATTTGTCCTGTATCAGACCGACTACTTACAATTTTGATAGGATTCAAGATTTTACAAAAAAAAAAAGTTATGTTCACTCCCATAACCACAAGTTAATTAATAACTTACTATGGGACTAACCGACCGTGTGCAAGAAGGTGTCCCGATATTCATAAAATATATTTACTAGCTTCCGTCCGCGGCTTCGCCCGCGTCGAGTTCGGTTATATCGCATTTCCAAGAGAACTCTTCAAAAATCCGGGATAAAAACTATCGTATGTTCTTTCTCAAGGTCAAGGCTATGTCTGTACCAAATTTTATTAAAATCAGTTCAGTGGTTTAGACGTGAAAGCGAACCAGGCAGTCAGAGTTACTTTCGCATTTATAATATTAGTAGGGATGTCACCATGAAACCAGGAAACACTTGTGTAGAATTAAGCCGTAAGAATGAGCCTGATGGTGGAGGAGGCAGTAGACGAACTCTTGGATCTGGAAGTCTTGGATGAAAAAAAGCAGCTTATCAAATCAAGCCAATTGAAATTAATCCCGATTTCAAGTTTCTTATAGCTGAAAGTGACTTTAAAAAGTTTTGTTCAGTGTCAATAAATAAATGTTTCTCATTCATTGTTCTTGAGAGGAACAAGAAGAACTTCACGGTACATGAGACGAAGTCTGAGTCACAAACTCAACTACGATCGCGCTATTCTCACCGACAGAACAAAATCTGACTGACTACAAAGTTGATACTTGTTTTCTTGTTCTTGTTGTTGTGTTGTTGAAGTGGCATTGTATATGCCTGATTGATATTTGAGAGGCCGGTACTTTAGCCGCGGGTGGAAGCTAATTTCCTTATTAGTTAGTGTGGTAAGCACTAACTAATAACTAGCTTCCGCCCGCGGCTTAACCCGCGTGGTGTATTGATAAAAAGTAGCTTATGTGTTAAGCCAAGGTATCACCTATCTACATACCAAATTTCAACCAAATCGGTAATACCGTTTTTGTGTGAAAGAATAACAAACATACATCCATATATTCTCTTGTGAGAATGTATGGATGTATGTTATCCGACTATCCTACTAATATAATATTATAAACTAATATAATATTGTAAATGTGAAAGTTTGTACTTTTATTTTTAATAAAGAATACTTTCCTCTTGATTGTACTAGTACCTATATAGAGTAAAGGTTCATTAAAATCATCATGGGTAATATATTATTTATTTTCAGCGTCCAACAAGTATTTGCATGACATACAGTTCTGCGCGGGCGTGGTGGTAGCTATCGAGTACATGGAGTACCTACCTGATGGATCCGCGCTCGATGGTCGGGCTGGCTTTACTCCTTCGCGCCAACCCATTCTTCATCAAGACTATCGCACAGCGTATGTTGCGGGTGCAGGAGTTTGGCTTAATTTAAATTCAAATTCATTTATTCAGTAAGATATCAAAGATCCACTGTGTTAGTTACAAAACAAATAGACTTAGCATTTTTAGCTTTAGTTAAAATTAATACTTTATAACTAACTAGCCGTTTTCCCGCGGTTTCACCCGCGTCCAATAGGAGTTACTGTCCACACCGGGATAAAATATAGCCTATGAGTAACATAGGCTATATTTCGCAGATAATATAGCTTTCTAATGGTGAAAGAATATTTAAAATCGGTCCAGTAGTTTTTGTATCCATTACAAACAAACAAACAATGTTTTCCTCTTTATAACATTAGTATAGATAAAGCCTGGTTCGCACCAGCGCACGTATGATCGGGCTGTCAACGCGGGCCGCAATTGAGTGCAGAATACTGTTTCGACGCCACGCAACCTCTGCACCATTGACGCCGATTTTTTTCGCCAAATTGCGTCAAAGTTGTCTGTGCGGGCATCGGCAAACATGCCCGATGCGCTGCAGAAGCGTGGCAATCTCAACAGTAGTCTGAACACATTATTATATTGGATACGCAGAGCCTACAAGGCTTTGAAGAAGGCCCTTTGAATACAATAAAACTTAGTAGGTAAGTAAAATCTCAGTTCGTCAAGGTATGTGTACTTACACGAGGTTATTGGAAGATCACCAAACAAACATTAATTGTCAAAAATTGGTTTATTTGAATCAAGATAAATATAGTCAATCTGATTACTAGATATTTTTCATCAACTCAGTTATATTTTCAGACGAAAATATTATCTAATATTTGATTTTATTAATATTAATATTACTGTGTTTTTGGAAGATTTTTTCTTTGTAAAGTAAAAATATTTTTATACACGGCAGATTTTTTAGTCCTAGTTTTTATTGACGAAAGAACTAAATACTTTGATTAGTATGGGAGAACTACTTTCTTCACCCGGCTCTACACTATCTGTCTACCAGATTTGATTTTAACCGGTTTAGTAGTTTTGCCGTGAAACTGCTACAGATAGAATTACTTTTACAATTATAATAATGGGTGAAATGTCTACTTCGGTAATTTAGAATTTGTATTTTTTTCATGTATCACAGCGATCCAGACTGAACGGGTTAGGGGGAAACTCGCCCCTGGGCTGCGGCCCAGATAACACGGACTAAAAACAGTTGGGAAAACTGGCCCTTATGTGCGGGCCAGATTACTATGATAAATAAGTGACGTAGGTAAATCGACCCAATGGAATCTGGTAATTGCGAATTTTTTCACAGATCAAAATAGCCAGGAGGCAAAAAGACTCAGTTTTTCATGATTTCCATCAAAAATATTATAGAAAAAAGGTTTAATAAAAGGAGAAAAGTAGTCAGTAAAGTCCAGAAATCAGAATTTTGGGTCTCGGCTCAAAGGGCTCGGTGCAATAACTGTTACTAATATAATTATAAAGATGAAGTTGTTTGAGGTAATCTGAGGTAATACTGGACTATTTTGGAAAATTCTTAACATGATCTGATAATGGAAATTGTCCTACTATTATATTGCGCGCTTTAAGATGCATATTTTCCCCTTCTATTATTATTTCTGTATAATGTGCCTAATTTTAAGTGTGTGTATGCGTCTATTGTTGCGCAATTAAATTTATTTTCTTTTTTTCTTATTTTCTTTCTTTCTTTCTACTATAGCTGCCCGGCAGCCACACACATTCACAATATTTCACCTTTCTTGTCTACATTGTAACATGTAGAATAAAACGCATGTATTTGAATTAACATTAAAGTCTTAGCAATGCATACTTACAATATTTTATAGTTGTTTGCACTTGCAATACGTGCAGGGGTTCTGATATTAAAGTGTGCGTTTGTTGTGGTGGATCCGCTTTGATCAGTCAGCCGAGCGATATGGATGCGTCGTAACCGCTCGCCGAGCACCCCGCGTTTAATATCAACGCCAATATAACTGATCAACTTTTGACAGTTATTACACGATGTTCATTGATTTCTACGATTAATTTAATATGAATCTGGGGTATGCTATGAGATATTTTAATTATAAGACTTTTTAATCGACTTCAAAAGGAGGAGGTTCATAAGTCGACTGTTGTTTTTCAGTTTTGTAAAATCGGTTTCGATTTTTATTAAACGACTTCCCAAAAATCTTTTTTTTTTATTATATTCACCGATTACTCGAAGACGCCTGGACTGATTTGTAAAATTATTGTTTGATAAGGTGTACCTTCCAGGTGATCCCATAATCCTCAGGTCAGGATATGATGATGGAAACTCGGAGAAATCGAGGGCAACTCACAATTCGAAAATAATAGGCATGCGTATTTTAACAACTTGACAATGAGGTGTACATTTGATTACACTATAAAACAGTAAAGGTCTGGAGCTGACCTGATGATGGAGACAAGAGAAGGTTGAAGGAACTCGACAACCGAATATGTAAACTACCCCGTGTTTGGGCTTATATTATTTGTATTGGCAAGACCTTTGCAACATTGAAGGTTTGGAGCTGAACTAATGATGGAGACCAGAAAAGATCGGGGGAACTCGAAAACTGAATATTTAAACTACCGCGTGTTCGGGCTTATACTATTCGTATTGACGAGAACTTTCCACTAATGCGGATAGTGACAACTATGCTAGTTATGTCACTGCCTCATAGTTAACTCATGAACCATAATGTTTGAACGTTTCATAATAACTTTAGAATAACAAATTAAACAAACAAACATTACTTTTTATAGGTAATCAATTTAAACAGCAGAGCTTTATCAAAACCCGCGACATTTCCAGTAGCTGCTATAAAGCAAGGTGGATCAAATTTAATTAAACAGTAATCGCGGTTTGCGGCGCCCTTGTAATCCGCAAAATGTTAACAAGTTATAAAAATTATGAATTAACATCGGGCCGTGAAGGGTCCGGCGCGGGGCGGAGGGTTCGCCACAATAGACGGTGCTCAAGGGTGCCCAATAAAAACTTGACAAATGGCGTTTCATAATCGTGTTGCATTCCAAGCTTCGTCACCGCAGCCCGGATTGTCCTCCCTCACGAAAATATGTCTCTTGTTCAGAGATTACCTCGTGTGGTGACAACGCTACTATATCATATCACATATCATGGCTTGTTATGACGTGCCCTTTGTGCTGGCCCCAAATCACGCAGGTAACGTATCCAGCCGAATGCTAATATTGTTTATTCAGTTGTGAAATCAATGGTGGTCGAAGGTAACCGCCGTGAGTGTTGTGGTGAGTGCCGTCGTGATCGCTGCGGCGATTAGACCGCCGACGTATCGTCGCATCGAGGGGCTGTAAGACCACTACGTGCCATAACGACCTCCTTACACGATCTTGATCTCAATTAACATTACCGCATGCTCTGTGCGGCTTATAGCCATCAGCCGAACTGTGATTATACATATATCCTAGTTACAGTGATGTGTGTACATGTATTTTATCGGAATATCTGGACAAAACTGTAATGCTATGCGATTTGCAAAAAAATCAAATTAATAGCATAAAAGCTCTGACGTGGATAAATCATACTTAAATATGACATATTTTAAAAAATAATGAATACCTACTGTAATGAAATAATTAAATGAATTGTAATAGACAGCGGTGTTGCTGAAAGATTTGTTTTATCACCGCTTCTTCTTTCCAGCTATAACACTAGGAAGCGGTATAGGGTGGGTAATTTGGGGGAGCTGTCGCAATATAAAAATATAAAGACGTTATTGTAATGGTGAAAACATAGAAATTAGTGGATACCTACTAGCAAATCGTAAGTACCGAAAAAAGTACCGAAAAAAGAACAATTATTTTCTTACTGACAAAGACTTCTTTCACGCAAGTGCAATCAAGTATAAAATAGTGTTTTTTTTAGGGTTCCGTACCTCGAAAGGAAAAAACGGAACCCTTATAGGATCACTTTGTTGTCCGTCTGTCTGTCTGTCTGTCTGTCAAGACCCTTTATCTTAAGAACGCGTGGACGTATCAAGCTGAAATTCACATGAAATACTCGGGTCTATTGCCCCTTTAGGCTGTGAAAATATCAAGCTTCTAAGCCAAGCCAATTAAAAGATACAACCGATTATGTCGATATTTTCAACAAATTCTCGACACTCGCAAAGGAATCAAAACCTACAAGGTACTTCCCGTAAACTCAGAATCTTGAAATTTGGCATGAAGCATTGTTATATAATGCAAATATAGGAAAAATTGCGAAAATATCATTTTTTTTTGTTATATAATATAATAAAAATATTTTAATAAAATGAAACTTACTACCTTATTTCTCACGAACGAATAAAGGTACCAAATTGAAATTTATACCAAATACCTAGGTCTATTGTCCCTTTAAGCAATGAAAAAATCAAACTTCTAAGTTAACGCGATCAAAAGATACAGCAGTTTTACCGACACCTTAGACGAATTTCCGTCACACGCTAGGGAATCAAAACCTACAAGGTACTTCCCGTGAACTCAGAATCTTAAAATTCGGCACGAAGCAACGTTATATAGTACAGATAAAGGAAAAATTGCGAAAATGATAAATTTGAAGTTACATAAAATATTAAATATTAAATATTAAAAATATTTTTCTAATAATTATAAACTTACTACCAACCCTTTTTCACATGAACGCGTAGAGATATTAAAGTTTTGAATAAAAAGTGAAATTCATATCAAACACTTCTTAAATATAATGGCCTCTAAACTGTGAAAAATTTTAAATCATTCAAAGGTCATTGGGCACCTTAGTATGAAAACCATACCCACGGCGGATACGAACGAAATATAGCACAGTATAATGATAAAGGCTCTGATTTACTATGGCATTAGTCGCATCAATGTGAACCATGGGAATCTAGAGAAAATCAGGTGTAAACATCAAATATTTTCCTCATTTTAATGGGGAATTTAAACGACCAAGTTTGACGGATTTGAGAAATCATTTCTTTGTAGTGAAAGAGTATACTCGCCGTTTATTTCCATTGTCACCAGGTCAGGATCTGATGATGGAAATCCTGAGAAATCGAGGGCAACTATCAGAAATTGTAGGCATGCATAGGATTAAAACTTGATTCTCAGATGTATGTCTGGTGATACTATCAAACAGTGAAGGTTTGGAGCTTATCTGATGATGGAGACGTGAGAAAGTCGAGAGAACTCGGTATGTTTTAGTTACGTCGTGTTTGGGCTTATATTATTCGTATTGACGAGAACTTTTCACAAAAGTTAAAAATAAAAACTTTTTACAAAAAAAAAAAACAACTTCTAAAACAACAAGAAAACTGTTTATATGCATCGGTCTAGATCTCGGTGGTTAAATAAATATAGATGCATCCTCTAGACACCGACTTCTAGACCGATGCACCTAACATCTTTTTAATTTCTTTCTTGCTTTTGTTTTCTTGTTGCTTTTTTATATGTTTGAAGTTGGATTTGTTTGTAAAATGCTACAAAATAAAATAATGCCGACTTTATAAAACAAAGAAAGGGACAGAATTACACTTTTGTCAAGGCTCTAGAAACGTAAAGCCAGCAGCCCCGAATCCTACTCTCTAGAAGTCGTTGTTACAATTCGACAGCTACAAGTCGTCAGGCGGTTTCGAAAAAAACCTGAAACTGGGGCTCTTTAGGTGATTAATCCCTCAAAAATAAAAGATCCCATTCCTGCAATGGCTGCTTTAACCCAAGTTAGTAGTGAATTCTCATCACCTAAAATAAAATAAGCTCCAACACAAGGTTACGTTATAAATTGTAAAGGAGTTCCCATAACTATATCTGATCTTAGCTGTCGATCCCACAATGGCAGTCAAACCTATCTTTGTGGAAAGTCTTCGCCAATACGAATAAAATAAGCCCAAACACGTGGTAGTTGCAACATACCGTTCGGGAGTTCCCTTGACTCTCTGTAGTCTCCATAATCAAATTAGCTCCAAACCTTCACTGTTTACCAGTACCCTCAAAAATACACTCACATGTCTGGTTATGACTCGATGTGTGCCTACAATATTCAAGAGTTGCCCTCGATTTCTCAGGGTTTCCAGATCCTCATCAGATCCTGGTCATCCGGATTGGCACCTTCCTTCTTTATGAAATGTCTTTAACAATAAAAACTAGCATTGCAACCTGTACAATCCTCTGAAACTGCTTGTCTTTTATATTTTTCAAACGATCCTGGACATTCGTCTCCATGGAATTTTAATAAAATATTTATATTCAAAGAAACGTCATACCATTCTCCACAATTTAAAACTACTTTGATTCATGTCCGCCACTTTTTACAAAGCGGGTCAGATATGCCCCGTGACCTTTAAGACAAAATTAGTTATTTTCAATCAGATTTCTGAATGATGACTATAAAATGTTGTATATGACTATAAAAGTTATTTTATTGAAGTTATTTTTCAATAAAATAACTTTTACAAGGTACTGGCCTACTATTTTAGTTATATTATAAAATAAACGATATTAACTATTTTGACTCTCACGAAATTACCATAACTATGATTGTTCTAAACTGAACGGTTGGCGCGAAACTCACTTTTGATCTATACAGCATTTGTACGGAACCCTCGGTGCGCGAGTCCGACTCGCACTTGGCCGGTTTATTTCAACTATGGTCAGTGACATGACGTTTTTATTTCAATTAAAACATTAGACACAACTCACTTACCTAATTTTCTGCCAAACTAAAAAGAAATGAAACTATTTTATTCAAGGAACATGCTTATTTTATTGATACTTCTAGTTAAGTATTATTTCATAATTAACAAAAAAAAAAAAAACAACGTTACCTTCATATCAAACTTTTTAACTAAATGAAATTAACTGTTTATTCATAATTAAAACTTACCTCCTTACATTCTTGGAAGTTTAATCTGGCATAAAGTAGCGAAAACTCGTAAAGTAAGTCTGGCCAACTATTATTGGGCTGTAGCTACTGAAGAATGCCGTAATAAGGGACGGTATTAGCTTCGGAAAATATTGTGCCGCGTCACAAGGAAGGGTGCACCGACAATATTATTAAAATAATTTCTCATTTTTATTGCCTCTCTTAAGCTACTGCAGTAATAAATGACAACGTTTTTATAACAATTATTATCGTTGTTCAAGTATGTTACGATATTTTGATTAGATTACCTGCTTACTTAGAGGTTTTATTGATTTTTGACATGGAGAGAAGTAGTTTTGGGGTTATGTCAACATAACAGAACAATATAATAGAATCCCAGTTAATTTGTTAGAACTAACAGACAGTTCTTTTAAAATCAAAATTAAGGATACTCTTATTAAAAAGGCTTATTATAATATTAATGATTATTTCACAGATGGAAGCTCTGACGTGGACAAAAAGTGTTTTTTTTTGTGAATATAATTTGAAACTACATTGAATTGTATAAGTTGAAATTTAATTATAATGAAATTGTAATAGACAGCTGTGTTGCTGGGAAGTTTGTTCTTCACCGCTTCTTCTTTCCAGCCATAACACTAGGAAGTGGTGAAAGGGGGCGTTTTGGGGGTGCTGTCCTTTTGCAAATTTGACGTGAAAAAGTCCTAAAAACTAGCCTACTTTCAATAAACGTTTTTGACTTTGACTTTATCATTAAAGTATCTATTTCTGAACTATTCATAACGAACTGTTGGTGGGTGAGACCGACTCAAACTAAACCATTATTTAGCCCTCAATAAACTAGATTCAATAGTATTTCCTTGAGTGATGTTTATTCATGAAATTCATCATCAACAATAGCTAAACTTCGCTGATTAAGAGTACTTATTAAACAATCGGCCGACCGTTGATCTCATGATTGGCAAACATTATTTTTTAGAAACTCTTGATTCCAGTCAAAGTTTTCAGTCGGTCTGACACCGGCTAAATACCTGTACTTGGTAATTTTATCTGCGTACTGCAATTCATCTTCATACTGATTATTGAGCCCAAAAAAGCTATCGGGCGACTAAAAGTTTGTAGTGTGCGCACGTAGTAAGTAACACCGAATGCTACGCAGTATGTCGTAGCACGTTTGCTACGAACACAGTTTTCGTAGCGGATATACGTAGCTTGCTAACCTGTATCAAATTTTGTGGATTTCTGTAGCAATAGAAAGATCTGAAGCTCAATAATGAAAAATTATCCCAGATTTTTCTCAATACGGATTACTGTTAATTTAGATTTAGCCTTACAGTTTTTTTAATTACATACTAGTCATTGAACATCCTTGGCAGTCGTTACGGGTAGTCAGAAGCCAATAAGTCTCACACTAGTCTAACCAAGGGGTATTAGGTTGCCCGGGTAACTGGGTTGAGGAGGTCAGATAGGGCAGTCGCTCCTTGTAAAGCACTGGTACTCAGCTACATCCTGTTAGACTGGAAGCCGACCCCAACAACGTTGGGAAAAAAAGCTCGGAAGATGATGATGATGACTAGCCAAGTATATATGATAACGACTTAGATATTTTTTGGCTAAAATAGAGATTTTTCTTTAGTAAGTACTTCTTATGTATGCTCCAATTTCAAAAATTGATTCTGACTCACTGACAACTTACTAATTTTATACAAGCAAGTACGAGGCACTATTTCATTAATCGCTTAGCGTACGTAGCGTACTAACGTACCTAGCCTTTTCCCAATTATGTTGGGGTTGGCTTCCAGTCTACCAGTGTTTTCTGTACCATTAAAAATAAAAATGGATACTGTAATACACTAAGCACATTGTTCCACGGTTTATCTCGTTTCAGTTAAAGTATAGATATGACTTGTGCGCAGTCGGATGGAAAAAGTAAAAAAGTCCAAATCCTCTTTTGGATCAATTTGTTTTCGCGTGTAATCCTGATTTTCAGCGGCTGGGTGTGGTCGCGGGTCCCGCCCACTACTTCTGTCTCAATTTTCCGTCACTCTCTTTTTCATTTGCCGTTTTTTTTTTAAATATAAATCTCTTTTACGTATTTAACATGGAGTTATATTCTGTATTTGTTCTGTAGTTGTAACTTATCTTCTGATGAGTATTAATTACGGCTAATTATATGACGTTAAGTACATTTTAATCTCGAAAGCAATACAAGCAAGCCTTAAGTTAGACTGGCGTATATGTTATATTATCTCACAGTTTGATATGAAATCGAGATTCTTTTTCCCTAATTAAGAGATACTTAAAACACATATCAATCAATGTGTTTTACAGTCATTACGATATAAAACTGAGTATTTACGACACAATTCAATTTGAAGATAAAGTTTTCATATAATATGGGATTCTTAGAATTTTCTAGATTGGAGGAAAATGTTGTTTTTTCGCGATTCTGGGTGTGGGGCGTGTCGCGAGTGACGCCCGCCCAGTGTCGTTGCTGGCAGCAGTCAGGCCGTCGCCGTCGCGCGCTTTGCACGTCTCGAAAGGACCGTTGCACCCGTTTAAGCTTTTTACGTACGTCCCGTGTAACCGCCGCGAATTCGGTAAGTCGATCTCATACATATTATTTTAAAAAACTAGGTGTTAGTTCTTTAAAAAGGATATTTTTAATTTCTGTTTTTTTTTTGTGTAATGTGATTTTTTCCCGGATTTTCATGAAAAGTGGTAGTTTTTGCAAGCTGACGGTTAGTAAATTTTATTTCAAGAATTCAATTTAAAAGTTATTTAAATTATTTTAAATTTTAGTGAGATTAATTTATTAGAAATTGCAGTTTTAATTTATTTTTCATTTATTTACTTATCCTTCCAATAATTAATTAGCCAAGTATTTTTTCGATGAAATTGATTTATTTATTGCTCATCTCAAATATTGAGATGTCGACAGTTTTTTTAAAATGGTTGCTGCACTTGGAATTTAGTAAAATATTTTTTTTACATTTTTTTATCATTTTTTTGTAATCCAAATTTGAAATAATACTTACCTCGGAACCAAGAACTAGAACTTTATCCACATAAATAGTATCTAGCTAGAGAGATAAGAATTGTAAAAAAAGTGTTCTAATACAATAACAGTAGAGTTTTCCATGTTCAATATAATAAAGAAAAAACAACAATTTATTTTATTATATAAGTAGAATATATTTTTTTATGTTCTTTAACCGGCTTTCAAGAAAAGATGACGTTTTTAGATTTATTTTAAAATAACTTATCAACAAAAGTTTTAGATATTTATTTAAGTAATTTAAAAAAAATCATATAGAATACACCTTTTTAAAATTATCCACTCATTGTGTCATTTACTATGGATTACTTTATTGTAGGATAATTTAATCATTTTAACAATGATATTTATTGATTGATATTTATTAACAATGATATTTATTCGACTAAGTTAATTCTACCAACGCCGTGTGCTAAATAACAACGACTTTATTAGAAAAAAAAATGTGTTATATTATGTCAATATTATTGGAATTTTAAATAAAAAACTTATAAATCTAAAGAGGGTTGTTAAGTCAAAAAACACTCCAAGATTCGAAAAACTTATTCCTTCGTCCCCGTTCGTGGTAGAAATGTTCTGTATGGAAAATGCTTTTTATACGTAGCTGCGCAGCTAGAACATATTTTTTTAAACTGTTTTGTTACTCGATGGGTATTCATTTAAGGAATTTGATGGTATACATAACTCAAAATACTAGATTTTTGTTTTAACCCTCTCTAAGTGAGCGATATATTAATATTCTTTAGAAATCTACACATATACTGATTCTAGGTGTTTGTCATTGCTATCTATATAAACTTATACTTTAACTTATTTTGCACACGGCAATGGTAGAAAAGATCAGAAGTGTAAATCAAAACATGAATTCTAATTTTACCATCTACAGGTTAATAATTATCAAAAAATTACAGGCTATGGGAAAAATCATATATGACGGAAAATGCGTCGAGCGTATCTTAAATGTATGATCGACGCACTAACGCATCATCGGTTAGGAGTGAATGGTTGAATTTTGTCTGTTTTGGCAATACGCGATAATACGCGACGCTTGTTCCGTCAGATATGAACGTACCCTAATAAAATAAAATAAATTGTACCAATCTTTAGAACACAGGTACTTAGGTACAGGCAAATAGGCCTTAAATAAAAATATAGTCGAATACTAACGAAATTGGTGTACTAATAATTATGGTTCTTAAAAAAATACCATGTTTCATGTTCAATTTAAAGAAACAGAAGAAATTCTATTTAATTATTATATTCATAATTAGTTATTATTTTATATTACAATTATTATAATAATTCATCATCTGCTTAGCCTTTTTCCCAACTATGTTGGGGTCGGCTTACGTCTAATTGGATGCAGCTGAATACCAGTGTTTTACAAGGAGCGACTGCCTATCTGACCTCCTCAACTCAGTTACCCGGACAAACCAGTACCCCTAGCCAAGAATTGATTTATTTATTGATATTAATTATTAACATGATTTCAGTTTAATATCTGCGGATGGACGCGAGTTATAAAAACTATGGGGAGTTACCTTTATATCTTTGATTAAATGGTAAATACTTTCAAATATTTTACCTGCATTGGCGATTGTCTATTTGTAAAATTGTCTGAAAAATTACACGTTTTATGCCATAGAATAATTCTTACGGTAAAAGTGAGTGATAGTGGGGAAAATAAGTAATTTCGAGTATAGGTACTTACTTATCTACAACGTCCGCCATTTTCTTTGTGAACATTGATTACTTTGACATTCATTTTTTTATGCTCTCTGTGGGCAATAGGTAGTGATTATTATCAGCGTGCAATGTTTCGGTTACATTTATTATTTATTTATTAATACTTTCAGAATTAATCATGCTCAGAAATACAAGTGTTAATACAATATACAGGACATTTTTAAAATATAGTGTTTTTTATATTCGAATTTTGGAAGATATTTTTTTTCTATTATCTTCAATTTTGGAGATATCTTACATTCAGTTGAATTGATTAAATCAATCAATTCAGTTCAGGAGTACGTAATGTTTGGTGCAGTTTCCAGGAAAAAATCCGTTTGTTTTTACTGACTAACAGCAACTGTCAACTGTTCCAAAAATATATTCATTCAGTCGGGTTATATTTCCAGAATAAAAAGTAGTAATTTCAAATAGTTTGGTCAATCAAGATCGTAATGAAGGAGAATGATACGTGTGCCATGTGCGTTGATTATTGATTATGTATTATGTTTTCTGTAAGGGTTATTTAAATAGATGGTACGATCAGCGTCAAAAGTAGCCTAACAAACCTTGATTTTCAAGAGCTCCTGACAACAAACGTTAAGGGTCATATTTTTTTAACAACACAAGCGCTATTTTCTTAAAACTTGAGGAAGAGTAGATGAATACTCAGGTACTTCATCGACGACAGGGTGTTAAGTAATTTTGAAGATTTAGGTTTGTTCAGCTACTTTTGAAGCTGACTTAAGCCATCAACAAAGTATAACAACACATCTTGCGGTAAAACGTTTTTTTCGCGACGCCGCCGCAACGCTGCGACCTAAACTGCCGAGTTTAGCTATGCGGCGCCTCATCGTGGTTATGCGTTGTGACCCTTCAACTTACAACTCTGTGCACAGATTAACCATCAGTTGCACAAAGCTCCGAAGCTTTAACTTTAATGGAGCTTTGTGCAACTGATGGTAAGACAAGTGACAATAGGTGTGATGACAGCGTTAAAAAATAGTGGTTCTAATTAGCCCGTCTTTTAGGTAACCAAAAAATATTGGACACGTATTTTTTATTTTAACAAAACCTAAAAAAAACTCTTAGATATAAGCTCATTAAAGGTTGGGAGCGGATTTTCGTGACGTGTCGTTTTTTTTTATAAAATTTGTACTTAAACTTAACGTAGCACAAAATTCAATAGTGTTGTAACTTCGTTGTCTGCAATGTGGTACTAAGATATAAATCCCACCCAAAACAAAAATGTGAAAGACTGCCAAGTTCGATAATATGGGAATGCTTCGCCTATAAAAGAAGTGAGATCTGAATAAGTACCAAGTTCCATACACATACCTCAGTTAAAAATAGTTACTTTTTTAATGATGTTACTTGGCAAGTTTTCATACACCTTGTTATAAACCTACTAAACGCAATGAATCAAGTATTTAATTTTCTATTAAAACTTGCCAAGTAATCATCATTAAAAAGTAACTATTTTTAACTGAGGTATGTGTATGGAACTTGGTACTTATTCAGATCTCACTTCTTTTATAGGCGAAGCATTCCCATATTATCGAACTTGGCAGTCTTTCACATTTTTGTTTTGGGTGGGATTTCATTTATTTTTGTAAGGTTGTTTATTTTATTTTTTTCTTATGATGAAGTTAGTTAAAGAAATGTCTCATTTATACTATTTTTTAGATTTTTTAATATGCACTATGTTTCTTACAAAGAAATGAACTAGATTAACTAAATGGACTAGATTTACCAACTGACTGACATGACATGTTATCATATATTATGTTCGTGGATCAAAGTTACACATTCGTTATTTTCGAAAGTAATTCACACTTGGCCGTTTTCAGATTTTTACTTTACTTTGACTAAATACAAACCTTTGTACCATTCGAAGATATATTATATAAATATAGATAAATTTAGTTCGTTTTAGTTCCTTAGGGGAATAAATTTACACCGGGTATAAAACACCTTCATTATTTTGAAACCGACTCACACTTGGCCATTTTCAGATTTTTCCCTTTAACTTGACATAAAGACCTACCTCCATGCCAAATTTCAAGTCAATACGACCATTGGAAGTGGTCTAGGTTTTTGATGAGTGAGTCAGTGAATAAGTGAATAAGTGTATAGTAAAAATAGCTATTTTCTGACGTCAATATCTCAAGACCTACAATAGGTATATTAATGAAATTTTGTATTTTAGATAAGTGAGGGGGTCTCAACAGATACTAGAAATTTGATATGCGTAAATAAAATAGATTTTGAGTTACAGGGGGGTCGAATTTGGCCCGAAATGGTTCGTGTAATATAACCCACGGCCGGTGTGTCGCTTTTTTGCTCGAACTTGGCGGACACACTGCCGTGTGTCTAGATACTGCCAATGTTAAGAATTAGTAACCAAAATGGATTTCTCTTCACCTAAAAGCTTGTTCCATTTACACGTCCATGTTCTAACTTCGGTTTTCTTACACGTGCGTCATCTTCGGCAGAAACATAGAGATATTCATACAAAGGCTTTGCCGTAGATAACATTTTGTCAGCCGTTTCCCAGAAGGCCATATTCTGAGAAAGCTACCTGAATGTGCCTTTGGCAACTGTAGGAACGCTGTCATTCGCCGGAACGGCAAGTCAATGCGTTTCTACTCAATATAGACTACGGAGCTCTGTTCAAAGATACGAGTAAATAGCAATTCTAAGATATGCGTGTAATAACGGCCGGTTTCAATATTCTATCTATCTTTTGTTTCGGTTACTAGAGATAGGAAGTTGAGATGGGATTTTGGGAAAGGTCGTAAGAATATACATTATGTTTGAAAATTAACTACCAAAGATGAGGGCCGACATATGAAACAACAATTTATTCAAGTACTTAAATATAATTTGCGTGGGCATGTTTGTCTCCATAGGAAACTACTTTTGGAATGGGCAACTAGAATCAAACTTCTAATCTTATTTTTGACGTTTATAGGTGCTTGTAAATTTAATAAATTAATTCCACTTTGACTTTCATGGATATATGATTAGGTACGGTCATAAATAAAGATACCTCGTACACACCAAAAAGCGATAAGTTTGTTTGCCGCGCGGAATATATAGTGCGACAAAATCGGAAAGCGCTCTCAGGATAGGAGTTGAATAGAAGTCACTAACTTTAACATCAGGCTCATACTCATTATGCATTTTCTTTGAAGCAATAAATCTTTTATAACCATATCATACAACTTTAATGATAAAAAGACAAAGTTTTTCTATCAGGACATTATTTTGCCTAAACTTTCTTCCAAAAAACAGGCCAAAAACACATGAACCTTGCTTGTAAAAAGCTATTTAATTGCATGCCTCGACGCACATCACGCGGCTGTAGGCAATGATTCTTATCAAGACCTTATTGAAAAGGGGGCGGCCGCGTTCCTATTCACGCATAAATCAGTGGTCCGCGTATTTCTTTCAGCTTTCGCCTCTTTTATTGCCCACTTATTGGTAACTACGAAGCTGATATATTGCACAGAATTAACGGCCTAATATAACTATTATTGATTTAGAACGCCTTTTATTGGTTGTGTGGGCGTTTACTTATTTTTGTTTAGCAGAAAAAAATTACACTTTTTTTTAATTTTTGTTATATTATTCGGTACTTATTAAGGTGACAAAGAAAGTTAACGTAATTAAAATTTAAAAAATTCTGCCTAACGTTTTTCGAATTGTGTTGAAGTCACCGTCACCTCAAGGACAACATGTCCTGTTAATCTAAGTACATGCCAGGTAATTCTTTTGTTTAATTCCAACTGCAACTTTAGAGAATAACTATTAAATTTTTCCTTATTTTATTACCATTAACAATAATTGAAAAAAAAAAAACAGCGTCACAAAAAAACATTGCGCAACACTAAAAACGAAACGTAGTTGCTTCCTATTTCAAATTTTGAATTCAATATTCTAGAACACCCAAAGCGTTCCACGTTCCATAAACAAAAGTAGGTATACAATTAGGCGGAATGCACCGCATGTATCATTTCATAACGTTTACACTTCATGTTTATCTCCTACTGGCTGGCGTACTATTCTTTTCCGAGTGTTTACACTTAGTGGCAATAGAATAGATCGCTGCTTGTAACATGGGCCAACTGTTTTGCTAAGTAGGTGGCGTTAGGGCGCGGGCATACTGTCTCTTACTAAAAAGTATTTGAAGACTGTTCACGTGAACTTTGTATTGAACTTTTTGTGACTTTATATGATGAAAAAAAAAAGTTTTTGCTATCGGAGTATCTATGGATTAAGAATTAGGTGCATAATAATAATGGTGAATGAAAAAAAGTAATAAGTCCGTTTTTTAGATAACCGTTACATAATGGACAGGTAGTAGGTAGTTTTCTTTACTCTTTCAGGCAAAAATGAAGATGCAACACGATTGAATTTTGTTTCATGTTAATTTTGAGTACTCATTTTAGATACCTAAACGTGATGTCACGTGCCCTCAAGCTTTGTTGTGTATTTATCTTAGCAGGTAAATGAGTAATATTTTCAACCGACTTCAAAGAAAAGGAGGTTCTCAATTCGGCTTATTTTTTTTTTTTTATGTTTGTTACTCGATTTTTCAAAGACGCCTGGACCGATTTAAAAAATTCTTTTTTTATTTGAAAGGGTATGCTTGTCACTTGGTCCCATAATCACCAGGTCAGGATCTGATGATGGGAACCCTGAGAAATCTAGGGCAACTTTCGAAAATTGTAGGCGTGCATAGGTTAAAAACTTAACAATGAGATGTACGTCTGATAACACTATGCAACAGTGAAGTTTTGGAGCTGACATGATGATGGAGACGAGAGAAGGTCGAGGGAACTCGACAACTGAATATGTAAACTACCTCGTGTTTGGGCTTATATTATTTGTATTGACGAGACCTTTGCAACTGTGAAGGTTTGGAGCTGATCTGATGATGGAGACCTGAGAAGGTCGAGGGAACTCGACAACTGAATATGTACGAGGTAGTTCCTCGTGTTTGGGCTTATATTATTCGTATTGATGAGGACTTTCCACAAATGCGGACAGTGACAACTATGCTTGTCACTGAAAAGCCAAAAATAAAAAACTTTTTACAAAAAAAAAAACCGACTCCCAAAAACACTGAAAAGCAAAAAAAATATATTCTTAGTTGCATCGGCCTAGAAGTCGGTGGTGTTAAACTCCTTTTTTTTTACTTTTATCTTCTGAAATCTGCCGTTGTGACGCTGCCGCTCCTAGGCTTCGGCCTATACGGCCTATTCATTATTCCAGGACTGTTATGTACACACAGACACACTACAGAAGGTAGCAGGGCCTCAGATAATTCAGCAATACGTGTCAAGTCTTCTCTCTAACACAGACAAACAATATTTAAGTAACAAATTACACGAACTCCGTGTTTGGGCCAGCGGTAACCAAATCCGTGCCGTCAAAATCCGGAAGCTCAAAGCAACCGCCGCTTGGCCCGATTGATTACAGTGTCAACACTTAAGCCATTACCTAGTGGACTAATTGGAGACTCAAACGGTTACATATTGAGATCTTGTCGTCTATTATGTGTGCTATCTGTTAATCACGCCATATGCTGATTGGAGCGGATTGTCACAGTTAATTGGACGCGACAAAAGGACTATTATTTGGATGTCAATTACATAATATTGTTGATCTGAACGTTTAAAAAGTCATCATCATCCTCCGAGCCTTTTCCCAACTATGTTAGGGTCAGCTTCGAACGTTTAAAAAGTGTGTTGGCGAAAAAGGGTTTCTAAAGTTTCACGTTCGTATTCCTGTCTAGCTTCCGCCCGCGGCTTCGCCCGCGTAGAGTTCGGTTATATTGCGTTTCCAAGAGAATTCTTCAAAAGTCCGGGATAAAGAGTATCCTATATTCTTTCTCAAGGACAACTCTATCTCTGTACCATTTATTAAAATCAGTTCAGTGTCGTAACAGACAGACAGCCAGTTACTTTCGCATTTATAATAATAGTAGGGTTAAATACAATGTTGAGAGAGATCACCCGATGGTTAACAACTTACATAAAATGTTCGAATTCAAAGTCGAAGCTCTTTATTATGTCACCATAGGTTACAAAGGAGTATTCAATCACTATCTTGATTCCAGTTATAGTTCCAGTCAGTCTGATACCGGCTAAGTACCTGATCTTTGTAATGTGCGTAGGTGCGCACTGTCATTCATATTCACACTGATTTATGAGCCCAAAAAACTATGTGACTCCTCCCGCTGTGAGTTAGCAGTGGTGAGGGAGTGTCAGGCTCTTATTGACTAAAACCCATCATGTTCCTTCGTCGGCGAAAGTTGTAGACGTGCATGGTGTTTCTCGACGTGATCGAATCCGAAACGAAGAGATCCGTAGACGAACTAAAGTCACCGATATAGCCCATCGGATTAGCAAGTTGAAGTAGCAATGGGCAGGCCATATTGCTCGCAGAGCAGATGGCCGATGGGGCCGAAAAGTGCTGATGCGGAGACCACGGACTAGCAAGCGCGGCGTAGGACGTCCACGAACAAGGTGGACTGACGACCTTATAAAGGTCGCCGGAAGACGCTGGATGCAGGTCGCTTCCAACAGGTATCTGTAAGATCTAAGGGGGAGGTCTATGTTCAGCAGTGGACGTCCTATGGCTGAGATGATGATGATGATAATGAGGCGTGCATAGATAAAAAAATTGATACTGAGAGTAAGGGTCAATTCCCACTGAAAGAGCAGCGGCCGGCAGCGGCCGGCAGCGGCCGTAATTGCAAGGGATTGAGCGCGAGCGCGGCGGGCCGCGCGGCGCCGCGCGGCGCCGCACCGCGCCGCGCTCTTACATTTTCCGTGCTCTTACGGCCGCTGCCGGCCGCTGCTCTTTCAGTGGGAATTGACCCTAAAGGTTTAGAGCTGACTTGATGATGGAGACGAGTACGATAAGGTCGGTGTATAATTGTACCTGAAGTGGTTCATGCCAATAGTGCAAAGAGTAGGGGTCAAACTCAAGAGATGTTAATCACCAGGCCAACTCTGTAACTATTGGCTTGTATAATGTGTACCTTGGTTTTTTTATTGTGCCTTGATGTAACTAATCTTTAAAATCAACATAAATTCAACATTTCCTGTTTTTATGTGGATTTCAGGCCGATCTTTTTGGCACCATCAAATGTCTCATTATGAACCCATTGGCAAGCATTTCATTGCTGCCGATTCTGGGTTCTTCATGTCATGACAAAGATCTATCGCCTATCTTGTTGTTATTTGTTTGTGAGAGAAATGACAAAATAGGTACGTGTCCATTATTTTAATGTCATCTAAAGGTAAGGTAAGGGTAAAGAATACATATCCGGGCCCTAGTCATAACATTTAAAATATTTTTCAACTAAACTAGATAGATTCCTTTAATATAATTTAAATCTTTTTATGCGTTGAGTATAACAAAATAGCTTTTTCGAATTGTAGGAGAATGAAGCAATTATTTTACATTTTCCAGCGCATGGGTTATTTCTTTTGAAGCTTGCAAATACACACTCGTAATTCTCGATAAGATAAACATAGCTTTTTGTGAAAAACTAGATACATAACAAATTTTGAATACTTTTTCAGAGCAGTTTACGCAAAAAAAATTTATGCTTCACAGCATTATTTTTTTTCAGTTTTATAAGGCCATTACAGTCAAGACCTTTTCAAAAATTTACAAATACTGACAACGGACCTATTCTTATTCTTCGTCCTTTACACTCTACGTTCGGAGACTAGTGAGCTCTTGTAACGTAACCATAGCGCGATGCAGGAAACGCTAGTGTTGGTGCAGCGCCATCTAGAGGACACGGGCGAACTAAATACGTCGTAGAGATGTTATTACGTGAATAATATTAAATTGCCAAATCAGCTATTGTTTGAGTGAGTTGAGTGTAATATATATGTTACGGGTAATGCTAGAAGGTGGAGTAAACCTAGGTTTACCCGGGTTGACTTAGTATTACCCAAGCTTCTTGGGTAAAGTCCGAATAATAAGTAAAATACCTTTTTAATTCGGTGTTTACCCATGCTCACCTAGGCCTACCCAACTCTGACTGGGTAATGTTAGGTGTTGCGTAATTTTCGAGCCCGTGGCGTAATTCTAAGGAGCCCGCATTCCCTAATTTAAAATTTCCTTCATGTTCTGTTGGAGATACGGTAAGAGTCCAAATACCAGATGTCGATAGAGGAAGAGGCGAGTTACGGAATGTGCTTATGCCAGTTAAAGAAAAGGTAATGATCTGTATAGGCTAGGAAACGAACGTGGTACTATTGAGGAAATGTTCTCAAGGAATCAGTTTTCTGTGTGTCATGATAAACTGATTGATATTGAAAATATATCACCAGAAAAAAAAGCTTAAGAGAGCTTGCAATTGAGCAGTCGCTTTCAGGAAGCCAGGGTCATAATAGGTGTAATTGCAAAACAAAATGTGCCACAAAGAAGTGTTCATGCAAAGCTGCAGGAAAATTGTGCAATTCTAAATGTCACAGCAGTTTATCATGCTCAAATAAATAATTTCAATTTGAACAACAACGACCGTTATTAGTTTTTTTTCTATTAAAGTTATTAAGTTCATGCTCTTCAAGCAATTACGATTGCCTTGGTATGTTTTTTTAATAATAAATGTTTAAAATGACCTTGGATTTTCATTTCACTAATTAATTAGACAAATTTTTAACATTACCCAGTCAGAGTTGGGTAGACCTAGGTGAGCATGGGTAAAGTCACAAACACACGACTCAATACTTTTTTAATTTTCGCAATTTTTCCTTATTTGCTCACCGTTTAGACCTACCCAGGACTACGACAAACATTTTAAAACCGAAATCGAGCTGATTTCGGTTTTAAAATCGGCCCAGCCGTTCTCGAGTTTTAATCAGACTAACGAACAACAATTCATTTTTATTTATATACTAGCTGATCCCGCGAACTTCGTATCGTTCAAACCTTCCCTGGATCTCTACAAATATTTTAAAACCAAAATCAGCTCAATCGGCCCAGCCGTTCTCGAGTTTTAATCAGACTAACGAACAACAATTCATTTTTATTTATATAGATATAGATAGATTATAGTAAGATGGCTGATGACATTATTCAGATATTTTCTTTCTTATATGAAACTCTTTTGCAAAAAAAAGCGGGCACCTATGCGAAATCTTAGTTCTAAGGACTTTACGTGTATTTCAAAGGATTTTAATGACTATAGTATGTTACTAGCATCAATAGGGTTAGCCAAGCATGCGTGAGAGTGTATTCTAATTTTGAATTTTGTACAATTGCTAAGAAATTGGTTAAACCTTGTTTCGGACTAATTGCTGGCAGAAAGTTCGTCGGTGTTTTGAAAAGTTTTTGAAGTGATTTTCGGAAAAATTATAATGCATTTTTAATTAATGATTAATGTACCTTTTTGTTAGATCAAAACATTTTTTGAAAAACTATGTTTTTAAATATCGCTTTTTCATAATTAAACACTATTTAGAGGAGTATCAGTACTTCGGGCTACGACAAAACCAATTTAAAGTTAGCAGTGCCGATCACAACTCGTCTCCTATCGTACTTTGACATTTAAAAATACAAAATTTTGTGATATATGGTCAAATTAACCACATGAAAAACGATGAGGAGGGTTAAAGCTATCTAAAGTCAAGTAGTTTTTGTGATAAGTTTTTTTCTTTATCTGTTTGGCAAAGGAAAAGGCTAAAAAACACCCAGAGACGACAGAAACTTTGTATGTATTTCATATCATCTAAAAAAAATGAGGTTCTTTTTTCATCAAAATTTTAGTTCGTTTTAGTACTGTTCATTAGAAGTTTGAACTTGGTGAGGCATCAAATATTTTTTTATTTTTTACCGAGTTCCCACTGAGAGGAGGTTCTCAATTCGTTGGGATCTTTTCTTTCGTATGTTCACCGATTACTCAAAGCGCCTGGACCGAATAGCAAATTATTTTTTTTGTTTGATAGAGTAGGTATACTTCCCAAATGATCCCATGATAGACATAAGGCAGTCCTGGATTTATTAATACGCCGCGGCCTAGGGGCGGCAGATTTCAGAAGATAAAAGTCATACACGTCCACGTTCAGTCATTTCTATTCTGGGTAAAGAAAACATACCCTTGAAGTCCTTAAGCTATTCATTTTATTAGGAAAACTTTTAACTCACTGTCGATTAGCCCCATAGTTAGTTAAGTGTATTATAACTTGTGTTATGGGTGCTAACACAAGTAATAAACTACATATAGATAGCTACTCTTATACATAGTTATAAGTACATATAAGGGCCAACAAGCATGCTCATCACACATATGTCGAGAAACCGGGAATCCAACCCAGGTTCGGCAGTCCGGCATGGTAACGCGCCATCGAGGTCGTCTTTGCATGTACGAAAACACATTGCAAGTGAAGTTCTGAGAAATATAGATCGCTAGAAAGCTATAAACGTAAGACGAGCTTGAAGAGCGATCAGAGGTTTCAGCCTTATATTTAATCGCTTGGTGCATCAAATAGCTAGGCTCTTTGCACCTACACTGTTCCTGGTAGTCGCTACACAGTGATCCCTATATTGCATCTGTCGAATCTAATCTCTTTGTTGGAGGATCTAACTAATCTAATGTGGGAAATGGAATAGTGAATAGCTATGTATGGTTAGTGGAATTAATTACGGCTGACCTGTTTTTGTAGAGAAAGTGTTAGTGTTAATCGATTTGGATTTCAAAGGTTACGGTTCAGAGGTTTTTTGCGCAACGGAAAATTTTTAAGGGATATAATACAGTAATGTATAAATCTAGGAATAAAATTGGTTCAAATTCTTTTTTTAATTTCGGTTCCCTTACGAAGTTTTCCCACGTTATTTAACTTTGAAAAGTTACATCAGTGCTGTCCAGGATTTAAAACTGAATTCGTTTCTACAATCAGTACGTACGTTAAAATACGGACTACCTAACTAATAAATTACAACTTACGGCGGTAAAACTCAGCTTTAAAACAAATAGGAAAAACTGCTTTGTGAAAACGTTGTCATTACATTAAGTATCGCTTCCAATATTCGATCAATCTGCTGTTTGGGTTAGGTACTAGAGATAGGAATATGACATAACGTGTATGTGTAGGTGTATTACGTGTATGTGTTACGTATACATGCACCGTGTAGACAGACCCTTAATTTGCTTACTTGAAGCAAATTAACAGAGAGATATAATAGTTTGATAAACCGTAATAGGTCTAAGGTATACGGGACTTCAAATGTCGTACCTAATACAATATTCAAGTGTCGTACCTAAGTAATAATCCTATCACATACATAGTACATACCTATACTTTATGATATTCTATGGCGAATTGTAAAATAATTAACCTAATCCATTGATTGGTTTAGCCACGGGAGTCATTTTTCGTTTTCATAATTTACAACATCATGTATAAAGCAGAGATAAAGATAGGAGTATTGAATGTTTTGACCACTTGACAGCTGTCAATTTTCAAGGGAGAATTTCAGTTGTTTGTAATGCCTGACTCTTATATGGTGTTCTAATTCTCGCACATTTATATTCTATTTACTTTGTTAGATTTTTTCCGTATTTTTTTTTTGTGACATATAATAACCAGTCTATTAATTTATTTAATTTAATGTGGTTAGGTACGACACACCCGATATATCGCAATTGCACCAAACTTTTCTTTATTAATGACTGCTTAAACAATGTAAGCACCAACTGTTTCATTTGATTTGTGATGACGAAACCGAGCTTGTTTGTTTGTTCGCCTTGTCCTCCCGATAGATATCCGGCGGCATCACGCGTTATGAACGTTATGAAAACAAACAGCCCGTCTATTCGTGTGTGGTTAAGTGGCTGTTTTACCGTTTTTTCTGTTCGTTTCTCCGAAACCGTATGCTGACCACTTTTGTGGAATTGTTTTATAGTTAGCTTTGGAAGTTTTGGCTTCAATGATTTGTACCTATGCTTCCGCCCGCGGCTTCGACCGCGTAGAGTTCGATTATATCGGGTTCCAAGAGAATTCTTCAAAAGTCCGGGATAAAAACTATCCTATGTCCTTTATCAAGGTCAACGCTGTCTCTGTACCAAATTTACGTAAAGACAGACAGACATATAGAGTTACTTTCGCATTTATAATATCATTAGTATCCCTACTTCTTGTCAAAGGATAAACAGTGGGACAATGGTAAACTTTGGGTGGAATGCACTACGTAGTAATTTAGGTATCATTTCCCAAGAATTTTCCCAATTATGTTGGGGTCGGCTTCCAGTCTAACTGGATGCAGCTGAGTAGGTACCATTATGTTACAAGGAGCAATCAGACCTCCTCAACCCAGTACCCGGGCAACCCGATACGCCTTGGTAAGACTGGCTGTCAGACTTACTGATGTAATAATTATTAGGTATAACTAGCCGTCAGATCGCCGATTAACCAATTAACAATTTGACCGCTGGTTATGGTATGATTATTACATTATATTAGTAGTTACAGCCTACGCCCCTACTGATTGTTATGCCTGGGCTAGATATCAATCAGAGAGACAGGGAACTGAAAGCAGTCATGTTGCAGTAATGAGTATTTAGATCATCCAGCCTATGTACAAAACCTTACATGCTGAGCGTTTTAACCTTAACTTTATCGAATTAGGAATTTTTCACGGCCTACAGAGGATGAAAAGACTGAACTTGATAAAAAAAGTCAAACCAAGTGTGCACTACAATTTTCAATCGCACGATATGCGCGACATTTTATCCGTAGAAATTATTGCTAAGCAATTAAGGCTTAATTATACCGACAACTAAAATATCAATTCCTTAAAATAACTGTTTACTATGAATTTTCACTTATAATACCACAAGAGCTTCAAAATTATCGGGTATTTTCCGATAGGTTCGTTGCAAACAAATGAAGGAGTCAAGTTTTTCAGGTTAAAAAATAACGAGCGCGAAGCGCGAGTGATTTTTCCTGAAAAACTTGACGACTTTATTTGTTTGCAGGGAACCTTGAGGGAAATGCCAGATAATTATGAAGCTCGTGTGGTATTCGGGAGATTATTTTTCCGTCCCAAATGTCGGCCACAACCTGTCAGTTTGACGTAGCAACGACCAGAGAAAATATTCAAAAAAATTTCAGTATAATACCATGTAGGTTGTACCACGTGACGTCGAATGGTGCAATTCTATTGGTCGATATTTGGGTCGGAAAAATAATCACGTTCAATTTTTCATATTAAACATTTGATTTAAGATTAACGGACGTTTATATTTTTCATTGAACTAGGGCTTTACATATCGTTTCGGGCGACAAAAAATCGTAGTGCACACCTAGCCTTACCTTGCTCGCGATTTTCTTACCCTAGAATACCTATTAACGTATGTTTCTAATGTCTAGATATTGTCGTCCATCATGGAAGGGTTTCTTCATCATATGGCGCCGCAGTTCCTGCACCCAGCGCTGCAGAGCTTCGGATGCGGAGCTTTTCGGCCTATAGGGGGCGCCTTCCATCCTCTGTACCCTGGGAAGGCGTTCGCTAGGCATCTTGGTGAGCAGTATGCGCTTGGACAAAGCGTGGGACAGGCTTTGAGGGTAAGTGCCCTGACGAACTTGATGTTTTTTAATATTATAACTTGTTTATTATTGTTATCATGTAAGTGTCTTTTTTGCCAATAAATATCTTTGAATCTAAGTGCAAAACATGGAGAACAAATCTTTCCTTACTCCTTGGCACGTAAGGATGAGTGACATAATAATGTTTAAGTACCTTTTGATTATATTTTGGTTGTGATGGTTTCGTTTTTAAGTGACTGATGAAGGCAATTCGTAAATTCTGAAGAGTTTTTCATACAAACGGTCTCTACTGAATGCACACAAAACACAGAGAGAAGCCTGTTGACGTGACGTTCGTAACGTTTGTAACATCATATAAATTAATAGCTTTGAAATGAGTTGAATAATCAAAAATAAAAATTTACCAAGTTCTGTATTTACATATGGACTCGTTAATGTTACAAACTTTATCAACGTAGGTACGATAAGTAGTACAGATATTTTTGTTCGAAAATCATTTATGAGGTAAGTTTTATTTTTTTTTGTATCGAGAAAACTTTTCGAGAGCGTGTTTTGAAATTAACAGGGTTCTCAGAAATATGTTCAAGATTAAATATATAATTTTTTTCGCCGTCAAAAACTCAAAAAAAAAAAAAACTGTAAAGATTTGGTCAAAAAATTATTTGAAAAAAGCGAATTTGGGTGAATTCAGCGCGTTAATAGCGTGTAGTGACATGCAAAAGCGCATCGCACGTCCACACGCCGTCAAAGCGCGCGGCGCACTGGCATTGAGCGGCGCCCGGCGCGGGAGCCCTACGTTAGGAATGCAGGCGACAGCTCCAGCGGCCGGGGACTGCGCTGGCGGTCTTATCGAGGAGCGACGACATCCCTGCGCCGAAGACCATCGTATACTGACTGCGGTCGAGTAGGAGGAGGTAGAGATTTACGTGCCGCGCCGTGCGCTTGAGTCGTACAGCACCTCAGCTGACTCTGTTCGTATACGCCCAGTGTTCTCCGCAACACCAACTTGCAGTTCACCCTACGCTAATATTAAACTATGTTTTTATTAAACTATGTTTTTGGAAAATAAAGTGGCTGGAGGCCTTAAATTTTAGGCATCCACAGGGAAGAGTCCGGTTAAGCAGTACACGGCCTCCTAGGCTGAACTGCGAGATGACATACCAAAAAAATAAAAATAAACTAAAGTTAGTTCTTTCTGATTAGTACTCAGTCGCGTTTCATTTACAAGAACCTGAAAAAGCGTTCCAAATCTCTAGTGACGGTATTGTTGTTGATAAAAACTTACAAAATTCGTAAAGATAGCATTCAAAACATCCACTTATCTACTAGGAAGGAGTGTATACTCGAACCGTTGAATAAAGTAAAATAAATACTAAGTTATTTATTATGGATACACTTATCGGAATAGTAACCTAATCGTAACCGTATCGTACTCTCGACGTAGTCGAACCGGAGCCGCGTCGACATTCCCACTGATCCACTTAGGGCTCTTAATTTAAGTTGACAGCCCTGTTAAAGGTTCTGCGAAAAGGCTTTAGTACTAGCTCTCCGTATTGTTAACGTGAGATGGGATTTAGAAGACTTCATTAGTACTTAAACTGGCCAAGTGCGAGTTGAAAGCACGAGGGGTTCCGCTCCATTATCTCTAAAAGGATAAAAAATGTCACGTTTGTTGTATGAAAGCACCTCCAAAATTGATGTGTCCTAGTTTATTGGTTAAAACGGCAACAGATATACCTACGTATCTACATAATCTGACACAGTATGTACCAATTCATGAGATATGGCCGGAAGAAATACAAAGGCACGGCTAATTCTTAGTAACAGCGCCCCATTACTTTTTGGTTTAACCCAACCACATAAAAGCCCTGTTACAAAAGGGGGCATACGCCGCGTATACGCAGAGAATTCATTGCGTACACCCATAAAGCAATTGCTAGGTACCCACTCCGGCCCGCAGCCACTCGCAATATTGACCCGCAGCCGTTCCGCTTAATTCGCTTGTGTACTAGGGCTCTAACCCGTAACTTTTCCAGAATGTCCGCGATGACAGCAGCACCCCGCCGCTGTACCGGCACGGGTATGCAGCGAGAGACGACACCAGCTCACCAGGGTCTGCAGCGTCAGCCTCGCCAAGACCCTGCAAGGATGATGACGCACCGCCCACGGCTACCTGCACTGACTCCCATGATTTCTTCTCTCGTGAGTATACTTAAGTTAAACGGAATATTTAAGTTAAGGGTGCATGTAGCTGGAGCAAGTTGACTTGCACAAGAGACAAGAGCACACGGGTGGGTATTTGGCTTTGGTACATGCGCGAATCGCGCGACTCGCATGTTTTTAACATGCATGTAACCTGTGGATGTGCCTGAACATACGCGAGATACTTGCACCGTGTAGATGCACCCTAAAAGTTGAATGACAGATTACAAAATTACATTAAGGAATATTTCTGAACGAGTTGGACTGAAATCGCTTTGTGGGTTTAAAGAAACTTTCACACATTAATCTGGAGTTTGGAAGTTGTTGATTGATACACTCTTACTTCAGAGAACAATAAAGTCGATCCTGTGCCTGATCTCTCTCCGGTTGTGCAGTCTTGCTGTCCCATCGGGCTATGAGAATGAGATCTGTTAGAGATAACAGGTTCAATGTCCGACTATTGGCCTGGACGTCATTATGGTACATTTCTGAATGGCAAGTCCATATATCACAATGTACGGGAAGTACCTAGGTCCACTTGGGCACCTGATTCGATTGAAGATGACGGCTCACATCACTCCACCTGTTACCAAAATTCACACCAGTTTAACGAAGTGGTTAACCTAACTGTGTTACGTGAAATTTGTAATTGGTAAATGCATGTAATTATTGGTAAATGTGTTCATGTGATAAGCAAACCATTACTGCCTCAATTAAATGCTCTAATAGTAATTACTGGTGGCCTATTGTTATTGTATTGGTCTTGTTAAATGCCCGAATACGCACAATTGCCTATACAAACCTGTTTATGTTTGACTAGCCGTTTTCCCGAGGATTCTAGTCCCGTTGAAGCTATACCTACTGCCCGGACCGGGATAAGATATAGCCATATATATTGCCAACAGTGATAAAAAAATTTCAAATCGTTTCTGTAGTTTCGGAGCCTTTAAGGTAAAAAAAAAACCTCTTTATTGTATTAGTATAGCAGTATATCTTGTACTGTAAATACTAAACTCCTTAGGGATCTCCGATTTTTTTTATTCATGGTCGTATTGTTACACTTCGGGTTGGAGTTGTGTTGCATCAGGAGTGCCTCAAAGCTCGATTTTGGGGCCTCTATTGTTTATATTGTTTATTGCCGATATTAAACATTGCTTTAAACACTCGTATATTCTTTTGTATGCTGATGATATGAAAGTACACAAAGTCGTGCGAAGTTTGTGTGATACATACCAATTACAAGCTGATCTTAACAGATTTGAGACATATTGTATTCACAACAAACTTCAACTGAACGTATCCAAATGCTTTCATTTAACTTTTGCTCGTCTGAAATCTGCAATAAGCTCGAGCTACACTATCAGTAATCAGTGCATTACTAAAGTCGCTATAGTTCGGCCATTCAGAGAATGCGTTCCTGACACGTCGCGATTGAACTGACTGAATTATAACATTCATTGATTATTGATATAATAATGTTGTTTTAATGCTCCTCAATTGTTAAAACGGTAAACAACCAGCAAAAATATTTTTATCGTAACTGCAACGCCATTGCAAAGTTACGTCGTCAGTTCAATCGCGACGTGTCAGGAACGCATTCTCTGAATGGCCGAACTATAGTATTAACGATTTAGGAGTTACACAAGACAGCAAACTCTTATATGATCAGCATGTTGATGAGATAGTTAAAAAGGCATCAAAGGCACTTGGATTTATTATAAGAACCACAACCTGCTTCAGGTCACTTAAGCCAATTAAAATTCTCTATTGTTCATTCGTACGCAGCCACTTAGAATATGCATCTCAAGTGTGGAATCCTCAATATGAGATATATAAGTCCCGTATTGAGGGTGTTCAGAGAAAATTTCTTCGGTACCTGGATTTAAAAGCACAGCAATGGTCAGATGATTACATCCACTGCTGCATGAGGTACCATTTCCTACCACTTGAGCACAGACGTCGGATTAGCGCTGTCAGCTTTTTGATAAATATCGCTAATAGCTCCATCGACTGCCCTGAACTTCTCGCGAAGTTAGAATTAGGTACAAACAAAATTGCTTTTCGACAGCAGCCATTGTTGCACATACCTTTCGCAACAACGAATTACAGACGAAACGCATTTACTCTCAGAAGTGCACTCACTTTTAACCATCTTCCACGGGACCTAAACATTGACCTATTCTGCACCAAGGCGAACACAGTTAGACGGCTTTTAGCTAAATCATTCTTTATCAATAGCGGCTCTCAAACTTATTATATTAGATTATTGATTTTTCTTTTTTTCTTCTTTATAACTCCTATATGTATATAACAATAGTTATATAGGCAATCGATAGTTTGTATAATTTATCTGTGAAGGCTTGTAATTAGCAATCTGACTATGTAGTTTAAGTTAAAATACGATAATGTTATTAGTCTGTAAGCCTTCTCTAAGAAAAAAAAAAAATTGTGAATGGCTTAGAGGAGGCATCTTACTTCATTTCACTCCCTGATTCGCTTGACCATTAACTTTTTTACTGGAAATCCTTAAATCAATATAGTAAAAGGCAAGCGGTGTTGAATGAAGTTTCAATGCAATTTCGTGATTGCAGCTAAGGTTATATATAATTTGTGATTCAAACGTAGTCCACATAAATTATGTAGGTTGGTTATATTTTGTATTTGAAGGCCCCTTTCAGTCTAACCGGATGCAGATCTATGAGTACCAGTATTTTTAGGGAACAACTGCCTATCTGACCTCCTCAACACAGTTACCCGGGAAAGCCAATACCCCTTAGTAAGACTGGTTGACTTTCTGACTAAGAAAATAAATTCCATTGTTAACAACATTAGGAAAAATATTGGAACCTTGGATGCAAGATGTTGTAATACTGTCATGCGTATGTACAAAGTTGACTATGTTGTCCTCAAGCATATGCAGAAAAGAGCACAGCACAACCGAACCTATATTCCGTTAATGTTTTGTCCAGCGGATGGTGAGCGCAAGTCGGCGTGTGGAGTATGTGGTGCCCGTCTGGGTCCTGGCGTGGCGCAGGCTCACTTTCTCCAAGAGCTGCAGCACCTGTACAGCTTGAGCGCCCTGCCGAGGGACACCGCTGCTCCGCCCCAGCACTCGCTGCATCATCAGGACGAAGATGCACGCTGGGAGGTAAATACCAGCTGTTATCTATATGTCTACATTATAGGGATAGGACGATGCTGGCCAACACGCATGCCCAGCACGGTTACGGTCTGCTTAGGGAGGCCTATTTCCAGCAGTGGACGTTTTTCGGTTGCAACGACCATATCCAACATTATTATTTTTGAACTCTTACTCCCAATGTGGAGTTTATTGAAAATGTTGACGTGCATTGTGTTTGAAGAGAGGAGTTACGAACATGTATACCAAATTTTGAATACATTTATATACCTACGTACCTGCGTATCTTAATTACTATAACAAGCCTTTATCAAGTATCGGCACTTGCTGCGAGTGGAAGTTCCAAACGACTTTATTTTTAAATAGACTTCAAAATCTCGTTTCTCCACCAGACATACCAGCGGATCCGCGCAAACCGGCAGCGTCGGCTGAAGCTGCGAACTCGCAAACGCCACCACACTGTGGAGAGCATGCTCGGGTATGACCTGGACGAGGAGCGCCGAGAGGAGCGGCCCCGGGAGCCCCGGCCTTATGACGCGGAGGACGAGCCTGTTGATGTGGAGGGAGACTCGCTTGGATGGCCGGAGGCGGCTATCAATGTTGATGGTGAGTCGAATGTTCTGGATGCTTTTAGTAGAATAGTCAATGATTTGGTACTCCTTTCTGACGGGGATAATGTTGATATGAGGCTTTTGGACCTTGACGGCTCTGAAACTTAAAAAGATGGCTGGTATTTATAGGGTGTTCTAGAGTAGATACGAAAGAGCTGCAAGTCACAATAACTATATAGTGTAATTACTCTATTCACGAAATAGTGTTTTTTCTCATTTATTTTTAATGGAAGTGTACGAGTAATAAGATCAACTTTGAGTAAAAAGTACTTAGCCTGGATAACTAAGCAACAGACTAATTAATAAAAGAAGCATATTTTGTGTAATAAAAACATGTCGTGGAATACGAAACCTACCTATATCTGCGACTTCCGTACATATTTTAATGTTGAATGATTGAAGAGCCAATTTCTCATGATTTTCATTAGAAAAAGAGCCTCGCAGTGAGGGCGAGAAGCTGCACATCAGCTATGCTGAAGACCTGGAGATCTCCAGCACCAACGATGCCATGCAGTCACCAGAACGCGTGAGGTATTTTTTCTCTAAAACCCACACCACACCTCGTCCTTTAAGTACCCTTTCAGATTAATCGAAGAGTGTTTTGCAATAAAAAAAAGTACTTTGCCGGGGGATTGAGAAGCTCCTTCTTGTTTTGAAGTCGGTTAAAAGAATGCACATTTAACCATTTTGCAAGTTCGTGTAACAAAGAATAACCGTATGTTCGTCTAAGATAATTCTGTCTGCTTCTCCCCTATTACTGGTCCTATGTTAAGCAATACTTACAACATGGGTAGTTCTGTCACCGTCCAGTCCAATCAAATTCATATAACGGAGAACGGTTTAGATTGTTGAGCAATAAAGGCTTACAACAGCTATACTAACAAGAAAAAAAAATGCAAAACACTCACTGTACCTCCATTCCGACTAACACTCCCTTTTCTATAGGATTGAGACTCCAAAGTCCATTTCTTTGGAGTGTCCGCCCAAAGTGGCGGAGAGCGTGGACAGGCCGGCGGAGGTGTCCACTTCGGAGCCCTGGGGCGGTGCCGGAGCACCCACTGCAGCTGCCGACGCCTGGCCGGCCCTGGCTGCGGAGGCCTATATCCAGGCAGCTCGCCACAAGCTTGATGGCGAAAACCTGCCATCTTCAACTGATACTCGCAATTAAGCGTACCTATTTACGGTGTGTAGGGGTTTCAGACTAGTGTGATGCGTATAACCTCGTGAAAGATCGACGAAAGCACATCAGCCTACTTCAATCTGTCAAATGTCTTCAAATGATTTTCAACCATTTCACAATAGTAGAAGGTTAATGTTCGATTGGTAAAATTTAACAGTTTCAGGTAGGTTGACCTGCTGGTCCGTAATCTATCGACGCGCTTATAAGTTCGTATTAGCACAGATTACCTTAATAGTTACTGGTATAAGTGCGAGATTCTTTTATGCAGAAATAAGCTCATATCCGCCCATGTCGTTTAGATATGAGTGTTACGTGCGTTTACGGATATTTGCGGATAAAACACTATATATATATAAAACACTATAGTCTGAAATCTACCATTACGTCCCTATTGTCGTTTTCCATTCGATGTGAAGTCAGTGTTTAGCATTCATCTTCAGAGTAGTGTTGTGACGCAATTAGAAAATTGGTTATCGACAGTTTTTAGAGTCAGGGTCAGATCTTTGGATACTACTATCGTAGGTTCCACGTATCGATAAAGATTACGTATGGATATTCCAAAAACATTTCATAATCAATCTTCTAACTTTGCAAACTGTTTAGTGAAATATTTTATTACTAGTTAAATAGAAAATATTCATATCCGAAAGTCTTATTTGTAGGTACAACACATATTGATTGTCAGGTGGAATTCTGAATCGCTTTTCCATGTTGGAACCATTTGTAAGCTAGTGTTTTGCTTTATCGATAATCTGTTTACTACTCGATTTATTTATTGAAATAAATTGATTTTGAATTTCCCGCAACTTTGATTTGTTTCTAATGGGTAATTTATTATGTAACGCATACCAAAGATTTTTGGTCATCATTGCTATGTAGTAATTGTTTTATTAAGTCAACCGAATAATTTTCGATAGAAAATCGAGAAAGTAGGTTTTTTCACCATATGAATAAGGATGTGTAGCATTAGTATTTATTTCATGTAGTTCAACAACACTATTATATCGATAATTTGTAAATTATGTCGGAAGCCACTCAATCCATTAACGGCATACCAGGTCTATTAGTTGTATAGATCGTAAATAGGTACTTAATTAGCAAGTATTACACGAACATCTAGGTATATTTAAGATTAACTTTTAACATAAGATATTGTTATTTATTTCCGTGTAAATAGAATTAAAAGTTACGTCTATTTTAACGAGCAACTTAAATGTTATGTTCGCCAACAATTAAATTATCGATCTGAAGTTAATGTACTTATTTAACTAATTTAATATGTGTATCTAAAATAAGTATAGTAATTATTGTAAATTAACTTCATTGTTGTTAACTATGTGTACATAATAAATGTGTCAAATTGTTTCATGTTATAAAAATATCATATCGATAAAGTGCATAGAGATGCATCACTAGAGTTAGGCATTGTGTATATTATTCGTAAATTAACTATTATGGATATCTAGTAATTACTATTTACAATTGCATGCCTAGACGTATGTTCACGTTGCTTTGTAGAACTCATTTATCTTCAAACGTTACTATTTTTTTTAAACGAATTAATAAAAACAAATAGAAAAGTCAACAAATCGTATTCAAACTTCTTTATATTTATGATATAATTCACAAACTTTTACTATTCTCAGCCAACAAAGATTACATTACATTTACAATTTATATTCGACGTAACAATCAAAATGCTTTCAATTCCAGCTAACATCAGTTTGGACAACAATATGGGACCGGTCTACAAGCTTCTTAGCGGTTCCAAACATTCAAATATAGCAAATACAATACACAATAACCTAGAGAAGTCTAGATCTAGACAACTCAGCGTCCTTATCAAGCTAAGCCTAGACGAGTATCGATAAAAGAGAAGTCGAAGCTAGTGCTGCCCCCGCCCCGTTAGTCCGCGGCCCGGGCGGACCATACCCGAGATTTATTCCGTCAAAACCACGCTTTACGCACAGTTTACAACGAAGTGCACCCCAAAACGTCCATCGAAACCTACGAACAACTAAACGCGAGTTATCGAACATTCGTAACATGTCTGAACGCTACTTTATTGCTGTAAGACTGCAATGGAACTTCATACATAGCATAAGTGCACATCCACAATTTGATTAAACCTACGCAATTTGCGAGTCGGTTTAAAGCAATAGAAAAGGAGGTATCGACATCGATTACAAGGTACTTGTCTACAACACTAGACAAAGGAACAAAGGACCTTCAGATGTAAAAAAATAAGCTCAATAAATTAAATAAATACAGCAAAAATATTGGTGACGACTCTAAACGCCCACAGACTTACAAAAATACAATTTTTAGAAACCGAACTCGCATTTAAAAGTACCGATGTAATCATTACTTGCAATTCATGAATTATTGATTTTATTTATTACATTTTTTAAAGGCCTAAACCTTTATCAAGTGGGGTTAATAGCTGAGAAGAGAGAAGAAGAAGTTTGTAATTTTTGAACATTTTTAAGTAGTATCAGCTCGATAGAAACTGACGTAAATTCTAGAGCACGTTAAAGGTGTTCGTGGACGTTTTCGCAGCGCATACGTCATCGGGCTAGTGCTTGGCAGGTTCCGTAGACTGATTACTGTTGTGGATCCCCTATTTTGTAGGCAGAGTGCCTGTAGCCCTCCTCAGCTGTGGATGCGGTCGCCCTGAGGGGTTGTTCCGCCTCGCCTGACGCTCTGAACTCTTGTACCACCTGAGGAGACAAGAAACTTGTAAGGGAAGCAAGGAATTATTATAGACACTTGGTCAATTCTTACATTCTTACACCTTTGTAATTTGAACAGTGTACCATATAAACGCTGTATTTACTTAATTAGAAATCGATGAACAGTGACACTCGAAATATTCGACTGTTAAAAAAAAATGAAAAATAATCAACGGAAAATTGATAAATAACGAGCTAGCGCTCGTATATTGTGTCTGTCTGCCAATTATATCAGACTTCATGGCAAGATTAAAATAAATGCTTTAAACGATAAGTACAGAGCAGCCTTTTTTAATAAATGAATAAAACGAAATCTAGCGGTATGTCTACAGATTACTAACCCTGCGTATATGTTCCTCTCGTGCCGCCAACTCCTTGGTGAGCTCATCCCTACGCTGTTCCAGCTCCGGTTCATAATTCCCTTCTTTAATACATTTGTCGATATGTTCGTACTCCCTATAAAGGTTGGCGTACTCCGCAAGACTTTGTTTGGCCTCGTGACTCCCGCCGCGCCCCTTGGACGTGGCGCCGTCGAAGTCATCGCGATTTGTCGCGAGACTGCTTGAAACATTAATACGCAATTGAAAACTTATGTGGGTAACAAGGTAATGGGGAGATTTTGGTTTGTGAAAGGGAAATTAAGAAGTCAGATTTGAAGGTGTCACGTGGCAGAAAAGTCTAACTTCAGAGTAAGCATCATAAGCATGGAAGGTGCTTGTTCAACTTAAGCAATATTGCTGGAGTTGAATCAACTGATTTAGATGTTTTTTAGAGATTTTAAATCCAGGTAAGAGTTGTTAGACGCTTGGGCTCAGGCTTTCAGGTAACCGATTTATAAAACGCAATTATTTCTGATCCTTTGAGAGCAATATAATAGGCATCTATGAACATAAACGTCACTTTTCTTAAATCAACTGTTCACTATGAATTTTCACTTTCAATAACATCGGACGTTTTATCGGTGAAAATGGGCCAGGATCTAATAAACACGTTGGATACTCACTTGTACATAGAAGTATAGAAGTAGTGTGGACGGGAGATAGCCCTCAGGAACCGTGGGACCATGCCGTCTCCCTCACGGTACAACGTGAGAAGACGGTTGTACGACATGTACTTGTAGGAGGGCAGTCGCAGCAACCGCCGGCCGAGGCGGATCGCGTTTATCTCGCGGTGGTCGAGCGAGGGTTGCTGTGAATCCAGTATACGGAGGCTTCAATAATTTATCTGTCCGTGAATTTGTTCACTGGAGATAGGAATTTGATCGTATGGGGCTGGTAAGCTAAATCCAAAGACGAGATTGTTTATTGAAATCCGTGGTAAGTGTTGAATGGCCTTCCTATTTTTCTGATGTTTTGCACAAACTCAACTTATGTTGCTCTGTGTACAAAGCGGCTAATACTGCTTGCTTGATAATAGGATCCTATCCGTATGAAACTGAGAAAACGCGTTTGATATTAATGATGCATCGACACGGTACAAGTAGATAGAACATGCACAAGTGACAAGAGCACGCGGGTGGGTATTTTGCTTTGGTACATGAGCGAGTCGCTGGACACACACGTTATTAAAATGCATGTAACCTGTGCATGTGCCTCAACATGAGCAAGCAACATGCACCGTAAAGACTCACCCTAAGCTTATATCAAGAAAATTTCGGAAAAAGGAATTTTGAGACTCACGACTGATGCACTCTTCATCCCGTACGAGGGTACGTGGCCCAAACCTGAAAACAAAGTTATATATCACTTAAACTCAAATTAAAATTGAACATAGCAAAATTTACTAAAAGATACGTACCCATATGATGCGCGATTGTAAGGGGTATGCCAGACAACGGCTGTTGTATTTTGAGCCCGTTTAAAACCTGCAAAGACCAAATGATAAAATAGATTAAGTCATCATCATCTTCGCAAACATTTTCAGATTATTATGTCTCTTTTTGAGCACAAAAGTGGAGATAAGCGTATTCCGAAATGTAATTCAGTATACTGGCCAGTACACTGACGCCATATTGAAAATAGTGTTAGTGCTCGTATTACGTCATCATTACAGTCAATAAAAAAGTCAAAGTACATACAATGGGCATTTGTAAGTTTACAAATCTTAACAGTATAGTCGAGTATTAATATGTCCTGCATAATAGACATACACTCATTACATTGGTAGGGTATTGGCAGTGGAATTAATAATATTGGTCAAAAGTTTTATCTTGTATTTCAATTGATATCTTGGATCTTGTAGTACCTATGCTTTATCAATTAAAAATGTTCGTAATTTATTTTTAAATACTGGTTCGTCTAGAATGTCAATAGGTATTTTGCCAAAGAACCTTTTGTAAAGTAGAGCCGTTTTATAAATAAACTGTCGGAGGATATATTATATGATTTTATCTGTAACACTTGCTAAAAACCAACCGACCTGCTGTATATTGACTCCAATGTTATGTGAGGGCGCGGTGCTCTTGCTCACTACGAAGGGTATGTTGGTATGGTTCGAGGTACCGTAGTAGTACCTCATGCCGGCTTGCTTCATCTGGGACGCGACAGTCGGCAGCTCGTAGCGTCGGCTCCGGTACTTCACGCGCCGTGGGTGGTGGTCCTGGTATGAAGTGAACAGGATTGAAGAATAGTGATTCGAATTGAACCGTCTTTTGGATGAGGAAAAAATATTGGATAGGTATTTTTTTGTTTTCTTGTTCTTGGCGAGTCGATGGCATCAGTATTATATTTTACTTCTAAGCCTTGTTTTGCCGTGCCCTAACAGGGTCCATAATATGTACCTAGCTTTAAGCCCCTTGTGACATCATTGTAACATTATGGTATGCAAATAAATATGAATACTTAAGCTAACTAACTTAAGCAAGTTAACTTAAAATTTTTAAAGTAAGCTGTTTCGGGTTCGGTGGTGGTAAACGCTTAACGCGTTTTATAAGAGTAGCCTCAAGCAGTTTCGAAGGGGGTTTCGGGGATATAAGTAAATTCGCGAAACAAAGGAACTGAATTCGGAAAGAAAACAAAAAATGAACTGAAAACACAGTGCTGCTAACCTTTTTGATCTCCATTTGGTCCAAATTCTGCTCTAGAGGCCCCATGGACTCGTCAGTTTCACGTTTGGGTGGCAGGCGAACTGGAAAGACTAAAACAGTATAAAATATTTCATGTCTCCAACAACCTGCCTATCCTATCGCTTATTTTTTTAATTTAGCTTTGTTTTGTAAATCCCGTTTAGAAGAATTTGATTATATAACATTTCGTACTCTTCTTAATCAGGTAAAAATTGATAGTTTATCAATTAAAAACACGCTTTTAGCACGCGCGACTTTTTTGGATTAATTGGATTTGTAATGACGTTCCTTAGCTAGTCATGTAATGTCATCAGAACTCAGAGCGTGTGCAAAATTTCATCCTAATCGAAGACCGGGAAGTGGGTCAAATTAAAACTCCAAGATTTTCTTCTTACATACATAGTTACAAGTGAAGCTAATATAAGCGTGTTAAAAAGTGATAATGGCAGTGTGCTGGTTGGAAACTTGCGAAAACAAATGAAGTCTTATCACTCACTGGCTGCGCTGCGGGTTGTTCGAAAGAGATACCGCGGCCCTGCTACCTAAAAGGCCTACGACGGAACACGACGGTTTTTAGTCAGTAAGAGTCTGACACTCCCTCACCGCTGCTAACCCACAGCGGGAGGGGTCATTTGATGATTTTTGACGTCGTTAAAAAAAGTTTTATCGCTCACCTTTCTTTTTCCTCTCGACGGGCGGTGCAGGAGGCGGGGGCGCTGTGGTCTGCCTCCTCACGTCCGTGGGGCTGTTCCGACTCTTGTTGAAGAGTTCCACCACGGGACGCTCCTCCACTTGATGGGCTCCTGACGCAAAAGCTTCCTTCCCTTTAGGGGGAAAATTAACGTTAGACACTTCATTATCGTGGTAGTCTGAAATCACCAACCCGCATTGAGCAAGCGTGGTGATTAACGCTCAATCCTTCTCCTTGTGAGAGGAGGCCTATGCCCAGCTGTGGAACGATAACAAGGCTGTAACTTGACACTGTCTGTGTTGACTTGGTTGATGAATCAAACTTACCTGAGGAATGATGGCTTTTGTTGGAAGGCACACGGTGACGAACCGGCGGTGACGGTGGGGCTCCCCGCCATTGAACCGGCATTTGGTCTGCTAAACGATATAAAATGAGAAATGAATGTAGCTTTCTAATAGTCAAAGATTTTTTAAAATCGGTTCAGCAGTTTTTGAGAACAAACAAAATTTTCTTCTTTATAATCTATACCTACTAATATTATAAAGCTGAAGAGTTTGTTTGTTTGAACGCGTTAATCTCAGGAACTACTGGTCCGATTTGAAAAATTCTTTCAGTGTTAGATAGCCCATTTATCGAGGAAGGCTATAGGCTACTTTTTATTCGGGTTCGTGCAGAGGTTCCTGCGGGATGCGGGTGAAACCGCTGGCAGAAGCTAGTATTACTATAAATGCACAGATTAAAAATGAATACGTTACCTTCTTTAGGGATGACTTCCTTGGGCACGTGCCTCCGCCGACTGCCCGACTGTTTCCCTGGACGCGCATCTACGGGCTTCTTCGTACTTATCACTGGGCTGCAACTTAATCATTATACTATAGATTCTAATTCCGTAATTACAAATATGGCACGACTATCACGAGAGGCACGACAATATTTTTCTGACCTTCAACTTTCGAGGGAGCATTAGGGGTAAAAAGTGAAAAATGTAAGTAAATGTAAAGTAAAAAACTAAGTGAATATTTTTCTCCCAGGCTGCCTGCTCACAATTTTTGTAGGAGAAAAACAGAACACAATGATAGCAACAATGTCACGCAGAAATCCTACAAAAAGTCTGTCAGAAATTTCCAAAAAAAGCCGGCCTCGTCATCAGCCCTACAGAGTCTGACATGGGCGGACATCCAGAAGAACTTATGAAACTCACTTCTCCGAGGGTCGTTGGTAGACATCGAAGGCATCGTACTCCGCGCCGATCTCGTCCTGTCCGCAAGCCACCTCCAGCACTCCATCACTGGCGTCCTGTCCGCGCTGACCACAGATACCTTACAACAGTACACTTCCACTTAGAACATAGACAGGCATATAGATAAAACGTTTACTCAGCACTAACAGTTTTCCAGCGGTATCACCCGCGTCCCGTGGGAACTACTACCCTTACCGGAATAAAATATAGCTCATGGTACTCAGGAGCATTGTAGCTATCTAACAGTGAAAAAATTTTGAAAATCTGACAAGCGGTTTCAAAGATTACCCCCTACATAGCTCTTTATAATATAAGTATATACAAACAAAAGACAGCAACTAACGGCCGTTCCCAAAATTCTACTTATCTGATGTGCTTACTGGAGATAGAATTATGGCATTAGCTCCATATAACTAATATCAAATTACTATAACTAGTAATGTAAGCAAAATAACAGAGATAGAAACAGCCGTAAGCTCATCTCCCGAGCCTTTTCCCAGTAATGTTGGGGTCGGCTTCCAGTCTAATAAAAGTTAGGATGCGGCTGTGCACCTATGTTTTACAAGGAGCGACTGCTTATCTAACCTCAAGCCAGTTACTCGGGCAACTCTAAGAGCCCTAAGGCCGTAAGATACACAATAAATAAAGAAATATAATTACTATCTCCATCCGCCTGAGACCGCTGCCGCCGAAGCTTCGGATACGCTCGATGTTCTGAGCTCGCTGGATAATCCTATAGTAATAAAAAAAATGCTGTTAGTTCTTGAAGACCTGATGTATCATATCGGTCCATTGTCGTCCACTGCTGAACTGAACGCAGGCCTCCCCCTATGAATGCTTACCATCCCGGTCTTGGGCAGTACCTTGTGGTATTACAATAAGACCCAAGTTCACCGACAACAGTTGTGTAATTTGTCTTAAGACGTCAGTTTACTATATATTTTCAACAGTTTAACAATGGGCCTAAAAGTTCCCCCTAGGACAGCTCTCAGCTTCAAGGTAAGGAGATAGGAATCAACATCCTATACTGAATTCACAAAAGGAGATCAAACTAGCTTCGCTAAATAATGAAAGCTTACCGCAACGTGCTCCTGTCCTGGATGCCTGAAGGCCTGGTTGTACCCTCGAACTTGGCCCAACATCCGATGCTGTTCAACGGTGGCGGGGTCCAGGTATCCTCGCGTGGGGTTGGGAGGCACCTCCAACCGACGCAGTCTTGAGGCTTGCTGCGACACCTCTGTAATCAGCAAGGCTGGCACAATTTTCCTATGCTAAACTAAGTATATGAGGGCAGGGATACGAATCTGTTTGCATAATGTTCGACAATTTTTGGTGACCTATCTATCCAACCTGTGATGAGAAGAACGTTTTGCGAAAGTTGGATGGTTAGACTGTTTTGAAAAACTGTCGTGACAGTTATGAAGGGGTAGGTAAGAGCTTGCGCCCGTATTTTCTGCCTAGGCAAAATTATTGTCATTTGAACCAGGCAAGTACTCCTTGACAATCTGGTATCGGGCCAATGTCATTTTCTCTTCTATTCACCTCGTTACAATTAGGTTCAAAAAGGTCAAAATATTTGTACTGCTCAGCTATTGAGCAGAAGTTTAGTTTTACTAAAGTTAGGTGTAATTCTCTCTTGTCAAACTGTATGGCAGTTCGGAACTTCGCGCGTATGACTGCGCAGTAGGTATAGCCACGTGTGCTCGGAAGTTAGTTGTAAACGCCGTAGAGTTTGGCGCCAGATTTATGTAAAGGTAGGTACTAGTAACTGAACTCAGTAGTACTTACTTTTCTTAGGTTGCGTTCGCACAGTAATGAAGGGTACCTTGTCTGGTGTCTTTGGCGGATCAGATACTCGAGTCATGCTGAAAGACCCCAAATAAACATTATTATGAAAATACACGTGCCTATTGCAACACGAAAACTTAGAATATGTCAAATCAAATACCTAAGAGATTTTTGTTGAATTTTGTACGGGTCAAATTATATGACCAAAGTCGAAAACAGATAAAGGTCTGCTCTTCTACAGCGTCCTGAAGAAAAACTGCGTAAAATAAAATGTACCTTCGTTTTTTGAGTTTTCGTTTTCTTTTTAAAGATTTGATTAATTCAATTTTCTCCTGAAGGTCGTCGCATCTTGCTTCAGCTGTGGTGAACTGGTCATCCATCTCCGGTATTGAAGCTAATAAAATTATTTATACCTATGTAATCTGAGCTCTAAGTATAGGTGCCATATTCTTAACTTATGCTATGAGGCCAGGTTTAGATCTGACATCCTTTGTGGTCAAAGCACTGGGTCACAAAGGGATGAATGATAGAGATCTGTGCATGCAGCTGAGATCAGAATGTACGTACATAAATATGTTAGAAGAAATTAGTAGGTATACCTCTATAAGAGGAAGTTTCGAAGTGGCACGGGAAAACGTTTTAGTATGTGATGATGGGCAGTCACAGACATGTGATGCAGAGGTACGAGGATGGGCCCGAAGTACCAGATGTACCTCGAAATAAAATGGGCTAAATGCTGGAGCATGACTTAGTAATGTACTGTAGAGTTTATTGCCGGTTCTTGTCCATAAGATCCACTTCTAGGAAACGTGTAGGTAGTGTAGGAACCTAACTTTCTAACCTTTCGTGAAAACCTGCGATAGTCCAATAGTGAATTTAAAAAACTTTGACTTTAGTCTTGGCTCATTAAAAAACTGTTGTGGATTGACAGAGTTTACAGATAAAACTGCAGGTGCTTTCGCCCAATGTGAGGACTATTTCGGGCTGTAAAGGTAAGGGATTGAGGGCACAATAATTTTCTTGATATTCTAAATCAGAATTAATATAGACAATAACAGCCAGCTTAGCCAGCTGCGCAGGACATATTATAGTGCACGAGCATTTGCGCAGACACAAGTGCACTCCCTATTCCTTTACTCTCATAACCCGATGGGACGGCAATCCCACGACACGACCGGAAAGAGATCAGGAGAATAACATTATAACATTGTACGAACCATTCATGTCCAGCTTGCGCTCGGATCGAGTCCCCTCTAACACGACTCCAGCCAGGCTGCTGGAGCTCCTGTGACGCTTATCTACAATCATTCAGCATTATTTATATTTATAAACTACGCCCATATTCATGCAGAGAAAACATTCCTAGGTAAATGTTCCTAGATGTTATGACGCGTCAACAAGATTACGTCGTGTAGTCCTTTCCAAAAATGTATCTAAGCTGGAACTATACGAAATTTTCTCTGTATGACAAGAATGATCACCATCCACGTCCTAAGATTCCATTGTCGATGTTACGATTCTACGCCATTTTGACATAAATTCACTTATCCAACACAGTACCCACCCATAATTTCAATCGAAATAGAGAAGCAAATTAAAATTCTTAAATATAAATCAGAACTAAAAACACCATATTCATCGTTGGACGTCCAAATTCCTGTCAGCACTTAGAAGCGAACTATCCGGACCAACCTTTAGATAACTTTAAACCGTCGCCCATATTAACTTGAAATTTTCATAGCACCTACTTGAAAGCTTTGTGCTAATTTTAAATAAACAGAACGACTGATTAATAAATATAAAAAGGGAGTTATAATAGTAAAAGCACTAAAAAATCATTACGTCAAAGTTGTCAAAATAATATCAATCCTAGAACAACGAAACATCATATTTACTTCAAAATCTATGTGCTTGTGTTGGCGACAATAACACTGGCAGGCTATGGTGTCCTGTGAAAGCTAAAATTTATTGCAACAAGCTGTTTCCCGTGGTTTCACTCGTGTCTTTATAAATATTCAAAAACCTTTGTGCTACGTTTGTAGAGACCAGCCATTTCAGCTGCGTTTGGAAAGTTAATCAGTTATAGGTGTATTCTTTTTATATTCATAAAGCCTTGTACAGACAAGTCGTTCCAATGTACGTATAGTCGGTTACATATACAAAGTGTATTGAGTACGCGTAAAGACTGTAGCTTGGACTAAATCCAACGTGGTCCAGGTCTTGTCAGGAGGGGCCGTTGCGTACTGTAGGTACTGACTTATTGCTGCTGTGTCGCGTACATTGGAACGCCTAGTCTGTACTAGACTTAATGATTTGTGTGTTTATGCAAGCAATGCAAGGTACTGTATTACGGGTTCTGTTAATATTTGTGTTTACTTTCTTGATTTGCAGCAATTTCTAAAACATGTAGATAAATGCGGTACATTTGAAAATGAGTTTAATGAAAAGCAGTAAAACATTTGTTGATCGTTAAATAAGTAGAACAATATTTATGTAAGATTTTACATTGCTGCAGAGTGTCGTGAGTTAGGAAGTTATCTTGTTACATAAAATAAAATAAAACTTTTAGTTTAATCTCATTATATATTTATTCCATATACACCTATAACTACTTCTTGACACAAAGAACATATAACTGCACTGATAATGCATAAACATACAAAATAATCATTGTCCATGTAAATTACATGGAACACTAAATAAATATTAATTCAGAAAACTTGTTACCTTTTCCATGCGTAAAAAAGTATACAGTAGCTTATATATACATAAAAATGTAGTCATAATTTCGAGTACATGTATATTTGCTATAGTTGACATAATTAGCCCCCAGTCAGTAATTGTATTATATTTAATTATAATAATCATTAATTGCACCCTTTATATAATGAATCATTAGTATCAAGCGAGCTTCACAATGTACTGAGTTTGTACAGTGACAGAGAGAAGTGAATTGTTTGCTATTTTCAGTAATATGACGTATTTCTATTGTGTACCAAGCGATCTCTTAGGAAGCGGCGATCGCACGATACGCAAGTACTGGCTAACTGAAGCTACGTTATAAACAATACGCACCGTCTTATGCCACAAGATATATTTAATATATTAGGCGCAAACTCATTGATTCCTCGTTATTTACGTACAGGTAACCCAAATTTAGTGTCCGGTAAATGCAACTTTTATTTCATGGAATGATGAATTTATGTAATTATCAGTCCAAACTCATATTGCATGATAGACATTATTGTTCAATAATAATAAATTTACTCTGTATAGCGTCACAAAATTTAATTTATAGTTTGAATCACTTAGCGATTAATATTTGCCTGTTTTTAGAATATAATGCTAATTACAGTAGTTTGGTGTTTAGTAAATCTTAAGTGTTTTATATCAAACTTATTTTTAAAACTATGTAGAACACATCGAAATAATATAAAACACAAACGTGGACGGCCGTCTATACAGACAGGCGTTGTATTCATTAAAATATAATGTTTTTTAATAAAAGTTAGTATGTTACCAAGTAATACTTATAAAAATACATAGACGCACTGTGCATAGCAAATATTGTGCATGAAGTCGCTTCATTATGCTAGCTCACACTAGCGCAAACAATTTCGTTATCCGATCAACATCATTGTTTATTCTATAAATACAAAGTGATTGTCAGCATACAATTTGTTTATATCAGTCAAACTATATAATGGTAATTTAGATAAAAAAAATACTTTCTAATCCGCGTAATCAAACGCTAGAATTGGAAAAATTTATTAACCTACGTGATTATCGACGGATGATTACACCCCTTACAAATAGGGAATCTACAGAGCCATAACAGCCGTTAGTTACACATAATCCATTATATTCCATAAAATATCTAAGGACAAATAATTTATTGTGATAATAATTTTATTGGATTTGACAAAAAGCATTCGCAAGGCTTGCTTTGGCTCGTAAACTATGTGCAACCTCCAAAATTGTTTCACCATGCATAGTACAGGTTTAGTAGTAGCAGTTTATTCATTAAAACTGTATTTAGTGGTAAATAGGTACCAAATGAATGTCTGACGTTTTACTTAAGTAAAACGCCTACGAATATATTAATGTCACGTAATTATTTCGCGAACAACGAGTCCTGGTAGTTGTAAACCGATTCAGACTTATCTTTTATTTCTTTCTTTATTATTTAAAACGCAAATAGTACACACTGTGTATGTACTACGCCTAAACAAATGTACCTGTCACTTTTTATCTTAAAACAAAATTTTGTAAAATACAGACATTCCATTGAAAATTCAGCCCAACTTATGTTGAAAAGTATATAAATTTTTTTAAAATACATTTTATTGAATGTTTATAAATCGATATTTTATTAAAAGTAGCGTACACGTAATTTATGATTCTATTATATTTGAATACATTCCGGAAATATTTAATAGTCATTGTAAATAAAAGTTAATTGTTCGAAAACGTTTCGTATGAATAATATTATATGGTAAAATACTAAAATGTACGAGTGATGAGGGCAGTCGCGTGTTACGCATGCACGTGGTGGGGCGGTTCGACTCGGAGCCCCGACTCTTTACAGCAGAACACATTTCTTTTTCCTGGCGGGCTCTGGCGGCTCCAGCGCTGCTAGTATGGCCTCGTCGAATACGTTCTTAAGTCCTTTCTGTAAAGTAATCAACAAAAACTTCATATACTTCCTGTCTTATCTACAAATATGAGCATAATAATGTTGATTGTTGCCCGGGTAACTGGGTTGAAAAGGTCGGATAGGCAGTCGCTCTATGTCAAACACTGGTATTCAGCTGCATCCGCTTAGACAGGAGGGCAACTCCTACATAACTGAGAATAGGCTAGACAAATGATGATTGATTGATACAATCGAGTATTCCATTAATATAGGTCACAGTTTGTGTCAAATCTGATGTACCTACTTCTTTTAACAAAATGTTACTTTATGCAGAGTTCATGACATTCAACCCGTAATGAAAATATTTGCAACTTAGGTCATTCAAGCACCATTTTGTTTTTTCAACACTCTGGCAAAGACATTCATGTTTTACTAATACTCTGCAGACGTTTAAAATCACCCGATCTTTATTATGACGGCAACGACATTACTCTTAAACATATGGAAGTCATGTTTCTGCAAATATTATGGAGTTATTTGATGTCTCTTTTATATCGCAATTGGTTTGTATGAATCTGGTTCTTAAAACAAACATGTGTTGCTGGGGAGTTTGTTGCGCCATCTTTTCCCAGCAAACATATATAAGAAGTGGTGAAGGCAGGGCATTTTGGGAGCTATCTTTTCATCAGACGCTCAAAAAGTGCAGATTTATCAGCCTAATTTGAATAAATATTTTTAGTTTTATCAGAATTAAGGAAAACTTACAACGTTTTCTTTTGCAATATCTCTTACTGTTACTAATTTCTAGAATATTTTACAGATTGTTTTTGATACAAGCCTATCAAAGATATTTAAAAAATCACTCCATTTCAATGGTGGTTTCATACTTGAGAACAATGCAATGTTTTAGATGAGTGCCATTACTGAGCAGGGAATGAGCAGCTGGTTATTAAAAATATTACACATTCCATACAATGGCAAATGTTTTAAATTAGAATTTATTCTTGTTAGGTCTTTCAGGCTGGGGTTGTTCGCGCGAATCACCGTGGCCCTGGTACACAAAACACTTTGGAATGAGAGAGAGACTGTAATCAGGAAAGCCCACGTACAGAGCAATCCAAAAAAGGCACCCTATACAATATGACAAAGTGGTAGCGGATGATTGCGATATCCAAGATTAACCAAGATTAAGATAGTTATAAATTGCCTTCTAAAACAATAATATTATCGTCCATTTAGAAACGTTGGCTCAACATACAAATAAAGTATGGAAGACGAGGGATGTGTATAAACGATAACTACTGTCTGAGGCAGGGTTCCTTCCTTATCATAAATTTTATAGTCTCAGAAACGGATGGACAACTAGTATTAACATTCAAATAAGTAAGGAGACTAAGGTGATCAGATAACCTAACAAATGTCACAAATAGGCTTTGGATGCAGATTCCAACCTGATGCTTTCTTTATGCTATCTGATGAGGGAAGACTATCATAGGACGATCCTAAGGCTAAGATGATGAGGAAGGAAGAAAGCTACTGAGAAACTCTCCAACGTCTAGCTGTGCCCTATATTGTTTCTATATTATAAAATGTTTAATGTAAGTTTTGAGAATTATAATTTACCTGCGTAAGCGCTGAGCACTCGACGTATTTGACAGCCTTGAGTTCCTTAGCTAGTTTCTCCCCCTGTTCCAGAGAAACTGGCTTCTGTTTAATCTTGGCCAACTTTTCCATGGTGGCTGCGTCGTCTCGTAGATCTATCTGAGTGCCCACGAGGAGGAACGGCGTCTTCTGTTGATGATGAGTTATTTCTGGCACCCACTGTAAGGTAAATAAAATACACAAGTTAATATTGGGCTATTCCGTACTAGTTAAGGTGAAATGTATATGGTTGGTGTGTTATTTCTGGTACACACTGTAACGTAAAATAGATAGGTTTAGTTAGCTGGTAGCTTAGTTTAAAAAGTCGTGGTGGTCTAGTGGGCAAAGAACCAACCTCTCGAGTATGAGGGCGCGGGTTCGATTCCAAGTCAGGCAAGTACCAATGCAACTTTTCTAAGTTTGTATGTACTTTCTAAGTATAGCTTAGACACCAAATGACTGTGTTTCGGATGGCACGTTAAACTGTAGGTCCCGGCTGTCATTGAACATCCTTGGCAGTCGTTACGGGTAGTCAGACGCCAGTAAGTCTGACACCAGTCTAATCAAGGGGTATCGGGTTGCCTGGGTAACTGGGTTGAGGAGGTCAGATAGGGCAGTCGCTTCTTGTAAAGCACTGGTACTCAGCTGAATCCGGTTAGACTGGAAGCCGACCCCAACATAGTTGGGAAAAGGCTCGGATGATGATGATGATGAGTTAGCTGGTAGCTTGTTAGTGTGAATGTGAAAATAGTTGTCTGTTTTGTACAAAATTAGTTAGTGAGTTATTTCTGACCCTCTCTGCAAGGTTCAAATACAAAGGTTAAGATGGTGGTTCACTAATGTGAATGTGAAAGTAATAAGTCTGTTTGTTTTGTACACAACTAATTAAAATTGCTCGGGCCCTCCCCGTGAGTAGCGACATACTCGTATGCCGTGAAACCGATTGCTACACCACGATGACAAGTCAGAGAATTCACTTTGGCAGTCCACTCTCAAAGTCCGCTCTGCGCGGCATCTCGATCAACATTAAAAGAAATTTGGTATGGAGTTTTAGTGAAATGTGAGCAAGGACACATAATGAAGACATGATGGTGTATGAGAAAGATCTAAAGCTACTTTTTATCTGTGCCTCTGTCTACTCTGTATTAATGTTATCTATGAGGTAGTTCCTCTGTGACATAGGTGGAAGGGAATTAATAAGTTTGCTTTGAAGATAGCATAAAAAATCTACTTCTTATCTTCAACATCATCCATTTACAGCATTAATATGCAGATCACTATTACCCAACACCGATACAAACTAAAACATTTCACAACAAATTATAACACAATTTAGGTATTTGCAACATGTTTAGCAATTAACCAACGCTATTAATTATGGACTTACTTTTTCCTTGACATTTTCAAACGAACTGGGGCTCACTACACTGAAGCAGACGAGGAAAACATCCGTCTGTGGATAACTTAGCGGTCGCAACCTGTCGTAGTCCTCCTGACCTGAAAACAACATATATTACACATTAATTAAATAAACACTATATTTTTTTGCCATGTTTAAATACATAACTGCGCCATTTTTCCAATTAATACAAGAGTTCCGTTATTTTTGTACACAGATCTGTACATTTAAGGAAGACTTTAGTAAGAATGACGTTGTTTAAAATTATTCCTATGTTTACCATTCCCTTCACATTTGACAAAATAGCAAAAACCTTACAGTAAACAGTAATTGCTAATAGGGTGACAAATTACACTTATGTGCCAAACTAATCAAGATAATGCCAAAAATACAAATAACCCCTGCACTCGAGAGACATTTAATGATCACTTAAGTCACTACTTAGAGACGGATTGTTAAAGAAATCCTTAATAAAGGAATGGCTTAAACGAGAGACTTCTCTGAGTGCGGTGGGAAGACCACAATATTTACCTGCAGTATCAAAGAGACCCAATGTGTAAGGCTCTCCTCCAATCATGACAGTAACTGCATAGTTATCGAAGACAGTGGGCACATATTCCGATGGGAACTTGTTGGTCGTATAGCTGATGAGCAGGCAGGTTTTACCCACGGCTCCATCGCCCACCACCACGCACTTGATCGTCTGCATATCGGTGAATGTTTGGTAACTTCTCAACAGATGTCTGCGGTGACAACTTTACACAAGCTCGAGTTATGCTCAGACCATAGCAACCCGCACAAGTCTGGAACAAAAGAGGTTGTGTGTTATGAGCTGTCTGAATGTGTAATTACTTTTTACTTGTTGCTGTATGGAGATTGAGGAAAACTACAACACAAAGCATATTAAATAATTTTTAGACTTACATACAAGTTTCAATTTGAGCAAAAAATATGTCACCAAATCGCATAGCAAATAAAAACAATAAACTTATACGCTTTTTTAAGTTTTTCTTTATGACAAACTTAGTAAACGTCAATATCGACGATTCTATCACCGACAAGTGAAATCAGAAGCAAGAAGTTTACACCTATCCATGACAGATCTCATTGTTTGTTTTTAAAGCATTATTCCTAATCAAGGATTGCTAACACATTATTTTGATAATATTAATATTACATGCCCAAATATGAAAACAAAATTCTTTATATACACTTTTAATTACCTATATGCACATAAAAAACTATTGTTGAAAAATAGTCCAGGTTGATACCACTGCAGCATGAATAATAAATAAATTGAGGAAAATATTGCGTCAATAGGATCAACTGTTGGTAACATTGTAGCCTATACTAGCCTGATAAGCACCCATTTACATGTAAGAGAAGCTTGTATGATATCATAAACAAACAGTTTACGGAACTTTGTCTATGGTACTACTGTGAAGAGGTAGTTTATGTTGTAGTGAGTTTTTCGGGGTTATCTCTGGGTCTTCCTGGAAAGACACTTTTTTATGAGTGTCTGACTCTAATTTATCCAGACATGGGAGAAACACATGGGTAGCAGACTAAATCACAGAATAAAAATCTGCACATTTTGTTCAGAGATTAAAGAGAAACAAGCAATTAGGATTCAATCAATGATACAAAAATGGTTTGTGGTAGCTTATCCCTACTTGTGTTAATATAAATAGCAAATGTTCATCACACGTTCTCCCTTGAATACACTTTCCTCTTATGCATTTAATTATCTGTCCGTCTGTTTGTCTAGCTTTCAGGTCAAAACTACTGCACTGATTTAAATTAAATGTATTACACAAATAGTCTAGAGCCTAGAAAAAGGACGTGGGCATTTTTTATCCCGATGCGGGAATTAGTACCCTCGGGACACTGGGGGAACCTCTGACGTTCGAATTCGAGTATTTGTATGTGGGGTAAATATAGCCATATAGCATAGTTAATATATAATATTCTGAGCCCAATAACAAGATTGTAATACAAAATGGTTCAACAGTCAAGTTTAGTACACAAACATGATTCATTATTGTAATATTAGTCATTAGGATGGCATTTGCAATGCAGCATTCAGAGATAAATGATAGCTATTAGCCTTGTATCTAAATATGGACCTTTGGTTACTACTCTGAGAGTTAAATACCAGTAAATAGGAGCTCAGCAATATATAAATAATAATAAATAGGTACTAAGATTTTTTATTTTGAGTTTGCTAAAACAAGATAAAATTGGCCTATTAAATTTTAAGCTTTAAATAATAATCAAAAAAACATCTAATCTACTAACTAATAAAAGGAAATAACTTGGAAGAATAATAAATAGGCCATTGTTTTTTATTGGGGGCATAACAGCAAAAAAACAATACATAGAAAAATGTTTAAAAATGAAAAAATATATAGCATTTTTCTAATGAGTGATGGAAACTATGAGATCACAAATATAAAAATATATAAATGTATTCATATATCCTTTCACTAAGAGCATGATTCTATGACATTTAGATGCATCAACTTGTTAAATTCAGAATTCTAAACACATGATTTGCATAAGCTTAAAATCTCCATTCATACTAGGTCAAAACATCTATAAATATATGTTTTTGTCTAAAATATTGAACTGATCAAGGAAAAAGGTTCTAAAATGACAAAAAAGTAAAAAAAAAAACTAAATAATTCTAAAAGAGAGTAGGATTTATCATCAGAGATTATATGTGATCATTGGAACAAAATAATAATATTTGGCTTTAATGAATTCATGACAAATTCCATGGAAATAAGTCATAACTGGGAGTTTCCTGATGCAGGTAATACACAAGGGGAAAACTGTATATGTACAGGATGCCACATAATTATGTTGATCTATCTACAAAGTCTACATTTTACATTGCTAAAGTAACAAAAAAAATATTTAGTAAAAAAGCCACTGTGGCCTAGTGGATAAAGTACCAAACTCTAATTAAAAGTGTAGGTTCGGTTCCAGATCAGGCAAGTAAACAAGACTTTCTACGTTTTTCTTGGTGACCAATAACTATTTAATTAAAAGTGAAGAAAAATATCTTGAGGAAACTTGGACCATAATAGTCTGTAATCACCAACCCGCATTGAGCAAGCATGGTGATTAATGCTCAATCTTTCTCTGTGTGGGAGGAGGCCTGTGCCCTAGTGGGTGATAAACAAAGGCTGATGATGATGATGAAGTTAACAAATACCTATTTAAAATCAAAACATAAAATTGATGTGACCAAATATTGATAAGATAAGCACAGCTGATAACAGTAATCCTAATTTATAAACAAGTTTAACTTTATTGTGGTATTACAAAGTAGTCACATATTAGAAATACCATTTTGATGAATATTGGTCTGTGTCCTATTTTGTGTAAAAGGAAAAATTATCTTTTAACTATTTAGAATTCCCAAACTCCAAGTCCTTTTGAATAAAAGGGAAAAGATTTAGATGAAATTATCTATGGTCATTTCTTATCATTGTTGCCTATTTAGTTTTTCTAAGATATTGTAAGTTAAAATAATATTTTACACAAGAATCTTCGCAGACATGATGGCTATGCAGAACAATACAGATTCGCATGTGCAGCTACATTACTGAAGCAGGTCCTTATGGTAACACAATGATTACACTATATCATAACAATATGTTACAAACTGCATACATTGTTAATTTTCATTGTTCATGGTGTAACCATTGATTCACATTCACTCCTAATTATATTTAAACTATATACATAGGAACTCCTTGATGAATGTTATTAGAAACTTGATAATAGAAAACATTTGCCTAATCACCAACACAATTAATTGAATTAACAGACAATAGTTGTTCTGTATCTCATGAAAACAACAATAATCACAATAGAATTGTATATATGGCACAAACAAATAGATACTTGACAATTTCGAATCTGACTAATCAATGTAGGCGTGTGAAATGTACGTGAATAACTCGCATAGCAAATAAAATAAGCAATTTAGATACTACATTCCCCACTCACGATATAGGGCAATGACCCCAAAAGGGGTCATGTAAATAAAAGTCTGTGCTGATTTTCAGTACGCTAAAAAACAAAGACATGTCTCTAGATGCATCGACGGCGCAGCGGGCTTGCCTGTGCGCCGACACTCATTGGCATGCCTTCCTGTGCGCTTCCGTCACGACTGTTGATCTCAATAAATGAACACACATACAGGCACATACCGACATGTCCGGCGCACCCCAACTCAACAGTATTCACTTAACACTAATTAATCTACATACCGGTGCAGTTATATCCATTAATGATAAGTTTTTTTACATAATCACGTCACAATACCTTTGACGTCCATTTTGTGTAGAGTCCGAACACAAGTAACTCGCTATCATGTCTATAAAGTTAAACTAATACTTTTTGGTATATGTTTTACTTACCGTATGAAGATGTAACAATATCAAATCAAAAAATTTAGTTGTCTCTCGATATAAATATGTTGAAAACTACAAAACTGTACGTTGCGGGTTGGGTCATTGACGGTGACGCCATTGATTGGGCAAATAGTGATGTGCTTCGTTGGCGCGTGTTAATCGATTCAGTTATATGTTACTAACACGCATATTTGTAGTCGATTATTTATTAAACTCTTACGTAACTGTAACTAATAATGTAATAAAATAGCAAAATTCTAACAAAATAATTAAATAAAAATTACCCTCGAGACATTCGCGATTTCCTGCTGGACCAATTTGAAAATTCACGCAAAACTACTGGATGATTTTTAATGAAACTTGGAAGTAATATAGAAGTTAGAAGTAAATCCTTCGAGAGGGATATGAAACCACGGGCGAAAGCTAGTTGTGTAGTAAGTTATTTCTCTATTTCATAATATTGGTAGTTCTCTATTAACTGAAGGCTAAAAGACTTAAAAAATATACATACGTTCCATCAAAATGAAATAAATAGGTAATTTCGTTATTAATAAAATCGACGAACGACGGCAGCACTATTTTATTTATTTGTTTAATTTTCCAGAGACAATTAGTACGTTGTCGACGATTCAATCATTTTCATTCAGTCAACGTAGAACATTACTGGCCGTTAGTCGTTGACAACTGGCGGGAAAGAAATAATATTTTAAATTCGGAATTTGTCATTCGTAAAAAAATTGTTGTGAAATTCTTTTCTTGCCTGAATATTTGGTCAGAAAAATCAAGAGAATTTTAAATAAGTGAATAGATTGTTTCCTTACGGTTTCATTCATACTAGTAGAACGCATAATATTTATCTAACCTCAAAATGTTGCTACTGGGAGATGTTTTTCCTAATTTCACTGCAAATACGACCGTCGGACAGATAGATTTTCACGAATATCTCGGGGATTCGTAAGTATTTCAGGCAATCTAAAAACCGGCGCTATGACACCAATAAACAAGGTTCAATTCAGTAGTAATATTGTGTAAATTAATAAATTGATGTTTTGTTCAGTGCCCTATTGTCTTTTGTGGGAATACCATAATAGGCACGGTTGTACATATTTTCAACAATGCACATTTCTTTTACATCTACACAATAAACAGTGCAATAAAGTTGACATTATCAAAGGTCAGGAAAATCAACAAGTGTCCATCAAACAATGAGCATTATGCAGAATGTAAGATGACCCTCTATCGCCATAAATATTTACTTATGAGAAAGGAAATATCTTTCAATTCTTATGCCGAACTCCACACAATGTTCCGTTCTATTGTGAAATACTTCTATGTAGTCAGTTCTTATGCACACAACCCTCTGCTACATAAAAGTTTTCCCAAAATAAATTACCACAGTCAACCTAATCATGGCTAATATGTTGTTTACATAATATTATGTATTGTGTAAAGTATCCACGGCGTTTCTTGCTGGTTCTTCTCCATGAGACCAACTCCTTGGAACCAAGCAAATAGCTTGAATTTTCATAAGGTCCATTTGAAATATGTTTTTTTGACTACGACTTTGACTTTGTTTTACAGATGGGGCATCCTATTCTCCCACCCGTCAGATTTCACTCCGGTATGCACCACAGAACTGGCAAGGGTTCTGACATTGATGCCAGAATTTCAGAAGCGCAACACCAAAGTTATTGGCCTGTCCTGTGACAGTATTGAAGCTCACACGGAGTGGGCTAAAGACATTCAGTGTTATGCAGGTAATATGCTTTTAGAATAACCATGTTATTATGATGAATAGTATGTAATTTTAGCCATCGGAGAACTTTGTACAGGTGGTTGCTGGTATTCTCTAATATCAGTAATTCAATGAAAGTAAGAAGAGAAGCAGAAAAAATCATAGTACAGTTCTTTTATTGAGTCAAAAATGATCAGTTTCTATCTAGAATTTGCATTCTGCTTTATGTATAGACATTTTAAGAAGTGGTCATCTTGAAATGACTTAATTGAAAGACACAGGCCTTTTCTCATATAGAAACAAGTGCTACAACTTTGCCTCGAGGCATTGGTGAAAGTGCAGGTTTCGTTAAGATGTTTTCCTTCTCCTATACTCAGCTATTGGTGACTAAGAAATACATACAGACATGCAAATAACTTAGACTGCCCAGACTGCTCAACTTGCGGTTGTCAAAAGTTCTCATATGGTTTGCTTGACCAACAAAAACACAATTGGTTTCCAGGTGTCAATGAAGATGAGAAATTCCCCTACCCAATCATCGAGGACAAGAACCGCGAGATTGCTTTGAAGCTGAACATGGTGGATAAAGATGAACTGGATACTGCTGGCATGCCGCTCACCGCCCGAGCCCTGTTCATCATTGATCCTCTGAAGAAGTTTAGATTGTCTTTCCTCTACCCAGCTACTACAGGCAGAAACTTTGAGTGAGTTTAAAATGTTTACTATAGATTATAAGCATTTTATTTTTATGATGGGTTGTTACTGCCTTATTGGCCTAGTAGTCACTTAGCATGACTGCAGTGCACGGAATATCTGGGGCTCCATTACAGAGTCCAAATTATTTCATAATGCAAAGTAAATGTTGGTCCTGTCTGATCTCTCCGGTTGTGTCAAATTGGAGACACATCTGGCTATGAGAGTGAAGGAATAAAAAGTACACCTGTGTCACCATAATTATGGAACTTAGAAAATTATTTCGTCATTCTTACATCATTTAGTCTGCAATATAGAAGTAATGAATCATCTCACCATGTGAAGTTTCGAATACTAGCTCCAAATGTGACTTGAGTAAAATCAGTTAACATTTTCAAGATGACTTGAACATTATTATTTTTTTACCTTATAAAGTTATAAACCAGAGCCAGCAGAGCAGAGAATTTATACTTTCAATAAATTGAAGCATTTTCCTTGGAGCATACCTACATAATCACATGTTGGTGCTTTTTTATTCGCATAAGCACACTGTCGATCTACATATTTCTTCAAAAAAATATACAGTTCTCATTCAATACATAAGCAATTGGCAATTGCATTAATTCATAATAAAGCATCCTGCATCTTGTACCTATTTAAAGAACTGCATCTCAGAGCCTGAGTTAACTCATCCATTGTTACATCTCTGTCATCCGAGCGTCGTGTTATCATGCAGTTCTGATAATATTTATCCTTGAGAGCGACTGTCGTTTATCGCATTGTCCGCCAATAAGAATGGAATTAGTTTACAAAAGTAGTCGCTTGACGACGCGACGAGTCGACTTTGGAAGATATGATACGCGAATTGAATAATATAAACATCTGAGCTAATATTGATACACAGTAGTTTTTGTTAATGCTCTTTCGTCATGTTAACGGTTTGTTATCGGTATAATGAATTAATTTAAGGAAAAACAGATCATGCTTGAGGAATTTGTAGCTAAAAGTCGCACGTGTTGATCGATCTTAAGGTCAAGCGACGCCTGGTCGGTCCGCGGATGGGTGGGTGACCATCTTGTCATGATGAATACCTTCGTGGTTTGAAAGGCTCGATAAAACGGATCCTGGTTGCCATTTGTATTTTTATTTATATCGTATCTTTAGAAGCCAGAGAGTTGGACTCCCAATTCAGTCCAGGGTTATTGTGTTGCCCATGTTACTGGAGGTGAGATAGGCAGTCGCTGCATGCAAAACACTCATAATTCAGCTGCATCTGGAAGCCAACCCTAACGTAGTAAAAGGCAGATCATATATTTAAAAAATGCAATATTGAATAACAATGTCTTCTTTATTTTTAAAAAGCAGTGAAAATCGGAGCTAATGTTTTCTGTTTTCGCATTTCAGTGAGATTCTGCGCGTGTTAGATTCCTTGCAGCTGACTGATACAGCCAAAGTGGCCACCCCTGTGGACTGGAAGGTGCGTTATCTTATTTTATCTATGCATATGTTAAGCTGCATAAATATTGTACAAATAAACACTGTTTAAATATTTTATCTGTAAGTATGATAAGAATAGAAAAAAACTATTTTCGTGACATTTGGCAACTCGGGCGAATCATAGGTATACAATATCTATAAAATTATATCGAATGTTGCTTATAACGCAAAATAATATTCTACCTTTTGTCCTCTGCTTCATGGTACTCAAATGTAAATTCGAACAAAACGTGCATGTGCAGAACGTAAATGGTTTCAGGGGACAAAGTTTGTTGACGAAAACCGTACAAAAAATCCTGTCGATTAAGTCACAAATAACTAAATGGATTGTAATACGGTTTTCATATATTAAAGTTTCTTTATATAATTTATCCCTTTAAAATCATTAAGATCTAGACATACTTATTTAGCTCCAATCAGTTTATGCCCACTACACTGAGGGTAATATTTTTCAATAATTAAATTAAATATAATTTAGGCTTTGAAAGACCCGTGGCTAAGCAACAACTGCACAGTGGCACGGTCGGTCGGTCTTTTGGTTGGTGACTATCTGGTCATGACGAGTTCGTGTTTCGGAAGGCACGAAGGCAAATTGGTGGTCCCGGCTGTCAATTGGCCTTTTGGCAGTCATTACGGGAAATCAGAATCCAGAAAGTTTGACAACCAGTTTTACCAAGGCGTACCCGGTTACCCTCTTAACCAAGTTGAGGTGGTCAGATAAGCAGTCGCTCCATGTAAAACACTGGTACTCTGCTACATTCGGTTAGACTGGAAGCCGTCCCCAACATAGCTGGGAAAAGGGTAGGCAGATGATAATTCACACACTTGTTCTGCTCCACTCAGTTTAAGCCCACTACTATGAGTATAATATCTCACTTTTAATAATTTCATGAAATAATGTATAATTTAATCTTCAACAATTACAGATGGGAGACGACTGCATGGTACTGCCAACTGTGCCCGAAGACCAGATCCCCAAAGTGTTCCCCAACGGAGTAGTCGCGGTCCCCGTGCCTTCTGGCAAGAACTATCTCAGGAAGACCAAGTGCCCAAAAGTCTAGCAAACTACTTAGCACTAAGGGCTATATACACAGTGATATTATATCTATCTCGCATTGTTATTCCTACTTAGAAATTATCTTATGTGCACATATTATGTAAAGTCTGTTGAAAGTTTAATAAAGGTTTGTTTCAATATGATTGAACATTGTTTTTGATTTTTGTAACTTTATTTATACAGCTGTTTTCGATCTGCTTCATCCGCATTCCGGGTCAATTTCTTCCCGTACCCGGATAAAATATAGCTTATATTACTTGGGAATAGTGCAGCTTTCCAATAGTGACAAAATTCAAATCGGTTCAGGAGTTTCGGAGCCTTCAGGATACAAACAAACAAAATATGTTTCCTCATTATATTTCAGTACAGAAATTAGGTTTTTTTCGAGTTTGAGACAGTTGTTAATTGAATGGTTTGTCTTTCTTAACTCACTCGTCTTGTTACACCTTCACGAAAAACGGCTGAACCGATTTAGATGAGTCTCAAGTACTTGAATAGGTACATAAACTATAAGGACATAAACTATAAGGAACAGCATAAGTCCTGTCCGACTATACTCGATGGTGGTAAAATTGTTACATAGGCTACGTTCAGATGACAAGCGCACAGCACACGTTTACAACTACATACATTTTATTCAGGCTGTACATGCTAATGCAAGTTAGGCGTTATAAAATGTATGTAGTTGTAAACGCGCGTTATCAAAATGCGCGTTGTGCGCTTGACATCTGAACGTGGCCTTAAAGCTCGTGGCTATGTAGGTAAGAGCCAATCGGGTCGATAGAACAGATCGATCATAAGGGTGATAAGTTCCCCCGTGGTTCGTTTATTTGAGAATATTTGGCAACTTATAACTGATAGCGCCTGGAAATAAATGCGTAGCAATACGTAGAACAGTAAGTGTATGTGAACACTCATGGTATTTTACAATAATGTGGGTGCACCATGATCCAGTGTCAGACGTTTATTACTAACTAAACCTACGTTTATTCCTTCTCGAGCCCTTTATTTTCCAAGATCTGAACTGCATTTGGATGAGCTTGTAGAACTAGACACTTCGCCGACATGGACCTGTGGTAGCTAGACGGACTGATAACGAACCAACCATAATTCACTGCCCTCCGACTCGCGTCTATGGTGGCCGACAGACATCTCCAGAGACCCGGCGACCGTGGTGTCTGCCGCTTCTAGGCGGCTGGGATGAGAGGATCGCTGCCACAAATGCTCCGGTGCGTTCTTCGCTGAAATGACTGCTTAGTGCTTCGCAGAACCATGGCTCGCGTCCTGGTGTGCAAGCCATAAGGAGACGACGATACTCATTATTGCTCATCTCAGGAGTAACCTTCCTACAGCTGTTACCTACCTAGGTGCATCATCTTATTTACTGACCTATATAAAGCCTCTTCCCACAAGAAACCCACATGAAACAGTAACTAATTAACGTATGTAACATTATCACATATCGCTAGCTAGAACTTACTATTTACTTCGATAGCAGGTGTCCTTACTAAGTCGCCTTTCTCATAATCGCTTGTCTATCACCTCGCTTCATCCGGCCGGACCACAAAGTAAGTGACCTTCATGTGTACACAACCACGTGTTTAGAAAATTAAAACATTAATCAAACATTCGTGTGTAAACCACTTTTGTTTACGGTCGAATATCCGCTAGATATTGAGGTGTAAACAGGGAAGAAATTGTTTTTAAACGAATTAAAAATAGCAAGTTGTAGTTTTAAATAGTTGATTAGCATAATGCATAATCATGATATTAATTGTGGATCACCTTAGTGTCGGATATCGGCCTCTCTCGAGCTTGAGGCCATAATGCATAACAATGTTTATTTGTGTTTCTAATTTGGCATTACAGTCAACAACACTAATCAAGGTAGGTATGTTTTTTACTGTACTCATACAAATTAAGGAGAGAGAAAATCGTATCAAAGGAGCTTAGAGTTTTTCTTTCTAAGATGATTGTTAACAGACTTCTCAAAAAGGAGGTTCTCAATTCAGATGTGTGTATTATTTCTCAGGCCAGATGTGTTTAACATTTTTAATTAGGTACGGTACAGTTCCACTTTTAAAGCCCGTCATTCCAGCAAGTGCTGTAAAGTTGCATTATGAAAACTACATGCATAGCCTGTGAGTGAAAAACCTTTAGCCTCCGGTACCTATAGTTCGGCCATTCAGAGAATGCGTTCCTGACACGTCGCGATTGAACTGACGACGTAACTACATTCATTGATTATTGATATAATAATGTTGTTTTAATGCTCCTCAATTGTTAAAACGGTAAACAACCAGCAAAAATATTTTTATCGTAACTGCAACGCCATTGCAAAGTTACGTCGTCAGTTCAATCGCGACGTGTCAGGAACGCATTCTCTGAATGGCCGAACTATAATAGACAGGTCCTTTTATGGAACAACCTCCTGAATCAGATCTTTAAACCCAGCATATACCTACCCTACACACAAGTAACATTACAAATCCGACAGTATCATCAGCTATTGATGAAAATCGAGTATTGTCTTGTTAGGTACTAAGTTGTCCGAGAGATGTCGCTAGTCGGCCGTTCATAAGCCGATATTTCGTAGACCGGTCGAAGAAACTCTGATTTTGCGCGGTTTTTTTTTAATTTTGAAAATAGTGCAAGGTAATTTACTTCCAGGAATAATTGATCTAATCTCTTCTTACATATATGGAACAGTTAAGAATTGATATAAAAAAATATAAGTAGCAAAAAAGGTAACTAATACCCATCTCTGTTCCAGTATGCGGCCTGTAAAATAAATTCATATTGGGGGGTACCTTGAGATGTTGGGCTTCTTTGCCTACCCCCTTTAGATCGTTAGCCGTAAGTCCAGCAGCTAATTTAATACTCAATTTTATGATATCCTCTACCTAAAGATGACTTAAATAAAAATACCTATAACTATCTATGATTTTATTAGTGTAACATCGATTTATCCCATTTTATAGGTTCACTAAATGTTACCAAAACTAAACTCGAATTTTATTTTTATAATTTCAATATTTTCCTCCTTATATCGTCATAACTATTATTTTGAATTTGTTCCTAATTTTGAAGTAGGAGGTAGTCGGTTTTATTTTAGTTTCTTTTCCAAATCTAAGATTGTTGCTGACCTATTTAATTAACCATCCCTGAATGAGTTATCGAACCAGCAGGAAAACCCGAGGAGCATACAACTGTAACAGTCGAGGGCTGTGGGACGCTCAGCGCACTGTGGCAAACTCCCGCGGCAGCAGTGAAAGCCCACTTTCATCGGAGTGGGGTCCCACCACGAGCACAACAAAAGTGAACGTCGTTGCGTGCGCGTGAGTGGCAGTACGTCTCGAAGCGTGAGCCGCGCGTGTCGTGCGTATCGTAGTATCGTGATGCTTAGATGGTGCTTGGTGGTGTTGCTCGCGGGCTCGGTAGCGGCGGGTGGCCGCCTGCCCCGAACCTCCCCGCCCTCCCCCCCAACTCCTGCGCCCTCAGCCCCCCCAAGGCTGCCCCAGCGGAATCTCACCCTCGCCTCCAGATCTTCAGTACGAAACAGGTCAGTGACAACCCTAATTTACGTCCCCGAAAACATATTGTAACTGAAGTTAACAAAGTTCACCAAATATTCCGACTATGTATTCCAACAAAACCGTATCAAGTTACAGTAATTTGCGAAACCAACACTGCCCTTTATGCGTACAACACCTACTTTTCGTTGCATAATAGTGATTAAACTTAACTTAGGTTCAATGTTTTTCTTATGCTGATGCTCGGAGTGTCATGGCACCTAATATTATTTAGATTCGCTTAACATTGAGTGTGTATTATGTGATAGCGGTGGGTGCGTAGTGAGGCAAGAGTTAAGAGTAGCCGTGCAAGCTTTTGTGCATAAAGTTGTCAAGTACAACGACTATAGCTAACCGCGCGGTGTCGGGGCGCTATCAATGAAATACTACGGCCATCGGCCTAGTTTTGAAATTATTGGTGATATAATATCAGAGCAGGCTCGATGGAGCGGGTGTCGCTAGCGGATTTGCACGAAAAACGCGTTGGACTACCTTTACTTATGCCATAGATAAATGTTCGCACAGAAACGACAGTTCCTTCTGGAGCGAGTGATATAATACACAAGCAAGTTGCCCCATGATGTAACCCATGCGACAGTTAAACTAAAAAAACCGTAAAGCCTATCATTAATAACGATGTTGAAAAACAAAATGTTCACTTTCGTTATTTTGCGCAATGAACAAACTCCGCTCGGCATTTCCATAATTATAGAATTTTATATAAAAAATAAACGATTAATATACTGTTCTGGCTGTCAGCTTACAAAATTAACTCCATAAATATCTGTTAACCAATCATTTCATAACTAATAGATTTGATATATCTAATTAGAGGCCCTATATACGAAACTTTAAGCAAACTCATTGAACGTGTATTAAAAGCAATTTTCTTACTTTTCTTTTTGTTAATGTGGAGAAATGAAACAGTTTAGTACAATTTCAGATTGCTCCAATTTCTATTCAGAACCTCAGGTCTGAATCGGGTTTCAGTTTTAAACACCGGCGCAAAGAACCAACCTCTCGAGTATGAGGGCGCGGGTTCGATTCCAGGTCAGGCAAGTACCAATGCAACTTTTCTAAGTTTGTATGTACTTTCTAAGTATATCTTAGACACCAATGACTGTGTTTCGGATGGCACGTTAAACTGTAGGTCCCGGCTGTCATTGAACATCCTTGGCAGTCGTTACGGGTAGTCAGAAGCCAGTAAGTCTGACACCAGTCTAACCAAGGGGTATCGGGTTGCCCGGGTAACTGGGTTGAGGAGGTCAGATAGGCAGTCGCTTCTTGTAAAGCACTGGTACTCAGCTGAATCCGGTTAGATTGGAAGCCGACCCCAACATAGTTTGGGAAAAAGGCTCGGAGGATGATGATGGTCTCCCGTGGGAACTAATTCACGCACCCGGTAAAAAGCTTAAAACCTTCCGCAATAAATGAGGTAACGGACCAGTAGTTCCCAAGATTAGCACGGACACAAATAAATTCTTCAGACGTAGGTACGTTGATCTACTTAAGTATGTGCAATTTTTCCCAGTTGTACTCTTTGAGATTGCATGTTTTTATTTCATCATAAAGATTATATATTCTGAAACTGTATTTGTTGACGATAAAACTTTGGCTTCACGATCGTTTGTTTTTTACTTGTTTGAAGATTGAACATTTAATATTTGTTCTTATTAAAAAAATCTCCCGGCGGTTTCAGCCGCGTCCCTGGCAATATGTGTTCCCGTATATAAAATTCGTAAAAGTTGTCTCTAGCCTGCTAGAATTGATGCAATTTTTCAATCCTGTAATTCCTGAAATAAGCGTGTGAAAACCAAACCATATAATAATCTCCAGCTTTATATCCTATTGATTAGGCGCATTTTGTATACAAGAAAACATACATCTTCACATATCTTCCTTTAGCAAAATTAACATAATAACAACATTTTCATACGCCTATGTCTTTAAAAAAGTTCAACGATAAAAAGTTTCGTTGCAAAAAAAAGCACCTATCCAAATATTTCCACGATTCTAAATTAAAAAGTTGACAGTTACAAACGTTGGCTTTGTGACTCAATATATTATTTATTTTAATTAATTCTACGCATTATTCAGACGCAAGTACCGCTATATTTACCGGAGTTTTGTAATAATAAACCTGTTCTATTGATTTTATAAATATTGTTTAAAAAATAAATTGAAGTCAACGTTCTCCGAAACGAAATGGCAAATAGTCTTTTAGCTTTTTAGAAAAAGCATGCGGAATTCAAAAATAGAAATTGCTTTTGAAGAGATTTTTATTTTTCCATTATGCATATTAGGTAAGTAAAGAGCGAAATAAATGGTTTGTTGATGAGTAATACGTTAAATCCCACGGTTTCTAAAGAAATTTAAAGGAACTACTCGTCCCTCCTCGAATTTTCAATCATTCATACCAAAAAAAAGATAAACAAAAAGGTAATCCTGAAAAGAATTTGTATACATTGGTGGTTAGACACTGATTAATTTACAATCATTTTTATAAATAAACGATTAATCACAAGAAATATAAAAGAGGGGATTTTTTGAAGGCATCCATTGTTTTTGAAATCTCTTGTGTTTTGTGAAGAAGTTCTTTCGCAATTATAAAACTTTAATTGCCACGTTTTAATGCGAGAATATTTCATTGAAAGAAACTGTGTTAACTACGTATTGTTTATGAATGTGTAAGTAAAGCAGATGCCTAGACGTTCATGTCTGCAGATGCGTGCGGTAAATGGTCCCGCTTTCCACATTCCCTCGCGACAATTCGCTTGCCGCGTTGATTCTTACATTTTTCTATAACTAGACTTACCGACTTTTATTTAGTTATCGTGCAGTAACAATTTGAACATGTAAGTACCTATATCATGGCCACGTTCACTTCCTCTACCGTATTATAAACCAATTTGTGAACATTCATTGTTCAAGATACCTGGCTGGCTATTTGTAACTGCCAGCTCCGGGCTAGGATTTTCCATCTATCAGGTTATTCACTGCTTAACTTGTTACGCATAAATAAATGTTAGACAGATGTATCCAATTAATCACGGGTCATTGATATCAAAACGGCTCGATTAGGTATATTTTTATTTGTTGACATTCTATCGCTCTTGCAATAGAATTATATAAAATTAACGCAATAGCGGGCGTCAAAGAAGACCAATGATGCCTAATACGAATCTGACTTTATAATTATGTATGTAAAATATAGCGAGGTTTAGCGTACAAAGGCGATGCAGCGGGCTCGAGAGTCGGGCCTGATGGCGCGCCGTCGCCGCCTCGGGACACGGTGATGAAACATTCATTTCGATCGCAAATATTCAGCTAAATTGCTCTCATTACACTACCTATGCAATAAATGCGAAATTTAAGACTAATAATACTCCTTACCAGCTAGTAACATCTACTTCGGTGACACTAATTACACCTTCAGAATCTGAGTCTAATGCGTTCTACAATTATCAGAAAATAAGTCGTAGTCACCTTTCTAGAACGAGTATGTTGTTGGGCGGTTCCTTCTAAGCTCCAAGTACAAACAGGTGGACGATAGAGGCGCAGCTTGCGAGAAACGAGATCAAGGTCACGAGCCCGTATTGTTACTATTCCGACGCTAATTACGGCTTCTAATATCTGCTAATACGAGCTGCGTTCACTGCGCTTTACTGTGGAAAGCTACTGCAACTTACAAACAACTTAACTAGTTAGGTACGTGTGCCATACTTGTGCCAATTAATCGATGAGACATCTTCCATTCAAGTAGTAATGAAGATTCGTTATGCGGGCATGTCGCGATCGCGTCTCCGTTCTCGAAGGGACAGTCGACCGGCCAAGGACGCTAATCGAGCGAATGTATGGCATGCAACGTATGAACTTTGCAACTGGTCTAAAAATATAATATACAAAGATTATTTTTCAGTGCAATCGGCCTTTCGTATGTTGGCGTATGCTTCGGGCTGCTGTGCTTATAAATGTCAATGCCGCGTGACGTGTGCCCAGGAAGAGGTCTGGGCGTTACGATGTCGCTGATCACTGCCTGTATCTATAACAAGGACAAAATGTATGTGATTGATCTTATCACCTTTCGGAACCGGCCCGTTACCTACCTAAACAACTTACAATAAAGTGCAGTATCTTTTATTATGTATGTTTATGTCTGTCACGGCAACTGCACACACGTTTGTTTATTTAATAATTAAGAGATCCATGCTAACCTAGATTCATGATAAACACACAAACACGCCAAGCGTTCTCCATTAGACTTCAAACATATAAATGTTATATCATTATATTATGTTGTAATGTTATTTATAATTTTATTTTATAATCGAATGATTTATTTTCCTCTTCGAGTCCTTGTGCCTATGTATCGAAAAGTGAAAGTTTTTTATTTCGGATTGCAGACTTGTATCTAGAAAATGATTGCTGTTATTGCTTGTTCTATGGCCAGTAATTACCTATAACAAACATTAAACAAAGAAACTATTGCTAAATATTGCAATCAAATCAATTATAACAACTGAAAGGTAATTTCATCCACTACATTGAAGCTTTTAGCTTGCTGGCTGCGGTAATCTGAAATCCCTAAAGCTTCCTTTAATTTTGCATCCTTTCAAAAACAGTAAAGCAAGTTGAAGAAAATAACGTATAAAAACCTTCATAAGTGCACTGAACCACAATTTAACGAAACATGTAACAACACAAATAATCTTAATTTGACTGTGCGCTAAATAATATAGAATGCGGCCTTCTGACCGAAGATATGCATAAATGAGTACCCGTCTAACATAATTTAGACTTAAAGTTCAATCAAATTACAAAATATTCCTAATTATAAAGTGATATTCGTAGTTAGGCTCGCTTGTTATTTAGTTCTAAATGTTTTTTAATCATATGTGAGGCTGATAATGAATTTGCGGTTTCAATGTCGACCATCTGTTCAGTACTTTCGCATCTTTTTTTCTTACTGCATTCTTTCCTATTTATACTTAACTCAGTCTGTCAATTTATCAACATTCGTACTCCTAGGACAAATTACAGCATGGGGTCATAAGAACCTTATTTGGTGAGAAATCATCAAACGACCCCGTCCACTTGAGCCCTTCTTGTACCCAGGGCAGGGTGACCCTAGACAATTACTGACTAAAACCCACCATGTTCCTTCTGGAACCCTTCATTTATTAGGGCCTCAGTAACTTTTTTGAACACACCCCCAATCCTGACAGGATTGGGTCATAAGGCCATAGCTAGCTATCGTATAGGTATGGGTACTGAGTTACGCGAGATTATTAAGAATTACTTACAGAGGAAAGAAATAACACATATATTAATCACTTTTATCTCTAGTTTAGCCATTTCAATTTTTCCGTCACACTCATAGTTCCGGGACTGGTTACGGCATGAGGTCATGGGGTTCGCATCAGTAAAGGGTACCCATCATTACACCGCGGCATGTAATGTGAGCAACCTCTTACCGTGACTTGCATAATCTGAATAACTTGACTTGTGGCTAAATGCACATCATCCCAAATACTTGGTTAATTGTAGGGTAAAAATGAGGTAAATGTCTGAAAGGGTAAAATAAGGTATCACGAAATATATTTGTGTAGTTTTATGTTAAGCCAGTTAAATTATTATAAGTCAAAGTTAACATGGGGGAGAAAAATGATATTGAAAAAACAGTTCATCAGTTATATTTTGTCTATCGTGAAGACATTAGTAGCCAACTTTGTAGTTACATGACTCTTTGGGCTCCACACCTAAGTTATTTGAGCTAAATAAATTGTTCGTTACAAATAACAATTTCTAAATTCTCTTTATCCGCAACTTCTCGATCGTATTACGTAAAACAAGGAACAGAGAATAAGTAGAGTGATCATATTTAGTTACAATTATCTATTATAGTGGTTAAACCACTTACGCTTAATACTTAACTTAATAGTTGTTGCAGAAAACGTTATCTAACTGATAGAATAGCTGTCAACAACAGTATTGTCGCTTTTATTTACTCATAATGTGCCAAAGATGTTATGCGTTCTCACAGCATTGCAATGTAGCTCAATGGAGCGTATCAAAGGGATAAATAGCGCAACGTACAAATAACAGACATATTTTCATAATAACTTCATGACATGTTATCATTTTAATCAGTGTTTTTAACGTACATTCCAAGGTTTGTATTACGGAATATAATTTTAAAGCAAGTAGCAAGCATCTGCCACTTAAAGTTTGATTTCACCGGTCACATTAATCTTAATGTAACATACTTTAAGACCATATCTTTCAGTATCAGACAGTGGTAAATATACTTACTGGATTGCTTTCAAACTATTTGTTATGCGAATCACAATTCAAGTCAAAAGTGCAGTAACTACTGACTGTATTGCACAGCTAATCGCAGCGACTGTACGCTTTGCCTATGTTTACGTAATCGCTCGATTGTAGGGCGGAAGCCTACTTATGGTAATATTCAACTAAAACCGTGTGTCTGTCCATTGACATGTTTCGACGTGGAACGACATTAAAACCTAGCAAGTGGGCGGCAATAGTCGTTGAACACTGATATAGGATCGTTTGTTACATAAATGGAGCAAAGCAAACGTATTATTTCAATGTTGGTCGTTATTCTTTGATCCGACTTTAGTGTGTGATCAGATCTGGAATACTATAATTGAAATCACCTCGTTACAAGTGTCTGTTTGAATATAAATTAGTATTGGCAACCATCAGATTTAATTTTAGTGTTGTAACTTCGTTGCCCTATCGGCAATAACTGTATTTCAGACCTTCAATTAATTTTAGTTAATCTGTGTCTAAAATGTCATAGTACGGATACATAAGTAGCTACCTAGTATAAGCTGAGATGATGATTTTGCTTATTATACTTAACTTATGACTGACATGATTTTAAGCAGAAGTCAATGTCAAATTCATTTATCGAAATTAGGCTAATTAAGTTAACACTTCACGTCAAATTAAGTAAGGGCCAGGCCACAACAGTGCGTTACGGCGTCGCATCGCAAAAATCAACGACGCATATCATATTAATCGCATAGCTGTGCAATGTTGTTTTTGCGATGCGACGCCGCAACGCACTGTTGTGGCCTGGCCCTAAGTACAATGAACAGACTTACTATGGCTGGGAAGAAAAAATTATGAACAAACTTCCCAGCAATACAGAAGCAATTAAATGATGAAGATTCTTTAGAAATGAAGAATTTTGAAAACTTTCACGGCCAGGATATACTTACTCTATGATAATAAGTTGACTTACCAAAATACCATATTATAACTCTCTCCACAAATAAATTATCATGCCAATGTAGCATTTACATGATTCTATGCACTTGATATTTATATAAATGCAAATTATTTTGAATTTAATTCAGAGCGAATATGCATGACCGTATAACTGTTTGATGGTCTTTCGTTTGAATTTGTTCGTGAAAACAAAATATTTGACTTTCGACTTTTATACCAATGTGCCTACTTTCGTTTGTTATTTTATATCAAGTGTATAGTTTTATTTACGAATTTATTTTTATACCACTCGACACCACAGAAGTGTGAAGAGTAATTACTTAGGGAGTTTTAATCAACGCGTGTAAATGTCTCTTCACATAAAACTATCTCCGAAACTTGAGCAGATTTAGGAAAAATAGATTTAAAGTATCTACTACTTATTCATATTTTCTCATATAAAAATCTGAAAAATGATGTAACTCGATTTATACTTCTTTTCACTAGAGGTACAATTTTTTGTGTTTTATATTAGGTACCTAGAAATTTGCACCTATACCTTTACCTAACAAGAAAACGTGCTGAAAAAAGATAAATAACAATTAGCTTACCTGAGTTATAGATGCGTAGTTTTATTATTACCATCACATTGCTTTTTTTTTTGCTAGGGATTATAACATTACCTATTTGTTTGCTAACAATCTGTTAAGCCTTGAAACGCCGTAACTGGTGAACTATATTCTAAGAGACCACTGCACCAATTTGTTTTTCCTTAATAACATGGTAAAACAATGCGGCTTAAAGATATCTAGCCCAAATACAGCCTGGTGTAAACAAGTTTGGTCCCACAAGAACACACGTAATAGACTTAAAATAACCTTACCTATATTGATATTTGCTGCGAAGTTTGTGTACCTTGCAGAGGCGCTCTGCCCACGCAAATTGAGTCTAGACCGAAGTATCGAATATATTTGTTTGTACCGACTACAAAAAGAGGGATTTACCTGCATGTATATTATTTTGAAGGATCTGTTAGAGGTACCAGTGTCATACACCACTTTACCTAACTGTTACAGCCTTTTTATCGTCCCACTGCTGGGCACAGGCCTCCTCTCACACGGAGAAGGATTGAGCATTAATCACCACGCTTGCTCAATGCGGGTTGGTGATTTCAGACTATATAGTCCAGGTTTCCTCAAGATGTTTTCCTTCACCTTTTTATCAGCCATTGGTATCTAAGATATATTTAGAAAGTACATACAAACTTAGAAAAGTTGCATTGGTACTTGCCTGACCTGGAATCGAACCCACACCCTCATACTCGAGAGGCTGGTTCTTTAACCACTAGGCCACCACGACTTTACCTAACTACTAATAAAAATATATTGAAAGGAAAACTATTGCTATTACGCATGTTTTACCTCACTCTGGACTTCTTGCTTCTTTGGACGTATGTTCTTAATATATAAGGTCTACAGTTCTCGTTAAAATAGTAGACCCAAGAGTCCAAAATGCACGGACAAAACACTACAGCGTATGCAAAAGACGTCAAATGGCTCAATTCAGGGATGCAAAGATATTTGACGAGAATACTATGTAGCTGGAAGCTCAGTTCATTTCTAACTACCGTTCCCAATATTCTATCTACAGTTGATTTGCTTACTAGAGATAGAAATTTGACATTAGCTCCATACAAATGATGCCAAACTTCAATCTCTAATCGCAAGAGAACGCATAGATCGGTTACAGAAAATCACCGTACATCTATGTAGTCAACACACTTTTTGTGGCATGTGTTAAAAAAACAGGCCGTAACTCGGACGCATCTAATTGGCATCTAAAGTTATAAGGCAATACGGCAGATGCTATCTGTATCGAAACCTAAACAATATGTAGATGATTGATGCTGCTTCCATTAACCTTGTTGGAGAATGCTTTAATGCCAGTTTGAGTAAAGACGCGTCGGTTTTGGAGAACACCAGTTTTTCAGATAGAATCGCAAATGACTAGGTTGGCGTTGAACAAATAGTTGACACGAATCATGGGATTTGGGTAATGTAGTCTTCATTTTAAAGTGAACTGCAATTTGGGTTTTAAAAATCGACGTTTTTTTCACGACTTCTCAAAAACTAGTAGGCTCTCAATGGAAATGTTAATAAGCCATACCTACATATTTAAAATTACATCTCGCGGTTTCAGCCGCGTCCTGGGGAAATTCTTCCCGTACACGAATAAAATATAGGTAACCCACGTCAATCAGGGATACTTTGATATTCTAATACTGAAATCGGCCCATTAGTTTTTTAGCCTATTCGATTAAACACATTTTGATAATCATAATCTAGATAAGTAGATCTACTTACTCACAGCAGAATAAAAAAAAATGCGCACCAAAACAAGTGCCAAACACTTTAATGGCTTTTTTAACCTCAAAATTAAAAGTCATAGTGAACGGAAACATTGATATCGTACGTTTTTGTAACAGCCCATATTTAATTACACAATACTTAATCTCAATTTAACATCATTAGTGCGAGAGTACGATTGGCGAGGCCATTGCTTAGTAAAAAGCTATGTGTATTTGCCGCGGTAACTTTAGTGTGACAATATTAATAACGCTGATTGTACTTAAAACTTAAAGTAGATTGAATAGGTTCTGATCCGGGTGGTACCTATATTTGGGTTCCGCTTTCCAAAAATAAGGTGCAATACAATAATCATCAATTTTTTGCTGGAAAATGGTGTCTTACCTATATATTGGGTTGCCCCGGAAACTGGGTTGAGGAGGTCAGATAGGCAGCCTCTCCTTGTAAAACACTAGCACTCAGCTGTATCCAGTTAGACTGGAAGCCGACCCCTACATAGTTGGGAAAAGGCTAGGCAGATGATGAGTGTCATTCACTTGTCACATAATACAGTTTTAATATTTACGTCTTTCTTGCACAAAAACATTTTTTGTTTATTTTTGCCGTCCCTTCTTTTCAATGTTAAGTTTTAACTGCTTTTCCAAGGCTCAGTTAAATATCAACCAGATTACAATATGTAGATTGTAGATATATCATGTCGTAACAGTGAGAACAAGCTGTAAGTAATTACATATTTCTTTGAATTTTCCTCGTAAAAGAAAACACACCTGCACTCAATTATTTTTGTAATTAATTTTTTATTTAGTTTTTGTTGACCTACTTTTTATTTTAAATTACAATATAATTTTCTATTTATTTATCAAAATATAGTTATCAAAATATTTTTTTTATATTTTTACATAACACCTAAGATAAATTTTATCCCCTGATGAAATTAAACTACGTCTTATATTAGCGATACAACTGTACTTACCCACTTTATGCTTGTTAGCAATTCAAACTTAATTTTCATCATCAAAAGACATTAACATATAATATGAACGATAACTAGAAGCGACTTAACTCGGTTCTCGAAACGATGTCGAACATAATTTTATAAATTGCGTTCGACGAAAGGGGATTGCCACATCCAGTGCTCAGTCCGACACGACAATTCGTGCCAACAATTGTTTAAACACTTATTTGTTAACAGCAATCCATAACTGTAAAACTAATTGTTGCAAGACCTAAGCATACAGAAAGTGCTTTCGAAATATACTATTCATCACTTGTAACATATCATATACAGTACAATATGTATTAATATTGTCTAACTATATCTTAGCTCGTAAAGAAGTAATTTCAGTTTTGTTGAAGCAGTTGTCGGTTGCATTCGCATCCTGTGGGAACTCTTTGATAAGTAACATACTTCTTTGATAAGTAGCCAAAGTCTTCCTCGTTAAATGGGCTATCTGCCACTGAAAGAATTTTCAAAATCGGTCCGGTAGTTCCTGAGATTTGCGCGTTAAAGCGAACTGTTTTAAAATATTATTATAGTTATGTACATCACAATTATGTGATCGTTTCGGCCGGTAGCTCCAGTCAGGTTTTACAAAGCTCGAGGGTATTTCAAAAGCGACCTTCGACCATCAGATTATCTAAACTTTTACATTCGAGAGACCGACATCTGACTGAATGGAGGCTGCTACACCAAATTAAGTTGACATTGTGTGACTGTCCGCTTGACTTACTCGCGAGTTATGCATTTTTTCTTCAATACTCGTTCATAATTTCGCGACAAAGGCTCAATTCATCCTCTTAGGAAATAGCAAACATGTTTTGGCGTACTAATTCGCGTGATTTATTATCAAGTTTGCTGAGAATATCCGAATCCGGAGAAGGCTTGGCCAATTTATTTTTATAATAGGATATAATGAACTGTGTATCGTGGTTAGACAGTTCAAAGATAGGCTTGTTAAAACCGCAGCCTTGTGGACGACAAACATTTAATAAAACGACATAATGATTTTATTCGAATCGAAAAGTCATCGGTACCTGACATGCGAATATTGGGTAGGTAGGTACATAATGTTTTATTTCGCGAAAGCGATTGAGTTTGGTATACTTGTTTGTATGTATCGACGACCGAACTAACGCATACTAAGACAATGTGCATATACATTAACACACACAACTAAAGCTCTCATGCTTTCGCGAAAAAAACATTTGTATCGAATAGGTAGCTTGCTAAATAATGTCGTTAACAACCACCGTTAGAGCTAAGTCAATGCACTATCTTCTATGACCTTTTCTCAGCGGTCAACTGTCAAATATTTACGAATTTATTTTACACAATATTCATAAGTATCGACAGTTCGGGTATTTGGGTTAATATCTTGTGACCGAGGCTCGTTTTAGTTACGCTGGGGTCAGTAGAGGCCTCAACACGCACTCTTTCGAGATCGAGTCATAGAGTTCACACTACGCACTGCCTAGTCGCGACTCACCCTTGACCTCATCTGTACAACATCGATTTCTTTCATCTCCACTCCGATAACACAAGCGAATACATTTTTACGCAATTTGTTTGATATAACCTATTGACATTTTATTGATTTTTAATTTTGTTATCGATATCTTTTTAAATCGCGTTTGGAACTTATTGCTTGGCAACTTTCTTGCTAAAATTATTGTATTGTGTAAGCACACTGCAGACTAAACAGTCGGCCGACAGTTGACCCGATGTTGGTCATTTTTTTTTATAGATAATCTTTATCCCAACCAAAGTTTTCAGTCGGCCTTCCGGCTTTATATCTGATCTTTGTAATGTCCGTACTACATTCATCTTCATACTGATTTATGAGCCCAAACGAACTATCGGCCGACTAAAACTTGCAGTGTGGTACTCTCAATCGCGTTTCAAACTTATTGCTTAGCAATTATCATACTAAAATTGTTGTATTACTGTTGTGTGCGTGTAGAACAAGTGACTGTTGTGTTGTTAGCACCTATTACTGAAGTATTGGACCAATGTCCTTCATAAGGTTGTATTTGTTTGAACGGCGAACATTCACGGTGCTTACAGCGATTAAATTAATAATACGAACTGACAGACATTGACTGTATCCGCCTTATGGATAATAGTGTCGCCATATTTATTGGCTATGGTACGCAAAAAATGGTTATGATATATTTTTGTTGAGTGTAGATGTGACACAATAAGTGTTTTTGTACCTAATGAATTCTTGTTGTGACTTATTGTCTAAGTAAAACAGTGCCAATAAAAACTTATTATATCTTTTTTAAGACTTAAAGTTTGGGATATCCTAAATTCATATATATGTTATGGACCATGTGATTAATTCGGGCATTATTTATAATGCCCGAGCATTATGAATAATGTCTAGCTTTATCGGGCCAAGTGATTAATAACTATCTTAACTTCATTATTTATCACATTGCACGGGCATTATTATATTGCTACATGACAGTTGGGCAATTTGATAATAAAGCTATATTTTATGCGGTGCGAGGGTGGCAGTTGTTCTAATAAATAAATCCGGTTACTTGCTACATATTTTATGATTATTGTTTTAAATTATATGTTCCATTTTAATGGGAAATTATAAGTCTAGGCACAAAACTATTAATTGGACAATTGTCATCTAATTTACTAACTCGGCCTCGTTTTTCTTGATCGCATTTTTCTTGGCTCGTTTTTTTATGGTAGAATTTAATTTGGATTCAAAACATTGTATTAAAAACTGAACTTAGTGACGAAAACGAATCGCTGCAAAACCGACTCCACGTAGTCTTGTCTGCCCTACCCCTAGAGTGCAATTCAAAACCGCGTAGGCACGGAGGGGCGAGGCGGCCTGCGAGCTGAGGCGCAGGTAGTTGAAGCGCTCGCCGCCGCGGCTGAGGCTGGCCGGGAGCCGGCCAGCAAGCCGAAGCTGCGGTGGTGAGCGTGAAAACCATCTGCGACGATAAGCTCGCATGGGACCGCCGGAGCCCCGCAGCGCCGGAGCCGTGACAGAAGCCATGCTTGCTGCATGTTGCATGCCTACTTTTATACTCTGTCAATTGATATGGGATGTGTTATATTTAGTTTATTTTAAGTGAAATGTCTATAACAATAAAAAAATGAAATTAAATATGTTTGTATTACTTTGCCCAAAAGGTCACGGGCAATATGTATAGTGCCCGGTCAATTTGATTGTTTGAATAATTATTATCAAATTGCACTCTCATATTGGGCATTATTCATAATGACCGGGCATTATGTATACTGCCCAATTTATCACTTGGTCCATAACATATACATTTTTTTTTCGTTTTTCTATTTAATATCCTAGTGAAGGTTAAAAAAAGCTAGTGTTTTTCCGCTCTTAATGCAACTAGAAGTCTTATTCTGTTATATATTTTTTTTTCTACATCAGATATTTAATGTAAGATTTATTTCAAAAAGCTTACAATGGTCCAATTTAAACTAAGTGCATTCATATACAGCAGTCAAATGTAACACGAGAGGCCACCAATTTAATTCGTACTTGCTTTTAGGAGTTAAATAAGTTAACAGCTATAGGTAATTGTGGGACTAAACTCAACAGCAGGAACAATGAAATAGTAACTAATTAAATATACATTAATAGTTTGAAATGAACACTTCAAAAACCCACAATTTAATGTCATAAATGTCAAAACTTACTTGATGCACGACTCAACTTTGTCGCGTCGTGCGATGAGCAGTATTTAATAGAAGCATTGGTAGGGTATGTATTAGTACAATATTTCTTATAATTGTACAATAACTAAACCCATTGTTTTATGGTTTGCGGTCTTTACCGTCAGTCAGGCACTCAAGCAGTCGGGCACCTGACTGACCTCGAGTCGAGATAGATTCGATAACAATACGATTGTTGAAAACTTGAATTATGTTCTTAAGTTACGCCAAGGAAGGTTATTTCGATCGTATCGCACTACGAAAATTGTTGGTATTATTTGTACTGCTTATCAGAACTTTTAGAAATAATGCACAGTTCATTTTTATGTTCTCATACTGTTATGCAACTAATGACCCTATTATCAAATATTTTCTTTTGTTGAGTTCGTTATCTGAGGCATTTTTCTTTTCATTGTGGCTAAGATAAAAGTTTAAGGTTATCATTTTGACAATAGACTTCTAGATACCTAAATTAAAGTTGATTGTATATGTAACTTTATATAATGCAACCTTAATTATTAGAGAAAATGACTCTAGTTGCTAGGTTTTCAGGTGATTTAGCTTTACATTTCATGCATGATCAGGGCATCAAAAACTAATTAAATGCTATACTCTTCATTAAGCAGCTTTGGCAATATCACGATGTTTAATAACTAGATCATATATGTATATCTCTCTCTCTTTCCTGCTATGTATCCCACATGGTGGTGGGGTAAACTTTCATAATTTTTCTTCTCCACTTCGCTCTTTCCGTGACATCGTGACACCTGGCACTCCTTCATGTCATCATCATCCAAGCTATGCTCTTCATTTAGCAACTTTAGCAATATAACAATGATTAATAACCTGATCTTATACGTAATTAAGTAGAGTAATTAAACAGTAGAGTCAAGTATCGAGTCATCTCGATTAGTCCGAGACGATCTCAGTCGAAATGATAACGACCTCAAGTTGATAGTCTCTGGCCAAAATACAAGTTTCCCGATATGGCGGGAAGCGACTATATAGTGTTTATGCGTTCATCTTGTCTATGGTTGACTGACCTTGCTTGCCACTAAGATGGCGTACACGGGTTTGTTAATAGAAATTACAAATTAATGAAAAAAGGACGGTGTTTGGTTTCTAGATGATGCTGTAGCTGTTTCCCGCGGTTTTATCTGCACGTAGAGAGTGGTTAAATCGTTTCAAAATGTCAGGTTTCTAGACTAAGTTTTCGAGCGTCTTTATCATATGACGAGAAAAAACCAAAGTATTTTACTTTGGTTTTGAAAAATATTTCATGATAGTACCCTGATTAAGGGTATTGCTGGCACAAGATCTTAGATTTCCATTGGATCTTATTTTCGCATTTTTTTTTGCCTGTCTATCCAACCTCCTCAACCCAGTTACCCTGGCAAGGCAACCCGAAACTCCTTGGTTTCTTGCTTCCAACCACTCGTAACAGCTACCACAGATGTGCATGACGCAAAAGCCTAGTGAAAAAAAAAACATTTTTTAGTCGACAAACGCAACATCGTGAAAGGCAATAGGTCACATTTCATTCTTGAGATGTCATTGACACCAAGTGACGCTGATAAATCAAACTATCTACTAAGTTATGCCGTCCTAGTACAATGTTGCATCGCTCGACCCTTTTGCCTACTTAAACATACATTTTAAAGTGAAATCGGTTAATTCTAAGCCTAGTCTGATTTAATTAGTTGGGCGCCATTCGTGTAAAAGAATCGTAATTAATGATTGCGTCAAAGCAAAGTTTTTTATTTTGCCATTCATTTGAGTTCTGTGAGATTCGCTCCGCTTATAAAGGTGGTCTGATTTACTGCATTTTTTCGATAAAATGATATTACTTTTATGAGGTTAATGTTATAATCCTATCAAAATATACGCATGGTTAACCATCAAGCGCCAACAGCCTTCTTTTTCTAACAAAATCGTCCATGAAGGGATGGACTCATAATGTACCAGAAAGCAGGCAAATCTATAGATAGAAAGATTATTGAAATTCCATATCTGCCGTCTTCTCACAAGTAACATTAGTAAATTCTTCCTAACTGACGCAGGTAAAACGTATGTTATAAACAATTCAAATTTTTGCGTGAACTCAACAACAAATACAAAAGAACGTTGGGCAGTAACTATTAGTTAATACGTGACGTAATGTTCGTGTGACTGACTTTTGGATTGAAATATGTGCGAATTATACAAACTTTTTGGTGTGAATATTTCTGGGGTAAACTAAATGTTACATTTTCTTTGTATTAGTACCTATATAGTAAATTCCATTTCACGAAAAATTACCCGCAGATTCTGATGCAGCGTTAGTGTCTATGCGGTAGCTCAGTAAATACGTACAAAAATATATAGTTCCACAATTTTCCGCGGGACTTCTTTCGTGAAATGGATTATACTCCAAGTTCACTGTCAATTTAAACGGCAGCTTTTGAAAACCACTTTTTGCTATAAAATTTCTCGTTCGATTTTCAAAGTAGGTACTTAAACAGTTTTTTATGAAACAGACATTTATTTTCGATGAACATTTCCCTAGGTAGTTACAAATACAGAGACAGCGTAGACGCAACTCAAGCGCACCTACTCTAGCGCCTTACGATAGTTGCGCGGGCGCCGGTTTTTTGTGCCCTAAAAATAGGCATTCAGGCTGCGTAACTCCGTCACCGCGAAGAAAACTATTCAACTGTTAATTGGAGCTGACACCAGTAACCAAAAAAAGTCTTCATAACTAGACTATAAAGTATAGGAAATCAAATTAATGTGGGTACTATAGAGTTTGTATGGACTGGAAGTCGACCCCAACATAGTTGGGAAAAAGGCTCGGCGGATGATGATGACTATAGAGTTTGTATATGGGTTTAAATTAATGCTGGTGCAAAGGGCGGACAAACGTTTCAATTATAGTATTTTAAGGGGCGAGATTTTCAATCGCCAGATGACTTTCATCTGAACAATATGTTTGACGTTCTGACGTTGACGTTTTTTACAAAAGAAAAAACACAGTCACACGTACAGATAGAAATTAACTGATGATTGAAAATTCGAACTTAAAATAAGATAAAATAGGTTTTTATGAAGATACAATATTTTATAAGAGAGCCACTGTCACAGTTAAACAGAAGTTGAAAGATGGTGGAGGTATTTATTTGAGAGGATTTCATGAAGGTTTTTATTAAAGAGTATCCCTAATGATCCTTGTACCCGAGCTACGTTTTACAGTAGGTACTTAAGTAAGCCATTCTGACTTTACAATTCAGTCTATTCCGTTTCTAGATCAATAAAATGGTTATTGAATAAACAGCAGCGCCCGTTTCTCACGGTAGTGCACTTATTCTGTATTGAATACTGTTTTAATGAACTGTGATACTAGAAAAAACTGCACACTTTATTAATGTTCGACCTGTTTCAATTTTGCCGTAATAACTGTTAGTACAAGCACACACTGCAAACTTTTAGTCGGCCGATAATTTGGGCTCATAAATCGGTACGAAGATGAATGGAAGTAAGTACGCTCATTAGAAACATCAGGTATTTAACCGGTATCAGGCTGACTGAAAACTGATTGGATTAAGATGTATGTCAAACTACAGACAGACTTAATACACATTTATATGTATTTTTTTCAAGAAATTGCAATGCCTTAATAGGCAACTAAGTTCTAAGAACGTACCTAGACTACCTAGTTATAAGATCTTTTGTACCTACTCAGTTCGCAATAAAGATTCTGAATTTGAATTTCAAAAAAGGTTTTCGTTAAAAACATATTTTAGACAAGCATCGGGGCAACTGTCGACCGACTATTTAGTCTACACTCTACAGTATGCGCACTCTTAGTTGAGATAAACAGACAGTTGCCAGTTTAATTGTGCAATTCGTGATTAGCTAATTACTCGTAGGTTCTGAGATAGTTAGGCAGCGGCCGGTTCCGATGCAGGTCGGTAGCTCGGTGCTCGAAAGTCGAACGACATTACAATCAGGCGGTCTTGCGACACGACCGTCGCATGAAAAAGTAATGCACAATGCACATGGTTTAGGCTTTTGTAGGTTGGTAGTTTTGTTAATGGTAGACAAGAATATCTATTTTATTTATTTTTATTGTGGATTTATTTTTTAGGTATTATTTACTAAAATAAGGTTATATGATTACCTATGTTGGAACGTACGACGCCATTAGGTTAACCTTCCCGAATCTGTCAAATTTTACTAATCAAACATTGATCTTCCTCTCTATTGAGATAAAGTTGAAAACCTATTGAAGAAATTTACGTAGATTGATGTGCTGTTCATATGTACTTTTGAGTATATGTTAAGTACTCTACAAATATGTAACGTACCTGTATGTCGCGTGCCGACCAAAAACTTTAAATAGGTACTTTTTCTTAAATTCAGTTTAAATAATTCTTTGGAAAGCAGTAAGTTTTCACTCAACAACTAGAGTTACGACATCGGCCAGTGCTCCAATTAAACTGTCGATACGTTTTGTAGTACGGTTGTTTACGTAAATATTTCCAAGGAGTTCCTTATACGTAGGAAATAGAGATTATGTAAACGTTTTAAGCCTTTTTTCCACGGAGAATGTGAGCACAAATACACTACATTCATCCACTTTTTATGTGTTTCGTATGACACAAGAACATAGTCGTAATATGTTATGCTAGCTCGCTTCTGGAGAATAACTTGGTTGTACTGAAGTTAGTAATGTTTATTCTATGGTTTTATGGGTCGGTTTTATTATAGTAGTTGTCATGCTCAGTGGCTTGAGAAAATAATGCGAGTATTTGTAAGTAGAAGTATTAAAGCTCAGGTTGTAAATAACCAGTCTAAAACTATACCTGCCTATTGGCTTGTTTAAAATGTTCTACTTATATCAATCCAGAAAAAAAACATATAGGAAGTGGTGAACGGTGTGTGTTTTGGGAGCTGTTTTGCTGCCAAGTTTGAATAAGGGATTCTGAGTTTCTCCGCTCTGTTCAGCTTTTTCCTAATGAAATTTGGACCTATAAGTATTTTTATAAAGCAGTAACATGATTTAAGTAGACTCCAGTTGCGGCAAGAGTGGGCGCGTCTATGAAAAATGTATTAAGTAGATCCAGTGCAATACCGTAACAAGAATGCTTTTTTATCACAGAAAATTAGGATATTCTCTGACTGACTGTGTTTAAATCCTTTATGGAATGTATTGCTTATCCCATAAATAGATCGATTGAGATAACTCGGGTGCGTGCCTAAATTTTATTTCGAAATGAGGCTTACCCACTTAAAGTTTAGAAGTTTTGGTTGCAGTACATAAGTACCTAAGTAGATTTTGTTAAAAATATACTCATGTAGGTAATAGAAAAAACAGATGAGTGAAAATTTTTTTTAAACTAAAGTAGACTTATGAAATAGGTAAAACTTCGAGCAAACCTATGTACTCATGTGTAAATGGTGAAATTAAAACACTTGCTAGGCATTTCTTCCGGTAGTATTAAAAATCCATATTTCCCAGTTACTTATACCACGACTTTCATCAAGCCTTTGTGTTTTCAAATCACACATTTATTAAGCGCTTTCAGGTCAAAGAAAGCTAAACGATTAAATGTATTATTTCTCTTTCGAAAATTATGACAGTTCAGTAAGTTATCCAAAGCTTAGAAAACATTCATACCAAACATTTTCAGCCTAACTACAAAAACTTAATCATCTGTTGCACAATTGTCTAAAAAAAGCGTGGCTTCATAATGGACCTTATTTCAACGTCTGAAATTTTTCAACAGACATTTAGATTTTTTTTTGTACGACGGTTACAGTTAAAAAAAGGTTCCCCGAAGCTATACCAACGTCGTCATAAAAAACAATGGTTATTTTGATCTAAAAGACGTTTAAATCTGTATAAATGCCGGATGGAGCCGCGAAATGTGAAGAAACATGTTCGATTCGTGTGAAGGCCTGTGCCTGCGCTCGCGCACACACGTGCGCCGCAAGGCTAAGGTGATGTACTGTGCGACAATATTTTGGTAATTAACTACTTTCTTTAGCTAGTTTAGGCCTCATTTACGGCCAGTTTCTTCATCAAAAGTTAAAGTTAAAGTTATGGCTAAAGTAATGTCTTAAGTAAAAGTAACAGTTAAATTAAATTTTTCTATTAGTTTTGCTGTCACTTTAGCCTTGAAAAAACGAATTTGACCGTTACTTTTACTTTAGACATTACTTTAACTTTAACTTTTGATGAAGAAACTGGCCGTTAGGAGAAAAAAATAGAGTTAAAAAGCTAATTTCGAAAAAAAAAATGTCTATATTTTGACCATAATTTATGCAGAGGTTAGAGCGTCATAATATAACTTAATTAGAATTAAATTCCGTCTCTATTTAATGTTCCGGACCTCTGAAGGAGAAAAGGAACTTACTGAAAAACTAGATCTTCTTGATAATAGAGAGCAAAATTAAATAAAACTGATAAGATTAAGTCCAATGACAGAGAACATTAGGATAGGATTGCAAAACGATATGGTAAAAACCGGCCAAGTGCGAGTCGGACTCGTGCACGAAGGGTTCCGTAAATTACAGTTAAATCAACCTATCTCAAAAACTATAAGAGATACTTTGATCAAACCAAAAATCGTTGAAAGAGTTAATTAGCATGCATCACCTCTATTTTTTTTAGAATTTTATACCCCGTAGTTATAAAAATAGAGGGGGGGGGGACATACTTTTTACGACTTTGAGAGCTGATATCTCAAAAACCGTTCACTTTAAGAAAAATGTTTTTTAGAAAACTTTATATCATTTTAAAAGACCTTTCCATTGATACCCCACACGGGTATGTACATCGAAAAAAAAAATTTCATCCCTCAGTTACATGTATGGGGGGCCCCACCCCCAATTCTTTTTTTTACTATTTAGTGTCATATTTTTGTAGCGGTTCATACAACACATATTCCCATCAAATTTCATCACTGTAGTACTTATAGTTTCCGAGTAAATCGGCTGTGACAGACGGACAGACGGACAGACGGACAGACGGACATGACGAAACTATAAGGGTTCCGTTTTTGCCATTTTGGCTACGGAACCCTAAAAACAGGAGGTATAAAGATCCGTTTCCTCTTTTTTACAACCAAGTGCTTTAAGTAAAGGATGCTTAATTATAGTTTTAAGACTATTCGCATTGACTCATCCCGTTTATGCTTCACTATAGGGCATCGGATAACACGTTATAAACCACACGTAAGTAGTCATTCAAGAAGTAAGTATCTAAGTAGATATATACCACAGATTATCTTAAAAGTTTTCATATACTGCTAACTTTTAGTCTTATCCTAGTTTGCCTGCGATATCTATCAGTATGGAGATGAATGGTACTGTCTCCGACTGAAAAAATATTTGATTGGAGTCACGATTATCTCCAAAATAATCAGTCAGTCAACTATCGGGCCATCGAAATCTATTAACATCTAAGGGGAGCCTTATATACCGACTCTTATATACTCAATCAGATTTCTAGAACAGTTAGAAAGAGGATTTGGAGCGCCCTTAAATGCCTGCTTATTTGACCTAGAATCAAGAACCTTTGACCTACCTGCCTTATGACACCTCTGCTCATCTTTCCTTCCTCAGTATACCGTCCTTTCTTTGAATGAAGCCAAGCTGACTATACCATGAAACGGCCTCCGTACTATTTACTCTCAACATAACGACTTTGTAATAAATGCGCCTGACCTTTTCGTGAACTCGACTATAGACACGTATAAGAACAATCTTCACATGGTCACCGGTAATCGTAATCGTGATACGTTTTCTTTCGTGTGTGCTTCCAATTAAATGTAATGACACGTTTGGTCAAATGTTTGGGCCAAATGTTTGTGATACATTGTGTAGGGAGACTAGATTATGAAATGTGGGTGCTTGATTGTCAATTACGCTTTAACGGCTGAAGATATTTTGACAAAACTCTGTAACAATATAGCTTACAAATCAGAACAAAATATAGGCTACATTTTATCTTGGTGTAGGTAGCAGTTCTCTCAGTAATTGCCTGAAACCGTGAGTACTTTATGAAATATTTGGCACCAAACTCAGCGAATTTATCCTTTGCGGTCGCAACAATTCGTGACGTAATATTACAGTTTTATTGCTGGTTAGATAATTGCGATCTTTGAAGGAGATATCGCCTGTCATTGTACGTTTACACTAATTGATACTGGCTTAGCACGCGACAAGCATGGCCGTTCAAACCTCAAACATTTGTTCTACCGTACTTACTACCAAACAGTCCTACGCATTCAGCTTTCGTAATCAGTCGGTTGAACTGACTGACTGACGCAACGCGTGACGTTTCTGTCATCAAGACGTACGTTACAATGTTGCCACCCTAAGGAAATAATACCGCGATGATGAAAAATTGACTAATTTAACTCTTACGTACACGCAGTGCATTTCCTATTGTCGGTACCTGACTGGTTTTATTGCAAAAGCCTGCCTCAGACGTAGCCTCACGTTTTCTCCACTTTTGATCTATAAAGTTAAGTAACGCACCTGTATTGCTATCAAAACAATCTTGTTTTAATTAAATCTAGAAGGTTCAGTTGCTATATTGGTAGTTACCTGTCTATTGTGATTATGTCTATGTAATGTAAGAGAATGGTTTAGTTTAGTCTTGCAAATATGCATTCCATAACATTTCATCAAAAAATTTCATAAATATTGATATATTTAATTCCTGAACGGATATGTTATTGCGTTGCTAATGTTTCCCATGCATTACTCTATATATAACACATTGATTGTCTTTGGATAGCTTTGTTTTTTTAAGCACACGTGAGATTGCATAAGGCCGATAAGTTTTCATTCTTCGTAACTAAAACAACAGTTATATCTACGAAAGAGATGCACAGATGACTCAGCCACCAGCTTATTTTATTATTTTTAAAATATTTCAATTGGATCTAAAACGTTTCATTCAAGCACAACCGCTTTGCAAAAAGAAGATGGCGTCTAAATCTGTCTGGTGTTTTGTTTACTTTTTAACACGTAATAGTAGTCTCGTTCAAAAATAGAAGAAGAATTGCTTTGTTTTTGTTTTTGTTGTTCAAATATCTGAACGATATTGTCCGAAAAACGCCACGTGCTTTCGGTAGGTTTACAAACAAGATTTGAGTTTTTAGCCTTTAAACCTTGTGACTTACCTAAGTGTTCCATATATTTGATTGATTTACATGTCATCATCATCATCATCTCAGCCATAGGACGTCCACTGCTGAACATAGGCGTCCCCCTTAGATCTCCACAGATACCTGTTGGAGGCGACCTGCAACCAGCGTCTTCCAGCGACCTTTATAAGGTCGTTTGTCCACCTTGTTGGTGGACGTCCTACGCTTGCTAGTCCGTGGTCTCCACTCCAGCAGTTTTCGGCCCCATCGGCCATATATATATGGCCTAATTCACACATGAATACTTAAAAGTTTTATAAAGTTTTAAAAATACTGTTTCTTGAGCATTCGTAAACGAATTAATCACTACAGACGGAATTATTGATTTGGGTTAATTTATTCTCAAAGTCGTTAATTAATAATTTCAATTATGATTGGAAATCAGAAACTTTAACGTTAAGTTAAACGCAGAAGATGAATGTTTAATATGTATTTTGCAATTGAATATGTATTTATTTATTTCAAACATAGCTAATTTTATCATTATAGGTCACCAGCCTATGTAACGTAGTACCTAAGTTCAATATGTAGGTATATTCAACAGTCAGTGTATATTTACTCATATAGTTTCTAGATTGTTTTGAAGACACTTAAAACTTATACCGATAAGGTACTTAGACAACATACTTACTTATCTCTAAATTATCTGGATATTTTTCACTCTACATATATCAATAAATATCTTTACATCAATAATAATGATCACGATTCATCCTTAATATAATAATTTGTTAATTAATGGATAGTTCACTACCCTATAATTATAAAAGAAATATTTTCCGTCATTAAGAACACGACAACACAAGTATACTTGTACTTCCGACTGCAGAAAACTGTTTAATTTCATTTTTCATAGCGGATGTGACGCTTCAACTTTTCACTTCCAACTTAATTATTAGCCAAGTTTTTAATATTAATTAACATAATGTTAGATCGGTTAAACATGAATCGTTTAACGTTTTAATCACTGTTACTTAATACTACCTGCGTGTTTCGGAAAGCACGTTAAGTCGGCCCGGCTGTAGTTTGAACATCTTTGGAAGTGCTGAAAGAATTTAAAAAGTTGCCCGGGTAACTGGGTTGAGGAGGTCAGATAGGCAGTCGCAACAATACATCGGTAGTTTTGTTAGTAGGTTGGCGTGGCAGATGACTTAAAGTTCAAAATGCATAAATAAATCTCTGTGTCGGACCATTTGTTACTGTATTAACTAAACTACTAAACTTTCAGGTTACTAGAATCAATTGATCGACCTAAAGATTGGCAAAGTACAATAAACTGTTTCTGTTCTTGCATTAAATAGAAAAAATCGCTGGAAAAGCCTAGATTTTCCTTTCAATTGCGCAAAAGTAGATCAAATCTTACCTACGCAGTATTTTTTTCCATGTGCTAATACAGATCATAAAAGTTTTATTTGAGTTATTAGTAATTCTAATTAATTGGAATAAATTGAGCCGACATCTTGCAAATGATTTTGTTTGAGTCATTAGTCATAGAGATTTCAAAAGCTGCTTAGATTGCTTTCACACCGGCGAATTTTAACGCAGAACACAGTTCGTGCTACAAAAATCGGTTCTCGGTTTTAAAAGTCATCTTTAGTAGCGGTAGTTGTCAATGTTTGGTTGGAAGAAAGGGCTAAGCAGATAGTAGTCAATTGTTTACTGAATTGACTGCTCCGTTCACACCAAGTGGTGTCGCTCAGAAAATCCGTCATTGTAAAAGCGCTGTTAAGATAAACAAATTAGTCTCAGCCTCTTGCAAATGAATTCGTTTTGACGAAATCTGTAATTGGTGCAGAAACGTAAATTGTCTAATGATATGCTACGACCTTCGACTATCAGAGACCAGAGACAATAATTGTTGCATTAAAGACGCTTTGGTTGGAACCTCGTTCGGAGGCAGTCACGTTTCCCGCCATTCCCATAGTCTGTGGTAAGCACGATCGGCGCGAGCGCAGCATCCTCACGATTATGTAGAATTGCTCAGATGTAATTTTCTTATCTTATTTATGAATTGAATTGATATATTTTGTATAATGTGGTACATGTACTGTTGTCTACTGGAGCAGTTGATACAAATATTTGGACGCTAAACCTCGTAAGATTTAAGTCTTAGATACTTAAAAGTTTTTCAGTCGCGAGACAATATGGATGCGTAAGTTTGACAATGTCAAAAAAGATGATTGTGCAATACGCAATCGTTTTAGTATTTACTCCTGTGGGAAATGCCTGGGATTAATAACAAAAACAATGAAGTGATCAAGTTTTCTCCCTCTATATTTTGGTACCTACCATTTTTTCTGTTATAATTTTATACAAGAATATACAAACAGTCTCATAAACAGGATATTTCCTCAGCAGTCCGTCAAACTGCAGTCTGTATAAAAATAAAGCTACTCAAATAACCTTGCACTATTTTTTTGCAACGTCAATACTTTTTTGTGTATCGAGGAGAGCGGTCATGTCGGTAAGACGTGATCTGATCGCGCCAAGCGCCGGTGCAGGTAATGCTGCAAATATCTAGTTCAATGACGTTATTTTTCTAATTACCTTCGTAGACACACACATACAGACAGTAGGTACGTGTATGTATATGTATATGCTACACGCACACAGACACAGTTTACAAGGAAATCAACACGTTTAAGGGCACTTGTTCTGAACGTCGTTTTCGGCAAGTCTGGTTGCTGGGGAGTATTTAAATGTGACGTCCAAAAAAAATTATGTTGTATCGTTGTTTTATTAGTATTTTTATTTGGTAGAAAGAAGGAAAGAAAGATAAATTATTTCAAATTCTTACAAGAAGCGTATATATATAAACAAGAACCAGGAAATTAAATTGTAGGTACTTATATGTACATACAAAATTTATGAAGGGAAATACCTACATATGTATGTTAAAAAGTAAAAGCCCTGGCTTTCCATAAATATTCATTTCATTTCTAATGGGCCTATTTAAGGCTGACCCCACATTTGGCGTGCGCTCGCGGCGCGCAAGCGGCGCGCACGTCCTCCATGTGACTGACCGAAACAGTAGCGGGCGGCGGGGACAGCGGGCGAAGGGGTAAGAACGCGACTCGAGCGCCGAGTGCGCGCCGCAAGCGCGCCGCACATGCCGCAGGTCAGCAAAACGCGACGCTCACGCAGCGCGCTCGCGACGCGCGCGCGGCGCGATCGCGCACGCCAAATGTGGGGGAGGCCTAAAAAGTATGTATTTAACTTTATCACCATTATATAAAACTAAGATTTCTATTGATAAAATACTTTGTATCCATTCAACAATTCCAGTAATGCTTGCACATGCACAATGTCTACATTGCTGCATTTTCTATTAATGCTTTATAAAGTCGTTATAAACTTTATAAGCAATAACCCGGTATATAATTTGTAGTGCTTAACTTATAATTAATTGCTCACAGTTACCACAATAAGTAAAGTACGGCTGTATGCTAATTTATCTCGGATTTACTTTCAAATTTACTCAGGCAATAACTGTTTAGACGTTTGCAACATGAAATTACAAAAATTCTGAACTGCATTCGAGTGAATCACTCACTGTGTTCTGTAAATGCGTTACTTAAGTAAATTAAGTGCTTTTAGAATTTAATACTTTGTACAGTGGGCAATAGAAGCGGTCTATCTTTTTGGCACTAGTTTGAACAAAGGAACAAGCTGTGACATCTAATAACTCTATGGTTCTCCTCTTTCCTTACGAAGCGTTTATAAATATGAAGCTTACTCTAACAGCATTTTCAGACTTACAGCTTTTCCGAGTGGGAAAACCGAGCGACATTGCACGATTCGTGTGGGAGGAGCCAACTGACAGCTGAAATTGACAACTGCCGATACAAAAATAACGTTAAAACGGCGCAAAACCGCACGAACCAAAAGATGTCGCTCGGAATATTTGCTATTATAAAAGGCAGACCTCATTTTTTTGTTCGACTGTACTATACATTTGAGTAAAAAACCATGTTCTGGTAGAATCGAATACTATGTACTATAAAGCCATATAAAGACGAAATTAGGAGCTAATGTTAATACATTAGTATGTAGGATGTTTATATGACATTTTCTCATGATCTTCTAAATAAAAGTTGCGTACGTGGAATTTGGGCTAATTGAAGTATAAAAACTTTTTGCTGGTCATGGGAAATATTGTAATTAAGTATATTCCCATTATTGAAGCTGCTTGAACAAGGAACTGACAAATATTAGAATAGCTTCCGCCCGCACATGGGTAAAAAGTAGCCTTTATTTTATTCAGATGTATGATCTACATAACTGTCAAGATTCATTAAAATTCTTACAGCAGTTTGCGCGTGAAGAAGTAATATACACAAACATTCATTAAAATAGGTTTCTATACAACATCTATTTTTTTTCTTTGCTCTTTTTCCACGTCCTTAATTGTTAAACAAATAAAATGGGGACGCCATACGTCTTTAGCTAACATTTAAAATCCAGTTTCACCGAAATAGGTAGAGGCAACGTGAACACAGGCTTGCAAATCAAAGTTCACTTTATTTTACATATAAGGCAATGAAAAGCATTTTAAATGTTTCCAGTGAAGACCTAAAAATGTATTTAATTGGACAGTGCAACCAGTTTAATTGATGTAGTCTGTGTAAGATTGCAGAGGATTTAACGAAGCGTGGAATATAGTTATATGCTGTCTGTCTTGTAATCTTGTTTCAATAACTTTTACATTTGTTTATTGTGCAACCGGTAACAATAGATTTGGTGTACCTAACCTTTTTGTTAGCTCTTTCAGTAGTATGAGAGTATTTTAGCTTTGTTTTGTACCTAATCAAAAACATTTTGGCTTTAAATTATCTCTTACCTTTTTGGGGACTATCTGAGAAGCATCTAGGTGGAAACCAGAGGTCAGTGGAGGGGTACTTCGTGCCGGATTTTTTGGATTGTTTTAAAGGCCACTTGGTGTTGCCTTCATTAACCTTTTGTCTAGGGTGAGAGTATCGCCAAAGCATTCTTCTGCACTCCCGAGAGTTGTACCAAATATAACGAATTTTCTGATTTTTCACGGAAGGTTCACCAAGTTGTTATTAAAATTGAATGTTGTTTATTTCTGAAAGAAGCTAGGTATATTTAGGTAGGTACGTAATAAATTCAGAGTTGTTTCTAGAAACGGTGACCAAAACAAACATACACCTTAAATTGAACTCATAGATCTATCAATCAGCATTAGTCTGTTACTAAATATTTCAGCTTTACTACAAGCCCTTCACCAATTGCAGAATTCATTATGAGAACAGGTTTAAAGAAATTATTTCGTCTAATACCAACATTCAAATGTTGGACACCTTGTATAAGCAAGTCATTAAATGTAGCACGTAAATTATAGTCCCAGTAAACCAATACTTACTTGCAAATTTGCAATTCGAGTGATTAAATAAATACCCGGAAAGTACGTATCTTGGAAATTTAACCTGTCCTAAGATATTGCATATATAATTATCTATGTAGCGAGACGAAGTTGAAATTGGTATCACAACACGAAAGGTTCACGAGGTTGGTATTAAAAGCATTTTGTGTTGCCATGGATATGCGAAGTAGTTTTGTTTTATTGGTGGCAGAATGATTGTTATTTGTTTTTATGATGTGTTCTCTTCTGCCTGTGGTTTCTTCTGTGTCCCGTGGGAAATATCCAACCTACTTATAGGTAGCCTTCCTTGAAAAATGGGACCTCTACCTCTAAAAAAGTTTAAACCGGACTTGAAGAGGAGCGCATTCAAAAAAACCAACTCTGCAGCTTTATTACTATAGATTTTCAGTTACCATGATATAATATCAGTTGCCTTTTATATTTATAAACTGATTGTAATTTTATTTTTATAATTTATTTTATTCAGTTGCAACAATTCCGTGCGTACAATGACATTTTTAAGAACTAGGTTCACTTCAACAAGCGACTGTCGCCTCGCTTTTATTGGCAAAAAATCGCCTTGTTCTGTTAATATGTCTCGGTTTTTTATTGAACTTTAATCAAATTGGTGCTTAACTTCCTGCTTGAGCACATACTTTGGAAAATTAAATCCTACGTGTCTTTGGACGCGATGTTTAAATATCATGAAGCGATAGGTACAAGATTTAAAATAATACCTGTGTATATTATGTTCACTGCAATGCCACCCTTGCCATATAGAACTAGGTATCTTCTGCAGTTGGACAAACAGCCTACGTCCTTTTGCAGGCTCAAGGCCTATCTGTATACCAAATTTCGTGGAAATTGGTTCAGTAGCTTTGGCGTGAAAGCTGTCAGATAGGGTAACTTTAGCATTTAAGAATACCTATAATATAAGTAAGGATTCAAAATGTACACGGCATAACTGAAATGTTACTCAACATTAGTAATGAAATCTTAAGCGTATCTAAAATGAACTATTAATTTCGCACGTACTAAAATAAATCCCGATACCTCAGGTAACTGCAAAGCCGTTTACTTAGCCATAAATCTCTCGTAAATTCGCGATCATATACCTAACTCAGAATGATATGCTACAATAAAACAAACGTTAAATTAACAAACTAGTTAATTTTAAGGGCTTGTCTTAAATCCTTCTACGTATTTCTGAAGTAAAATAATTGCCTCTTTTAACACTTTATTGGTAACTAAAATAAAGCTCTAGAGGCCGGTCAATCAATTAAGTTGATCTAACCAAACGTCCGTTGCTAAAATGGTCGAATCCGCCATTATGGTTAGATATAATAAATTCAGCATCCTTCATTCATATTTTTTGCCTGTTATAGATTTCGTAAAAGTAGATTATGTTAACTTGTAAGGCCGCGGAGGCTGTGAGTCATAGTACACCTGTCAAGCGGGTACGTGAAGGACTGCTTTGCGAATCATGTAATAAGTTTATTTTATTTATTAGCTGTTACTCGTGGTTTCACTCACATCCCTTGGGAACTACTACTACCGGGGGTACTACGATAAAATATAGCCTATGTTACTCGGGGATAGTCTCAGTTGTTAACAGTGGAAGCGTTTTTTAAATTGGTTTAGTACTTTCGGAGCTTTTACGATACTTGATGATGATGATGTCCTCCTAGCCGATTATCGGCTACGGCGGCTGTTCTCATGTAAGGAGATTAGCCAACTGCGCAGGACATATTATAGTGCACAAGCATTTGCGCAGACACAGGTGCACTCCCTATTCCTTCACTCTCATAGCCCGATGGGACGGCAATCCGACACGACCGGAAAGAGATCAGGCGCAGGACCGACATTTACGTGCTCTCCGATGCACGGGTGAATCAATCACCAACTTCCAGGCTTCGGGCTGCTTTGTGAAAGTCTTCTAAAACCCACAAAGTGATTTCGGCCCGACTCGGGAATCGAACCCGAGACCTCGTGCTCAGCAGCCACACTTGCGACAGCTAGACCAACGAGGCAGTTACGTAGTTTACGATACTTATTACACTAGTAAAGATAACGAATAGCGAAACGAAAAATACAAATTACAATATTTATTTATTAAGATACTTATGCCTATGAGTTAAAATTATTTGAACAAAGAATGACTGGTTCAAGCCTAAATTCACCGAAATCACGAACGTCCGCTTTTCTCAAAACAACTGTTCACTTTGAAAACTGTACCCGAATTCATAGTGAATAGTTGTTATAATAAAACTGCCGCTTATATAGTCAGTGTACTTAAGCTATATTTTGTTAAGTACGCTTGCAGTTGAGGCTGGATAGTTATGATTAAACTAACATTAGCGCGTCCTTGGCCGGCTAAGATTTAAGAGGATGCATTGTTTAAGTTTTGTTTTTGTAAAACAATAATATTGAAATCCCTCCGCTTGATTATCTAGCACCTTTTGTTGCGGGAATTGCAGTTTATAAAAATGTATATTTGTATCTCTTTGACTATCCATTGTGCAGTTAAGTACCTTTGATTGGACTTTAAAAGAGACTTATTCCCTTAGTTTATTTCGGTGTTTCTTTTCAAGGTAGCCACATAGGAACAACGGACTTCATCTCGCTTTCGAAGAAAGTGTTGATTTCAACCTATTTGCAAAATAAATAAAATTTGTCACTTAAGCATGGTTTATGACATTCTTATAAGAAAAGACACTTAACAAAATTAACAGCTGTAATGTGTCGCAGAAAAATAAAACATCTTCGTTAAATCGAATTTATAATCAATTTGTTTTCTGTTTAGGGCTCACAAGACGCCTGGTACATAATGTACACCACAAAATTATGCATAAGACATAGAAACCTACCTTGAAATATCTATTAATGTGACAAACACATAATAAACCCGTAAGTTAATTAAAACTTAGCACAATTACACACAATCTGTTCGTACATTTTTGATTCGAATGCAAATTGTCGTTTATCGTCAATCACTTGAATACATTATAACTGAACGAAGTATAAATAAATATTCAACGCACATCAAGAATGACAATATATAAATCATATACTTTATGTGATGTTCCGATCAACTTCGTCATTTAGTAGCACACTGCAAACTTTTAGTCGGCCGATAGTTTGTTTGGGCTCATAAATCAGTAGGTAGATGAATTAGTAAGCACATTACAAAGATCAGGTTTTTAGCCGGTATCAGACCGAATGAAAACATTGATTGGAGTCAAGATTTGCTTTAAAAAAATATTGTAAATCATAGAGTTCTAAAACTAGTTTGACGTTTCGAAAGAGCTTTCATAGGCCTATTTGAAATAAAAGAAATTGACTTTGAGTTAACTGTCGGCCGACTGTTTAGTTTTCAGTGTGCGGGTACTCTTAATCTGCGAAGTTGAGCAAGATTGTTGATGATGAATTTCATTAATAAAGATCACTCAAGGAAATCTAATCTAGTTTTTATAGTGGATTTCGAGGTTTTTTACATAGAATGGATAATAAAATCGATATTTAAATTGTCGTTTATTGTATTTAAATGTATAACATTTATTAATAGGTAAGTATATGTGTCGGTCGTTCTTATAAATATATGAATTAGATTATAATAATATACCTAGACATATTGATCTATGGATGTATGTCTATATTTATGTTAAAAACATAACATAAAAAGAACAAGTCTGTTAATGTAACTACTTACTCTACAGTCTACACATACGGCGATTTATGTGAAGGACAATCTTTCCTATTCTTATGGGAGATACCGCATCAAGATAAGCCCAGCACAATAGATAGACGCCGCTGCGTTAACAATAATTGTAAATAAATTAATCTGATCTCATCACAATTTGCAGAAAATAACATTAGATAAGTACCCAACAAAAATGCACATTAAGCTATTGAATTGTTAATCTTGATTTTGTGAACAAAGCGTTTTCATACAAACTCCTTGGTTTGGGAACTCATTATTATATAGCTAGAGGCCAAGTACCGGTAGTTGAGCCTCCCCGGATATAAGTAATAGGCATTGTCGTACCTATTAACATCCTACTAATCACAAAATACAATCACACTAATAAAATACTATAAATAAAGCGAAAGTTTGTTAGATACTTCTGCATGTCCATGCGACTCAAAATTTTTTGGTGGAAATTGGCAGTACTTAATATAGAGCTTGTCAGAAAACCACATAGGCAGAGCGATAAAGCAATATTTCTGTAACTTTATTATATTCTGTTACGGCGTGTAACATAAAAATGTAGGTATATGCTTACCTACCAATATGAATTTCGACATATTTGAATGTTATCTTTCTAGTAAGCTATGTTAAAGTCTACAATATGATAAATAAAAGTGACCTGTATGAGGCCACCAAATTAAATCTATTATGGTAACAATAGTCATAAGCTTTAGCTTTCAGTCCACAGTCATGCTCGTATATGACAACCTAAAGGTCGTTATTACAATGTCTATAACAAACAAACGATTAAAACACCGGTGTAACATGCCAACCGCGCAACTACGAGTAACGACAGTTGATTAATGCATTACTACTATTACATACAAACTAAAGTTACGCACTAATGTTATAATAGTGCACTGTTTCCCTCTTATCAAGGAAATGTAGTTATTAACACTCTAATATTTGTTAATCCAAATATGTATAATTGGCGGTTTCACACATTGTTACTTGAACCGCAGCTCCGGAGTTTCTAAGTCCCCGATCTAATGATAGCCGGTTGAAAGCCTAAATTACTATTTTAATTACACTTTACAATACTTAATTTAGAGGTATATTTAAAGGGAGTTTAGTTCTCGCACATTGCAAAAGTCGTGGTGGCCTAGTGGGCAAAGAACCAACATCTCAAGTGTGAGGGCGCGGGTTCGATTCCAGGTCAGGCAAGTACCGATGCAACTTTTCTAAGTTTGTATGTACTTTCTAAGTATATCTTAGACACCATAATGACTGTGTTTCGGATGGCACGCTAAACTGTAGATCCCGGCTGTCATCGAACATCCTTGACAGTCGTTACGGGTAGTCAGAAGCCAGTAAGTCAGACACCAGTCTAACCAAGGGGTATCGGATTTCCCCGGTAACTGGGTTGAGGAGGTCAGATAGGCAGTCGCTTCTTGTAAAGCACTGGTACTCAGCTGAATCCGGTTAGACTGGAAGCTGACCCCAACATAGTTGGGAAAAAAGGCTCGGAGGATGATGATGGATTTACAGTTAAAGGGAGTTCAGTTCTCGCACATTGCAAACCTTTTTGTCGGATTATATTTCGTTTATAAATAGTGCGTACATTACAACAATCACAGAGCCTAGTGTGAGTTTTGCCACTTAACTTTCTCGATGCGTAAATTATTATATGCGTAAACTTAACTTAATTAAGTACTTAGCATTAATTTTACGATATTTTAAACGTGTAATGTGTATAATCCGGCTAAATGAATGAATTTGTAATATTCAAATCATTTGATGTACCTAGCTTAACACTCTTTATTCCAGCCGAGTTATAATTACGTATAGAGCGCGTTAACTTACAAAACTCGGAATCGGCGCTCAAGTATCCGACCGGTATCAGACCGATTTAATAGGTTGAATGGATTCACCTTCAAAATAAACTATTAGCCAACAATTGGGCCAACTATTGGCCAACAGTTTAGTCTACAATGTGCGAGAACTCATAAAAACTTTAGAGTAAGTTTTTATGAGTTCTCGCACATTGTCGTCTGATAGTCTGTTTTTTAATCTCGTAGACCAAACTGACATTACAGGTGTTGTCAGTTGATTGCAAATTCTTAGTGATGTGGCACGACCGAAACTTAGCGTTAATAAAATCAAGTATCGTTTTTTTACAATAAGTTATCCTGAAATAATGGGCTTATCCTTGATGATTATACGCATGGCGTTGCGTGGTCAGATATCCCTGGCAGTTTGTAGCACGTCGTGCTGCCTTGTGTACGTACGTGAATTGTAAATATACAACTTTAATGAATGATATAAAGATGAATCTTAAATTCGTCTATTATAGATAAAAAGTTACGATTCAACAAACAGGTAACGTAAGTACAACTCTGTACAAAAAAGCTAGCAACATTATTTGTAAGTTTGACATTTTGCGAGTGTCAATTTAGTCTACGAGATTAAAAAACAGACTATAACTACGAATTACTTATTGTAAATTGCAATTAAAATAGTAATTTAGGCTCTCAACTCCCACCGGTGTCTCTCACTTTTAATATCGTATACTCACTTTCCATAGCGACCTCAGTGGAAAGATTAAAAGTACATATCTATGGTAGATACATAAAGCTATGTTTATGCAAAGTTTAGAAAGATTTCTCCAGATGCGGCGGTAATGAATTCCCAAGCTATTGTTTGTTGTAAATGAAACTTTCGCTGGTCATTGTCGTTGTTAATAATGCCTCTATAAATGTTGCAAGATTTATTACTGAATTAATTATTGTAAGCTTTTATTTACGTAGATACTTTTACCGATGTTTGAGAGGAGCAGGTCAGGTAGGCAGTCGCTCCTTGTAAAACACTGGTACTCAGCTGTATCCGATTAGACTGGAAGCTTACCCCAACAAAGTTGGGAAAGAAGTCAATTTATAGCCCTTCCCGCAGCCTGATTAGGCTGAAATTTCGCATCAGTCAGATAGTTTCGGAGCCTTTGCTATAGCCACAAATAAACATGCAAAAACATGCAAAAAATGATTCGTCTTTATTATATTATTATGTAGTATGTATATAGATATACTTAAACCAATGTCAGATCGTGAATGCTTGCGCGTGATTGGTGATCTTTGCTCTGATTGTTTCTATTCAAAACAAATGAATGATGTTCTAACTTTTGTTTACAAATGTTTTAGCGCGTAGAACTGACGTTTCATTGCTAAGTTATAAACGCTTTATTTATAAACATCTGGCCAGGGAGACGGGTGAAATCTACACTAATATTATAAAGCTGAAGAGTTTGTTTGTTTGCTTAAACGTACTAATCTTAGAAACTACTAGTCTGTTTTTTTTTTCATTTCAATTATCAAGCTTTCTTGTAGATTTTGTCCGGGTTGGTCCAGAAGTTCCCATGGAACGCGGGTGACACCGCTGGTAGATGCTATGATATAGATCTATGTCTACAAATAATATGTAAGTTATGCTTATTTGGTGTGTTTATGTTAACCAACATTAGAGGTAGAGCACAACGTACTCGTTACTCGAATAAGGTAATTTTCACAATTTGACGCATTGAAAACATAAGATTTGAAGGATAAAATATGTAGGTATTCACGTTCGATATGACAAATGTGTCGATATAATTTATGTAAATCACAAACATTCGATATATGAATGGGTAATTTTGAGCCAATCGAGTAACCTTTAAAAGCTCATTTAAAGGTACCTACGACAATTTTGTTCTCGTTTTCTCAATATTATTCTTTCGTATTGCTTATTACAGTTACATTAGCCATTTTCCCGCGGTTTCACCCGCGTCCCGTGTGAACTACTGCAATAAAATAAAAAATATAGCATATGTTACTGAGGAAGAGTGTAGCTTTTCAACCGTAAATCAATTTTTAAAATAAGTCCTGTTGTTTTTGAGTTTATCCATTACAAACAAAAATACATTTTTTTCCTCTAATTAGTACATATAGATAACAATTTTGCTCTCGTTATCTCAATATTATTCTTTCATAAAGCCTTAAATATATAAGAAACTAAATGCGGTATGTACGAACACATGCTTCCTTCAGTCGCACATTCTACGCCAGTACAGTGCAGGATAGACAGTGACGGTGTTTGCCAACCGAACCAATACCACAACATTGCGCAAACAGGCTTCCACTCGCCTTGTGGCCACTAAGATGTAGTGAACTGACGCGGAAGCGGGACCCAGTATCTTAGCACGTTAGGTAATATAGGGCACGAAATAACTAGTCCAAGTAAATGCCACGGAATGCTTTTATATAAACCCGGTCTGTTTTACAATAGTGAGCGTAATCGGGCCACGTGACATAAGAAGATAAATGTATTCCTGTTGTTTTTAACATATTTTGAACTGGCTAGTTTCTCGCGGTTTTACCCCCTTCGAAATTACTGCTCGTGGACGGATAAAATTTAGGCTTTATCATCCTGGTATGTAGCTTCAAAAAACCGCAAAAAATATAATCGGTTCTGTAGTTTCGGCGAAAAATATACAAAAACAATGTTTCCAATTTATTATTATACTAGCCGTTTTCCCGCGGTTTCACCCGCGTCCCGTGGTAACTACTGCCCGTACCGGGATAAAATATAGCCTATGTTACTCGTGGATAATGTAGCTTACGAATGGTGAAAGAATTTTTAAAAACGTTTCAGTAGTTTTTGAGCTTATTCATTACAACCAAACAAACAAAGTTTTCCTCTTTATAATATTAGTATAGATTAGTTTTAAACAAGTCTCCTTTGATTCTAGAGTGTATGCATTATAAATTGTTTCAATACATTAACGTCAAGATACAATAAAAATGTTCGCCTTGAGGTCCGCAGAGCACTGGCCCCACGAGAGTCGATTAAAT